>NC_133425.1:80272500-81472500 GCF_049350105.2 Macaca mulatta | reverse complement strand
AAGTCACCTGGAAAGTGACCTGTGAGTGCAGACAGTGAGTCCTGGCCAGGGAGCAACACCCTTCCCTGGGGGGCTGCAGAGTCACTTGGGCCTGAGTTCAAATCCCAGCTCCATCTCTTCCTAGCTGAGCAACATTGGCAAAGTCATGCATTCTCTCTTGGCCTCAGTTTCCTCATCTGTAAGATGGGGCTGAGAAGAGGACTGTGGTGGGAATTCGGGGAGATGATGCTCCTAGCAGCACATGGCACATAGTTAACAGATAGGAATGGTTCCATCAATGACATCCCCTGCTCTCCCTGGGGGTGTGGTCGAGATCCCCTTGAATCCCCTCACTGGGAAGGCAAGAGAGCCAAGGCCGGACCCTCTCGGCCCAGCTCCCACCTCGGGCCTCTGCCCACTGCGTCTGGCTTCCCTGTGGGTTTGTGTTGCAGGAACAGGGCTCCCAGTTCCAGCCGCCAGCGTCTCCCCCAATCCGAGCCCGTTTCCTCACCTGTAAACACGAGTCACCCCATGCCCGTCTGCAACAGGCCCTCCCTGCCGGCAGCCAAGGAGATCGAATGAGCTGGGCCAAAGAGCAGAAGGCACAGCCCTGGCTCAGGGGCTGGCGTGAGCTGCACATGGAACTGAGGCACGGTTGCCCTGCTCAGAGCCTTGGATCCCTTGGCTGCGGCGTGGGCTCAGGGACACCCACCCTGACAGGGGTGTTACAGAGAATCACATCCATCAGTGGCCTGGCACACAGTGGTAGGTCTTCCACTTCCGCTGTTTATTATTGCTAGTCTTGTTATCATCTACCTGGCTAATGAGGATCACCTTCTTGAGGCAGGTGGAGGTCACCCACAGGGCAACTGACAAGGAGGTGTCTGGTCCCCTGGGCACTCCCCACCCCCCCATCCCCCACCTAGAAGATAATGTCCAACAAAGACCATCGGGGCGGGAGTGTCAGCCGGCAGCCTCTCTGAGCACAAACGTGTCAGTGGCCAGAGGCCAATCCCAGGCTGCGGATGAGCCAGGCAGCTTTCAGGGGTGGAGCACACCCATGGAGGGGCCGGAGACCCTGGGGCACCCCTGGATGGGAGCCTCAGCCCTGCTTCCCCTTATGCCCATTGCTCCCGCCTTGCCTTGCTCAGCTGGCTACACCAGGCACTGGGAGACACTCAGAGAGCAAGCTGGAGGGGTGCTGGGTCCCCTTAGCCATGGCATGCCAGAAATCCCCCACCCACCTGCCTTAAGCGAGTGTCCCCAGGGGCAGGTCACAGCACATTGTCTCCAGGAAGTGGGTACAGGGCCCTGAATCTCCTAGGCATGAAAATGAAAGTCATATCCTGGGGCGGGGCGGGTTGGCAGGGCGGTGGGGGGGGGTTGGGGGATGGTGCGAGGCGGTGGGGGGTGGATGGGGGATGGTGGGGAGCAGCTGAAAGTCACCTGGGGCTGCTGAAATTCCTTTGTCTAGAATTAGCCCCTGGAGCTTCATTTGTCTTCTAGGGTCAGCTGAATATGTGACACAGCAACCCTGCATTTTAGCAATCTGTCCTCAGGACATCATTGACCAGCAAGCAACTCTGTATGCTGAGGACGCCCATTTCAACACGGAATGTGATGCAAAAACTTATTTGGACACAACAGAAGTTTCACCTAACAGTGATGATGCACATCTTGCCCATGGCCTGACTGGGAGATCCCTCTGCAACCACAGGTTAGCTTAGAAGACAATATTGCTTTGCTTTATTTAATTGTATAAGTCATCCAAGTTCATAGAATAATTGGAAACTGTAAACAAAGAAAAATCTGCATCTCCTGTTGTAACACACCACAGATAAGCCTCATGCGTCATCATTTTGGACGACGAAGTCTTGTCAAATCTACAAAAAAGGTCTGGGGCGACCAGGTGGGTTTAGAACGTGGAGGCCAGAGGGGAGTGAGAGGTGCTGTGAGGTCCCAGGTAGGGGTAACCCCTGCTGGCTTGATGAATGGACCCATCCCCTTTCGACAGGCCTCGCAGACACAAGGCCAGATAAGCACATCACCCGTCCAGGCCATTTTTCCTCCGCTATCTCTTGCTGAGGCGATGCTAACATACCATCGGCCCTCTGTGTGATGGATGGCCTTGGGAAGCCGGCCCACCCCCACCGATTGCACCAACCCTCGGAGGGGCTTCCCAGCACCCGCCTGCTCATTTTCAAGACTGGTTCCCTTGGGGGTAAAACATGAGCACCCCAGGGGTCCTTTCTGGGGCTTCACACACATTCACACACATCGGTGCCCACGCGCACGCACAGGTGCATTTGTACCTTGACCCACCCAATGTTGAAAGCTTGGAACTCAGCAAGTCCAGTTCCCAGGAAGTGGCCCAGGATCACACGGCCAGACATTTGCTCCTTACTAACACTATGTTAAGTCTTTATCGGGATCCCCTCCAGTTCCAAAGCGGCTGAGACGCCGACAAAAGTATCTTGGATGAGACTTGCCAACCGCCACCTCCTCGGCCTATCTTGGTCCGAGTCAAGTGCCAGACACCTCAGACCTCACTATTTCCTGGGAAATCTTGAGCAATGGTTTCTCTCCCACCAAAATCCTCAAAGGCAGCCAGAAACAGTAGAGTGATTAGGAAGCCTTACGCTAGACACACTTCCAAGCTGCAAGCTTCCTGTGAAGCAAAACAGAACAGCCTTCATATGGTGGAGTCAACCAATGTGGGCGCGTCCCAGGGCCCAGCAGGATAAACATCGGGCTCTCTGATCCCGACCTCCCGACATACCCATTTGTCCTGGCCGCTCCTCGGACACATGAATGCCTGTCTCAAACCCCACCCTCCACCGCCAGCCGTCTCCGGGGAAGTGACAAACACCGGATAGAGCCAACGGGCCCCCGGAGTCCGGATGCCCACCATCCAGGGCTGTTTATGTCTGAGCCCATCTTGGAAGAAAAATGTGAGAACGCCTGTGGAGAACATGGTGGCCAAGCCAGGTCCATCCGGTGCCAGGGAGCCAAACACAATGGGAAAGGAGGTGCAGACGCAGCGGAAGGATAGGGCTGGGCATGGCCCGTCGAGGGAGACCACTGGGCCAGGTTGGGCCCTTCCCTGCGCCCTCCGTCCCTGTGCTGCAAAAAGGCACCTGGATTCTTCTTCCCTCCACCCGGGACTCTGTGATCATTCATACCTCCCTCTTGGCCCACCGAATCATGTGAGTCACATCCTTCGCTCTGCCCATAAAACCACCAAGTTTTAGGCAGTGGATATTCAAGACAGACAGGTAAGAGTTTCTTGTGAGAGTTGTCAGTAAAAGCGCGTTCTCGTAGCAGAGTCTTATTTTATTCCCAGCTGAAATGCTGTTGCTCTTTCCAAGGAAGGATGGGTTCCTCCTAGAGGAGAGGCAGAGGTGTGCTCTCCAGACCCCACCGCCATGCTGGCCGCTCAAACAGTCCTCCTTCAGGAAGACACCAGCCTTTGAGCCACCAGGAGTCCTGAGGCCTGTGGCTTCCTGGGAACCTACAACCGCATCAGACATCGAGGCAGAGTCGCTGTTACCAGTTCCACATCTTAGTCAGAGACACCATTTTTGACATGTCAACAAGCCCCCCCACCAAAAAAGCACTAATCAATCACTGTTTATTAAAAGCCCACCTTGTGCAAAGGGCTGTTGGTTAAAACTCTTCAATCCCCGAGATACTTAGGGGAAGACTGGTTGTCTTTGAGAAGCAGGAACACTCATCTTGTGTTGTCAGAAGACTTGCTTTGGGGAGATCCTCAGATCCTGTTTCTAGTAAGTGTCTGTCTTTTGATTCACAACGTGACTGCAGGTAAGTGCTTGGGGTTTTCCAACCGCAAAATGGAGATAACAATGGTACCCACCTCCCTCGAGGGGTGGCTGTGAAAATTAAATGAGATGAGGCATGTAAAATTATGATAACCGTGCTCTTAACCTCAAAAATCTGTATTAGGCATTATATGGTTTGAACCGCATCTAACCAAGACTCCAGTAAACAAAAGTCCATTTCTCTTGTTCATGGAAACCCAAGCTCTGATCTGCAAAGTCCACAGGGCCTCCGGCTCCCTCCGTCTTGCTGTGCCTCTCCCCCTGGGAGGCTGTCCTCATCTGCAAGGCCCTGAGCAGCTCACCCTCACCCACAGTGCACACCCTGAGGGTAGGAGGATGAAGGAGGCTGAGCAGAGTCACGTGGCCACACTCGGCTGCAAGGCAGGATGGGAAATGGAGTCTTTATTTTGGGCAGTCATTTCCTTTGCTTAAAATTGGGAGTATTACAACATAGAGGAAAGGAACATGGATAAGG
Organism: Macaca mulatta; assembly: GCF_049350105.2. Lineage (NCBI taxonomy): Eukaryota > Metazoa > Chordata > Mammalia > Primates > Cercopithecidae > Macaca > Macaca mulatta. Next base: position 81,468,207 of record NC_133425.1, on the reverse strand, counting down.
GTGTGAATAGGCCATCTCAGCCACTCCCCGCGAGGTAAGGATTGGTATTCCATGTTATAGATGGCAACACCGAGGCTCGGAAAGGTGAAAGAAATTGCCGCAAAGCACACATCTTCCTAAATCCCTCAGCCTTACCCCCTGGGCTGCACCACCTCCTAAGCAGTGGTGGAAGAGGTGGTGCTTTCTCCGTGCCGACACGTGGAAGTTCACGGGAGGACAAGGTGGTCACTGGAAGGCTGGGTGGGGGGCAGGAAGCATGGGTGAGCTGACACCCATTTGTCATGGGGGCCTCCCAGGGAAGAGAGACCCCCGTTCCCCAGTCCCAAGGCAGGGGCAGTTTCTCCAGAACGCAGCTTCTCCAAGCAGGAGGCAGCCCGGAGGCCTTTTCCGCACTGCTCGTTTCTTCCACTGTCCTGAGGGCTTAGGAAAGCAGAAGGGAGTCTCTCCCAAGCTCCGGCTGGTGGGCGCTCCTCCCCAGTGCTCCCTGCAGGCCAGTGCCCAGTGGGGTGGGGCCTTGGGGGGCTGCCAGCTCCAGAGCCACGCCCCACACATGATGGGGGCTGGAAGGAAAGAAAATTAGGCTGGCAAAGGGGCAAGGCGGAGGCGGGTGCCCCGTGGGGCAGACTCCCTACTCCTGCTCGTGGCCCCAGACCCCTGCTGGGTGCTGGTCTTGTGTCCCACCTGGCATGGGGCCAGGCACTTCACCCACGTCAATGACCCACCACTAGGGGCAGTAACCCAAAGAGGTGGGCACTGTTACTATTCCCACTGCCCAGTAAGGAAATCAAGGCCTAGAGACACAAATTAACTAACCCAAGTGATTCAGGGAGCCCAGAAGGGGCTTTGAACCCAGGTGATCGGGCACTATGGCATTAGCCTGGCCCCATGAATAATCACCGTCTTTGCAGCCTAGGGAGCGTTCAGAGGCAATGCCGCTCCAGGCCACCTCCCAATAAACGCCTCCACCAAGCATCTTTTATGTAGAAATTCTGGAGACACCCCTCAGGCAGGTCTGGGGGTCCAAGAGATTTCAATTCAAAAAGAGTATCTTAGGCTGGGCTCAGCGGCTTACGCCTGCAAGCCCAGTACTCTGGGAGGTCAAGGCAGGCAGATCTCCTGGGCTCTCCTAGGAGTTTGAGACCAGCCTGGGAAACATGGTGAGACCCCATCCCTACAAAAAATACAAAAATTAGCCGGGTGTGGTGGTGTCTGTGGTCCCAGCTACTCAGGAGGCTGAGGTGGGAGGATCACTTGAGCCCGGGAGGTAGAGGCTGCAGTGAGCCGAGATTACACCTCTGCACTCTAGCCTGGGTGACAGAGCAAGAATATGTTTCAGAGAAAAAAAAAAGGAATATTTCTGCTCCAAGGGTATCGGGCTCACACTGCCTATGTGCAGATTGTGGTTCTGCCTTCCTAGCTGTGTCTCCTCTAAGGACCTTCTCCTCTCTGGCCTGCTTCCTCATCCATAGCATGGGGAGGAGAGTGACCACCCATGAAGGCTGTTAGGAGAAGGCCACCTCTCAAATAGTGACAGGTGTTGTCATTGCTGTCCTTTGCTGTATTATTTTTGAGATTTTTTTTTTTTTTTGAGACGGGAGTCTTGCTCTGTCTCCCAGGCTGGAGTGCAGTGGCGCGATCCTGGCTCACTGCAAGCTCCGCCTCCCGGGTTCATGCCATTCTCCTGCCTCAGCCTCCCGAGTAGCTGGGACTACAGGTGCCTGCTACCATGCCCGGCTAATGTTTGGTATTTTTTGGTAGAGATGGGGGGTTTCACTGTGTTAGCCAGGATGGTCTAGATCTCCTGACCTCGTGATCCGCCTGCCTCAGCCTACCAAAGTGCTGGAATTACAGGTGTGAGCCACCGCGCCCGGCTGAGATATTCTTTATATTTGAAATTAGATCATAATTTTTAAAAATTAAATGCAGGACAAAAGAGACAGAGGGGAACCTGCAGGTGAAAAGGATCTTAAAACAGATTGTAGCCAGTTACAAAAGAAACCTCAGTCATCATCATGGCCCACACAGCCCTTTTGTATACCTATTGATTATGCAACCACATAAATATATCACTAACAAAAAGAAATGCATGACTTTTTAATTACTTAAACTTTAAACCACGGTTCTTGTTCCCAGAGAAGCTTGTCTGGACACACACACCTCCAATCTAAGGGAGGCGTGCTCAGGCACTGAGGTCAGCCCCAGCTGCCATGCATGCAGGTGACATGTGAGGTACCATTCCCGTGCCATGATTTCCTCAAAACAAAACGGTGCAGGTTGCAGGAGCCTCATCTCACTGGGAAGGAAAAAAGCTGAAGCTCAAGAAAGCCACAAGTCCCAGTTACACCACTGGGCTGGTCAGCGCAGAGTTGGGACTGCACTCCGATTGCGTCTGGCTCCAGGGTCCCAAGACAGCAAGACTGGGCTCATGCCCAGCCCCCAACAAGCAGATCCTGAGGCAAGGATTTGAGGATGAGAGTTGATTTGGGGGACGACCGGAGCAGCAGTGAAGTGGAGAGGCGAGGTGGGGGAGGAAGGCCACGGCGCGGGGACCTCACAGAGCGGAAGCTGCATGGCAAGTGGGGCTCAGTGCCCCTGGAGCGCTCTGGGAGTGGTGGAGAGCTCGTCCCCAAGGCATCCTCCCAGTGGGGGAGAGAGCTGGGGTGCTGACCCACCAGCCCCCATCTGTCACCAATCCCGAGAGACTCCAAGGCCTTCTTCGTTCCCTGCCCTTTCTGGCGGGCCCTGTAGGTGGGCTGAGCACGTTCCCATGGTCAGAGAAAGTCTCCGGCATGGATTCCCACATACGTCGGGGTGGGAAACCGTCAGCTTGTTCAGAAGCCTTGAGTGCTGAGAAAGTATGGGTGGGGCTGCAAATGCCTGACCCCCGCATGTGGCTGCACAGAAACTCTCCACCCCTGCAATGTGACCCATGGACCCATACTCACTGCTCTGTGTGGATGGATTACATTCCGTTTCCGTTCCTTTCTCTTATCTCTACTTAAATAAATACTCTTTATAACAAGAAAAGAGCAATAAAAATAATCATGAATTTTTAAAAAGACACAAGAACTATTCCCCAAACTGTTTCCCCGGAAGAGTCAGCTTTGCATGGAGCAGGCGGGGAGTGCGAGGTGGCTGGACAGCCCCTCAGTGTCTGGACAGAGCTTCCTTCACACAGTGTCCCTGCCTCCTCCTTGGACACCTGTGGTCTGTCAGGTGACACATCATTCCTGTCCATCAGCAGCCCCCGGCCATTGCTGCCAGCTCTGATAACCCAGTCCTGACAAGGCCCCCTTCGGATAGAAATTCCTCACTTCCTGGTGGTCAGGCTTGCACTGACCCCCGTGGTCAGTGTGGGAGCTGGCAGTTTTTATTTTGGTGCATACAAATTAATATCAGCCCACTGCCTGTGGAGAAAATGCACCCGTGGTGCATGAGCATCTGCATGTCCCTCACTGTGCGGGCTTAGGGTCTCCACGGAGGCACCTGCTCCCCTCTCCTCCCATCCCCCCATTGCACCATGGGACGTCAAGGGGCAGCAGCTCTTGACCCCTGCTGATGCCCAGCCCTCCAAACGTCAGCTGTCCATCCACGCCTCCTGCTGCAGATTGCAGGCCACACTCACCATCCCAGGGCAAAGTGCAGTGAAAGAGCCTATGCCCCACTTCTCTCTCTTTGACATTTTTTGCCTGCCATCCTTTAAAAGCTTGACCCTCTCACTGTCTCCACCTTCATCAAAACCTGCTCCAAAAAACAATACGTCAGCCGTCATCCTCACCAGGTGTGAATCAGATGGGTCACGGGGAGATGGCTTGGGGGCAAAAGGGTCTTTAAAAACTGCCAGGAGATATGCAGCAGCTTTTATGAACGCTGAGCATCTGCCTGCCCTGCGTCCCAGCAATTGCAACTCTGGGTACACATGCAACAAAAACGCCTACGGACATCCACAAGAACCCATGTGCAAGAATGCTCATCCCAGGCCGGACACAGTGGCTCACACCTGTAACCCCAGCACTTTGGGAGGCCAAGGAGGGCGGATCACAAGGTCAGGAGATAGAGACCATCCTGGCTAACACAGTGAAACCCTGTTGCTACTGAAAAAAGAAAAAAAAAAAAAAAGCCGTATGTGGTGGCAGGTACCTGTAGTCCCAGCTACTCAGGAGGCTGAGGCAGGAGAATGGCATGAATCCGGGAGGCGGAGCTTGCAGTGAGTCGAGATCATGCCACTGCACTCCAGCCTGGGTGACAGAGCGAGACTCCAGCTCAAAAAAAAAAAAATGCTTATCCCAGAACCATTCATAATCATGAAGAACTAAAAGCCTCCGAAAGCTCATCACCGGGAATGCAGAATGAATGGTGACATGGGCTGTGTCCACAGCACAGAGTGCTCTGCCACAGAAAGAACGAACCCTCAGGCCAGCCCAAACTAGCTCCATGGAGAGGTCTGGGATGCCGTCTGTGCATTTTCCTTCAACAGAGAATCACGGTCACCTCCTGAGCAGAGTAAATTTAGAGCCATTCTCAGAATTCTGCTTCTCAGGGGACAGAGGCTTGGCCTGAAACGCTGCAGAAGCCAGCCGTGCTGTGTGACCACGGGCAGGAGGCCTAAACCCTCTGTTCCTTTGCTGCCTCCTCTGAAAAACAGAGATAATAATGGCGCCCGTCATCAGTGTAAATAAAAAACATACACTCATATAAATTTAATCATATAATTAAGCAAGGATAATAGTTGGTAACTATGGTGTTTGTGGCAAAGATTTGATCAGTTCCTGTGTGTAGAGCTTGCAAAACATGGCCTGGCACACAGCAAGGGACCTCAACATGGTTATTAATATTTTTATTATTATTATTAGGCAGAGAGTAGAGTGGTAGGAAGATCATAGGCTTTGAAGACTGAGAAATCTGCTGGCTCAGTTACTTACTGTGTGGCCTTAGGAAAGTCACCGAGCCTCTCTGAACCTCAGTTCCCCATGCACAAAATTGCTTGTTGTTGTGGCCAGATAAAATAGTGCAGTGCTTCCAGAAGTTCACAGCAATGATCCCTGGGTGGTCCCAGGAGATGACTGGTCAATGGGCAAAGTTTGTATTTTCACCATTAATGTATTTATTTTAACGTTTATGAGAAAAATGTGTAACGAAAGTATCAAACCCATCATTTTTGGGAATTATGATTGGGGCTGAGTTTCCTTTAATATATATTCAAGTGTCTTCTAAAGCAACTCCAGTTAAAGAAAAGTATTAGTGAAATGGTATAGGGGAGCAAAGGCAGGGCAGGAATGGGGAAGGCGGTGCATGGAGGAAGTTGGGCTGGTGTCCCGCCCAGAGCCACCTGTGCTCCTGCGGCTGGGTCTGCGCTGCTGCTTCTCAGCCTGTACCGGTGGAATTGCTAAGACCCCCAGTCAGAAGCCTGGAGTGTCGGAGAACCTTCTAGCAATGATGGGCATCTCTGTGGGTGAAGGTGTCAGCTGTCCTGTCCGCTGTGAGGCGACGCTGCAGCGCCATCAGGTGCCCATACAACAGCCCAGCCATTTATCAATCACCTGTATTAGGTAACCCTTTATTGCCTGCCTGCCTGCCTCATCAGTTTCCGGCAGCTGCTGTTACAGGTTACCATAAACTTCATGACTTAAAACCACATAAACTTACTACCCAACTGTTCTAAAAGTCAGAAGTCCTAAATTCAAGCTGTGGGCAGAGCTGGTTCCTCCTGGGGGGTCTGGGGGACCCATTTCCTGGCCTTTTCCAGCTTCTAGATGCCACCTGCACTCCTTAGCCCAGGCCCCTCCCTCCACCTGCAAAGCCAGCTGTGCAGCCTCTTCCCAGCCTTCTCCCTCTTCCACCTTCTAAGGGCCCCGGCACAGTCCGCCCTCCGTATCTGCAGGCTCTGAACTCACAGATTCAACCAACTACAGATCAAAAATATTTGAAAAAAGAAATGAATGATTCCATCTGTGCTGAACATGTGCTGAGTCTTCTTCCTCGTCATTATTCCCTAAACAACACAGTAAAGCCATGACTTACGTAGCACGCACAGTGTATTAGGTATTATAAGTAATCCAGAGATGATTTAAAGTATACCGGAGGTAGTGCATATGTTGTACGCAAACGCTCTGCCGTTTTATATCAAGGACCTGAGCATCTGTAGATTTTGGTATCCACGGGAGTCCTGGAGCCAACGGCCCTCGGATACCAAGGGATGACTGTAACTACACTGGGCCCGTTCGAATACTCCAGGATAATTTTCCTATGTGAAATCTGTAGTTAATTGTATCCATAAGGCCCCTTTTCCCACGTGAGGCCACTTATTCCCAGGTTCCAGGGATTAGGACTGTGAACATCTTTAGGGACCATTACTTTGTAGACCACAGGCTTCCAGGAGGCACCCCTCCCCCCGATCCAGTAAGCGACCTGCACCCAAGTCCTTGTCTCAGCTCTGTTTCTGGGGGACCCCCTCAGCCCTGCAATCATGCAGTTCACCACTCCACACTCTTCCTATGCTCTCGGGACCCACGTGAGCCTTTTGTAAGGAATGTGACATCACTCTGGTGTGATCCTCAGTTAAATCCACCATCTGGCAGTGTGGCCCATGGCTTTTACGTTTCAGCCAGATGCTGGCACATCAAGTTTTGTCTCAAAGTTAACCCTGCCGGCCTGTTTCCTTAAAAGAAACACCCCAAATAAGACAACATTGGCTGCTTTTCCCCAGACTTCCCAGAGCGCCTCCACATCCAGTAGCTGCAATCCCAAAAGCACTGGCAGTCGGCGCATATTTAGGAGAGAACGGACATCGTGCCCGGCCGAGCTGCTGAGGCCACAGGAAATGGGGGCCACTGGCATGAGAGGGGAAGGTTGCTCCCTAGGTTCATGAACTTGAAGTGGAGTTTGGCTGCTCTGGGGGTCAAATGCCAGCTCTTCTACTTTCTATTAGGTTGGCGCAAAAGTAATTGCGGTGTTTGCCCTTACTTTTTTTTTAGATGGAGTCTCTCTCTGTCGCCCAGGCTGGAGTGCAATGGCGCCATCTCAGCTCACTGCAACCTCCGCCTCCTGGGTTCAAGAGATTCTCCTGTCTCAGCCTCCCGAGGAGCTGGGATTACAGGTGTGTGCCACGACGCCCGGCAAATTTTTGTATTTTAAGTAGAGATGGGGTTTCACCACATTGGTCAGGCTGGTCTCGAACTCCTGACCTCAGGTGATCCATGCGCCTTGGCCTCCCAAAGTGCTGGGATTACAGGCGTGAGCCACTGCACCTGGCCTGCCCTTACTGTTAATGGCAAACACTGCGATTACTTTTGCAGCAACCTAATAGCTAAGTGAGACTGGGAAGCTTAGTTTCTGCAAGCCTCTATTTTCCCCTTCTGTGAAATGGGATGATGACGTTTACCCACCTCCAGGGGTGATGTTCAAAATGTCTAACAACCCATGTAGAGCAGACATCAGCCGATCCCAACACCCCAGACATAAACAGCCAATATGGCAGGCCCAGCCCTGAGAGCTGGAAACCAGCCTCACCCACTCCAGAGTGGTCATGAGGCTTTGACAAGAAGAACTCATGTAAAACTCATAAAACACAGCACGCCTTCAAGCAGTAGTGGCTGTGATGAACGGTCATTATTCCACCCAGCATCATCAGGTTACATGACGGGGCTAAGGCATGAGTCCTTCAGCTGGATTCAAACTGGGTCTTTTGAAAAGCAAGTTCAAATAATTGCATGGAAAGCAAGCATCGTTGATTAGACGCCGGGGTGACGCAGCAGAAGCCAAGGCTAGGCTGGAGGAAAAGGCAGGACTGGGCTTGGCCACAGCTGGGCCAAGTCTGGACTTTATCTTGGAAATCAGAACACGCCTCACTTTGGGCTCACTCGCATTGCTCAATTTGAGCATCTTAGCATCTGCTTGTTCAGACAGCGGGCCACGTCAAGATGAGTCTCCAACGCCAGAGTCCTCGGGAGGTCAGGAGGCTGCCGGCACCCAGGCAACTGCCGCTGTGCTCTGGGAAGGGAAGGTAGAGCGCAGGTGGGTCTGCTGGCCAGTTTGGAAGCTCAGGAAGAGGTAGGGACAAGGTGACCTGGAGCCCAGAGAAGTCAGCTGCAGCATCGGTCCCAGCTGAAGCCAGAGTCCAGCTGTCCTGCTACCTATTAGGAGACACAAATTCTGCAAAGGCCCAGCCTGGCTTTGAAAACCAAATGTGGATGATTTCTGTGCTGAGTCACTCTCGGTAAAGAGCGTTCACGGACCACGTGCCACACAGCGAATTCTCATTTCCCGTTTTATTCCCTCCAAGTTCTCATCTGGTCTTGGGCCTGCAAGAAAGTGGGATGGGACATGGAAAAGGACATGTCCTCAGCCTCGGGGTCCTGACAGAGAAACAGAACAGAGGAAAATAATGGGTCGGACAGAGACCCAGTGGTGCCCCTGAGTGGCGTCCCAGAGCCCCTCTACCAGAGAGGACCTTCCTCCAGGCAGCCCCAGAAGACGGGTAGAAATTCAAAGCTAATCCTATAGCTTCTGCCCACAGAGAATTCAACCACACATCCACACACAGTCACAAAACAAGAACAATGGAGCACTTAGGGCCAAGCCCTTTACATATATTATCTCATCCAATCCTCACAGTAATCCCGCAATGTCAGTGCTATGCGTCATTCCCATTTTACAGATGAGGAAGCTAAGCCCAGAGAGGTCAAGTAACTTGCTTAAGGGCACACAGCCAGTGAGTGGTGGAGCCTGGATTCGCCCCACGGTCTGCAAGCTGCTGACAGCATGGATAAACTTCAGTGCGCACAGTGGACAGACTTGCCACGTGTCGTCTTGACACATGCCCAGTGGAGCCACCAGTGGCATTAACCCAAGGAAACAAAGAATGCAGTGACCATAGGTGAAGTCATCTGCTCAAAGGCAGAAAGAGATCACTTTTCTGAAAGGAGAACCTGAAACCAGGGCCAAGCCCTCTAACCACAGGTGGCTGCTACTTTGGGGCAGGATGGATTTAAGCTGGAATGAAATACCCACCTTGGACCCAGCCCAACCTCATGTTGGAGCTAAGCAGAGCCCAAAAATAAAATCTTGTGTTTTGCCTGGGTGCAGCGGCTCATGCCTGTAATCCCAGCACTTTGAGAGGCCCAGGCGGGTGGATCGCTTGAGGTCAGGAGTTCAAGACCAGCCTGGCCAACATAGTGAAACCCCGTCTCTTACAAAAAATACAAAAATTAGCTGGGTGTGGTGGTGTGCGCCTGTAGTCCCAGCTATACTTGGGAGGCTGAGGTGGGAGAATCGCTTGAACCCAGGAGTGGAGGTTGCAGTGAGCCAACATCGTGCCACTGTACTCCAGCCTGGGCAACAAAGTAAGACCCTGACTCAAAAACAAACAAAAATCTTATACTTTCACTCCCAGCACAAGTGGATGCTGGCAGGGGTCTGCCTACAAAGACCATTCCAGTATCTGGACATATTAGTACCCAGATAAATTCCATCTGCTGGGGTTGGCATCTCTATGCCTGAGAGCTTTACAATATACTGAGTTGAATGATGTCCCTTCAAAATCTATGCCAACTCAGGACCTCAGAATGTAACCTTATTTAGAAATAGGGTCTTTGTAGATGTAATTTGTTAAGATCATACTGATTCATGAATGGACCAACTCAATGTATGGAGACATAATAACTCAACTCACAAGAGACTGATGTATATACTGGGACACATATGTAGTAGGGGCTCTGCCTTTCCAGGAACTGGAGTTGTCCCAGCTCCCAGGCACCTTTCTGGCTGGCTGACAGATATAAGGCAGCTGGGTGAACATGGACCTACCCCACCAAAGTCTTGATGATCCTACAGCCTAAGTACTAAATGTGTCCCCTTCTCCCATCCCCACCAAGGGCAGGGACTGGCTCTGTGTCATTTACAGCTACATTTCTAGGGCTAGCACAGCGTAGCTGTATACATTCAGGTAATGCCAATTGCTACACCAAGACAACACGGCAAGTCTACCCACTGTGCACGCTGAAGTTTATCCATGCTGTCAGCATCTCACAGACCATGGGGCGTGTCCGGGCTCCACCACTCACTGGCTGTGTGCCCTTGGGCAAGTTACTTAACCTCTCTGGGCCTCAGCTTCCTCATCTGCAAAATGAGAATGATACATAGCACTGACATTGTAGGATTACTGTGAGGATTGAATGAGATCATACGTGTAAAGGGTTTGGCCCTAAGTGCTCCGTTGTTCTTGTTTTCTGACTGTGTGTGGGCGTGTGGTTGAGTTCTCAGTGGACAGAAGCTATAGGATTAGTTTTAAATTTCCTCCCATCTTCTGGACGAAGTTGCTCTCTGGTAGATGGGCTCCGGGGCACCAGCCAGGGGCAGCACTGGGTCTCTGTCGCATCCCATCATTTTCCTCTATTCTGTTTCTCCCAAATCTCAATGTCCTGTCACAAGTTTCTGTCTCATGCATGGACCCTTCCAATGTGGACATCCTTGTCATACATTAGCCTTGCCACATGATGATTCAAGAGCCTGGGCTTCTTCCAGTTGGGGCCTTGCTGTCCAGGGGATGTCAGTCTTCAGACAGAGGAGGGGAAAAGACAGAGAATTGTGGCAAATACCACGCACTTCCTTGGTGAGGAGCAGCAACTACCTTCTCACACATTCTTTCAGCAAGAACGAGTGGCCTGTTCCCACCCAGATGCAAAGACACCTGGGAAACATAGCTCCCTGCCAGACAGCCACCCACTAAGGACAGCTCCACACATACACACAGGTGCCCACGGCCAGCTGGCCATGGGTGCAGGATAAACATTTGCTCGGTTCATTCATCAGTGCACCAACTAACGGACGACCAAGCCAGTCACTCAGAAGAGAGATTTCCTAGGCGGCTGTTGAAATGTTGAGCTGAATCAGAAACCCACATGATTAAACCACGCGAGATAAGGATCTGGAGGAGAGTTCTCTGCTGACATATCCCCCTTTCGTGACCACTCTCCTCCCCACGTCACCATCAGACGGGTCACCCTCCCGGGGGCCTCAGAGGAGTCCCGAAGGCCAGCGCCCTCAGCCTCTGCCTCTCCCAGATGGAGAAACAGGCCCAGGGTGGGAGGGGACATGCCCAAGATCACAAGGCAAATTCGTGGAGGAGGAGCCAGGCCCGGCTGCCTGACCCCAGGCCATCGCTGGGGCCAGGGACAGGCTGGGCCCTCATTGTTCAGCTAATGACTGAAACCCCAGGCCTGTGGAGCGTCTGTGTGGGGCCGCTGTATAAACATTTCCTCTCTGGCAGAGCAGGAAATGAAGGGATGAGGAGGTCAAGTGACTTCACTGGGGCTCCTGCTGCCCTGCCCGCCGTCCCCGCCCATGCCTGCCCACCACCCTTCCCAAGTCCCCTGAGTCAGGTCAGAGCCACAGCCAGGCAGGTGTCCCCTGTCACCTCCTACACCCTGGGCTTGAATCTCGCTCTGCCACATCCTGGCTGGGTGTTCCTGGGAAAGTTGCTCAGCCTCTCTGAGCTTCAGTTTCTTCACCCGCTGAGGCCCTTCCCCCAGGAGTCAGGTAGTGAGGACGAAATGACACTGTGTGACGAAGCCTTGGCACGGGCCCAGCAGATGGTGGGCTCTCCGCAGTGCTTTCCTGCCATTTTAAAGTCTCTTTTAAGACGAGTGTTCACTGGGTTGCACACTTTAAATGGTTAATTGTATGTTATGCGAATTTCACTCCAGTAAAAGATTTTTCTCCACTGTCTGCCCTTTAGCCCACTCACACTCCCTCACACACTTGCACACTCACACACTCGCACACTCACACACGCACACTCACACATTTGCACACTCACACACTCGTTCGCGCTTGCACTCACACGTGCACACACTAACTCACACTTGCACACTCATGCTCACACGTTTGCGCACTTGCACGCTCGCACACATTTGCACACTCGTACACTCGCTCACACTTGCTTGATCACACACTCACATTTGCACACTCACTCGCGCACTCACACACTGCACTCGCACACACACCCGCTCACACTTGCACACACACTTGCACTCACACACATTTGCATGCTAGGACACACGCTCGCTCATGCTTGCACACTCACATAACTCACTCTTGCACACACTTATACACATCCACACACACTTGCACACTCACACACTCATACTCACTCTCGCTCACACAAGGACTAGCAGGTCCACTGCATCCCAAGAGGGACATAGAGACACAGGGTGGACGCCGAGATGATCCCCCAAACTCTCTCCCTGGAACCCCACTGACCTTTTCAAGGGGCTGTCAGAGGAGAAGTGAACTCACTTGATTAAGGCGGAGAACAGGACCCAGGTGGAGGAGGCCAGGCTGGGGACTCCCGGATAAGTGGGGAAGAGGAGAGACACCAGCCCCTAGGACCACGTCCAGACCTGTGGGGCCGCGCGTCAGGGAGCCCTGCGCAGTCCTGGGAGAGCAGGGGTGGCCAGGGTGGGAGGGGGGCTCTCGAATGAGAGGAGAGGGTCCACGCTCGCCTCTTATCACATTGAAAACTCACACCTCTGCAAAGGTGGACTATGTCCTCAGTCTGCAGCTGGGTAAACTGAGGCCCAGAGAAACAAACTGACCTCAGGTCACATGTCCAGTTAGTGGCAGCGCTAAGAATTAGCCTCGGTTCCGCTCCACACCCAGAGATAAATGTGAACGGCAGATCCGCCTAGGTCCACCATATCTGACATAATTCAGTTTTTAGAGGCTTGCACTGCCCGAGGCACCAGCCTAGGAGCCTTCCCTTCTCGGTTGACTCTGGACTTTTGTGCTAAAAGGAACTTCAAGAGGCATTAACATGACATCCCATCAAACAGAAGAGTAACCGGACCAGAGAGGTTAAGTGACTTGCCCAAGGTCTCACAGCTAATTAGGACCAGACCAGACCCACAGCACAGGCTTCCTGCGTGCCTCCCCCAACCCTCCACGAGCAGGGTGACTCCCACACTCGCTGCAGGTGTCTCCAGGGCAGCTCTGCTCCCACAGATTCGGTGACCATGACACCTGCAGGCGGTGCTGGGCTGCAGCTGATCCATCAGACCTTCAAACACCTGTGGAAACCGAGGTCCATTCCTGAGCTCATCAAAAATCTAACCCACACCCCCCGCAGGTCCTTCAAAGTTCTGGAAAGAGAGAAGGTGCTTAGAAACCTAGGAGGAAACAACTGCCCAATTGCCTGTGCATCAAATCAAGTGATTTTTCCCCACTCACGTGGACTGTGGGATTTTTTTTGAATCTCCCATCAATTTCAGAATTTCAAAGAGGAAAAAAAGAAGTGAGCCCTTCTGGGCAGAGCAATTCCGAGCGACCGGGAATCAGCTGCCCTCTGCTGGCCAAACGAGGGTGTGGACAACTTGATGGTTCTCGTTCATGGGCAACTTAAGGAAAATCTGAGCCCCTTGGCAATCCCCAAAATTATTCCAGATCCCACGTGATAGGATTCGTGCTTTTTATAGCAGTTGGATTTGCATTTTCTCAAAAACTTACAGCTACCCAGAACCCAGAACTGCTTTTAAAGTATAATCGCGCCTTTATTGGGCACCTGCTGTCTGCTGAGCCCTGTTCTAGGCACGGGAGATGCAGCTATGGCCTGGACGGAGTAAACCCTGCCCCGTGGAGGGTGCCTGTTCTAGCTGGGGCCACAGACAATAAGCACATTAACAAAGCAATTAACCAAAAAGCCAGGTGGTTGTAAATGCTGTGGAAAGTAAATCTCCGAGGCAGGTTCGGAGCAAGCAGTCAGGGTGATGGCTGATGCTGTGTGATGGGGGAGAGGCGGGCAGGCAGGCAACTGTGAGCCAAGACCTGAATGCAGGGAGGGGGGAGCCACCTGGTGGTCTAGGGGAAGAGTGCTCCTGGCAGAGGAAACGGCCGGTGCAAAGGCTTGTAGGATGTGGTGTTTCTGACTGGTTGAAGGGAGTGTAAGGGAGGGCTGACATGTCTGGGACGGAGGGGCAGAGAGGGACAGAGGGGAAGCAGGGAGAGACATGGTCAGGGGCTATCCCAACAGCCCCCACGGACATTTGAATCAGAGTGAGGTCCCAGTAAATACTGGAGAGAATCACTCCATCTCTGGGTGGTGCTCCGGCTCCCATGAATTGAGGGATTCCTTGAGGATGGGACTACAGTGGGAGGCTAGGGTGGGGCAAGACTACAAACAGGAATCCCAGAGCTTCCGGGAACCAGGAGGACCCGGGAGATCGTCTAGTGAAGTCCAGTTTCCCCAGCTTTAATTCCAGTGGTGGCGACGGCAGGACTAACAGGAGCCATGACCAGCCAGGCAGCCCTTTGTGCTGGGTTGGATGGTGTCCCTCCAAATGTGAATCCATCTGGAACATCAGAATGCAAACTAGGGCCACGACTGCAGATGTACTTGTTAAGAGGAGGTCATAGTGGAGGAGGCTGGGCCCCAAATCTGAGACTGGTGTCCTTATAGGAAGTCCATAGAGAAACACATACACACACAGAGAAGGCGAGGTAACGGCGGAGGCAGAGGCTGGGCGGTGCTGCCTCACCATCCAGCACCTGGAGCTGGAAGAGGGCAGAAGGAGCCGCCCCCAGGGCTTTCAGGCAAGCACCAGCCAGCAGACACCTGGTTTTCAGACTTCCGGCCTCCAGGCCTGTGAAATAATAACTTCTTGCTGTTTTAAGCCACCAAGTTTAGGGTCATTTGTTACAGGGGCCACAGGACAGTTGCATGCATGACCGCACCCACACGGCAGCCTCCACAGTGAGAACGCTCTCTCCTCCCATTTTACAGATGAGGCTAAGGAACTGGTCAAGGCCCCTGAGCAGTGATTTGACTCCACACCAAATGGGCAGCTGCTCCCAGTGGGGGCCATGGGGGAAGGTGTCCGAGGTTGGTGGCTCTGTGCTAAAGGACAAGGAATTCTCTCAGCTCCTGCTTTCACAAAGCAGGAAGATCTGCCTTCTGGGCATCAGCCGTTTCCCCACCTGTCTGGCTGCCGTTGCCCTCCAGAGCTGCCTCCTGCTTTGGCCCAGAGGAAGGAGAGAAGACTGACACAGACCCGGCCCCTCCTCTGGGTTCTGAACAAATAAATGGTCCAGGCGGCAAAACAGGGGAGCAGCATCCACCTTACCCCTGACCAGGTGTCTGGGGCAACCTAGAGCAAGGCTCGCCTCACCACCTGTCGCAGGTGCTATGCCTCACATGGCTTGGTGCTTTTGAGAAACAAGCACTAACCTTGACCGAGCACTGTGCTTTGGCCAGGTACTGAAGTACTAAGCACTTTATGTGCTTCCTCACATTGAATCCTTGCAGTGATCCTATGCAGCCCGCACAGTTAACAAATGACCTGGTTTGCCCATTCCATCACTCCGTTCTGCATCTTTATTGGGCACCTATGATCCGTGGAGCCTGGTTCTAGGCACCAAAGATACAACTGTAGCTAGGAGGGAAACTAGAAGAGAAGCTGAGAATCAGAGAGGTTAAGCAACTTGCTCAAGGTCACAGAGTTCCCTCCCCCTAGACCTGGGCTGCCTGTGAACTGCTCCTCACTGGGGCAGTGTGGTGGAAGTCATGCCTTCTCTGCCAGTCCCCAAGGCCCCCACGCTTTGAGGAGGCCCAACCTGGGCATGTGGAAAGGCCAGGTGCAGAAGAACTGAGCCCACCCACTCTAGCTGACAGACTTGGCTGAGTCCCCGCCCAGCCCCAGCCTCAGCGGAGGCCACGTGGAACAGTGACACACCATCCTTCCAAACCCTACCCAAATTGCAGAATAATGAGAACATCAATTACACGGCTGCCGTTTTCAATGCTAAGCTTTGAGGTGGCGTCACAGGAACTTTTGGTGTCAGTGCTCTGAGCCTCCGAGCGCAGTCCTGGCCACAGCCCCTCCCTGGCTCTCAGGCCAGGCTCAGCTTCTGTGTTCTGGCTCCCACCTGGCCACCCACGTAGAGGTGGCCCGTGCGGGAAGCTGTACCGGGGGAGTAAACAGCCTTCTGGAAGTTTCTGAGCACGCAGGGTGGGGGTGGCTTTCCTCTCTGCATCTCAGGTTCTTACCCGACTTCTTCTAAATTCTGCCCAGTCGCCCTCTGCTACCCTGCTTGTCTGTCCCCCTTGCCTACCCCAAATCCGGCGAGACCGGGCCAGGCGTGCCAGGCAGAGGCCCCGGTGTCCAAGGCCACCCGCCGCCCTCATGCAGCTTCCTCTCAGGAAGGGGCCCTGCCTCCCTCTGGCTTCGGTGGTCATGACAAATGGAGAACAGCTGGCCTCTGGCCCCAGGGTCAGAGGCCACCAGCTTGCACCTAGGGGCAGGCAGCATCCATGAGCTGAGCCACACCCGGTCAGGCTGGCACTTGCTCAGCACATCGGTTGCTTGGAGGAACAGGAGACAGGGAGGGCATTTCCCTTACAGCAGAGGCCAGAGTGGCCACAGCAGCTGCACCGACCTTGCTGGGGACCTGTGAGAAATGCAGTCTCAAGCCACCCAGACCTGCTGACTCGGGCTCTCGGCTCTACCACGCTGTCCCTCAGGCTCCTGGGCACAGCACGAGGGAAACCAGCCTTGAAGCCCAACTCTGGGGCCACCCGTGGCTCCCAACCCAACCCCACAGCCCCTGGCTAAGCCACATCCACCACTCACTCTGCAGCCTGGGGCCAGCAGGGCGTCCCCGAGAATCACCGCAAAGGACACCAGTGCCTGCCACACAGCAGTACCCCAAAATGATAGCATTAGCCAAACAGCAATGCTTATCATCAAATAATAAAAAAGGAAAATATGTAAGGTCGAACCACACAAAATTGCCACTGTTTGTCCATTCGTGATGTAGAGAAATGGCAATTTCAAGTACTTTAAGCCAATATTTATTTTATATAACAGATTATTACTTTCACATATATAATATACCTTATATTACATATTAACTATATTTAATACCATATATTAATCATAAAACTATATTGTTAAACAATTATAATCAATTATATATTAATAATTAAGATATAATACATTAATAAATATGATAGCAATGTGCTCCAATGCCCTTCTTTTTAAACAATGGCTTTATTGAGTCATAAATTTATATACCATAAGCTTCACCCATTTAAAGTATACAAAACAGTGGTTTTTAGTACATTCACAGAGTTGTGCAGTCATCACTGTCCAATTTTAGAACATTTTAATCACCCTAGAAAGAAACCCTGGACCCATTCAGTGTCACTCCCATCCCCCAATTTCCCAGGTGCTGGTAATCACGCATCTGCCTCTGTCTCTACATATTGACCTGTTCTGGACATTTCATAGACATAGAATCACACAGCTTGTGGCCTTTCGTGTCTGGCTTCTCTCACCGAGCATCAGTTCTTCAAGGTTCATGCGTGTGGTAGTGCGTGTTCATTCCTTTTCATGGCTGAGTAATATTCCGTGGCAGGGATTTGCCACATCTCTGTTTATTCATTCACCTGCTGGTGGCCGTTTGGGCTGCTTCCACTTTGGGCTGTTGTGAGCAGTTCTGCTGTGAACATTCCCAAACGCGTTTCTGGGAGACTGGATGTTTTCATTTCTCTTGTTTTCGCATCTCCTAGAAAGCCAGAAGGAATCGCTGGCTCTGAGAGCAGCTACATTTAGCATTTTAAGAGCTGCGACGTAATGGTAATGATGTCCGTGCTCACACCTGCTTACACGTAACGGTTCCACTCCCAGAGCTTCAGTTATTGTGTCTAATCACCACAATAACTGTATGAAATACGTGTGCTATTACCCTGTTCCCACCCCACAAACGAGAAATTGTGCTGACGTCTACTTACACCTAACAGTTCCACTCCTGAAACTTCGGTTACTGTGTGTTTAATGCCAACAATAACTGGATGAAATACGTGTGACATCACCCTGTTCCCACCTCACAAATGGGAAACTGAGGCACAAAGCCACTGAGTAGTTCACCCAGCTGGGACTCTAGCCCAGGCTACCCCATTCCAGAGCCCACGCTGAAGCCCTGCCCTATCCCCGCCATGAGTGACCTCTGAGTATTGACCACAGCCAGCACTAGGCTAATGCCGGGCTCCTACCCCAGGGCAACTCCAGGCCCCGGCCTCCACAGAGGCTCAGCTCAAGTGCAGGGTGCCCTCATCCTGCTGCTCTCCCCATCACACCCCTTGCCCTCTTTCTCTGCCTGACCTGCAGCGGCTCCCAAAGTCCCCCATGGCTCCCACCCCTCCCTGCCTGGGAGGCAGTAGGGCTGTTATTAGCTGATTCCCATCAGTGCTTTCCAACCACCCACCCCCCAGGAGAGGAAAGCACTTCTCAAACTCTGACATCTGAATGTGCCAGGGAGGAAGAGGTGCAGACCCTGCTGGGACTCCCTGGCTCCACCACCCCAGGGGATCTGAGGCTACTCCCAGGACAGCTGGAGACACAAGGACCTGCCAGGGTGGGCAGTGGGGCTGCAGGAGTGAGGCATGGCCACAGCACCCCAGGTTATAAGAAGGACACATTGGAAAGCAAGTGCTGGGATGCAGGGCCCTGGAGGTGTGGCCTAGTGTCACGGCTGGGACCCAGGGGCGGAGTAGGGTGGCCCAGCTCAGCTGGGACGTGCATAAGAAGGACCAGGTCAGCCCACCGCTCTGGTTAGAGGCAGCAGCGCCCATTCACAAACAATCCATGTGCTCCAGACACTCGCCATGGGGCTTATCCACACTCGCTCAATTTTTAAACTTTTATTATGAAAATTTCCAAATGGAGAGAAAATCAGAAATAAAATCATAGAGCCGCAACTTAGACTCGACAGATCTCAGCTTTTTGTCAAATCTCTGCTAAGCAGATAGATGGTTAAATAGACATTGCTGACACATATGGAGGTATCTCACAGACATCCTGACACTTCAGCCCTAAATCCCGTGGCAGGCATCTCCAAAAACAGAAAGGCATTCTTCTGCGTGACCACACTGCTATTAGCTCGCCTAGCAAAATGAACAATAATTCCCTCATGTCATCTTGATATGGGAGGGGGGCAGGGAAGTGCTGGGTAGAGAAGGGTGTGGTCTCTGGTGAGGGCTCCACCCCCAGGCCTGTGTCCACGGACCTAAACGAGGACAAGCATTTCTGTTTTCTTGCCCCAATGTTGCATTTTCCAAGACCTCCCTGGCCCGCCACACCGCCATGCTGTGCCTATGAAAACCCCAAGACGCTAGCGGGCACAGACAGAAGCGGGTGGACGCTGAGAGGAACACACCGGTGGAAGAGTATGCCAATAGGCACCGGCAGGCACTGGCAGGCCATCGACCGGCGAACAACACAGACGCCAACAGGAATTTGGGTGGGATGGTCGGAGGACAATCCAGCTGCCAAGCAGCCGGACTCCAGGGAAAACCACCTTCCCACTGCGTCTTCCGGCTCCCCATCCGTCTGCTGAGAGCTACTTTCACCATTCAGTGAAACCTTGCACTCCTTCTGCAAGCCCACATGTGATCTGATCTTTCTGGTACACCAAAGCAAGAACCCCGGGATTCAGAAAGCCCTTTGTCCTTGCAACAAGGCAGAGGGTCTAGCTGAGCTGATGAGCACACGCCAGCTACAGATGGCAAAACCGAAAGAGCACCTGTAACACAGGCCCCCTGGGGCTTCAGGCGCTGTAAGCCTCCATCCCTAGACCCTGCTGTGGGGTTGGACCCCCACGACCTGCCCGTCTGCCTGCTCTCCCGAGAGGTTTGAGCAGCAGGGCACTGAAGAAGTGAACCACAGTCCCATCGCACGCTCTGCGAGGGGGATAAGGGAGCTTTTCCCGTTTCAGTCTGATACCCGGTCCATATTCACATTTCCCCCAGCTGTTCCCCAAGTATCTTTTATGGCTGTGTTTGAAAATCACGATCCAGTTAAGGACTGAACACCATGCTTGGCTGTTATGTCTCTGATTTGACTTAAGCTCGTTCAGATGA
Source organism: Macaca mulatta (assembly GCF_049350105.2). Lineage (NCBI taxonomy): Eukaryota > Metazoa > Chordata > Mammalia > Primates > Cercopithecidae > Macaca > Macaca mulatta. The sequence goes on along the minus strand of NC_133425.1, from coordinate 81,448,298 downwards.
AGAGCGCCTCCCCAATCATCAGGAGAGACACAAGACAGAGAGGAGGATTTCATTACGGGTCCTGGGGGCACACAGCCCTCCCGGAGGCCACACGCATGGAGGTCAGGGAGCGCATGGAGACAGGAAGGGACACGGGGGCCACACCTTGTCTATCATCCAAACAGGTTTCCAGCAGAGAGTTTTAAGTGGCTGGTTGAGAGCGAGCAGGCACGGGTCCCAGGAGGTCACACGGTGACTGAGAGGCAGTCACTGCATATCTGCACAGTCATAGTCATCCTGGGTGTTGGGGTCAGGAGACAGTCAGACAGGCTGCATCTAGCTGTCCCATAGTGGGGTGGTCCCCAGGAGGGAATTGTATGACGCAAATGTCTGGATCCATCTTACTGTAGAACTGGAGCGGGTGGAGAACTGGAAACTGTGTCAAGGGTGGCCAAGCCTTGCCTCTGGTAGGGGGAAGTCCAACTTGTATTTCAAATGGATCCCAAGGGCCAGGCGCAGGCACAGTGGTTCATGCCTGTAATCCCAGCACTTTGGAAGGCCGAGGCAGGCGGATCACTCAAAGGTCAGGAGTTTGAGACCCACCTGGCCAACACAGTGAAACCCTGTCTCTACTAAAAATACACAAATTAGCTGGGTGTGGTGGCACACGCCTGTAGTCCCAGCTACTCGGGAGGTTGAGGTGGGAGAATCACTTGAACCTGGGAGGTGGAAGTTGCAGTGAGCCAAGACCATGCCATTGCACTCCAGGCTGGGTGACAGAGACTCAAAAAAAAAAAAAAAAAAAAAAAGCTAGGTGTGGTGGTGCCTGCCTATAATCCCAGCTACTCAGGATGCTGAAGTAGAACTGTTGGAAACAGAGGGCAGAAGTTGTAATAAGCTGAGATCATGCCACTGCACTCCAGCCTGGGCAACAGAGCGACTCTTAAAAAAAAAAAAAATTTAATCCCAAGGCAATGTAACTTCATAAGAACCTCTACAGGCTCTTTACCCTAGAACCGTCTCCACTCCTCTGTTTACCCCAACTTTACCCCACAGTGCCACCTATTGAAGAGACCAGGCAATGATATGCAGGGTGGCCCACCTTCATCTTCAGGATGAACTCAGACCACAGATGAGGAAACTGAGGCTGCAGAGGAGGGGGTGGCAATGTGAGACCCACCGTTCACAGCCACATCCATCCATCCTGGCGAGAAGGGGATCTAGTAATGCTCTCAGCATGGGGCCCGCAGGACACCAGCCAGCTAGCCAGGGCCTGCCTAGAACAGAGTCACAGCCACAATGAGACAAAGGGCCCCAAAGGATATTGGCTGGAGCCACCAAAATCCCTCCAAGGACAGCTCAGGATCTGTGCTGAGGCCAGGAAGGGTGGCTGCCCAGGTGGGCACCTGGGCCTGGAAGGAGAGGTGAGCCAGGAGAAAGGTGGGAATCCCATGCTATGAGCTGGAGACTTGGCTGTAGGCAGCACTGCCGGGGCTGAGGAGAACCCCCAGCCGGGGTTCTCACACAGCACATGGCGGATGCCAGGAGTAGACAGCAAAGGCACCAGGAAGGGAGAACCCGAGGGGCAGGTGCATAGGCAGCATGGGCTGCGGGAAGGGAATTAGCGCGTGCAGTGGGAGGGAACAGAAAGATCACAGAAGTCTCAGCTGCTGGGCAACCAAGGATTAGAGGAGAAACAAAGTCACCAGCAAACTGGTGGCACGTGTGTCCTGGCTTCCGGGGGCTCTGCTGTGAACAGTACGTCCACCTGGGAGCCCTAACATCCTAGTGGTGGTGGGCGTTCTAGAAACTGATGGTGCAGACACTGTCGGGCTCCACCCACGTGACCCAGATCCCTTTGGAGGTTTTTGCCTGTTCCTTTCCCAGCTCCTGTGTGTTTCTGCTTCTGTGGGTCTCACCTGGAACTCTCTTCAGAGAACCATCCTTGTGCTTCTAGGACCACATGGCACCATCCGGCCTTCGCCAAGGACTTTGGCAAGGGGCTGTGAAGCCCGGCCTACCACATGGCCCACCCTCCAGAGCCCTGCATGGTCAGCCTGTGGCAGGGCCCCCAAGAAACCACTGCTTGCTTGGTGCCTTCTCTTCCCTCTGCTTCCTGGCGCCTTTGCTGCCTTAACCATTTGCACACAAATCCCGCTCAGGGATTCTCTGGGGAAGCCAGTCCCAGACAGCCACCTGGCACCTGGCACACACTCTTCGAACCAGCAACCCCAGGTGGAAATCTGCTCTCTTACGGTGCTTGGCCAGCACAGTGAAGCGGGTGACACGGGCCTGAATTTGAACCTCAGCCACCCACCTGCAGGTTGAGTGACCTTGGGCAACCTTTTCCCCCTCTCTCTGCTCAGTTTCCTCAGTTGCAAAATGGGTATAATCCTGGTACCATTCTCAGTGGACCGTCATGGGACTGACAATAATAATCCATAGGAAGTCCTATTATTGTTGTTCCATTACTTCAAGTCCTCATTGATTTGCTTGTTTTTAGGATAATTAAGGATGCCCTAGCCACTTAGAAGCCATTTAGAAAGATCTGATTTATTCCAGATCTGGAAATCATAAGTGGTCGTGACTTTATCCCTATGCTCTCACTTAAATCTGTAGATGAGACCGGCGAGGGAGGATTCCACCACACGAGGAAGCCCAGGTGCAGTGGGCGGGGAAGAGGTCACCCAGCTAGCAGGGGTGACGTGGGCAGCCTTGGGACGGGTCCATGGCTCCCATCCCCTGGAAGACGCTAGAGGAGCCCGGTCCATCTGGGATGCAGCCCGGGAGACTCCTGGGTGCCACAGGCAGCGCTTGCTGTTTTGCTGGAAGGAGTTCTTGCAGGCCGGAAATCTGGGTCTGTTGTCTTTGCTCGCACGTCTTCTGCTGTTCATCAGCCTTGGAAAACAGCTGCTAAAATATCGCTTCCGCCTCACGGTTCCCATGCAGATCCCTCCCAGCGCTGGGGAAAGTGCAAGCCTTTCAATGGCTCACAACCCTCGCCTTTTCCTCTCCCTTCCAATTCAGGAACTGAGTTTAGTTCCTTTCCCCAAAAATGCTGGGCAAGAGAGGAAGCCGTTTCTGCACATGGCAGCCAGCTTGGGTGGGGGCCTGGGTGGGCTGCTGGCTTCCTGCCTGCCCTTTGCCCCTGTCATCCACCCATCCTCCACTAATGAACGGACCATCTTCAGCCACACATTCCTACTGCTCCTACCAGGCAGCCCACCTGGATTTCCCCATGCATCAGATGGGAACAGGTGGAGGGTGACTGGGGATGGGAGAAGGAGTCTCCTTTGAAGCCAGTGGATAAGCTGCACTCTCCAACGACAGCCGTGTGCCCCTTCGTCTAGGGCTGGATTATACTCTGACTCCACGCCTCTTCCAATGTTTGAGTCACCCAGGAGCTGTCACCCCAGTTTGCATGCTCCTAGGAATGGGGAGCTCCTTCTTTTCCACGGCTCTTCCATGTAATAAGATAAAACGTACCTCGCTGCCCCTTCTCCCGAGGGACCCTCAGTGCCCACAAAGCGAGGCTGGTCCTGGCCCATGAGACACGAATGCAGGGACCTTCCTCCCCAGGCTCCTCTCCTCAGCCCTTCACCCCTCCCTGAACCTGTCGCCATTCTACCCACCTCCTCTGGACAGCAGAAGCCTCCACTGGCTGTGCCCATCCTCCAGGCCCAGAACTTTGCCAAGGTCATCTCAGTGCCCACAGCAGTGCCACACGGGCACCATTATTAGCCCACCTGCGCCGGAGGGGACACTGAGTGTCAGAGAGGGGAAGACGTGGGCCCCAGAAAACAGCCAAGTCCAGAGACCATGCCTGACCCTTAGTCTTTAGCCCAGAGGCTAATAAGGAAGGAGGCTCTTCTGTAAACTGAAGGCTCCAGGATCTCCCAGAGCCCCTGTTAGAGGGCAGGGAGTCGAAAAGACGGACAGGGCACCGTGGGAACCGATCCGGAGCGCTCTCCACTGCGTGTCCTGCAGGGCGTGAGGACACCTGGAAACCGTCCCGACCGACCCCCTGCACAGGGCGGGAAAGGGAGAATTTCTTCCACCCTGGAGTCCTTCTCACTGTCCAAAAGCAGCTTTGCCCTCTGTACTTACTGCCTCTTTGAAATATTTTTTAAATGGAAAAATGAAATAATATGAACCCCTGGAAGGCCAAGACCTCAGAATAGCCATGTGTCCCACACCCCACAGGGCACGGCACAGGGTCTCTGCAGAGAGGGATTTTAATCTGTTTGAAAGGAGAAGGGTAGGGGAGGAGAGGAGGAGTGGAGAGAAACGAGAATAGCCCAAGGCAGCCTTCTGGAAAATTTTATTCCAAGCAGTTCCTGAGGGGAGGCCGCCTCTGGGCCAGGGGTCAGGGAGGCGTCGAGCGCTGTGGTCCCGCGGAGCAGGGAGGGCGCTGGAACAAGCCAGAAGCCGCCGAGGCCTGGGTTACTGCTTCTCTCTGCAGAGAGTCCGCTCACGTAATCACTACCTTTCATGCTGACCACGGCAGCCTTTCTCAGACACCAGCTGGAACGGACGACGGAGGTTTCTAATTTGGGGTATGCTCTGGCCCTGGGCCCTGGCTCCATCCTCACTCCCACCCCCACCCCCTCACCTCCACCCAGCCCCAAGTGAGGTCCCCCACGCAATGCCCCAGCTAACGCCGCAGGAAGGGCCAGTCCCGGTGGGCTGTGCTGGGGGAGTGTGGCTCCCAGCCTGGGCTGCCGCCCAGCCCTGCCAAGCAGGACAGCCTCTCACTCACAGCCTCCCTGAGTGCAGAGGGAGGGAAATGCTCCCAGCAGCTGGCATCTTTCCCCCTGCAGGTGCCAGGGCCCTCCCCAGAGCACCTCCACCCACATGCCCTCGAGAATAGCACGGAGGCTGGCAGGTTCTCATCAGTTCTTTGCTTCCGATAAAACTGAGTGGGCAGAGAAAAAACCCAGGGCAGGGAGCCAACAGGAGTTGGCTGGTTCCTGGGATGCAGCCTAAAGGGCATCTCACACTCTTATGGGGGATCCAGTTCCTACAGTGGTCATAGATTGCAGAGCATTACCAATCAACAGCCTTAACAACGTCCACACCCTCGGATCCTGCCCCACCACTGCTGGGAAACCAGCCTAAAGCATCCATTTGATGAGCAAAGACGAAACTGGAGGATGCTTAGCTGAGTGCAGTTTTGATAGCAGATGGTGGGAACCAGACTCAAAGTCCCACGGGCAGAACTGGGTGCTGTACATGAGGGTACAGCCATAGGGTTTGGTACCTCCGCAGCCATTGAAAGTGTGGGTATGGAAGTGCTCTTGTGGACGGGCAAGTATGTTTTCAAGATGCTATTAAGTAGAAAAAGGAAATTACAAAATAGTCAATGTAACATGACTCTGACTTTGTAAAATACGACGTATACTTGAATATGTATGAAGAAAATGACTGCAGCATCATTTTTACATACTCCGAAATATTAACAGGCTCATGTAATAAAATGCACTTGTTTTGAGCGTATATTTCAACAAGTCTTGACAAATGTAAATCACTCATGTAAACACCACCACAAATGAGATAGAGAATATTCATTCCATCACCCCAGAATGTCCCCCTTGAGCCGCTTTTCGGGCAATCCCTGCCCCTTCCCCCAATCCTGGCCCCAATCAACTGTTGATCTGCTTTCTGTTACTAAATTAGATTTGTCATTCTGGAGTTTAGATAAGTGGAATCACGCAGTATTTTCTCTTCTGGGTCTAGCTTCTCTCATTCAGCCTGTCTTTGGGATTCAGGGATATTATATGTAACAGTTTATTCTTTGTCATTGCTGAGTAGCGCTCCATTGTGTGGATATGCCACAATTTGTTTATCTGTTCGCGTGCTGATGGACATTTGAATTGTCTCTAGTTCAGGACTATAATGAAAAAGTAAGTGCAAACATTCATGTTCAAATCTTTCTGTGGGCATACATCTTCATTTCTCTTGAAGAAATGTCTAGGAGCGAAACTGCAGGGTCACAGGGTACATGTGTGTTGAATTCTGTAAGAAACTGCGACACTTTTCCAAAGCAATGGGAGCTGCAGTTGCTCCAATCCTTGCCAACACTTGGTACTGTCAGGCTTTGTCATTGGCCGTTCTAATGCACATTTATCTCATTGTGTTTTAATTTGCATTTCCCTGATCACTAATGATGTTGAACATCTTTCATATGCTTATTGGCCATTCATATATCCTTTTGTGTGAAATGTCTTCTACTATTTTCCCCACTGTTTCGTGTATCTGTTGGCTTTTTGCTATTGAGTGTAGCCAGTTTTGGTTTGTTGTTGTTGTTTTGTTTTGTTTTTAATATACTAGATAAAAGTTTTTTATCAGATATCCTGACCATTTTCTCCCAGTTAGTGACTGGGGTGGGCTTTTTCATCTTCTTAATGTTGTCGTTTGAAGAACATAACTTTTAAGTGTGGACTAAGTTCAATCATCATTTTTTTTATTTTACAGTTTATGCTTTTTGTGTCTTACCTAAGAAATCTTTGACTATCCCAAGGTTGTAAAGACTTTTTTCTATGTTTATTTTTGAAGTTTTACTGTTTTGACCTTTATATATAGGTCTACGATCTACTTTGATTTAATTTTTTAAATGATGTGAGATAATGTTTAAAGTGAATTTTTGTCCATAATCTGTACTGTCCAAAATGCTATTGAGTGTTAAAATGTGGCTGGTCTGAACGGAGAAGTGTTGTAAGTGTAAAATACATGCCATATTTCAAAGACTTGGAACAAAAAAAAATGTAAAAATGTCTTGTTCATAATCGTATTATTGATTACATGTTGAAAATGATAATGTCTCAAATATGTTGGATTAAATAAAATACATTTTAGAAGGCTTGGAATCAGGTGATATAAGTCCTCTCATTTTATCCTTGTTTTCCAAAATTGTTTGGCCATCCTAAGTACTTTCTATTTCCATTTCAATTTTAGAGTCAACTTGCCTGTGTCTTTTATTTTTAAAAAGACTGTTGGGATTTTAATAGGATTACATTAACTCTGTGGATCGATTTGGGAAAAACTGACTTCTTCAAATCAGTGAATCTTTCAGTCCATAACCATGATCTATCACTCTATTTGAGTTTTCCCTAATTTCTCTCTGCAATTTCTCTCAAACCAAAAAACTTGAGTATTTTATGGTTTAATTTATCCCTAAATACTTTATGGTTCTGACGTTATTTTAAATGATCTTTTAAATGTTTATTTTTCAATTATTAATTGCTGCTAGAGTGGACCCACTTACTTGCAGGGGATACATCCCAAGACACCAGTGGATGCCTAGAACTGCAGATAGTACCAAACTCTATATATTCCATGTTTTTTCCTATACATACTTACCTATGATAAAGTTTATAAATTAGTCACAGTAGAGATTAACAGTAATAAATAATAATCAAAAGAAGGTTGGTATGGTGGCTCATGCCTGTAACCCCAGCACTTCGGGAGGCTGAGGCCAGGGGATCACCTGAGGTCAGGAATTCAAGACCAGCCTGGCCAACATGGTGAAACCCTGTCTCTACTAAAAATACAGAAAAATCAGCCAGGCATGATGGCAGGTGTCTGTTATCCCAGTTACTCGGGAGGCTGAGGCAGGAGAATCACTTGAACCCAGGAGGTGGAAGTTGCAGTGAGCCGAGATCATGCCATTGCACTCCAGCCTGGGAGACAGAGTGAAACTCCATCTCAAAAAAAAAGAACAGTTGTAACAGTATACTATAGTATTAATACAATTTATGTGAATGTGCTGTCTCTCTCTCAAAACATCTGATAGCACTATACTCACCTATCACCAGACCACAGTTGCCCATGGGTAACTGAAACTACAGGAAGCAAAACTGTGGTAAGGAGAAACTACGCTGTATAGAAACATCATTGGCATGGTTTTAAAAATTGGCCCAATAGATTGCTATCTTACTGCACGCTTTTATGAGTTCTAGAAGTTTTTTCTAGATTCCTTAGGGTTTTCTTTTTTCTTTTCTTTCCTTTCTTTCTTTTTTTTTTTTTTTTTTTTTTTTTTTTTTGAGATGGAGTCTTGCTCTGTCTCCCAGGCTGGAGTGCAATGGCGCAATCTCGGCTCACTGCAACCTGCGCCTCGCAGGTTCAAGTGATTCTCCTGCCTCAGCCTCCCAAGTAGCTGGGATTACAGGCACCTGCCGCTGCGCCCAGCTAATTTTTGTATTTTTAGTAGAGACGGGGTTTCACCATGTTGGTCAGGCTGGTCTCGAACCCCTGACCTCAGGTGATCTGCTGGCCTCGGCCTCCCAAAGTGCTGGGATTACAGGCGTGAGCCACCGCACCCGGCCAGGGTTCTCTATGTATACAGTGGTGCCTTTTAGGAAGAATGACATTTTTTTCTTTCACTTTAATCAGTATTTCTTTGTACTGCCTTATCATATTGGCTGGTACCTCCAGCAGACTGTTGAATATTATGTGGTGAGAGGGGACATCTTTTCTTAGTTTCGGATCTTAGGGAGAACACATTCAGTCTTTATCATTAAGCACAATAGTAGCTGTAGGTTTTTCGCTTATCAATGAATCTTTGTCAGGTTGAGGAAGTTTTCCGCTATCCCTGGTTTGCTGAGAATTTTTATCATGAATTGGTTTTGAATTTTTGAAATGTTTTTTCTGCACGTATTGAGATAATTTTATGATTTTTTTATCCTTCTTTCTGTTAATATTCCATTATCTTTATATGTTTTACTATCCTGCCATTCCTGAAGTAAACTCTACTTGATCGTAGTAATCTTATCCTTTTATATATTGCTGGATTCAATGAGATAATACTTGTTATGGATATCTGTGTCTCTGTTTATGAGAGATATTAGCCTATAGTTTTCTTATCTTGTAATGTCTTTGTCTGGTTTTGGAATCAGGATAATGCTGGTCTAATATTTAATTCAATGAGTAGGTTCATAAATATTCATTTATTTTTCGCAATAGATTTGACATCTGGCAGCATTTTTCTCTGCCTCCAAGTCTCCAGTGGCTTTTTATTAGCAAAGATTTCCAAGGACCTTTGGAATGACTTTCTCATCCCTGCCTTAAGCAGCACAGCTGTTAAGGGACCAGTTTACCTTCAAAGGTCACTGATGCCCTGAGTGAATCTTGCTGGACACAGCAAATAAACAACACAACGTTCAGATGACTCTCATAGGTATTTGATTCTACACTACAAACTGTCTCCCTAAGCACCTGGCTAAGACAAGGGGCCGTGGAATCAGTCAGTCCTGGGTTAGCATCTTGACTCCATCATGATTAGTGTGACCCTCTCTGAGCCTGGATTTCCTTCTCTGTAACATGAGAACCATGCAAGCTATTACTCTGCCTGGGGCATTCTTCCTCGTGGCTACACAAAGCCACTCCTACCCTTTAGATCTTCACTCGGTGGTGGGCTTCTTAGGCAAGCCCACCTTTCACTCGCCCTTCCATAGGTAAGATCCACCCAGCTAAGCCAATTCCCTCTTCATAACCACTGTGTCCTAGAACAGGGCACCGTTTGGTTTCCCTGCGGTTATTCGGTCAATGTCTGTCTTTTACCATTATATCATAAGCTTCATGAGAGAAGGCATGCCGTCGGTGCCAACAGCACCTAACACAGCTCATTTGTTTGTTTGTTTGTTTATTTTGAGACAGAGTCTAGCTCTGTCGCCCAGGCTGGAGTGCAGTGGCGCAATCTTGGCTCACTGCAACCTCCGCCTCCTGGGTTCACACCATTCTCCTGCCTCAGCCTCCCGAGTAGCTGGGACTACAGGTGCCCGCCACCACACCCGGCTAATTTTTTGTATTTTAGTAGAGACAAGGTTTCACCGTGTTAACCAGGATGGTCTCAATCTCCTGGCCTCGTGATCTATCCGCCTCGGCCTCCCAAAGTGCTGGGATTACAGGCTTGAGCCACCGCGCCCGGCCTCTAACACAGCTTTTAACATATTCTAGATATTCAATATATATTCAAATGAATGAATAGCCTATATCAAAGATGGGTTGTAAGTGTAACAGGAGGTAATGCCTATAAGGGGCTTCGAGGAGTGCCTGACTCTGAGAAAGCATGTTCTACCTATTACACGTCATTTTCAACAGTTCACACCAGGGACTGTCCCAAGCCCCAGAACCCACAACCCTTTTAGGAAAAGTGACCCTGGATACCACCAAGCTGACTGCGACCACTCCCAAGGAAAAGGGTCTGTGCTGTCAACATCCAGGAAAGGTATTCTTCCAGGAAAGGGATCCACGGACCCCCAAAAATTCAAGAAGTCCATGAAATTAAATGAAGATCCCTCTTTATTTTAACCAGCCCCGTGCTGATATTTAGCACTTTTCTTTTTGATGATGCTTGTAGGCACAAGCCATAGGGGCATTAGCAGTGGTTGTGACTTTGTCACCAATAGACTCACAGATGCTTTCTTAACATCTCGAGTCATTACAGTTCTCTCAAAGTGCTGTTTATGCTAATCACCACTTTGCAATTATGGGACTTAGACTCTAGCCCTGCTTCTAGAGCTTGTCATTTAATCTGCTAATGAAGAAACCCCACATATATATTTTATCATAGATTTTTGTTGTTGCTGTTGTTTATTTTATTCTATTTTATTTTAAGTTTTGGGGTACATGTGCAGGATGTGCTGGCTTGTTACGTAGGTAAATGTGTGCCATGGTGGTTTGCTGTACCCATCAACCCATCACCTAGGTATTAAGCCCATCATGCATTAGGTCTTTTTCCAACACTGTCCCTCCCCTCGACCCTACCACCAAGGGGCCCCAGTGTGTGTTGTTCCCCTCCCTGTGTCCACGTGTTCTCATTGTTCAGCTCCCACTTATAAGTGAGAACATGTAGTTGGTTTTCTGTTCCTGTGTTAGTTTGCTGAGGACAGTGGCTTCCAGCTTCATCCATGTCCCTGTGAAAGACATTATCGTGTTCCTCTTTATGGCTGCATAGTATTCCCTGGTGTGTATGTACCAATCGGTTTGTTCAATGGTTTTTTTGGCTGTTTTCTATATCATAGGCTGGGGGTTTTGGGGTAACCCTGCACACTTTAATGTGTACATTTACAAACATTTTTCTGAGGATGCCCTCATAGGTTTAGCCCACCTACCACAGGGTCCATGACCCGGAAAAAAGCTAGAGATCTGATCAGAGCACAGTGCGGGCACCCCTTCCCCATGAAGCATCTCACTCACAACGCCACGGGTGTTGATCTGTAGTTAAGGGTGGTCTTTGCAGACAGACAGGCAGACAGGCAGAGAAGACAACAGCCAATACCAGCTGGCAGAAACCAAGTCAGAACAAGGTCCTTTGGGCTGCAGCCCTGGGGTCTGCTGGCTGGGAGCCAGGAGGCAGCCTCTCTTGAAAATATATTGCAGCCGCAGAAGGCGATTGTCCCTGAGACCCACCGTCTCCCAGGTGGCCGCATGCCTCATTTGTACTGCACCAGACAGGGCCCCTTGCTCCTCAACTCGCTTGCAGCTTCGGCCTCCAGGTCTTTGCTCAGGCAGTTCCTCAGCCTCCTGCCCCTCCCAGCCTGGATAACCCACCGCTGCCTTAGGCTTCCTTGGGGGTGCTCCTCAGGGAAGCCCCCAGCTGCCCAAGGCTCTGCATACCCCGGTACTCTATATTGATATTGATAGTTATTCTAGATTTATACTTACTCTACATTTTTGTGTCTATTTCTATTTTTCTATTTATTCGATATTTCTATTGATTTGATATTTCTATTGATATTGACTATGTACTCTATAGTAATGTTAACATTTACTCTATAGTTATTTGGATATTTCTACTGACTTTTTATTTGTATTGATATTTACTCTATATTTATACTTACTCGATATTTTGTTTGCATTTGCCCTACATTTATGCATAGGTTTACTTTATGTTTACCCAACATGAGCCTGGCCGAGTCGTGTGCCCTCTGGAAGCCTCAGTTTCCCCATTCCCCAGGGCTGGTGTGCGCGTTGGAGGAGTTGACAGGTATAGCAGGCCCTCTGCTGCTGTCACACATCGAGCCCCCTCCCCCAGCATGTTCCAGGCCAGATGGTCATGGCCTGCGCACCCCAGGAAGTGACTCAATTTCGCTCCTGCCACACCCCTGACTCCCAAAACAGTGCCAGGTACATCGCAGAAGCCCCCAAACCTCCCTGTGGGCCACACAGGGGCGGAGGTCCCGGCCTCACTGGTCCCTTTGTTTCAGAGCACAGGAGCCTGGAGCCCACCAAGGGCAGGGGCAGAGCGCAGTGACCTTTCTGCAGGTCTCTCCAGAGATCTCTGCGGCATCCTAGGCTGGGAGTAGCCCCTGGGCGACGAGAGCTGCACTATTAGGAGAGGACCCGAGCTCCTGATGCATGAGGACCCCAAGAAGGCAGCCCCACCCAGGCACTGCTGGGACCAAAAAGCTCTATCTGTCCAGAGCCCTCAGTTCCCACCACTAATTCAAAGTCGGCCTCAGGAACCTGCACACCCTCAACACAAGCAGGTGTGCCAATCCCAATTTGCCAAAATGCTCCCACGGCCGGGTGTCGGGGGTCATTCAGAGGCCAGAGCCCCCTGGATGCATCCAGCCATTCCCCATGCTGACTTCCCTGGGCATCCTCAGTCAGCCTTGCAGGAAAGGGCACCTCCCCAGGCCAGGACTTCGGGTCCCATCTGCACTTGACCATGGGGGCATCGGAGCTTGGCTTGTCATCTGGCTCAGTGAATCTCCAGAAATCATGACAAGCCCCAGTGTCCTCTGGCAGCTCCGAGGACATAAATCGTGATTTATTGCTGCTGCGCCACGTCCTTTTGTGTTTCCACACTGCCTTGGGAGCAATTCCTCACCATGTCAACAGCCAGCCTAGGAGGAGGAAGGGGGTTTGAGGAAGAAGGAGACAGGGCAGCACGTGTGCCCCTCCCCCAGGGACCCTCACCCCAGCGCGCTGCTGACCACCTCTGGCCAGGAAGCCCTCTGGCCTCCAAGTCCTCAGGAGGGGCTCCGAGGACCCTGGTGTGACCCGGCTCTTGGGCCCACGGGAGGAGCCCTGGGTCTTCCACACTTCCTGTCCTCCTTGGCCCAGCCATCCTGGCTTTATTGGAACCAGTTGCAGATGAGTTCCCTTGAGAGGAAAGAGGCTGATCTCATCTGCCTCCGCTCAGCAGAGGAAATCATTATGGGGAGAGCTCAGCACTGGGGAGCCTTGGCCTTGGGCGGAGAGCATTGCCAGTGCCACCTCCCTGAGTCCTCACAACCACCCGGGAGGTCAACTCTATCATGGTTGCCATTGCACAAGGGGGAAACGGAGGCACGGGCGGGCTAGGTCACCTGCCCAGCATCACAGAGCTGGAAAGACCCCATTCGGGATTTCAACCCATGCTCTTCGGGCTCTCAGCAGGCCCCAGGTCGGCCCCTTCGTAATCTGGCGCCTTGGTTTCTGGTCCCTCCCCACGTATTGCAAACCCACCACCTCTCTCCTCTGGAGCTAGGATTCTGATGAGTGGCAGTCAGCACCTTTCCCCCTGGCGCAAATCTCCCTAGGGAATAAACGAACACCAGCCACTGCTTGTGGAGCATTTGCCATGTGCTGGCGTTGTGTGCTGTCTCCTTTGGTCCTAACAACCATTACCGTCTCCATGCACAGGTAAATAACAGGGTCTGAGAGGTCAGGGGACTTGAGCAGGCAGAAGCACTGCCAGGAGGGCCCAAGCACATGATCACAGTTCCCACAGCCCCATGAATACCTCCCCCAGAACAGCACAAGAAACTCACAGGCCATCTCATGTTTCTGATCAGTAGTTTATTTTCTGACCAGACCATAAGCTCCATGAGGGCAGAAGCCCCCACTGTCTTGTTCTAACCTGCTCTTTGCCCTTTAGACACATTCTGTATCCCACGAACGCACCTTAGAAAGATCAGCTTCTCCTGAGAAGCTACAGGAACAGTCAGCACCTCTTTCCAAAAAATAAACTCTCGGGACTTCTTGTCTGATCCTCTGCTACCCAGCAGGGCCTGAGGGTTTTGAGAAATCTGCCCACCCAGAAGGCAGGCGAGAAGTGTGAACCATGGGCACAGATTTGTTCGGCAGGACTGGGGAAGCCCCCTCCTTGGCTAGGATGTTTCTAGGTGTGGAGGACACCCCCGTGTGTTGCTTCAGGGACTGACCTTCTCACAAACATCTGTTGATAGAACGTCTGCTCCTGCCTTCTCCCCAAGTCTAACTGCTATGATAGCTAATGTCTAATGATAGCTAATGTCAAAGGATGGCTAACGTCTAATACTGGGCCTCTTGCTAGGTGACATTACAGGGCGGTTCCCACACAGGCTCCCAGCCAAGCTCTCGGGAGTTCATTTCACCCTCACAATCACTCTGTGGTCATCCTGTCATTGCCTCATTTCACACACAAGGCAGTGAAGGCCATGAGATTCAGGTGCTTGCAGGGACAGAAACCCGTGTTCCTCACCGCTAGGCTCTACCTCCTCCCAGCACCTCAGGGGCAGTGGCTCCCCACCACTGGGCCTGGTGCACAGAAGGCTTTCTCAGCACCACTCTCCACAGCTGAGCCCCGGCAGCCTCGGACACCATCTGTGCTCATTATGCCTGTATCACAGACGAGGAGACCAAGGCACAGAGAGGTTCCAAGTCCTATCCAAGGCCACACAGCAGGTAAGTGGCAGAGGTGAAAGCAAATGCCTCAGCTAGGAACCTGCAGAGACTCTCAGGTCGTTCATACTCAATAAATACTTGTTGAGTGAACAACGAATACATGAATGGAGTATGACTGTGCTCACCACTGATGCCATCATTTCATCATTACTAGAGCTCAGGAGGTGTTGGGCCAAGGGGAGGATGGCCCATTGGCATCCTGTGGCAGATACTGTGGGCCTGGGGGTAAGAGAGAGCAACAGTGCTGCCTACTTGGCCATGGGGTCCCTGGGGCAGCATCACCCAGCAGTCATTGCCATGAGCCTACTGGTCATTGATATAAGCCCAGGTGTCATCGCCATGGATCCAGGTGTGTCATCGCCATAGACCCAGGGGTCATCGCCATGGGCTCAATGGTCATTACCATGGGTTATGAAGGCCTGGACTCTCCCCAGCTCTGCCATTTATTGGCTGGTCAACATTGAAAAAGAAACATCTGTGCCTCCATCTCACCATCTGCAAAATGGGGTAACAGCCCCCATCCCTACACCAGGTGGGCAGAATTGGATGAGACAGTGACAGGTGGGGAGGACAGGCGCCCCCTAGAGGTTGTCAGTGATGAGGGTGTGGAGGCCTCACAGGCCACTCCAAGGGGAGCTCCTTGACCACAGGGCTTTGTCTGTCCTGAGCACACAGCAGGGTGCCTGGCACATAGGAGGCACTCTGTTAGTGTGGAGAAAGGGAAAATGCATTTACAAGCGTGGACTTTAGAAACACTCAGAACCGGGTCCAAATCCTACCATAAAACTCACTGTGAGTCCCCAGACAAGCAGTTTGACCTTTCCGATCCTTGGTTTCCCTATCTCTAAAATGGGAATAATAGAATCTACCTCCCCAGATTGTCTCAAAGAATAAATGAGATCAATGCACTTCCTGCAGAAGTAGCAGTTAGGATTCTTATCACTATTATTACTAATCAGAGTCCCTTTGAGAACTCATGAAAATAACACCCTACGTCTTTTCTCTGCCTAAAGCTTTCAGCTTCCTACGGTGCCAAAAGACAGGTTGGGGATGGCAGGGAGAAGAGAGAGGAGGGAAAGGGAAGGGAGAGGGAATGGGAGGTTCCCTCCTGCCATCGAGAGAGAGTGCAACCATCTCTGGGAACCCGACTGGCGCCCCAGAGCCAAAAGGCGGAGGCCAGGCGGGGCAGGTTTTGATGCTCTATTGCCCAGGGGCCACAGATGGGGATCTGATAAGACCTCTCCACTTCCTCCAGGGAGCCAGCGGCAGAGGAGGCCCCAGACAGGGAGAGAACAGCAGGCCTGTCCCCCTTCCCCCGCTTTCCGGGCAGAGTGGAGAGCCCAGCCCCGGACACAGGGGAGGAGTGAGCACTGGCAGGGTTGAGAGCTGACTTTTAAAAATTGATGTGCAACTGTCATCCTAAGTGTACACTCCATGAATTTTTACATGCAGATACACCCATATAGCCCCCTCCCAGATCAAAAGACAAAACATTTCCATCTCCCCAGGAAATTCTCACTCCAGTCAATATCTCCCCTTCTCTGCCTGTGACAACCACCGATCGCATTGCTGTCGCAGTCAATCCATGAATGGACCTGTTCCTGAGCACGCAATCAAGCCCTGCAGGAGGTGGTCGTCTGCGCGTGGCTTGGAGATTTCCGCAACATGGTTGCATCCCTCTACGAGGCATTCTTGCTTCTGAGTGGGACTCCAATGTCCCAATGTCCGAATGCACTCCAGGTGGTTGACTGGAGTCAACCCTCCCATTCACGACGATGGTCACTGGGTCATCTCCAGGGCGGGGCCACTATCGATAAAGCTACTGCAGATGTTTTTGCACTAGTCCCTTGCCTTCATTTATCTTGAGTATATGTCTAGAGGGGGAAGAACTGGATGGAGTTTCCAGCATCCTGGCCTCATTTTAGATTCCCGACCAGCACTGCGGGAGGGTTCTGGCTGCCCTACCTCCTCTCCAACCCCTCATATTGTCGTGTGTGGCACTTTTCATATGTGTGACTTTGGACACACACCTGGACATCAGAGTTCACCATTTTCCTCATCTGCAAAGTGGGGGTAATAATAGAACCTACTTCTTCGAGTTACTTCAAGGATGACATAAAGTAATTCATTTTAAAACTTGGCCCCACCGTCAACGCTCAGTACACTTGAGTGGGAAACATGACCATCCACTCAGATTCCACTAGGACCTCAGTATCTTCTTCCATTCCTCCTCCTTCCAGCTATTTTCCAAGCTCTATTGAGGTCACCCCTTTCCCTAAAGGGTGTCTCCAATCCAGGTCTTCCTCCCCAGTCCCTCTCCAGCTTCCCTCCCTCAACCCTCGCAGCCCCTAAAGGCAGCCCCCTCACTACCTCTAACTCCTGTAACTCTAGTCCTTCCCTCACATCACCGTAGCCCAAGCACTCTCCTTAAAGCCAGGTTACGTTCACCCTGCTCAAACACCTCTGAGGCTTCCCACGGCCATGCTTTATCTGCCAATGACTCACTCATCCTGCCAGTCACCCCAGGTCCTCCCCACTCCTCACACCTCCTGTGGAGTCAGTCCCACCACCCACCCCTCAGCAGCTGCCCAGCAGCCACTCTGCTTTCTTCCTCTCCTTGCTTTGCCTGAGTTGCTCTTTCCTGCCTGGTGCGCAGGCAGCATGAACCCCCCAGGCGGCTGCCCCCTGGGCTTATGGTGTCACCTGACCTGCACCCCTGTTCCTGTCGGGGTATTCTCCTCTCTTCTCAGGACAGAGGGCCCATATCAGCCTTCACACAACAGTTTGCTGGCTTCTCCTGAGGTTTTTAATCTGTGGGTCCACCATGGCTGAGGGTGGGCAAATGGGGGGCGGGGCCATGTGGTCTCCAGAAGCTTCTTTTGGTCTCTGTTTGGAAGAGTTCTAGCTTGCAACAAGCTCTTTTTAACTTTTTATTCAAGATACAGAATACCTAAGTCATATGTAAAGAGCTCCATGATTTTCTACACAGGGACGTGCTTAACAGCCCAGCCCCCGAAGCTATATCATACACCTCCCCTGCCACTTCCCACAGGCCTTCTGTGACCCCTGACCTAACCCACAACATCCTCCAGTGTCTCTCAAAGCCACCCTGCTCCTCTTCCGCACACCATAAAACATGCATTCCTCTGGGCCCTATCCGTCCAAGCTCAGCCCTGCAAACCTCAAACAGTGGGGGAGGATCTCTTGTCACCGAGCCCAGCCCCTGGCACAGGGCTTGGCACATTGTAGGCGCTCTCCATATTTTATGTGACTGGAGGAGTTATTAGGTTTCCCTCCTCACCCCCTCTCACCTCACTGCTCTGATAAGGGAACACTCGGCCCTTTGATCAGTCAGCCAGGCAGCTTCTAGGCTCCTTCTCTGGGGAGCTCCGGAGTTCTGAAGGCACAACCTGCAGGGAGAACTCCCACTTCCCCAGGGGGCCAGCCTGGCAAAAGACCCAGGACAGAAGCCAACTCGAGCCTGGTCTCAGGCCTCCTGGGCCATCTTAGAGGGCTCAGATCTTCCCCAAAGGGAACATCAAAGACCAGCCTCCACTTCAGAGGCAGGAATTTGGATTGCGGAGATAATTGGGTCATAGGGTGACAGATAACCATGGGAGAGATAATTGGGTCCCTTGAAAGGCTCACTTGTAGAGTATGGGGCAGGGTCTGCCAGATCTGCATCTCCTGGGATTCCGGCTGGATCAGAAGCCCCCAGTTTGGAAGACTCAAAGGAAAAAAAAAAAAAAACCAACTCACCCAGGGCTCCAACAACCTAATTGTGAGAAATCCAGAAACCTTTGTTGCCAGCGGGGGTTTACTTCGGTCCAACCCTATGGAAAACTGTCTTACAGGATTTGCTGAAGTTCAGCATGAGTGTCGTTCCTCGTGGTTCAGCAATTCCACACCTAGGCGTGTCCCCTACAGACGTGCATCCGTACAGTCACCAAAAGGTGCATTCTAGAATGTTCATGGCGGTACATAGTATGTGCTAGAATTGCAATAGGCCAAAACTGGAAATTATCCAATGCCCATCAACAGGGAGATAGGTACATGAATGGCTGTGTGTTCATAGAATGGAATGCTCCACAGTTAAAACGAACATGCTGTCACCACATCAACCACAAGGGGGGAATCTCCCACGATCCCTAAAACAGGAAACTAAGCATTGATCATTTTGCCACACGTAGCCAGCTCCGCCCCTGGGCTGGCAGGTGCTGCAGGAGCTTGGCTCACCTGAGCCCCAGAAGGCACACAGCCCTGCTGGCCCTGCCCCAAGGGGAGCCTCATGCAGCTGGCTCCCCTGCCACTCTCGTGGTCACACAGCCCATCTTATCTTGGAGCCAGGCCCAGGCCAAAATCAAGGAGAAATAATCAAATCCGCATCAGTAAGCCTGTGTCCTGTGACCTCATCACAAAGGAACACAAACTGGGAAAGGGAGATGAGGGGACTTAAAACAACAGAAATGTATTCTCTCCCAGTGCTGCGGTCCAGAAGTCTGAAATCACGGTGTCAGCAGGGACCCAGTCCCTCCAGAGGCTCTAGAGAAGGCTCCTTCTTATCTCTTCCAGCTCCTGGGAGCTCCAGGCAGCCCTGGGCTGTGACCGCATAGCCATCATCTCTGCCTCTGTCCCCGCAAGGCCTTCTCTCTGTGCCTCTCTGTCCTTTCCTCTTCTTGTAAGGACCCTGGTCACTGGATTCAGGGCCCACTTGGCTGATCCAGGATGATCCCATCCTGAGATTCTTAACTTAATTCCACCTGCAAAGACCCTTTTCTCCAGTGAGGTGACATTCACAGCATTCATAGGCACCAAGGTTTGAGACTTTAACGTCTGTATTCGGGGGTCACCATTTAGCTCACAACATCTTCACTGCTCCTCGATAAACCAAAATTCTACACAAGGTCTTAAATGGGCCATTGATGACCTCAGAGAATGAATGCCTTCAGGTGCAGTGCCCATGACTTCTCTGGAACCATCCCTAGAGGCAGCCAAAGGCCTTGGCATACAGCATGGGTGGGAATCTGAGGCTCCATGAACCCCCAGGCTCTTGCTGGATGTGGGTTCCCCCAGAACCAGGCCCTGAGATGAGGCTTCCAGTGCAACAGGCGTATCTGGGAGGTGCTCTGGGAAACCAGCAGTGGTGGGTGAGAAAGGGGAAGAGAAGACAAGGAGGCCAGCAAATGGCAGCCCCCAGGCCTGCCAGCACAGTGGGCACCGGGAGCCCCGCTGAGGGGAACGGGAGACGCATCGGGCCCACCAGGTGGAGGCCATGTTTGTCCATCAGACCCCATCCCTCAGTAAGGGCTGCTTTGGGAACACTGACCTTCCAGTGTTGCAGGCTCGCCCTGCGTGGTCTGAGGAAGCTTCCGTGGTTGGACAAAGGCCTTGGCTAGAACCCAAGTGTGTGGATGATGAAGAGCCTCTAGCTTGCAGAGGGGAATAGAGGGCACAGGCAGGGTCCGGCACCCACCACGGGGTGCGTGGCTGGGACAGTGGGTCTGTACAATCCATCTCCTGTGTAAGTCTATGCGTTTTGTTTTATGAATTTAGAAACCTTATTCCAAGAAGAGTTCCCTATAACAAAGGACCCAAAACTGAGCAGTTCACACCTCACAGATCCATTCTCTTACAGGCCTCCGGGCCAAAGTCCCAAACAGCCTCACTGGGCTGAATCCAAGGTGTGGGCATGGCTGGTTCCTCCTGGAGGCTCCAGGGGAAAATCCGGCCTCTCACCTTTTCCACCTTCCAGAGGCCACCCACATTCCCTGACTCACGGCTCCTTCCCCCATCTTCACAGCCCTCAATTGCATGGCTCTGACCTCTGCTTCCATCCTCACAGTGCTTCTCTGACTCTGCACCTCCTGCCCCTCCCCACAGGGACCCCACGACGACATTGGGCACCCAGATAATCCATGATACTCTCCCCATTGCAAAGTCCTTAACCCAGTCACATCTGCATGCGACAGGGCAGATACTCACGGGCTCTGGAGATCTGGACACGCACAGCTCTGGCAGTCATTGTTCTGCTGACCACGAGGTCCTCAGGCTCCACCAGACAACCAGAGGCGTCCCAGGCCCCAGCAAGGCAGGATCCCTGCAGAGACACCAAGAATTTCAAGCTTCTGGAGGTCTGGCCAGTCCAGAACGTGACTGCTGATTTCAGGCTGAGCCAGTCCTGGCAGAAAACAGTGACCCCCTCAGAGAGTTTAAGTGAAAACGGCATGGCGCAGGGCCCACTCACGGCACAGCGGGCAGAGTCAAGGGGACAGGTAAGGGACATGGAGGCCCCAAGGTGAGTGGCAGCGGAAACTGTGACCACCCCAGGGCAGAAGGGACAAGGGGAGGAAATAGTGTCACTGGCCGGGGCGGGGGCGGGGAGCACCAAGCCGGAGAGATACAGCCACGGTCAGGGCTGTGGTGGCAGAACAGGGGGGGACAGGATGAGAAAAACCCCAACCCTGCCACCTCCTGTTCTTGGGACTTGTCCAGTGGCCCCAGCAGCCAAAGTCACCGGGAGCCAGTGGGTGGAAGCCCAAGATGTGGGTGTGTCAATTGTCTCCCGAAGCAGGTACAGGGCAGACAGGGTGGAGCATGAGGAGCCACTGGCCCCACCTCAGCATCTCTGAGCCACATCCCTCGCAAAGCTTCTCTGGTTTTATAGCCCAGCTGCCGCAAAATTCCTGGTGATGGGGTAGCCCACACCTGGGAGGCAGGGACTCCCTGTAGCCCTGGGGCGGGAGGGCAGTGAGGCCAACCCCAGTAACTTCATCTGAAGCCAGGGGAAGCCAGTGCCCGCCGAAAGGAATAAAAATGAAAGCAAGGTTATGTGACTTGACAGGATCCCTGGAGTTTTATTCAAGGACTAAGAAATAAGGATTAAAACAAAGAGCAAGGGAACAAAGGCTTGTAGTGCAAGGAACAGATTTGCCTTTCGACCCAGAAGACAGGCTATTTATTTGAACAAGAACTCGCACAACTCTCTTTTTATCCCCTTTGGAGCATATTTTATGTCGCCAAGAATTTCACGGTGATTACAACTAGCAAAGAAACAAATCCTTTTAAAACTGCCTATTTATAGCAAAGGGTAGGCAGGTTTTCAAAGCTGCAGGAGTGGCAAGACTTTAGAACATCTTTTGAAGTTGACGGTCTGCAGGATTTACTGACGCTGAACACACACTCCACCTGTGACCCAGCAATTACGCTTCTGGGCAGATTCCCACCCCAAATAGGGATGCGCATTCACCAAAAGGCACAGGCTAGAATGTTGGGAACTGTCCTGCTCAAATGTCCATCAGTGGTAAAATGGGTAAGTGAATCAGGACAGGCTCCCTGTGGAATACTATACAGCAAAGAAAATGAGAATTTGGCAACCACACGGTCACAAGCACAAAGATGATCAAAAGAGGCCACACGCCACGGCCATAAAGCTCAAACTCAAACAACTTCTCAGTGGTGACAGAGGTCGCATTGTGGTTCCTGGGAAGGGCAGTTACCAGAATGGAGGAAAATGAGGGGGCCTTTTGGGAGTTGGGGCATGTTGTGTCCCTTCACCTGGGACCTGAGCCCTGAAAACCTGTGACGCCATCTCCCAGGAGGAGAGCAGAGGAGTCCCTTCTCCCTCCCAGTTCGAGTAGGGGCCGGGTTAGATCTGAGTTCCTTAGATTTAAGTTATTCAAGGGAAACGACCACACTTTGGGGACGTCTGCATTCCACCAGTGGTTTCTGTTTACTCACTGTATTTTCAACTTTTTTCACTTACATATTTTATTTAAGGGACAACTGCATATCATTAAGATCATAGAAAAATCAGCCCTGCTTTCCAGAAATGGAAAGTCGCCATAAAAATTAACACAGTGCCACAATCCCTCATCCACAACACAAACCCAAGGCTCTGAAAAACAAAGTTTTGTTTTTTGGTTTTTGGTTTTTTTGCTTTTATTTATTATTTATTTGTAAATTTGGTACATTCTCTTTTGGTGGCAAACCCAACTTGAACTGACTTGGGGCTCTCTGTAGTCTCTTTATTCTACTTAGCATGAAAATCACTTTTTTCCCTGAAGAAATGGAGACACAAAAGAGACAGCGATAAGGGCCTCCCCAGAACCCACTAAAAGTGTTACGCAAATCGCCGTACGAGCCCCGTACTGCCTTTCTAAGACCCAAGGGAAATTTAAACTTCGAACGCACGAGGCTTAGGATTTTGGCGAAGGCATGGTATTCCTGTACTAGACCGTGAAACAATGGCATTCACTGATTTCTTGCGATACCCTTGTTATCTTGCTTGCCAAGGACCTGTGATTCGAAGCCTATTCTCTTCTTCTCAGAGGGGAAATTAGCAGAGTTAGAGGAAGATGAAAGTCACATGAGACTCCTTGAGCAAGGGGCAGAGGTGGGATCTTTTAGACTTTATAGCCAAAGTAAACAGAAAAATATGCAAATGCCTTTTTAAAACTAGAAAACAAGGACATGCTTGTAAACATTCAAACAACACTAGAGCTTATAAAGTGTGGCACCTTTTTTTTTTTTTTTTTTGAGAGGGAGTCTCGCCCTTGCCCAGGCTGGAGTGCAGTGGTGCAATCTCGGCTCACTGCAACCTGGTTTCACGCCATTCTCCTGCCTCAGCCTCCCGAGTAGCTGTGATTACAGGCGCCCGCCACCACGCCCAGCTAATTTTTTGTATTTTTAGTAGAGACAGGGATTCACCGTGTTAGCCAGGATGGTCTCGATCTCCTGACCTTGTGATCTACCCGCCTCGGCCTCCCAAAGTGCTGGGATTATAGGCGTGAGCCACCACGCCCGGCTAAGTGTGGTACTTTTTAAAAACTCATTCCATACATGTTTATTCATTTATCTTAATTGACAAATGAAGAATTGTATATATCTATGTTGTGCCACTTGATGGTTTGATGACTAATCTCATGTCAGCTTGACAGGGCTAAGGGATGCCCCAAGGCTGGTGACATTACTACTGTTGTCTGTGGAGTGTCTGTGGGGGGATCAGCTTTTGATCTGTAAGGAAGAGTGCCCTCCCCAGTGTGCGCAGGCACCATCCAATCTGTGGAGGTCCAAATAGAACAAAAAGGTAGAAGATGGGTGAAGCATCTCTTTGCCTAAGCCGGGACACCCAGCTTTTCCTGCCCTTGGTCATCAGAGCCCCTGGTTCTCAGGCCTTCAGACTCAGACTTTTCGATGACTTTCCTGCTTCTTCAGTTTGCACATGGTAGATCATGGCACTTCTCAGCCTCCATAACAGTGGGAATGGGAGAGAGAGAAAGAGAGAGAGAGAGAGAGATAATAGAGACAGGGAGAGAGAGAGAGAAGAAGAGAGACAGGGAGAGACAGAGGAAGAGAGAGAGAGGGGAAGAGAGAGAGGGAGAGAGAAAGGAAAAGAGAGAGAAAGACAGAGAGAGGGAGAGAGAAGGAGAGAAAGAGGGAGAAAGAGAGAGGGAGAGAGAGAGGAAGAGAGAGAAAGAGAGGAAAAGAGAGAGACAGGAAGAGAGAGGAGGAGAGAAAGAGAGGAAGAGAGAAAGGGAGAGAGAGAGGGAGAGGGAGAGAGAGGAAAAGAGAGAGAGGAAGAGAGAGAGAGGGAGAGAGAGAGAGGGAAACAGAGAGAGGGAGAGGGAGAGAGAAGAAGAGAGAGAGAGGGGGAGAGAGAGATGATAGATCAATATCTCCTACTGGTTCTGTTTCTCTGGGGAACTCTAATACCCATATTGCCTTGCTAAAATCCAAAAACAAATATGAATTTCAAAATACATCTGGCCCAAGTGCTGAATCAACATTTGTTGAATAAATGAAGTTACAAGTGAGTAAATGAATCCAGGAACACACCATACACCAAGGGAATGGAGGACAAGCCCTGTACTCTCATGAAGTTCCAGGTTCTGACGTCAACTGGCCTGGACGTCCATGCTACCCCTCCCTTGGGGCTGGACGTCCGCGCTGGTCCTCCCTTATGGCAGGCAGCTGCTTCTGGCTGGAGCTCAGCCAGATTGAGGACCGGGGCACCCACACCTGCCCCTCCAGCATGGCAGCCTTAGGGTTGACGGACTTCTCATATGGCGGCCGGCTTTCCCCAGAGCAAGCATCACAAGAGAGCCAGGAGGAAGCTGCGTGGCCTTCCCTGACCTGGCCTCAGAAGTCACATGGCACCGGCTCCACTGAACTCTATTGGGGGAAGTGGTCATAAGCCCCCAGAGTCGAGGGGTGGGGACAGTGACACCACCTCTCAATGACAGAAGTATGGAAGAATGCAGTGGTCGTGTGTTAAAAGCGCCTAGTTTATAAGTTGTAGTGTTTGAATTTTACGAGAGTGTGCTTTTTTCTCATTAAAAGACATTTGCATATCTCTTTGCTTTGGAGCATGGCCAGAGAATCCGAAGGATTGCCCAGCACTGCCCCTTATCCAGGATGTAATAGGGAGGCCCTGACATTACGCAGAGTGGCTTTGCCAGACTCAACTCAAGCTTCACAATCTATGTTGCCGCTTTCACGTAACCTCAGAAGTTATCTGTCGTCTCCATCAGTGACAATCATGCCCTGTTGGGGGTGGAACTTTGCAGGGAGAACAGAGGCTCCACTGAGCCACCCCCACGCCACAGCAACAACGACCCCCTGGGAAACTCCCTCTGGTCCGCCCAGTCCCCTTCCTTCCCCACCCACCCACCCATCACCCCCTTCCCTCCAGGCTCCTGCACACTGGGAAGTCCAGAAGCATCCAGCATCCTCCAGGCCTCCTTCCTTGTGCCAAACAAGGGCCCGGGGGAGAGCAGAACCTCAAGGCCAAGGGAAGGCGGTCATCCTGGCGCTGGGGATTCTGCGCCCCTCCAAAACTCCACGCAGACAGTGCGTGGCAAAACAGCCTCGGAGTTCTAGGTGGTTTCCATGGCTTGGAACTTATAACCTCATTTTCTTTTTTTCCCATGTAGAGAAAATGCCTTGGCTCCCCGCCAGCCTCTGGCCAACAGCTGCTAATTACCCACGTGTGGAGAAGGGTGGCAGGGTGAAGCCCATGGATGGCGCGCTGAGTCCTGGGGAGCTGGACAGGAAGCTGGGAAACCTTCCTCCTCCCCATGGCACGGGGAAGCTCTACAGGGAAGCCCAGGCCAACGTGGGGAGTCCAGGACACTCCAACAAAGGCTGAGCCCACTCCATTCCCTGCTGCCTGGAAGTGCAGCCCTTTGGGGCAAGCAAGGACCAGCCCCTCCCCCACACTGTGCTAGTCAGTGTGCCCGTCACTGTGATGAGCAGGGGTGTCACATAGTCCAGGTGCATTTCCGCTCAGGACATGGTCCAGGGGCCACTCTGCAGGGGGCTCCACACATTCATGCAAGGCCCAGAATGGCCCACGCTACTCCTGCTCCCATTCCCTCAGCAGGTGAGGCACTGGCCCACCTAGATGTGAGGGCTGGAGCATGGAGACCTCCTGGAGCCAGGAAGGAGAGGGGACACCGCACTGTAAGCCGGTCCTACGGCTGCTGTAGGCACTCAGGAAATCCCAGGAGAGACCGATTCCATGCAAACCGGGCCAGTGGCATTGCCCACTCTTAGCAGGGTGAGTTTCGAGGATCCAGGTAGAGTAGCTTTTAATGTTGAGCGCCCGAGATGGCCATTTTGAAGATACAAGTCTCTACAAAGGAAAGGTTGTGTAGGAATATTCTCTCCACCCCACCACTGCAACCAACAACAACCCTCTTCCTTATCTGCAAATGTATTCCTCATCCCGGAGACCTTCCCTCCAGATTCTTAAGTGGCCTCAAGAAACAGAGGGCCCTTACTGTATTTATATATCTAGATTATAGGCACGTGCTTTTAAATGGAAATGCTATTCCAATCTAGAAATCTTGACATTCTTCTCCTTGGGCACAGAGCACTTTCATGGAAAGCAGGAAAGGCTCCTTTGTGCAGTCAACAACCTGCACAACCATGCCCAGCAACCCTGTTGTTAGTGCCATCACCTGCTCAGCCTCAGAGAGGAAACGCGTGAGCCAGTCCTCAGCCGAACCATAGAATCACAGTGGAAAGGAATTGGGATCAACTAATCTGGTGGTGGTTTTTAAAGCCCTACCCCTCTCAAGTTCCCCCTCAATACCCTGAATCCACCAGGCCAGTCCAGTCCTTAATTTGGTATTGGGAACCTGAGGTCCGGAGGGAGCTCGTAGCTTCCCAGAAAGCCCTGTATTGATCACGATTAAAATGCACATCAGTTTCAAACTTCCAGCTTGGTTTCTAGACCAGTATTGTCTAAAAGAAATCATGCAAGCCATGTATGTAATTGTAAATTTTTTAATTGTCACATTTTAAAATTTTTAAAAGGGGGAGAAATATTAATTTTAATAATGTATTTTATTTAACTCAATATATCCAAAATATATAATCCATATAAAAAGTATAATGGCGGGTCAAGTGCAGTGGCTCACGCCTGTAACCCCAGCACTTTAGGAGGCCAAGGCGGGTGGGTCACCTGAGGTCAGGAGTTCAAGACCAGCCTGGCCAACATGGTGAAACCCCACTCTACTAAAGATACAAAAATCAGCCGGGTGTGGTGGCGGGCACCTGTAATCCCAGCTACTTGGGAGGCTGAGGTGGGAGAATATCGAACCAGGGAGGTGGGGGTTGCAGTGAGCCAAGATCATGCCACTGCACTCCAGCCCGGGTGACAGAGTGAGACGCCTCAAAAAAAAAAAAAAAAAAAAAAAAAAAAAAAAGTATAATGGGGTATTTTACTTTTTTTTTTTTTTTTTTTTTTTTGAGACAGGGGTCTAGTTCTGTCGTCCAGGCCAGAATGTGATGATATGGTCATGACTTACTGCAGCCTCAATCTGCCAGGCTCAAGGAATCCTCCCATCTCAGCCTCCTGAGCAGCTGGGGTTACAGGTGCACGCCACCATGCCCAGCTATTTCTTTCTTTTTTTTTTTTTAGAGACAAGGTCTTACTACGTTGCCCAGGCTGGTCTAGAACTCCTGGGCCCAAGCGATCCCCCCACCTTGACCTCCCAAAGTGGTGGAATTATAGACATGAGCCACTGCATCTGGCCTACATTCTTTTTTTCATACTAGGTCTTCAAAATCTGGTGTCTATTTTACACTTACAGCACACTTCGATTTGAATGCTAAATTTCCATGGGAAAGACGTGATCTGCATTTAGAGTTCATAAAACTTACAGTCAAAAAGGCATATTCACATATCAGATAGTTCCAAACATACTTGAGTTTTCTTAATAACTGAATCAAGGACCCGAGTTTAAATTACAATTAATTGAAATAAAATTAATTTTAAAAATTCAGTGTCTCCGTTGCACAGGCCTCATTTCCAGTGCTCACTGGGCACATCTGTCCTCCGCAACCGAATCAGACACAGCAGCTCTGGAACTCCAGCCAAATCTACAGGGACCCTGACAGCCTTCACGTCGAGGAGGATCTGTGAGAGTTGCTTCTTCCCCAGGCCCATTTGAGGAAAAGCACAATCGTCCTGGGAAAATAACAGAGGCACGGTGCCTGCTCATCGTTCTTATTTGTCTGTCTTTGGTTGTACCTCTGGCTTTCCGGAGCTCTTGTGTGACAAATGGCAGCATCGTGCCATCCCCAGGCTTGCAAAGGGGAAGACAGCCAGACCGTCAATAAGAATAGGCTCAGGTGACCAACTCCAACAAGGCCTAGACAAGGTGCAATGTGGACGAGGACAGATGGCTTTGAGCACAGCCAACCCCCTGAGATGCTTATGGCCGGAGGTCACATGCCCATGGCGACTCGGGAGGCAGTGATGACGGGATCTCAAAGGCTGAGGCTCTCAGTCACCCTCGTATCTGCTTTCTGGGGCTGCCACAGCAAGTACCCTGATCTGGGGTTGCTTAAAACAACAGAAATATACTCTCTCCCAGCTCTGGAGGCCAGAAGTCTGCAATTAAAGTGTGGGCAGGGTTCCACTCCCTCCGGAGGCTCTAGGGAAGTGCCTTCCTGCCTCTTCCAGCTCCCGGTGGCTCCAGGTGTTGCTTGGTTTATGGCCACATCACTGCAGTCTCTGTCTCCATCCTCACGTGAGCTTCTCCTCTGTGTCTCTGTGTTGTCTCCTTTTTTTTTTTTTTTTTTTTTTTAGATGGAATCTCCCTCTGCTGCCCAGGCTGGAGTCCTGTGGTGTAATCTCGGCTCACTGCAACCTCCACCTCCTGGGTTCAAGTGATTTTCCTGCCTCAGCCTCCTGAGTAGCTGGGACTACAGGTGCGTGCCACCACACCCAGCTAATTTTTGTATTTTTAGTAGAGACGGGGTTTCACCATGTTAGCCAGGATGGTCTCAATCTCCTGACCTCATGATCCGGCGACCTTGGCCTCCCAAAGTGCTGGGATTACAGGTGTGAACCACCGCACCCAGCCCGTATCTACTGTTTTATAAGGACACTTAGCCATTGCATTTATCACCCTAGATGCAGGATGATTTCATCCTTAACCAATCATACTTCCAAACATCCCATTTCCTGACAAAGTCACATTCTCAGTTTCTGCAAATACCTGAACTTGGTGGGATACTCTTCAACCCACTACACCCATCTTCAGGCAAACTCAGGCCAGTCTTAGCCTTGGGGGAAGCTCCGCCCCTCACAACAACAATAATAGCTAATGCATGTTCAGCACTTACTTCGCACCAGGGATAAGCACCTTACCCTTATTATTTCACCCAACCCAAATAAATACAATTCTTGTCCCACCTTACAGATGAGTAAACTGAGGCTATCGGAGGCTGGATAATTTATGCAAGGGCACACTGCCAACACGTGAAGGAGCAGGAGATGGCTGCGGGCGGGCTGCCTTCAGAGCTGACGTTCACACATGTTCCACTGTATGGCTATTTGAGACCCCTCAAAATCCAACATCCTCCTCTGCACACAGCAGTTCACCCCCTTCAGCTCCTCGTTTCAGGGGAAAACTCAAGGACAATGGCTGAAACAGTAGCTGATGCGCACTGACTGCGTATGACACATTCAACAGGCTTTATTTAGCATTTAACCTCCTGCAGTGGATTCGGTGGATTCGGTGGATTCCTGTCCCCAGGCTGCTGAAACAAATTAGCATGAACTGGGGGTGCTTAAAACAGCAGAAATGGATTCTCTCACAGTTCTAAAAGTCACTCCAGAAATCAAGGTGTCGGCAGGGCTGGCTCCGTCTGGAGGCTCTGAGGGAGGATTGCTCCAGGCCTCGCTCCAGTTGCTCTGCTGGAAGCTGCATCTTGCTCTTCCTCTGCTGGAAGCTGCATCTCTGCAGTCTCGGCCCTCTGTGCCCTCTTCTTTTAAGGACATCAGTCAGATTGGATTTAGGGTCCATCCTACTCCGGTATGGCCTCACCTTAACTTGATCACATCTGCCCTCAGTGCAGATAAGATCACATTCACAGGTAGTGGGGTGAAGACTTGCACTTATCTTTTTGGGGACACAACTAAACACACGGCACAGTATGTGTCAGGACTCACAAGTGTCTTTCCAAACCCACAATCCACCCCAGGGGAGCCTTGTTTTATAGATGAAGAAACTGAGACCTGGCGTGCTGGGGACCTTGCCCAGCCTGGCGATGGCAGGGCTTGGACTCGAGGCTGGGGCCTTCCAGAGCCCAGCTGTCAATCACTCCCTCCAAAGACTTTCTGGGATTCCCCAAGGCTCTTCCAGCCCAGAAACAAGAACACGGGCTGCCCAGGATGATCTGAGAGTCAGGGCCAGTCCGCGCGGGTTCAAGTCTCTGTTACAAGACCCTGACCCCGGATGACAGTTCCCATAGATTACAGCCATTCTCTTACGGCGTTGGCCAGGATTTTGGAAAAGACAACTTGATATTTTTCTGCTGCTTCTAACCTCAACAAATCTGAAGCAAAATATGCAAAACTCTGTAATGAAACTGCATCACAGCTCCAATTATCCCTGTGCCTATGAGGGTAGAAGGGACCTTCCCAGCTCTCCTCTGTTGGAGCAAGAGTTCTGGGCCCTTAACCCCCACATTGATCGGTCATTGGCTGTAAGCTGCTTCACACTGTCAAAAAAGGTCCAACAGTAAAAATGAAACTTTTCCCCTAATTGACTAACAAGAGGAAGGCCACGGATGGCTTGAGTTTCTCCCTGCAGAGGGTCCCCCAACCCTGCCTTCTGCAGCCCCTTCCCCCAGTCTCAGCTCTCAGAACCTCCCTGGCCCATGTACAACCCAGCCCTCAGCTGAGAGAAAAAGGGAAAGAAGGCAGATGCTGAGGCTCCCCCAGGAGAATGAAGTGATACCCAGCAAGTCGCTCACAGCCCGGACAGGCACGTGGGGAAACCATGTTCTCACCGCCTCGAGGAGGCAAGACAGAGGAGCGCCCTGGAAACTCTGCAGGATCCCTCCTCAAACGTGGCCAAACAGGCTCTGGGGAGAGTTGTGAAGACAACCGGGGACACCAAGAGGGAGGCACCGCCAGGTCCTCCCCACAGTCCAGGGAGGCAAACTGCCCGGAGAGGCTGGCTGGCCGTGGACGATGCCTGGGTCAGCTGGAGGCTCTCCCCAGGTGGCAGCAGGAGGGAGGGTGGCCCAGCTGCAGTCGCAGGCTTGAGTCTGGGGAGGTCACGGCTTTGATCACAGCCCCACCTCTGCTGGCTGGAGCCCAACTATTTTCCTGCCTCTAATTCCGGGGAGCTCTGCGCCGCCAGAACATTGGACAAGCCTGGCATTCTCTGTGTGACCTCGCAAAGCCTTGCGCTTTGCTGGATAAATGAAGCCTGCTCCAATTACTCCCATAAGAAAAACCTCTTAGAAAATGCAAGCATGCAGGCAAAGAAGGCTCTTCCCGCTTGCTTGGGAGTGGGGCTTAGAAATCCCAGGCTTCTTCTCCAAATAGACCCTGAGAAGAGCCTATGTGAAGTAGGGGATGCCCTCGGAGAGTGGGTCCCCTGAGGGGCCTCTGCAGGGCAGGATAGAGGAAGTCTTGTCTCACAAATTGGCAGGTGAAATTGAGCATTAAGGGAAAATTGGCCTGGCCAGGTCAGGGTGGAGGCAGAAGGAATTTGGCTTTGGTAGGAAACATAGTGAAGAAAGCAAGAGAGAGAGAGGTGGGAGCGGAGTAGCTATATCCCAAGGGCTGGGTTTCCCTGAATTAAGGATGCTTCGTGGCCCTAAAGAACTTGATCTGAGATTGTCTCATCCGGGTTTGGAATCAATCTGTGATTGACTGGATTGCTGCTCAGAAACATGCGCTCCCCACCCACACTTCCAGGAAAGAAGAAAGAAAAATAAACCTTCCAGCAAGGGACTGTAGCAATTGTTCTGTTGGGCTCCC
The DNA here is from genome assembly GCF_049350105.2 of Macaca mulatta. NCBI lineage: Eukaryota > Metazoa > Chordata > Mammalia > Primates > Cercopithecidae > Macaca > Macaca mulatta. The sequence continues at coordinate 81,416,377 of NC_133425.1, read as the reverse complement.
CAGGAGGCAGACTCCTGGTTTGCAGATGGTTTGGGTGGTGGGGGTTGCTGGGAGGGGAAAGAAAGGAAAGGAGCTGGCCTGTCCAGAGGGAGCAGTGGCTGTAATGCAGTTTCAAAAGGAGCCTCAGCACTGGTGATTCCTGCAGGGACAGCCAACGCCTTTCTTGAAACTGCATCACAGCTCAAGTTCTCCCTGTGCCCATGTGGGGTAGAAGGGATCTTCCCAGCTCTCCTCTGCTGGAGCAAGAGTTTTGGGCCCTCAAACCCCCACATTGATCAGTCATTGGATTTGAGCTGCCTCACACTGTCACAAAAGGTCATAAAATTATGCAAGGTTGGCCAGGCATGGTATGGTTCATGCCTGTAATGCCAGCACTTTGTGAGGCTGAGGCAGAAGGTCGCTTGAGCCTGGGAGTTTGAGACCAGCTTGGGCAACATAGGGAGAACCTGTCTCCACAAAAACAAAACAGAAAATTAACCAGGCATGGTGGGATGTTCCTGTAATCCCAGCTTCTCAGGAGGCTGAGATGGGAGAATCACTTGAGCCCAGGAGGTTGAGGCTGCAGTGAGCCAGTTGCACCATTGCACTCCAGCCTGGGCCACAGAGCAAGACCCCACCTCAAAAAAAAAAACAAAAAAACTATATATATGTGTGTGTGTATATATATATATATATATATATATACACACACACATATGCAACATAACTGTCCACATTGGTCTAAGAATGAGCTCAGAGTTGCAATTATACATCTAGTTTTATTAAACATATTTTTAATGAGCTTATTTTCATAATGCTGGGGTATTTTTTCAGATAAAGTCCCAATTTGCTCTGAAAGGTGGGTCTAGTTTTAAGTGGATCCACTTTCTCTGTGCGCAACTCACTTGCCTTTCCACTGCTACTCCCCACCCACAGCAGACATCACTAATCAATCACGAGCACATCACACTCCCTCTAATTTGCAACCCTTTCCGTTCACCTAGTTGGGTCTCAGGTTAAATTCTCCAGAACACTTTCCTGGCCATTCCCAAGCTGGGTCAGCCACTCTTTCCCCATGCTCACCTTTCATGATGTGGGTCACACAGCACGTCACATCCCTGCTTTCTAACCTGTCTCTCACAGCAGGTGTGAGCTTCTGAGCCCACAGGTTAATGTCCTGTTCACTGTGACCCCAGGGCCTGGCACAAAGCCTGGCATACAGTAGGTGGGCATCACAGAGGTGTACCCAAAATCTCCTGCATCCTGCATCCTTTTTGTGATTTTAGACATTGGTTGGGGAGGGGCTGATTCTACTGCAAGATTCAGGTGTGAATCCTTCTCAGCACGCTCACCCCTGGCAAGTCAGACCTACACCAATCAGAGTGAGTTATTCCTCAGCCCAGAGGGATTGATGGAGAAACGGGCACGTGACCCAGCTGGAGCCAGAGAGATGGGAGGGGGGGTGTGCTGGAGGCTTCTGAGCAACAAGAGGCCTCTCCTAGCAACCAACTCTTTCTCCTTGTGATTGAGGTGGTGTGTAAAGTGATGTCTGGAACTCCTGCAGCCCTTTTGTAACAGAGAAGCCAGCATGAGGATGAACTAAAATGACAGACAGCACAGCAGAGAGAAGGAAAGAAATTGGGTCCCTTGGTAACACCATCAGGAGCTGAAGCAAATCAACTCTGACACATACCCTGTCTCCAGAACATTCACTTACATAGACTGAAAAACCAAATCCTTTACTGTGTCAGCCAATACTAATGGGCTCAGCCCCATTCCTGCTCCTTGGACTTGGCCACTTAGCTGGGGTCACTTTGCCTCACGGTCTTGGGATCCACAGGTCTTGGAAACAGATGACCTGGGTTCAGATCCCAACCCCAGCACTTCCTTACTACGGGACCTGGGGTAAGTCACATCCTGTCTTCAAGCCTCAGTTTCTTCAGACACAAAATGTGGCAAATGAGAGGCTCCTCCAGCTCAGGGATCATGCGTTACTTCTCCTCTCAGTCCATCCCCTGTCTTCCTCTCCACCCCACCATGGCTGATAGTCAGGGAAGAATGGACATTCCTAATACACTCAAGCAGAGGACCGACGATCGGGGTCTCTGGTTGCTGGCTCTTACTAGAATATGGGATTTTTCAACAAACACTGATATAGCGTCGCTCGGTGCCAGGCCCTGTTCTGTGTGCTTTGCAAATATTAACTTATGCGACCTCAAAACGCTATGGAGTGGGGGACCCTGGCTACACCCATTTATAGGTGAGAAAACTAAGGCCCAGAGAGGTCGAGTGACATGCCCAAGGTCACAGAGCCAGTGGGTGGTGGAGCCTGGGTTTGGACTCAGAGGACCATGGCTGTAGTCCAAACACACAGCTGTGACATTGTATTATAAGAATGTGATTTGCTGGGTCTAGGCAGTTTATGTGAATATCTTACTTAATCCTCACAGCAACCCCATGAAACAGGTACTATTATTACCCCCACTTTACAGATGACAAAGCCATCTCTGAGAAATGAAGAAATGCTACATTCGCTAGAGGGTGAATGAGTGAGTCATTATGGTTAATCAGACCTGTGGAATGGCCTTGGTTTGACCCCTCTGTCCAGGCCAAGAGTGGACTCAGGAAGTCCCCATTACCCCCGGAGTGTGCTCTTGGGACCGGGAGCCTCATCCTGTCTCTGATCCCTGAGAGCAGCCCTGGGCACTGAGTTCCCAGTAGCTTCAAAGGGAGCCCGAGCCTGCTGAGCTCCCAGGGGGCGAGGAGAGCAGGCCCCCGCTGCTGCCGGCTGGGCCCTGTTGCCAGACGTCAGAAGTGCGCGAGGCTGCTTTGGTCTCAGGCCGCAGCAGATGGAACCAGCTCAGTGCAGAGCCAGGCGCTGCTGGGAACTGAGCTGGCATTTCCTTGTTTTTTCAATTCCACCGAAGCGCCCCAGAAACCACATGCAGAACAAAGTCGATGGGGCGCTGCCTGGAAGGCGAGAGGATGAGAGAGGGGAGAGGAGGGAAGGCCTCCAGAGCTTGGGAACTTGTTCCCACTCTCGCGGAAATGTGTGCACTTCAGCTCAGCCAGCGTCTCAGCCTAACAGTCACCCGAGGGGGCGCCCTACTGCCTGGCGCAGGGTCGCTGGCCAGGTGTGACAGCCAGCCATGCTGATCACGTCTAGCCTGAGCTCAGTCATCCTCAGAGCCCTGGGGTCGGGCCCTGCTTAGGATGGTTGAGTGCCTGCTGGGTGATGAGTGCCTGCTTGGACTTTGGACTTGGATGAGCCTGTTACCAGCCCTCTCTTGCATCTGAGAAAGCTGAGACTAAGGGATCAGGTGCTGCTCCTCACCCAGCTGGGAAGAGGTGGAGATGGATTCCAGGCCAAGGTCACCGGTCTCCAGCCCAGAGCTCATTCCCCTTCACTGCCCCACAGATGCTGGACAACACTGTGTCCAACCCTGAGTGGGAAATGAGGGCCGCGAACATCCTGCCCTCGAGGAATGTGGCCTTGGGCGAGGGAGATGGGATAAATGCACAAATACCTGCACCTCCAAGGAGGATGGACAGTGGGAAAGAAACTCAGAGGAAGGATGGCCACAGTGTCATCCCAGAACTTTGGGAGGCCAAGGTGGGAGAAGCCCCTGAGGCCAGGAGTTTGAGACCAGCCTGGGCAACCAAATAAGACCCCATCTCTACAAAAACAAATAAGTAAGTTAGCCAGGCATGGTGGTGTGCACCTGTAGTCTCAGCTACTCGGGAGGCGGAAGCAGGAAGGTTGCTCGAGCCCGTGAATTGGAGGCTGCAGTGAGCTATAATCATACCACTGCACTCCAGCCTGGGCAACATGCAAGACCCCATCTCTAAAATAAAAGAAAGAAAGAGAAGACACTCAGAGGAAGACAGGCATTCACCTCGGGTGTTGCTGCTTCATGAAAATGGTGTTGAACAAGAGGTGCAGGGAGCAGTGGGTCAAAGTGTTTGAGGTGGAAGGGGTGGGTGCAGTCTTATGAAGTCACAGAAACTGCCTGGGCAGAAGCAAACCACAAACAGCAGGTGTAAGATCAGGAAGGTGGGAACGGCCTTCAACACCTGGCCAAGAAGTGTGGGCCTTTTCTGTGAAGGTTTTTGAGCTGGGGTTTGTGATGATAAGAATTATGTTGGAGATAAATGTGAAAGTCAAGCCCAGCATGGATCCCCCCTGAAACACCCTGTAACACACTGGCTGTTCCAAACACATCTGTGATAAACTCCACCTCCCTGCCAGGACGGACCACTCCCTTCCCATTCTCACTTCATATGCCCCTGTCCATTCATTAAGGTTAAGTTTAGCTAAAACATCTCAGATTAACAATGTTTTTGAACAAGATAGAAATGTGTTTTATTGTGTGTTCAAGAAGCCCAGCGGCAGCCAAGGGTTGGAGACCCAGGCTCTTTCTATCTTGTTTGTTCCACCAGGCATGGATTTCTAGTACCAAGGTTGCCTCATAGTCCAATGTGGCTGCTAAAGCTCCAGCCATCACATTCACATTCTAGCAAGCTAAAAAGAGGAAGAGGAAGATAATGGCATACAGGTGCACCCCATACTCTTTAAAGACACTTTCCCTTACATGCCATTGGCCAAAACTTAGTCAGTTTGCTACATCTAACTGCAAGGAGGCTCGGAAATGTAGTCGTTATTTCCAGCGATGTCTATGCGGCCAGCTAAAAACTATGATTTCTATTATTAAGAAAGACCCTGGGGAACATCTGTCAGTCTCTGCCAGGCCACCAACTTTGGAACAAGGCATTTTATTGCCCAACATTGCAATTTACCACACTCGCTGAGTTCCCTGTAAGAGTCGTAAAAATAAATACAAGTTCCACGCTAAGGACTTGAAGGTGAAACAAGGCAAAACAGAGTCTGTAGCACTTGGTGAGGAAGGAGGCTGCGGGGCTGGGCCAGGTTCTGGTTTTTCCTCTGCTGCTTCCTTCGTGTGGTCTCAGCTTGCTCATCTGTAGTGCAGGGAGTGAGGGGACTATCGGGACCCCAGCAGTTTTCTTCTGGCTCCGAAGCACCAAGTCTGTTCACATACAGAGGCCTGGTGGCAAGGAGGTGAATTTGCCTTTCTAACAGCAACATTACCTTTGTTTCCTGAGTGCGTGTGGAGTATCTTTACACAGAGCATTGCCTGGGGGAGAAAAAGCGTTTTTTCTGCCCCATTCTATAGATGAGGCTTGCGGGGGTACAGGACTTGCCTGGGTTAAACAGTAGGGAAGAGGCAGGGATGCAAGGGAGACCATTATGATGCCAGGTCCAGACTCGGAGCAGGCTCTGGTCAGTGTCACCAAGGGGCTTGGGGGCTTAGCAGGGAAGTGGGGTTTGCGAGTGCACAGGGGCACATTTTCAAACCATACAAATGGCTGATGTTTGCAGGCTCCAGTTAGGAGCTAGCACTGTGCTATGAACCCTGAGAGGTAGGTGCTGCTCATATCTCCACTTTACAGATAAGAAAACTGAGGCCCAGCAGGGTGGTCCCAGGGCAAACGGCAGAGCCAGGCTACCAGCCCCAGTGGCAGCCCAGGCTCCACTCTCACCTCCACTGTGGCGCACATCACATGGCTGAGATCAAAGTCCTTTGTACAAAGCTCTCGCCAAAGCTAAGGCGGCGGGAAGTGAGAGGGTGTGAAGGATGGCTCACAGGCACAGCCCAGAGCCTGTGGGAGGGAGCAGGCTGCTTAGCTAGAGCCAAAGGCTTCAGGCAGCTGCCACAGAGCCTCAGCCCCGAACCCCCAGTGGAGAGGGGGCTTACCCACAGAGCTCTGCTGCCCACCCAGCAACCCGCTGGTGTGGGACCCCCAGGGAGGCCCCCAGGATGGAGGATCCCGGGGGAGGCCCCCAGCATGAAGAACCCAACTCCTCTAGGAAAGTGGACTGGGATATACACTCCCTCAGGCAGGCCTGCACACACACACACACACACACACACACACACACACAAACTCACACTTCCCGGTGTACCCACAACCCAGCCCCCAGGTCCCGCTGGGGCCCCAAGCAGGGCAGGCTGGGGGTCTGGGAAGGGTCAGTGGAGGTGGCAGCTCCACCTAGCCCAGGTGTCTGCTTAACCCCCAGGCCACAGTCCCGCCCACTCACCCAGGGATGCCCCAGTACCTGGCACGTGCAGCGAGGCTGCTGCCACCGCCCTGTCTCCCTCTGTCTACCTCCCCCGCTGCTCTCGATGTCTCTCTCTGATGCTGTCTGGGCTCCTTGGTTTCTTTGGATTTCTGTAGTTGGAGCTCTCTCTCTCTCTCTCCCCCTGCCTACCCCCATAATTCCTCTTCTCGCTCCCAGGGGCGTCTCCCGTGGACATTTCCGGGGCATTCCTCTATCAAGGCCACAGCTGATCGGCTCTGGGACCTGGCTCTCCTGGCTCCTACAGCTCAGTCCTCCATGTTCCCCAGGAGACAGGAGTGGGCCCTCAAGGCGTCTGCAAGGAGGCGGAGAGCAGGAAGCCAACTTCCCACACATCCTCCTCTGTCCTCCCCCGGGGGTGGGGAGCCTCCTGACCGGAGGGTTTGCTTCTTATCCAGGACCGCTCCCCTGCCAGCCTGGCCTGGGCTCCCTGGAGCAATCTACCTCAGAATGTGCAGGGGGACTGGCTCTGCCCTCCTGAGATGAGCTTGCCTGGGAAGTGTCGGGGTTTTCAAAACTTAGAGGGTCCCAACCTGCTTCTCCTTTCTTCAAGAATGTGTCTTTTTTCCTTTCCCCAAATCCTGACCCTCCTGCAAGGAAGGACTGAAGCTGGCAAAGAAACCAGGTCTCCACTTGTCAGAACATTGGACTGATCTTGTCTGCTTGAAAGCAGGGCTGGCAAAGCCTCAGCCCTGGCCCTGGGGCTACGCTAAGAGACAACTAAGGAGGGCGAAGAGCTGTGGGGCTGTGGACCAGAGATGGGGAGACAGAGCAGAGACACAGGGAGACAAGGGGAGAGATGCTCAGAGAAACCAACAGAGAGAAACAAAGAGATCTGCAAAGAAGTGGAGCAGAGAAAGAAAAAGAAAGAAAGAAAGAAAGAGAGAGAGAGAGAGAGAGAGAGAGGGAGGGAGGGAGGGAAGGAAGGAAATATGTGGGAGCTGGGGAGGGAGGGAGGGAGGGAGGGTGACTGGGGCAACCTTGAAGAGCATGAGCAGGTGGCATATGGGTGCATGTGGCACAGCACAAGATGACAGACAGGCCACTCCTCCCCCTTCCTCCATCCCGCCCCCAACACCTGGGCTTGGCAGCTTTGGGAACACAAGGACCCTACAAGCTTCTCTATGCCTGCCCCTTCATGGTATCTTCAAAACAGCTACAGAGCCACCCCCTCTCTCTCTTCTTCTACCAGGAGTGTAAAGATCTCATGGCAGAGGGTCTGGAAACAAATACAGCCAAGTAGAAGGTTTCCCAAATTTAGACCATGCAGTCCACCTTTACAGTTTTTGGCATATCATCACATCAACCTTAGAAGATGTATAGCATGATGGTCAGGAACACGGAGCCTGAGCCAGGCAGCCTGGGTTCCAGTCCCCACTCTGCCAGTTACCGGCTGTGTGGCTTTGGGCAGGTGATTTAACCTCTCTGTCCCTTTGTTGCCTTAACTAGGAAACAGGAATCATAATCTACATCATGAGGTTATCATGAGAATTAAATGAATTAATACATGTTAAGCAATTAGGAAAATGCCTAGCAGAGAGTAACCACTCCATGAGTGCTAACTGTTATTTACTCAATATCTTATTCAATCAATTCACTTTTTTACTTAACTTAAGGAAAACTTCATGACTGTGATAAGATATGTATGTATGATGTACTGCCACTAAAAAACCATTCAAAGAAATATACTCAAATATATAAATGGAATTTTTTAAAAAAATGTTCAAGTAACCCATAGAAAGACAGGAAAATGGAAACAGAGGAATGATGAACAGAAGGAACAAACAGAATCAATAAAATGGGAGATTTAAGTCCTACTCTTCCAATAATTATAATAAATGTAAACGGCCTAGATACACCAATTAAAAGGCATAAGTTGGCAGAATGGTGTTTTTTTGTTTTTTTTGTTTTTTTGGGTTTTTTTTGAGATGGAGTGTAGCTCTGTCTCCCAGGCTGGAGTGCAATGGCACGATCTCAGCTCACTGAAACCTCCACCTTCCGGGTTCAAGTGATTCTCCTGTCTCAGCCTCCTGAGTAGCTGGGATTACAGGTGCACACCACCACGCCTGGTTAATTTTTGTATTTTTAGTAGAGACAGGGTTTCACCATGTTGGTCAGGCTGGTCTCAAACTCCTGAACTCATGATCCTCCCGCCTCAGCCTCCCAAAGTACTGGGATTACAGGCGTGATCCACCGCACCCAGCGCAGAATGATTTTTTTTAAATGACCTAACTCTACACTGTCTAAAAGAAACTCATTTCAAATATAGTTATATAGGTAAACATTATAGTTACATAGGTAGACAAAGATATATATATATAGATATCTACATAAATATATATATACATGTTTCAAGCACATCAATCCATAAAAAGGAGGCCTGTCTATATTAATATCAAATAAAGTGGACTTTAGAGCAAAGAAACTTATCAGGGACCAAAAGGGACACTGTATAATGATAAAAGAGTCAATCTATCAAGAAGACATAGCAATCTTGGCCGGGCGCGGTGGCTCAAGCCTGTAATCCCAGCACTTTGGGAGGCCGAGACGGGCGGATCATGAGGTCAGGAGATCGAGACCATCCTGGCTAACACGGTGAAACCCTGTCTCTACTAAAAAATACAAAAAACTAGCCGGGCGAAGTGGCGGGCGCCTGTAGTCCCAGCTACTTGGGAGGCTGAGGCAGGAGAATGGCGTGTACCCGGGAGGCGGAGCTTGCAGTGAGCTGAGATCCGGCCACTGCACTCCAGCCTGGGCGACAGAGCACGACTCCGTCTCAAAAAAAAAAAAAAAAAAAAAGAAGACATAGCAATCTTAAATATGTTTGCACCAAACAGTAGAGTTTCAAAATATGTGAAGCAAAAACTGATAGAACTGAAAGAAGAAATAGACAAAATCACAATTATAGTTCAAGACATCAATGCCCTTCTCCCAGCAATTGATGAAACTACTGGACAGAAAATCAGCAAGGATATAGAAGAGCTGAACAGCACCATCAACCAACAGGATCTAATTGACATTTATAAAACATTCTAACAAACAACAGCAGAATGCACATTCTTTTTAAGGCTCCATGGAACCTTCACCAAGATAGACCATACCCTGGTCATAAAACAAACCTCAACAAATTTTAAAATATTAGATATAATGCAATTTATATCACAACCTTAAAAGGAAGCCGATGCTGCCAGCCATAAACAGAAAGCAATCAATCATCCAAACAAGTTAAAAGGAAAGAAGACAATGTTATTAAATCCTAGCTTGAAATTGAGGGCTGTCTAAGGCTCTGAGTCTTTTTCAAACCACTGGGTAAAGCTGAGCAGGGTCTGAGGGTTGCATGGCAACGATGTGCCAGTGTAGCTTCTGATTTTGATGACCCTTTTGTAGCTCTGTAGGGAAAAGTCCTGGTGTGCAGGAGGCTTACACCAAGCATCCAGGGGTGAGGGTACATCAGGTCGGCAAATTACACTCAAAGTCTCAGTTGTTGCACACTGGCAACTCTTCTGTAAGCTTGAAATTATTTTTTTTAAAGTTAATATATGAAAAAATTAAAACAAATAAATTTGTATCCAAAACAATCAACAATAACAATAAAATCCCAAGAGAGACGAGCAAATGCTTTCGAGGGTTAAAGACCTATTGGAACCACCCTGAGACTTTCTCCTTCGTGTGAACATAAGGTCCCAGCACAGCCTTTGCTCTCCCAGGGTATCAGGACTTTTTAGGGCCCAGAGTCAGCCCCACCTGCCCCTACATTTGGGAAACTTTGTGGAAAATCAGAATACGCTGAGCTATAGCATCAGATAGACCTGTCTAAAACCCAACTCTGCCTCCTAGCTGGGTAGCCTTAGACAACTCACTCACCCTCTCTGAGCCTGTTTCCTCATGCGCAAGGTGATGCACTAATACGTACACTCCAGTTATTGTAATAAATGAGACAAGTATTCAAAACATAGATCTGCAGCCCCACACAGGGCTGTTTGTAGCTAGTTCCTTGTCAGTTCTCCACGCCAGCCTGTTAGACCAAATGCAGGCCACCACCTGGCTAGACAAGGTCCCCCCGGAGCCACTGAGCTCCAAGGCCTGGGGGAAGTGGGGGCCATAAACCTCCTCCCCCACTCCTGTCACTGGAGATCAAACCACTATCAGAATCAAAGCCACCCAGCTGATGGATGGGCCTGGGGGACCCAGAGCCCCAGCAGCCACCCAGCCCCTCACTGTTACAAGGAGCTCAGAGTGACTCCCGGCATGTCCTCAGGAGCCTCTGCAGTTTAATTTGTGCCAGAAGGTGACCCGTTGCCTCCTTCAGAAAGATGCTTATCTCTCTCTCTCTGCAGAGAAGGAGGAGATGCCCGCAGAGGTGTCAGCAGACTGGCGGGCGGGCGGGAGGGGTGAAGAGGCCATGCTGACATGCTGATAGTGAAGGCCTCCCTTCCCCCACAGGTACTCAGAGCCCCAAATGGTGTTCAAAACCCAGGGAGCCCTGAGCTTGCATTTCAGCAGCAAGCAACAGACCTACCAACTCAGTGTTTTATTTCAAGAATCTTTGGTGGGGACAGACAAGGGGCGTTGTCACTTGGAAACAGATCTACAAACTCTGTTTTATTTCAGGAGCCTTTGGTGGAGAGAGACAAGGGCCAGGGTCACTCGGGTCCTCTGGACGCTTAGCCTCCCAGGACAAAGAGCTGATACCAGGAGTTGGAAGACTCCCGAAAGGCCTGGCTAGGCTGGAAGCTGAGTCAAGCCCCAGTCTTGGAGACTCCCTGAAGGGATTAACGGACTCTCAGGGATGTAGTTTTCACCATCGCGGAATCCTGGGAGCTCCAGACAGAACCTTAAGCTGGAAGGAACTCAGTCACTGTTGTTGGAGGAGTAAGAAAAGGTGGTCTGTGCAATCCCCTTTGTGCCAAGCTGCCTGGCCTCACAGCTTGGCTCTAGCTGTGTGGCTTTGCCCCAGTGACCTCATCTGTCAAACAGGGATGGGTGAAATTTCCCCCTTCAAAGCATCGTCATAGAACTGTAGGAGCTCATGGCATGCAGGTTATAGCAGGACCCAGCATTTGCTCCAAATTGTATTATTATTATTATTATTATTATTATTATTATTATTATTAGGACATGGTGGTGATAAGATGTCAACTGAGAATAACCTGACAGCACAAGGGCAGCAAGCGGAATCTGGAAAGAAAGACACCCAAATGGCTGGGCGCAGTGGCTCACGCCTCTATTCCTAGCACTTTGAGAGGCCGACAGAGGCAGGTGGATCACCTGAGGTCAAGAGTTCGAGACCAGCCTGACCAACATGGAGAAACCCCGTCTCTACTAAAAATACAAAATTATCCAGGCATGGAGGGGCATGCCTGTAGTCCCAGCTACTTGGGAGGCTGAGGCAGGAGAATCACTTGAACCTAGGAGGCGGAGGTTGCGGTGAGCCGAGATCGCACCATTGCACTCCAGCCTGGACAACAAGAGTGAAACTCCGTCGAAAGAAAGCAGGAAAGAAGGAAAGAAGGAAGGAAGGAAGGAAGGAAGGAAGGAAGGAAGGAAGGAAGGAAGGAAGGAAGGAAGGAGGGAGGGAGGGAGGGAGGGAGGGAGGGAGGGAGGGAGGGAGGGAGGGAGGGAAGGAAGGAAGGAAGGAAGGAAAGAAGGAAGGAAGGGCACCCAAACACCAAGAACAGTGGATGTTGAGTGTGCAACTAAGTCTATATTATTTGTGTATTTTCCAAATCTTTTTTCATGAGCCTGAATTTCCTTTTTAAATGGGGAGACTAAACCTAAGAAACTAGTTACAGATGCCCCATGCGGCCAGGCCCAGGGTAGGGGTGAATGAATGAATGAAAATTGCAACAAAAAACCCTGTGGGAGAACATATTAAGTGGAATATGCAAGGAGTGCAGGCTTGAGCGTGTAGGGAAGGCTGATTTTCATAGCTCCAGGGCTGGAAGGCTGAGAAGTAGAGGCAGAGAGGAAGCAAAGGGCTCTAGAGAAAGAGGGGCCTGGGTTCAAATCCTGCTCTGTCTCCACTCCATGTGTGACCATGGACACATCACCTAATTGGGGCAGCCTTTGTTGTTTTTTTTTTTAATGTGCAAAATTGGTTAACAATTTTCCCTTGTGGGGTGTTTTGTGAGGATCAAATAAGATGGTATCCCCAGCACACAGTGAACACTCACACCAGGAGGTTCTTCAGATACTGGAAGGAACAAAGATGCTGTACAGTCCTCAACCTGGTTGCACATTACAAGTATCCAGGGAGTTTGGGGCATAGGAATGCCAGAGCCCAAGCTCCTTGGAGAAATGGCTGATTCCAGGGTGAACAGAAGGCAAGACCACCCCAGAACTCAGTCCTTAGGGACAGCCTGCAGCCAGGCACAGATGCAAATGAGTCCCCAAGAGCTGAAGCCCTTGGAGGAGAAACCTTTAAGCAGCGCTTCACGGGTATTATTTCCTTGTCCCTGGCAACAGCCCTATCGGATGGGCACTACTCTATTATCCATTTTATAAGGTTCTGAGAGACGAAACTACTTGCCAAAATCCACAGGTTGCATTTGGCAGAACCAAGACTTGAATACAAAAGTGTCTAACTCTGCGGCCCAAGTTTATATCCTACCCCGTGTAGACCCCAAGTTTATATCCTACCCCGTGTAGACCACATGTGAGCTTCCACAGGGGATCTTTGCAGGATCTTTAGCTGGAGCAAACTTAGCCCTAAAGTATCTTAGGGCTTTGAGCTTCACAGCTCCAAACTACACAATGCAGAGAGAGAGAGAGAGAAGAGAGTTTGTGTGTGCATTATGTGTGTGCATCTGTGCCTGTGTGTGTGTGCATGTGTACATGTATGTGCGTGTGTACAGGTGTGTGTGCATACGTGTGTACGCATGATACACGTGTGTGTGTATGTGCATGTGTGTGCATGTGTTCAGGAGCCTGGGCCTTTCGGCTGTGCGATGTTGGGGAGGTTTTGTCCCATCTCTGGGGAGACTGGAAGTACCTCTGGCCCCAGCGACCCTGGTGTTTTATTGCCTGATGTTTTATTTGGGAGAACAGAAGCTGAGCACCTGGGTGTGCCTGGAAGGAGCTCTCCTGGGGGCCTCACTTCAGTGGAAAGCCAGCGTTCCTCAGGCTGTGCAAAAACAGTGTTCAACAGCGACACTGTGTGGTCACCACTGGCGCAGCAGCTCCAGCGAGGGGCTCAAACATTTTAGGACCCTCCTTCCACCTGCAATTTGAAGGTTGCTGACCTCCCCCATGGACCTAGAATGACCCCAGCCTTCATGGACAATAGGGAAGGTGAGGATCTTCAAGATGCAATACTGGACTTTCTACAAATAAAGACAAGTGGGATGTAAGTGATTGTTTTTTTTTTAAATTTTCAATGTGCACACATTTTCTGAATGTGTGTTCCCCTAAAATTCACATGTTTAAACTGTAACCCCTCAGCTGATGTCATTAGGAAGTGGGGCCTTTGAGAGGTGATAAGGTCAGGAGGGCAGAGCCCTCACAATGGAATTAGTGCCCCTCATGAAAGAAGCGCTGGAGAGCTGCCTCACCCCTTCCACCATGCAAGGACACAGCAAAAGGCGCCATCCATGAAGCAGGAAGCAGCCATCACAGACCCTAAACCTGCTGGCACCTTAATCTCAGACTTCTAGCCTCCAGAAGTGACAAATCACTTTCTGTTGTTTATAAGCCACTCTGTTTATGGTGATTCGTTACAGAGACCCAAACAGACAAGACACCATATTTGACCCCCAACCTGGGGGAAATGGGTCTGACCAGCCATATTTCACAGACCTCACAATTTGAGGGGATGGAAATACATTCTGGAATCATAATATATGTCTACGAGAAAATGAGACCTGATTTGCAAACATAACACTCCAGAGGTGGGAAGACGGGCAGGTCTGCACTTTGAGGACCCTGGCCCAGCCCCGACTCTTATGGCTTCCTCTTGTTCCTCTGCGTGCGTGAGTTCCCCAGAGTATCTTTCCTCGTCTGACCCTGCCGTGTTCTCTCATTGTTCTGTTTTTCTGACAACAGCTGGTTGCCAAGGAAACCACTTTGCAGCCCAGAGTCAGACCCTGCAAGGAAATTCAGTCCTTACGCATCTCTCCATCCACAGCAGCCTCTTGGCGTGACCTCAGAAAACCCTGCCAAACCCCAACCAAGGAGTCTACCCCACCCCCACTGGGATCTTTCCCTGGGTGCTAAGCACAGCTGAAAGAAAAAAAAAAAGGAAGCAGGGCTAGACTGAGAGAGCCAAGGCACAGCAGGGCCAGAATGAATGACTCCAAGACAGCCTCTCATCCCACCCTCCTTTTTTAAAGATGTAAATGTTTTATGGAAACGTAACACATAAAAAGTGCATGAGTCCTTGGCATACTGCTTGAGGAATTTCACAAACTGAACACACCCGTGTAACTAGCACCTAGAAAAAAGGAACAGGCCATCAGCCAGCCCCTCCAGGAGCACCCAGAAGCCCTTGTGATCACCACCCTCCCCCCACCTCTCCCTCTCCTCCAGAAGGGTGACCACTCTCCTGACTTCTAACAGCAGAGATTTCTTTCACCTGCTGTTCAACTTATTCTAAACAGAGACACACACTTTGAGGGGGGTGGAAAGACACTCTGGAATCATAATATATGTTGATGAGAAAATGGTATCTGATTTGCAATCATAAAACTCCAGAGGGGGAAAGGGGGCAGGTCTGCACTTGGGGGGCCCTGGCCCAGCTCTGCAGAATCTAGACTATTTGCTCAACATCATGTTGCTAAAGCTATGTTGGCTGTAGCCTGTAGCAATAGTTTGCCCGACCTCATTGCTGTATCATATTCCACTGTATGAGTTGCCTCCCATTTACTGATCCATGCACTAATGATGGGCATGGGGGCAGCTCCCAGATTTTGTCTAAACTGAGCCATGTTGCTATGACCTTTCTTTTCTACGTCTTTAGGTAAACAGATGTTTATATTTCTCTTGCATACATAGTTTTCCCCGCTTGCCCTCAAGGGATACATTTCAAGACCCCCAGGAGATGTCTGGCACCGTGGATAATGCCAAGCACTATATATACTATGTTTTTTGTGTACACACAAAGCCATGATAAAGTTTAATTTAGGCAACAATAATAACTAATAAAAAACTAGAATAAGGCCGGGCATGGTGGCACGCGCCTGTAATCCAAGCTACTCTGGAGGCTGAGGCACAAGAATCGCTTGAACCTGGGAGGCAGAGGTTGCAGTGAGCTGAGATCACGCCACTGCACTCCAGCCTGGGTGACACAGTGAGACTCCACATCAAAAAAAAAAAAAACTAGGATAATTATAATAGTTACTGTAAGAAAAGTTATGTGAATGTGCGTGTGCATTCTCTCTCTCTCACTCTCTCTGGAATTTTCCATTTAATATTTTCAAACTGAGGTTGACCAAGGGTAACTGAACCCATGAAAAGTGAAACCTTGAACCAGGAGGGACTGTACCCAGCGGAGGAGTCGCTGGGTCACGGGGGATGGATATAGTGGACATTGCCACAGAGTCTTCCAAAGTGGTTGCAACAAATTTCACTCCCATCAAATTGCATGAGGGCTTGAGTTGCTCCACAGCCTGGCCAGAATTGGGTGTTGTCCGCCTTCCTCTTTTTAACCATTTGCCCACCCCTTTTGTTTTACAGTTGGGGATACTGAGGTCAAAGAGACTGTCATTCCCAAGACTCTACAATGTGCCCCCTCTCTAGTCCACCCCACTGGTCTTATGGACGAGAACATAGAGACCCAGAGAGCAAATGGCCTTGCCCAAGGTCACATAGCAAGACCAGCAACCAAGTCTCCAGACCCCACATGCTCTTTTCCTGCCCCCAAACTGCCAGGGAATATGGTTCTCAAAGTACAGTCAGAGGACCTGCAGCATCAAAGTCATCTTGGAGTTTGTTAAAACACATATTTCCAGGCCCCATTCTAGACCTGTTGAATTCAAATCTCTGAGGATGAGGCCCCGGAATCAGCATTTCAGCTGATTCCGCACTGAGAATGTTTTTGAGAGTTCGCTGCATCATTGCATGGATCCTGAAGGAATATCGTGTAATTTAGTTTGTTCACTAGAGGGAGCCAGTGCCCCAGGGACACAACCATGAGGCTTCCCTGAGAGCCCCAAAACTGCAAGTTTCCCATCTGGGACCAGGTGGCTAACAGCGATGGCTGCTGTTTAGGGGAGATCCTCAAGTCACTCCAGTCAATGGAATTCAGAAAAAAGGAGCATATTAGACAGGAGTCAGAAAACCTGAGTTCTAATGCAACCCCACCACCTGACCTTAAGCAGCCACATCTCTCAGATTCACTGCAGCCTAGGCAGAGCCTGTCACTCCCCAACCCTGTTGCCTCGTCTGTGAAGCAGAGCTTTGTATCCAAATGGCTTCTGAGACATGTTAATATCTACAAAACATTAGGAAGCTGGAGGTGATCTTGTCACACAGATGTTGAGAGGTTATTGTAATGGCTCTGCTATTATTCCATGGGTTTTATGGTACCACTCCACACATCGCATACTCTCTAGCCAGGGAATGCAATGGAGATTATTGTGCCTGCTTGCAAGGTCTGGAGCCAGGGCAGCCATATTGAGCCCAGGAGGGAAGATACTCAAGAAATACATGCTGAGGATGGCAGCACTAAAAATGGGAAGAGCCTCAGTTATTCACCATGTCATTG
This sequence comes from Macaca mulatta, assembly GCF_049350105.2. Taxonomy (NCBI): domain Eukaryota; kingdom Metazoa; phylum Chordata; class Mammalia; order Primates; family Cercopithecidae; genus Macaca; species Macaca mulatta. Next base: position 81,399,542 of record NC_133425.1, on the reverse strand, counting down.
GCTTGCTGAATGACCAACCCCAGAGCTTCCCGACCTTGGAACTTCTTGTCATGTACGTTGATAAACCCCTGGCTAGTTTACCCCAGTTGGGGTTAAATCTTCTGTTCCTTGCAGCTGAAGGCATTCCATCTGGCTTGCTTCTCTCACATGATTGGCCCATTGTCTTCCTGGTGGCTAAGAAACATGACTTTCTCATGCCAACAGTGACCATGAGCACTGCATCAGACCGGGCTCCATGGCTGATACAAGGAGTCCTCAGGAGACAAAGCCCTGTCTTGGGAAGTGAGGTTGGAGAGACAAGACAGAGGGGCATGGGAAGTTGACAGCAAACCTAGAGCAGTCACAAGGACAAGGAATGGGGCAGTGAGTGCTCTGGCACTCAGTGTTCACAGTGGGCCTAACTGTGCGGGCACCAGGGAGGGCTTCCTGAAGGTAGGTCCAAATAATCATAGCGAAGGACCCTTCTGCAGCTGATTACCAACTCCTTCACTGTTCTACCATTCTTTAAGCTAAGTCCAAGATTTCTCAATTTGTACGGACCATGGTTTGTGATGAAAACTCTCCTCGCCAGAGAATTTCCATCCTTCTCTGTCCAACCATGAGGCCCCACGTGGAACTGGCATATTTCTTACATGGACGGCTGTCCTCCCTAGACCAGGGTTGATTCTGACCTACAGAACATTTCCATCATCACCGTAAGTTCTGTCGGAAAGCACTGCCTTTGAGCTGCCTTGAATCTATCTATCTTTATTTTATTTTATTATTTTATTTTTGAGACAGAGTCTCACTCTGCCACCTAGGCTGGAGTGCAATGGCACGACCTTGGCTCACTGCAACCTCTACCTCCTGGATTCAAGAGATTCTCCTGCCTCAGCCTCCCAACTACTGGGACTACAGGTGCCCGCCACCACGCCCAGCTAATTTTTGTATTTTTAGTAGAGATGCGGTTTTACCATGTTGGCCAGGCTGGTCTTGAACTCCTGACCTCAGGTGATCCTCTCACTAGGCCTCCCAAAGTGCTGGGATGACAAGCATGAGCCAATGTGCCTGGCCTGTCTGTCTGTCTGTCTGTCTGTCTATCTATCTATCTATCTCTAACTAACTAACACTGGCGCTTTAAGTTCAGAAGGTCTTATCCATTTCTGTTGGCCTCATAAGAGCCGGGTGAAATTTGGATCAATGTGATATTTTTCTCATTTGTATAAGGAAACTGAGGCTCAAAGAGCACCTTGCCCAAGGATCCACATCTGCAGCAGCAAAGCCAGGGCTCACCCCTGAGCTCTGGCTTCTCATTTTATGCCCATTTGCTACGTGATACTGCCTCCCCTTGAGGTTGAATCAGTTGAAGTGCCAGTTTCATCGAATGGATGAGGCATACTTTTAAACCCATAATCTTTAGAAGGAGAGCTCACAGTTTTGCAATTGCTACACTTTCCATAGATGAAGTACAAGGACTGTTGGAATCCACAGAATAACTATGCCTGTCTCTGAAACAACACCTGATTATTCTGGTAAAGAAATTGGGAGCTATTTATGAAGATGCCAAGACTGAGGCTTCCTCAAAAGAGCAATTATTTCATGGCAAAACTATAATTAGATTTTATCTGAAATAACAACTTTGCCATCCCTGAGCACAACTGAGGGGCAATCATGAAGATGGTCAGAGGCCCTGTATTGCCACCTACTGATTTCATTACAATCAGGGTAGGGATTAAAATCCAAAAGATTACTTCACCTTACCCTCTAAATATCATTGTCCTAAGAACTTGATTACTTTTTCTACAGCATAAATCCTACCCCACTGCTCCCTGTAACTCTTCACCTAAGACTGTAAAGCTGGCTTAAAAAGGTAGCGAGCAGCTGGGCGCGGTGGCTCACGCCTGTAATCCCAGCACTTTGGGAGGCCAAGGCGGGCAGATCACGAGATGAGGAGATCGAGACCATCCTGGCTAACACTGTGAAACCTGTGAAACCCTGTCTCCACTACAAATACAAAAAATTAGCTGGGTGTGGTGGCAGATACCTGTAGTCCCAGCTACTCGGGAGGCTGAGGCAGGAGAATGGTGTGAACCCGGGAAGCGGAGCTTGCAGTGAGCTGAGATCGCGCCACTGCACTCCAGCCTGGGAGACAGAGCGAGACTCCGTCTCCATCTCAACAAAAAAAAAAAAAAAAGGAGGCAGCGAGGAGCAAGGTCATGTCTGTTTGTATAATGACGATGATGATAAATGTAATGATGATGGTGATGGTGGTGATGATGAGAGTGATAAAAGATGATGATGGTGATAATGGTGATGATGAAGATGGTGATAATGGTGGTGACGATGGTGGTAATGGAGGTGATGGTGATGATGCTGGTGATGATGATATGATAATGATTATGTTGGTGGTGATGGTGGTGGTAATGGTGATAGTGGTGACAGTGGTGGTGATAACAATGATGGTGATAATGATGGTGATGATGGTGATGACGGTGATGATGTAATAATTACTGTGGTAGTGATGACGATGGTGATGATAGTGAGGATGATGGTGATGGTGATGGCAGTGGTGATTATGGTAATGATGGTGATGATAATTTTGATGGTGATGGTGTGACAATGATTATGGTGTTGGTGATGGTGATGATGGTGATGGTGATGATGATGGTGATGGTAATGATAGTGATGATGGTGGTTATGATGATGATGGTGATAACTGTGATGATGATGTTAATGATAATAATTGTGATGGTGATGGTGTGACAATGATTATGGTGGTGGTGATGGTGACGATGGTGATGGTGGTGATGATGATGATGTGACAATGATTATGGAAGTGGTGATGATGGTGGTGCTGATTAGGTTAATGATAACAATCAAATTCATGATCATTGTCCTTTACTGGTGCTTGTGAAATACCAGTTACTGGGCTATGTGCTTCTCACATCTCACTTAGTTTTCTCCCTATGCCTGAGGCCTTCAACAAGGAGCATGAACTTCTAAATCATAGCTGCCTCCATGAGCTGGGACCCGCTGTACTTTCTCAACTCCCCAGCCACACTCCAGGTCAGTGGCTAGGATGGGGGCCTTTTCCCATCCCACTCAGCACAGTGCCCAGGGCACAACAGGTGAGGCTGGTTCTTCTAATGGACCCACCTTTCTGGGGTCCAAAAGCAGACCACAGAGTCCAAAGAATTTCTACCAGAACCTCTGAAAGCAGCCACTCTGTAGAAGAGGGGCCCTAGGATCATGGCTACTGAGCTCAGACAACCCCTCCTGGTGGCTTTCCCCAACAAAACCCCTTTCACGTCCTTGGGGACCTCAATGGCCTGCCCAGTCACCCCCTAATATAGCTTGGATGTTGTCCCCCACAAATCTCATGGTGAACTGTAAACCCCAATGTTGGAGGCAGGGCCTGGTGGGAGGTGACTGGATCACAGAGGTGGATTTCTCATGAATGGTTTAGCGCCATCCCCTTGGTGCTGTCCTCACAATAGTGAGTGAGTACTAGCTGTTTTAAAGTAGGTAGCACTTCCCCTCACTCTCTCTGTCTCTTGCTTCCACGCCTGCCATGTGACGTGCCTGCTCCAACTTCACCTTCCGCCATGAGTAAAGGCTCCCTGAGGCCTGCCCAGAAGCCAGGCAGATGCCAGTGCCATGCTTGTACAGCCCGCGGAACCATGAGCCAATTAAATCTCTTTTCTTTGCAAATTATCCAGTCTCAGGTATTTCTTTACAGCAATGCAAGAACAGCTTAATACAGCTTTCCTTTCTCTACTGTTTTGTGTGTGTCTTGGGCATTTGTTGTAGTCCATCTTTAGCTCCCAGAAGAGGAGCTCCCAGAGGGAGAAATTTGTGTCTAGTTTGTTTCTGCATCGTCTGCATCTAAGAGGGTCTGACACACAGGTGCTCCATAGATGTTTGTTAAATGAATCACTTAACTAGTTCTCGGTTTCAAGGTTCATGGGGCTTCTAAAGATTCCTAACTTAGAACCCGGAATAACTCGGGCCCTGGAAGAATCTGGTTCCACAGGTTTAGGGAAGAAAAAGCCATGCGGCGTCATTTCTGTCATCCAATTCATGGTGTGTTTCCCTTTTCTCAGTAGAAATTACATGAGGTGCTGTTTATGCCCGCTTACAGCATTCCCCTGCAGAAGCCATTCAGTCAGGGACTTTGACAGTAAATCAGAATTAAAGACTTGGAAAAAGAGACTCAGTTTCCCACCCCTGATGGTTCCCAAGAGGAGAGGGAAACAGGATATCCCGCTTCATGTGGCAACTGGCACACACGGTCTGTTATTATTGGCACCAGCTCCCCTAGGAATCTCTTGTGCATCGAATCCTCTATTGGTGTCTGCTTCTTGGAGGACCTGAATGAGCACATGAGCACACCTGTCTAATATGCCTGACGTAACCTGGGTGATGCTTCCAACATCTCTGCAGCCACTGTCTGGGTTGGCTGTGACCGTGGTCTTAGAACCAATGTTCAAAAGCATGCTGTTTGGGTAGCACTTTGAAGTTGTTTGATTGATTGATTGAGACAGGGTTTCACTCTGTCATCCAGGCTAGAGTGCAGTGGCACCATCTCGTCTCACTGCAACCTCCACCTACCAGATTCAAGAGATTCTCCTGCCTCGGCCTCCCAAGTAGCTGGGCCACTTTGAAGTCTTGTAATTCTACTGGAAACTTCAGAAAATATATGTTCAAAGGTATTCCTACCAGGAGAGCCCCTGGCGAAACTGTAGACCGAAGAGCCTGCCGGAGTGGCCAAGGCGCCCTCTGGGAAAAGGACGTTTCACAATGACTCGCTGTCATAAAGCACAAACCCAAAACCAGAAGCAGCTACAAAGCAGCTTCTTCTATACCTCAGCACATTCTTCCTCATCCTTGTGACTGGAGTTTTCTAGAATCCACCAGCAACGTTTTGATTCATCTTCTGGTTTTGATGTGCTGTTCTGCACCTTTGAAAGAGGAAACGGTCAGGAAACCTCAGAGCAGGGTTTTGTTTGTTTGTTTGCATCTGTTTTCTTTAATTTTTTTTTTTTTTTTTTTTTTTTTGAGACAGAGTCTCGCTCTGTCACCCAGGCTAGAGTGCAATGGTGCGATCTCGGTTCACTGCAACCTCCACCTTCCCTGCCTCAGCCTCTCAAGTAACTGGGATCACAGGAGCCTGTCACCATGCCCGACTAATTTTTTGTATTTTTAGTAGAGACAGGGATTCACCGTGTTAGCCAGGATGGTCTGGATCTCCTGATCTCGTGATCCGCCCGCCTCAGCCTCCCAAAGTGCTGGGATTACAGGCGTGAGCCACTGCGCCCGGCCTCTTTAATCTTTAGGAATAAAAATGGTGGCAGCTCTCCCTCAAAACGCTCCCTGCCGATGGATGGGTGAAGCTCTCTGTTCTCTGGAAGGAGCACAGACCACAGGGAAAGGGAAATAAAGAAAAGCAGCTGGAGGGTTGCAAATCCAGACCTCCGTGGAGCTCGGGGAAGGCAGGGGAACCTTGCTGCGGGGTTCTGGTGATTGCTGTTGACTGTGCTTGCCAAGGCCCTGGGCTCTGAGCTACACCCTCCCCCTGCGTGGTCACATTTAACCCTCAGGGACGTGGTGTGATGTCCCCATCTTACATACGAGCCAACAGACACTCACGGAGCTGATGCTGCTTCCAGGAAGTGGGGTGGTCAAGGCCCTTAACTGTCACCCCAAAGGATCCCACTGTGTCCACAGCCCCAGATCTCTGACCTCAAGGGCTCACCAGCCAGCAAGAAGATGGGCCCCAAGCACCGAGACCAGCGGAAACCAGTCACTCCCAGGCATGGCCAGGTGCTGCTGCGGCCACAGCCTCCGTTCCAACATGCACTCACTCTGTGGTCTTGGACAGGTGACTTCCCCTCTCTGGCCCTCAATCTCCTCATATGCAAAGTGGGGTTCTAGGTGCTAGACGGTGGGGTGGATAAAAACAGGGGCTTCAGAGCCAGACCACCAGGGCTCAAATCCGGGCTCTGATGCTTCTCACTGAATGAACCTTGACCGGGTTACTCAACCTGTCTGTGCCTCAGTTTTACCACCTGCAAAATAGGTATAAGAGTCCCCTATGATAGGCTTGTTATGAGGATTCGAGAGTTGCTGGATGCAAGCACTTAATGAGCACCAGCTGTGTTTAACTGCATCTAAAACAAAGGGGGAAGAGAAGGGACCTCCAAACTCCCTGCACATGTGTGAGTGTTACGAGACCCCTCCCCCAATTCCATTTATACCTTCTTTCTTTCTTTCTTTTTATTTTTTTATTTTACTTTATGATCTGGGATACCTGTGCAGAACGTCCCGCTTTGTTACATAGGTATACATGGGCCATGGTGGTTTGCTGCACCTATCAACCCTTCATCTAGGTTTTAAGTCCCACATGCATTACGTATTGGTCCTAATGCTCTCCCTCCCCTTGTCCCCCACCCCTCAATAGGCCCCAGTGTGTGATGTTCCCCTCCCTGTGTCCATGTGTTCTCATTCTTCAACTCCCACTTACGAGTGAGAACATGCGGTATTTGGTTTTCTGTTCCTGGTTAGTTTGCTGAGGATGATGGTTTCCTGCATGTAACTCAGAACCTGGCTTCACTAGAAATGCCACTAGAAACACATCCGGACAGCCAATCTGCAGCTTCTCCATGGCCAGCTTGCACCAGGCCCTGAGCAGCATGACTTAACGAACAAGGTGTCCAGACAGGGGCTTCACCAAGCCCCTTCTCCTTGACTATCCACTTAGGATACGATTTCTTCAATGCCCTCTTTTCTAAAGTGCATGAGAAAATGTTAGTGAACTTGAAGACAACAGCAAGAAACATGATCTGAAATAACACACAGAGAGAATAAAGACCGAAAGCAATGGGCCAGGCACAGTGGCTCATGCCTGTAATCCCTTGGGAGGCCACAGTGGGAGGACAGCTTGAGCCTAGGAGTTTGAGACCAGCCTGGGCAACATAGTGAGACCCTGTCACTACAAAAAATATAAAAATTAGCCAAACATGGTGGTGTGTACCTACAGTCCCAGCTACTTAGAGGGCTGAAGTGGGAGGCTTGAGCCTGGGAGGTTGGTGCTGCAGTGAGCCATAGCTATGGCACTGTACTCCAACCTGAGCAACAGAGTGAGACCTTGTCTTAAAAAAAAAAAAAAAAAAAAAAAAAGGCTGAAAAACATAAGCAGATCGTTTGTGAGGTGTGGGACATCAAGCACCCTAACATATGTGTCATTAGAGGCCCTTAGGATGGGGAGGAGGGTACGGAAAAAAAAATGCTTAAAGAAATGTCTAAAAAATACCTAAATTTAATGAAAACTCAGCCCCCACATATCTAAGAAGCTCCACAAATATCAGCACAAGAAATGAAAAAAACCACAAGACCATCATTATCAAATTACTCAAAACCAGTGATCAAGGTGAAATCTTAAAGGCAACCAGAGGGGGGTAAAATATTAGGTAAAGAGGAACAAAGATAAGAAGGAAAGACTTCTTATACTATATGTGAAGCAGTATAAGAACATTTGAGAGTGAGCTGTGATAAGTTAGATACGCGTACAACAAACCGCCAGAGTAACACAGCAGAGTTAAAGCTAATAAGCCAGCAATGGAGATAAGTGTACCATTAAAATAATATTCCATCTAAAAGAAGGCAGAAAAAGGAACAAAGAACAGTAGAGACAAATAGAAAATATCTTCCAGATTGGTAGATTGAAACTCAACCATGTCAACCACATTAAAATAAATGACCTAAACACTGAAAAAGCACATACTGTGAGACTGAATAAAAATGCAAGACTGAGCTTTAGTCTATCAGAAACTCACTTTAAATAGGTATATACACAAATATGTTAAAAGTGCTACAGGCGGGTGGGGAGGGCCAGGAGAGACACAGTGTTAGGCTAACACCACAGACAGCAGGGTAGGCCATATTGATATCTGACAAAGTAGATTTTATAGCAAGAATATGACCAGGGAGAAAGGGCCATTTCATAAAGATTAAGGGGTCAATTCATTAAGAGGACACACAAGCCTATATGTTATCCACCTAATAACAAAACTTTGAAATACGTGATTGAACTGCGAAGAAAATAGGCACTTTCACAACTATTGTCAGAGAGTTCAGCACCCCTCTCTCAGTAATTGACAGAATAACAAAAATAAGCAAGGATATAGAAGACCTAAACACCACTATCCATCCAGCAAACACTCCATCCAACAACAGCATAACACACATTCTTTGAAAGTGCATGCAGAATGTTTACCAAAGTAAACAATATTTGGGTCATGAAACAAGTTTTAATAAACTCAAAATAATTTAAGTCATATGATGTATTTTCTTTGACCACACGAAATTAAAATGACTAATAACAAAATGATCTCTAGAAAAATCTAAGATTTAGAATGCAATTGACACACTTCTAAAAAACATATGCGTCAAATGAAAAATGAAAATAGGAGTTAGAAAGTATGTTAAATGGAATGAAAATGAAAACACAGTGTATCATAATCTGAGTAATGATACTGACGCACAACTTCAAGAGAAATGTAGAGCATCCAACCCATCTAATAAAAAGAAAAAATGCCCAAATGAATGACCTGATTTCCACCTAAGAAACCAGAACAAGAAGTGTGGGGTAAAACCAACACAAGCAAAAGAAGGGAAATCATGAAGATAAGATCAGAAATGAAAGAAATAGAAACTAGAAGACAATACCAAAATCATATAAACCAAAACTGGTTCTTTGATAGATCAATAATATTAATAAACCTCTAACCAAACTAACAAGGAAAAAAAAAGAGAAGATACAAATTACCAAAGTTAGAAATGAAAGAGGTAACATTAACATAAATTCTACAGATGGTAGAAGTATAAGTGAAAATTATAAACAATTTCAATAAATTTGACACTTTAAGTGAAGTTGACAAATTTCTTGAAAAACACAAAGTTCACTCAAAGAAAAAATCTGAATATCCATACATTTATTAAAGACAGGCTTTTTGCAGTTAAAACCCTTCCCAGAATGAAAGCATCAGATTCAAATGGATTCACTTATCAATTCTACTAAACATTTAAGGAAGAAATAACGTCAATTCTTCACAAATTACATTATAGCAATTGAAGAGGAGGGAATATTTTCCTACTCATTTTATGAAACTGGTATTACTTTAATACCAAAACTATTTCTTTTCTTGTAATGTCTTGTAAATGTCTTGTAAAGACCTGCCTGACCAACTTAGTGAGACCCCGTTTCTACTAAAAAATAGAAAAAGATATTACAAGAAAAGAAAACGATAGACCAATATCATTCACAAACACAGATCAAAAGTTTTTAACAAAGTTTTAGCAAATTAAGCCCAATAATATAAAAACACTGGAAAACCCCAACAATATATAAAAGGAATAAGACAATATTATGAAGCAGAGGCTATTGCAAGAATATAAGGTTGGTTTAACATACAAAAGTCAACAGCTAATTTACCATATTAACAGACTATAAAAGAAATATCATATGATCATCTCAATAGATGCAGCAAAAGCATTTAACAAAATCTGACATCCATTTCTTATTTTTAAAACCCTTAACAAATTTGAAATAGAAAGAAACTTCCTCAACTTGATAAGGGCATTTAAGATAACATTACCCTAAGTAGGGAAAGATGAAATACTTTGTCCTAAGGTGTGGAAAAAGGGAAGGAGGTCCACTCTCACTACTTCTATTCAACATTTTACTAAACATTCTTCTAATTTGTGCAATAAGGGAATAAAAAGAAATAAAAGGCTTCTGTATGAGAAAAGATGACATGATGCTTCATGTCAAAAATCTAGTAAAATCTACAACAAAGCTAGTAGAACTAATATGTAAATTTAGCAAGATTGCAAGTTACAAGACCAATATAAAAAAATCAATTATATTTGTACATACTAGCAAAATCCAAAATTGAAATTTAAAACAATACCATTGACAATACTATTCAAAGATATGAAAACCTAGGAACAAATCAGTCAAAAGATGTACAAGCATGTACACTGGAAACTACAAAAAATTTCTAGGATAACCTAAATTAATGAAGAGATGGACCATGTTCATGAGTCAGAAGACTCTTCAACACAATCTCAATTAAAATACATGTTTGTGTTTTTTTTTTTTTTTAAAGAAAGAAATTTACAAGCTGATTTTAAAGTATATGAAAATGCAAAGGACCTTGAATAGCCAAAACAACTCTGGGAAAGAAGATAGCTGGAGGACTTACACCAACTAGTTCCAAAACTAATTACAAAGCTATAGTAATCAAGACAGTGTGGCATAAGTGTAAAGATAGACAAGTACATCAGTGGAACAGAACAGAGTTCAGAAATAGACCCACTTGTATACTGACCAACTGATTATTGACAAGGGTGCAAAGGCAATTCAGTGGAGAAAGGTGGTCTTCTCAACAAATGGTGCTAGAAAACATCTATATCTATATGCAAAAAAAGAAGAAAAAGAAAAAACTAAACTTAAAATCCATATATTGTATGATATATAAAAATTAACTCCAAATGGATTATATACTTCAATGTAAAACCTGAAACTATAAGATTTCTTTCTTTTTTTTGTTTTTTTGTTTGTTTGTTTTTGAGTCAGGGTCTCACTCTGTTGCCTAGGCTAGAGTGCAATGGTGCAATCGTGGCTCACTGCAGCCTTGAACTCCTTGGCTCTAGCAATCCTCCCACCTCAGTCTCCTAAGTAGCTGGGACTACAGGTATGTGCCACCATACCTGACTATGTTTTTCTATTTTTTGGAAGAAACAGGGCCTCACTATGTTGGTCAGGCTGGTCTCGGACTCCTAGCCTCAAGCAATCCTCTCACATTAGCCTCCCAAAGTGCTGGGGTTACAGGCATGAGCCATCATGACTAGCAAAACTATAAAATTTCTAGGAAAAAACACAGGAGAAATGTTTTGTTACCTTCAGTTCAGTGAAGGTTTCTTACATATGACACCAAAGCATGCCCCATAAAAGAAAAAGTTGACAAACCAAGAACTTCATCAAAATTAATAATTTCTTTCTTTGAAAAACATTGTTAATACCAGAAAAGACAAGCCACAGACTGGGAGAAAACATTTACAAATACCTACCTGATAAAAGGTTTGTATCAAAAATATATACAGAACTCTCAAAACTCAATAATAAGGCCAGGTGCAGTGACTCATGCCTGTAATCCCAGCACTTTGGGAGGCTGAGGCGGGTGGATCACTTGAGACCAGGAGTTCAAGACCAGCCTGGCCAACATAATGAAACCCCATCTCTACTAAAAACACACAAAAAGTAGCTGGGTGTGGTGGCATGCACCTGTAGTCCCAGCTACTTGGCAGGCTGAGGCAGGAGAATCACCTGAACCTGGGAGGTGGAGGTTGTAGTGAGCCGAGATCACGCCACTGCACTCCAGGCTGGGCGACAGAGCGAGACTCTCTTTCAAAAAAAACCAAAAAACAAAAAACAAAAAACTCAATAATATGAAAATAATCCAATTTTTGTAAATGGGTAAAAAGAGTTAAATAAACACTTTACCAAAGAAGAGACATGGAAATCAAATAAGCTTGTGAAAGAAGCTCAATATCATAGTTATTAGGGAAATGCAAGGTAAACCATAATGTCTAAAATGCCGTGTTAAAAAAAAAGTCTACAATTTAAAGGACTGGCCATACCAAGTATTGACAAGGATGTGGAGCAACAGGAGCCCACATACCCTGAATATAAAATGGGAATATAAAATGGTACAATCACTTCGAAAAACAGTTTGGAAGTTTCTCAAAAAGTTAAACATGCACCTACCATATGACCCAGTCATCCCCCTCCTAGGCATTTACTTAAGAGAAATGAATACACATGTATTAGTTTTCTATTGCTGCCGTAATGAATTACCACACACTTCGCAGCTGAAACAGCACCTATCGATTATCTCAGTGTGCTTGAGTCTCAAGACCAGGCAGGCTTGGTGGGGTTCTTGGCTCAGGGTCTCACAAGTCCAAAGTCAAGGTGTCAGCAGGGCTGTGTCCTTCTCTGGAGGCCCTGGGGAAGAATCCACTTCAAGCTTGTTCAGGTTCTTGGCAGAGATCGGTTCCTGGGACTCTCGGTCTGGGGTCTCCATTCCCTAGGTGGCTGTCAGTTCCTTATGTTGGCCTCATCCCCTATCACATTGTTCCCTCCATCTTCAACCCAGCAGTGACACATGGAGTCCTTCTCTGACCTTCTGCCTCCTCTCTCTCACTTTCTGCCTCCTCTCTCTCCAGCCAGAGAAACTTCTCTGCCTTTAAAGGCTTGTGTGATTAGATTGGGCCCACCCAAAGAACCCAGGACAAACCCCCTATCATAAAGTTCCTCACCCTAATTATATGAATTCTTTTTGCCATATAATGTAGCATATCCACAGGTCCTAGAGATAAGAGCACAAACATCCCGGAGGGAGGAGAGGTAGGGCATTCTGCCTACCACAGCACACGCTATTCCTGAAAACGCTTGTACACAGATGTTCAGAGCAGCTGTTTGTAATCACCAAAACCCAGAAACAACACTAAAAGTAAGTGGATAAAGAAATTGTGGTATATGCATATAATATGATACTACTCAGCAAGAAACAGAATGAACAATTGATTCATGCTATGTCTTAGTCAGTTCCTGCTGCAATAACCATGGATTTTAAACTGGGTGACCTATAAATAACAGAAATTTATTGCTCACAGTTCTGGAGACTGGGAAGTCCAAGATTAAGGCACCAACGGATTCAGTGTCTGGGGAGGGCTTGCTCTCGGCTTTGCAGATGGCACCTCTCGCTTTGTCCTCACATGGCAGAAGGAACCGCAAAGGGACTAACCCACGCCCTGAAGCCCGCCTATCCGGGCACAAATTCAATCCCCCAGGGTGGAGCCCTCCTGACTGATCACCTCCCAAGGCCCCACTTCTTAGTACCATCACCTTGGAGGTTAAGTTCCAACGTGTGAATTTTGGGGGAGATACATTTGGACCACAGCACACTGCAACACAGACGAATTGTGTTCAGTAAGAGAAGCCAGACACCTCCCCGCCCCAGCACCATCACCACCAAAAAAAAATATAAACTATGTATTTCCATTTTTATAGAATTCTAGAAAATGCAAACTGACACACAGTGACAGAAAGCAGACCCGTGATTGCCGGGGCTGGAGGTGGAGTGCAACAAGGAAGAGCAGGTGGGGGGATGAAAGCCAGGCTTGAGTGAACTTTTGGGATAATGAGTCTGTTCCTTGTCTTGAGTGTGTCGACGATTTCAAGGATACACGCGTATATAGAGCGTATCAAATTACACACTTTAAATATGTATGGCACATCATATGTCAATTACACCTCAATAAAACTGGTATCGAAAGGCAGTTCTCTAAAATGGGGTAAATATTTCATCAAAAGAGTGAGAGAAGGCACAAATATAGCAAACGTTAAGTTGTTGAAGTCAGATAGTAGCTGTACAGGTGATCCTTGTACTAATCTTTCAACTTCTCCAAATACTTGAAAATTTTCACGATAAAAAAAGCTACAATGAAAGAACATACGCTTAGGAGTCAAAACTCCAAGAGACGAAATGTGATTCTGGCATCTCCCAGCTGTGTAAACTTGGGCGAGTGGCATCTCCCGTGTGAAATGTCCTGATCATCACATGAAGCTCTTCGGATTGCAAGCATTAAACTGGATCAATGCATGGAGCTGGCTTAGCAGGAACTTGGGGTGTGCTGAACACTCCACAGACGTCACCTTCATTATTAAGTTCACCTTCCTTATCTGAGAGGCACAGAGACTGTGAATCAGCAAGGCTGAGACCTAACTAAGGTTACACAGCTAGTACCAGGTCTCTCTCCCCATGTAAAACTACCATTAGGGGACACTCAGTGGCTCCCACGTTTTAGAACCCTGAAGTAAATAGGTTATGCAAAGAGTGGTCACGCCATCATACCTAGGATGAGGCCCTCACTCTGGCCAACAAAGGAAGCCAGACCTAGCACCCAGACATATTTTTAACAGGGTGTAAATGTGCGTTTTGCATATTTTATGTTTTTCATAGTTCAAGGCAGGGGCCCCAACCAAAATTAGGTATTTAAAAATTTGTTTAGACAGGTAAAAGAGAAGCCATGCCTTCAGGGCCACCCGGAGATTTCATGGCTGAGCTGGGACTTGAACCTACTCCCATCGGTTTCCTTCCACCCTCCCTCCTTCCATCCCTCCTTTCTTCCCCCACTCTCCCTCCCTCTCCTACCTCCATCCTCTCTCCTTCCTTCCTCCTTCCCTCCATCCCTCTTTCCTTCCTCTCTTACTTTGTCTTTCTTCCTTCCGACATTTACTGAACACATCATCTGCTAGACATTCACGGCAGTGGAAAAAGACAGTATCTCTGCTCTCTTGGGCAGGAGAGCCACTTGGGGGACACCAGTACCCTTTTACTGCATTTTCAAATCAAGATATAATCTATCTGCCATACCATTTGCCATTTTAAAGTCACAATTCAGCAGTTATTAACATCGTCACAATGGTGTGGAGCTATCACAAACTCCTTCTGTTTCCGGGATTTGCCACTCCTGATTTTACAACCTTGGCAAATGATGCCACTGCTCAGTGCCTCAGTTTCCCCACAGGTAAAATGGAGAAAGCCACCCCTACTCTGCTGGTTATCATAGCGCTAACTCGAGGATGCACTGACAGGCATGTAGTGGCATCCCAAGCAGCAGCTGCCGTCCTTACTTACGTGATTAGTCTTGGGCCTCGTGTGGGCTTAGGGAGCTGAACATTCCAGAAACCACCTTCCAGAAACTTACAGCCTCATAGAGGAACTCACTATGAATTGCAAGAGAGAGAAAAAGCAGAAAGAACAGCTTCCCTGGGAGTTGTTCTCACAGGGACAGTGCGTGTTCGGACCTGAGCATTCTGATGGTACCGCCGCTGTAACACCTGACTCCAGAGCCACGTGCTAGCACCCCACGCTGGCCTTTCCCCCACGCTCTGTATTTCCAAATTCTAAAGAAAGGTGTTTATGAGACCGAGGGAGTGGGCATTTCGCCTACTGGGCAGGAAATTGAAAACAGCTGCTATTGTTTCCATTTCTCAGGGCAAGGATTTTCATTTTTCATTCCAAATCCTGGCCCTTCTTCTTTCGCCTCTGAAGAAGTGACAGTGGGGTGGTGCTCGTTCCACCGGGACCCTGACATGAGCCACTGCCGGGGGCTGGGTGCCACAGGCTGACCCCCAGAACGCACTCAGCGTCTCCAAACCTCAGTGCCTGAGACCGATGCTCCAACGCCCAGCCTGGTGCTAGGGTCTAGTACCAACTGGCTCCACCTGTCTGGCCCCTACCACAGACTTTCTGCTCCAGACTCACTGGCTGGACTGCGGTCTCACATTGTCTTTTTCTATCTCTGTACCCAGACACTCATCCAGCACCCAGCGGGTCCTCTTAAATGCCTATGGAGTGAAATAAATAGACCAGGCACCCATAGCTTCCATTTGTGAAATCCTGCACAGAATAAAACCCAAACGCGACTGTACCCGCGTGTGTTCTCAATAAGCCACAAGCAGAAACAACGTGACAAATACTTAGTCCCCAAAGACAAACTGGAACTGACTCTCTAGTCTTCTCAAAACGAATAGCCCCGAGCAAAACTGGAACGGCAGAATATCCTCCCAGCCTGGGCCAGTATTTCAGTTTGACTCTTGGCTGTATTAGAATGGATGCAACGTCTCCAACCAAAACCAGATGTACTTTCTGCTTCCTCTAGAGCAAGCTTCTGACTCAGGTCCAGCGGAGATGGGATCACCATATTCCAGGACTCCAGGTAAGTCCAGCGTCAGACCCTGGAAGATGTGGGAGGCTGTTTGAGTACAGGGGATGGGACAGGCCCCAGCATGTGTCTTTCCATGAATGAGAAGCGATACCCCTCTTAGCAGGTGGCACCTGGATCTCCGCTTGTACCTGGTTCCGCTGTGCGCACACACACCTGCTGGGTCTCGGTTTCTCACCTGACAGGATCCACAGAGCACCACACTCCCTTCTTGGGAGGAAAGTCCAGCCCCTGCTGAAGGCCTCTTGCACAGAATCGCAGAGTGTAAGAAAGCACTCTCTGATTTAGATCTTTGCTGCCCCAGGCATTTGCAGCCTCTGATAGCAATGACAAGGGACATTTTGTGACAAACAATGGCATTTTCATTCTGTGACCTCAATTCAAAAGGTCAGAAATGTGCCCTGACCATTCCCTGGAGAGTTTGCTGCAGGTTGGGCATCCTTGAAATTATGCTGCTGGACCCAGACAGACCTGGCTGTAAACCAGCCCCGCCTCTGCCTCCTGTGTGATGCGGAGCACAGGCCATGGCCTCTCTGAGTCCAGTCCCGGTCCTGGCTCTGCCACTTGTTAAGCACAGGACCTCGGACAAGTGTGTTTCTCCACGTTCAATGTCCACATGTCAACAGACAGTCATCGCTATTTCTTTTCTTTCTTTTTTTTTGAGACGGAGTTTTGCTCTTGTTGCCCAGGCTGGAGTGCAATGGCGCCATCTCGGCTCACCGCAACCTCCGCCTCCCAGGTTCAAGCGATTCTTCTACCTCAGCCTCCTGAGTAGCTGGGATTACAGGCATGCGCCACCACGCCCGGCTACTTTTTTTTGTATTTTTAGTAGAGACGGGGTTTCTCCATGTTGGTCAGGCTGGTCTCAAACTCCTGACCTCAGGTGATCCATCACCCTTGGCCTCCCAAAGTGCTGGGATTACAGGCGTGAGTCACCGCGCCCAGCTAACTCATTGTTATTTCAACTCTGACTGGTCGTGAGGATCACATGGGAGTTCATTTCAGTCCTCGGCCCAGGGGCTGGCACACCGGAAGCAGGCAGTCAGCGCAGGCTGTTACTACAATCCCACAGGGCCATGTTGAGACAGTGGGCAGCAGATGTTAGGAATGTGGCCTTTGAAACCAGCAGTGCTGGGGCGAAGCGTGGTTCTTCCACTTGCTCACTGTGTGGGAAGCAGGGGGTTGCGCCTCCCAAGCTAGCCCTTACTTTCCTCCTCTGTAAAATGGGGATAATAACAGCCCCCGTCACACAGGAGCTGGTGCTTTCCTATCAGAAGCAGACAATGCGCTTCACATTTTCGTGCAATGCCTGGTGCCGGAACTTTGTTCTTCACCCATCCACGCTACCCATCACAGAACCCACTCCAAACAGCGACTCCCGTGTGTGTGTCCTCAAGCTTTAAGGAGTAACCAAGTCTCCCCGACCACATTCTGAAAGTGCATTCGTCTTTCTTTTATGAGCTGCCGTCCTGCAGGGAGGCCTTGAAGCCAGCTTCTTGTGAAAGAGCGGCTATAGGTAAATGGTTAAACGACTGAAAGCAATCAGGCCCAGAATCATTCAAGAAATGGGGCCTGATGCGGTGGCTCACGCCTGTAATCCTAGCACTTTGGGAGGCCGAGGTGGGTGGATCACCTGAGGTCAGGAGTTCGAGACCGGCCTGACCAACAAACACAGTGAAACTTCATCTCTACTAAGAATACAAAAATTACCTGGGTGTGGTGGCGCGCCTGTAATCCCAGCTACTTGGGAAGCTGAGGAGGGAGAATCGCTCGAACCTGGGAGGCAGAGGTTGCAGTGAGCCGAGATCACGCCACTGCACTCCAGCCTGGGCGACGGAGTGAGACTCTGTCTCAATAAAATAAAAATAAGAAATGAGCCACCATCCAGCTGTTGATGAGAAAGTGAAGATCCAGGAAACTTGGGCTAAGGAGAGCTACCACATCTGCACACAAACCTTATTTCTGAGCTTCCTGACAGAGCAAAAAGGGAACATGACAAGCTCTCAGCTAATAAAAACGGCATCATCACTGAACAGGGACTCATTTATTCCTGAGACCTAACTCTGGGATACGTCTCTCTGGGACTTTCATATGAGTGACACATTTGAGAGTAGATTGGCCAAAGGAAGGGAGGACAGAAGGACAAAAAGAAGGGAGGAAGGACAGACAGAAGGACAGAAGGGAGGAAGTCAGTGCCACTTAGGCAGCATGACTGTTTAATAATGCATCTAGCCCAAGGCATTTCTAAGTGTGAAACTAGTAATTATAGAAAAACATCAGACAGAAACGAGGACTGCCCCATGCGCATGAGGGTTATGGTCACTGATAGAGCTGGCCATTTCTTTTCTCATTTCTTGATGACTGCCAAGGGCCAAGCATTTTAAGTGACTGGTCCGTAAAGACCAAAATGGCAGAGTGCACAAGCCTCGCATTTCAGCGATTTAACCAAAGGGTTGTAACTATCACTCGTGTGATGTCCTTTGTATGACACTTCCTAAAGTTCATGCCTACTCATCACAGAAAGGCACCGGCTTGGAAGAGTGGACAGACCTCTGGCTTTGTAGCCAAAGACACCAAGTTTCCATGAGATGCTGCATGTCCCTGTCATGCTGCCTGGCACTAGCAGGTGTTCAAAAGCCCATGGCTCCTATGACTGTCACTACTTCTGTTGCTATTATTTTGGGGGATAACATTTTGCAGTTAAGAAAATTGAGGCTCAGAGAAATTCAGAGATCTTCCCGAGGACATGCCATTGGTAGTGGAGCCCCAAATCCCTCTATACCATTAAGCCCAGAAAATCTAGAGCAGGTGGAAAAGCTCAACAAGGTGTTGGGGGAATGAATTTTAAATCCCAGGGGATATTGACCATGTCTGGGGACATTTTTTATTGTCATGCTAACTGGGGTGGGGGTACTACTGGCATCTAGTGGGTGGAGGCCAGGGATGCTGCTAGATACCCCCACAGTGCCCCAGATGGCACCCCCCAGTTGAGAATGCTCCAGTCCCACATGTCAGGAGAGCCATGGTGGTGGATATGCCTTGTTCCAACACTAAAGCAAATTCAAGACTGTGACATCAAACACAATAGCGGGACAGACACACCCCAATGGGATTTGTCAGGATAAATGCAAAGGACCATTTTAATATGTAGAATAGCCTAGAAAGGAAAAGAGGACCCCTTAGGTCTCTGGTACTCGATTAGCCCAGGATGTCTTGAGCAGGAACCATGAATTCTGTGAAATCAACATTCCCTCCTTCCAGTCCTCTCTCTGCCATGGGGGTTTCTTAAATGTCTGAGGCCAAAAGCCACCTGCTAGCAGCTCCCTCCTTAGGATCCTTTCTAAAACCCTGCAGCCTCCTGGGGAAGGTTCATCGTTAAGTCACTCTCTCCCTGATGTGAACTCAGAAGGCGATGGAGTGGGTTTGTAGGAAAGCCCCAGGGGTTCTGAGCACAGGTGTGAGCCAGCCAGCTGCCTCTCAGCCAGCACGGAGCCTCCCCAAGACCCCAGACACGGGCAGCTCTGTTCCCAGCCAGGGACTGCCCAACTCGGGACATCTCACCCAGCCTGTTCAAACCTTAGAAGGGGCCAGGGGAAAAAAAAAAAAGACTCTGGAATCAAAGAGACATGTGTTCCAATCCCAGCTCAGCCACCTCCTAGCCATGTGAACTCAGGCCACATACTCAGCCTCTCAGGCCTCAGTTTCCTCCGCTGGAGACAGGAAATAAGAATAGAGCTTCATCGGTGTGAGGATTAAAGAGGTGACACAATAGAGTACTCAGCATGCTGCAGGTCCTCAACAAGTGGTGCTCATGCCGATCACCATGCGGCTCCACGTGCGCCAGCCTGGCTACTAATCACCCTTGGGTCCGGCACGTTAGCCAGCTGGGTTCCTCCACTTCCCCAGCCTGAACTGGCTTGAGTTGGGGCAGGGGGTCCAGCTGGGCTTGTTTCACTGGTGTCAGCCTCTAATCCCACAGTTCTGTCACCCGCACCTGCATGGCAAGGTCTGTCTCCCAGCCGCCACATCACTGTGATGCAGTGAAGACAGCCAATAACCACTCAGGGTTTCCAGAGCCTGCACAATGCCTGCCATGGTCTACTAGGTCTGCAGTGATAGCAACAAACAGCTTTTCTGTTTCTCACACATGAGCCACAGGGTTATGCAGGAACTGGCCTTCTAAATGGTTTCTCTCCACTCAGTGAATACTCAGATACTCACTTACAAGCTCTCTCCCTCCTCCCAATTCCATCTGTCATCCAAGGTGAACCCGAGACCTATCAGATGACCTATTATTTTATTTTTCTTCGATTGGAGTGCCTCGTGTTCCTTTTTGCTGTGGCTGCTAGGAAGCTCAGAGCTGAATTTTGTGCTCCCTGTCTTAATTTCTTCATCTTACTGACCTTTGTCTCCATTCTGTTTCAGTAACCCACAAGTCTTTTCTCTATCTCCAGAATACCTCACTCAGACATCCTCAGACTTCAGAACCCAATTTCTTCTTCTTGTACCTAGGCTCGAACATGGGCACAATATCAGTTCTCCAGCCTCTCGGAGGTCACCAGTCCACCGGGCCCTTTACTTCTCTCCCATCCACCCTCAAGCTTCATCCCCTCCTGTATTCAGCCGAGGCTCCATGATCTATAACATCAGTCACAACCTTGACACTGCTCAGGCCTCCCCAGCATTTTGAGGGGCTGGAGATTGTTCTCTTCACACAGGACGTCGCATGGGCTCTGGTTAACCCAAGTGTGTTTTCTAGTTTAAACATTGTCTCTGGGAAAAAAGCACATGAGCCTCCCCACTCCTTCCCTCGGAAAAACAAGATCAGAAATACTACCTTCTCCTTCAAGCGTGGTGGGCGGCCTCTGATAGTACAGTATGAGCCAGCAAGACTAACAGCTAAAGGAAGAGTTTCAGAGAGATTCACTGTCTTTCCTTTTCATCTTTCACGTCGGTTATGCCACCAAGAAAAAGAAGAATCCCCCTGCTGTGGCTAAATGCAACTGTTTACTTTGCTTACAGACGTTGTAAATCTTTTATGTGCCACAGTTGTTTCAAGAGCTTTTAAAGCATTTTGGATGATTATAAAAGTCACAAAACAGCTACAGTAAAAATGAATTTTTTTTTTTTTTTTTTTTGAGATGGAGTCTCGCTCTATCGCCCAGGCTGCAGTGCAGTGGCCGGATCTCAGCTCACTGCAAGCTCCACCTCCCAGGTTTATGCCATTCTCCTGCCTCAGCCTCCTGAGTAGCTGGGACTACAGGCGCCCGCCACCTCGCCCAGCTAGTTTTTTGTATTTTTTAGTAGAGACGGGGTTTCACCATGTCAGCCAGGATGGTCTCGATCTCCTGACCTCGTGATCCGCCTGTCTCGGCCTCCCAAAGTGCTGGGATTACAGGCTTGAGCCACCGCGCCCGGCCATGAATTTGTTTTTTAACGGTGTCATGGAATGTAAAGGATGCAGCAGCGGGCTCACCAAACATTCCTTCAGTGTGCGGCGACCTCGAAGTCCAGAGAGCCTCTGTTTGCCATCACAGTGCCTACGGTGGCATGTTTTCATGAAGCAGTTAGCATGCTCTTCCTGAGTATATGTTTTCATTTTCCTGAAAACCCAAACACAGTGTGATGCTTTCTTGTTCAACCTTTTCTGCAGTTGGAACGAAATATGAGAGAGAAAGAGAGAGGATGCGAGGTGAAGATGGGCACAACCCCCTGCACACTGGCAGGAATTTTAGGTATCATTTTATCCACCCTGTCCCCTTAGAAATGGGGAAACTGAGGCTCAGAGGGCCCAGTGAATGGCCAAGTAGTTGTGAATTCCCCATCCGAGGGTGAATGTGGACATTCCAGGACTCCGAGGCTCCCATGTCCAACGGACCTTCCTTCCAACACTCTTCATAGGTACGCAAGGGGGTTCCCCTTCTCTGAAGCCTCTCCCTTACCGCTCCCAGCTGCCCCGTGAGGGTTTCCATTCTGCCCAGATCAGACCCCCCGAGCCACCGTTTCATTTCTCTCTGCAGTGCCTCACTCACTGTGTAAAATTAGCTCAGCCATGAGTTTCAGGAACAAATACCTGTCACCTCCTTCAGTGTCGAGAAAAAGAAACTAGAGGGGACTTTCCTCCTTTCCCGCCAGCCAAGGCTGGGCCTCCAGCAATGCAGGGGCTCAGGAGAGAGCTGGAGGAGGGGCCTGGGATGCCTGGCAGCAGAAGGAAGCTCCCTGGACCCTCCCCAGCCTGGACAACTGTCCTCCCACACTGAATGTGTGTCCAGTTGTTCTCAGGTGTCCTTGCACTGTATGTGGTTGCTTTAGAAACATGCATTTCTGAACGTCATATTGAAGAATGACACAGGTACAGAAAAACACATGAGTCCTAAGTGCACGGCTCAATGAATTTCACACACTAAGCACCAGTAACAGCACTGGATAGAGAAATAGAATGGCTTTGTTCCCCCTCCGCCAGGAACCCTCCTCATGCCCCCTGGAAGTCAGTACCCAGACCCCCAAAGAGAGCCCCTCTCCTAACTTCTAACAATGTAGATCCGTTTCAACTGGTTTGGAAATCTGGATAAACGCATCATGGTGTGTGGACTCTTGTATCTGGCTTCTCTTACTAAGTATCGAGTGTGAGGAATCATCTCGTTTTTACATGTGGATCAAATCATTCATATTCACTGCTGCATTCTCCATTCTAGAAACACATCACACTCTGTATGGTTAAATGACATGAAATTGTCGTTTTGTAGATTACCAATAACAATTAAAGGGGGAGGCTTGAGAGAAGGGGAGCCCCCGTGCGCCCCTATGAAGAGTGTTGGAAGGAAGGTCTGTTGGACGTGGGAACCTTGGAGTCCCGGCCCCTCAGACTGGAAGATACCCTCAGACTGGGAACTCACAACTACTTGGTCTGCTGTGGACTCTGTCATGTTTTTTGTAACCATCCATATGATCCATGCATTTTATTTCTGGTAAATACAGGTGTTGGTATTGTATTGGCCTCTCATTCTGGCCCTTTTTTACTTTTTTAAATTGATGTTTTGTTTTTAAAATTCATCTGTGCTGCTGCGTAACCGGGGTATGCCCACCATATAGCTCACCCCTCACTGAGGGGCGTTGGACGGCTCCCACACTCCCCAGCACGCATAACACCATCATCCACGTCCCCAGTGGACCCCAGGTGAGAATTGTGGGGTGTATGTGTATAAGAGTGCAATGGTGGGCTCATATTCTTGCGAGGCCACTGTTTTAAATTCATCCACCCCACTGATACTCTGCAGCTTATCCAGCAGCCCAACAGGCAGTGCATGGACTTAGTGGCAATCAAAGGTCCTAGGTGTCCCAGAGGAGGATGGATGGGAAGGAGCTGGGAAGAAGCTGGGGTGAGGAGACCGGGGCCGGGTCGGAGGGAGGGTCCACAATGAGCCAGCAGGGGGCGCTGCTGCCTGTGGGATCCTCATGGCCAAGGGTCCCAGGAGGTGGTGGAGGCCATCTGAGGGCTACTGCTCCAGCTGTCCCTGTCTTCTCAGTGACCTCAAACATTCGTCGGATCTGGCATGAGCCTCTGGGGTGGGACTTTGTAGGCGCTGGGGCATAGGGGTGTCAAGAGTGTGCTGGGCAGGGAGGGATCCCTGCACCCCAATATCGTTGCACTGCCACACACTCAGATGACCTCCTGGACTTCTACATAGCCATCAGGGAATGGGAGCAGGAAGCATGGGGAGAACCTTGGGCCCCATCCCCAGCACCTCAGGGCTGAGGGGCCCCTGGACTAAGCTCCAAGCCAACAGAGCAGCCTCCAAGCTCTTTGCTACAACATCCCCTATCTTTATGGCCCTACCCTGCTTTGCACCCCAACCTGAAAAGCAAGGATAAGAAAGAAAGTGGAAGAGAAAGTAGAACAGATATCTGCAACAGAGGCCATAGCAGCTGCCCCCAGGGAACAGGTGTCCTTTATCCAGCATGATGAGCTGATATCCTCTGCTCCTTGGACCTGGAGGACAGCCCTGGGTGTGGAAATCAGAACAGTTCTTTCCTCTGCTCTTCCTCCTATGATGATTGAGTCCCATTCATTCATTTGTGCATTCATGTATTTGATCGACAGATGCAGCGTCGCTGCAGTGTGCTTGGCAGTGTTTGTCAGCTGGGAGGGACCGAGTGCTAACAAGACCAGAGTCTCACACGCTAGAGCAGGGTTGCCCCAACCCACAGAGTCTCAGTGTTGGACTTACAGAGGCATCCACGCACACAGTCACTCAACACTGGAGGAAGGTGTCCACCTGTGAATGCTGACCTTCTGTTTGTGTGTGCATCTCTGGTCTGGCATTTCTTTATTTTTAAAAAACAAACCAGCAGAATCTATGAAACTGGACGTGGCCCATGTGTCTTTTGCCTTCTGACAGCCTCCAGGCAAGTCGTGGAAGCTGCTCCAGGGAACATCTACATGTAAAAACATGGATGATTTCCAAAACTTGATGTTTAGTAAGAGAAGCCAGATACAAGAGTCCACACAACAATGCCATTTACCCAGGTTTCCAAACCAGGCAAAACTGATCTACATTGTTAGAAGTTAGGATAGGGGCTCCCCATGGGGGTCTGGGTGGTGATCTGAAGGGACAGGAGGAAGGTTTCTGGGAAGCTAATGCCATTCCAGTTCTCTGTCTACTTCTCCCATGCTCTGTTCTTAAAGCAATGGTTTTTTTTTATTAAATGAATGCTCGGGGGCTAGGCATGGTGGCTCACACCTGTAATCCCAGTACTTTGGAAGGCCGAGGATCACTTGAGGTCAGGAATTCAAGACCAGTCTGGCCAACACGGTGAAAATCCCATCTCTACCAAAAATACAAAAGTAGCTGGGCATGGTGGTGCACACCTGTAATCCCAGCTACTCGGGAGGCTGAGGCAAGAGAATCGCTTGAACCCTGGAGGCAGAGGCTACAGTGAGCTGAGATCGCACCACTGCACTCCAGCCCGGGTGACAGAGTGAGACTCTGTCTCAAAAAAACCAAAAATGCTTGGGGTGTGGTTAGACGCACAGTAACAACTACCATGTGTATGACTTCATATTTATCAACTCCCAGTGATCCCCCATTTCACAGATGGGAAGGTAAGGTGCACAGAGGTTAAGAAACTCTTGCAAGTTGCCTAGAAAATTGCAGAAAGAGGGGTCTCTCTGGGCCATCAGAGTCCAGAACATGCAACCTGCTGGAGGTGCAAGACCAGGGCTGCCCCTCCACACCTACCACCTCATGGGTCACTACATATCCAAGGGGTAGGAGAAGGTTCTAGAAAATGAAGACTTTCCTCCAGCAGGCTCCCAGAGGGCATCTGCAAGGGCAATACCCTGAGATTTTATGGCCCTCCAAACTGGGAGCAGGACAGTGTTTCCAAGAAACACAAGAGTTTTATGACGGCTTCATATCTGGTGATAAATGTTTGACTTTCCTTTTCATTTTCTTTTTGTTTGGAGATTTTTTTTTTAATTTCCCCACACTGTTAGGTTTTTTTGTTATTTTTTTTTCTTTTTTTTCTTTTTCCCTCCAAATTTGTGTTTGCCTCTGTTTTCCAGGTTTTCCAAATTGAGCCCATGTTATGTTTGGAATTAGAAGAAATGTTACTTTATGTAGCAGATCAATGAATGCTGACTTTAACCTGCAGGTCAAGGAAAAAGCAAATTATTGGAGCAATTCATGAGAACAGTCAATATCATTCAGTTGTCTGATTTTCTCAGCATATTTCCTAGGCGGACATGGTGTCAAAGAAAATGTTTCGAAAACATTCCTCCATTGCAGGGTGAAAACGTGACTAAGTCTGACCATGCTCGGAACTTGGAGCCTCTGTGTTCATATTACAGGTAAGGAAACCAAGACTCCCAGTGGCTAAGAGCTGTTCCCAAGGCCGCAAGCTGTGACTCCCGCTCATCAGAGCCAGGACTGCAGGGCTGCCACGAAAGGCAGAGAGAAAGTGGTGAGGGCAGCCTGGCTGGCCACCCCCTGCCAGTGAGGCCCCGTCTCCCCAGGTATGTACTCAAGGGCTTGTTGAGAAGTGCCTATGCTGCCTTCAGCCAGCGGCCCCAGGGTTACTGAGCAAAGGCCCTGAAAGCAAAACACGCCTTTGAAGGAACTAAGGTTTTGTCTAGGCTCTGTCAGTCATCTTGCTGCTAAGGGAAGCACAGACAGCTCTGGGTGAGGGGTCAGGAGACGCCCTTTCTCCAGTCATCATGAAACTCACTTCCTCTCTCCAGGCCTGTTTCCTATGAATTAAAATGAAAATGTCAATCAAGATAATAGTAACAATAACTCGTGTTCATTAAGGACTGGTCTGCCAGGTACAGATGCTTGGTCTGTGCCAGCTACTTTCATCCTTACAAGGGCCCTTCACAGGTAGGTAAACCCAGGCAGGGCATGGCTAAGTCACCTGCTAGGGTCCCACAGCAATCACAGGCAGAGGCAAGACTTGAATGCAGGCCTCTGACTGCAGGGCCCAGGACTCAGCCTTCATGCCCTCTGCATTTCCAAGGTTCCAACAGTTTGCTGGCTTTGGCACTGAGTTCTACTCTTTTACTTCTACAGACAAAAAGAAATGCGCCCAAGGATGTTCCAAGAGTTGGGACATTCACGCAGCACCACTGGCCCTCACCAGAGCAGAATGCAGAGATATTTGTGAGAATAATCCGTGCTACAAATGAAACACTTGATGGGCACTGGCTTCCTCCTCACGGAGAGGGTAAGTGAAGAAGAGAATGAGGGCTCCATTGAAGCCACAAGTCAGATCCATCCTCGGGCGATTTCCTCATCTGCAAAATGGGGTGATGGGGCTGACTCTAGACATCCCTTCCTAGCCAAGGCAGGGCTCAGCACACCTTCGCTCTGCCTTTGATCAGGTGACAATCCCAGCCACATGGTTCTGGGCACAGGGCTAAGAATGCCACATGAGGGATTCCTTAATCCTCACAACTGTCTGAGAGGCAGAGGCTCTTGTCTCTGTGCCCCTAAACCAAAGCACGGGGAGGCTCCTGTGGCTGGAGAGTGGCTGGGAGGGTGCTAGAAGGTGAGCCTGCAGCTGGGATCCAGGACCCAGGCTCGGGGCCACCAGTGGCAGACCCTTCAAAGCTAGGCACCTCCATTTCCACCTGGTCTACCAGGGACTGGGCAGCACGCACCTTCCACCCCATTATGCCTGTGACCACCCCGGACAGCCCCAGAATGAATGGCAGCAGGGTCCAGGGAAGGCGAGGACACGGAGCAGACTCCCCGCTGAGGGAGGACCAGGTCCCCCGCCTGCAGCAGTGCCCCCGACGCAGCTCTGCTCTGCAGATGAGGAAGCGCAGCAGGGGCTGCGGAGGAGCCAACCGTCAGCTGCAGAGCCAGACACCAGGAAGGAAAAGAGGGCTCGCCCCGCTGCCCTTCCGGTGGGCTGGGAGGCCTGACCAGCGCGGAGAAGGAGCTGAGAGGCAGCAACGCCTGTGAATCTGAAGCTTGCTCTTGGTGCCCTGTGCTCTCGCCCAGTTCTGATGCCTCCGGGAGTTGAGGGCCTCAGAGACACAGCCAGACCTCAGCTGTGTCTCAGACAAGGGACAGACAAGACATCTTAGACGTCTGAGACAGAGGATGAATGTCTCAGTCCTGCCTGAACGATTCCCATCTGGGGGCCTTAGAGCGCCCCCCACCCTCAGCTTGCCATCCCTAATTTCCCCACACTAAGACCCTCGAAGACCTCCTTGCAGAACAGCCAAAGGCTTTAGAAGCCCCAGGCAGCCCAGGGGTAGAGGCAAGAACTCCCACCTTCCAGGTCAATGGTGGGCGTGGGGGAATGCGGGCCCCCGGCCCTGGGTTGGCTCTGGGGTGTCTGTCCTCGATGAGGCCATGGGGTGGGGCATTAGGGGCACCACCCTGTGGGCTGGCTTCCTCCAGCTTCACCCATCACTGTGTGGCCTCAGGCAAACACCTCGACCTCTCTGAATTCATCTCAGACTCTGTACATAGGGCCAAAAGTAGTTCTTATCTCACAGGGTCTTGGGTTACAGCTATGATCTGCTTAGCACAGGGCCGGGCCTAGAGCAAGCGCTCCATGAATTATACTTATTCCCTTATGCTCTGGCCCTCCCGGACCACAGCCAGCCCAGGATCTGTGCTGGGTCCACAGGAGGGCTCTGCTGCCTGTCCTTGGAGAAGAGGCCACAGGGGACTGCAGGAGCCGGCGGCAGGCCCACCCACTGACACAAGAGGTCACACTCACACATGCATGGCCACACATATACACACATGGCCACATGCACACACAGCCACACCAGCAGCTGCCTCTCCTCTCATCTCCGTGTAAGCGGAGCAGGCAGGGCGGGGTGGGCGGCAAGCATGACACCGGGCGCAGCCCTATTGCTCAACGCCTGGACCGCGCCAGGTCTCAACGGTCAGAGACACGGCTGCTGGAGCCCAGGAGCCTCGCAATCTAGCCTCTGTGGGCCACGGGCTTTGAATATTTTTAGAGAAGTCGGGTTTCTGCCAAGTTCCTCTCCTTCAGATTCTTCCTGTTGCTGGTGGTTCCCACCCCACCGGGGTCCTCGGCCCCTGGTATTCACAGGCCCATCTAGGCTCCTGGGGGCTTTGCAGAATCAGAGAGCGTGCCGCTGCCAAGTTATCCTCCCACCCTAGCCGCTCCCCCTACCACAATGCACCCCAGGACCCCGTGGCCCTCAAACTCAGGCCAGGCACTGTGGGAGGCCTTGTGTTTTCTCTCCACCCTCCGTCCCCTGCTTCTCACTGTCTTTGTCCCCCACCCCTTTTTATGTGAAAGATCCAGGCCTGACCAGCTGGGAGCCTAGGAACATTCATTTCGGCCCTTTGTAAGTGCACACCTGGGTCTTCAGGCGTGAAGAGGCAGCAGGTTGGGCTGACTACATTCCAAGCCCATTGGGGTGGCTTTTCCTGTGTCTCGGTGGGTTTGTTCAGGCAGGGGCAAAAGTCATTCTTCCTGGATCCTGCTAGATCATAGCTCAAAAGTCAGCGGCACACTAGTGCAGCAACATGGACCCTCCACCACCTTCTCCAGCCCAAGTCACACCCCAGAAATACCCCCGTAGTGGGATAAGCAGCCGAGGGGTGGGTGCCATGGGTTTGGGGTCTGCCTGTGCTATGCTCAGACACAGCTGGAGCCTCAGGGAAGTCCTGGGCTGTGCACGGCGCCACAGTGAGTCCATCACTACTCCAGGAGGGGCACGGGACTATGAAGGAGGTTTCAGGTTGAAAGTCACTCCCTTACCTTTTTTTTTTTTTCTTTTTTTGAGATAGGGTCTTGCTCTGTCACCCAGGCTGGAGTGCACTGATGCAATCATAGCTCACTGCAGCCTCCAACTCCTGGGCTGAAGGGATTCTCCCACATCAGCCTCCCAAGTAGCTGGGAGTATAGGTGCACACCACTATGCCCGGATAGTTTCATTTTCTTGTAATGTAGCCTTGTATAGTGAAACAAGATCTCACTATATTACCCAGGCTGGCCTTGAACTCCTGAGCTCAAGTGATCTTCCTGCCTCGGCCTCCCAAAGTGCTGGGATTACAGGCATGAGCCACCGTGCCCGGCCATTCTCTTTTTTTAAGACTGCATTCGGCATTCGGCTCCTATGGCTGCCGTAACATATGACCACAAGTTTAGCAGCTTGGAACACCACGTGCAGATTCTCTGACCATTCTGGAGGTTGGAAATCTGACACAGGTCTCACTGGGCTAGTCAGTGTGTCACAGGGCTGCGCTCCTCCCGGACGGAAGAATCTCTCTTCTTGCCCTTCCCAGCTTCTCGAGGCCACCACATTTCTTGGCCTCTTCCTCTACCTTCGAAGCCAGCATCTTCCAGTCTCTCTCTACTTACCTCGTCGCAAGCTCCATCTCTAACTCTGACTTGCTGCCTCCCTCCCTCTTGCAAAGACCTTTGTGATGGCCCACCTATATAACCCAGAGCGATTTCCTCCTCTCAAGATCCTTAACGTAATGACATCTGCAAAGTCCCTTTTCCACGTCAGATAACACATTAACAGTTCTGGAGTGGGGACTTTTTTGCAGGGCAGGACGGACAGCATTATACTGCCAGTCACACGAACCTCGGGCAACTTAGCTATCTTCTCTGAACCTCTCTTTCCCCAGCTGTGAAATGGGAATGATGATGATGATGGTGTTGATGACGGTGAGGGTGATGGTGGTGACAGTCACGATGGGGGCGATGGTGGTGGTGATGAGGAAGGCGATTATGGTGACAATGATGATGATGATGGTGGCACTTTGTCCTGTAGGGCTGCTGGGAGGATTCAACTGGTTCATTTAGAGTTCATACAGCTACACTGAGCACACAGTAAATGCTACATATGTATGTCTGTCAAATATAAGAATTATTTTGCTACAGGGAAGTTTCTGCCTGTGGGTTTCACACTTTCCCCAATGGGTAACTGACTTGCTCTGTAACACGACAATCCTTTTCGAGTCTTCCATGGGAACCAGGATTTCTATCATATCGTTAAAACAGCTCAGCATGCCCTGAAGACCTGGACAATATGTATATAGGTGATACACACAATGTGAGGCTCCCAACCCTGGTGTGCAAAAGGCCCTAATAGGGAGTGAATGGAGCAAGCCAGCTCACCTCTCAATACCACACCTCCCAACACATGGGCCTCCTGATTCCCTCTCAAGCCAGCCCATCTCTCAGCACTGCACCTCCCAACACACTGGCCTCCTGATTCCCTCTCAAGCCAGCCCATCTCTCAGTACCACACCTCCCAACACACGGGCCTGCTGATTCCCTCTCAAGCCAGCCCATCTCTCAGCACCGCACCTCCCAACACACTGGCCTCCTGATTCCCTCTCAAGCCAGCCCATCTCTCAGCACCGCACCTCCCAACACACGGGCCTCCTGATTCCCTCTCAAGCCAGCCCATCTCTCAGCACCGCACCTCCCAACACACAGGCCTCCTGGTTCCCTCTCAAGCCAGCCCATCTCTCAGCACCACGCCTCCCGACACACAGGCCTCCTGGTTCCCTCGAACACACCAAGCACCTTCCCTCCTAGGGCCTTTGCACTGTCTGTTCCACATTCCTGAACAGCTCTTCCCCAACCTCCAACCCCACTCCTCCCATCCTCTAGGCTGCATCCTAAATGGACCCTCAGGTGGATCCTCAGAAAACGCCCCCGGGCATCTGTCTGAAGTGGGCACCCCACTGCATCCCCAATGCCACCCTATTTTCCTTTCAGGCTGTAATTCCATATTCAGCTGTTTGGTCATCCATGTCCCCCTCCAGAGATTCATGGCTCATATCTGCCCAGTACCCAGCACTGTGCCTGGCAGCTACAGAATTATCAATGCAACATTTGGTGAACGAGTATTGAAACCAAGGCATCCAGCCTGCTCATTGGCAAACACTTCTTCAGCCCCTCCCGTGGACCATATGCCCTGCTGGGAACTGCACACCAAAATGAAAACCACAGAGAGAGAGGTAAGTGGATCTTCAGGACACAGCGCAGTGAGTGCCAGACAAGCCCTTCTCAGATGGGTGTGCACATTGTTTAATGAGCGGGACTGGAGCCACCCAGCGGCAGCCACCAGCTACCTGCAGCTATGCCATGCGCATTTAAATTGATTACAATCCCACCGTGTGAAGGATCACGCGCTCAGGTGTCATGGCGGCTGGTGGCTCCATTTGGACAGCGCGGGCATGGGTCATTTCCCATTCATCACAGAAAGTTCAGGCAGACGGTGCCGCATGAGGATCTCAACTGCACTGTGCCTTCAGGAAGCCATGTGTTGCTTACATTTAAATTAAAATTAAAGTTCAGAATTCAGATGTGTTGGACAAGCAGATGATAGCATGTGTCTATCCATGCAGAAAGTTCTGGTCCACCACTGCCTGGGTTGAAATCCTGGCTCTGATTTCCCCACTGGGGCAAGTTCTTTCTCCTCTCTGTGCCTCGGGCTCCCCAGTTCAAGTGAGGGGTGGATGGAACTCAACACACAGGCCCTGGCGCACACATAGCAGCTGCGGTCGCTGTTGGCGCACGGTCCGCTGCCAGCTCACCGGGTGAGTTAAGGAGGGCTGGGATTCCTACATCCATTTTAAAGATGCAGAAATGAAAGCCCCGAGAGGCTGCTCACACTGCCCAGGGCACACAGCCTGTGTGTAGCCAAGCACCTGGGCCTCCAGTCTGCTGCTCGCTTGGCTTCCCAGCCCTTGCTTGATCTTGGTGACCAACAGTGTGGCAGGACACCAAGTTGGCAGGTAACTGGTGGCGTTTCCATAAGATCAAGAAGGAGCGCATGTTCTGAGCCAACCATCACAGAACCAGTGTGAAGGCACTGAGATTCCCCGAAAACGTGGCCCTGACCGTCTTCCCCTGCCATGACCCCACCACCGAGATGGGGCATTTGCAGCTGCATCTCCATTTTTCCAAGGGCAAGGAGAAAGGGAGGCCCAGGAGAGCTCTCAGAGTGTCTCTGAGCAGGGATTCAGGCCGGGAAAGAGTGGGTGGTGCAGACGCAGGAGCAGGGGTGGGGACCAGTGGGACGAGCCTGGACATGTGGGGCGCCGGCTTGAGCGCGGCCCTGGTATTCCTCGCTAAGTAGCAAATCATGACTGCGTCTATTTTTACTTAATCTTCATCATTCCCAGTGCTGAGAGCCGTGACAATTGAGGAAGTGGTGGGTGGACTTCTTTTTTCTTCTTAATCAAGTGCAAAGCTTTCCTTTCAGAATCCGGCATTTGAAAGAATGTACTGGAACCAAGGGGTCAGGCAGAGGCATCCGCTGCCCTGAGAACGAATCCTCGGCTTGTCCCTCCTAACACGAAGCGACAGTGCCAGGCTGGGTCCCTGTGGGCCCCAACTCGGGAGCTCAGCGCTGTGTGTTGTGACATTGCGGGGTAGGCCGGGCACGCTTGCAGGGCTGGGTTGGTTTTTACATCCCCCTTGGAAACTCTCACCCAGAGTCCTCTCAGAGTGTGGCTGGGAGTATTCCCACAAACCGTTACAAAGGATTTTAGGCGACACATTTCTATAACTGCAATGCTCCTTAAAACAACTGTTTTTTTCAGTTTTGCCCTTTTGCAAAATAACTGTTTTTATACCCATGCAGAAGCTCGTTCTCTCAAAATTATTCTCGGTCAGAACTGCTCTTGCCTGTGGCACTAAAGAGAAAGCAGAGACAAAGATTCCACTCTCCTGTGTTTAACCAGGGTGTCCTGCTGAGGAATTCTGGACGTTTGCCCAAAGCAGCAAACGCCCGTCCCCAGCCTCAGGACCTCAGGCCCAGTATTTGCTGAAAGATACTCAGGTGGGCATCTCCCCCATTTTCTTTCTTCTGATAAGAAAACAAGTCACCATTTGAAAGCAACCTCAAAAGTACGGCATCTTGCTATCCCACAGGGCAGGAATCCCAGACACAAGGGGCCTTCCACAGACCACTTTCAGCTCCACATCATGGTGAACACACAGCCCCTGTGAAAGTCAACATTCCTCGGGCCGGGCGCGGTGGCTCACGCCTGTAATCCTAGCACTTCGGGAGGCCAAGGCGGGTGGATCACGAGGTCAGGAAATCAAGACCATCCTAGCTAACATGGTGAAACCCCATCTGTACTAAAAATACAAAAAAATTAGCCGGGCATGGTGGCGGGAGCCTGTAGTCCCAGTTACTCGGGAGGCTGGAGGCTGAGGCAGGAGAATGGCATGAACCCAGGAGGCAGAGCTTGCAGTGAGCAAAGATCGTGCCACTGCACTCCAGCCTGCAGCCTGGGCAACAGAGCAAGACTCCGTCTCAAAAAAAAAAAAAAAAAAAGAAGAAGAAAGAAAGAAAGTAAACATTCCTCATGCCCAGATCTACATGTGGCAAGGGGCAGGACATACATTTAGTGGAATCGTATTTTTGTCAAAACAAACAAACCATGTTTGTCTGGGAAGGATGCTTAGAACACCATTAGCATAGGTTACTGCTGGCATGGAAATGAGAAAGGAGAAGCTTCCATTTTTTACTTTGTACATTTCTCTATTGTCTCAATGTTGTTGCAATACTCATACATCCCTTGGGTGTGCTTCTTACGTTTGGATGCATTTTTCCTTGAAACACAATAAAAGGAAACTATTATTGAGTTACCCAGTACACATAAGACACTAGATCAGATACTGAATGTCATACAAAAGTGAGAAGCGGTAATAAATGTGACTGCTACCTTTTAATTTAATTGGGCACATTTACTCTGTGCCAAGCTGTTATAGCCATTCTGCATCCGATCAACTCTTGAATGTGGCTGCTTCTATTCTTTCCATTTTATGGATGAGGAATGAATGTGAGACCCAAAGTTAAGCCAGTCATCCAAGGTCAGCAGCAGCCACGACAGGTGGTGGTTGGAGGATTGGATTTGGAAGCCTCCAATCTGAACACTGTGATTTTTATCCTGAACAACCACCCGCTATTCCATGGCCAACATCACAAGGATGAGGTGTGGACACAGATGGTCTTATGGAAGAGTACTGTTCACACAGCAACGTGCACGGAAGAGAGACAGGCAAGACGGATGGGAAGGGGGTCTGAGCTGAGGCAGCATTTGGGGGTTCAGCAGGGGTGGACCATCGTGAGGCCACGGTGAACCAGGAAGGGTCTTTGCAAATGGCTCAATGTTGCAGACAACGGAGGGACGGAAAACCAGAGGGCGAGGGAGTTTTAAGCCCAGGAGGTACGTTCAGGTGAAGAAGGGATTTCGAGTGTTTACCCAGAGGCATCCCAGCACAGCTACGGTTTTCAGATTCCCAGGGGTTTTTTTTTGATGAAACACCCCAATTTTTTAAAACCACTGTTGTTGGACACCTCTTTACACTTCTCCCTGTCCATACAGGAATATCAAAGAGGAAGAAGTTCCTTCGAACCCATCAGTAAATTCTGCTAAGGCCTGTGAAAATGAAAACCAAAGAGAGTCACCAGGATATGAAATCTCAAGCTGCGAAGCATTAGAAAGAATTTTTTCAGCACAGCACAACATCAAACTCATGGGACAACCAGACTCAAAAGATGGCAGCACAGAAGCAATGTTTGCTGAGCTTTCAAAGACCACGAATCAAGAGATTTGTCTACAGGAGCGGGTTTTTCAAATTTACAAATTTGGTTTGTTTGGGGAGCAGCTGCTCTCTACAACTTTGGTTTGAGGGTATTTAACTCTAGATCATTGTTTTTCTTTGTGACTTTGTTTTCCAACTAGTTTAGCAACCCTGGTATTTTGGGGAAACATAACTGTGTGGCTGGTGGGAGATTCCACCACTGAGTTTTCAAAGCCAATGCATCAGGCATTTGAAAAGGTCTGCAGCATACAGTGGTGTGGTTTGTGCACTGCACAAAGTGCTTCTGTCTCAAGTGGGGCTAAAGTCCAGGCTGTGAGCTGCCTTGTAGGGACACGTTTTTCTTTGCACAAAAGCCCTGGCGGTAAGCTCGCCAACCCCGAGGCCTGCAAGTCTGCATTCACCCAGGAAGGAAGGCTTTTTCCCATTCACATGAAAGTGCCATCTTAGCTGGTAGTGACTCGTGTCTGGGAGAGTTATGGAGAGACAGAAGAGAGGCTGGCCCCTTGCAGGGTGCCGTCATATAGAGGTTGGAAGGAGGAAGGGAAGCTTACGGTGTGGCTGTAGAAAGGAGGCATTTCCGTAAGTTCAACTTGCAATGAGAGTGGAACTTGAACAAGCCCCTCACCCCTCACCCCGGGGTTGGCCGGGAGCCCTCTGTTAAACATTGACCAAGGTACGGGCACCTCCGATCTGAGATTCCCTTTAAAACCACACCTGCAGTCATGTATTTGTACAGCACCAAGGCAGGGGGGGATGACCTTGCGTGCACCAGGCTGGAAGCCTCCAACTGGCATGTTTTAAGGCTTAACCATCCCCTTCACCTGCTCACCTGAAATCCCTTCACTGAGAAATGGTTAGTCCTAACAGAAAGGAAGGGTCTACCCACTATTGCACAAAAGCAGGGGATCTGCTGGTTTCAGTGGCATCTAGATGTCACCGGCTGACACCTGTTCCTTGAACAGGGTGTGACTGAGACAGAGGGAACCGCCAGGGCAGTTCTGCCTTAAGGAGTGGGGAGAGGGGGCCATGGGAACACAGTGTAAGAGGAGGGAGAGGAAGCAAAGCCTCACCCACTTCGCTCTTCTGCCAGCACCGCCCTGGGGATGTGGCTCCGCATGTCTTAATTCACTTATTCCATAAACAGTATCAGCCTCTGCTCTGTGGCAGTCACAGAGTCAAGGCAGGAAACAGGACGTGAGACCCTCACTGAGTTCCAGCTGCATCATCTCATGTAGTCCTTGCCTGAATCCCAGGAAGGAGGTGGTGACTACTTTTACCCCTACTTCATGGATAGAGAAACAGAGACTTAGAGAGAGGAGGACACAGCTGAGCTCACACAGTCAGAAGATGTCAGATCTGGGTCTCCAACCCAGGACCTTCTGGCACCGATGCCTGTGCTATTAAATGACTCAGAGATATCCCTTTAAAGGAATATTTTACCTATAAAACGTTGTCCAAATATTGGCTATTCAGAGGAATAACATTTCAATCCTTGTGCTAGATAATGAACATGCTTGCTTTCAATAAACCTACGCTGTCATTGAACATCAACTTAAGGCAGAGAGTTTTTATGGCCAAGGAGTTGTCAGTTAGCTTGAGTACACAACCAAAGGTCAAAATGGCATCCACAGAAACAGGGGTCACTGAGGTCGCAGAAGGCTCAGCAAGCCTGAGCTCAGAGGACATAGAACCACCACTTCCATCAAGCTGGGCTCAGGCTTAAGGTGAAGTCAGCCTGCATGCCCGGCAAAGCCCCCACAGCACTGTCCCTAAATGACGCCACCTCAGAACTCCAGGATGACTGACGGAGGCTCAGGAAGGCTGGCATCAGAGAAAACTCAGGGCAGGACTCTGCAGGGGATGCCACTGAAAAGGGGGCTCGGTGGGTATTTCATTCCTCCACAAGCGAGTTACAGTACTAAAGGTAGCAGTAATACCAGCAGCAACAGCACTCACCATTGCAGAGGCAACAGTCCCTGCCATGATCATAGTGATAACCACAGGAGTAATCACTAGACTAGCAGCAGTAATCATATAGTCAAGGCAGTAATGTGGCAGTGATAGAAGCAGTGCAGGGAGTAATAGGAGGAGCAGGAGAAATATCAGTCATAGAGGTGGTAGTCACAGAGGCAGTAGGAACAATGGCTACAGTCGTAGCGATAGTGTCAGTCATAGAGGCGGTAGTCACAGAGGCAGTAGGAACAGTGAAAATCGCGAAAGCACAGGCACATCATCACAGCGGCAGTTGTCGTAGTGGTAATTATGAATAGTGGCAGCACAGTGGCATCATCACAGCAGCAGAAGTCGCGGTGGTAACGGTAACAGAAGCCCCAGGTGCAGTCCTTGTGGCTGCAGTGGCGCTGTCAAGAGTGATCCTGGCAGTATCCGCAGCAGCAACAACTCAGTGCATCAGTAGTACTGCCAACGGTCCTAGTAGTAGTCATAGTGTAACCACCCAACAGGGTCCCTTGCCCGCTGCCTAGACAGACCTGATTTATCAAGACGGGGAATTGCAGTGGAGAAAGAGTAAATCACGCAGAGTCGGCTGTGCAGGAAACTGGAGCTTTATTATTACTCAAATCAGTCTCCCTGAGCCTTTGGGGATCAGAGTTTTTAAAGAGCATTTGGCGGGTAGGAGCTTGGGGTGTGGGGATTATTGGTTGGTGGAGTTGGAGATGGAACGATCGGGGGTTGAAGTGAGGTTTTCTTGCTCTCTTCTGTTCCTGGGTGGGATCACAGAACTGGCTGAGTCAGATTACTGGTTTGGGTGCAAAATATCTCAAACACTTCTCTTAGGTTTTACAATAGTGACATCATTCCCAGGAGCAATTTAGGGAGGTTCAGACTCTTGCAGCCAGAGGCTGCAGGGCCCCTAAATCATAATTTCTAATTTTGTAGCTAATTTATTAGTCCTACAAAGGCAGACTGGTCCCCAGACAAGAAGGGGTTTTCTTGCGGGAAAGGGCTATTATCAATTTTGTTTCAGAGTCAAACTAGAAACTAAATTCCTTTCCAAGGTTAGTTCGGCCTACACCCAGGAATGAACAAGGGCAGCTTAAAGGTTAGAAGCAAGATGGAGTTGGTTAGGTCTAATCTCTTTCTCTGTTATAATTTGCCCAGCTATAATTTTTGCAAAGGCAGTTTCAGTCGTTGTAGGAATGATTCCAGAAGTAGCACATCCCGGGGTTGTGCTAAGTGTTTTGCGTATGTTACTAGAAAGGAGTCCGGATCCAGACCTCAAGAGAGGGTTCTTGGATCTCATGCAAGACAGAATTCCATGGCTCACGCCTGTAATCCCAACACTATGGAAGGCTAGGGTGGGCGGATCACTTGAGGCCAAGAGTTTGAGACCAGCCTGGCCAACATGACAAAAACCCATCTCTACTAAAAATGCAAAAATTAGCCAGACGTAGTGGCACACGCCTGTAGTCCCAGCTACTCGGGAGGGTGAACCTGGGAGGCAGAGGTTGCAGTGAGCCAAGATCACGCCACTGTACTCCAGCCTGGGTGACAGAGTAAGACTCTGTCTCAAAAAAAAAAAAAAAAAAAAAAGAAAAAGGAAAGAAAAGAATGAATGAATGAATGAATGAATTGGAGGTGAGTCCATAGAGTAAAGTGAAAGCAAGTTTGTTAGGAAAGTAAAGGAATAAAGAAGGTCCACTCCATAGACAGAACAGTCTCAAGGGCTGCTGGTTGCCCATTTTTGAGGTTGTTTCTTGATGATATGCTAAACAAGGGGTAGATTATTCATGCCTCTCCTTTTTAAACCATATTGGGTAACTTCCTGATGTTGCCATGGCATTTGTAAACTGTCACGGAGCTGGCAGGAGTGCAGCAGTGAGGATGGCCAGAGGTCACTCTCATCACCATCTTGATTGTGGTGGGATTTGGCTGCTTCTTTACTGCAAGCTGTTTTATAAGCAAGGTCTTTATGACCTGTATCTTGTGCCGACCTCCTATCTCATCCTGTGACTTAGAATGTCTAACTGTCTGGGAATGCAGCCTAGCAGGTCTCAGCCTTATTTTACAGAGCCTCTTTTCGAGATGCAGTTGCTCTGGTTCAAACGCCTCTGACACATATACTAATTCATTTAATCCTCATAACACCATGTGATAGGTCCTGGTCTTGTCCCCATTACACAGATAAAGACACTGAGGCACAGGCATATTAAGGAACCCCAAAAAGCAACCCTGACTAGGATCTGAACCCAGGAAGCATGTGGTCTTAACGTGGTAGCCACCCCTAACTGGAGGAACACACAGCTTCTCAGGAGACCTCGGCATTGCAGTGCTGAAAGGCATGTGGAGCACTGCAGCCTCCATTTGGCCACCTTCCCCCTGCCACGCATCATCCTAGGCCTGGGGAGGCCACAGTAACAGAAGCAGAGCCCAGCGCTCTCAATGCTCAGGATTGGTGGTAGGGAGGTCCCACAGCAGCAAAGAATCCCTCCAGAGAGGGCTGGGGGTGCTGGGAAGAAGAGAAATGGGTGAAGGGCGTGGAGGGGGATGGAGGGCTGTCCATTTTGGATGGGTAAGCCCCCCACCCACACCCATGCCCCACCAGAGGCAACATCTGAGCAGAGAGATCTGATTCACACAAAGGTGTGGCCACAAAAATGGGCAACCAGCAGCCCTTGGGACTGTTCTGCTGCACAGTCAGGCGCATGGCAGGCGTGAGAGCATGCAAGGTCAGTCCTGTTTCCAAATCAGGACCCCTGGGGGCCACCTGCCCATCATCTCAGGTTTGCTTTTCATCTTTCCTGCATCACGGGACCAGCCAACCTCAGGAACCACTTTATTCTTGGTCTGTTTTTAAAGCCCATGCAAAACTTCCAATGTAATTCCGTATCAAGTTGTAATTCCATATCAAGATGCTGGGGGACAGCATCCCCAGCCAGCGGAAGCAGCACATGCCAACCCTGGACAGCACGAACCAGGTGCTTCGGGAGCAGAGGGACCGGGTGCGTGGGGAGGGAGGAGGCAAAGCCCCTTTCCACTGCCCCAGAGAAGAAAACTTTTTCCATTCGAAATATTTTTGAAACAAAAAATGAAAACATCAGCCATAACCTCACCACTTTTGCAATTATATTAAGAAGTGAAAAGTCCCCCTTCTGTCCTTTTGCCCCAGCCATGTTTGGGAAATTAACAGGCAGGGAGGGCCTATCAAAGTGCAGAAAGCCATTTGCAGCTGACTGAATGCCCGAGGTCTCTGTCTCCATCCCTCTCTGGAATGCAGAGACTGCCCTTTTCTCAGCAGCTCCCAGCTCGCCAGTCTCTGGCAGCAGCCTCTGCCATGGCCTGAGAACACTGATAGCCACGGAGGTTAAACCAGCCTGGAAACTAAGACCAATGAAGGGGATGGGAGCTCTTCATCCTGACCTCAGGACGTGGGCTTGAATACCTGGTCCTCAAGTCCTGTATGTGGATCTTGGGGATTTTTGTTTTCATTTTGGTTTTCATGGCTACTTTCTGGATGGTTGGAATTTTTTGACAACTGACTTCCAGATGCACAGTGCGGGGGACAGTGACAAATAGGCCCAACGAGGAAACAAATGCAGCTGCCCAAGCCAGGAGGGGCCCAAATCACAGAACTTCACAAGGGCTCAGGATGACACCTGAGCTCCCCTGCAAGGGATCTGCTGCCTAAATTCACAGGCAAGAGCCCCGACAACCACCTTTCAGGAGGAGGTGAAAATGAGTTAACATGATCATGAAAAGAAAAGTTAGTTCTGAGGGTTATTATCAGCATGCCACGGACCAGATTCCAACCACAAAGGTAAATAAGAATACAAAAAAAAAAAAAAAAAATGAAGTGATCCAGCCAGCAAAAGCTGCCTTCGGGCAGCAGAAACGTTCATATTTTAGGTAGTTTCTTCAAGGAGCAGAACTGATCATGGACCACCCTCTAACAGAAGTGTGAGGTTTCTCTCTTTACATTCTCATGTTTCCTGCCTGCCCTCCCCCTTCTCTC
Source organism: Macaca mulatta (assembly GCF_049350105.2). Lineage (NCBI taxonomy): Eukaryota > Metazoa > Chordata > Mammalia > Primates > Cercopithecidae > Macaca > Macaca mulatta. Next base: position 81,358,660 of record NC_133425.1, on the reverse strand, counting down.
TCTCTGTGTCTCTCTCTCTCCCCACGCACACCCCCACTAAATAAATCCTTATCCTACACTACTTGGTGTCTCTTCTCTTTCACTAAACTCTTTCCAACCTCACTCATTTATCCTGAAAAAACTGTCTTGATTCTTTATTCTGACTCTTATTACATTATTATTTGAGACAGGGTCTCACTCTGTTGCCCAGACTGACGTGCAGTGGCTCAGTCACGGCTGACTGCAACCTCTGCCTCCCAGCTCAAGCTATCCTCCCGCGTTAGCCTCCTAACTAGCTAGAACCACAGGCGCACCACCAACACGTCCGGCTAATTTTTAAAATTTTTTATAGAGACAAGGTCTCACTATACTGCCCAGGCTGTTCTCGAACTCCTGGGCTCAAGCAGTCCTCCCACCTCAGCCCCTCAAAGTGCTGAGATTACAGGTGTAAGCCACTGTGCCTTGCCTAATTATTACATCATTTTTGAACCATAAATCCCCCAGTAGAATACTGTTGAATGTGTAAGAGGAACCCAGACATCATTTTAAAGTGGCATCATAGCAACCCGTGCTGCACAGTCAGGCATATGGTAGGCGTGAGAACATGCAAGGTCAGTCCTGTTTCCAAATCAGGACCCCTGGGGGCCACCTGCCCATCATCTCAGGTTTGCTTTTCATCTTTCCTGCATCACGGGACCAGCCAACCTCAGGAACCACTTTATTCTTGGTCTGTTTTTAAAGCCCATGCAAAACTTCCAATGTAATTCCATATCAAGTTGTAACAAGACTATTTCACACCCTTGGTACTCAAAGTGTGGTCTGCAACCAGCACCACCGAGATTCCCCGAGAGCTGGCTGGAAATGCAGAACCCTGGGCTCTACCCTAGTTCTGCTGAATCAGAACCTGCACTTTCCAAAAACCCCCAGGGCACCCAAGTGCAAGTCGCAGCGCAAGAGAGGCATTGCCTTACACCAAAGTTTATTTATGCATTTGCACAAGAGTGTTTTGAATCTCCAGTTTGCACCTGCTTTGTCCTCTGTAGACAAGTCTCTTCCCACCCACCCCCACGTCCCTTCCCCAGGCTGCCTCCACCAGAGCCCTTCCAGCCCCTCCTGCTGGGTCAGATGCCCCCACTGATGTCCCACAGCGCCCAACTCTTAGCCACCTAACCGTAATTTTCAGTTTATCTGCCTCACCACTGGACTGTAAGCTCCCGGAAGTCAGGGACTGTGTTCTATCTGCAGTTGTGTCTCAAGTGCCCAGCACATAACAAGGACTCATCAAATATGTGTATGATTGAATTAAAATGGCTAACTGGAATTATAAGCACCTGGTACCCATTCCTGCTCATTCACAATCTTGCCCAGCCCTGTTATGACCAGCCTGGTCCTCAACCTCTTTGCTCTTGTCTGCTCACAGCTGGGGTGGCATTTGACCCTCTTGGCAGAGCCATCCTGGCTGCTTCTCCCAGGACTTGGGCTCCATTCAGGCCAGGTCTCTGGACTCTCAGCATTGGTGTCTGGGTTACTCATCAGATTGACCTTGGGCACTAGCTATGACCTTGGATTCCTGGGCTTCCTTCTACCTTGTTCCTGAGCCTTTTTCTCCACTTCATGCTCCAATTAATGGTGACTTTAGTTTCTTTATTACTCGTTATAGCTAGTCCCCTTGTCTGGGGCTCTGCTTTCTGCTTCTTACCTAGTTCATAGGCTCCCCACTAACATGGAAGTGTAGCTGTTCCCTGATGTACTAAAGCCTACCTCTGCTATCAGAGCTTCTGCACTGAGCAGTTGCCAGCACAGACATTCAACCTTCCCCTGTTTCTAAATTCCTCTTAGCTTTGCTCAGTCTTGACTTCCCCATGCTGGACTGGGCTTTGACCTGTAGTGACCTTCCATGCAGAGACTCTGGCCCCCTAACCTGGATTTCCCCTGACCCCTGCCATTGCAGCTGTGTCTGCGTTCCCCTCTCCTAAACCCCAAATTATATCCCAGACTTATGCTCAACAAATGTTTTTTGATGGATATGAAAATGGATGGATGGATGGATGGGTGGGTGGATGGATGGGTGGATGGATGGGTGGATGGGTAGGTTGGTAACTGGATAAGTAGATGGATGAATGGGTGGATGGGTGGACAAATAACAGATGGATAGTTAAAGAAGTAAAGGAGGAGTAAGGAATGGATAGACAAGTGAATCAATATATGAATAAATGAACAGATGAAGCGATGGATAAATAGACAGATGCTTGATTGATTGAGTCAATCGGTTGAACCATTCCAATCCTAAAAGTCCAACACACTGTAGCAGAGATTACCGGATCAACACTGGAACCTACAGTGACATCTAGAAAGCTGACCATGCCAAAAACCATGGTCTACAGAGAAGTATGAAAGCAAAACCCCTGCCCACATGGCACTTACAGTCTAGAGTACTTGGTCCCAGTCTGCTTGGGAACTTGATGGACAGGCAAGAGCCAAACTGAGCCAACCGTTGTTCATATCCTTTTCTTCCCTCACAGGTCAAGTTTAATGCTAGGATGCCTCATTGTTTAATCTGGGAACTGCCGGGTCTATCTATGGTGATGAACTCTGCTCAAGAAGCATAACTAGGCCGGGCGCAGTGGCTCAAGCCTGTAATCCCAGCACTTTGGGAGGCCGAGACGGGCGGATCACGAGGTCAGCAGATCGAGACCATCCTGGCTAACCCAGTGAAACCCCGTCTCTACTAAAAAATAAAAAAAATAAAAAACTAGCCGGGCGAGGTGGTGGGCGCCTGTAGTACCAGCTACTCGGGAGGCTGAGGCAGGAGAATGGCGTAAACCCGGGAGGCGGAGCTTGCAGTGAACTGAGATCCGGCCACTGCACTCCAGCCTGGGTGACATAGCGAGACTCCGTCTCAAAAAAAAAAAAAAAAATTAAGAAGCATAACTGAGATTCACTGATAGAAAAGACATCTATACCTGGAAATTCGCAACAGCTTCACACAGTGTTCTAATGTTACAGTGCTGTCTCCCCACTGCACCAAGAGCTCCTTGGAGCAGAAATGGCTTTCTTCTCTATTTACTATTGATAAAAGAAATGTAACTGAAATTACTCTGTACCTCAATAGATTCAACAAATATTTATTAGTCATAAAGTGGCAGACACAGAAACGCTCACCACATATTCCCTTTACTCCCTTAGGCTTCCCGGGCCCCAAGCTGCTAGACAGGGAGTGTGTGGCTAGATCTGGCTGATAAAATGGGAGAAGAGTTGACAGGCGTCTCTTTCAGAAGGAGGCAATAAAAAGGTCACATGTGATTCTCCAGCCTCTGTCCTCTCGGCTGTATCAGCTGAGGGGGCTGTGAGCTCCTGATGGTGAAGGAGAGCCCCCTCCACTGCCTCCCACCCTCTCCAGCCCACTGTTATCACATGCAGCTTGTGTAGTCCACAAACTCCTGCTGTGTTAACCTTTGAGATTCACTCCCGCAGCATCCCTCAGCCTAACCTAACTCACACAAATAAGAATAGCGGCAATGATCACATTTCCTAACTCCTTGCTTTATTCTGAATCCTTTTTTTTTTTTCTTTGAGATGGAGTCTCACTCTGTCGCCCAGGTTGGAGAGCAGTGGCATGATCTTGGTCCACTGCAACCTCCACCTCTTGGGTTCAAGCGACTCTCCTGCCTCAGCCTCCCGAGTAGCTGGGATTACCGGCACGTGCCACCACGTCTGGCTACTTTTCGTATTTTTAGTAGAGAGTGGGTTTCCCCATGTTGGCCAGGCTGGTCTCGAACTCCTAACCTCAAGTGATCTACCTGCCTAGGGCTCCCAAAGTGCTGGGATTACAGGCGTGAGCCACTGCACCCGACCTATTCTGAATCCTAATCACGGATTGTCCTACTTTGTTGAGTGAATGGACCTGTTCACCAATCAGCTTTTATTTATTTAGAAGGGCTCGACTCTGTCTCCATGTAAGGGAAAAATTGTAAAGTATTTAAAATCTGTCTTTGGTGGTCTTCTTCCTGTCCCCCTTCTTTCTACCTCAAACCCCCTGAGGGGTACCTGACCGACTTTCTTGTTCTCAAGCAATCTGCTCTACAGTGTGAAGGAACCGACCGGTAAGCAAACTCCCTCAGGGATATCTGCATGAGGGAATTTACATAAAGATCAGCTCTTCTCCATTCTCTACTGAGAGACAACCGAGCACCTCATCCCTGCCCCCTGCCCCACTAAATGAGAAGACAGAGCATCGCTCGGCTTCCCGCAGCCCCTCATGGCTGGCAGTGCAAGGTCTTCTTTTCCATTAGGGTCGAGAAAGAAGATAGAAGACAAGAGGGCTAAAGCCTGGGCTCCAACATCAGCCCACCCTACCACTCACTGGAAAGGCCTCAGTTTCTTTTTCTGAAAAATGGGGAGGCGTTCACTGTACCTACCTATCTTCGTTTCCTGTGGCTGTTGTTACAAATTACAAAATTTACTGGCTTACAACAGAAATGTATTCTCTCACAGTTCTAGAAGCCAGAAAGCTGAAAGCAATTCTGCTGGGCCAAAATGCAGGCGTCAGTGACGCCATGCTTCCTGAGGAGGCTCTAGGAGGGAATCCACTTTCCTGCCCCTCCAGTTTCTGCTGGCTGCCGGCCTCACTTGGCCCACAGCTTCGTCACTCCAGTCTCCACCACTGTGGCCACACCACCTTTACCTCTTCTCTGTGTAAAATCTCCCCCTCCCTCCCTTTTTTTTTTTTTTTTTTTTGAGACAGGGTCTTGCTCTGTTGCCCAGGCTGCAGTACAGTGATACAATCACAGCTCACTGTAGCCTCAATCTCCTGGGCTCAGGTAATCCTCCCACCTTGGCCTCCCAGGTAGATGGGACTACAGGGATGTGCCACCACACCCAGGTAATTTTTTGTAGAGACAGAGTCTCACTATGTTGCCCACTTGACATTGCATTTAGAGCCTACCCAGATAATCCACGAGAATCTCCCCATGTCAAAATCCTAAATTTAACCACATCTGCAAAGACTTTTTTTTTTTTTCCTGCCACCTAAGGTCATATTCACAGGGTCCAAGGATCAGGACATGGGAATCTTAGAGGAGACATTAGGTCATTAGTCAGTCTACCACACTACCCCATCGAGGCAGATACAAGTGCCTGATAAACATTAGCTGTCTTAACAATTATTCAACATTGTACCACAGGACCTCACGAGCATAAGAAAAACAAAATTGTTGTTGCTGTCACTGTTGTTGCTTAGTTTATGAGCCTAGAAAGGAGAACGGTCACTCCCTCAAACATTTGCTTGGAAACAGATGTGTCTGCTGTCTGACTGAGGCCTCCACTTTTTTGTAGCCACAGACCCAGCAACCACTTTCCTGAAAAGGGTCAGTCCACACGACTCACCAAGAAGCCTAGCTCAGAGGAACTGTGGATCCAGCGTCGGTGCACAGGCAAGGCAGAAGGCAGCCAGTCGGCAGGGCATTATTAAAAGTCAAGAGAAGTTGAGCCAGTTAACGTGGAGGAGGAGGAGCGGAGCCCACTCTCGAGCTGCTGCTGGGCGCCCAGAGACACAGAATCCCATGCCAAGAACCAGGAGCCTTCCCAGGACAAGGCGCTTGAGTTGCAGATTAAAATGTCATCTGATTTCTGCCCTGAGTATGACCTAAGGGGGAAAAAAACTCACTTTGAGAGATGTAAGTGGGGACAGAGAAGAGAATGCGGAAAAGGCTTCTGGCTGCGACAACTGCATGTGTTTGTCAGTGTATTTTTTGGTCATTTTACAGCAACCTTATTAACCCCTCAGAGGCTACAAGAAATTAACTTTCTTTTTGGATTCAAATGAATCCCAATGACAGGTGTATCATTGGGGGATTTTCACAGGGACTGGATATTAAAGATGATATTACATTTCTTTTTTGTGACAATACCATTGTGACTGTGGAGAAAGCTTTTATTCTTAGCAGACACTGCTAAGGCCTGTATGTGGTCTATCTACACGCCTGCCATTTACCTTCAAATAAGTCAGCAAATATTTTTTATGTATTTATTTATTTTTTTAGAGACAGGGTTTCGCTCTATCCCCAGGTTGGAGTGCAGTGGCATGATCATGGCTCACTACAGCCTTGACCCTTTGACCTCCTGGGCTCATCCTGCCTTGTTATCATTCTGCTTTGGCCTCCCGAATAGCTGAAACCACAGGTGTGAGCCATCACGCCTGGCTATTTAAAAAAGAAAAAAATTATAGAGACAGAGTCTCAATATGTTGCCCAGGCTGGACTTGAACTCCTGAGCTCAAGCAATCCGCCAGCTTCAGCCTCCCAAAGTACTGGGATTACAGGCAGGTGTGAGCCACGGTGCCTGCCCCAACAAATATTTCAGCATAGATACTAAAAGCAAATATGGTGAAATGGTAACAGCTGTCAAACGCGGGTAGTGAGTAAATCTTTCATCATCATTCTTCTCTCCAATTTGGAAAAGTTTTCAAAATAAAAAGTGGTGGGGTCGGGAGAAAAGACAGATGGTTAGAGGAAGCAAAGAGTTCTACTCACCATGTCCCCAAGACTGAACTTGACCTTAGTGGAGAGGTGGGGACCCGCTGAGGTTGGGAGGAAAGCTTCAGGGACCAGAGGTTTATGGCAGCAAAGATATAAAACCTGGGCCTCGAGGCAGGGGGCCCAAGAGAGAGAATGGGACAGGGAGAGAAAGCCACAACTAAGGTGCCTTCTCAGCACTGAGGTGTTAACAGAACCAAAGCCAGGACGCCCCCGGGACAATGACGGACTGGGTGTTCGGAGGCAGTACCTGTAGAGGAAGCACCGCAAAGCCAGCGGCCGCCGAGGCACAGGTTAAAGGCTGACCAGTCACAGCGCAGGGAGCAGGGGTGGGGTCCCGAGACTTGGGGTCTCCAGTGCAGCTGTTTCTGGGGAGAATTAGGAGGCCTGGGTTTTTGAAGGCGAGAGCCCAGCAAGGCCCATAGAATCCTGGTTTTTTAGGCCAGAGGACAAGCAGCCTGACGCTCCGCTTCCAGTCCACTCGCGGCTATTAAGCTGAACCAATCATGTGATCCCATTCTTTGCATGTGATTGGTTCAGGAATGGGCATGTGACGCAGTCCTGACCAATGAAATGTGAGACAAAGTTGCCGGGTTTGCGTGAGGCGGGGGGGCTTCTGGGACGTCTCTTCCCTCCAGAAGGATGCCCGGGAGGGGTGGTCTCTCTTCTTCCTCCAGGTTCTGTTGCCCAAATGTAACCCCTAGAGCTGCTGCCACCACTTTGTGGCCAGATTAAGGACAAGGCTAACGTCAAGGATGGCAGAGCAGAGAGACGGCAAGAACCTGGGTCCTGGAGGACGTCTCTGAGCCGTGGAGTCGGCAACCGGGAAGCCTGCCCTAACTTCCTGTTGTGTGAAATGATAAACGCCCTCATCCTGGAAGTCTGTTTGGTCCTGTTTCTGTCTCCGGCACAGGAGACAGAAGCTGAACCCCACGCGTTGCCTATGCCTGACTTAGGAAGGGGGGCCCTTCCTCCAGGACGACACCCATGTCTGGAAGAGCAACACAGCTGGCTTCCAGCTCAACTTGATCCCCACACCAGGAACCCCTTCTGGTGAATATCCCACATGGCCACGTCACACAGGGCATCTGGCGAAACCCCCGGGTCGCACCTGCCAGGCTGGCGCATCTACAGAGAGAAAGAGAGCTCAGTCCCTCCGTTTCTGGATGACTCTGGCCTTTGAGAAGCTCAGGGAGGTGCCAAGCGGTGGGTGTAGCCCCCACCCTCCACCTCAATCAGCCCCCTCCGTGTACTTCACAAAATACAGTTCACGTTTCCTTGATTTTTACTCAAAGTGTGATTTAAATGCAACTTCAAATCACACCCTCTTTTTTTCCCACCGGAATGATCCCTGAGCAACCCTTGATGGAATTCCTAAAGATGCGGCTGCAGCGTGAACTCCTCTGACCTGCTCCTCTGCCCATCGGCCCCCAACCCAAGGGTGCTGGGAGGAAAATTAAGGCTCTGAGAGGCCCTGTCTGTTCTTAACTCTGCTGAAGACCCGGAGGTGGGTGGATATGAGTTTTCCACGAAATGCCCTCAGGACCCAGGTGTTTCCAAAGTGGATCCAAAACTCTGCCCTGTTGTCCTCCCACAGGACCACTCAAGCTCAATGACTTGGGAAGTAAGGGGGCGTTGGTGGGGCCCAGGGGATGTGGGACAGGATGGAGTTCAAGAGCCAGGAGAGTATTTTGCCTTTGACCCCTGGGGCTCCTTGCAAGAGGTGGCCAGCACTCAACTTCTGTCTCATATTTGAAAGGGAAGCTGGCCAGTTTCATTTTCTGACCTGGGCTGACTTGCACGGCCAGAGCACACTGGAGAGCCCTGCTGAAACTTCCAGAAGACCCAGATGGCTGGACCACTCAGCATGGCAACCAGAAACAGCAGCAGCCTTGGTGAACACACCCACCAACCACCTTATCCAGCCACAAACATTTGCTGACCTCCCAGCTCACGGAGCCAGGACACTCCAAAGAGGCAGCTCAGTGTGATAAACAAAGATCAGAACTTGGGGTCGGCTGGATCCAGGTTCAGGTATCAGCTCTGACCGTTTCCAGCTGTGTGTTCTTTGGCAAATGACTTCACCTCTCTGGTCCTGTCTACAAAATGGGGATGATAACAATAGGTCCCTCTCAGGACTTTTGGCAGGACCAAATGAGACAGTGTACCCAAAGCACTGAGCTCGCTCCCTGGCATAGGCACGTGACTCATGATAGGAATGCACAGCACTTGACGTTTTGCAAAGCACTTTCTTGGCTGTCACGTCATCACCCTGCAGGGCCGTTGCTCTGTTTGTGAAGGGGAGTAAACCATCCTGAAGCAGAAGTTCAGGTAATGCCCTCCACGCCTCCCCAGCACAGCTCCTTGAAACCGATGGTCATCTGCCCCAGGCTAGGTTTCAGTGTGGAAGCTCCCATGCTGGGTGACTCTGGCAAGTTACTTCCACTTTCTATTCCCAGTTTCCTCATCTCCAGGGTCCCTTTTCCTGCAGCATGCTGAGATTTCCTGCTAGACTTGATGTCTACAGCCTTAATTACCTGTTTAATACTTACTGTGTGCCTCTCAGTGCCAGACAGAGGCTAGGTACTTAAATACCTCATTTCCAATCCTCACAGCAACCTTGGGAGGTAAACCATTTTATCCCCATTACACAGATGGGGAAACTGAGGCTCAGAGAGGGGATTGCCACAGGCCACACAGTGAGTGAGTGGCAGCGATGGGATTTGAACCCACGTTGGTCAGATTCCAAACTCCATGTTTTACCCTGATGTTGCCTTTGGTTCAGACCTTCCAGTGGCCACCTTAGCTTCTTTGCCAGTAACCAGACTTTACCGTTGGACTTTTCCGTTGGTCATTCAATGTAAAACTGTGTGATGTTGTTGACAGAAAACCAGACCCGAGGGTAGATGTGTTCATGTAAATCTATTGTCACTGCATAGAAACCAAATTAGAATCCCCTCTGGTGCGGGGGCAGCAGCCTCTTTCACTCCAGCATCCGCTGTGCACGGTTCTGTGCAGATTCCTGCTCTGGGTGTGTAGTTAGGAAACAAGGCCCAGCCCTGCCCTGATACGCTCGCTGCCTGGGCGGGGTCACTAGACAACTGATACAACCCAAGAAGAGCCTGAGAGAGGCCTGCAGAAATGTCCAGAAAGCTGCATTCAGCTCTTGTTTTGCATTGCAGCTTCCTTTAATGTTCTCTTGAAGCCATGAGCACGTAGGGCCCCCACTCAGGGAACCATCTCGCTGGCTTCCTCATCCCCAGTGCCTAAAGCAATGCCTGACCTAACGTTGGTGCTCAGTAAACATTTTCTTAATTAGCTCACAAATAACTGAATGAGTGAATGAATGAGGGAATTCATTAGCAGGTCAAATCGCTTGAAGAGAGAGCTTGTTTACTGTTACGATCTGTGTGGCCGTGGAGCCCATGGTGTCATTTTATTTATAACAATTTGTACTTATTATTATATGGACAGGTAAGTTTTTCAGTCACTATTTACAATTTAGGACTCAGCTTGTGGACAAAGAACTCACTTCTCTGCAGTTAAGGAGCCAGATTCTAATACTGGCCTATTAACGATTCCCTGAGAGACCCATAACTGATTTTCCCACCTCGCCAGAACTCTCCAGACCCAAGCTTTTTATATTCTACAGAGAAATCTAAAGTCGCTGCCCCCAGAAGTCAGCAAGGCCCGTGATGTGCTAGAGGCAGCTTCGCTAACTGTGAGAGCTGATTGTGTCCAGACCTTCCCAGGGCACCTTCCACGTTCAATGACATCACGATAGTGGCTTGAAATCAGCCGCTGTGGGAATATTTATGAGATGGAAACTGACAAGTGCTTTTTTTTCTGGAGAGCCAGTTCTTAAATTTCTACCAGCATACCCCTCTAGAAGGCCCAAATTTCTTTGAAGTTTCTGGTCTTATGTTTAAAATCTCGGCATATACCATGGAATACTATGCAGCCATAAACAGAACAAGATCATTTCTTTGCAAGAACATGGATGGAGCTGGAGGCCATCATCCTTAGCAAATTAATGTAGGAACAGAAAACCAAATACCACATGTTCTCACTTATAAGTGGGAGCTAAATGATGAGAACACATGGACACATAGAGGGAAACAACACACAATGGGGCCTGAGGGTGGGGGATCAGGAAAAGGAACTAGTGGGTACTAGGCTTCGTACTTGGGTGACAATTTAATCTGTACAATAAACCCTCATGACACAAGTTTGCCTGTGTAACCAACCTGCACATGAATCCCTGAACGTAAAATAGGAGATTTAAAAATGACAGTAATCCCTAAGATCCTCTAATAACTAATGTTAAAAATGTTCCCAATTATTCATCCAAAAATTCTTAAAGACAATGTATTTTGCCATGGTTATACCTCTATATTTCAAATAAAATCACATTTTGGGGCCAAAGTTTAAAAAACTAAAATTCCCGTATATTCTGCACTTTGAAAAACTTGACTTTTGATTTTAGTAAAAAAACATTTTAATGACCAATTATATGACGGCAATCTTTTATTAAAATGGATGCTCTGAGAGGCTGCCATGTTTATCCTGCGCCTTGTTACATCTTTCTGCAACTGGGTTTCCTAGTTTAAAAAACAGAGCCCTGGGGAGGGAGGGATGAACAGGTGGGCAGAGAGCGTGTAGAGGAGTGGAACGATTCTTTCTGCCTGAGACTGCGATGGTGGGTGAGTGCCATTACACACTCATCCAAACCTACAGAATGTCTAACACCAAAAGTGAACCCGAATGTCCACGGTGGACCCTGGGTGATAATGAAGTGTCTATGTAAGTTCATACATTGTAATCAATGTCCCACTGTGGTGTGGGACGTGGTTGGTGGGGGAGGCTGTGCGGCGGCGGTGGGCAGGCTGCATGTGTGGGTGGGTGGGAACCCTCTGTGCTTTCTGTTCAATCTTGCTGTGAAGCTGAAACTGACCTGAAAAAATAACATCTATATTAAAAATTATTTTTAAAAAAAAAGAGCATGGCATGATTTCCAGGTGTCCTTCCAGATCTAAGATTCCATAGGGCTTTTGTCTCCTTTCTTTAATTAGCGCCAGCGAAAGTAGGATTTCCTGGTACCGGTTCCTACTCGTGTAGGGAAGGAACTGCAGCTTACACAGGTGCCGGTACATTCACCGTCAGATGTCTTCACCATGTGGTTAGAATTTGGGGAAGATGAGGCCAAGGGGAGGTTTGATTCTTCTAGCACGGTGGTTTCTCCAAGACTCTTCTGGCCACGTGCGTCAGGATCACCTGTTGAGTTTATGAAGCTACAGACTTCAGGACCTGGCTGAGACCTACAGAGTTGGAAGCCCTGGGGACAAGGCTTGGGTATTATTTTAAGTTCGGGAATACAATCTCTGCTTGGGTGACCATCCCACAGCCCCAGCCAAGCAGTGGCAGGTGGGCTGTTCCAGGAGCATCAGGAGAATGCAGGGGAGTTCCCTGCCATCCGCTCCACCACTCACCATGGCCTGACTGTGCAAGGCCCTCCGCCCCTTTGAGCCTCAGTTTCCCCAGCTATAAGATGGGGATGATGATGTTCACCAACTCCATGGGAATGGTGCATGAATTAAATCAGACACCCCTGGTTAGAAAGCGTTGGCTCCACCATGAGTAGCCCCTGCCCCACCTTGCACTTGTGCTGCCCTCGTGCCTTTCACACACGAGTCTTCATCAGAGTCTCATGCCCAACCGAGACACCAGTCAGGACCGGCACTTGTACCCCTGGTCAGCAGAGGTGGAAACACCCACAGTCTCTAAGAGACTGTGCCAATTGCCAGCAGGGATAAAGTCAAATTTCCTTCGCCTGGTCATCCACATCACCCTAGACATGCAGAGGTGCTTATGGGGGTGATTTGGGAGGCATGAATGCATCAAAACGACACTCCGGGGGAAATCCCCAACTGAAATCACCCCTGCATCCCTGGTACCCTTGTAGGAGCTAGGCACTGACAAACGTTGGGATGTGGCCACAGCTCCCATCACCAAGTTAGTGATCCATATGCAGAGACCTGAAATGGCCATAACACCCTATGCATTTAAATAGTCACTCAGCAAGTACTTACTGAGCACGTTCTGTGTGCTGGACACATGCAGGTACTTACTGAGCACGTTCTGTGTGCTGGGCACGTGCAGGTGTTTACTGAGCATGCCCTCTGTGCCAGGCACTCGTGGGAGCTGGAGATGCACCAGTGTGCATAGACCCTGCCCGCATGGCGCTCACCACCTGCAAGGGGCCACGAGCTATATCAGTGTCAAGCCATGACAAGTACTCTCAAGAAAAATAAAGTCAGACACGCCAGAGAAAGAGAGGGGAGCCCTCTCTGAGGAGGTGATGTTTGAGCAGATCCCTGGACAAAGCAAAGGGAAAGTGGTGTGAATAAATGGAAGTGTTCTGGGAGGAAGGGGGCGCAGTACAAAGGCCTGAGGTAGGACCACACTTAACATGTTTGTGGACAACAAGGAGCCCTATGGTTGTAGTGGAGTGGGGGGTGCAAGGGATGGGGGGAGGCGCTGGAGAGGTGATCAGGGGCCAAATCGTATTGGCCACTCCATAACGCCACTCCTGGGCATTATCCTAACAGAGGGATTAAACAGAAGCAGAAATCCACACTCAGGCACTGGCAGCGTTGGTCCTGAAAACCAGACATTTACAAGCGGCCTGAGTGGCCATCCACACGGGGCTGTTTCGTGGGCAATGGCGCTCTGCTCCCCAAGCCCGCTGAATGACAGTTACCAGATTTTGTAGCAATGAGGAAAACGGGCATGATATAATAAGTTCAAAATATGTCTGGCACCTGAATGAAGACCGAGAGCTGTTGGGTTAGTGTGGGAGGAATGTGGGGAGCAGTTCTTTTTTCCCCTTTTCAAATTTTATATAATGCGGTTGCTGTATTATTTTTATGATTTAAAAAAAATGAAGGGAGAAAATGTGTTCAAACCAAACCAATGGCTGAGTGAGGGGAGGCAACGAAAAAGATCAGTTTCCCTTCCTCCTGATACACCCCACCAGGGTTTCGGGTTTTCTCACCACTGTTTGCTGGAACCCAGCCAGCCCAGGGAGTACTATGCCCGGGCAAGTACTATGCCCGGGTCCCACTCCTCTTGTCCAGTCCCAGATGGGCCACATGGATTCTCGGGAACGGGAGACTCCTGCTCCCTAAACAGCCTTCTTGCCCAAAGCCTCACTGGACATCTAGAGCAGGCAGTGGAGGCAGGGATGGTGGCGGGGGAGACATTCTTGCAGGACACCTGAAAAATGCCTCATCCCTTCAGCCCTGTGTGTCCTTACTACAGAGGCAGGCAGGCACTGTAGATTCTATTCTAGTTATTATTTTCCTGATTCTAAGACAGGCTCGTACAAAGACATGTCACCTTCAATGAAAACAACACCTCATTAAAGGTTTTACTTTTTTTTTTTTTAGATAAGGTCTCACTCTGTCACCCAGGCTATAGTGCAGTGGGGCAAGCACAGCTCCCTGCACTCAAACTCCTGGGCTCAAGCGATCCTCCTGCCTCAGCCTCCTGAGTGGCTAGGACTACGGGCTTGCGTCACCTCACCCGACTAATTTTTAAATTTTTTGTAGGGACAGGGTCTCACTATGTTGCCCAGGCTGGTCTCAAAACTCCTGGCCTCAAGTGATCCTCCTGCCTTGACCTCCCAAAGTGCTGGGATTACTGGCATGAGCCACCATGCCTGGCCTAAAGATTTTATTCTATAATAAAATAGCTTGCTCCTTCTGTATCTTACAACTCACCCAAAACAAACCCACCCTACATGGCACTACAGGCAGAAAACCAGCCATCAAGAGTGTGAGGGCATCTCATTAGGTAATCTCTTCTGTTAAAAATGAAAGACATCAAGAACCATTCCAGTTGGGTTCCGGAGTCTTACAGTTTCCAGTTTCTGATATTTATCTCTCACTGTATTCCCAGCTGGGCTCAGCTCAATGCACAACAGGCCCCATTAAATGAACAGAAACTGGCTGGGAAAGGGTGCGGTGAGGGGTGGGGCCGAAGCCCATCTGCCAGGCGAGGGCCTGGGAACCCGGTGAGGAGCAGGCGGGCCCCCACCTCAGCTTCGGGTGTGGTTTCTGCATCTGCTCAGGCTACAGGAATAGGATGAGCTCTGGTGTCATGGAGAATGAGAATGTGGAAGTGGAGAGTCCAAAGGAGGGCTGCAGAGAATGAGCAGAGGAAGGGGAGGGTGGTCCTCAGACCTGCACTCAAGGGGACCCTGGATCTCATTGGAGCCCTCGCTCACTGTGGGGTCTTAGTCAAGCCACCATTTAATCACTCTGAGCCTCGGTGTCTTCCTCTGTGGAAGTGGAAACAATGAGAACAGATGTGGAGGCATTAGTCCCCCAAATGTCCACAGCCCAACCCCCAGAGCCTGTAACTATGTCGGGTGACCTGGCAGTGGGGAACGACAGTTGAGGGTGGAATGAAGGTGGCTCATCAGCAGATTTTAAAATAAATTATCCTGGACTTTTCAAGTGGACCCAATGAAATCACAAAGCCCCTTGAAAGTAAGACAGGAGAGGGCTGGAGGGCCATGTCAGGACTCAACCAGCTGACAGATGGAAGAAGAGGACAGGGGCCAAGGAGTGCAGGTGGCCTCTGGAAGCTGGAAAAGGCAAGAAAATGAGTTCTCCTCTGGAGCCTCCAGAAGGAACCAGCACTGCCCACGCTTGGATTTTAGCCCAGTGAGACCCACGTTAGACATGACCTCCAGCACTCTAAGATGCCTTTGTGTTATTCTAAGACACCAAGTTTTGGCCAGGCACGGTGGCTCGCTTGCTGTGGCCTGTAATCCCAGCACTTTGGGAGGTCAAGGCGGGTGGATCACTTGAGGTCAGGATTCGAGACCAGCCTGGGCAACACGGTGAAACCCTGTCTTTACGAAAAAATACAAAATTTAGCTGGGCGCAGTGGCACACGCCTGTAATCCCAGCTACTCAGACGGCTGACACAGGAGAATCACTTGAATCCAGGAGGTGGAGGTTGCAGTGAGCTGAGACTGCACCACTGCACTCCAGCCTGACCAACAGAGACTCTGTCTCTAAATAAATAAATAAATAAATATCACAAAGACACCGAGTTTCAGCAATTTGTTGCTGCAGCAGTTGGAAGCTGGCTCGTGCGCCTGCCAGGGTTGTGGGTGTGAAATGAACGCATGCATACACAGTGCTCAGCAGTGTCTGGCACGTTGGAAGCACCCTGCAGATGGCAGCTACTTTTATCTCTGAGAGAGTGATGTGGGGGTTGGTGCCGACCCACCGCTTCCCTGATGTCCAGTCCCCAGGCTTCGAGCAGCTATGGCAGCAGCCGGCCTGGCGCACCTCTCACGATGGCCCTGGTCAGTAAGACTGGGCCTGGGTCAGCAGGCAGTCATCAGAGCCATTTCTCCCTTGCTCACTGGGCAGAGGTGTAGATTCACGCAGTGGGGAAGTCGCCTCCTTTTCCCCAGCACCAGGTCTGGAGCAGCAGCTCTCAGCCCTGCCAGCCAGGACCAGTTGTTCCCTAATCTTGGGGCCAGTCCAGGAGTCCATTGTTTTTGAGTCCCCCAGGTGATCCTAATGGACACCCGGGGTCAAAAGTCCTCTAACCTAGAAAGAACACTGACCAAAGGTTGATGCGCTGACCTTGACCACTACAATACCAGTGACAACAGTGACAGTGGCGGCCACCATTTGCTGACAGAGTACTGGCTAAACACTTTACATATGTTATCTACTCAAATCCTTAAACCCGATTTGTAGGTACTATTGGCACCCCCACTTCATAGATGAGAAAATTGAGGTTCAGGAATGCAGAGAAACTCACTCACAGTCACTCAGTGATAGAGGGGTGGGGCCTGGATTGGAAATTACAACCATCCAACGTGAACGTCTTCCCCTCAGCCACAAATGTGTGAATCCTCACCCAGTAACACACGGTGTGCAGGGTGGCCACTCTCCCAGGTCCCCTAGCTCCCTCACAGCAGATATGGGGCTATAATGGAAGGAAGCTCCACTCTGGTTCAGAGAGACCTGCGTTCAAGTTTGGACTTGAGGGGCAAGGTGTAAAATACATCTTCCCATCACTCATTACATAGGACTTCCTGGTCTGCGACTCACTTTGAAAAGAGTTACCTGGAATCAAGCCTTATCATAATGAATATCTTTGCAAAATAAGTGCCACACACTTTGAAAAAGATGCTTCATTCGTAAAGAAACAGAAGTATGTTTTGTTCAGAGAATTATATATTTTTGAGAGTGTCGTGCCCTCCAGCCAAGCTGCCCTGGAGGCCTTTGGTTGAAGGGCCAGGTTTATTCCTCCCTGCAATGAGGGTGGACACTCCCCATAGGAACTTTTTGGTGAGAGGGTGTTGGGAAGAGCCCCTGCAGGGCTTGGGGTTTGGATGGATGGTGGGAAGGGGAGGGTCTAGGGAAGTGGGGCTCAGTAGAGCAGGAGGCGAAAGAAAGGGAGCGATTCTCCGGGTGGGTGCTTCAATCACTGTCACCTTTAAGACAGGGGAGACCTGCACCAGCATAAAGCTGAGATTGGTCAAGAAACAGCCATTCTTCATTTGAGTGGGGAAAGGGGAATAATTGGTGTTTGTGGGTGACACCGTGGCCTGTCTTCGTCTCACTACTGTGATCCCAGAGTGACCTTCTGTGCAGCTGGTGTTCGGGGAGATGGTTTATATCAAACAGGAGAATGATTCAGCCCGGCCAGGAGCTCCAGGACAGTTCCCAGGTGTCAGTGGCTCCTACTTTCCTCCCCAAGAGTAATTAGAGGGAACCCTTTTAAAGCCATTCTACCATTCCTCCTTTTCACATTGGCCTTCCACACCATGTCTGAAGTTACAGACTCTGGCTGGATATCTGCATTCCACACTCAGGCAGATCACCTGTGGAATTATCCATGTTTTTCAAAGCATTTTCCACATAGCACTAGTTCTGTAAACTTCATGGGAGTAATGGAACAAAAAGGTTCCCTGAACTACCGCATTTGGGAAGCACTGGGTTCTTTGCTGCAGGACTTATCAGAGCCTTTAATATGCTCCTGTGCATTGTGAAACATCCAGAAAGAAATGGGGTATTTTCTAAGCTTGTTTGGTTACATAACTTTCATTTTTTTGGCTGAGTTGCAAATGGGTCAGTATCCTTCGGAACAGAGTTTATAAAATGCTGTCATAAGGGGTCTAAAACAAGGGCATCTAACTGGTAGGACATGGGTTCCTGAGGCACCCGGGGAGTCCTCACGTGGAGTTCACATCACAGAGGCTCGAACACATATACCCAGATGTGGTCGGAACACATCCTAAACGAGAACACATTCTAAATGAGAAGCTGCTGTGATTAGGGACACATTGTTGGCCAAAGCGTGTTAGAGAATTCAGCACGGCGTGTGATAACTAAGGAGGTTCCTGGTCCATAGAGAGGGAAGAAAAGCCCCATGTGTGCTGACTGACACTGCACACCCCTCGGCCTCTCCGTGCTCGTCGTTGGCCCTCCTTCTCCACCCTCCAGTTAAGAACTGGCCTCCTCCTAGCTCCCCCATGGAGCACGCTCCTGCCTGCTCAGCAGCTCCCCGTGTGCCGTCGTCTCTGACCAGCCGGTCCTACCTGCTCCCTCAGCCACAGACGCCCCTCTGCCAGGAAGCCTGCCTGCACTCACCAGGCAAGGTCAAGGCCTCTGCTGCGTTTTCCAGCAGCCCCTTCCCAGCTGTGATTTGCTAATTCTTCTCTACACTTGATTATTGCAGGGAGTGGGGTGGGGGGATTCCCTGCCCCGGGTGACTGACGGGGCCAGGTCTGTTTTGCGCTCTGTTGCAACCACAGCTCCTAGTATTGGACTTGGCATAAAACAGGTGCTCAACAAACATTTGTTGAATGAATAAATGAATATGAGGTCTTTGCACAGTATGTTAATATGGATTTTATTTTTTAGAAACAGGGTCTCACTCTATCGCTCAGGCTGGAGTGCAGTGGCACAATCATAGCTCACTAGATCCTTGAACTCTTGGGCTCAAGGGATCCTCCTGCCTCAGCCTCCCAGGTAGCTAGAACTACAAATGCTCACCTCTATGCCTGGCTAATATTTTTTATTTTTACTTTTTTGCTGAGATGGAGGTCTCACTATGTTGCCCAGGCTGGTCCCAAACTCCTGGCCTCAAGCAATCCTTTCACCTCAGCCTCCTAAAGTTGTGCGATTTCAGGCATGAGCCGCTGTGCCTGGCCTATCTCAATATTTTAAAGGGCCCCTAAGACTCAAATGCCGAAGACCACAGGTCAAGAAGATGCATACAAGTCTTCACATTTGCTGGGTGTGGTGGCTCATGCCTGTAATCCCACCACTTTGGGAGGCCAAGGCGGGTAGATCACGAGGTCAGGAGTTCGAGACCAGCCTGACCAACATGGTGACACCCTGTCTCTACTAAAAATACAAAAATTAGCTGGGCATGATGGCAGGCACCTATAATCCCAGCTACTCGGGAGGCTGAGTCAGGAGAATCGCTTGAACCCAGGAGGTGGAGGTTGCTGTGAGCCGAGATTATGCCACTGCACTCCAGCCTGGGCAACAGAGTGAGACTCCATCTCAAAAAAAAAAAAAAAAAGTCTCAACACTTAAAAAAATATTAATAGGTGCAGAGTGACAGCCAAGGGATGTGAGGGTTTTTTTGTGGGAGGAGAGTGATGAAAACGTTCTAAAATTGACTCTGGTGACAGTTGCACAACTCTATGAAAGGCCATTGAATTGTATACTTGTGATGGGTCAATTGTATGGTGTGTGAATTCTATCTCAAAGTTGTCACAGAAAACAGGTGAATCTGGGCAAAACGTTTGGGAGTATTCTTTGTGCGATTCCTTATAACTTTCTTCTACATTTCAAATTATTTACCAGTACGGTTTTTTAAATGGGTGAATCAGATCTTAAGTCAGGGGGATTTTAGAAATCTTCCCTGTCCTCCCTCACCCAGTAAGCATTTATTCCGGATTTATTCCACGCTGTGCTTGTCACGATCGTGAGCACTGGACAGGCATTCATTCCCTCGGTCCTCAGTGCCCTCCCGGGACGTAGGTCCTATGGATTTCCCCACTGTACAGGTGAGGAAACTGAGGCCCACCGAGGGGCATGGCTGGCCTCCATTTATAGTAAAGAAAGCAGGACCCGAAGTCGGGATATCTCCCCGGAGAGACTGGACCCTTCCCTGTGGAGCCAGCCTGACCCAGGGCCAAATCCCGGCTTCCATGTTGGTTATGGGGTGTGGGTCCAGAGATGAGCCCTGAAAAAAAAAAAAAGGCAGGATGGTGTTTGTGTGCGTGGTGTTTTGTTTTGTTTTTTTTTTTCCCAAGGAGTGTAATTCAGTCGCTCGCACATGTCTTGCCCACAGCACCTGGGCCAGTTTCTGGCCGGAGGGGCCTCAGAAACCTCAGCGGCGCCTGTTGCAACAGCTTGGCTACCACACGGCAACACCGACAGCTGCTCAGGAAGACACGGCGTCAGGCTGCCCGACACAGGTGGCGGGGACAGGGATGGACCACCCTGGCCAAGCGCAGCGTGGATTCCGGCCTCCAGGCCCAGCGGCGTGACTGCCCTGCTGGGGGACCGTCACCTCCCCGCTCCTAGGTGAGGTGAGATCCTGAAACCGAACCTGCCTTGACCAGTTCCCCCTTCCAACGCCAACGAAACATGGGACTTCCACCAACGATTCCTCTTTGGGAGTTGTCTGTCCCATAGGGCAGGACGTGGAGAGCTGGATTCAGGAAGTTGCTGGGCGTCTTCAGTTTTCAACTTCGCGTTTTCACTTTTCTTATCAGAAAGGTGCATGAGTAATACTGCGAATGCAGCACCTCGCGCGGTGGAACTACCTTGAGGTGCGGAGTCCCCGAAACTTCACTCTTCTCTTAAGTGAGTGTCAAGGTAGGGATCTGAGATGAAACGAAAGTAGGAATGAAAAGAGCTGAAATAGAAACGAGAAGAGCCAGGGACAGGAGCCAGAGCAGGCCACAGGCGCCGCGTCTCCGTGCAAGACGGGAATGTTCTACATGCAGAGTGCACTCTGGATGGTCTCACTAGGGGGACAGCACCATCCCAGAAAGGGACGCAGTTTCGTGAGCCACCCGGACCTGGCTCCACCCGTGGGCAGCAGCTACCTGACACGCAAAATCATTTCTCCTCTGTCAGCCTCAGTTTCGTCTGTAAAATGGGGCATTAATGCCCACCTTGCCAGGTTGGAGAGGGTGAAGTCAGCATGCCCATCAATGGGTATTAGGACATTAGTCATAATAACTAAGATTTACTGAACACCTGTTTTCTCTGTCAATCAAACAATATTATGCAACATTGAGGTGTTTCCCCACCACGGGCTGGGCGTTTCGCTGAGAACGGGCTGGCTGTGTCCTTCTTTGCTAGTCAGAGCCATCCTGCAAGGCTGTCTTCTTACTCCTATTTCACAGATGAGAAGACTGGCATCATCAGGGCCAAGTCCAGCCCAGAGTGGGTGTAAGTTTGTGAGCTTGCTGCTTAAACAACCTAAATAGGGTCCCTCTTCAGGATAAAAGTACAAAATGTGCCACACGTGCCCTGTAAGGGAGCAGGCAAGAAGGGAGACCTGGAGTTCCAGCTTCATTAGCCTGGTGATCCATCTGCAGTCCTGCCAGGTTCCCCAAGCCTGGGTGAGCCCAGCACCATGACCTCAACACAAAGGGCAAAGACCTGATGCGTGCAGAGGAGGAAGCTGTTTTCCTAAAGCAGTCAGCAATATGTCACCCTGGGGCCTTGGAGGGGAGCAGGTGTGGACCAGCACGGGGAGGAGGGAGGAGGCCAGCATGGAGGCAGGCAGTGCAAGGGAAGGGAGGGGGCAGGAGCAGGGCTGAGAGGGAGGCATGCAGAAGGGAGGCAGGAGGAGGCTGCCCTGGTAGGTGAGTGCCCCTACGAACCGTGGCGTGCTGAGGCCACTGAGGGTGAGAGGTGGGTACTGGCCCCACAAGAGCCAGGTTCTGGGATGTTCCCTGTGGCTCTCAGGTGGATAATGGAGCACGGCAGCCAGCCTGAAGACCTGGAGGCCAGCTGGGAAGCTGTCATGATTTCATTTTAATTAATTTAAACTTAAATAGCCACATGGGGCTCGTGGCCACAATATTGGGGATAAGAGAACATTAAGTTGGGGGCTCTGATGTGATCTCCCCACATGGCTGAAGATAGCTCTGTCGGAGGTGTAGGAAGCAGCCAAGAAGGGTGGCCAAATGTTTGCAGGGAAACCAGTTACCCCACTATGGGAATAACCCAGGGGAGAGATGGTGGTGGCCTGGAGGGAGCAAGGCAGCTAGGCAGCATGTGGGTTCCTAACTTCATAGCTGTCCTCACTGGAGAACTAGGAGCCAGAAGGAGGAGGAGGAGCTTTGGGGTGAGGGGAGAGGGTTGCAAGGATGAATTTGGGTTAAGACGTTTTGAGTGTGAGGTGCCTGCAGGCTGTCTGGGCAGAGCAGTTCAGAGGGTATTCCTTAGATGGTTCTAGAATTCATTGTAGTGGTGCTAAAGACATGGACTTGGAAGTTGTCAGCCAAGGGTGGCAGCTACATCGTGGGAGTAGATGTGGTCCCATGAGAAGACCCAGGATGGACCTGAACAGCCCAAGGAGATGACAGAAAGTGACCTGAAATTCCCTCCTGGCGATGCCACCAACACATCTGAGCACACACGGGCACTCTTGGACTTGGGGGCGCTATCTCAGTTACTGCTGGCCACCCATCCTCCCCATCTTTAACCCCCCACCCAGTGCCAGCTGGATACCCTGCCTGTTCTCACCTGGCAGCCTTCTCTGGCTACCTGCATCTCCTTTGCTGCCTGGGCAGCAGCCCAAAGTAGCAAAGAATT
The DNA here is from genome assembly GCF_049350105.2 of Macaca mulatta. Classification (NCBI taxonomy): domain Eukaryota; kingdom Metazoa; phylum Chordata; class Mammalia; order Primates; family Cercopithecidae; genus Macaca; species Macaca mulatta. The sequence continues at coordinate 81,336,258 of NC_133425.1, read as the reverse complement.
CACAGCCTCTGGCAACAGCCCTTGGATGTGTCCCTTTCACCTTCATAACAGCCCTGAGAAGCAGGTACTGTCAGTATCATCCTGCTGTACAGATGAATAAGGTGGGGCACAGAGAGATGGGGCCACTGGCCCACAGTCCCACAGCTTGTGGGTGGCAGAGCCAGGATTCCAGCCAGGCCACCTGTCACCAAGTGGCACTTATAGCTGGTCATGCCTCCTCGTAGTTGTACCCGGCTATGCCCAGCATGCGTGCTCATGCCATTCACCTGCCCTGACATTGGGCTGCTTCCAGCCATATCCGTGGGGCCCTGCGGGAGAGGAGCAGCAGCATGTGTTATGCTGTTGGCGCCGGCCCTGCCCCAGGTGCTCTCCATGCACTGTATCCTCGCCAGCCCACTCTAGGGGCTTCTCTCATCCCCGGTCTCCACTGCAGGCCCAGCGCTGGGGCTGCTGCTTCACTGGAGGAAGCTTCTATCTTCACACTCAAGATTTGGTGTTAAAAAATAAAGAAAAATAAAGCTGGGTTCAAAATTAGCACAAGATTCGCTACAAAGAACACAAGACACAATTTCCTGTATGGTTTTTTTTCTTCAGTTTTTTTAAGACTTCCAGAAAAGTTTCCACTGCAACACTGAGACCAAAAGGGTAGAAAATGCAAATGTGAGGATCCAACCTTGAGCCATCATCTGCCCCCAGCACAGGGCAGCCACAGAGAGATCAGGAGAGGGACAGCCAATTCCTAAAGACCAGAGGCTCCAAATGGGAGATGGGCAAGAATCGTGAGGGGTCACCAAGACAGTGGGCTCCTTTGACCCTGTGCCCTGAGCCTGTAGGTGCTTGGCTCCATACATGGATGGAGGATGCATGGGGAAGTGGGGAGCTGATGAATGGGTAGATGAGTGGATGGATGGTTGAGTAGGTGGATGCATGGATGATGAATGTGTGGGTGGATGAATGAATATAAGTGAGTGAGTGAGTGAGTGAATAATGAGTGAACTGTGTTTCTAAAAAACATATCACTTGACAGCTAACAACCAGTGTGAGAGGAAACACAGCCCCAAATACTTATCATTGCAGTTGTGGGACTCACACAGACTCACAGTCACCTTTGAGTCCTGGCTCTGCCCTTGGTGGCCGGGGACCTTTGGACAGGGCTCACCCACAGGATGGACCTGCTGATCCCAGTAGCCCACAAAGTGGAGCTAAAGTGTGCAATCTAAGAGCACAGGGGTCCTGCATTCGACCCAAGAAAGAGATTGTAGTTTACCAACAAAGTTCTCGGGGGAGGCAAGACTCCAAATAGCTGTTCAGACCCAGACAAATTTGTGGACTAAAGGGAGACAGGAAACCACTCCACAGAAAAGATCAACTTTTCACCTTCCAAGTCTCTCTGCAATGGAAAAAGCAGCTCTGTGTACAATAGAACTCTCCCATCCTTCAAGAATTCAAGCCCACAAATGACCAGTTGTGGCGGATTAATGCTGGCCACAAGTTCTCTGACACTCAGCCCATTAAAGGTGGGGGTCTGTGTCTCTTTCTTCAATCCAGTGGGCTCTGTGCCTGCTTTGACCAGCAGCATAGGTAGAAGTGCTGCTGTGTCCATTTCCAGGCCTGAGACTTAAGAATCTGCCAGCTGCTTCTTCCTGCCTCCTAGAACATGTTCTCTTGGTGTCCTGAGCCACTGTGGAAGAAGTCCATTTATGCTGCTGGGGAGAGCACATGGAGAGACCCGAGGTGATGTGGAGACAGAGAGCTGACAGCCTTCCCATCATCCCCATCAGTGAAGCCACCTTGGTCCATCCAGAGCAGGCCATCAACCAGCTGAGTCCCACTGAGGGACCGCCGTCAATGCCAGGGAAGCAGAACAACCAGTCAGCTGAGCCCTGCCTAAACTGCTGACCACAAAGCTATGAGATAGAATAAAGTGGTTATCATTTATGCCACAGAGCTTGGGGCAGTTGGTTTCGCAGCAGTAGAGAACTGACACACTAACTCTTCTGCCTAAAGAGCCATGGACCATATGTCGTCTCTGAGACACTGTGACTCTGAGTCATAGAGCTCCAAAATCAACAAGGGTCAGGCCCTTCTACTTTAACTCTCACTCTGGCTTGATAAAACCCAGATCCATGAGGCTAAGACATGGGTATAAGATTAAAAATCCCAAATTAATTGACTTAAAAATTTCATTTCATCCCCATTGAAATGTACTCCTAAATGCCCCCTAAAGGAAGGAAAAATGGAAAAAATTAAAAGACAAGATAATATGAATTCTAATGGTGAAGATTATCCTTCTATAGTGTCCAGGGCAGCTAAGGCCCAAGTCTTCTTCATTCACTTGTTTTACTCAACAGACATCTACTGAGCTGAGCACCTCCTATGTTCCAGGTGCTCTAAGACATAGGCTCTAGGGATACAGCAGTAAACACAGACAGACACAGTCTGATCCTTCTTGAACTTATTGCCTTATAGAGGAAACATGCTAATTAAAAAGAAAAACTTGTTCAAGCGTGGCTCACACCAGCAATCCCGGCAGTTTGGGAGGCCATGGTGGGAGAATCGCTTGAGGCCAGGAGTTCAAGACCAGCCTGGGCAACATAGTGAGATCCCATCTCTACAAACATAACAAACAAAAAATAACAGGCGTGGTGGTGCATACCTGTAGTCTCAGCTACTTGGGAGGCTGTGGCAGGAGGATTGCTTGAGGCCAGGAGTTTGAGGCTGCAGTGAGCTGTGATCACCACTGCACTCCAGCCTGAGTGACAGAGAAACACCCTGTCTCTAAAAAAATAAAAGGAATAAAAGAAAAGAAAAGCTCCTGCCAGGCGCCATGGCACAAGCTTGTAATCCCAGCACCATGGGAGGCTGAGGCAGGCAGATCATGAGGTCAGGAGTTGGAGACCAGCCTGGCCAGTATGGTGAAACCCCATCTCTACTAAAAATATAAAAATTAGCCTGGCGTGATGGTACACACCTGTAGTCCCAGCTACTCGGGAGGTTGAGGCAGAAGAATGGCTTGAACCCAGGGGACAGAGGTTGCAGTGAGCCGAGATCGCGCCACTGCACTCCAGCCTGGGTGACAGAGCGAGACTCCATCTCAAAAAAAGAAAAAACAAAAGGAAAAGCTCCCACACAGAAGTGTATGCATGTTGAGGTGGCAAGCCCTGTGCATATGCAATGGGGGCAGCCCTAATCTGGAGGGTGGTCAGGAAAGGTTTTCCTAAAGTGGTAGACCCTACTTCAGGTAGACTCTGAAGGAAGCAGGAGTTAGCCAGTACAGGAGGAAAGAGAGTGGATTCCAGGCAGAGGAAATGGCACGTGCAAAGGCTCCCGGGTAGATGGAAGGGGACGTGACATGCTGGAGAAAGTAGAAAAAAGCCAGTGTGCCTGGAGCCAGGAGAGCAAGGGGAAGCAGGAGACAGCCAGGGTTCAGGGGATGGGGTGGGTGAGCAGGGCCAGCCCACGCAGACCTTTACAGAGCACACAACCCACGCTCCTTGGCTTTTGAAAAGATGGCGCAGATCCACTTTCTAGCAAATGTCTTGCATAGCTGCTAGATGAAGGGCACCTTGGCTGTGTCAAAACTCCTTGAAGGCCAGGGCTTGAAGGGCCACAGAGGCTGCCTCAGCTGCTTCTCTTCTGGATAGACCAGATGGTCCGCAGAGCACAGTTTCCCAAGGGAGAGAGGTCAGGGCCTGAGCCACTCACTATTCCCTGGCTCTGTTACCTCAGGAAAGTCCTTTAATGGCTTTAGTGAGTCTGGGCTTTGGTTTTCTTCCAGAGTGCAGTATGGGAAGGGGGAAGAGAGTAAACTTCCAGTGGAGAACCCAACAGCCAACGTCCACCTTGGTAAGTTACACGGACGGCATGGACCATGGATAGGAAGTGATGAGAATAGCACTTTAATCTGAGATTTACCTCCCAAAAACCGGTAACCCCAGGTTAACCATGAGAAAAACATCAGAAAAGCTCAAACTGAGGGATCTTCTGCAAAATATTCTACCTGAGTAATCCTCAAAACCATCAGCATCATCACAGACAGGCAAAGTCCCAGAAACTGTCAGCCAAGAGGAGCCCACGGAAACCCAATGACTATCATGTGGAATCCTGGATGGGATCCTGGGACAGAAACAGACATGAGGGGAAATCTGAGGGAATTGGAATTAAGTGTGGATTTCAGTTAATGATCATGTATCATTATTGGTTAATTAATTAGAACGAATGTACCATGTTAATGTAAGATGTTAATAACAGGGGTAACTGAAGGCTGGTAGATGGGAACCATTTGTATTATTTTCTCAATTTTTCTGTAAAACAGTGCTAAAAAACAAGGTCTATATGCTTTAAAAAATTCGGATACCCCAGGCCTCATCTTTAGAGATTCAAATTCCAGCCTGGGTTGGTGCAGGCACTGATCTTTTTTGAAGTTCCCTAATGCGTGGCCAGGGGCAAGTGGCCGAGCTTCACTGTGGACATGGGTGGTGCAGCCATAGCAGGAAGGGCTGCCGTGTTGCAGTCACTCTGGGCTGGGTCCACAACCAGCCTGAGTTAAGCCACACTGGGCACTTAAGGACGCTGAGTGACCATGAGTCGACAGTGCTGTGGCTGGGGTTCCTAGTCTGGGTGGGAAAACTGAGCTTGATGCTCTGAGGTCACTGTCAACCACAGGATTCCACGGCCCCAGAAGGAAAAAGCTACCAGATTCTGGACACCTGGATTCTAGCTCAAGCTATGTGTCCTTTAACTTAGCGACCTTCTGGACTCCAGTTTCCAAATCTCCATAGACAGAGGCCAGGACTGGTTGCTGTGAGCTGTCCTCCCCAAACAGAGCAGTGTGCCAGGCTAACCCACAGCTCCCCTTTGGTGGAGGCCTACCGAATCTTGACCACTGTCAAGGTCAATGTTGTCCTGTAAGAGCAATAAGTTCTGCAGTGAGCATAGTGTCGAGGAATGATGGTTATGCTCAGGAGCCCTGGATTTGGACTGTGCTGGTGAGTAGCAAGCTGCTTAACCTCTCTGTGCCTCTGCTTCCTCATCTGTAAAATGGGAATGACAATAATGATGACCTCACAGCACTGTTTGCAACTAAAAGAGATGATCCAGGCAGTGCTCCAAAAGTGGTCACTGTTACCCAGGAGACAGAGAGCAGGGCTGGACAGAAACTCCATGTTTTACTCATTGATGTGGACCCAGGCTTGGCATGTGGGTGGTTAGCAAACATCTGTGGAATTGTTAAATAATTAACCAAGTATTATAAGACAAAACAATGAGCTGAACATTCTGCAGTGGAACAAGTCATAGGTAGCTACAAGACACAGGATGGAAGGAAAGATTCTGTACGTCCTAGAACTTGGGAAAGATTTGCCTTGTGGCCTGTATCAGGCAGAATAATGGTGTCCCATCCTTAAGACCTCCATGTCCTAACCCTGGAACTTATAGACAGGTTAGGTTACACAGCAAGGGGGAATTAAGGTTGCAGATGGAATCAAGGTTGCTAACCTTAAAAGAGGGAGTTTATCCTGGATTATCTGGGTGGACCCACTGTCATCACAGGGTCCTTATAAGTGGAGAAGAGAGTCAGAGAGGTGGGATGTGGGAGGGACTCACCTGGCATCACTGGCTTTGAAAGTAGAGGGAGGGCCCACAAGCCAAGGAGTGCAGGTGGCTTGTAGAAGGTGGAAGAAGCAAGGAAACAGATTCTCCCCTAGAGCCTCTAGGAGGAACAAAGCCCACATCTTGATCTGGGCCCACTAGGACTGACGTTGTACTTCTGGCCTCCAGCGGTGAAAGAGACTAAATGTGTATTATTCACAAATTTGTGCTTATTTATTACAGCAGCTATGGGAAGCCAATACAAGGAGTGTGCAAGAGCCTACAGCGAGGGCCAGAGACACCTGCTCAGCCAGTGACAGGGATGAAAGGTGACAAGGGCTTTAAGCATTCTTTTGGACATAGGGAGAGACTGTCAAACTGTAGTCATCACTCAACGCTCTTCTCACTGATTTATTTGCTGTTATTTTCAGGCATATAATCTTTCAGATGATTGGCCACAAATTTCAGTGTTTAAAAGCAAGTTACCAAGAGAAAAATGCTGAAAGTCCTTGCTCTCAGTCCCCTTCCGACCCGTACACTCTCAGACACTGGATAGGCCACTGAAACAACTGAACAAAGATATCAGGGGGAGGGGGGTGAATTACAGGCCATTTTCATTTACTCAGTCAGTGTCCATCGCTACACTGTAGTGGATATTTGTCACTAATGTGGGCACCCCAGCCTCAGAGCCCCTCTGCTGTTTACAGGATTTTCTCTCCCATGAGAGGGGAGTAGGACATGCCAGACACTCATGTTTCCAGCCTCCTTTGCAGCTAGAGTGCAGTCATGTGACCCAGGCTCCCCAGGTGCCCCCACACCTGGTGTTAACTCTGTAACTAGTACCCAAGAAGCAAGGGAGCAGGGCCTGGCGTCTACCCACCCCACATCCTTCTATGAGGTCTCATGCTCCTTAACCACAGTTGGCATTTGCTGCTTACAACAAACACCTCTAACTGATTCAGGGTTGGGACAATGCATGCAAGGCCCTGCAATGCTGTCACCAAAGGAGTGTTCTGCAAATGGCCCACCGGCCCTGGTCATCCCTCTCCCCAGGAGGATTAAGGAAGGCTTGGCATTATCATCACCAAATACAATTAACCAGCACAAAAACTACGCAGACCAGTCAAAGGAGAATTAGGAAGACACCCAAGAGCAAACAGCGTTGCCCATCCATCAAGGTGCCATTCTCTGTGGGGTGCTGGGTTCTGTGGCAACGCCAGAAATGGCGTGATAGGAAAGGTGGCTCACCCTCTCTCACTCTTTCTAGCCCAGTGGCATTCCGAAAGTGCCTTACTTTTCATGTGATACCTCGTTTTCACTCCAGCAACACGGCCAAGTAGGCAAGGCAGGAGAGTCCCATTTTACAGCTGAACAAGTGGAGGAACAGAGGGGTGGGGCCATTTCCATAAATGATGGGGCCAGGGCGGGAACAGAAGGTTCTAGAGTCCTCAAGCTTTTCTAATTGGCAAGGAAGGGGTGGGAAAGAGGTGAGGAAGAGAATGTCCCTCAGGACGCCTCGGGCTGCAAGGAGCAGAGTCAGATTCCTTGACTCCAACTCAAAGGAATGTCTGCCCCACAAACAGAGAGTCCTAAATCAAGGCAGCCTGGGGCTGGCACTTCAGGCTCTGCCACTCCCATCTCCACGTGTCAGCGCCATCCTTGGCTGGCAGCAAGATGGGGGCCTCATTTCCATCCCATCCTCTGGACATGCCACATGGCAAGGAAGGAGGGACCTTCCTGGAAGCCCCAGCAGGTCTTTTTCCTCTCAGCTCATTGGCTGTTATTCAATCCCATGCCCCTTCCTGAGCCAATCACTGTCAAGAGGGTGGGGTGCCTTAGAGAGGGATAAAAGATTCATAGCTGGTAGTGAGGATGGGGACCCCTCCCACTGAACCATACAGAGGAGGACTTGATAGCTGAACAAGATTAGAGCTCTATGAGCAAGGAAGAAAGGGAGAATGCATGTCGGAGGTGAAGCAACAGTGTTCCCATCAGTGGCCAACTTCTAAGAGAATCCTGGATTGCCACCTGAGCCTGGTCCCTGAGTCTCTGTTTCGTTTCTTTTCTTTTCTTCTCTCTTTTTTTTTTTTTTTTGACAGGATCTCCCTGTATCATCCAGGCTGAAGTGCAATGGTGCAATCACAGCTCACTGCAGCCTCGAACTCCAGGGCTCAAGTGATCCTCCTGCCTCAGCCTCCCAAGTAGCTGGAATTACAGGTGCACACCACCATGTCTGGCTAATTTTTTAAAATTTTTTTGTGGGGATGAGGTCTCCCTAGGTTGCCCAGGCTGGTCTTGAACTCCTGGGCCCAAGTGATCCGCCCATCTTGGCCTCCCAAAATGCTGGAATTACAGGCATTGAGCCACTGTGCCTGGCCTCAGTTTCTTTATCTAAACAGTGGGAATGATGCTCTTGCAAGATGTTGGGAGGGTTAGGTGGCATGGTGTGTTCACAGGTTCTCAACAACCTTGAGTTGCTGTCCTACTTAGGAAGATGCTCAGTTGTCCCTAGGACGTTCCCCCTTTCTTCCTTGCTCACAGAGCCCTGATTTTGTGCGGATGTCCAGTCCTCCTCTATATGACTTGAGGGGAGGGGTCCCCATCCTCACACCCAGCTATGAATCCCCATCACTCTCTAAGGTCCCTCATCCCCCTTGACAGTGATTGGCTCAAGAAGGGGCATGAGACAGAATAAACACATTTATCTTCCCTGTACACCAGATCCTCCACACAGCCTTTTGATCGCTGGCATAATCCATGAGCCAAAGTGTTAGTGGTGCCTGTGTCTATGTCTTCAAGACCTGAAGCGGGCCCTGTGTTGGAAACGTGCCACTTCCCAGGGACCTTGGGGTTATGGAACTGGAACTAATTACACTGAAGCACCTCTTGGTCCCCATTCAGCAAGAGTTACAGTCACCAGGAGCCCCTCGAGGTAATTAGCTCTCACCTGATGAACGGTTCAAAGTCAGAACACGAGTCAGCATTAGCAGAAGATGGTGATCAGTTCCAGAACATTCTGGTCACTTCAGAATGTGTGGCTCACCCACTCACACATTCACCCATTGGTTGTTCATTTGACAAACATCGCTCGTGTGCCTGCTCTGTGCCCGGGCGTGGGCTGGACACGCGGTCAGCATCCACTCCGTTTGGGTTTCTAGGCACAGGCTCTTCTGTGCTTGGCGTTTTTAAAGCAATCCCATTTGAAATGCAACCGAAATTGTAAGCCTCGTTTGAACTAATTCTTTTCTTCCCACACAACCGAAGACAACGTGTCTGATGATGTCGTTCAGACTTTCCAACTACAAATAACCTTTCGTTCAAGCCCAAAAACACGATGGACGGGAAGGAAAATTTCTTGTGAAACCCCTGCACTCACAGTGGTTTGAGAGGAAATATCGTCTTGGCTGTGACAGCATCATGGTCGAATCTCACACCCAGAGAAAGGAAACGCCGACTTTAACCTCAAAACGAGGAAGATCATAATAGTGAAAAGAAAAAAAAGAAAGACAAAAAACGTCTACCCCAGAAATCCCTAACTGCTGCCCAGCCTGGGAACGTGTTGGGAATTTTTCCAAAGAAAGAGACCAAAGGACAACCCCAGGATGGCTGAGAGCTTGGGAAAACGGAGAGAGAACCCATGAGACAGCCACGGGAGGAAGGCAGATGCCAGGCAAGACGAGGGTGGCAGAAGCGAGTCAGGAGGAAGTGGCTTTGTGAGCCATCGACCTCACAGAGGGGGAGAAGCAGAAACGTAACCAAGCAAGGTGCAGAGCTATTTTCAGCCTTGGGGTTTTCACCCCAGGGTCCCCAAAGTGCTTGGGGCAGAGTACAGCTCCCCTTTGAGAAAGTCGGTGCTCTGGACTGATGGGAAGGACAAAAGAGAAGCCAGCTGAGAAGAAGGAGAGTCAGGGGATGCGGGGGTGGCACACACCCTCAGTGGAGCCTTGGGTTCCAGGCACCCACGCTCTGGGCCTCTGTTTTCTCACCTGCTCACTGAGGTTCTCTGTGAGATTCCTATGGTGGCTGTAACAAATGACCACAAATTTAGTGGCTTGAAACAACACACATTTATTCTTTTACAGTTTTGAGAAGTCAAAGTGTGGGCAGAACGGTTCCTTTCTGGAGGCTTTAGGGGAGAATCTGTTTCCTCGCTTCTCCAGCCTTTAGAGGCCACCTGCAGTCCCTGGCTCACAGCCATCTTCAAAGCCAGCAGTCACATCGCCCTGACCTCCGCCTCCATCAACCATGTCCTTGCTGACGCTGACCCTCCTGCCTCCCTCTCATAAGGACTCCTGCAATGACGATGACTACAATGACTACGACTACGAAGTGGGGCTGTGAAAGGAAAATCTCTTGGACCCCTTCAAACTGGGAACTGCTCAGGGCAAATCTCCCTTCCTTTCTATTCGATGCGTATTCTGATTGCCTCGCTTATCAGAAACTCAAAAGAATGCAACCCGTTGTCTCACCTACCTGTGACCTGGAAGCCCCTTTCCTGCTTCGAGCTGCCCACGCCTTTCTGGATGGAACCCGTGTACTTCTTACATAAATGGATTGATGTCTTGTGTCTCCCTAAAATGTATAAAACCAAGCTGTGCCCGACCACCTTGGGCAATGTTGTCAGGACTTCCTGAGGCTGTGTCACGGATGCACCTCCTTAACTTTGTCAAATAAACCTCCTTAAAGTGATAGAGACTTGTCCTTTTTCTCAATTGACAGGACCAACCCAGATAATCTAGGCTGCTCTCCCCGACTCAAGGTCACATCTGTAACATCCTTCATGCCATGAAAGGTCACATAGTCACAGGTTGTTTCCTTGAACTCATTAAGAGTCTCTGTAAGAGGATGACCCTTCTACGAAACCCATTCTCAGTTACAATGGTGGCTAATGTTTATCCAGGGCTTCCTCTCCCCCAGCTGCCGCTCCATGACCCGTGTGTTCTACCAGCATCCCCACGAGTTAAATCCCATCCTCATGTTCTGTACACAGATGGGAAAACAAGGCTTGGGGTGGGCGCACCGAATGACTAGTTCACGTTCACACAGCAGCAAACAGCAAAGCGCGAGCTCTCGGCCACGTCAATATCCTGCCACCCTGGTGTCAGAGGCAAGACTGGCCTCACCTGACTGAATCAAACAGATCCAGGGTTGAACGTAAAGCTTCTTAGCAACAGGAGCTGTCATCCATTGCTCCTAGATGAGGATGCAAGCTGGCACCGCCATTTTAAAAGACAGCCTGTCAGTTTCTTGAAAACTAAACACACTCTTCCCATACGATCCGGCAACCGTGCTCCCAAGTGTTTACCCAAATGAGTTGAAAGCATATGTCCACACCAACACCTGCACACAGATGTTCACAGCAGCTTTATTTGTGATTGCCAAGTGGCACGGAGCTTACTGAGGTGCCACCAGTGAGTTTTGCGATGCCATCTGAGTTGCTGAATTAAGACAAAGTCCAGGAAGGAAAGATCAAGACTGTCACCATAGTGACATAGTGGCCTGGCCTGTTTCTCACTGCCCTCCTGGCACGGCGTCCTCTAACCCTCATCGTTCCCCTCACACCACGTGCTCTCTGACTTGGTCCTTCTCACTCTGCCATGCCCACTCCCTCCCTGTCATCCTAGCTCCTCGCAGTTCTTTGAGTCCTGGATCAAACCCTACCTGCCCTCCATCCAAATCCCTCTGTGGCCCTGAGATTGGATAAGGAGCCCTCCCCTGTCTCCTTTTCCTAGACCATGAGCCGGGGAGGGCAAATGCAGGAGCACCCGCTGTGGGCCCCACATCCCAGCTCTGAGCCTGGGTTCCCTGACCCTTTAGCGGGTGGCCTGGACACTCAGAGTTCCCATATGTTCCCAGCCCCAGTCTCTCCTTTATCTCACCCGTCCGCCACACACTGCCAGGACATCTCCAGAACATACCCCTGACCCTCTAGCCCCTGCCCTGACGTAGTCATAGAATTTATTGAGAATTCATTGAGAGCCCCGTGTGAGTCAGGTGTAGGCACACACCCAAGAGCCCCACGCAAGTACGTGAAACCATGGAAACTACTACCATCATCCCTGTTTTGCAAATGAGGAAACTGAGGCTCCAGAAAGCCAGGTGACCCACACATGCTCAGCTTGCTAGACAGTGTCAGAGCCTAAGTTCACCCACGTCAACCCAGTGCCCTCTCATACCTGTACCTCTGATGGCGTCCCATTGCCGAAGAATAAACCTAACACACAGTCTGGCACTCAGGGCCATTCCCCACTGTGGCTCGTACTCGACCTCACCATCACACCCCTCACCACGCCTGCACAGCACAGACGTCTCCCAGACACAGCATGCCCTGTGGGCCTGGGAGGTCATGCTTGCCTTCCCCATCTGACACTCTCCTCTTTTTTTTTTTACCCTCAAGGCCCAGTTTAAATATCATGTTTCTGTGAAATCACTCTGGGAAGAGTACGGCTCTGGGATCAGCACTGCCCAGCCTCCCAAACAGGGCTCCCTCCTCTAGGGAGCACAGATGCAGCAAACCGCGACTGCAGCTGGATGAGGAGGGGATGGCAGGAACCTCGGTCCAGGCTGGGTAGGGATGGGCCTATGTGGTGAGGAGCCTGGGCTGGTGTTCGAAACCGCCAGGAAGACCTGGGGGGAGCAGCAGGAATCAGTGCCAGGCTAAGGGATGGCCGGGTTCCGTCGTGGAATCCTTTGGAGTCCCATGTAGGACCTGCTGTCATGTCTGAGACTTAGACCTTCTCCTGGTTTCCACCATAGCTTCTATTTACCAAGAGGGCCCACGCAGAGTAGGCAGGGGGATGTTCAAAATACTTAGCTGCAGGCACCAGCCACTCGAGCAGATGCCAGCTCTGCAGCACAGTGTGGGCTCCCTTCCCGCTCCCCAAGAACACCCACGTGTCCGCCAGGGAACCATGAAATGCAGTGCAGAAGCTGGACAGCCTAAAGCTGCACTTCACCAAGAAACACACAAGGAGCCCAACCCCACCCGTCATCGGAGAAGTGCAAATTTAAACCGAAATGAGCACCACTACATCTGCCAGGATGACTAAAACATAAACGACTGAAAGTACCAAGCGTTAGTGAGGATACAGAGCCACGGAAACCCTCGTGCTGCCCATGACCGTGTGCACCAGGGCGACCCACGGGAGACAGGCCCTCTCGATTGACAGGGCCAACCCGAATAATCTAGGCTACTCTCCCCAGCTCAAGGTCACATCTGTAACGTCCTTCGTGCCGTGAAACGTCACATAGTCACAGGTTGTTTCCTTGAAGTCTCTAAGAGTCTCTGTAAGAGGATGACACTTCTACAAAACCCAGGTTGTCAGCAGGTCAGCAGGTCATCACGCTGAATGTACACACACCTGTGACTCAGAAATCCCGCTCTGAAACAAGTGCACCTGTACACGACCACTCACTGTAGGTCCCACAGTGACAGCCAAAATCTGGACACCAAGCAGGTGCCCCTGCATGGGAGAGCGCGTCAGTCATGGCACAGTCCCACCATAGAATGCAGCAGTGACAGCGAAGAAGCAACTCCAGCTACACGAAGCCATGGGGGGCTCTCCCCGCCTAGGGCTGGGCGAAGGAACTCAGACACAAAGGAGCGTGTACTGTCTACTCCTGTTGATATAACACCCAAGATAACAGGCACGTGTTTAGGGACTAGTTGGCAGTAAGAGTGTAGAGAAAAGCAGGGGTGCTTACCCTAGAAGTCAAGATTGGGCTGACGTCAGCAAGGTCAGACTGCCTTCCCACCAGCATCTCCTCTGGGTGGGACAGAAGCGAGCCTTAGGCGCCAGCGCGGCCAAGCGGAAGATGCGGGAGGAGGTGTTTCCCCAGGCAGCAGCTGAGGCCCTTTAGCAAGAAAACATCACATTGTATCTTCCCACCCTATTTGCCAGACAAGGAAACTGAGACTCAGGGAGGTGAAGGGACTTGCCTGAAGCAGCACAGGCACAGCAAAGGCGGGCAGAGCTCCCTCACCCACACCCACTGCCTGCCTCCCGCCTCCCGGTGCTGCTGCCCTTCCCGCTCCAGGCTGGGGCGGCGGGCAGCCATCCCAGAGGGCAGTTGTTGTTGACCTCTGGGCCCTACAGGTTTTCCTGCCTGTGAGGAAGAGAAAGGATCTCAGCCGAGATCAGAATCAGGAAATGAAAGGAACCCTTGAAGGAACGACCTTAGGTTTCAGAAAGGCCCAAGTCCCCACCTTCACCCGGGCCTTTGGAAGGGCAGGCTCGCCCTGAGTGAAGCTGCTCCTCAGCTGAGTCTCGCGGCCTTGCCTGGGCTGAGCAGGCACAGCTGTCTGGAGTCACTATTTTCCTAGTGGCTGCACAAAAGCCTCCGTTAGCATCTGGAGACCTTCAGAGTAGCTCCGTCTGCCACCCTGGAGGCACTGAACACCCCCATCTCCCACCGACCCCAAACCCAATGTCCCAGCCCCAGCCCCAGGTGGCCACACCTGCACCCTCCTCATCCATCAGGGACGAGCTGATCCCCCACTCTATGAAGCCCTCCTCCCCATCCTCTGAGCCCCTGAAGCCCGCGTCAGGTCCAGCACAGGTCACTGCTTGCCTTAGAAGTGGGAACCATGTTGACCAGCTCTGGTGGGCAGCCAGCACACACCCATGTATCAGGAACCATTTATGGAACCCGTCCTGCGTGTTGGAGATGTGACAGTGAGCAAGACAGACACAGACCCTCCCTCCACAAAGACAGACGGCCACTCCGGCCTTCCTCCAACCCAGCACTTCTGACTTTCGGGCTTGGATCCTTCTAGCTGGGCAGGTGAGGGCCATCCTTTGCACTATGGGGTGTCGAGCGGCGTCCCTGGCCTTGACCCACTAGATGCCAGTAGCACCTGCTTTCCGTCACGACAACCAAAAATGTCTCCAGACATGGCCAGATGTCCCAAGGGCCAAACCACCCCTGGTTGAGAACCGCCTACTGGTGGACACAGCTGCACAGCATCCTTAGTGAGGGCATTAAACGATCACAAGAGGAATGTGTCATTGCACCTGCTAGACACTTACTGCATGCCAGCCCCTCTGGCCCTGGGAGGGACGAGCTCCTTTACGGATGAGGGAAGGGCCCAGCAGTGCTCTGGGACTTTCCCTTGCTCACATTGTAAGGGGCAGAATGAGGGTCCCAGCCTCAGCCTGCTGCCCCGCTTCCTGGTGGCGATGCGTAGAGAGGTTTGGAAAAGAGAGGAGTGTCGTTGACATGTCCAGGTTTCGGGGGACCCTCTTTGCCACAAAAATTGAGAAATTCATGAGAGAAGCTTCCTCTGCAAAGGACAGGCCATAAAAATCAGTGCCTCATGCAGCACAGAAGAGGCACACAAAAGCCCTTCAGAGACCAGAATAGATGACAGGACGTGTGTCAATCAAGGGGGACCCGGGCACAGAAGCGAGGTAGGGACGCTGATTCGAGTGCTGGCCCTGCTGCCGCGAGCACTGCCCCGGGCGTCCTGGCTGTGGACCGGACTTCCTTGGTATGACCGTCCCGAGAGTGAACAAGAGCAGCTCAGGCCAGCAGGTGCCAGGGGGTGCTGGTGGCACATGCCTTTGACTCTGGAACTGACCTCCCCCTGCTGTTTGTGTGGCTAATCTCATCGAAGTTATTTAGCCTCTCTGTGCCTCCGCTTCTCCATCTGCAAAATGGAGAGAACGAGAATGGAATGAAATGTGTGCCGGGTAGGTCCCGGACAGCCATTGGCACACTCGACCGAGGTTAACTCAAGCAAGGGGTTTGCAAAGGGACTAAGCTCATGGGTGTGGGTGGGCCTCACACAGAGGCCACAGACTTTCTCTGGAAAGCTGGAAAGAGGCAGATAGTGAGTATCTTCGGCCTGGAGGGTCGCACGGCCTCTGCTGCAGTCGCTGAATTCTGTCGTTGCAGCTCCATGGCCAGATTTGGTCTGCAAGCCAGATTTGCTGAGGCCTGGTCTAAGGGAACCCAAGGAGACAGAGCAGGAACAAGGAGGAGCTGTCAACAAAGTCAGGGGACCTAGAGGGGCCAGGCGAGAGCATGGCTGCCGGAGCCCAGGAGGAGGGCGGTGTGGGGGCCGGTGCCTCAGGGGGAGCATTGTTGACTCAGAGAGACTCGGGTAGAAAACAGGGGAGTAGGCGCTCTGGCCTCTCTCTCCTCCCTCCCTCTGGTCTCCCGCTGGGCACCTGCTGGGGAAGCTGCTCATGGTCCCTGGAAGATGTCAGTCTCCCTGGGAGAGCAGGTGGATGTTGGGACGATAGGAAGGTGTTCAGCAAAACAAGCTGAGAGCACGGTCTGCTCAGGCAGGCGCTCCAGCACTGTCGTAAGCTACGTTGGTGAAGAGGGCCTTCGAAAAATCTCTTCGCCCCGTCTGATCGAATCCCCAGCCACTGGGCAGCCTCCCACATTTGCTGCCCATGTCACTGGGGCACAAGGAGAGGCTGACTCAAACACTCAGGTATGCCAGCAGTCGAACGAAGGTGGTGGCGTGGGTTAAGCGTCCCTCTGTCGCTGCGCCAGGGAGACCATCCTTAGCAAAGAGCCCCTCCCCGTGGGCCAACCAATCCCGGGGCAGAGGGGACACCCAATAGGGCTGAGGACCAAAGCTGGGGTCCAGAGGGCCCGCTGGCTTTCACCACGCCCGAGTCAGCCCGCACGACTGAATGCCTTGCCACCGAAACTGCACCCGGGAGCAGCCCTGAGCCAGCAGCGAGGGGCCTCTACAAAGAGGGAGTACAAGCCAACAACCCCGAACGGCCACAGTTGTTGAGAACCAACACTCCTCCCTCCAGGGCTGTGCTGAGTTCTCCCATCATCACGGTCGCGAGAATCCTCCCAACAGCTAACACGCACCCAGGGCTTACGGTGTGCAGGGCGCTTGTCTAAGCATGTCACATGCATGGTCTCATTTAATCCTCACAAACACCCCAGGAGGTCAGGACAATGAGTCCCCACAACATCCATGTGATGTGGGAAGAATCCATCATGTATAGTCAAGGATACTGAAATTCAGAGAGAAGTCATTTTCCAAGGTCACACAGCTCGTCAGTAAGGAGTCGGGATTGGAACCCAGGTCTAGCCGACTTCTCAGCCCGTGTGCACCCTTTGCAACTGCCCACACTGAACCTGGTGGGAATTCAGGCACATTCCCCAAACTGTCTCCCGCTTCTCCCCCTCCTCTCCAAACACCACCTTCAGTTCCCCCACCCCATCCTGCCACCCAGCAGTTCCACCCCCAGGGGTCCCTGCCTCTGCCCTGCAGCCCTATCTGGCTCAGTGATGCAATAGCCCCAGCCAGCCTTGCAGTTGAAATGTTCTGAAATGTACAGTAGACCGGGCCATCTGCTTCCTCCAAACATCACCTTCTGCCTCTGCTGAGAGCCGGGGCAAACGTGCAAGGACACAAAAGCAACAGTCACTTTATTTCTGGGCTTAGGATTTCGAACTGGCCTGGATTGCTCAATGTCTCCTTTTAGACGCGGAGGGCAGAGAGGCCAGAAAGAAGGCTCCGCAGATGCTACAGGAAGGGAAACGCTGAATGGGGAGCTCACATCTGGAGCTGCTCACACGCACTGTGATTTTCCTCTCCAGAAGCTCGTCAAGAAAATAGCCTCTTCAGGGAAGATGAGCATTAATAAAAAATTAAAAATTAAAAAAAAAAAAAACAGCCAGAGTCCCTTCTGAGAGATTTTTGTTTTCAGGTTTCCTTTTTGTTTCTAACTCCCTCTGGCCCTTATTATTTAGAAAAAAGGAGAGGGAGATAACTATCATGTACCAGGCCTTGGTAGATGCTTGTAACTCATATAAAGCCAGGAGCCGTGGGGCTCAGTCTCAGAGGAATGGCCTCTTGAAAAAGCATAGCTCAGCAAACACATGTAACCTCAGATGAACTCAGACCCTCCATCTGCACGAGTTGAGACCCAGGAGGTGAATGCACATGGAGAAGCCACCACATCTGTAAACAGCCTTTCTCCTCATCTGCACCTCCTTCGGGCCAGCCCGCTACTGCCCGGACGCTCCATGGGAGCACCTTCTCACCTTTCTCTGCCTCTTTCCCTTTCTCGATCCTAGAGTTCAACTTAGCCTCTCCCCAGCAGGAAGCAACCCCTCCAGGAAGGGAGGAGCAGGCTCACAACCTCGTTCTCTTGGAAGACAGAGGAGGGGAGATTCTCACAGTGATTTCTCCTGCAAGACTTTTGTTCACTCATTCGACCTCACAGAAGCCCTATGATCTCGCTCTTATGTTTTCAGTTTTTTGTCAGGAGAAGAGGATGAGAAGGGAAGTCCCATTTCTGTAGCACTTCTTCTGTGGCAGGTAGCTTGGGGGATACTGTTTCTGTAGTCCTTCCTGCCCCCCCTGGAGCCCCATGTCATTCACGTCTGTGTGCTCTTGTGGCCCTTCCTGTTCACGGCCACCTTCACTGCCAGAGCCCGACCCCGCTGTGTCCACTCACCGCTGCTCACTCTGCAAGCGTGTACAGAGCGCCGCCGAATCCCAGGCGCTGGGCCAGGGACTGCATAGAGCTGGGATGTGGCCATCCTTGCCGTTGCACACGCGCAGAGAGCAAATAGGTCATTCCATTGTAATTATTTAATAACTGTGTGATAAACATGTATACCACTATGGTAAGCTGTCTAATAATTGTATGGTTATACCATCAGACCCTCACTTCCATAATTCACGTAACTGTGAAATTAAATAACTATGTTTATAATTAAAGATAACCAAACAACTCTATCACTATATAATTCTATAGTTATTTTAGCATCACATTATTTTATAATTGCTAATTATTAAATACTTACCTATAGTTGTTTAATTGTTGACATTGTAGTCCATTGACATAAATTATTGTAATTATACTTATAACTATTTAATAATAAATAAACAATGAAGAAAGAAAGGGAGGGAGGCATTAATGATACGTGCAAATCCACTTTCTTCGTATGTACTGCGTGCCAGGCACTGTTCTAAGCTCTCCATACTTATTAAGTCATTTAATCCTCCCAATAGGTAACATTATTGCCACTTTTTTACAGATAAAGAAACTGAGGAACAGAACGTTTAAGTAACACACACGGCTAATGATCCCTGAGCTGGAACGCAAACCCTGGATCATTCCGGCCATTACACACGTTTTCCTTGAAAGTCCTGACAAACCCTCTCCGAAGCAAACACAACCCCTCACCCGCCCCACCCCGCCCACCCCAATCCAGTTTATGCAGCTGTGACTCCCCCTGCCAGCACCTGCCGCAGTGTCTGAGACTTCTCCGGTCGCCTGAGCCCACCCCTGCACACAAGGCAAGAGGAAAGTGCCAAGTCATTAACAACCTGGGCCTGGCTCTGCAGGGCTTGGGCCTCAGCATTCCTCAGAAATCCCAGGCCTCCTGTAGCACAGGGTCATCATTAGAGCCGCAGGTCCCCTTCCCCTCCCAGCGCTTCTGAGATCACCTCCCCTACGTCGCTTACCTCGAATCCTTTTGTTTCTGTCTCTGTTCCTGGGGGAATCCAAACCCGACTCCACCCCACTTTCCAATACCGACAGCTCACACTGATAAACTGTGAGTCTCTGCCAAGCGCTGTTCTGGGATGCCTTGATGTGTTAGAGCACTCAAGCCTCACAACAAGTGGGGAAACTGAGGCTTGGGGCATCTGAATAACCCAGCCTCTTTCACTCGGCTACAGGTGGTGGAACTGGAGGTTCAAACTGGGCATTCCTGGCCCCACAAAAACCATAACCCACGGTGGGCTGTTTCATTATCTTTCTTGCTCTTATGAAGAAACTTTGGCTGAGCCTTAGAGGTGGGGATGAGAAGGCAGAAGGTGAGGAAAGGTGACCTGTGTGCCCTGAGGGATGAGGAATGGGCGGATAAGGGGAAACTTCGCACTAGGCCCCAGCCAGAGCAGCCAGTTCACTGGAACTCAAAAGCACCCTGTGCTGGATGCTGGCCCTGGCAGGGAGGGGTCTTTGGAACCCAGTAACATGTCAGAGTCCTGCTCTGAGAGGTCATCAAAATGGACAAGAAAAAGCCTCCATTCTCAAGTAGGCAGAGTCCACTGCCACACTCCCAAGACAAAGTTCGGAAAAGGCCCATCTGCCTGGGACTCAAGGAATAGGGGCAGAAAGGAGCCAGGATGCCCAAGGAGAGGCCAGGGGGATAAAAGGCAGGCGGGATGGCAGCAAAGGAGAAGCTTCGGGGCTCCCATGGCAGGTTGAAAGCATGGCTGCAAATTCCTGGACACTTCTTCCTCAAGAGGTGGTGTTTCCGCCCATTCCTCTTGAACCTGGGAGGGCTTGTTTGTCCAGTTCAGCGATGGCTGGGTCACAAACAGCCGTTCAGCTTCCCCTTTGTCCACGGGACTGCCCTGACACTGCCATACTGTGAGGAAGCCCAGGCTCCATAGAGAAGCCACAAGTCAACATTCTCACAATATCCCAGCTGTGCCCAGCCTCACCTCCTTCCAGAGCAAGCACCAGACGTGGAATGAAAAAGCTTCTAGGTGGTTCTATCCGGGGGCCTTCAAGTCACTCTCGGCTGTTCCCAGCTAAGATTCCAGACATTGCAGAGCAGAGCAAAGCCAACACCACTGTACCCCGTCTAAATTTTGACCCACAAAATAAAGTGCTTTTTATACCACTAAGTTTAGGAATAGTTTGTTACATAAAAAGAGGAGACTGAAGCCCATCCGCATCCCTGGCAGAGTCCATCCAGACTGAAAAGTAGCCCAGAGAAAATAGGAAAGAAATAATGTACACACTCTTCTCAACTCCTGAGATGTTCCAGTTGGATTGTGATAAAAGACTAAACACTTGTGGGCACCTCTCGTCCACAGACACACTGCAAGGCAAAACATCGAGTCAAATAAGTTTGGGAAATGCTGGTTTAAATGGGCTTCTTACCATGAGCAAGGCCTTTTAACAGGTTAATGAATGGTGTGCTTGAAGGGAATGCCTGAGATCAGGTGTGCCCTGGGGCCAGGACATTTGTCATTCTCCTCCTACGTATAGTAAAAGCAGCTAAATTTTCCACTGAGAAACTGCCACCCCCCACTCTCAGCCCACTGGGTTGTTAAAATTACAGTCATTAATTATAGATTATTCTTTAGAATTTCTAAACATTTCTGAGTAATTGGATTGCAAAACTTTCTATTATGGAGAGTCTGAATCACGCACAGGAGCCATTTCTTCCTGATTCCCACAGTTGCTTCTTTATGGGGAGAAAGTGTGTCAGTGGCAGGCATGGATGGCTGCCCGGTGAAGCCCTTTCAGGAGGATTTTCTCAGGATTTCTAGGACTCAGCGGATCCTGAGGATGCTGGGACCCAGGGATCATCATCTCCAGGCTTCTGGACATTACGAGGGCAAGCAAAAATGTTGTGCCCCAGATGGATTTTGCATATGTTTTTTTGAGACAGTCTCACTCTATCACCCAGGCTGCAGTGCAGTGGCGTGATCTCGGCTCACTGCAACCTCCACCCCCTGGGTTCAAGCGAGTCTTGTCTCAACCTCCCAAGTAGCTGGGATTACAGGTGCCTGCCACCATGCCTGGCTAATTTTTGTATTTTTTTTTTTTTTTTTTTTTTTTTTAGTAGAGACAGAGCTTCATCATGTTGGCCAGGCTGGTTTCGAACTCCTGACCTCAAGTGACCCACCCGTCTTGGCCTCCCAAAGTGGGATTTTGCAAAAGTTAATGAACTACGTGGCAATCACTCAGAAAGGGATTGTTGAAATATCTTAACTTCTTAAAACATTTTTAAAATACCAAGAGTGGAGATGGTTTGTTTGTCAGGATGTCCCATCAGCCCGTCCCCACCAGCTTCCCTTCAGGGCCCAGAGTTAACTGGCCAGTGCGGGGTCAGCATCTCAAGTCAGTTCACATCCAGGGCCCTCACAGCATTCTCTAGAAACCACAGTTCTTACAGAAGCATCCTGTCCCCAAATTTCCTCCTCTGCAAATGAAAACGCTCCCCATTCCTGCCTCTCCCCGAGCTTGCTGCAAGAAGTGGAGTAGGAAGGATTTGTCGACTGTCTGCACGACAGCGTTGACCTCTGGGGAGACAACAGACAATATCAACTTTCCACATTTGGCCCTGAATCCACAGGACGGAGAAGAGCTTGCTTGTAAACAAAATTCCTGCTTGCAGTGTGCGGACGTGCGTGTGACTCACGGCAAAGACCCCTAAGACAGTGAGTGACGGACCCAGCTGCTGACCTTTTGCGTGGGGTGTTAGCAAGCCCCCCAGTTCAAGGATGGCAGCAAGATCTGGTCATGAAGCCTCTCAGGCTAAGCTGTCCTCCTGGGACATAGATGGCTCTCAGTCAGACACGTATGAGCCTGTGCCTCAGTTTCCTCATCTGTAAGCTAGAAATGAAGAACAGGCCCAGTCTCACTGGGCTCGTATGAGGGCAGAGGAGAGACCAGACATGGCCTTGCAGATGAGACGTGCTGGGGAACGTCTCTCCACCTGGGTTGGTCGGCCCCGCATCTCCCCGAATTGATGGGTTTTGTTGTGTTGATGGATGGCAATGCCCCACTAGGCTGGAAGTCATCTCTGTGACTGCCAGTCTTGGTCCCTCATGTCCTCGCTGTCTCCTCAGGGCCTAGCACAGCGAGATGTGCTTAAATAGGACACACACCCCAGCCACGTGTGGCCGACCCGACCAGGGAGGCCTCGTACAAATCACCCCCAGCTGCCTCCAGGAGAGTGAAATCAGCACAAGACCCCACCTCCTCCACACCCTTCCACACACTCATCCATCAGCTCACAGAAACCCAAACAGGCCCTCATTCAGAATAAAAACACTGGAGAATGTTTTCATTCCATACGATCCGTCCAAGTCTCCCTATCTTTTTGCTGTTGTTTTAGGGATATGTTGGGAAAAAAAAAAAAGATCCTTAAAACAGGAGTTGGGTGAGGTGGCTCACACCTGTAAACTCAGCACTTTGGGAGGCCAGGGGAGAGGTTGTGGCAGATCACGAGGCCAGAAGTTCAAGACCAGCCTGGGCAAAATGGTGAAATCCCAACTCTAACTAAAATATATATATATATGGCAGATGTGGTAGCGCATGCCTGTAATCCCAGCTACTTGGGAGGCTGAGGCATAAGAATCGCTTGAGGCAGGGCACGGTGGCTCAAGCCTGTAATCCCAGCACTTTGGGAGGCCAAGATGGGCGGATCACGAGGTCAGGAGATTGAGACCATCCTGGCTAACATGGTGAAACCCCGTCTCTACTAAAAAATACAAAAAACTAGCTGGGCGCGGTGGCAGGCGCCTGTAGTCCCAGCTACTCAGGAGGCTGAGGCAGGAGAATGGCATGAACCCGGGAGGCGGAGCTTGCAGTGAGCTGAGATCAGGCCACTGAACTCCAGCCTGGGCGACAGAGCGAGACCATCTCAAAAGAAAAAAAAAAAAAAGAATCGCTTGAACCTGGGAAGTGGAAGTTGCAGTGAGCCGAGATCGTACCGCTGCACTCCAGCCTAGGTACAAGACATTGTCTCAAAAAAAAAAAAAAAAAAAAAAAATCCTTAAAATCCCAGTGCAATATTGTTTTAGTCCAGCGCACTGAATTAAACCTGCACGTTGCAGCCGTAACTCCCCCTTTACAGAACCCAGAATCTGGTGAGAATTGCATCGTATTTGACAGTGAGGAAAAAAATACAGTACACAGCAGTTTTAAAAAAGAGCATTTTATTTTAACAAAGAATAAAAGAGATCAATATACTGTAAATGGATACAAAAATAAATATTCATTCAGCATATTAAAGATATGTGCTTTGACATTCATTTGAATTGGAGATTCAAGCCTATTGTTATCTTATGAACAATTCAGCAAACAGGTCTGGCATTCTTAAAAATATAATGCTTTGTTGGACAAAACGGAAAAGGCACGTCCCCTGGTCTTCTCCTCGATTCACCTGTGAGCTCATCCACATCTAATGGACCTCTGGGTCTGACTGTCACCTCCACAGGCATGGCGCTGGGAAAAGGAAACTGGTTTTTCATATTTTAAACCGGAAACTCTCACGGTCACAAATCCACCATGTCACGTGAGACTTGGGAGATCGGATGAGCTGTCTCCCAAACCCCAACACCTTCCACCTTCTCAAAATGAAGGCTGACAGGTGAGGCCCCTTCCTGCCCTTTCACTGGGAGATTCTGAATGTGGGATGGTGCTGACTCAGGCTGGGCACAAAGGAGAAAGGAGGACATGGAAAATCCGACAATTCAAAGTAGAAATATTTGAAACATATGTGAAAAACATTTGGAAAGAAGACAACAGGCATCTGGGATGATTTCATTACAGAAATGAAAAAAAAATAAATTTAGTTCTAATCTTCCTGGCAACAAAGCCCCAGAGGAGAAGGATTGTCTGAATATAAAAATATACCCGTTTGCCTGGATATGAAGACATATTCCTGCACCGAATTCTAGAAAGAATATACTTTCTTCTAACAAGTCAAGAGTTTTTCTTGCACTCATTAAAGGGGGGTTTGTATCTAAATATTTTTAAATCTTATTAAAATGCATAAAAGTAAAAAGATATTTCATATAGAATCAAGCCTATGAAATCATAAATCTATAATTCTAACAAAAGATAAAGACAAAAACAACCTTGTTTTCACGAGTTGATTTTTAAACTCCAAATTCCTTTATTCGAAGCAGCTATCTGCTAATATTACTGAATGACAAGTCTTTGGAAATGATAGTTAACCAAAAATGCAGAAAGAATCACAGCAACTAATGATAATGAAGGGGAAAATGTAGAAAATAAAATGTTTAGCCACACGTTGGGGTTACAGCATCCAGGCCACCACTGACATCTCAGCAGGGCTATGCCGCCACTTTGTATTAAACGTCTACTCCTCCGAGAATGCCCTTACTAAATTAAGTGCAAAGTAAGGCATCCCACCCCAGACAGAGGGATCCACATCCTTTAATCATGATGCAGGCCACTGCAATAGGGAGATGGATGCAGGACGCAGCCGGGGTGGGGCGCCCAAGCGACACACTTAGACGGTGATCTGTTGGTTTTCTCTGAAAAACGGTCTCTGGTGTGAGGCACAAATATCTGGAAACATCCGGAAGACGTGGTCTGGCGGCGGCTCCTCGGGGGCCTGCATCACGGAGCCGGCTCCACAGCTCTTCCCAGCCTCTTCTGCCAGCTGCCGGACATAGAGCTGCTCAATCTAGATGGGAGATACAGAAAGTCAGAGGTGGAGGCGGAGGCTCCAAAGGGGATGCGCACTGTCTTTGACCCTAGCCAGGTCCTCTGATGACCCCAGTGCCACGTGAGTCCCAAGTGAATGAGCCAGAATGCCAAGAAAGGGTAAGCAGTGCTCCTGCCAACACTGTTCCATACTCCCCAGTACTGTCCCAGCTGGGACAGCCAGCACCCAGAATCCCACCATTAAAGATTAATTCCTTTGACCACATGAAATAAGGGCTGACAGTGCCCTAATCTGTCACTTAGACCTTCAGGCAACTGAACAGGTAGAATCTTTCTGGATAAGAGGCTTAGATTTAAAAAACAAAAAAGAAAAGCAGAAAACACACACACACACAGATTATGCGCCTCCCAGACACCAGAAGATGGTTCGGAAATGGCAAGAATCTGTTTCCCCCATACTGAAGGTCTTGCCTAGGCCTGCCTCCTACACAGGTGGAAATTCCGTCCTTGTGACCTCTTCTCCAGCCCAAAACTTGATCCTTACATGAGGGGGCCAGGAGACCTGAATGCAGGGCTCAAAGGTGCCCATAAGGCCGGGAAGCGGTGGCTCACGCCTGTAATCCCAGCACTTCGGGAGGCCGAGGCAGGCGGATCACGAGGTCGAGACCATCCCGGCCAACTTGGTGAAACCCCATCTCAACTAAAAATACAAAAAATTAGCTGAGCATGGTGGCATGGGCCTGTAGTTCCAGCAACTTGGGAGGCTGAGGCAGGAGAATCGCTTGAACCCGGGAGGTGGAGGTTGCAGTGAGCCAAGGTCATGCCATTGCACTCCAGCTTGGGCAACAGAGCAAGACTCCATCTTGAAAAAAAAAAAAAAAAAAAAACCTGCCCATACTTACCTGCACGAGAATGAGTTTGGAGCGCAAGGGGGCCATATCCGGAAACTCTTCCCCAAAGCACAGCACCACCCTGCCGTCGGGAAGCCGGCCCTGGCTGTTATAAAACTGCTGCAGCTCTGGAATGACACAGGCGGAGGGTGTTGGCAAGCAAGACCGAGATGACCTCCAACTCCCGCAGCAGCAGGGCTGGGGGATCAGGAGGCCCAGGGCTTAGCAGGGGCTGGGGGATCAGGAGATTCGGGGCTTAGCAGGGGTACTGCAGCAGGTAGGCCAGGGCACCATGGGATCTCAAACTGGTGGCCCTTGGGCCAAATTCCAAGCAAGGAGCTGTTGGTTTGGCCATTCCAGGTTGTTGCCGGGATTTTAAGGCCTGAGTTGAACGCCTCTCCATGGGCACAGCTGCTCAATGCTCCCTCTTATCTCTCGAGAATTCGTGCATTGCTCTTACCTGCCTGGCCCCTGGAGGCAACTGAGTTTGCAACCACCACCTGATGACACCAGGGAGGGCTGCAGCCCTCACCCGATTCTCTGACAGCCAAGTGAAAGGGTCTCAAAGTGGGGCCAGTGGACCAGCAGCAGTTGCCTTCCCTGAGAGTTCATTAGACATGCAGAATCTTGGGCCCTGCCTCAGACCCATGGAGTCAGAGGATGTGAGGCAGCCCCAGGAATCTACGTGGCAGGACGCCCCTCCATGCCGTGCCGTGCCGTGCTGCCTGCTCAGGGGTGATAACCCCGGCCTCACACCACCTCATTAGAGGGATTCCTCAGGGCTTATGCACCTGAGCCCACACACGCCACCACACCTGCCCTTCCAGGCCCCTCCTCTGGGAGTTCTCGGGCCAGTGGCAGCTGAGACCTGACACTAGCTCGGGCTGCTGCAGAGAGAGGAGCAGAGAGCATGGGGACATGGAGAAGGGAGCCGCCATCCTAGCCCTCCAGAAGACACCCAGGCTGGGATCCTACACATCCTCCTCATAGAATAATGAAAGCTGATGGGCAGCACTTAGTGCATGCAGCTGCCATCCTGAGCACTTAGTGTGCGGAAAGTCAGCGTATCTCATGACCTGCACACAGGTCCCCAGAGACCTTACTAAGACACTGTTTCGGATCCTGTGGTTGGAGCAGGGCCTCAGACTCTGCATCTCTAGCCAGCGCTCAGGGTCTCTCCACAGAACATACTCCAAAGAACATGAGGTTAAGTTCCTTTACCCTCCCGACAATCCCCTGAGGAGGGTACTGATTCTGCACCCCCACTGTACACACGGGGAAGCTGAAGCATAGAGAAGCACCGCAGGATCGCTCAGTGGGAGAGGACAGAGTGCCATTCAAAGAAGCCCCTCCTTGCCACACCATGCCCCTCGCTCCTCCACATCCCTCTGTGAGACCACAGGGCCACCCTGAGCTGCAAATGGCACATGGATAGGAGGCGTGATCTCTAAGACATGGGGGCAGCAAGGTGACGACGGTACAGACCTCGGAAGAACTGGCTGGTGTCGAAGACCTGGACCACCTCGTCGCGCTCCAGCTTGTTGGGCCTGCCCTTGCACACCACGGCGTTGCCGCTGCAGAACACGCGGCCCTGGCACAGCCGCTTGACGAACACGCCCTGCCGGCTGCTGTGCAGCAGCACCCCGCGCTCCAGGTGCCCGAACAGCTTCCGCGTCACCTGCCTCTGTCGCTCGCTGGGGATGGCGTCGGCCGGTGGGAAGCGCACCAGCTCCAGGCCCTCGGGCCCATACAGCTTGGTGCCAGGTAGCCCAGGCTGGCTCAGGGACAGGCGGCAGCCCTCGGGGCAGGTGGTGGTGGCCTGGCCCACCAGCTTGCCCCCATAGTAGAAGCTGATCACCATCTGGGAGAACGCTGTGGACGAGAGGGACACGATGAGGGTGCTGCGGGGAGACACACAGGGTCCCTCCTGCCCAAGTGCACAGTCTGTCTCAAACCCACATGGGTAACTCTTTGTGTTTCTTGAACCACTTTGATATTTCTGGGAAAATCCGTGTACTGCTTGTAGAAGTAATGTTTTTATACGCATGAACAAATATACAGAATGACTAAGGAAACCAATGACAGAAACTATGAACTACAACAGTGTTCTCTGTTCTTCTTCATTGACTCTTTAAATACAATGTCTAGAGAAGGTCTGGTAACTGTTGTAATTTACAAGTCAGGCTGCCGGCAAACCATGTTTCGATGTTTCGACAATTGTCATTTCTTATGATGATACTCTGTCTCAGAGGCACTGCTAAGGACACTGTGGTCTGCTTTCTACATTCATAACAAAAGGAAATGCTCAATTTAAACCTGAAGTTAAAGAAAATAAAGACATAATCTTTTTCTCAACAAATTCACAGTGCCCTTGGTATTTCCTGGATTTCAGATTAAGAATCTCTGCAAAACCCTCATCCAAATCTGTTCTCAGGAAAGAGTCTGAAAAACACTCCAACTAAAGCAGGGGTTCCCCAAATGTGGCACACACAGAATAATGCGGGAGGGGTGACACATGTAATCACAAGATTATTCCATCTTCAATACTCCCCCAACCTCTGATTACGATTACCTCAAAAAGCAAGCCTCAGTTTGGTGCTGATAGCTCTCTAACACTTAACACCTGTCAACCTCCCCTTTTGAATAATGGCACTGAACTTAGGGCTCCAAATTCAGGGCATTGTCGGACGTCAAGACAAATTCAATGAAAGCCAAATACAATCTTAGTCAATTCTAGCCAGACAGTATCACCTACTTATACCAGGTGGCACAGGTCTTCCTTTACAGGCAATGATAGTGGGTTCTCACTTAAAATAAGCTTTAAAAATTCAGACTTGAGGAAAAACATGATGTTAATAACAGTCCAGGCTGTGAAAACCAGTTGTGACAGTGGACCTCAAGTGACCAAAGTTTGGAAAACACTAAACTAAGGTAGGAATGCAGATAACATGTAAATGCAGGGAGGTATCTGCATTTTAATCGCCTTAAACCAAAAGAATTACATACGCTAGCAATGAGCTTAGTGAGTTTGGGGCTCCTTCTAAGTACCCCAGACCAGTTCAAGGCTGCCTTGTGGAGCCACACAAATTGTGAGGTGCCCAACTCCATGGCGCCCCCTAGAGTTGTGCAAGGCACCACATCTGGGGAGGCCTTGAGGCCATCTGTGGTCCCTGCAGACACTGCTGGGTACTCAGAACTCCTTGGACCCTCCCACTGGGCTCTGCTCCCTGCCTTATTATTTGACAACCCACCATGCACGGGCTCCATTTCCAGCCATGCTGGAGTTACACAGGTTCTAGAATCACGCAGGGTAGGAAGCCAGAGCTGCAGGAGCTCTGGTCCACCTCATTGATTTGACACTTGAGGAAACCGAAGCCTAGAGAGGGTCACCCAGAAGGAAATGGCAGCACTGGTCTCGCTCTTCCCTGCTCACCATCCTCCCTGCTGGCCTTGCTCTTCCCTGCTCACCATCCTCCCCGCTGGCCTCGCTCCTCCTCACTCACCATCTTCCCCACTGGCCTCACTCTCCCTCACTCACCATCTTCCCCACTGGCCTCGCTCTTCCCTGCTCACCATCTTCCCCCCACGCCAAGTCTGCAACTTCTGTGCTGCCTGCTGACTCCACACACTCCCCCCTTCCTTCACCCTGAAGCAACTTTTGAACTTTGTTCCAAAGGAATGAAACACTTCAGGCAACTCCGTCACCCCTTTGGCCCTTTGCCCTGTCATTTCTGGGGCCTTATCTTGGTACCAGCACCTCTCAGTCATGTGAACTGGCAGCTTCACCCAGAACAGCTAAGTGCTTCAGAGACACCTGTGCAGGAGTGTCTTAGTGACCACACGCCACAGAACGTCTTATGCTGAGAGAAGGTTCCAGCTATCAGGCTTGCACCTGACAGGTGAGAAGCCACTCACCAAGGGTTGCCCAGGTGGGAAAGGTGAGCCTTCTGCAACACTAAGGGCCCCACTGCAACCCAGCCCTGCCCTTGCAACCCACAAGAGCAGCCGTGCTGGGGAACGGCCTGACCACACAGGCAGCAACAAAGATGCCCACAGCGCAGACCCTGCAGCCCACCTGCCTGACGTGCGGTCCCAGCGCAGCCGCTGCCCAGCTGGATGACCTCGGGCAAGCTGCTTCCCCACTCTGCCTCAGGTTTTCATCAGCGAAGCAGATAAAACAGCATCCACCTCACTGGGCTGCTGTGAGGATTATCGGAGCTTATATTTGTGCTTGGCACAGGTAAGCACCAGTTAAAGAAACTGGGTAACAGGACAAATGCTTATCTACACAGACAAGACTCCTGAAGTTAGAAATCATAGCCTACGGTCTACACAGCACCCACCAGGTGCTGTGTCCAGGGCACGGGACCTACCAGCACACTTAACCCTGAAAGGTAGATTATTAATGATTATACCCATTTTCCAGGTGAGGAAACTGAGGCATGGATTTACACAGAGGTGGGGGTGGGGCTGGACAGAGGTACAAAGCTCACAGCTTCTAGAAGGACGTTTAGGATGCTCTGTGCATGAGGCAGTGGCTGTGACTCTGCTGGACTAATTCAGGGACATGCTCTCCCCAAATTGTGTCTCTGCATCTTGCTGAGACAACTCAGTTCTGTGCCTGGCTACTCCACAGCCCCCGGAAAGCATCGGTCAGCAGACTCCCAGGTCACAGCCCGGTGGCTGGTGAGCCCGGAGTCAGCCCCATGACCCAGGGCCTCCCAGAACTGAGCTCCTGTGGCAGCTGCCAGGCACAAGGAGGCCTCAAGAACAGGCTCTAGTCAGAGGCCTGCGTGACCTGGATGAGACCCTGAACTCTCAGTCTCAGTCTCCTCATCTGTGAAGCTGGAGTGAAAACAACCCCCAGCTCAAAGGGCTGCTGGGAAACAGACAAGAACTTCACGGACAGGGCATTGTCATCTCGGTAGTTTTCTTGCCTGGGTGAGAACCAACCTCCACAACCCAAAAAACTGTCCCATGCGGACCTCGGCCAGCATGCTCCTATCCCGGCCCCATTTCCTCCTCTGCCCAGAGGCCCAGCCCTAACGTCGGTGGCCCATCTGATGAGACCAGCTGCTGGCCTCCCACAGAACCAGCCAAAGCTGGGAGATGCCCCGGCTTCCCTGTTCAGAAGATGCTGTCACCATGCCTGAGTGTCAGTTCCGGGGCAGCTGGCAGAAGTGCAGCCAGGGTCCTTAGCTGCTGAGACTACACACAAAGGCCACCTCTGCCCACTGCAGGCGGGTGTGGGGACGGGACAGCTGCGGGGAGGCCCCCACTCTGTAGCACACAAAGCTACGTGACCAGGGCTCCTGAGCCTGTGAAATAGGAACAGCCGCACCCACCTAGAGGTGGCAGGCACGGGAGCCTGAGATAAGGCTCTGAGAGGCTCCATCACTCCACCTGCGGCCCCCAAAGAGGGGCAGCACTGGCATGGATGCTGGCCTGTCCCTCACTCTCTCTCCTGCAGTTACAGCCTCAAAAAGCACTCTGTCTACTTGCTGTTTCAATCCAAGAAAAGGCTCAAAAGAGGCCACTCGCCTGCTCCTGACCAAATGGTGAGGAGGAGAAATCGGGGCCTCGACTTCCACACCAGGTCCTGCTCATCCACAGAACCCCGCAACCCTGCTTGGGTCATCTGGGCTTTGTCTTCAAACAGTGCCCGTGCCCCGCTCAGCCCGGACCACCCCGTACCTGAATGGTGCGCGTCGTAGGCGGTGTACCCCGTCACCAGCGACACGCCTGCGGGAGAAACAGAGAAGCAAGCTCAGAGCCACCCAGGTGTGGTGCCCAGGGAGCTACCCCAATCGTTCCTTCTCCAAGTCCCTTAAAAGGCTGCACATGGCGGGCCAGAGGCCCCAGGGAGCACAGGCTTCCGCTGAATTCAGTGCTTTTCCCCACCAGAGCAGACAGCCATTGTTTCACAAATGCAGAAAACCAGAGTGGCAAGTCGGGGGGACTTCCTCTATGCTGTGGGATTTCTGATCATGTGTCAGTGTGACACTGTGGGGCCACATTTCCTTCCCACCTCAAGCACTTGCCCCCAGAATACCACTGGACTGCATACCCACCACCCAGGGCTTCTCTCTCAGGGAGAGCCTGGGGGTGCAAGCTAGCTTTCCAGAAGGTGTTCCTGCAGCACAGACAGAGGCGCCTTTCCAGGGGCCTCTCAATCAACACCCACGGCCTGGCAACCTTCAAGGCCTCCAGGGCCAGCTGCCACCTCCCACACTCCCACAAGGGATGTGAGGCTGTGGGGAAGACACTGAGGGAGGAAGCAACCACATTCACGGGCTGCAGAAGCCTGGGCCTGGGGGGCGGGGGCATTTCAAGCAGCTGGGGGCTCGGAGTGGCTCATCAAAAGAGCATCAAAGGATGAAAGCCTCATTTAACCCTTGTGACCCCATGGCGCAAGTCCTGGTTTCTCCATTTTATGGATGAATAAACTAAGGCTCAAGATCTGCAACTTCCCAGCGCGGGATTCAAATCCAGGGCTCTGAGCAAACTTCCTATTCCTGGTCTGAGTTCTCCTCTCCTCCAAATGCCCTGGGCTATCTTAATGTCCTAACAGACTGTCCGACTAAGGGAGCGCCCAGGGAGGGGGCGTCCGTGTGGCCAAGAGCTGCATCTTCCCTCTAGCCTTACACAAGTTCACTAGACCCTCCCCCCTGGACTTTCCGAGGAGCGTGGGGAGAGCTGGCATGGACATCACTTAAGGAAAAAGCAGCTTGTGCCCTCCTGAGAAGCAGCGGAGAGCAGGGCCAAAGGCACAGCTGGGCTCTGCCCTCATGGTGGGAAACCAGGGCCATGGTTCTTCACCTCTCAGGGCTCAGCTACCTTCAATGACACATGGATCATGACAGCAACAGCCACCCCCACTCCGTCCCTGGCTGGGGGAATGCCGTAAACCCCTTCAGGCCATGCCTGGTGACAATTCCGGGCCACCCACCCTCACCTGTGCTGGGCTGCTGCGCCCACCAGTCTGGAAGGAGCTGACTCCGACAGGCCTCCGGCGGGGAAGGGCTCCTTTTGATCATCCCCATGTAATCGTCCACAGAAGGCTGCACAGTCAGGGGAGGGAGAGGAGGGCAGCTCAGTCACTGATCTCCCACCTGGGGCTCCAGTGTTTGTAAAAATGAACAGTTCATGTGTAACTAAAACCATATTGTCACCTTTATCTCAGGACACAAAAGTCAAGCTTCACTTTGCAACCTGAAAGGCCCTAGGCCTTAAATCTACCGGGCTTAGCATTCAAACCATGTGGCCAAATTACTAGGCTCTCTGGGGGCCGCTAATAAGTTTCTTGGTCCTTTCCAGGACCTGCCTGTTGCAGACCCAGCGTTCCAAGTTATCCAACTGCCCCCAAAGCCCTGGACACACAGACAAGCTCTGAGACACCAATGAACGGTGATGCTGGCCAAAGGCTGCCATGCTTTCGAGAATCTCACTCAATGAGCCACACACAGATGTTTAATCTCTGGCCCATTCCTTAAAGGAGGCTGATAAATCCAATTATGAAATGTTTTGAAATTGCTTTTCTTGTGACCCCGGTGTAGCAATCCAATTATCTCACTCTCTCAGCTGAGTCAGCAGAAAAGCCTTCTACAGAAAACAGGACATTGGTGGAGGGCCACGAAGCCAAGAATTCACTCAGTTGGCTGCCAAAGACCACCCAGACACTTGGCAGCTGCCTCTGCAGAAGAGCAAGGCCGTTCGGGTAGGTGACATTCTGTTATCTTCATTCTCTGACAGCCTAGCTACTCTTAAGGATTCCATTATTGCTATGTTATTAAAAAGAAGAATTTAGACAGTACTCACACCACCTTTTGCAAAGGCTGCGTGAAGTTTAGTTATGCAAATGTCCAGCTTGTAATACCCATAAAAAGCATAGTTAAGAGGCCAAAGACAGAAGAAAAGGGCATCCCAATAGCTGAAACGGGCATACAAAAGCCATGTGTTCTAGGAGGCCCCGATTACCCTCTCCCTTGTAGCCTATGAGGAGTTTATGTGCAATTTGAATATGCTTGGTTATCCAGTTTTCTAATTCGTTAAGGAATAAAACCTGCACATTAAAAAGGAAGCAATCAAATAGGCATGAGAGCTGGTACAACACACCACGCCACCATGACAAGCACAGGCAGCAAGGAAAGTTTACATTTTGTTCTCTGCAGCCTGCTAGGAAGGCAAGGGAGTTCACGATGCCATTTAAAAGACTGCTGTCCATAATGTTCAAAATGTTTGAACAGTTTGGAGCTGGAAAGAACTTCACTAACACATAACAGGCAGCTCAGGCCCAGCCCTAGGGATGAAGGAGGGACTGACCTGTCGGCAGAGGCCAACCTGGGGAGGGGGCACCGAGCCAGTCCCGTTCCAGCTCTGCACAGGTGGAGATGCCACTTCCTAAGAGAGCCCGAGGCTCTGGCTGCCTTCATACAGCAAGAACGGTGCCCGTCCCTGACAGATGACATGAGACTCACCCTGGCAGGGCCAGACCCCTGAAACGCTGCCTCTGCTTACCTCCTTGATCAGCTCGTCGATTTCAGAGCGACCGCACTCCATCTCCGTGACTTCATTCACGCAGCCAGCAGTTGCCACGCCTAGTTTGCCTACAGAAAACCAGACAAACACCATGACACACGGCACGGAGGCATCACAGCCTTCACTGAAGCCATGATCCACTCTGAAAATGCTGAGTTTAAGGAAACGTTAAGTTACTGAGTGTCTTCATTGGTTTGGGAAAGACGCAGAATTTTTTTCCCATGCTTCAGTCATCTGATCAGCAAAGTCAAAAGAGAGAAGTTGGTGGCGGTGGTGGTAGTTGTTTCTGCTAACACTTTTAAAGGATAAATACAGCATTTTGGTCTCTTTCTTCTATTTTCTGAAGTCAAAAATGAATCTGTATCAGATATACTTTACAGCAAGCATTTGCTAACCTAAGAAGGTTACATTTATAAGCCAGGGCATTTGAAAACACTCAAAGATTTCCTGGCAAAATGTGTTGGCAGGTTGGGGTCTTTTTTGTATTGCCAGTTGGCAGGAAATCTCTTTATGGCTTTTCCAAATATACACATGTGCATCAGTGCACATAGCCATGCCCACACACGCACCGCAGCACCCTCACTGATGCCCAGTGGGCATCAGCCGTAATCACAAACCGCCTAAAGGTGCACAGCGTCCACAGGAGCACGCTGGGCCAGCCTCTGCTCTTTCCCTTCTCATGCCGCTTCCTCAGTCGACAACTTACCTTATGAAGTTTATCAGTGTGAGACATATCACAACCAACAAACACAAAAATTCATTATTCCCAGTGACCCACAGAATTTACCCACTCTTTCCTCCTGGCTGAATTTGGATTCCATTTCGATAGATTGAAGAATTCACTGAGAAGCTACTGATGGGGAAGTAGGGAGCAGGTGGGGCGCCCACCATGGAGCCTGCAAACCACTGAAGTTCAGAGGAGAGTGGGCCCCTGTAGGCAATTATGCAAATGCTACGTTGCTTCACCCCTGAGAACCTCCTGCTGCTTCTTTAACATCACTATCAGGTGATGCTGGCCACACCCCATGCTATAAACAAGTCGGGGTCACCTGCCGGTTCAAGCCTGACTCATCTTGCGGGTGGGAGTGGGGGCCAAAATAAACTTCTCTATTCCTTCAAATCACAATTTACTCTTTGGTGACAAAAAAAAATTGCCCAAAACTGGGAAATGAGGCAAAAAGATGACTGCTTAGCCTTTCAGGGCCACCCTGGACTATTATGTAGAGATTTCCTCCTGGAGGCACCCGATTCTCCAAGGGAAGGTCAGTTTGTTGGCCTTACTATTTAGTATTGATCAGGGTTCTGGGTCAGTAGAGTTAGGTGTTAACTATGGATGATTAGGCTACAAACGCCCCAAACCGCAGTTGTACTGTCCAGGTCGGGCATCAGGTTTGGCTCAGCTTTCTCGTTCATGGGCCACATTCACCAGCGCCTCGGGTTCTCTGTCCACCGTCTTTACCACCATGCTGCCTCCCTCATAACGATTAAACAACTCTCTGACACAGATTCGCTATATATTTGTTTGAGTCACAATTTTAACTTTTAAAAAAATTCTAAGTCAACACCCCCACAGTGGGAAGAGTCAAAACGTCAAACTTCTGCACAGCCCCAAGAAGTTTTGGGGGTTTCTATTTCTTACAGGCATTCATGGACTACTCAGAAGCTTAAAAGGAGAAAGTCAGAGTGGGTTATTCTAAAAGCCCCATTCAGTGGCTCAGAAAATCAATGTGTTAAAAGCATGTTGTAAACCAGTGCTGGTAATTAGGTTTTATCTCATAAATCAGCTACAATTCACAGCAGCGGCACAGCACAGGGCTTTGAGAAGGATTCTGAGGCCAGATCCCAGCTCAGCACTTTGGGACTGATTTTAGTGATGTAGGACCAGGGTGCGGCATGTTTTTGCTGTCCTGCTTTAATCTGTCACAAATGTTTTCTTGGGATTTGAGAGCTGGAAGAAACCTCGGGAATGATCACATCCCAGAGTTCCCAAATAATGATCAGGATCTAATAACACATTGAGGCATATCCCATCTCCAACAATGAAGCCCATGGTGCCATCTTTGACGACTTCATCTGACAGCTTTACTCCCAACCCTCATGATCCAGTCCTTCTGCGGCCACCATATTTTCCCCCAGCCTCCTCTGCAAGCTACTGGAAAATGAAAGGATTCCTCATCAGAAACTGCTGGAGGATGCTTATTCCTGTCCAGGGGGGCCCTACACATGTCTGTGGTCTGGCAGCAAGTGGGGCACAGGCTGGGCTGCACCCAGTCTCCTCCGCCCTTCCCTCCAAGGTCACTGGAAAGAGATCTCAATCTCTGCTTATGCAAAGGAGAGAACTACTTTGTTTAACTGAAACCATGTGCCCCAGACCCTGTGTCTACCCCAGACCCAAGCTCTGTGGTGAAGGCTGCAGGCCAGGGCAGCTTCCGGAAGGTTTGATACCCATAAAGGATAGTTACATTTTTGCTCTTCCTCAGGAACAATTCGGTAAACTTTGTATGGCTCGGAAATGTCCAGCTGGGACCGGTCCGTCACTTCCTCAAAATCTGGGCTCTTATTCAAAGCACAGCGTAACCTCGTCTTCCAAGTGGCTGGTTCAGCTTTGTCCCCTTCTTTAAACTTCCCTTTAAAAACTGCCCAGGCCTGAAGAAAGAAACAGAAGCACATTAAATTCACGGCCGACTCCAATCACAAATATCTGTCACCATGACCAGGACCCCACACATCCTTCCCTTCCCACGAGTCTTTGTTGGCCATCAACTCTCATTCAATTTCAGGACCCAAGGCGACTCCAATCATGTCTGGAGACCAGATGTGAAAAGACCCAAGCCAGGGAGGGGGTCCTCCAGGTTCACACAGCTGAGTCAGAAGTCAAACCCAGGCCGAAGGCTCCTCCAACCCTGGAGTGTGCCTTTTAGCCAAGCCCTTCCCTGGCTGAAGAGCTGGAGACACCTGAGGTTTACACAGCACAAAGAGGAAGTTGCATATGGTTTCACCAGAGCGTTCAAAACAAAGAACAACTTGTTGCTTTTTCGGATCAACCCCTAAAATTTAGCATGAAAAGAGAACATTTGCAAAAAGTCAAAATGGTCATCCATCGCCCTGTTACTTTTAATAGAAATTTTGTTTTGCATTTTTGCATTTATTCTAGACTTTTCCCCCCAGGTGCTGTTTAAAATGTAATGAAGTATTTTCCCTTCATTGTGTGTGTTTTTTTAACAGATCTGTTTTCTAACTTCTCCAAGCCTTAGGATCTGAACTAGGACCAGAAATTCAAAGCCGATATCTTAAAGTCATAATGTAGAATGGTGAATGGACAGGTGAATGGACAGATTTTAAGATTGCAAAACGGGAATACAGACACACCAACTAGGAGGAAACCACAGTCAGATGAGAATTATCTTCGGTTCCAGGAAAAATCAGACAGTGTCCTCCAGCCTAACATGATAGGAGATCTGTAGGGAATTCCCAATCCCATTCAGGAAAATGCAATTCCAAGAGGTAAGTAACTTTCGCACAGTCACCCAGTCTGAGATTAAATGCCAGCTGTACCCACTTCCAACCCAACAGTTTCTCCACCACTGCAAGTGTTCTCAGGTCCTGGGAAGCTTGTGAAAAATGCAGATTCCTGGGCCTTGCCCCTCAAGATTCTCACTGGGGAAGTGGGGTTGGGTCTAGGTGGCTATCTTTTTTTATTTATTTTTATTTATTTATTTATTATTTATTGAGACGGAGTCTCACTCTGTCACCAGTCTGCAATGCAGTGGCGCAATCTCAGCTCACTGCAACCTCCACCTCCCAGGTTCAAGCGAATTCTCCTGCCTCAGCCTCCCAAGTAGCTGGGACTACAGGTGCGCACCACCATGCCCAGCTAATTTTTGTATTTTTAGTAGAGACGAGGTTTCACCATGTTGGCCAGGATGGTCTTGATCTCTTGACCTCCCAGAGTGCTGGGATTACAGGCGTCAGCCACCGCACCCAGCCCAGGTAGCTGTCTTTAGCCAGTATCCCAGGGATTCGGATTTAGCTACCCAAGAGACCACACTTCCAGAAACTCCATCATGCCCCCATGAGTCACAGCTCCTTTAAAATAGCCCAGACTGTTTTTCCTCTCAAAAAAGACAAGAATGCTTACTGCTCAAGGCCAATGCTGTCTACTCTGTTGATGCAAAATGTTGCACCTCTACCTAGGGTAAAGAAACTGGAAGAACATTCCTACTAGTGAGCATAAGTGGTAGTTTCCTTATGTGACATTGATGTAAAACTCCCCGCTAAAAATATTTCTTAAAGTACACGGTCTTTAATGTTCTCCTTCATTAACTGCTTCACTGACCAGGCATTACTTTGGGTTTTGTTGCTGTTGTTTATTTTTAAAGAAATAAAAGAGCAAACCATGTACTAAATGAACTGTAGTTTCCAATTTTTATTACCTTAAATCAGGGTTTCCCCACTGTGGCAAGCCTGACATGTCAGCTGGGACCCTTCTTTGTGGTGGGGTAGTCCTGTGGATTGTAGAATATTCAGTGGCATCCCTAGCCTTGACCCACCAGATGCCAAGAGCACCCCTCTCCTAGCTGTGACAACCAAAAATGTCTCCAAACATAGCCAAGTGTTCCCTGGAGGGTAAATCATGATACCTCCCCCATCTGAGAACCACTGAGTTAACCCACATCCCAAATGGGCCTTGAAATGCACAGATTTCATGGCAACATTGTGATCAGCTGGTACACATACACAGCTGCGGTGCCTGTAAGGCACTGCCATATTCACTCGTTCATGCCAAGCTCACACTCACCCCAAGAGCAAGGCCAGGCCACATCATCCATCGCAGCAGGGCCCATGGCCAGGAGGCATCCAGGACCACCATCGGGTATGTGGCTTGCAGCCTGCCCTGAACTCTGTGACACAGCAGGCACCTGGCCCTCTCCCAGCCTCTCTAGCCAGCATTAAAAGGTCAACTTAGCTTGATGATCTCTCAAGATCCTTCTTGAGCTACAGCAAAAACTAGACATGAGAGTGATTTCAAGGCTCCCTGCAGCCAGCAACAGTCACTATGGCTCATTCAGCCTCCGCCATAACTTCTTCCTCCTGTTGACGCACAACTCAGGCTGACAGCATTGAACTCAGACCAGGAGGTCTTCCTAATTTAATATGATTGTTTCATGTTGTATTTTTTTAATTAAATGTTATTTTTCCCTTCAAGGCCTGCTGAATTAGAAAAAACTGTGCTACTGAGTTTTAACTCATTCAGGCCTGTTACGATGCCTGATACAACCATGAATCATAACCTTCACTTAACTAGATCTTCCCCCTTCTTGTCATGTCAAGGAGGTGAAGTACTTTTTAAAAACTAAATGAGCTGATATCAGGGCCTCATCAGTGTACTCAGGGCTGGTACAAAATGAGCTCAATGTTTTTTCAATTTCTCTTCTGTGATCTATACCATGAGGGCGGCCTCAGGATGACGTCTGCAGACAATGAGGGATCTTGGGTAGCTAAATCCGAATCCCAGGGCCACTGATATAAGTGGCCTCTTTTACCACTCACTTATTATGGAAGAAACTAAACTCATAAATTTCTTTCTTAACTCCTAAATTGTTGAAAGGTTTTCTTTGAACAGTTGAAAGAAACAAGAGTCTACATAACCGAAAAATCCCTAAGATGGCTCTATCTGACCGAGGTTGACTTCATCCAACAGCCAAAGACCTATCCAGCCAACGTCACAGAGACAGGCCTCTCAGAGGACGGATGGGAACAAGCATAGCTCAGGGAAGCACCTGATGGGCTCTTGTTGGTGTCATGTCTCCAGTGGCACTGGTGGCCCTCCCGACGGCCTCCCCGCTCCAGTGGGCACCCGCGTCTCCCTCCTGGCCCCATTCCTGCTGAGATTGTAGACTCATTTCAGATTGCCACATCAGGCGACTGCGTAACCAACGGAAACATTGGGAATCTTGCACATTTTTCTCAACACTGTTGAAACGGCCATGAAGAACATTGCATAAGATGTATAAATCTGGGGCTTTATTTCATTACCCCCCGAGCACAAGTTGAAGCAGGGAATGGGGTGAAGGGAGAAGCTTAGTCTCTGTCAGCAAGCCACATGTCAGGGCTACACAGCCTAGTCCAGCACCCTGTGCCATGTCTTAAAGATGTTTTACTGATGTCCAACTTGCAACTGTGCCCTCAACACCCAACACCTCTGGTTAAGTCTGTTGATCCTGGCAGTGGCCAGCTCTTATCAGGGTTCTCAGTGGGGAGGGGAAGACTCTGGCCCTCAGGAGACATTTGGCAATGTACAAGACATTTTTTATTGTGACAGTAGGGAAGGGGATGCTACTGGCACCTGGTGGGTAGAGGCCAGGGATGCCACTAAACATCCCACAAGGCCTAGGGAACCCTTACAACAAAGAATTGCCCAGACCCAGGCATCAACAGTGGCAAGGCAGAGAAATTCCGGCTTTTGGGGTTATCTATAATGCAGAGTTCCCAATCGACTGGATGGGACTCTGATACTGTTTAAATCTGCAGTCCTTCCCAAGAGAAGGTCACCATGATGCCAAAGGCAAAAAAAAAAAAAAAAAAAAAAAAAATCTGCAATCAAACAAGAGAGAAATCCACAACAGCACTAAGGGTGAGGAAGCA
Source organism: Macaca mulatta (assembly GCF_049350105.2). Taxonomy (NCBI): domain Eukaryota; kingdom Metazoa; phylum Chordata; class Mammalia; order Primates; family Cercopithecidae; genus Macaca; species Macaca mulatta. Next base: position 81,295,439 of record NC_133425.1, on the reverse strand, counting down.
GGCAGTGGTATCACAAAATTCACTGGTGCTGAGGCTCCCTGACCTGGGGTTCTTCATCAGAAAGAATCTGGAGATGTGGGGGCACCAAGGGACCCCCTCGAAGGTGAGTGCAAAGCATTCCCTTGTCCCCATATTCCTTGGAGTGGTCAGTAATGGGCATCAGATTCTCAAGAAGACCAGCAACCTCAAATTGCAGATTTAACAGAATTACTGAAATGCACAGCCCCGCTGCAAACATCGGTCAGGCAAAGATGTGCAAGACCAAAATGCATCTTAAGCCACCTTTGACCTATTTATGGTCCACTCTGGGGTTAAGGTGTGATCTTTTGTCATTTTTGTTCTCTGGTGTCAGGGGATCGTCATCTGTGGCTGGGAGTCCAGCACTGTCATGGGGTCCTACAGCCTTGACTCCCTCCACACCTTGTTTGTGGTCTCAGGTCTGATTCTGGCCCCCAACAACTCAGCCCCCTTTGCCCGTCTCTCACACCCACTCTCCTCTCCCCATCCCTGGCCCCCAAATGCAAGAGAATAAGCACACATGGCAATGGCTTATAACCTGGGCTATGATTCAGTCTACGTGTAGTGTCCACATTTGCAAACGTGGAAGTCTAGGCTTGACCTTGACCTAGGGCTCCGAATCTCCCAGAGGTGAAACCTGGACATCTGGAGCCTTAGGGATGCCCACACAGCACTCTGATGACCCACAAGGAACTCAATAGCCCAGCTGGTCTGCAGAGCTGGGTTGCCCCAATTCCTGGTTCCTCTGTCTGAATCTAGGTGTAATGGCAAGAAATCTCTGTTGATCAGCTATTCTGGAGTTAGGACCAAGGGTTCACAGTTGGGCCATCTTGCATTTGAATGCTGGCTCCATCATACAAGAACTGTGAGACCTTAACAAGTCACTTCTCCTCTCAGCGCCTCTATAGAATGAGGGTGGGAACAGCATCTACCACACAGGATCGTGTGAGCAGAAAACAAGCCGTGGGCCAGGCCTGGCACAGAACAAACCCTCCATCACATCTCTCCACACATGGGGAACTCATTACTCTCAAGGGAGGTGAGACCAGTTTTAGACATCTGCTGCAGGTTCACAACCCCCTACACGACCCAGCCCCCAAAGGAATGACGGATGGCATCTCACCCTCCTGAGCTGGCCCTACAATGCCAGGCAGAAGTATCAGCTTTGAAAGAACAAGGACTGAAACCTTCCCTGGTATATGCATCGCCTCTGACGGAAGCCCGCGGGAAAAGGTCTTAGTGTGAGGGTCTCCAAGAAGTCTTTTCTCCCACTTGGCTCATCAGGAAAAGGAAACGGCAGAAAAGGGAAGAAAAGAGGCTTCGACCCCCTCATCAGAATACAAGTGACCACAAAAGTGACTCTGTCTCTCAAGAGACGTGATATCAGTTCATGTACATTTTTGAGACACATTCTGCACTCCTGAACCAATGTTTGCTTTTTTAAAAACTGGATTACTTTTTAAGTAAATGAGAAAGACGTCACTCAACATCTCCACCAGTCCATGGGGGAAAGGAGACACTGTGCCCACAGAGAGGAAGCGAGCTGGGGTCTTTACCTTGAAAATGGAGGCATCCACTTCCTGATTATAATCTTGCTTGCCAGCGTGTTTCCAAGGGATCCGGAACATGCTCTTCTCGTCATTCTCCCAAATCAGTCCTGGATACATGCTACTGTCAATCTGCTCGATCAGCCACTGTCGAAGCCGCCGACCACCATTTCGGTCACACATCCTTGGAAAGACAGAAACACATGCTGCGATATTACGGATATTGTCTCATTCATCACAGCAACCCAAAAACTGCTAACAGGAAACTCAGAGGTTTGCAGCAAAGGTGCTGGCTTGGGGGAAACCCACAGATTCAGGGACTCCGGGACACCTGCCATGAGAAGGCAATGCTGGCCTCCGTGACCTCACAGCCCTGAATGCAAACTGAAAGCTCCATGGGAAACCTGCAGCCACCTGAAGCCACCAGCAGCCCCCTGCGGGCCCCTCCCACTGTGCTGGCTGTGCTCCTTCCAGCTTTCACTGGCCCTTTCCTTTCAGGCAGATACAGCCACAGTGAACAGCTCCAGTTTTAGCACAAGACTGGAAGGGAAGGGGAAATCACTTCTACAGCACCGGGTTCCTTCACCGAGCAGCCCATTAGCCTAAGAACTGACTGGGTTACTGGATGCCCAGCTGGCCCCATATTCCCTGATAGAATACAGCGTCTGTGCCATCTGAGAAAGAGGAGGCCCTCAGGCTAGCCCGTCTAAACAGCTGTTCCTTCACAGTGATAAGAGCACGAGTTTAAGAATGAGACAGAACCGCAATCTCATTCAAGTCCTGCCACGGCTCAGCTGGGAGACCCTGGATCAGCATTTAATCTCAGGGCATCAGCTACCCAGTCCCAGATGAAACTCAGGAAAAACTACCAGTACTGGGTGTAGGGAGAACTCAGATGGTATACAGAAAGCAACTGAGACAGGGCCTGGACCTTACACGCCAGATGTCATTATTATTATCCAAACTTCCTGGGCAACTCCTATGACCAACTGAAAGACAGAGACAAGCGTGAGGGAATAAACAGCAGCTACAGAACAGGGCAAAGTTCACTGGGTTCCTCTTCCAGAAGATGTCCCACTCTAGGGACCTAACCATCCCAGGGCACCCAAAGACATCCTTTGGAAGAACATTCTTACCCAAGTAGACAGCTTCCCCAACAGCACAGAGAAAGAGAGAGAGAACTAGCATGACCTATCGACTTAGAGCCAACATTTCCAAGAACAGTGCTGGAAATCCCCGAGACAGCTGGATAGACGCCCACCCCAAAAAAATATATATATAGCATTTTTATTCTTCTGATTAAAATGTGACCTCTTTGGGCAAACGAGTTTGAAACAATCAGCAGTAACAAGACATAACGTCCCAAAATATGGTAGAGCCATGCTGGTCTAGAAAGCAAAATATCAATCAGAACCTTCACAAGAAGTACACATTCTGGAAACTCCAGCCACCCTGCAGGTGGCCATGAGATGGGAAACAGGGCCAGGTCCTAGGGAGGAAGAGGTGGGATTTCTTAAATTCTCCATCCAACAACCTCAGTTGGGCATTTATTGATTTAAAGGGAGTGAATTCAATTTTTTTTTTCTTTAGAGACAGGGTCTTGCTCTGTCATCCAGGCAGGAGTGCAGTGGTGCTATCACAGCTTGCGGCAGCCTGGAACTCCTGGGCTTATGCGATTCTCCTGCTTCAGCCTCTTGAGTAGCTGGAACTACAGACATGTGCCACCACACCCAGATATATATTTTAGAAACAGGGTCTCGCTATGTTGCCCAGCCTGGTCTTGAACTCTTGGTCTCAAGTGATCCCCCCACCTCAGCCTCCCAAAGTGCTGCGATTACAGGTGTGAGCCACTGCGCCCACACAAATGAGACCTTGGTTTGAAAACTCAGAACTCTGGCAAAGACTTTTCTCTAACCAGACCTTGCGATGTCACTTGAGCCTCTCCCTGAGGCTTCCTCACCTGTAAGTTGAGAGGCTATATCTCAAGAGACCCAGAATTCTAAAGCAGGCCACGGTGTTTATCATGAAGAAGGGACAGACTTAGGAGAGGGTACCTGAGAAGAGAACTGGAACACCATGACCAAAGACCGCACCCCCCGCCGAAAGTTAGCAGCTCTTTGCCGGGGCAAGGTAGAAAAATTTCTCCTAGACTGAGGAATGAGCTGCATAGAGGTGGCCAGAACACAACAGAGGGGTTGGCATTTGAGAATTTCAACTAAATGAGACAGTTCCCCTGATTTCCTTGCTACAAGTTTCTTAAACTAGAATCCACAGTCCCTGAGCCTCCTGCAACCAAAAGCAAAATTTTGTTAGTACAGGCATTTTTCTAGAAAGAGGGTCAAAACTTTGTCATCAGGATTCCTAATGGATTCATAACATCTAAACTGTTGGGGACAACTGTCTTGGTGATTTACAGGAAAAAGAAATTAAAAGGAAAAAGAGAAGAGTGAGTCACAGCATCTGAAAGCTGAAAAATACTTTAGAAATCATCTAATCCAGCCCCCTCTTTACTTAACAGAGGAAAAACTGAGGCCCAGAGAGGCACGGCAAATACCAAGGCAATCAGCAGACTGTGTTGGAACCCATGCCAGCGCCCCAACCCCAGCAGCAGCTTATTTCGCACATGGTGCAGAGAAGAGCCATGGTTACATTACAAGATCTCTGCACATGTGCAGCCCCGTCTGAGTGTCCTTCGTGGTCTCCTCCAAGATTCTAAGTAACATCAAAAGCCTGAGATTCTATTACAATTATGATCCATAATGATTTATTAAACATTAACAAATTAATTCCACCAAATGCCCAGCCAGGAAAAATTAATAAGTATAGTCACATGTTTATAACTTCCTCTTCTTGATTTTGAGGTAATCTATTGGCCAAGCCCTATCTGCAGCCCTATAAATGTACCCAGCAGTCAGGCTTTCCAGGCGAGATGTGATAAGAGGCTGCCCTGGGCCCACCTAATCCAAATTACAGGACACACCTGAGCAGGCAGCAGCAGAACCCACCCTCTCCCCTTCCTCGGAGGGCCCCAGGGCACTCGCTGTGGCCTGGCATACCCTCATCACTAGACCAGAAAGCACCAAAGCCATTTCTCTCTCTGGCACCAACCTTCCTTCAGTGACTGAATCACTCCCAAATATTTTCATAGAGGAAGCTGCCATAACCCAAAAGGACAAGCTTAGAACTGTCATTTTAACTACTAGCTCTTACCTTTGGTTTAAAAAAGAAAGTGGGGGGCCACTGGTTGGGGAGACTTCTTAAAATTCTGGAAAATTCAGTCTCTAGTTTCCATTCGTAAAGCCTTTCACAGCTCTGGGTAAGTAACACATCTCACCTTAGGAAAGTCTGTCCTCTGTATTGAGACTCATCTTACAAACAATGTTCTTTAAATAAATTTTTTCAAACAATGTTTTTGTGAGCTGTGGCCGGTATACAGACTCTCTTGCCAAGGACGACTGGGCTGTGATGCAAGAAAAGGACCTCAAGCCAGACTCAGAAATCTTAATTGACTGTCATTAAACAGAATTTTAGAACCAGTCTGTTCCCACCTTCACAAACTAGCCCTCGATAACGACTGGTTATTGGGCAGTTCCAGAATTCTGACCCTTCAAGCATTATTCCACGTGGTAGAATTTCAGTGGAATGATAGAGCGAGTTTCAAGATTCGGGGTTGCTATTGCCCTTCATATGAGCTCTCCTAACGTTTTCCACGCAAACCAGATTTAAAGAAAAATGATATTTTTAAAAAGGCAACTATCTACCAATCTTTGGAAACAGGCAAACAATCATCAACGACTTGGGCATTCAGATTGGACTTAGGTGGCTGGAAAATAAGCAAAAAGCAGAGAGGGACACGGACGGCCACTGAGCAGCGCCTGGGGACATTACGGTAGGTAGTTCCACCCCCACGCCCCGCCTGGTGTCGGGGACCCCGCGGGACCCGAACGCGCGGAACACGGGCGCCCTGCCCGCCCAGTGTGCCTACCTGCCGCCGCCCTGCCGCCGTCTCGCCGCCCGCGTTCCCACGCTTGCTGCCGCGCTCCAGGCGATGCGCCAGCGGGCGCGCGACTTTAAAAAGGGCGTAGGGGGCGGGCCCGGTGCGCAGAGCGACGGCCACACCGACCAATGGCGTCATCTCGGCTCGAGCGGCCCGCCTTCTTTGAAGCGCTCGGCTTTCCGAGAAATCACTTTCCTCCCCCGGCGGCCGCGGCAGTGGGTCCGGGCCTCTTCTGCAGCCGCTGGCAGAGCCGCGCTCCTCACACCTGGGGTCCGGGGGCGGCGCTGCAGGGGGGCTTTCCCAGGAATTCGGGAGGCCCCGCGGAGCGATCTGGAGGCGTCCCCTGCCTCCCAGGCCGGCTCGGGCGGACAGCGAGCGAGCCCCTAGCAACGAGCCACTGTGCAGACCGTGTGCCCGCGGCCCATTAATCAGAATCCAGAACCGGAACCTAGCTGCCCCGCCAGTCTCCGCCTCCACGAGCGCTGGATGTTGGGCAGTGACTCCCGCCACGCGTTATTCCACGGAGACGAGGACGCGAAGGCCGTTTACAGACCGTCCCGGGTCGGCGGTGGCCTGCGCTGCCCAGGAGGGGCAGGTGAACCCCAGCTCCAAATGAGGCCACTGCCCGCTGAGACCGCGATTGAAACAGGAGCATCCAACGTGCTCGCCACTAGAAGGTCCCCCTGGGGAAATTTTCATCATAAATCCTTTTCTCGAGAAAGCGTCGGCGTTAAGAAGAGGTCCCCTGGGGGACCAGCCGCTCCTGGGTGCGCACTGACATTTATTGTAAAAATGAAGTGGAGGAGAAGGGGAACAACACTGGAAAAAGAAAGAAATCCCTGGAAACGGAAAAAGAAGTGTTTCCGTGTTCCGTCCTGGGGAAGCCCTGGAATGGGGGGAAAATGAAGGTCGTAACTGGCTTTTATTGCCCCGTGGAGAATCACATATCGGGGCTGTTTTTGCATTGAGCTTTTCAAGGACCTGTGAAAATGTATGAGACTGAAACTTTTATTGGCTGCACAATACAAAAAGTACACTGCAAATCTGGAATTAATCAATGTTTAAATGATGGTCCCCAAAACATGTTAACTTCATAATTGTAATGTATTGATGGATAAATGTGTCATTATATTTTGAAACTGTAAGTTAGATATCACTTGGTATGAGTTCCCTAATGCCATGATTGCCGGAAAGTTTTAAGTCATTATAAAGTGAGTTCCTCATCATCAAATAATTTTAAATAAAACTATTGTTTTAACACTTATATTATTTAAGAGTCTTTAGAGAATATAAGAGTGTTTTAATATGTTTGCTATGATGTGGGATGGAGCTTCCAGAAATCAGAGCATCTAGGACCTCAGAAGTTCTTAAAACAGCCTCTGTATATGTTTACTCTCATATATTTTTATCAATGTGCCCCTAAGCCTACACAGATTTACTTACAAATGCTGTCCGCTGTGGAAAGATGCATCCTCAAGTTTCCACTAGCTTTCACTTAGATAAAGACAAGGGTAAGTGAATATAGGAAATCAACAGTGGAAGGGCTCCAGCACGTGTCGTTGGCAGTAGGTGTCACTATGTACATTACAGGAACTGTCTTGCATTAAAACTGCTCCAGAAACCCCATATTTTCCACGTGGTGGTTCCTCGCTGCCTAGGAACAATTTCTAAACAGATCTGTTTAGTTCTGCTCTTATTTAATGGGCATTTATGAGGCAACTATTATGTGCTAGATATAGTGCCAAGAACAGGAGACCCAAAGAATGAACATGATGTTTCATTCTCTGAGACACTCCTGCCCGGGAGTGTCAGAATCTAGAACCCAGCCTGGAGGCTCCACAGAGCCTGCCCCTTGGATATTGGGAGGCAAAAAAAAAACAAAAAAAAAAAAACAAAAAAAAAAAAACCTTTGGTCCATGTGTGTGTTATTACTTGTCATATTACAGTGTGGTTCTATTCTTTATTCCCTGGAATTATATTTCCAATTGAAAGACCATTTTTCTGGCTGGGCACGGTGGCTCATGCCTGTAATCCCAGCATTTTGGGAGGCTGAGGCAGACAGATCACCTGAGGTTAGGAGTTCAAGACCAGCCTGGCCAACATGGTGAAACCCCTGTCTCTACTAAAAATACAAAGAACTTAGCTGGACATGGTGGCACAAGCCTGTAGTCCCAGCTACTCAGGAGGCTGAGGCAGGAAGATCACTTGAACCCGGGAGGTGTAAGTTGCAGTGAGCTGAGATCAGCCACTGCACTTCAGCCTAGGCAACAGAGCAAGACTCCGTCTCAGAAAGAAAGAAAGAGAGAGAGAGAGACCATTTTTCTGTGTACACAAGATTTCTGCTCATATAATGGAAACACAGTTTTCTTAGGTTTCAAAGAGCTTTCTTTCCATTTTAGTACACTGGGATCTAGCCCATTCTAACAGCTGCATATATTTCATTGTATATATTTGCCTTAATTTAGGTCATCAACTACCTAAACTGATTTGGGTGATCAATTTGATGACCTGAATTGATTATTACCTAATTGAGCATATCTAGTGAGCTCAGATCACCGCTCGTGATCTGGGAGCTGTGTAAATAGGTATGCACATATGTAAAATCACCCTGTCATTTTTTCTTGTCATATAAATGACAAAAATGGCTAAAATGGGCCAGGTGCATTGGCTTATGCCTGTAATCCCAGCATTTTGGGAGGCCGAGGCTGGTGGATCACAAGGTCAGGAGATTGAGACCATCCTGGCTAACACGGTGAAACCCTGTCTCTACTAAAAATAAAAAAAGTAGCCGGGCGTGGTGGCGGGTGCGTGTAGTTCTAGCTACTTGGGAGGCTGAGGCAGGAGAATGGCATGAACCCGGGAGGCGGAGCTTGCAGTGAGTCGAGACTGCGCCACTGCACTCCAGCCTGGGCGACACAGCAAGACTCCGTCTCAAAAAATAATAATAATAAAAATTTTAAAAAAGACTACAATGAGGACACATGGCAATAAGTGGTTATCTCATGCAATACCATTTATTGCAGCAAAAAGATGCAGAGCACGGTCCCAGGTTCTCTGATCCTTCCTTCCAGCATCTCACGATCCCGGTAAATTTCCTCCTGGTCTCTCAGTGGCCTACTTGCCCTCCTACCTCCTCATCCCTTCCCTGTTAATTCTACTTTGCTACCCTGCCTTTCTGTCTTCAGGAGCTTCTCAGTGGTAGCCACACAGGTCTCCTCCTGGCATCTAAAAGTCATACTTACCAACCTCATATTTTCCACATTCCAGCAGGAACCCCTGTTTCCATAGATGGCAGCCTACCACAGCAGGTTTTGGAGTTAGGCCCCAGTTCAAATCCAAGCTCCCTGACTCACCAAATGTGTGAGCTTGAGCAAATGACTTAACCTTCCAAAGCCTCAGTCTCCTTATCTGTATAATAATGGCATTGATGGTAATACTAGGCTAAATTCTGTGACATCACCTACTTTCAACTTTTTGACCTACGGAAGGGCAGTTTACTATGGCCTAACCCAATCGTTCCTGCCCTTAGGATTGGTGGGCATTGAATGAGACAGTATCTGTGTGAGAGAGAGATCTCCTTCCTCCACCTTGCTCGTTAGCGCAAGAGGAAAAGGTCAAATCGTCACCAATGAGAGAAGTCTAGAAAAAAGGACAGTGATTCCTAACTCTAAGAATGCCAACTGCAGACCAGTGATAATCTGCCTCCATGAAGAATGGGAAGGGTTCCTCCCATCTGGTTAGCTTCCTAGCTCCTCTAACACCTTCCTGCCCCCACCAGGTCACAGGTGGGTGCTTCCGGCTGCTTCTCACCTCCTCACTTATCTTTGCGGCTTTTAGAGACCCTCTCCTCTTCATGGAGTCCCTTTTTCTTCCTCTTCACCCTCCTTAATTCCTATCTTCCTGATGTCCAGAAACCTCCCTGTCGAGCCTCCCTCCCATCTGTCTTGCTAAGCTGCCAATCTGTCTGCCCAGTTCTTATGGTGGAGCAGGTGCAGAGGTGATGAAGCAAGGGCACCTTCCACAGCCAGCCTCAGGACCAAATCCCTGAGAGGCCTTCTGACCCAGACAGTGCCTGCGATGGACCAGATGATGTCCCCCCAAATACATACGTTGAGCCCTAACCCCCAATGTGACGGTATTTGGAGATGGGTCCTTCGGGAGGTAATGAAGTTTTGATGAGGGACTAGGGACCAGAGAGCTTGCTCTTACTCACTCTTTGCCTGTGTAAGGACACAGAGAGAAGGCAGTCGTCTGCAAGCCAGGAAGGGAGCCCTCCCTAAACCTGACCATACTAGCATCCTGATCTCAGACTTCCAGCCTCCAGAACACTGAGAAAATAAATGTCTGTCATTTAAGCCACACAAGGTATGGGGTTGTATGATGGCAGCCAGAGCTGAGGAAGGCAATGCCCCAAGGGACGGAGTGAACTTAGCATGACTTTTGAGTTGCACTTTGCTAATGGGATCTCGGTACCTCTTCTCCACTTCTGATGACGTTACAGAAGGCCTCCTCTATGGTCCTGGCTGTTTTTCCTAGTCTTGGGGAAAGGGTGCTCTTTCTCAAGATGTGAATAAGAGTGGTGGAAATCCATCCAATCTCACATATAAACAAACTGCTTAGAACAGTGCCTGACACAAAGTAAAAGCTCAATAAATTGTAGTGCAAGAGGGTGTTAGATTCTTCCCGGCCCGGCTTCTACAGGGACCAATTCCATGAAGAGCCAAAGTGTATGAGACTTACATGTTCAGATTTACCCCTTGGCCAGAGCAGAGACATAAAATGGGTTCAAGAGAGAGGGAGGAGGTGAGAGCCTTTCCAGCTGCGGACCCCAACCTCTCCCTTAACACTTTCCAAGCCAAGCTTAGCAAGTGAGTTCAAGAGTGCTCAGAAACATGTTTACTGAGAGCACAGGTGTCAACTCAGTCCTGAGAAAGCCAGAGTCACCTGCAGATGGGGCTCTGACTACTGCCCTAGAAATCAACAGGGCACTTGGGTGGTGGCGCCAAGAGCCTGCACTGCTCTGGGAATGGTGGCAGCCCCAGCGTGTGTGGGCAAGGGAAATGCACACATGTCCCGTAGGCGAGAGCTGGGCCACTCAGCAAAGAGCCAGTGTGGGGTCCTGCCCTCCAGGGCCTCCTGAAAAGGCAGTGGAACCTCAGGAGAGAGAGGCTGAAGGTGTGTCCTCAGGCATTGTGGGCTGAGTCACAAGCAGCACTTGGAAGAAAATGCCTCTGTTGGGGTTAAGTCAGGAGAGAGGCTCCCAGCGGGGAAAGTCAGATGAGCCCCCAAACTGCCCTGAGTGGGGCTGCTTTAACCATCCTTCTGCCCATACGGGGATGGCAGCATTACATACTTTCTAGGCCCAGAGGGCACAAAACCACCAGCCGAGTACGAACTCTCCCAGTGCCTCATCTCCCTGGTATCTGCAGGGCACGGGGGCTGCAGGACTCTCACTAGGATCCGTAGTCTTGGCATCTTCATTAAATCTCCATCCAGGGACCTGACAGGCTTGTCCATTTCTTTTCATCCTCCTCTTCACCCCCCGAAATACTACAAATCTCAGTGCATTTCCTATGGTGTCTGTCACAAATTATCACAAACTTAATGGCTTAAAACAGCACAAGTTTACAATCTATAGTTCTGCAGGTCAGACATGCGACACGGTGTCATTGGGCTAAAATTAAGGTGTCGGCAGAGCGGGTTCCTCCTGGAGGCTGCAGCGGAGAATCTGCTCCTTGTCTTTTTAGCTTCTCTCCGGCTGCCCACCTTGGCTCACGACCTCTTCTTCCATCTTCAAAGTCCGCAATGGCAGGTGAGTCTTTCTCACGTCACATCACTCTGCCGTTCTCTCCTGCCCTCCCCCTTTTTTTTAAGAGACAAGGTCTTGCTGTGTCTCCCAGGCTGGAGGGCAGTGGTGCAATCATGGCTCACTGCAACCTCGAACTCCTGGGCTCAATCATCCCACCATAGCCTCCTGAGTAGCTGGGACTGCAGGTGCACCAAGCTTTTCCACGTTTAAAGACCGTGTGATTATATTGAGTCCACCTGGATCAGCTGATTAGCAACCTTCATTCCATCTACAACGTGAATTTCCCTTTGCCACGTAGCCTAACACAATCCCAGGTTTCATGGGCTGTGACTTGGGCCTCTCTGCGGGCCATTATTCTACCTGCCACATCATCCTTAAGATCCACCTTAAATCTTCCTCTTTCCTACTCCAGCCTTCACTGACCCACATTTTAAAAACACTGGACTCCAGCTATACTGAAATCTTTATAACATCATTTGGTATTTGCTCTATATTATGAATTATTTTGCTGAATTATTCTTGAGGCAAGGGGGAAAATCTTATGCTATTTCAGTGCCCCTACTTATCCCAGCACTAAATTAGAAATGCCTTAAGTAGACAAGGTATAAGTTCATTGCAAAAAAAAAAAAAACCCTCAGGGAGGGCAAAAGGAAAGAAAGCTGGAAGAACATTGCTCATCTCTGTGCTCTAAGAGGTGTATTAATTTTTATACCTATCTGAGCTGAGACCCCAGTAACTCCCCAGGCTCAGTGATTCTGCAGGAGGAGGGCCCACAGGACCTGCCACATAGTTGCGCTCACAGCTACTGTTTACTGCAGCAAAAAGATGTAGAGCGAAATCAGCACAGGGAAAAGATGCATGGGGTGAGGTCTGGAGGAAACCAGGCCCAAGCTTCCCGAGTCCTCTCCAGTGGAATCCCAAACAATGCACGTAATTCCTCTATCAACAAGTTGCAACAATACATTTGAGATGTTGTCAACCAGGGAAGCTCACTAGAGACTCAGAGCCCCGGGTTTTTATGGGGCATGCTGGTCACATAGGCACCTTCTGCCTGGCACGTTCCAAAAAATTCCAGACTCCCAGAAGGAAAGCAGGTGTTCAGCATAAACCACACTGTTTGCACAAATAGTTTGGACACAGCGAGCCACTTTTATCCGTTAGGGTGTCAGGAACCGTCCTGAAATCCAAGTTCCCGGACAGCAACCAAGGGCCGACCCCCAAACAGGCCTTCCTAAAGGCAGCAGCACCCCCAGCCTGCTGTGCAAACTCTTCTGCACATGCTCCTCATTCCGAGGAGGTTCCGCTCTGCCGCACCTGCTGCTGGTTCCAAAGGTGCCTGTGGCTAATTTACCTGCCATTAACTACCTGTGCTCAGCTGCCTCTAACTAGGGTAGGCTGCATTTTCTCATGCTTCACTTGGTCAGGGGGCTCAAGCTTAAGAACAATGTTGCCACTACACACCAGCGTTTCAGAGGAAGGTTGGAAGGAAGACAGGAAGCCCCTCACATCTGCTGCCGCTCCTCAGAGGGATTGCCCTACCTGATGTGGGTGGTCTGTAAACAGGTGTGCACGTGTGGAAACACCATCCTGCCACCCATTTAAGGTTTATATAACAAAAATAAACACAATGAGGCCACCTGGCAAAGATGTTGGCTCAAGCAAAGACTTCAGTATACCTTCTGTAGGTCAAAAACTAAGGCCCAGTCCCATGCATGAGCAACCCTGGGGCTACAGATACTGGAAGGTGCATGACTCACCTGGGAAAACCAAAGAGTATTTGAAAGTTGGCAGTTTACCCTGGCAGATAAGGAAAAGATTCACTTATCAGTCTCCTCAACACAGAACAAATGACTACAGTTTATCAGGCAGTTGAATACCCAGGGCGTGTGTGCCTATGTATAGAGATATATATATATGTATGTACAAAGTGGTAAATGTTTTCATGTAAGAAGCTATCTTACAATAAAAGTGAGACCTCTAAAAGGCGGTAAGTTGGGACTGACTCAGGGGACTTGAGAAGAGAAATATTGAGAAACTGGGTAAAATGTATCTGCCCTAAAGACATGAACTCTGACCCCATTTTCCTTCTGGTCATTTCTCTTTCACTGAGTCAGTTTGCTCTATCTGTTCACAGCGGGTTTGGATGGTGATTTACGAATTGCTAATATTGCCCCAATCTGTTTCTTTACTCTAGAAGGATTACAAATAAAAATCTGAGATTTCTATTTTTTATATCCTAAAACTCATCACTTTTAAATGCACTGGCATTCATTTATTGGATGCTTATTAGACAGCTGTAATGCACTAGGTATTTAATTCATAACCCTCCTGCAAGGAGTGGCAAAGTATGTAAACATTTAATGTAAAGAAAAATAATTTCACTAAGCATTCAATAACATTTTGTCTTTCAGGTATAAATTTTATTCACATTTATCACTAATGGAAGAACTTGAAACAGTCCTGAGGGAGAAAAAAAAAATCTTAAGAGTAAAAGGTTTCTTAAGCATAGATCAAAAATATCCTGAACATTTAGGGTTATTGCCAGGAAATACTGGTTTGTGAAAAATATAAATTCTGGGCCAGGCATGGTGACTCATACCTATAATCCCAGCACCTTGTGAGGCTGAGGCAGTGGATCACTTGAGGTCAGGAGTTCTAGACCAGCCTGGCCAACATGGTGAAACCCTGTCTCTACTAAAAATACAAAAATTAGCTGGGCGTGGTGGTGGGCGCCTATAATCCCAGGGAGGCTGAGGCAGGAGAATTGCTGGAACTGGGGAGGTGGGTTCATCTATGGGACTCCAAGCCTGCTTACAAATGAAGACAATTACAAAGTCGACAATTACAAAATATATATTATAATATTATATCTATTCTGACATGGGACATAGATGAGTGTTTTTAAATTTTAGCACAAATAAGCAACAGTGGGACACTCATCAAGATGTTCCCAGGAGGAGCCTCCCGGGATTCTGACTCAGTGCATCACAAATCTGTGTGCTTAGCAAGCAGTGCCAAATAATCTGAAACACTCACCCATATTCATCTCCAGCTTACCTTTGCAGATGTGCAGCAGGTGCATCTCTGAGAAACAAATGGCAGAAGCACGATAAAATACCAATGCAACAACAATAATTTACCTCTAAGGAGATTCACAAATTTTGAGCATGGTAAGAGATTTTTAAAAATGCAATCCCAGAAGTCCATTTTTACCCTGGCACTTAGAGACAAGACTGATGACTTTTTAATTGTCTTCACTTATAAGCAGGCTTCATTTCAGACTTTGGTGGTGTATGGTAGTCTTGTGTCAGTGGGCAGAATTTTTCCCCATGCTTACCTCAGTCCACTTAATAATGGGATGTGCTTTAACAATCTTTCTACAAATGGAATGAGGTGCCTGGTGATGTGGGAGCCATCTGTCCCTGGAAGCATGAAGGGAACACATGGTAGACCGCCTGTTAGAGGTGATTGTGGTGTTGCTGTGTGATTCGGGAGAGTGTACTACTTAACCCATAATCTCCAAGTCCCTTCCTATTTTAAGATTCTGTGATTCGAGGTCAACTTCATTGCCACTGAATAGGTCTTTAGTAAATATTTAGAGAACTGAAGCAGTCAAATGCACCCCACGTCGAAATTCCCTTCTCCCTATTTATTTTGGCTGTTTCTCTGGAATTGCACAGTTGGCTGGGATGCACCAAATGATTGCCTACAAAGGAAAGATGCAAGGAAGGGTTCCGAGACAGAGTGGGTTCTCCAGGCTCAGGAGTCAAGAGGGACCCCTTGAGTCTCAGCACTAAGTTCTAGAACTCAATGCAGGAAACTAAGGAGAAGAACCAATTTGCTAGGCAGCTTTGAGGGGGACTAGGAGTAGCAACTTAAAATTGCAGCTTGCTTCTCTTTTACAAAATGCTTGCTCTTAAATCATCTCCTTTGCTCTGCCCAGTGGAGTAGGGCAGACATGGTTATCCTCACTTGACAGATGGGGAAACTGAGGCTCGGGGAGCTGGAGCCTCTTGCCTTCAAACCCAAGGCTCTTTCCACTGCTCCTCATTGCTTTGCTCAGGGAGTAGAGTTGTTCTACAAACTGAAAATGAACCTAGGGAACTTAGTGGGGGAGTTGCTAGGGACAGGACACAAATGGCTGAAATTTCTTGATGAGTTAGTCATTTCCTTCCTGACAGCCTTCTTCTGGTTCTGATCTCATTTTTTAACCCCTGTCACCCACTCATGCAAATAAATGCATCATCACTTTCAAGCCAAGCCAGATGAATGTGCAAACAACATCTGCCTCATGGGCTGCTCATGGAACGTGTATAAAAATTAGGTTCAGGTAGGTCCACGAGAAGCCTTGGGAGGTGCATTAATTCTTTCCTGGCTGGGTGCGGTGGCCCATGCCTATAATCCCAGTACTTTCAGAGGTCGAGGTGGGAGGATCCCCTGAACCCAAGAATTAAAGACCAGCCTGGGCAACATAGCAAGACCTCATCTCTGCTAAAAATTTAAAAATTAGCTGGGTGTTGTGGTGCACGCCTATAGTCCCAGCTACTCAGGAGGCTGAGGCAAGAGGATGTCTCAAGCCCAGGAGTTCAAAACTGCAGTGAGCTGTGACCACAATCACTGTACTCTAGCCTGGATGACAAAGCAAGACCCTGTTTCCAAAAAAAAAAAAAAAAAAAAAAAATTATTTTTTGTCACTTGGCTCCATTTCTTGGATTCCTCTTGGAACCTCAAGGAGTTTGGAACTATCTTTTTATAGAATAATTTCCAGGGACTCCTTTTTAAATTTAAATAAATGGAAAACCTGTTTGTTTCATCCCAGTATGTAGTGGTTCTGGAAAGACAGCGCGTGCCAGATATTACTGCTGAAACTCCGCAACATGGACTGGAATAGGCATGCTTATCTTTTTGAACTATGAATGTCAGATTTATTTTCCCTAAAAATTATTCTTATGCTTTTATTTCCTTATTTATTGCTTGGATTGGGTTACTTACTGTTTTGACACATAAATTTCCTCAAATGACTGGCATGATTTGTCAATGTATCATTGAGTACTTATCCATGACAGACCCTTCTCTCTTTTCCTGCGGTGGCGTGAAAGTAAATTCATCTTCAAGTGTCTTGAGTCTATATTACATAAAGAAGAACGCATGGTCTAACACAGAGAAATGGCTAGTGTTGGGAGGAATTCGTGATAGGAGGGTGGAGGGGTTTGGGACCACAGGACAAACAGGAACAACAGTGGAGTTGATTTGTCACGAATCCTGAACTAGTCTCCAGGAGTCATGTGGTGTTTTGATTGGGAGAATAGGAATATGGTGGGGAGAACCAGAGGGGATTAAAATATTGGCAGCCAAAAGTCAGGAGATGATGGGCTTGAGTCCCCTTAATTCACGAGGATTGAGAGGATGTTGTAGGACCACTATATAGTGCTTAGGGTTCCTTCAGTGAAATTTGGATTGGGGAATGGTGGGTAGCTATTATGGGGAAGTCAGTGCTTCACACTATGGGGTTTACTTGGCTGAGGAATTTGGGATTTAAGTCTGTTTGATGTTGAGTGTCTGAGGAGGGGTTTTGTTCTTGACATAACAATAAATAAGAGATGCTTTGGTGTAGGGCTGGTAAATGAATGATTCCTCCTAGTTTATGTAGAATGTCCATTCCTAATAAAGGAGTGGGACAGTGAGGAATGACCAAAAAAGAGTGAGTGAGGGTGACTCCCTGAAATGAGCAGTATACAGGCAGAGTTTTGTATGGGGTTTCTCGTATGCCCTTCATGCCAGCATCAGAAACGGATGATCATTCTAATGGGCTTTTATATTCAGTTAATGCCTATTCAAAAGAAAGAAAATAATTTTACCAGATGCTGTCCCAACTACCCTGGGTTCTGTGGACTCACTAGACGTGGAGCAAAGAATCCCAGGCACCCTCAGTCTTCCTTGGTCAGTGCCAGCAGTGAAGAAATTTCCTCCTGTGATAGTTGGGGGGCTTCATTATGAGCTGCACCTGAATGGGGAAGGTATCCCCATTGGGGGCAGTCCATTTCTCAGTGTCCCTAAAGACCACAAGTTGGGCATGGTTTGGTGGGAGGGGCCAAGGTTTAGGACAAGCCTTTGCCCAGTGTCCAGGGTTGCCACATTGGAAAGAGATTCTGAAAGAGGTGGAGGAGTTTTCTTTCAGGTTACTGGGAGGCTGACTATTGGGCAAAACATGCCTCAGCAATCACCCAATTCCCCAATACCTGTTTCCGCTCATACAACAGACAGAAAGTACATTAGTGATTAGCTAGGGCTGGGGAGTTTGAAAGAAAATGAGGAGTGACTGCAAATGCATATGGGGCTTCTGTTTGGGGTGAGATGGTGATGGTTTGACGGTGGTGATGGTTACACAGTTTTGTAAATGTACTAAAAGCCATTGAGTTGGACACTTAAAATGGATGAATCGCATGGTATGTGAATTATCCCTCAATAAAGCTGTTTTTAAATATTTTATTTAACTGGATAATTCATAGAAGATTAAAAAAATTCCAAACAGCCAATTAGCACACAGAAAGATACTCAACTATGATAGCGATGAGGAAAACGCAAGTCAAACAATGACATAGACTCTCATACTCCTTATATCAGCAAGACTCTCAAAGTCTACCAATGCCTAGTAAAGTTGAGAAAGTAGAGAAATTGGGAGCATCGTATTCACTCCATCACATGTTGGTGGAGTGAAGCTGACAGAACCATGTGGAAAATTCTGGCATTGTCTCCAAGAGTAAAGATGTCATGCTTGGCGGGGCATGGTGGCTCACGCCTATAATCCCAGCACTTTGGGAGGCCGAGGCAGGTGGATCACTTGAGGTCAGGAGATCGAGGCCAGCCTGACCAACGTGGCGAAACCTTATCTCTACTAAAAATACAAAAATCAGCCAGGTGCTGTGGCACACACCTATAATCCCAGTTACTTGGGAGGTTGAGAAAGGAGAATCGCTTGAACCCCAGAGGCAGAGGCTGCAGTGAGCCAAGATTGCACCATTGCACTCCAGCCTGGGCAACAGAGCAAGGCTCTGTCAAAAAAAAAAAAAAAAAAAAAAAAAGATGTCACGCTCTATACGTCAAGAATTCCAATTTGAGGCAAAGACCCTCATTCTTACATGTGATCAATAAGACACAGAAAAAAATATGTACGTGGGCAACATCTGTTATAGCACAAAACTTGGAAGCAACATAGACGCACCTCAAGAGGTCATAGATAACCTGTGGTATTTGAATACAATGCATACAACATCGCAGTTCAAATGATAAACCTTGAAAATACAATTTTGAACAAAAAAAACACAAGTTACAGAATAACTACATGCAATATCATGGCGTTTATATGAAGCCGAAAACATGCACCACAGAGTAATGTGTTTATGAAATGACGTCAGTAGACATAAAATAAAAATGTGTATGAGGATGATAGAGACTAACTTCAAGGTAGTTGTTATCTCTGAGGAGGAGGAAGTAAATGACATCCCCATGAGACGTGGCCAACAGAGTCGCAACTGTGTCTGCTCTGTTGTATATAACAAAAGCAATATGAAGTGAATATCACATAATTTAAAGACTGACCAAACTAGAGGTGAACATTCATGATCACATGTATTATTCTCTTCTACATGCTTCAAAATCTAATGACTTTTGAGAAAAAGCATTGATACATAGTGCTACCTTGAAATGTTCATGGGAATACACTCGTGATAAATTTGGAGATTGGCAGGTAAACTCTTCAAAGCGGTATGCGGAAAGATCACCCAGCCACAGCCTGGCTGTACAGGCCCAGAGCCAAGGATGGATGGGGTAGGGGGAGGCTGCTGCGAGGTGGAAGCCAGGAATTCCAAATTCAGACCTGGGAATACAGAAGCCCAGAGCCAGGGCACCTTAGTGGGTGAACCCCATGATGAACTTGCAAGTGGAAGCGTATCTGGGGGTGACAGCCAGAAACCAGAACAGGTTAAACTAAAAGCAGAAAGTTAGCTGAAGGCTGAATTCAGAGATGGGGGGTGGGTAGGAAAGGAGCGTCCCAGGCAAGAGTCAATGCACACAGTGAGAAGAAGCCACTTACGCAGCACTCACATCGGGACGCAGGGATGAGACGCTGCCAAGGGGCAAATCCAGGATATGGAAGAAGTTCTACTTGGTCCTTGAAGCAGGACTAACCTGTTGACATAGCTGTTCAGAAAATGGCCAGGCATGGTGGCTCACGCCTGTAATCCCAGCATTTTGGGAGGCCCCGGGCGGGTGGATCACCTGAGGTCATGAGCTCAAGACCAGCCTGGCCAACATGGTGAAACCCCGTCTCTACCAAAAATATAAAAGTTAGCCGGGCATGGTGGAGTGCACCTGTAATCCCAGCTACTGGGGAGGCCGAGGCAGAAGAATCGCTTGAACCTGGGAGGCGGAGGTTGCAGTGAGCCAAGATCTTGACACTGCACTCCAGCCTGGGCGACAGAGCAAGACTCCATTTCAAAAAAAAAAAAGAAAGAAAGAAAAAAGGAAACGAACGTGCACAGGGTGTGCTAAGTGCTCAGAAGCTATGAAGAAGCCAGTGGCCTCCCTGGTGGGGAAATTTTGACAGGTGTACAAATCACTACACTTCAAAGCAAACAATCCATCAAAGCAAACAATCCATGTGGCTGAGAGGATTTGAACTGGGCAGGCACTGTGGGAATTCGCAGGGAAAGATAAATAAAATCCACGAGGCTCTTTCCCGTGGGCTATTTGTTGGGGTTTCTCCACAGCCTTGTGGGCAGTAGACTAGCCCCAGGCAGAGGCTAGCCCAAGCACACATGCAGCAACTGGGATGCAGAGAGGTGAAAACAGTCACCCCAGGACTCAGAGGTGAAGCAGGCGAAAACCCAGGGTGCTGGTGTGAAGTGAGTGGGGCTTACCCCACCACATCCAATTCGCCCTACACGGGAACCACCAGAAACAGTTTTGTGGGGGAAGCAGCAGGTACAACGGGTGTAAACGATAGAAAGCTTTTCCACAGGTGGAGAGGAATGGACCCACGCAGGAAAAAACAGTGCCAGGAACGCCAGAGGAGCAGTGGTCCCCGCGTGTGTTCTCGGACTCTACAGTGCACACAAGCAGCGGTGTGAGCCTGGACCATGAGCATACCCAGGGGGCAGTGAGAGGCACAGCCCACCGCAGCTGTCATTAGAGGAGGAGAGAGCACACAGGATACTGGGAGCCTGGCCCAGAAGAACTCTGCGCTAGTACAGGGACCGTGAGTGGGACAGGCCAGGCACCGCTGGCTGCTGAGCACTGAGAAACACCAAGAAGCTTCCCTCAGGAGCATGTGGGAGGACACAGAGGAGGCTCCCTCGGGAGAATAATGAGGACACGGCGGGGCTCCCTCAGGATGATAAGGAGAGGACATGGGGGAGACCCCCTCGGGAGAATGAGGAGGACACGGGGAGGCTCCCTCGAGAGAATGAGGAGGACACGGGGAGGCTCCCTCGGGAGAACAAGGAGAGGACACAGGGGAGGCTCCCCAGGAAAATAAGGAGAGGACACCATGGAGGCGTCCCTCAGGAGAATAAGGAGGCCAGGGGGAGGCTCCCTCAGGAGATTAAGGAGAGGACACGGGGCAGGCGTCTCTTGGGAGAATAAGGAGGGGACACGGAGGAGGCTCCCTCACGAAATTAAGGAGGACACGGGGGAGGCTCCCTCAGGAGAATGAGGAGAGGACACAGGGGAGACTCCCTCAGGAAAATAAGGAGAGGACACAGAGGAGACGTCCCTCAGGAGACTAAGGAGGACATGGGGGAGGCTGCCTCAGAAGAATGAGGAGGACACAGGGGAGGCTCCCTCAGGAGAATGAGGAGGACACAAGGGAGGCTCCCTCAGGAGAATTAGAAGACACAGGGGAGGCGTCTCTTGGGAGAATAAGGACACGGGGGAGGCTCCCTCAGGAGAATGAAGAGGACACAGGGGAGGCTTCCTCAGGAGAATGAGGAAGACACAGAGGAGGCTCCCTCAGGAGAATAATGAGGACACGGGGAGGCTTCCTCGGGAGAATGAGGAGGACACAGGGGAGGCTCCCTCAGGAGAATGAGGAAGACACGGGGGAGGCTCCCTCGGGAGAATAATGAGGACACGGCGGGGCTCCCTCAGGATGATAAGGAGAGGACATGGGGGAGACCCCCTCGGGAGAATGAGGAGGACACGGGGAGGCTCCCTCGGGAGAACAAGGAGAGGACACAGGGGAGGCTGCCCAGGAAAATAAGGAGAGGACACCGTGGAGGCGTCCCTCAGGAGAATAAGGAGGCCAGGGGGAGGCTCCCTCAGGAGATTAAGGAGAGGACACGGGGCAGGCGTCTCTTGGGAGAATAAGGAGGGGACACGGAGGAGGCTCCCTCACGAAATTAAGGAGGACACGGGGGAGGCTCCCTCAGGAGAATGAGGAGAGGACACAGGGGAGACTCCCTCAGGAAAATAAGGAGAGGACACAGAGGAGGCGTCCCTCAGGAGACTAAGGAGGACATGGGGGAGGCTGCCTCAGAAGAATGAGGACACAGGGGAGGCTCCCTCAGGAGAATGAGGAGGACACAAGGGAGGCTCCCTCAGGAGAATTAGAAGACACAGGGGAGGCGTCTCTTGGGAGAATAAGGACACGGGGGAGGCTCCCTCAGGAGAATGAAGAGGACACAGGGGAGGCTTCCTCAGGAGAATGAGGAAGACACAGAGGAGGCTCCCTCAGGAGAATAATGAGGACACGGGGAGGCTTCCTCGGGAGAATAAGGAGGACACAGGGGAGGCTTCCTCAGGAGAATGAGGAGGACACAGGGGAGGCTCCCTCAGGAGAATGAGGAAGACACAGGGGAGGCTCCCTCAGGAGAATAAGGAGGTCACAGGGGAGGCTCCCTCGGGAGGACACAGAGGAAGCTCCCTCAGGAGAATGAGGAGGACATGAGGAGGCTCGCTCAGGAGAATAAGGAAGTCACAGGGGAGGCTCCCTCAGGAGAATGAGGAGGACATGAGGAGCCTCCCTCAGGAGAATAAGGAAGTCACAGGGGAGGCTCCCTCAGGAGAATGAGGAGGACACGGGGGAGGCTCCCTCAGGAGAATGAGGAGGACACGGGGGAGGCTCCCTCAGGAGAATGAGGAGGACACGGGGAGGCTCCCTCAGGAGAATGATGAGGACACGGGGAGGCTCCCTCAGGAGAATAATGAGGACACGGGGAGGCTCCCTCGGGAGAATGAGGAGGACACAGGGGAGGCTCCCTCAGGAAAATAAGGAGAAAACACAGGGGAGGCTTCCTCAGGAAAATAAGGAGAGGACACCAAGGAGGCATTCCTCAGGAGAATAAGGAGGACATGGGGGAGGCTGCCTCAGAAGAATGAGGAGGAGACACGGGGGAGGCTCCCTCAGGAGAACAAGGAGAGGACATGGGGGAGGCTCCCTCAGGAGAATAAGGA
This sequence comes from Macaca mulatta, assembly GCF_049350105.2. Classification (NCBI taxonomy): domain Eukaryota; kingdom Metazoa; phylum Chordata; class Mammalia; order Primates; family Cercopithecidae; genus Macaca; species Macaca mulatta. The sequence continues at coordinate 81,272,617 of NC_133425.1, read as the reverse complement.
GAGGACACCGAGGAGGCGTCCCTCAGGAGAATGAGGAGGACACAGGGGAGGCTCCCTCAGGAGAATGAGGAGGACACAGGGGAGCCTCCCTCAGGAGAATAAGGAGAAGACACAGGGCAGGCGTCTCTTGGGAGAATAAGGAGGGAACAGAGAGGAGGCTCCCTCACGAGAATAAGGAGGACACAGGGGAGGCTCTCTCAGGAGAATAAGGAGGACATGGGGGAGATTCCCTCAGGAGAACAAGGAGAGGACACGGGGAGGCTTCCTCAGGAGAATAACGAGGTCACAGGGGAGGCTCCCTCAGGAAAATGAGGAGGACACTGGGGAGGCTCCCTCAGGAGAATAAGGAGGACACAGGGGAGGCTCCCTCAGGAGAATGATGAGGTCACAGGGGAGGCTCCCTCAGGAGAATGAGTACAGGGGAGGCTCCCTCAGGAAAATGAGGAGGACACAGAGGAGTCTCCCTCAGGAGAATGAGGAGGACACGGGGGAGGCTCCCTCAGGAGAATGAAGGGGACACAGAGGAGGCTCCCTCAGGAGAATAATGAGAACACGGGGAGGCTCCCTCGGGAGAATGAGGAGGTCACAGGGGAGGCTCCCTCAGGAAAATAAGGAGAGGACACCAAGGAGGCGTTCCTCAGGAGAATAAGGAGGACATGGGGGAGGCTGCCTCAGAAGAATGAGGAGGACACAGGGGAGGCTCCCTCAGGAGAATGAGGAGGTCACAGGGGAGGCTCCCTCAGAGAATAAGGAGGGCACAGGGGAGGCTCCCTCAGGAGAATGAGGAGGACATGGGGAGGCTCCCTCGGGAGAATGAGGAGGACATGGGGAGGCTCCCTCAGGAGAATAATGAGGACACGGGAGGCTCCCTCGGGAGAATGAGGAGGACACAGGGGAGGCTCCCTCAGGAAAATAAGGAGAAGACACAGGGGAGCTCCCCCAGGAAAATAAGGAGAGGACACCAAGGAGGTGTTCCTCAGGAGAATGAGGAGGACACAGGGGAGGCTCCCTCAGGAGAATGAGGAGGAGACACGGGGGAGGCTCCCTCAGGAGAACAAGGAGAGGACACGGGGGAGGCTCCCTCGGGAGAATAAGGAGAGGACACCGAAGAGGCGTCCCTCAGGAGAATGAGGAGGACACAGGGGAGGCTCCCTCAGGAGAATGAGGAGGATATAGGGGAGGCTCCCTCAGGAGAATTAGAAGACACAGGGGAGGCGTCTCTTGGGAGAATAAGGAGGACACAGGGAAGGCTCCCTCAGGAGAATGAGGAGGACATGAGGAGGCTCCCTCAGGAGAATAAGGAAGTCACAGGGGAGGCTCCCTCAGGAGAATGAGGAGGACACAGGGGAGGCTCCCTCAGGAGAATGAGGAGGACATGTGGAGGCTCCCTCAGGAGAATAATGAGGACACGGGGAGGCTCCCTCGGGAGAATGAGGAGGACACAGGGGAGGCTCCCTCAGGAGAATGAGGAGGAGACACAGGGGAGGCTCCCTCAGGAGAACAAGGAGAGGACACGGGGGAGGCTCCCTCGGGGGAATAAGGAGAGGACACCGAGGAGGCGTCCCTCAGGAGAATGAGGAGGACACAGGGGAGGCTCCCTCAGAAGAATGAGGAGGAGACACGGGGGAGGCTCCCTCAGGAGAACAAGGAGAGGACACGGGGGAGGCTCCCTCGGGAGAATAAGGAGAGGACACCGAAGAGGCGTCCCTCAGGAGAATGAGGAGGACACAGGGGAGGCTCCCTCAGGAGAATGAGGAGGATATAGGGGAGGCTCCCTCAGGAGAATTAGAAGACACAGGGGAGGCGTCTCTTGGGAGAATAAGGAGGACACAGGGGAGGCTCCCTCAGGAGAATGAGGAGGACATGAGGAGGCTCCCTCAGGAGAATGAGGAGGACATGAGGAGGCTCCCTCAGGAGAATAAGGAAGTCACAGGGGAGGCTCCCTCAGGAGAATGAGGAGGACACAGGGGAGGCTCCCTCAGGAGAATGAGGAGGACATGTGGAGGCTCCCTCAGGAGAATAATGAGGACACGGGGAGGCTCCCTCGGGAGAATGAGGAGGACACAGGGGAGGCTCCCTCAGGAGAATGAGGAGGAGACACGGGGGAGGCTCCCTCAGGAGAACAAGGAGAGGACACGGGGGAGGCTCCCTCGGGAGAATAAGGAGAGGACACCGAGGAGGCGTCCCTCAGGAGAATGTGGAGGACACAGGGGAGGCTCCCTCAGAAGAATGAGGAGGAGACACAGGGGAGGCTCCCTCAGGAGAACAAGGAGAGGACACGGGGGAGGCTCCCTCGGGAGAATAAGGAGAGGACACCGAGGAGGTGTCCCTCAGGAGAATGAGGAGGACACAGGGGAGGTTCCCTCAGGAGAACGAGGAGGACACAGGGGAGACTCCCTCAGGAGAATTAGAAGACACAGGGGAGGCGTCTCTTGGGAGAATAAGGAGGACACAGGGGAGGCTTCCTCAGGAGAATAAGGAGAGGACACGGGGCAGGTGTCTCTTGGGAGAATAAGGAGGGAACAGAGAGGAGGCTCCCTCACGAGAATAAGGAGGACACAGGGGAGGCTCCCTCAGGAGAATAAGGAGGACATGGGAGAGATTCCCTCAGGAGAACAAGGAGAGGACACGGGGAGGCTCCCTCAGAGAATAAGGGCACAGGGGAGGCTCCCTCAGGAAAATGAGGAGGACACAGGGGAGGCTCCCTCAGGAGAATAAGGAGGTCACAGGGGAGGCTCCCTCAGGAGAATGAGGAGGTCACAGGGGAGGCTCCCTCAGGAGAATGAGGAGGACACAGAGGAGTCTCTCTCAGGAGAATGAGGAGGACATGGGGAGGCTCCCTCAGGAGAATAAGGAGGTCACAGGGGAGGCTCCCTCAGGAGAATGAGGAGAACATGGGGGAGGCTCTCTCAGGAGAATTAGAAGACCCAGGGGAGGCATCTCCTGGGAGAATAAGGAGGACACAGGGGAGGCTCCCTCAGGAGAATAAAGAGAGGACACAGGGGAGGTGTCTCTTGGGAGAATGAGGAGGACACAGGGGAGGCTCCCTCAGGAGAATAAGTAGAGGACACAGGGGAGGTGTCTCTCTGGAGAATAAGGAGGGGACACAGAGGAGGCTCCCTCAGGAGAATGAGGAGAGGACATGGGGGACGAGTCCCTCAGGAGCATCATGGACCAGGGAACTTTGAGTGCCTTCCTCCCCGGCTCTCCGTGGAATTCAGGAAAGTTTTCCGTGGCGGTGTCTCATTTTCGCCACTAACCTGGGGGTTTCCACAGGGCAGCCCTCTTCCTGACTGCTCCTCCCTCCAGCTTGGCAGATACTCATCCAGCTTCTCACCCCTCCATGTGTCTCTGTACTGCAAGGAACCCCGTGCAGAAAGCATTGGTTTTTTACATTCTCTATTTTTCAAATATGATTTCAACACTGTTTACTATAGTAAACACTACACACACTCCAAGCAAGGAAAAAAGTAAGTCTGTGCCTCAGCAGTTGCCAAGCATTCCAAATATGACTTGGGTCAACCTTGTAGATATGCCAACGTCCACTGAATTTTACCCCTTAAATTGGGCGATTTTAGAGGGTATGAAATCTACCTTCATCAAAAGAAATGAAGACAAACTAGCATCAGATATCATCGACAGGTTTAGGAACAGAAGCTGTTTAAACTCAGCATAATGGTCTATTTTTAACCATTGTGCTATTTCAGAGAAATTGTAATTGAACCATAAGACTAAAATCACCAAGATTTTGCTCTACACATTTCCTAAGCTATTGAAACATGGTTATCTCCCAAGGTTTCCCACTTCTCTATTCTGGTTTTGACTTGAGGAAATTTAAAAATTATGTCATCAAAGAGATTGAGGTCCCCTCACTATGCAGACATCAAAAAGAGACAAAGAAGGAAAGAGAAGAGAAAATGCAAGGACCTCAGTGCAGACAGGGTGGTCAGGCGACTTGGAGGTGACATTTAAAGTGGGACTTGAAGAGCCAGAGAAATTGGCTGTAAGGCGGGGAGAAACAAGCCTCCTGGCCACATTAAGTCATGTGGGTGAAAGTGGTTTCTACACGGCAGAGCTCTCAGTCAGCCCTGACCCCGCAATGGCTTCAAATGTCTCTGGAGAAGTGGCAGGGGCCGGGGGTGGGGGAGTGGGTGTCAGCCTTGAGACTGACCTACAGAAAATAGAGCCCAAAGCTGAGAAGCATGAGGCCAAGCACTGTGGGATTTTCCACCTGCCAGGAAAGCATTATGTCAGTGTCAGGCTGCAGAATGTCCATGGGAGAGACTGTCAATCATCCCCCATTCCGTGGATTCCTGATCAGACCATTTTTGAGACTAAAAGATGCACTTGTCAGCCTTCACCACAATTGAATCCTATTTAGAAGCTGTTTAAACAGAAAAAAAAATGTGTCATAATTTTCCATTTACAAGGCACACACTTCACTTGGTTATGGAGTCAGGAATAGAAGCAAGTTACAGGAGCAAAATTCATGAAAATGTGAAGTTTGATAGGAAAGATCGGGAAGCCCCTGGCAAGATCATGGAGCTTCAGACACATTTTTGTGTCATGGACTCTGTAGTGGGTTGAATGGTGACCCCCCTCCAACCAAAAGTTATGTCCACATCCTAAATTCCAGAACCTGTGAATGAGACCTTATTTGGAAAAGAGTCTTGGCAGATGTAATTAAGTTAAGGATCTTGAGATAAGATCATCCTGAATTTAGGGTGGGCCCTAAATCTAATAATGACTGGTGTCCTTCTAAGAGGAGAGGACATGGACACACAGAGGACACCCTACAAAGACTGGAGTGACACCGTCCCGAGCCAAGGAATGCCTAGGGTTACCAGCAGCTTCCAGAAGCTGGGAGACAGACAGGGAATGGATTCTCCTTCGGGGCCTGCAGGAGAACTCAGCCCTGCCGACGCTTGATTTGAACGTTCTGACCTCCAGAACTGGCAGAGAATGAATGTCTGTTGTTTAAAACCCCACCCCAACCCCTCACCTCTCAGTTTATGGTCATTTTTACAGCAGACAAGGAAACTAATACAGACTCCTTTGGCAATCTGCTGAGGCCTAATGGACCCTTGTCAAGAATAATGGGAGTTTGGATCAGAGGAGGGGGTTCTTTTAGGGTTCTTTTTTTTTTTTTTTTTTTTTTTGAGACAGGGTCTCACTCTGTTGCCCAGGCTGGAGTGCAATGTCGTGATCTCGGCTCACTGCAACCTCCACCTCCTGGGCTCAAGCAATCCTCCCACCTCAGTCTCTGGAGTAGCTGGGATTACCGGCATGTGCCACTATGGTATTTTTTTGTAGAGATGGGGGTTTCACCATGTTGCCCAGGCTGGTCTTGAACTCCTGGATTCACCTGCCTCAAATCGTGTTGAAATACAGTTCTCAATGGAGCTCTTAGGCACCCAGTGAGGAACTAGGAGAAACTTCTGTAACTCTTAGTGGATAATCTCTTGGAGTTTGTCTCTATTTGGTAACAGGGGACACCCCCAAGAGCCCTGCACTAGAATTCTTTACAAATAGCTACTGGCTGAGAAGTGGCCATCTGTCACTCAGTCATTTGTGCATCTGCTCCAGAGACAGCAGTGTCCTAAGGTTTCTTTATAGAAAGTTCAAACTAGGACACAATTCCCAGCTTCAGTGCCATGTGAATAACGGGTTTCAATTAATGTGAAACATAAGCCTCAACCAATGACTTTTAATAGAAATGAAGGAATACAAAACATAGCTCTTACACATCTTCTACTTAAGTTTCTTTAAAGGAATAACAACACGACACCATGCTCATTTCAGGGGATAGGCACAATGGTGCCAGACTCTTCAAGGGGCCTGGGTGGTCCTCTAGCACAGGATCTGCTCAATTTCAGATGGGCCTGGAGGGGGCCTGCACCACCTGCTCCAGGTTAGTGCTCTCCTACCCCTACGGGGTCCCATTCTCATCTATCTATCTATCTATCTATCTATCTATCTATCTATCTATCTATCTATCTAGTGACAACCAGCCTTCTTTCGACAAATAATGCTTTTGCTTCCCAAAACCTTTAAGATCATCTTGCCACAAAATTGCCACTGCGTGCAACCTCAGAAACTCAAAAAGAACCAAAGGCGTTAGCATTGACTCGTGGTTTTCTCTGGTCTCCATACTTAGTGAGTGAACGGATTACCAGTCGGCCTTGGTCAAACCCTCAGAAGAGAAAAAGGGAGTACTCCCAAGTGTAGTTGCCAGAATCTGCACTAGATCCCACTGAAGTGGGGGATCTGTCTATAGATGCCTCCCCAACCTTCAGCACTTTCCCTTCCCCCACCTCCACAGAGCCATGGCCTCGAACTACCCCATGAACCTCACTGTGGCATCCAGAGCGAGTGGGCAGGAGAGTCTGATATTGACCAAACCCTGAGCTTCTATCACCCCTGCGTGTAGTAGCAAGGTAAAAGGAACCTTAAAATGGCCCCAGGATTTCCCACCTCAATCCCAGGACCAGGAAGGTATTGTGATACCACACCCGTGATGATGATAAGTTACATGGCAAAAGGGCTTTTGCAGATGGAATTAAGGTTACTATTCAGTTGATTCTGAGTGAATCCAAAGGGAGATTATCAAGGTGAGTCTAATCTAACTACATGAGCCATTAAAAGCGGAAGGCGATATTGTTTAGCTCTGTGTCCCCCCCGCCAATCTCATCTCGAATTATAATCCCCATAATGCCCATATGTCAAGAAAGGGACGTGGTAGGAGGTGATTGGATCATAGGGGTGGTTTTCGCCCATGCTGTTCTCATGACAGTGAGTGAGTTCTCATGAAATCTGATGGTTTTATGAGTCTTTGACAGTTCCTCCTTCACACAGTCTTCACTCACCTGCTGCCATGTAAGACATGCCTGCTTCCCCTTCACGTTCTGCCATGACTGTAAGTTTCCTGAGGCCCGCCGGCCATGTGGAATAATGAGTCAATTAAACCTCTTTCCTTTATACATTACCCAGTCTTAGGCATTTCTTTAGAGCAGTGTGAGAATGGACTAATATATAAGGTTTTCTCTGGCTGTTAGCAGAGAAGGGAGTCAGAGAGTCAAAGTGTGAGGGTGTCACATGGGGAGCATGAAAAGGAAGGCGTATGGCCTCTAGGAGCAAAGACTGGCCCCTAGATGACACATCCAGCAGGGAAACAGGAACCCTCAGTCTGATACCCACAAGGAACTGAACTCTGCCATCAACCTGGTATGCCTGGAAGCAGTTTCTTCCCCACAGCCTCCAGATGGGAGTCCAACCCCCGCAGGGCCTTGATGTTGGCCTTGTGAGGCCCTGGGCAGAGAACCCAGTGGAGTCTGCATGGACTTCTGACCTGCAGAACTGTGAGATGACAAGTGGGTGTTCCATGCCACTATGTTCATGGTAACTTGTTATACAACAATGGGAAACACGTGAGTGACATTCCATCAGGGGTGAGCTGGCTGCTTGGCCAGCTGGAGCTGAGGCATTCACAACACAGAGCAAGTAAAATGTTCCTGCAGCACCAGTTACCGAGTCCTTCCTTCAGGCAGTCACTGCCTCCTCCTGTCCTCCCAGCATGGCAGCCACTGGTCATATGCGGTTGGGGAGAGTCAGGAACGTGGCTGTCATTAGTTGAGATGTGCTGTACGTTCAAAATGCACCAGATTTTAGAGGCTTGGTGCAAGAAAAAAGAATGCAAAACACCTCAATTATTTTTATATTGATTATGTTGAATTGATATTATGGATCTATTGAGTTAAATGAAATTAAAATTAATGAAAATTTAAACATATGCCTGTGGTTCACATTGTGTTTAACTGGATAGTGCTGATCTGTGTATTGCCTCACTAACACTCACAGCAACCCCAGTGGGTAGGTGCTTCCCTGTGTTTCAGATGAGAAAACTGAGACTTTGCCAGGTGAAATCGATGATTCAACATCATTCAGGGAGTGAGTGGCAGAGCAGGGTCAGAAGCTGGGTCATAGGGACCAACACTCATTCTCTTAAAGCTTAGTGGGTCACCCTCCCAAGCAACAACCGTGAAAGTTTGTGTTGTCTTTTTTGTTTGTGTTTTCAGAGACAGGGTCTCTCTCTGTCTTCCAGCCTGAAGTGCAGTGACGCCATCATAGCTCACTGCAGCCTCACACTGCTAGGCTCAAGTAATCCTCTCGCCTCAGCTTCTTGAATAGCTGGGACTACGGGTGCGAGCCACTATGCCTGGCTAATTTTTTTTTTTTTTTTTTTTTTTTTTTTTTAGGTATGGGGTCTTGTTGTGTTGCCCAGGCTGGTCTCTAACTCCTGGCCTCAAGCTATCCTGCTGCCTTGGCCTCCCAAAGTGCTGGGATTACAGTCGTGAGACACTACCCCCAGCTGAAAGTGTGTGCTTTCAACAGAGGCCTGTACTGTGTTAAACCAAACACATGGCTACAGAGAGGGTTAGACCACAATGCCAATCTATGGGAGGAAGTATTTTGGCACAGTAGGAGACTGTTCATTCTCCTGCAAATTCTACTCTAGGGACTTGCTCTGATAACTGCAGGAAACTAGACCTTTTCAATGAGTGATAAGGCAGTCATTGAATAGGAAAATTGTGGAATTCTTGGTCTTCTTCTTGAGATAATAAGAGGCTCCCCCATGATATCTAAGGAAATGTTTAAAGAAAATAAATGTTAGAATCCACAAAATGTGATCAATTTTTGCAAATGCCTTTGTTTAAGCCCTAAGCACTTAAATTACTACTAAGGAAATGAAATATGCTGGCTTTTGTCTAAGTTTCACTCGACATCCTTCCATATGCCCAAAATAAAATCTCAGTGACGCTTGCCCTTCCAGGGCACAGATCGTGTCTTCATTCCACTGGGAACACACTCTAGGAACAGAAAACAAATGCTGTCCCCCTGTCAAGGTGCAGAAAAACATCAGGAGAGGCCAGTGCGGTGGCTCACGCCTGTAATCCCAACAGCTCGGGAGGCCAAAGCAGGAGGGTCACTTGAGCCCAGGAGTTCAAGACCAGCCTGGGCAAAAAGTGAGACCCCATCTCTACAAAAAACTATCTGGACATGGTTGAACACACCTGTGGTCCCAGCTACTTGGGAGACTGAGGTGGGAGGATCCCTTGAGTACAGGAGGTCGAGGCTGCAAGTGAGCCGGGATTGCACCATTGCACTCCAGCCTGGGCGGCAGAGCGGGACCTCGACTCAAAACAAACAAAACAGGCGGCAGTTGCTCCACCTGTCCTGAAGGACTTGGAGGCCTGGGTAGTCCTCAACAGCAGGAGGCGCTAAGGAGTATTCTCAACTATTCAGGAAGTGGCGATTTAAGGGTGTGGCACAGTCCCTCGTAATCACTGTTCACCAATCCAAGGACACTCTATCACATTTTACACTCTTAGCAACCCATTTCTATTTCTATTTAAGTTGCACTCCTTAGAACAATTTTAATCCATTTATAATTCAGTGTTTATTTTGTCCAGCATGTTGGGTTCTACATTCCTCCCTTAGGAAACTGTTATTATAATTGCCATGCCAACCATCTGGCATGTAAAGATCTGCTGAGCACACCACCTCCCAGAAGACATCCTGGGATGGTTCTTAGGGGTAGAGGTCAGGGGAGGTTGAGTAGGATTGGTGGGGAGATCTCCAGGGTCATGTTTTGAAATGCATTCTGTATTTGCTTTGGTAGTAACATGTGACACCCTTTGTTACTTCTCAAAAAGTTTTGCTCCAAAGATGCTGACCTTGCTGACATGGACAGTGGCCCCAGCGGGGAACTAGGCTCCTTCCTGCAAATTCCAGGCTAGGCTGAGCGTGACCAACCCAGGAGAATGTGCTTCCTCTGGGTCACGCGACCAAACAAGGGTGACTATGGGACGGGAATAACATGTTTCACAAAAGTTCCCAAGTTCTCGACAAACAGGTTATAATTTTTCTTACATTGGAGTTGAACAAATATCCCTATAAACATAGACACAAACGTCCTCATCAAAATATGAGCAACTCAAAAGCCTGTACAGTAAGGCTAGTACACCATCACCAAATAGCATTTATTCCTGGAATGCAAATTTAAATCAACACTAAAAAAATCCATCAATGTAATCCACTATACTAACAGACTAAAGAATAAAAACCACATTATTGTCTCAATCAATGTAGAAAATGCAATTGTCTAAATCCAACATTCATTCATGATTAAAAAAAAAAAAAGAAAAGAAAAACAAAACTTTCAGCAAACTAGAAATATAAAGAAACTTCTCCAACCCAGTAAAGGACACCTACAAAAAGGTTACAACTAACCTTACACTAAATGTTGAAAAGCAGAATGCTTTCCCTGAAGTCCAAGAACAAGGCAGCGAGATGTCCGCCCTCACCCTAGAGAAGTGAAAACTTATGCCTACCCAAAACCCTGTACATAAAACTTACAGCAACTTTATTCATAATCACTAAAAGTCAAAAACAACCCAAATGCCCTTCAGTGGGAACAGATAAACAAACTGTGGTACATCCATCAAATGGAATACCACCAGCAAACAGAACAAACTATTGACACGGGCAACAATATGGATGAATCTGAAATACCGTAAGCTAAGTGAAAGAAGCCAGACACAAAAGATTACATAATGTACAATTCCATGTTTATGACATTCTCGAAATGGCAAAACTACAGGGAGAGAGATCAGCCCAGGCTACCATGCAGTAGGTGTGGAGGGAGGCCTGACTGCAGAGGAGCTGCCCCAGGAGCTCTGGGAGGTGGAACTGTATCCTAATGCATCTCCACTAAGGCATGCAGCGCTGTGAATGTGTCGAAACTTAAAGAACTGCTCACCAAAACACAAGTGAATTTTACTACATGTAAATTTTGGAATAAATTTTATAAAAGCTAGCAAAACACACACAAACATTTCCTGGCCATCCTCCTATGTGTGTAGTCTTACAGATAAACTTGAGAATAATGTGTTAGGAAGAAAGAAAGAGAAATAAAAAGAGACAGAGAGAGAGAGAAAGGGAAAGAGGTGAAGAAAGAAAGAGAAACAGAGAAAGAAGAAAGAAAGAAAGAAAGAAAGAAAGAAAGAAAGAAAGAAAGAAAGAAAGAAAGAAAGAAAGAAAGAGAGGAGGGGAGCGGAGGGGAGGGGAGGGGAGAGGAGGGGAAGGGATAGGAGAGAGAGGAGAGCAGAGGCAGCAGAGGGAGAGGGAGAAAGAGAAAGGAAAGAAAGAAAGAGGAGGGAAGAGGAGGGGAGGGGAGAGGAGAGGAGGGGAGAGATGGGAAGGGGAGGGGAAGGGATAGGAGAGGAGAGGACAGCAGAGGCAGCAGAGGGAGAGGGAGAAAGAGAAAGAGAGGAAAAAAAAGAAAGAAAGAAAGAAAGAAAGAAAGAAAGAAAGAAAGAAAGAAAGAAAGAAAGAAAGAAAGAAAGAAAGAAAGAAAGAAAGGAAAGAAAGAAAGAAAGAAAGGAAGGGAAGGGAACGGAAAGGAAAGGAAGTTAGTTCACTGGTAATGTTCTGAAAACGGCATTACATTGATAGATAATTTATGGGGAATTGACATCTTTTCAATGTAAATCTTTCTTCCCAAGAACAAGTCATCTTTTGTGCTCCTTAATGGAGTGTCTTCAATTTTTTTCACTTTGGGTCCAGCACATACTTTCCATGAAATTTTCCCAAGTTGTTTTTGTTGCTATTGTGAATGAACTCTTTTTTCTATTACAATTTTTGAATTCTCATTATTAGTATGTACAGATTACTGAGTTCCTATTCTGCAACTGGCTGCCTCATTGGCCTCCCTTGTTGTCATTAATATCAGTTATTAATTAATATGATGTTACATAGGCTGACATCATCCACAAATAGCAACTGTCTTTTTCTACTGTTTATATGTCAACTTCCCCTTTCTAATGACGATGACTAACACTTTGAAAACAATGGCAAGTAATCTCACTTTTATTTTCTAAGTTTCACCCACATGTAGGAGATAAAACAGCTGTTCAGCTTTTTGCCCTCAATCATCATTTTCTCTGACCTAAAGGATAGTGAGCCCTGTATACAGTTACGTCTCTATTTCTCACAACAGTTTTTTATTGATTAAAAATTGGTGGTTCATCAGGATTGAAAATGTAAAAAAAAAAAAAAAAAAAAAAAAAAAAAAAAAAAAAAAAAGATCATTCCCAAATCCCCCAGCTCTAACAAATCGATGGTCTGTGCCCTCCGCTACTCCTTGTCTGAGCTCATCTTGCACAACATTTCCTCAGGTTGTGATCACAGCCTAGGAAACGTCTGTTCAAAGGCGGAAAGCACTCCCTGGATTTTACATCCAAACTCCAGGACCGAGGCAGCCACCTGGGCACATTCCCGCCTTGCCATTAGAGAGGGGGTTAGGAGAGTTGATAACAGGAAAGAAAGTTATGGGCTCCACTAAAGAGCGACCGAGATGACAGGAAGGAAAGGGGCTGGGCGTGCCAGCTGGCCCTGAATTCCCTCACATTCCCCAAAGATGACAAGGCTAGCAAGGAAAAGAAGAAGCAACACAGCCCCAGAGCCTGCAACATGGCCAGTCCGGGCGGGTGATCCAGGAGAACGGCTCCAGTTTCTTCCTGTCAGCCACCAGCTGCCAGACCTCGATCAACTCCCCTTAGCAGAAAGCGCAAGTTGAACACTGAGGAGGCTTCAGTGCTAATTGCGTGTATCTATTTCTTGGGCAAAACAGGGCAACTGGGATGGGGGTTGGGCCAACAGAGCAAGAAAACTGAGAAGCAATTCCAGATTATTCAAAATCATGAAATTGCACCATCTTTGTGCTGGGAATGACCCTAGGAATGACCTAGCATAACTTCCCAATTTTTGCAGGAATCCCCTCTTAACAGCGTCTTTGAATTATTCCAGTAATAATAGAGGTGCTATCTCACAAAGCAGTTTGTTTTTCGACGGTTTAACGTTTAGCAAACTCTCTTAAATTGAAATAAAATCGGTTCCAATTCAAAACTTGAAGTGGGGCTATCATCTGTAACGAGACAGAGTACAGCTCCTCGTTCTAGCACAGAGCTTTTTCTCTTGTTTTGACATTTGGTGAATTCACTGACATTTATGAAGAATTCCTCTAACATATGGCATATTGTCATATGGATTTACATCGAGAAAAATCTATATTCTGTTCTTAAGTGGGAGTCTCATAACCACAGGTTATATCCAAAAAAAAAAAAAATCTATTGTACATTGTTTTAAATTAAAAAAAAAAATTTAAATGGTGAATAAATTTCAAGGTAGTCCAAAAGAAAATAAGGAAATTTCCAATGCAATTTTCTCACCATTCTATTACAAAACAGGAAAAAATGACTAAGGAAGGGGAAAATATTATCTTCATTTTCATTTTCTATTGCTGCTATAAAAAATTACCAAAAACTGAGTGGCTTTAAACCACACAAACGTATTATCTTACTGGAGGTCAGAATTCCAATATGAGGCTCACGGGGCTAAAATCCAGGTGTGGGCAGGGCTGGTTCCTTCTGGAAGTTCCAGTGGAGAATCTGTTTCCTTGTCTTTTCTTTTCTGGCTTCCAGAGGCTGCCTGCATTCTTTGACTCATGGCCCCTTCCTCTGTCTTCAAAGCCAGCAGTGCTACCTCCCTGACCCTGCTCCCATAGTCACATCTCACCCTGTCTCTCTCCTGCTTCCCTCTCCACAGTGAAGAGCCTTTGTGGCTATGCTGGGCCCACCTGGATAATACGGGATCATCTCCCATCTCCAGGTCACCAGATGAGAACTCTTAATTCTGTCTGCATCCTTAATTCCTCTTTGCCAGGTACATATTCACAGGTCCAGGGATTAAGAGGTGGACATCTTTAAAGGACCTTTGTTTTCCCTACCACAAGTATCTCTTCAATTGTTGATACTTGACAAAAAGATGTGATCAGAGGAAGACAAGCAAGTGTATTCCTTGTTTGTCCTCCTCTGATCACATCTGTCAACAGTGCAAGTGAGCATCTGGAGACTTGCAGGAACGTCGGTGGTGGTATTCTGGTCAGTCCCCATCTCTGCAGTCTCGCTTCAGTGCTCTGGCTTCCTTTGGCCTTGCTGTCATCACTGCCTCTCTCAGCTGCTAAGAGCTTTTCAGTGAAATGAAAAGGAAGAGGCTGATTTTTCTCAAGGGAAATGGGCAAGATTTAAAATAAATCAAGAAAGAGGGGGTTTTTGTTGTTTGTTTTGTTTTGTTGAGATGAAGTCTCGCTCTGTCACCCCGGCTGGAGTGCAGTGTTGTGATCTCGGCTCACTGCAACCTCTACCTCCCAGGTTCAAGCGAGTCTTATGCCTCAGCCTCCCTTGTAGCTGGGCTTACAGGTGCACATCACCACACCTGGTTAATTTTTTGGTTTGGAGTTTTTTTTTTTTTTTTTAGTAAACACAGGGTTTCACCATGTTGGCCAGGCTGGTATTGACCTCCTGGCCTCAGGTGATCCACCCACCTTAGGCTCCCAAAGTGTTGGGATTACAGGCATGAGCCATTGGGCCTGGCCAAGAGGGGTTTAAAAGTGTGCATTTAATATCACAGGTGAGCAGCAACTATCTGGGTCTGGTGGTGCCAGGGCAAGAAGAATTTATCAAGACAGTTGTTGGTAAAGAAAAGCAGATTTATTAGAGAAAGTATGAAAATATGTTGTAAGGGAGCAATGGGCAGGCCAGCAAGAGAGGAGCTGGCTGCAAGGAGACAAAGGCTTGCTGGAGACTTTATAGGATGGTGCTTGTGCTGTGTCCTGGAGAGAGCGACATGCAGTACTGATAACACCAAGGTTGCAGTGAGCTAACTTGCAGATGTCTGACGATAAGTTGGGTGCAGGAGGGCTATATGTCCTGGACCATGAAGAAAGGCAGGCTTGTGGCTTGCCTGCTTTTTCTTTTTGCTTTTCCTCAGTTCCACCAGTCTAACTCTGTTTCCCCAATTAGGACTCCACATTTGAAAAAGAATGGAAGCAACCGAGGCTGAATGAAGCCTTTGGAAGGAAGGCTGGGGAGACCCATGCTCCTGATCCTCCGCAGTGGAAGGAAGGACATGAGGGTGGGGGAGCTGATGGATGAGAGGCTCCCCACTCCCCTCTTGGGGCCCTTCACTTCCAGGAGAGGGTGTTGGGGTGGTCAGATCACAGAGGGAAGTGTCCACAGCGTTCACTCTCCTTCCTGGTGCGTGTGAATCAGACTGAACTGATGCTGACTTCTAGAAAACCCTACAGACCAAAGCTGAGAAAACCCTCTTTTAAAAATTGTAAGTAGCTTCAGTCTAGAAAAGGGGTATCGTTCAAACTCGTTAGATGAGAACCCAGAGCCTCAGAAAGAGCAGATTTGTCACAGAAGAAAGCAACAGGGACCACAAGGCACCCTGAGGCTGCTGTGGGGCATCCTGAGGACAGCTGACCCCAGCCCTGTGTCCTGTCCATGGGTCTTAAGTGGCAGTTCTAGAAGTGGCAGTTCAAACTCATGCTGTTCAAGGGTCAACTGTATGAAAATATGAGTTTTAGGCCTGGTGCAGTGGCTCACAGGTGTAATCCCAGGATTTTGGGAGGCCAAGTTGGGTGGGTCGCTTGAGCCCAGGAGTTCAAGACCAGCCTGTGCAACATGGCAAAACCCTGTCTCTTAAAAAAAAAAAAAAAAAAAAAAAGGAAAAAAAATAAAATATGGGTTTTAAGCTGGGTGCAGTGGCTCATGAGTGTAATCCCAGCACTTTGGGAGGCTGAGGTGGGTGGGTCACCTGAGGTCAAGAGTTCGAAACCAGCCTGGCCAACACAGTGAAACCCCGTCTCTACTAAAAATACAAAAATTAGCCAGACGAGTCCCAGCTACTCGGGAGGCTGAAGCAGGAAAATTACTTGAACCCAGGAGGTGAAGGTTGCAGTGAGCCAAGAGCCACTGCACTCCAGCTTGGGTGACAGAGCAAGACTTCATCTCAAATATATATATATATATATACACACACACACACATATATATATACATACATACATATATATACACACACACATATTTATATATGGGTTTTAGGGTGATAAGAATATAAGTGCCTTTTTGCCTTTTTTTTTTTTTTTGGCATTGTTACATTGTTTTTTCAGCTACATTTGGTGTTACCGTTTTTCCAAAAAGAAGGTGTATCTTACTTTTTCTAGTAAAATCAGAATAGACTAAAAATAGAACCACACATAAATAGTCAGTGGATTTTCTGCAAAGATGACAAGATGACAGACAATTCAATGAGGAAAGAATCCTCTTTTCAGCTGATGATATTAGATGTGATATTGAGTATCCATATAGGAAAAAAGTAAATCGCAACTCTTCTATTGTATACAAAAGTTAACTCAGAATAGGTCTAAGACATAAATTTAAGAGCTACAATTATAAAACTTATAGAAAAAAAAAACAGGAGAAAAATCTAAGTGACCTTGGATTAATCAAAGATTTCTTAAACAGGACATAAAAAGCACAAACTAGAATATTTAAGAAATAGGACTTCATAAATTGTTTTTAATTTTTGCACTTCAAATGCCACTGTTAAGAAAATGAAAAGGCAAGCCACAAAAAATATTTGCAAAACATATATCTGACAAAGACTGCATGCTGAACATATAAAGAGCTCTTGTTGCTCAATAAAGAAAATAAACAGCTTAATTTTTGTAATGGCCGTATGACCTAAACAGATACTTCGTGGAAGAAAATATACAGGCGGCAAGTAAGCACTTAAAACCATCATCAGTCCTCAGGCAAATGCAAATTAAAACCACAAATAAATATCCCAATATGGTCACTGGGATGGTTAAAATGTTTTAAACTGATAATACCAAGTGCTGCCAAGGATGTGGAACAACTGAAACTCTCACATGTTGATGGCAAGGATGCAAAACTATGCAGCCACTTTGGAAAGCAGATTGTCAGTTCCTTAGAAAGTTAAACATAAACTTATCCTGTGACCCAGGAATTCCACTTATAAGTACTCTCACCTCCCACCAAAAAAAAAAAAAAAACCAGAAAACAAGAAAACATATGTCCGCATTAACACCTATTAACATGTGTTTGTTTGGGTTTTTTGTCAGTCATTCTCTTTTTGTATTTCTTTTATTTTACTTTCAATAGTTTTACGGGAACAGGTGGCCTTTGATTACATGAACAAGTTCTTCAGTGGTGATTTCTGACATTTTGGTGCACTCATCACCCTAGCAGTGTACACTGCACCCAATGTGTGGTCTTTTATGCCTCACCCCGCTTCCACCCTTCCCCACCAAGTCATTCTTACGCTTTTTCATTCTCATGGCTTAGCTCCCACTTACAAGTGAGAATATACAATATTTGGTTTTCTGTTTCTGAATTACTTCACTTAGAATAATGGCCTCCAACTCCATTCAAGTTGCTGCAAAAACCATTATTTCATACTGTTTTATGGCTGAGTAGTATCTCCATGGCGTATATATACACCACATTTTCTTTATCCACTCGTTGGTTGGTGGGCATTTAGGTTGGGTCTGTATTTTTGCCATTGCAAATTGTGCTGCTATAAACATACATATGCAAGTGTCTTTTTCACATAATGACTTCTTTTCCTCTGGGTAGATACCTAGTAGTGGGGTTGCTGCATCTAACGGTAGTTCTACTTTCAGTTCTTTAAGGAATCACCATACTGTTTTCCATAGTGAACACATGTTAGCATGTTTATAGAAGCTTTGTTCATAATGGCCAAGGGAAATAACCTCGCTATCACCTGGCAAGTGAATAAGCGCACTGTGGCTGTATTGGTCCCTTTTCATACTGCTATAAAGAACTGCCAAGCCTGGGTAATTCATAAAGGAAAAAGATTTAATTGACTCACAGTTCAGCATGGCTGGGGAGGCTTTGGGGAACTTACAGTCATGGTGGAAGGTGAAGAGGAGGCAAGACATTCTTCACATGACAGCAGGAAGGAGAAGTGCCGAGAGAAGGCGGAAGAGCCCCTTATAAAACTATGAGATCTCATGAGAATTCACTCACTACCGTGAAAACAGCACGGGGTAAACCGTCCCCATAATTTCTCAGTTACCTCCACCTGGCCTCTCCCTTGATATGTGGGGATTAAGGGGATTACAATTCAAGGTGAGATTTGGGTGGGGACACAAAGCCAAATCATATCAGTGGCATGTCCATACCCTGGAATACCACACAGAAATAAAGGGAACGGACTACTTACACAAACGTCAATATAACAATACAGATGGCTCTTCAAAGCATTATATTAAGTGTGGAAAAAAAAAAAAAGAAGAGACTAAATACTGTAAGATTCCATTTGGCTGCAATTCTTAAAACGGGCAAACCAATGATGCAAAGCAGATCTGTGTTTGCAGGGCGCTGGGTCAGAGCGTGGGTTCATTACAAAGGGGAATGACAGGACCTTCTGGAATGATGGGAATATTCTAGGTCATTACTGTGGTGGTTACAAAACTTACCAAATTGTACATCTAAAATTAGTGGGTTCTGGCTGATCGCGGTGGCTCATGCCTGTCATCCTAGCACTTTGGGTGGCCAAGGAGGGCAGATCACCTGAAGTCAGGAGTTTGAGACCAGCCTGGCCAACATAGTGAAACCCTGTTTCTACTAAAAATACAAAAATTAGCCAGGCACGGTGTTGCATGCCTGTAATCCCAGCTACCGAGGAGGCTGAGGCAGAAGAATCACTGGAACCCGGGAGGCAGAGGCTGCAGTGAGCTGAGATCGAGCCACTGCACTCCAGTCTGGGTGACAGAGCGAGACTCTGTCTCAAATAAATAAAAAAATAAAATTGGTGGGCTTTATTGTACATAAGTTATGGCTTGGCAAAGCTGACCCCCCAAAAATCACCATGCAGTGGAAGCCACTGACATGCCTATAACCAAGGTCAAGTCCATATCCTGTGGCCACCAGGAGGCTGCCAGTGGGGAAGTAAGATTTCAGTTTCGTTTTCCCAGAGGATTCCTCTAAATCTAGGTGAGCAAAAGCAAAACATGCCGCAGAAACTTTACAGTTTTCCTGACACCTCCTCCCCACCCCCATGCCCCAGCCAGCTCGTGGCAGCTCTCTCCTCATGAGCGTCTCAGTTTCTCTTCTTCCGAGAGGGATCTGACCACGTGGTCAAAGGCGTGTTGGTTCTCAGCGGCCACATCAGCGTGTACTTTCCAAGCTGCATTCTCCAATGAGCAGCCAGGACCTGCAGCCTGGGCCATCTGTGTCTGCTCCCGTGAATGCTGACCTGCATCCTTTGCTTCCAGGTGGCACATGACCGAAAAGTGTATCCAGGGCAGACATGGCAAGAGCAGGGTTCTCCATGGGTGGCATCCGCGGGTGGGAAGGGAACATCACAGCCAGGAGCACAGCTCAGACCGCAGCTTCCAGGAAGCCACTGCTACCCTTGGAAATAGCACAGTGGACCCCAAGACAGGGCCTGTCACTGTCCCCAATTCCTCCTCCCTCAAGACAGAGCTGCCCCGTTACCCAGTCTAACAGGAGCGTGTGTGGCCGTCCCTCCACTGCCAAACCAATGAACATTTTCAGGATTTCTTTGCTTTTCTCTACACCAGGTGAGTCTTCATCCCTTTGCTTCCTTGAACACACAGACTGGACTCTCCTTATCCATCTCTCCTGCTCCAACGTCTGTTCCTCACTTCCGCAGCAGCCAGGCCCCAGTCTCACCTGGAGAGGCAGAAGTCCACCAAGACAGCAAGGCCCACCTGGCTCTCTCTCTTTTTTTTTTTTTTTTTTTTTTTTTTGCTTTTGTTTTCTTTTGTTTTTTTGTTTTTGGGGATTTTTTTTTGAGACGGAGTCTTGCTCTGTCGCTAAGGTTAGAGTCCAGTGGCGCGATCCCGGCTCACTGCAACCTCCACCTCCTGCGTTCAAGTGATTCCCCTGCCTCAGCCTCCTGAATAGCTGGGACTACAGCCACCTGCCACCACACCTGGCTGATTTTGTATTTTAGTAGAGATGAGGTTTCACCGTGTTGGCCAGGATGGTCTTGATCTCCTGACCTCATGATCCGCCCGCCTCGGCCACCCAAAGTGCTGAGATTATAGGCATGAGCCACCGCGCCCGGCCTCACCTGGCTATTTTGTGCTTTGCCCACCCATAGATCCCATGGAAGGCCGGAAGGAGCCCATGTGGGGCCAAGCCCCCAAGAGACAGCTCCCAGCCGGCGAGATGCCCACCTCTGTAGTGAGAGTCGAGTGGGTGAGGAATGCAAACATGAGAGCACTCCACATAGACAAGGTAACGTCAGGTCCCAGAGCCCAGATATGAGCCCTTTCCATTTTCTAAACTCACCCAAAGGCTAGCTGGCCACATTGTGCACCACTAGTTGCAGCTCAAGAAAATTAAACATGGGGCTTTTCCACTGCAGAAATTCCCAGTCAAAGGAGGAGCTTTCCTGCCGAGCCCGAGTGGAGGTGAATGAGACTCACGTCCTCCCAGCTTCAGCCACTCCTCGGAGCCCCATCAGGCCCTCTCCTCCCGGGCACTGTGGGCACTGGGGGCTGGGTCATTCTCTGTGGCAGGGCTGCCCTGGGCACTGTAAGATGATGAGCAAGATCCTGGCCTCGACCCACCAGATGCCAGTAGCAACCCCCAGCTGTGACAACCAAAAACACACCCAGACATTGGCGAGTGTCCCCCGTGGGGTGCTATCACCTCCTATTGAAAACCACTGAATTACATTTCTTCCTTTTACTTCGGTCTCCTTTAAATCTTTTTCCTTCTGCTCCCTGCAGCCTCTGCTCCCCAACCTTCCAGCCTGTCCCCATGCTGCAGTCCCCCTTGGCGTGTTCTGCAGCCTGCAAACCCGAAGAGGAGGGCTCCCCTCGACAGCAGCAGAGGCGAGAGTCCTCCCACGTGAGCGCCCCCAAGGCAGGGTCCTAAGGAAGCCTGGTGGTGTCTAACACAATGGAGTGCTGCTGTCCTTGGGGAGGTGGCAGTCCAGCAGAGAATGGCACTGGCCTGCCACCTGCCTGCTCTGTGTCACCCACATTTCCTCAGCACCAGCTGGGGGCCTTCCAGCTCAGGGGGCACCCACCCCTCTCCCACTGATCCTCAGGCACTCCACAAGGTCTGAGCAGCAAAGGCCCAACACACCAGAAATTTCTAGGAAGGCCTTTTCCTGACACATCCTTAGGTAGCAGAGTCGTTGGATGCAAAAGGAACTGATATGAAAGGAAACCGAATATCAGGCACCACTTCCCATCAGAGGGACATCCCAGGCAGGGAACTGGGGAGTCCCTTGTGCTGCCTGAGTCACAAGCGTAGCCCATAAAAGGCCTTGAGGACACACCTGTCAGAGCAGCCCACAACACAGACAGAAACTTGGCCTGCAAATCTCTCGGTCCCTGGTATTTTCCCATTGTCTATTTTCATGGGGAAGGACAAATCAGAATGGATCCTAATCCCCAGGTCTGAACGGGAAGTCACTTTTGGGCTGGCTTGCTATTCTCCTGTCTCAGTGGACCTGCTACAGACTGGGGTTTCTTGACTTATGTGCCCGTGAACCACTGCCTGTCTGACGTGCGGGAGACGTGCACTGTGTACGTCTGCGATGCTGATGGCACCTCGCCCTCCAGCTTGAGGTTGTGGGTAGTGAGTGCTGTGTTCAGACAGTGGTTCCAAGTGGAAGATCAGGTCTTGGACAAACAGCCTGAGGGCCTGGACGTTCATGCCCCCTCCCCTCCTGCTCCTTGACATTGCCACCTGAGATCATATTAGAGCTCAGGACAGCCGTGGAGGAAGCAGGAGGCCATTTACCTGGGTTCACTGAGAACATTCTAGATGTCCGGTGTGTCCCTGAGCTCCTTCACTCCCACCTCCGATGTGGCCACCCTCAGTCCACAGCGGGAGGTCCCACCCACTCTGCAGAAAAGGAAGGGGAACTTCTTCCCACAGAGGCCTGGCAAACACCAAGCCTGGAGAAAAGCACTCTGCTCCTCCACGCCGGTGCCCAGCAGCTGAACACAACCGAGGGGCCCCCTCTGCAATGGGACCTTGGCCCCCAGTAAACCTGCCCGCCCTTCCTCTGTCCTAGACAACCCTCCCCCAGCCTCCAGCGGCCCCGTGGCCTTACCGCTATTTCACCGAGTAAACAGAAGGAGCAAAGGAGAAGGTGCATGGCATCCCTGAGACCCAAGCGGAGGAGCAGGGCTTGGCCGAGGGGCTGGGATCCACCTGGAAACAGGATCTTCATGGAAGGTTGCTTCCCCAACCCCAAGCTGCTCTGGTGCCAGCTCACCAGGCCTGGCACTGCCCACAGCATGACATCACGTAAAGAGACCTCAATGGTCACATAAGTGTCACCCCAAGACGGGTTGGAAAGCCCCTGGGTTTAGAGCATGATGTCGGTCTTTCTTCCTCTCTTATTGGACAAATGCATGCCCAGGAAGGGGAAGGAAAGGATGAAAGGAGAGACATTGAGGAAAATTCAACCAACCTTCGTCTCTAGGATCCAGGAAGACAGCAATGAGGAAGAAAATGGAGTTTCTAACACAACCGGGGAGTGAGATGTCAAACACAGGTGCAGGATGACAAGTCGTGTCCTTCTATGAAGGGCAGGAACAAGAGAGAAAGTGGAGGAGGGAAAGTGGAAGATGGAGAGAGAAAAGAGAGGAAAGAGAGACGGAGAGGGAGAGGGAGACAGAATCAAGTTAAGGACTCTGAGATGGGGAGGGTATCCTGGAATCTCCAGGTGGGTCCAATGTACCCACAGCGTCCTTATAAGAGAGAGGCAGGGCCGGGTGCGGTGGCTCATGCCTGCAATCCCAGCACTTTGGGAGGCCAAGACGGGCAGATCACGAGGTCAGGAGGTTGAGATCATTCTGGCTAACGTGGTGAAACCCCGTCTCTACTAAAAATACAAAAAATTATCCGGCCGTGGAGGTGGGTAACTGCAGTCCCAGCTACTCGGGAGGCTGAGGCAGGAGAATGGCATGAACCCGGGAGGCAGAGCTTGCAGTGAGCCGAGATTGCACCACTGCACTCCAGCCAGGGCGACAGAGTGAGACTCCGTCTCAAAAAAAAAAAAAAAAAAAAAAAAAAAGAGAGAGAGAGAGAGAGCAAGGCATGAAAGCTAGAATCAGAGATGTGACGAGGATTCAGAGGGGGTCGTGGAGTTACCACATGGCTGGCTTTGGAACTGGAGGGAGGGCCACAAGCCAAGGAATACAGGCGGCCTCTAGAAGCTGGGGAAGGCAGGAACAGAAAGCATGCCCACTTACTGGGCTTGCATTTGTCCCATTACAGAAGAAGAAAGACTGATGTCACGCTCTCCTTGACAGCTGCCAGAAGGAACCAGCCATGCCGACACCTCTATCTTAGCTCAGTGAGACCCCTGCTGGACTTCTGACCACCAGAAACGGATAAGAGGATAAAAGTGTGTTGCTTTAAGCCACAATATTTGTGGTCGTTGCAGGACCTTAAATGCCTCTTGTCTCAATCCATTCCCTGAATGACAAAAAATTAAAGAAGGAAAATCAGGTACGGCCAGGCGCGGTGGCTCACGCCTGTAATCCCAGCACTTTGGGAGGCTAAGCCGAGTGGATCACCTGAGGTCAGGAGTGAGACCAGCCTGACCATCATGGTGAAACCCCATCTCTACCAAAAATACAAAACATTAGCTGGGCCTTGTGGCACATGCCTGTAATCCCAGCTACTTGGGAGGCTGAGGTAGGAGAATCACTTGAACCGGGGAGGTGGAGGTTGCAGTGAGCCAAGATTGCACAACTGCACTCCAGCCTGGGCCACAGAGTGAGTCTCTGAAAAGAAAAAAAAAAAAAAGAAAGAGAAAAGAGAAAAACAGGTGGT
The DNA here is from genome assembly GCF_049350105.2 of Macaca mulatta. Classification (NCBI taxonomy): domain Eukaryota; kingdom Metazoa; phylum Chordata; class Mammalia; order Primates; family Cercopithecidae; genus Macaca; species Macaca mulatta. The sequence continues at coordinate 81,248,825 of NC_133425.1, read as the reverse complement.
ATCTCAAGGCAGCACCTGTAGGGGCCACATGAAATGCACAGGTAGAAAGCACATGGACAGCTGGCAGGTCTTGTCATTCCCAGCAGGGATTCAGCAAGAAACATCTCAGGCTGCTGGGACAGAAACATCCGGAACCAAAAGAAACACAGAAGATCTCCCAGCCCCGAAGACAAGAGCCATTTATCACATATACCACCTTGTGTCTGTTATGACCAACAGACCCACAAGAAAAGATGAAGTTTGGGGAACAGGTCAGCGCCCATGGATAATTGTTGTAGGTTTAGTAGGAGTCACACTTCATAGCTGTTGGAGTATTTCCTGATAGACTCTCTGTCAGGAGGAGTTCTACACCCAATAAACAATTAGGAAACATTTCAATTTAACCACAAGAGATTCTGAGTTTCTGTGACTTATGAGCCAGGCCCTAGGTGCTTTATAAAGACACCTGTTGGCCAGGGGCGGTGGCTCAAACCTATAATCCCAGCACTTTGGTAGGCCCAGGAGAGTGGATCACTTGAGGTCGGGAGTTTGAGACCAGCTTGGGCAACAGGGTGAAACCCCATCTCTACTAAAAATGCAAAAATTTGTGAGGTATGGTAGCGCACACCTGTGGTCCCAGCTACAGCTACTTGGGAGGCTGAGGCAGAAGAATTGCTTGAACCAGAGAGGTGGAGGTTGCAGTGAGCCGAGATCCTACCACTACACTCCAGCCTAGGCAACTATAGGAAGACTCCATCTCAAAACAAAACAAAATAAAACAAAACAAAAACACCTGTTGTTTGGTTTAGGGCCAGCCAGGTAATCTAGGCTGATCTCATCTCGAGATCCTTGACTTAGTTACATCTGCAAAGACAAATCACACTCTGGTCTGGGGGTTCGAACACAGGCATCTCTTTGGGAGGCCACCATTCAGCCCACTGTGGGCGGACCTGTACCTGGCAACAGGGCCAGGCTCCTCAGCACCCCAGATTTCCCCCTACTTCCCCCTCGGAATGAGCTTTCCATACCCTCAAGTGCCCCCCACAGAGGGGGTTTCAGGGGCAGTTCCAGCCTGGAGACCTAAGACAGGTGCTCCCATTTCCTGCCGGCCCACCCCAGGACCTCCTTTCTGCACACGGAGAAGGGCAGTGAGATCTTAGGTGAGACGCAAGGGCAGAAGGGAGACTCAACACCAGTGTGGAGGTCAGCAGAGCCTATCACATCTCTGAAACCTGCTTCTTCCTCCTGGCAACAGGGTGACAGCAAAGCCTGGCATGGCTGTCCTGTGTGAGAGGAGGATAAGCCTGGCGACTGTCATGATGTCACAGCTCCTGTAGACGTGGGCTATGCCTGTACGCCTGCCAAGAGCAACCCTGGAATTCAGGGGACATCAGGACCGGCTTGGTGGGGATATGCCTCCTCTACTTTGGACCCGTTAGAATCATTTTTCTCATCTGGTAAACAGAGCATCAGTACTTACCTCACCTGGGGACTAAATGGGATGTTTGGGAAGCCAATACCTGGCCCATAACCCACACTGACTCGATCGATTTTCAAAATTCTCTCTCCATAGTGTGGATTTCTTCTACCTCAAAGGCACAGGTTGTGTGCTTATTTTAGTACAGCATACATGGATAAGATAAATAACACATATACCTTAGAGAGAGAAATTATATCATACTTCAGGGGTCCATTTATCATGGCCAAAAAACCTTCAGCAAATGTGGAACTTACACCTTGAGGACAAAGAAAGACTTTCTCTCATCCTTAACAAAGGCTGCCAGTGAATGTCTGTGCCATGCAAAGTATTTCCACAGTCATGTTTTATTTCATTGCAAATGATTGAAAGTATTGTGTTAGGATAATACATTCCTCAGTCCAGTAAATCAGACCGGCAACCTACATACGTCTCGCTGTGCAACCTACACACGTCTCGATGTGCAACCACGGCAGAGTTTCCCCTTCGCCCTCAGGGTCTTCTTTGTCCTGCACACGACACTTGACATCTGGCAACCTTGCAAGAACCAAGTGACGGTGCTGGTGTCTCCCTACTTCTAAACATCTGCAAACTTCATTTTCTTCTTAGACAAGCAGAAATATAAGTGGAAGGTCAAGTATTTTATTCTCTGACTCTAATGGGTCACCTGCCCCCTCTGGAGTGAGAGAGTTTGGAATCCTCCCATCCTGGGACACACTGGAGGAAGAGGTGGTTAGGGGGTGACAAGGTGGTCACTTCAGTGTGAGATCATCATCTGCTACAATTCAGGATACCAGGAAGGAGCACTGGTTGGCAGAGTCACAAGCATAGAGGGGACACACATGGTCTCTTGGCGCTGGGATACTCCTAGAAAACTCAGGGGCTTTTAGGAATTCCTATAGGGTGTTAGAGCAGTGTGCTGTCACAGAAAGGAGCAAAATCAGGAGTCCTAGGGTCAAGCCCTGACTCTGCTAGAAACTGGCCCATGTCATCAAGGTAGATTGCTGCAACAATGACTCCCTCCCGGCAACATGACTCGTGCTTCCCCGTATTCTCGCCCCCTGGTCATGTGGCTTTGCTGCCCCTCCCATCAACAAATGAGGTCTAGACCAGGCACGGCAGCTCATGCCTATAATCCCAGTTCTTCTGGAGGCCAATGCGTGTGGCTCACCTGAGGTCAGGAGTTCAAGACCAGCCTGGCCATCACGGCAAAACCCTGTCTCTACAAAAAATACAAAAATCAGCCGGGCATGTAGTACATGCCTGTAATCCTAGCTACTTGGGAGGTTGGGGCAGGAGAATCACTTGAACCCAGGAGGTAGAGGTTGTAGAGAGCCGAGATCCTGCCATTGCATTCCAGTCTGGACAACAAGAGCGAAACTCTTTTGAAAGAATGAAAGAAAGAGAAAGAAAGAAAGAAAGAAAGAAAGAAAGAAAGAAAGAAAGAAAGAAAGAAAGAAAGAAAGAAAGAAAGAAAGAAAGAAAGAAAGAAAGAAAGAAGGAAGGAAGGAAGGAAGGAAGGAAGGAAGGAAGGAAGGAAGGAAGGAAGGAAGGAAGGAAGGAGAGAGAGAGAGAGAGAGAGAAAGAAAGAGAGAAAGGAAGGAAGAGAGGAGGAGAGGAGAGGAGAGGTGAAGAAAAGTCTAGACCAGGTGCCGTGGCTCATGCCTGTAATCCCAACACTTCGGGAGGCCAAGGTGGGAGGCTCACCTGAGGTCAGGAGTTCAAGAACAGCCTGGCCAACATGGCAAAACCCTGTCTCTACAAAAAATACAAAAATCAGCTGGGCGTGATGGCAGGCACCTATAGTCCCAGCTACTTGGTAGACTGAGGCAGGAGAATAGCTTGAACCCAGGAGGCAGAGGCTGCTGTGAGTGGAGATGGTGTTGCTGCACTCCAGCCTGAGCAAGAGAGCAAGACTTTTTCTCAAAATAAATAAATAAACAAATAGGTAGATAGATGATTGATAGAGAGAGAGAGAGAGAGAGAGAGAGAGAGAGAGAGATGATAGATAGATAGATAAGGTCTATTTCCTCATTTCCCCCACTCCTTGCGCCTCTGGAGTAGCCTGTGACATGTTTTGACCAATAGAATGGAGTGGAAATGACCTGCAACTTCCAAAGCTGGAGAGCTCCTACTTTCATACATTCTCAGCATCATTTGAAGATGCTGAGATGAAAGCTTCTCATGGCTCCTGCCACACAAGTGAGCCCAGGTAAGATCAGCTGAAGAATCACCCAGTCAACCCACAGAATCTTGAAGAATAATTCATCATTGCTGTTTTAAGCCATGAAGTTTCAGGGTCATTTGTTATGCAGCAATGCTGACTGATACATCTTCCCAGTCTGTTTATTCCTCTTCTGCACATCTCAGTTTCTTCATCTAAAACATGAGTTTGAATTAGATGATCTCTAGGTTCCTAAAGCTCTGAAGCTCAGTCATGAGGAAAGGAGATAAATGTTTGCCACATCAATAAACAAAAAGATAGAAAAGATGCTAAGTCAAAGAGAGCAGTGCCTGGGAATGAGCATTGTCTCCTCTTGGCTGAAATCGGTCCCCTTCCATAGATGCTGCCAAGGAGGGCATAAAGTTTACCCCAGCTGCACACATGGAAGCATTGCACCCCATAGGATGTGGTGCAAGAGATAAGTGATCTCAGACATTAGCCACACAGTCCTACAGCCCTGCACTCATATCCTACCTCCACTGTGCCAGCCTTGTACCCTGACACAAAAGTCCCTTTGATCCTGAGCCTGCAGCCTCCTTTGCACAGTGCAGATAGAAGTATCCACCTCAAAGAGCTGTCACAAGGATTAAATGAGATGTATGAAGTAGCTGGTGCCTGGCAGGCATTGAAAGTGGCAGTTACAGTCTTTCCACTTCAACCCACAGGTGCCTGGAGATGACCACCTCCAACAGGCAGGAGGAAGAACTGTGATGGAACAAGCAGACAAGGAGTCAAGGTGCTTTCTATCATCCCTGCAACTTCAATGACTAGTATCATTAAGTACAGGAAGTCTTCATGCAAACTCTATGCGTGCTTATGGAGGCAAGACTGTCAGAGGGTGCCACCCCTACCCCCCGCACCTACACGGACTGGTACAAACATTGTAGTAAGCCATGATGCACGACTCCAGCGTTGGTTGTACCTTCCTCAGGGCCATAAGCCAGTGAACCTCGAGCTCCCCATTTTAGGTAAAGGGTACTTTCAAAGCAGCAGTCCTGGGTCACTGCTACTTCCCAGTGGTAGGGTCATTCTATTTTCTTCTAGCCCTTGTCTAAACTCTTAACTTCCCCATTAGAGGATCTCATTGAGTTGAACTCTCATTTCAGGCTCATTTCCAGAAGGATTTAGACTCGCAGTTCTTCAAGTCTCTCTCACTAGAGTGAATATCTAATGGCTTCCATGATGCTTACCTTGGCTGTCTGTGTGCGGGAATCATGCATCAGCTCTAAGCGCTCCCTGCTGCATTTGACTTCCAAATTATAGCTGCCATTAGGGCCTGAAGTCCCAGTCTCTCAACCTAAATGTCTGCATGTTGTGAAATCGAGGGTATAAAGGGATGTTCAGAAAATAGCTTCTCCAACAGGGCTTCCTTCCTGTGGCCAATTTCATGTAGACATGTCACAATTGCAGGGGGGCAAAAAATGAGAGGTTAAAAAAATACGCTGGATTTGCTGAAAAAGTTATTTCTTGTAAAAGCTTCTCCCTTCCACTCAGGGAGAAAACAAACAAGCAGATTCCCCTTTGGTTTCCTAAATTTGTGAAGCTTAAGAAAACCCTCGCTTCAGCAAGAATCCTGTGACTAAGCCTGCAAGCCCCTGTCCAGCCCAGAGTCCATCAAACCAAACCCCAGGTTCTCACCCCTGGCTACATTCAGGACCTGTCCAGTCAGTTCTGTTTGAACACTTCCCATGACCTCAAAAAAAAAAAAAAAAGAAAAAGAAAAAAAATGCAGTGGAATGGGATCCCTGCTGAGCTAGGCTGAGATTCAGGCAGATCTTCCATTTGTATTCAGTTAACTTGTTCCTGAATACAGCCTTTACAAAGTATTTTAGTTCACGTCACTCATGGCACCCCTCTGTTAGTTGTTTTCTGAAATGTCATTGTTTCATTATCACCCTTGAGTGACAGTTTAGCTGGATTTATTTGTTTTTTAGTTTTTTGCTTGTTTGTTTCTTTTTGAGATGAAGTTTCGCTCTTGTCACCCAGGCTAAAGTGCAGTGGTGTGATCTCAGCTCACTGCAACCTCCGCCTCCTGGGTTCAAGCAATTCTCCTGCCTCAGCCTCCTGAGTAGCTGGGATTACAGGCGCCCACCACCACGCCCGGCTAATTTTTGATAGAGATGGGGTTTTCCTGTGTTGGCCAGGCTGGTCTCAAACTCCTGACCTCAAGTGATCCACCCACCTCAGCCTCCCAAAGTGCTGGGATTACAGGTGTGAGTCACCGCACCTGGCCTTAGCTGGGTTTAGATTCCAGCTTCACAGTTATTTTTGTGGCTCTCTTTGGAGATGTTCTTCTACTGTCTTTTGCATCTTACTGCCAGTAAGAATCCATGGGACACTGATCTGTGTCCCACTGGGGAGGGCTTTTCTCTCTGGCTGCTTGCAGACATTTCTTTGTCTCTGGTGTTCTGCAGTTTTGCTGCAATGCATCTAACTGTAGGTCTGTTTTTATTTGTCCTGCTTTGTCCTTGCTGGTTGGAAAAGTCATGTTCTTCATCACTTCTGGACCTTTGCGGATGTTCTCTCTCAGCGCTGTCCTGTCTGTCCCGGAACCCTGATGAAACCTATGCTGGACTCCAAGACGCTGTAAACTCTTTTTAATGAGATTTTGCACCAAGTTTTTCATTCAGCTATTGTCTTATTCCTACAATTGTTTATTTTCTTATACCTTTAGTTTCGTTTGTGTATTTAATCATTTAAACATACTTATCATCTATCAGATTGCCTGATTATGTAAAGTTATTAAGGCTCTAATCCTGTAGTATGTTGTCTGTAATCAATTGGCTTATGATTATTGGAGACGATTACTGCATTAAGGTCTACCAAGAGAATTCACACAATTCTTGCTTTAGCTAAACATTTTCCATTATTCTCATGTTGTGAATAAGACAACTTAACGGTGATCAATATTTTAAAATAATTATAAACTTAGAGGGAAAATAATCTCCTTCAGTTTATGGAGATAGTCATGTCACAGAGAAAGAAAAGGAAAATTATTCAACAACCAAATTCAAATGATGGAATAAATTTGAGCGATCATCTAATCCTTTACTTCTGTAAGGATCACAGGGTAAGTATTTTAGGCTCTGCAGATCATACAGTCTGTGTCACAACTCCTCAAGTCTCTGTGCCAATGCAGCCGTAGAGGCTGTGAACGAGTGAGTGCGGCTCTGTTCCTCTTTATCTTCAAAAACAGGAAAGGGACGGAATTGAGCCCACGAACCATAGTTTGCCAAACCCTGATCTAGTCCTGTGTCTTACTCAAAAGCAGGAACATTTTCCCAAAAAAATTGCTGGAAGCCTGTTTGAATACTTTCAGTGACGGAAAGCTCACCCCTTTATAAAGGCCTTGGGAAAATAGGAGTGTTAGTAACAACAGAAACAGTAGAAACCAATCTCCAAGTCCCTCAAATGATCAAGGATCATTAATGTCTATGAAAGAATTAGATTTTTCAAGGACCTTAATGTCTATGAAAGAACTAGATTTATCTCTTACATCTACAAGTCTCCAGTCCCTCTGTAGTTTACAAATGGGAAAACAGAGGCTTAATGAGGTTAAATGATGCACCCACAGTGGCACAGCCCGCTTGCAGCAGGATGGGTTTTTGGGCCCCGAGTCAATGTTTATTTCCCCACACCACCTTAACAGGCTTTCTTGGCCAAAGAGCAGGGATGGAGATGATGACGGCGGTGATGGGGCGTGTGTGGGCCGGGGAGAGGGCTGCGGTGGGAAGATGGGGAAGAAGCCACGCCCCTGGCCACTGGTTTCTTATTCGATTACTCATCTGTAGAGAGATTGGAGACACATCACCTGACCCATCCGTCGATTCTCATCTGGCATCTAAAAGCACCAGAGTCAGTGCCGGGGAAAACACTGTTTAAAAATATTCCCAGTTTAACCTCAATCCCTCAAGCTTCATCTCTCGATAGGTGCCAGTGAGACTGTATTGACACCTACATCCAAACGTTTCCAGCTCAACAGCCCGCGACCTGCTTATCTGCAGGACCCAGCCCTCCCTTTGAGGACCTTTCTAACACCGCTGGGCGCCCCAGCAGACACCTGACGGAGCAGCCCAGGCTTCCAGCCCAGGGGATGCAAAACGGTGTCTCATCACGGTCCAGAGTTGTGCTCCCCGATCACCCTCCCATGTACTCATTGTGAATCAAACAACTTAACGGTGATCAATATTTTAAAATAATTATAAACTTAAAGGGAAAATAATCTCCTTCAGTTTATGAAGATAGTCATGTCACAGAGAAAGCAAAGGAAAAGTATTAAACAACCAAATTCAAATGATGGAATAAATTTGAGCGATCATCTAATCCTTTACTTCTGTAAGGATCACAGAGTAAGTATTTTAGGTCTTCTGTGCGATGTCTGTTCCTGCCTTTTGCCCCCTTTTTTAATTGGGCTGTTCATGTTTTCTTACGACTTTGCAAGAGTTCTTTATATAGTCTTGCTACTAAACCTTTATGTGTGTGAAGACTATGTTCTCCCAGTGAGTAACCTGTCTTTTCCCTTTTTCTTCAAGCTTCTTTCGAAGAGCAAAAGTTCTTCATTTTAACTCAATCGAACGGCTCCATCTTTTCTGGTGGAATATATCCTATTAGGAAGCCTTCCCTACTCTGGGTTTCGCTGAATCACACTGTGTAACAAACAAGTGGCTTACAGTCACAGACGTTTGTTGTCCTAGCTCATGGTCTGTGGGTTGGCAAGGGCATCATAGGTAAGGCTGCAGGGCAGCTCCAGGTCTGGTCCCCAGGCCTCGCCTGGTGCTGGTGTCTACCTGGAGCATGCTGTTTTCACGGTAGGTGTCAGAAGAGCTGAAGACCAAGCCAGACCATGCAGACGCACTACGGCCCCGGCTTATGTCACCTCTGCCAAACTTTTTTTGATCAAGCAAGTGTCACAGTGTGTAGTAAAGAATTTGCCCTTAACCAAACAGAGACCTGACCTTTGCCCTCAACTTCTGGAGGGTCACTGCTAAGCCCTAGGGAGGCCATGCCTGATAAGAGTACCTGTTGGCATGAGGGCCTTGGGACAGCCAGATAGGACCAAAAAAAAAAAAAAAAAAAAAAAAAAGTGAGCCTTTGGATTCTTTTAGGACATTTTGGAGGGGAAAAAAAATGTGGAACATGGTGAGTTTCGGGGGAATGGGTAGGACAGGGGAGGAGGAAGTGTCAGGAAGTTGATGCCGAGTCTTAGGAGCCAAGAGGGAAGGATTGACTTAAATTAAGGTTAACCTCAAACACTCCAGGAAAGTCAGTGGATTTGCAGCTAGAACATCTCTCGTGCGGCCAAGAAGGCGGTTAGTAAAAGCAGAGGCCACGGTGCATTGCCCAGGAAGTCCAGGTCACTTTCTGATATCTCCTCCCTTTGACCTCACTACCCTACAAGGTGGAACTATTACTGTCCCTGTTCTGCAGATGAGGTGATGCTCAGAGAGGTCGAGTGACTTGTCCAAGACCGTGACCACGGGGGGGTGGAACTAGAACTTGAACTCACATCTCCTATGGACAAACCCCACTTTGCTTTCCAGTAAACCACTCCTATAGAGATGTGCCCACATTGTGGGACTGAGGAGCAGAGACAGAGCCAAAGGGCCCCAGATGAGAGGAGAAGAGAGGGAGAAACAGGCGTGGACGGTGCTGTCTGCAAACTCAACAACCAAGTGAAGGTGAAGGCAAAGGATGGAGCAGGTGGTCTTGCAGAAGAGACGTACTCCTGTGTGAGTGACAAGGACACAGTGCATTGTGTCACCTGCTGCTGAGCGGAGACGCTTAGCTGTCCTTCCTCCCTCTTATAATTGAAGAGTCAGTGGTCCCAAGTGATACCCAGCTCCCAAGATACAGTAGAGGCAGGAGGTGCAGGGCACAGGCTTCAGAGTCAGAAGAACCTTGCTCTCAGCCTGGCTTTGTCACTTCCCAGCTTTATTGTCCTCGTCTGCAAGATGGGAATAGCACTGACAAGCTCACAGTTTAGAGTTAAGCCGCCACCACCAGGTGAGTTGGGACTGCCCAGCACACCGGCACCCTGGGCAGTGCACAGAGCTCCCTGCAGGGCCGGGTTTCCACCCCTTGAGCAGGACCCTGCCAGTTCCACCCCTGCAGCGTGGGTGCCCTTCTTCCGCCTCCTCCCTGCACTCAGAGGTGAACGCACAGTCTTTCTGCCGCTTCCCTCCAGACCTTGGTGTCAGGCCGCTGTCCCACCCTAAGCCTGTAGTCTCGGGCCCCAGCAATATCGGCTGGTGGGTTTTCTTTGCTCCTTCACGATACTCTTCTGGAACATCAGATTTCCAAGTTCCCCTGCCTGGCTGTAGGCCTGCCAGCTCTTCCATTTATAGTAGAATCTTGGTGTCTGAGATCAACTGCAACTTAGAGACCCTCCCTCCCAGCTCGGCCTTCTCCTGTGACCCGGAGTGTTCTCCCCAACTGCCCTCTCACTGGCCAGCTCCAAGGCTCAACGCAAAGAGTCAGGCTGCCCACGGCTGCCAAATCTGAAGCCGTCTTCCCGTGTCTTTCCCAGAGAACCCTGCTGGCCCACACACCTTCTCCCACACCCCGGAAATCACCACCAGACTAGGGTCAGACACACAAGATGTCTCGAACCAATTTTAGTGAAATTGTCAAATCTGTTTTTCATTCATGAAGTCCCACCGTGCAACTCCCCAGGGGGAGACCCGGGAGCCCAGGCAGCCTGAGTGACTCACACAAGCCAGAAGTTTCTTCTTTCACAGATAAACCTGCCTTGTCCCAAGAGACGTCATCCGTATTAACTTTCTAGCCTTCCAGAGTCTTTGGGTTCCAGCTAACTTGGGTTCTGACATCCAAAGCTCTGGGAGGCATATTTATATTTAGCTTTTTTGTGATCCTGACAGTGTGTGGGCCAGCACGCCTTAGCTCCCGAAGGACTCTCATAAATATTTGTAGAAGAAAGAGAGTGAGGAAGGGAGAGCAAGACAGCAGTACAAAGGAAGAGAAAGACCCAGGGGGTCTCCTACAGGCGCACTGTTAGCCTGGCCAGTGTATAAATATGTGAGTACCAAAACTATACACATTTTTTTTGGAGACAGGGTCTTGCTCTGTCACCCAGGCTGGCGTACAGTGGTGCAATCTCGGCTCACTGCAACCTTGACCTCCCAAGCTCAAGCAGCCCTCCCAGCTCAGCCTCCCAAATAGCTGGGACCACTGGCTTCTACCACCACATCCAGTTATTATTATTTTTTTTTTTTGTAGAGATGGGGCCTCGCAATGTTGCCCAGGCTGGTCTTGAACTCCCGGGCTGAAGTGATCCTCCCACCTTGGCCTCCCAAAGTGTTGGGATTACAGGTGTGAGTCACCATGCCACGCCCACTTTATTTATTTATTATTTTATCTTATTTTATTTTTGAGACAGAATCTGGCTCTGTTGCCCAGGCTGGACTGCAGTGGTGCGATCTCGGCTCACTGCAAGCTCCACGTCCTGGGTTCACGCCATTCTCCTGCCTCAGCCTCCCAAGTAGCTGGGACTACAGGTGCCTGCCATCACGCCCGGCTAATTTTTTTGTATTTTTAGTAGAGACGGGGTTCACATGTTAGCCAGGATGGTCTCGACCTCCTGACCTCATGATCCACCTCCCAAAGTGCTGGGATTACAGGCGCAAGCCACCGCGCCCGGCCCGGGCCTACATTTTCTTTTCCTTAATAACAAGTCTGAAGGCAAAGGCCTTGAGGAAAAAGAAAAATGCGCCATGGCACTGGGGCAAAAATTGGGATTCAGACAAATTGCCTACAGGAACAAGTTCAGCGTCGCTGAGCTCAGAACGCAAGTCTTCCTCCTGGTTGAGAAGCATGTGTCCTGTGCTAAACATGTCAGGATACGATGGCAGCCTCGCCAGGCAAGGAAAGGAAATCCACGCGTCCTCACAAATCAGCAATGAAGCGAGCGGCAGCGTCTCCATCCAGCAAGCATCTGCACCCTCCACTCAGCTGCTCTCAGCCACACACATGGGCCTTTCTTGACCAACTGCAAGTACTGAAGGCGATGCCGGATTTATTTTAAAGGCAAATGTATTTCAATGAAATGAGCTGTCCCCCACCCCCCAAATCCTCTGTCAGCACTCCAAAATCTAAAAGTGAGAACTTTTTAAAAGCCACAGCAAATGGCAAATGTTAAACCTGTCAGACAAGGTCCGTAGCTAGACACACGCTCACTATACAACCCAGAGCTCCAGCCGCCTATCCATCTCTCCCATCCCACGTGAGAGTTAACCTACATTTGACCTTCAAAAACCCACAGACACATAAACAGTGTGAGATAACACACAGCCCTGAGACGTCCGCTCTGAAGGGAGGCTGGCTGAGAACCTCAGAGAGGGAAGTGGCTGCATTGTTTAAATAGAGCGTGTTAGTCACTGAGTTCCAGCGTGGTCTCCTCCCAACAGCTGCCTTTTGCTATATTATTAGAGCGAATGTGCTCTTGGCTCCAGAAACACGGGAAAAGGGTGCAATGAAGGGGTCAAAGTCATAATACCCAGGAGCAAAGAAGTAGAGACCAGGAGGAGACGGTGTTCGAGGAACACACTTGCAAAGCAGAGTCTGGTGTGTCTTGCTACACAATTGTCAGTAGCCTAAGAGTAGTACACAGACATTTCCATGACCTAAAAACTCAAGAGAGTGAAATGCAACATAGAAATCAACTGATTTGGGCCGTGCACAGTGGCTCACCTCTGTAATCCCAGCACGTTGAAAAGCTGAGGTGAGCAGATCACCTGAGGCCAGGAGTTCTAGACCAGCCTGGGAAATATACCAAGACCCCAAATCTACAAAAAAAAAAAAAAAAAGAAAAGAAAACTATAATTGACGAGGCATGGTGGCTCACACCTGTACCCCTAGCTACTTGAGAGGCTGAGGTGGAATGATCCTTTGAGTCCGGGAGGTTGAGGCTACAGTGGGCCGTGATTGCCACTGCACTCCAGCCTGGGTGACACAATGAGACCCCATCTCTAAAAAAAAAAAAAAAAAAAAAGGAAGGAGGGAAGGAAGGAAGGAAGGAAGGAAAAGGAAGGAAGAAGGAGGGAGGGAGGAAGGAAGGGAGGGAGGGAGGGAGGAAAAACAGGAAGGAAGGTAGGAAGGAAGGAGGGAAGGAAGGAAGGAATAAACCAATTTATAAAAGATCTGGAATTAGGCGTTTCTGTTGAAAAAGGGCCAGAGTTGAACCACTGACACCAGTGATGGAATTAGTCCCTGTGCTGGGCGGTCTGAGTGAGGATGCGGAAGTGTATGTTGGACGCATGCAATAAAACAATAACAAAAATTCAAAATGAAGACAGAGGCATAGGAAAGCCAGCATCAGGAAGTTAAAATAAGTAACACCATGGTAATACATGGACAGGACTTGCAGGAACCAAAAGCAGAGCATGGGAGGTCAGCACTGGGGTGCTGGGATGTTGGGGAGGGGGGCAGTTGGGGAGTTCCAGACTACCAGAGTAGCCACAGGAGGCCAAAAGAGGAGGCCAAAAGGGTGGCAGAGGGACCCAGCGGCATTGCCGTGTGGGGAGAGTTCACACAGCACCCTGAGATCACTGCCCTTGGTAGGAGGCCTCCAAGGTCGGCCCTTGACTGGCACCTAGGAACTTGGACTTGGGGAGGGTTCCCACCATTTCCAGAGCTGATACGAGTAGCTCCATGTGCCTAAAGTGGGTCAAGAGTTATCACAAGAATGGCTAAAACCAGTAAGTTAGTAGAGCAAGCCACACCATGCTTTTTGATGGGACTTCCAAAATCAAGGCATCCTAAGTGTAAACTATATTGATTACCAACAACAACAAAAATCGGGATTCAGTTTTCCTCTCTGTTTTGGGTTGAACTGTGACTCCCAAAAGGATATATTGAAGTGATCACCCCTAGAACTTGTGAACGTGAATGTATTTGGATAGTTCACATTCCTACAGGATCTTTACAGATGACATAGGATCTTTGCCAATAAAGTCAAGTTTAGGTAAGGTCATGCTGGATTGGGCTGGGCCCCCACCCAATGACTGGTGTCCTCATAAGAAGAGGGGGAACCTGGACACAGGAAGGAAGGCCCGGTGCTGACACAGGTAGGACTGCAGTGATGCATGCACAAGCCAAGGACTGCCGGCCACCCACGAAGAAAGGAGAAAGGCAAGGAGAGAGCCTCCCCTGGAGCCTTCAAAGACAGCATGGCCCTGTGCACACCTCAGTTGTGGACTGCTGGCCTCCAGATCTGTAACCAAGTACAGGCCCCATTGTTTTAAGGCATGCAGTTTGCAGTACTTTGTTTTGGCAGCCCCAGGAAACCTACACTGAGCGATGAAGTGCGGGTGGAATGTCTCGTGCATCAACTGATGTCAGGTTCAAAGCTTTCTCCGCACTCCAGGTATTTCAAGGAGATACACATGACCCGTCTTCCCTCTGTGTAGAAGTGAATCAGCTTCAGCAAACCAAGAAGTACTAGCCAGGGTTTCAAAGTCAATCATCGAGCAAATCCCCTCGCCATCCACCAGCCACTTTTCTTCTTGCAAAACAGAACCTCTGACACCCAGCCTGACAGTCAAAGTCAGGGCCGAATCCGTCAGGGTAAAAGGACACCTTCCATGACAGATAGGTTTGTTCCTGGTCACTGAAGGACTGGGGCCACGGGAAGCCCATAGACACCCAGTCTCCTGCCAATGGGGGATAAACCACACAGCTGCAAGCTTAAGAGGAGCTGGTTAAGTGTGAAACAAACTATTTTTAAATTTTATATATGTGGGAATCAAAAGAAAAATGTCTACACCCCAAAGCACTTGTTTGGGGTGCTTTAAAATTTTGAAGAAAGACTTTGGAATCCTGATACCACAAAGCAGACTTTTAATTCACATACATGCCCAGAAGCAACAAAGAACTCATGAGAGGGCCTTTGGCCTACAGCAAGTTGGTGACATGGACAAGTGGACAAGGGGATGGATAATTCACGACCCCATAAAAGGCTCCAAAGAAGTCACACTTGACTGTGGCCGAGGCTCTTCAACAACATGTCTAGAGACTCTCAGGGCCTTTCCAGAGGGATCTTAGAGTCCCCACTTCCTCCATTCAGAGGATTAGGAATTTTTTTTTTTTTTTTTTTTTTTTTTTTTTTTTTGAGATGGAGTCTTGCTCTGTCGCACAGGCTGGAGTGCAGTGGCGTGATCTCAGCTCACTGGAAGCTCCACCTCCCAGGCTCATGCCATTCTCCTACCTCAGCCTCCCGAGTAGCTGGGACTACAGGCGCCCGCCACCATGCCCGGCTAATTTTTTGTATTTTTAATAGAGACAGGGTTTCACTGTGTTAGCCAGGATGGTCTCGATCTCCTGACCTCGTGATCCACCCACCTCGGCCTCCCAAAGTGCTGGGATTACAGGCATGAGCCACCGCGCCCGGCCAGATTAGGAATTTTGTAGCCAAGTATATGAACTCATATTCTCCAAGCTTCACAGAGGGAGGGGCAGAGCTGGGCTCCTGGATCCCTGTCCTCTCCTCGCCCATGTCCAACATGGCCCAGTGGGCCTGTGATCCCCACAACAGCACTCTGTGCATTTTTTTCTTAATTGATACATTAGTGTACATATTTACGGGGTACATGTGAGAGTTGGATGCATGTATACAATGTGTATGATCAAATCAGGGTAACTGGGATATCCATCACCTCAAACCTTTATCATTTCTTGTGTTGGAAGCATTCCAAATCTTCTCTTCTAGGTATTTTGAAATATAAAATAATCACTGTTAACTAGAGTCACCCTACTGTGCTACAGAACATGAGAACCTATTCCCTTCTATGTGGTGGTACGTTTATAATGAACTCAGTTATCTTCTCCCCTTGCCCCACTCTTCCCAGTTGATTTGTGAATTTCTGCACTCAGCCCATTTGACAGGTGGGAAAAGGGCTCAGAGAGGCGAGTGATGTCTCAGTACGTGGTGGGGTTGGGCCAAGAACCCAACTCAGCAGACATTCTCCCACACGGCCTGCCTCTCTGAATTCTGGGGAAAGGGTTTGATCCAGCCTGGAGGTTGTGTGAGCAGAGGCTTCAAGAAAGGCTTTCCTTGAGCTTCAGAGTGGGGAATCTGTGACCAGGTAGAAGGGACGCCTTCCTTTGCGTGGGAAGAAAGAAAGAGGGGATGGAAAAGGAACGCAGCTCACGTGCTTGCCCTGGAGCCAAACTTCTCCGATTCTCGTCGCAGCAAAGCCAGGGCAGTGATCTGGGGGCTTCTGTGATAGCAATTCAAATGAGGGGATTCGCCCCAACTGTTGTCATGGGAAACAGTCAGGAACCTGGGTGCTGCACGAGAACACTCCTATGAGGTGTAAGTTCTCACCAGTGGCTCTGGGTTATCCAAGAGGCCAGTGCCCAGCTGGGCTCATTCCCAGGCGTTAGCCTTCGCCTGGCCAAGTCCCATCTGCGTCTCTGCACAACTTTGGGAACCACTGCGGATCACCAAGTCTCCCGCATGCCAAGCACACGGAGCGGAGGCTGTGCCCCTGCGTTTTGAAACTCTGCTCAGTGCAGGAACACTGGAGTCATCTGGGCACCTCTGGGCACTTCTGCAGATGTGGGGATGGGCTTGTGGACTCTGGACAGGAACACTGGAGGTCACCTGGGCACCTCTGCAGAGGTGGGGATGGGTTCATAGACTCTAGGGTCTCCATGATGAGATAGCAGAAGAGATTGTGCCTGTCCAGGCTGGGAACTTCTGGAAATGGGTTCAGACATAGAATGCCTTGGGAAGGGGAATGGCAAGTAAGCCTTCTCCCTGGGATTTATTTCCACCTTGCTTCACACTTGTTGATAAAAGGAAATGTCCCTGAGCTCACACATGCGGGAACTTCCCTCTCAGTCACCCTGAGTTCTGGGAGCAGGCTGTGTGGCGTGTCCTGGCTGCTTGCAGCATGAAGAGCAGGTAGGGGCTGGCAGAGGGGACAGAGGGCACAGGAGAACTCGCCCAATAATACTTCTTCCACCCCTCCACCCCTTGGTGACTTATGGGGTCACCAAGTCAGAAGGGATCCCCATGAGGACCCTTTCATTCAGCACTTTAGGAAAAGCCCCTCTTCCCGCAGTCCCAGCATGGCTCAGGACACCTTGGGGCACAGGGCCCAGCTCTGTGTGCAGACAGAAGGGGCCAGAGTGAAGGGGGCCCAGCTCCTCTGGGTTGGGGGAGGGCAGTGTCTCCATGGGAAAGGAAGGAGGCAAAGCTGGGAGGGAGTGAAGGCCCTGAGAGGGGAGACCAGAGTTGGCAAAGCCAGGGACATATTCTGGGACCAGCTTATGCTAAAGAGTTCATGCATTTTGCCCCACTGGCTCCTTCCATCCATGCTCCAGGGGACAGCATATGGCCCTGCCTTACAGGGGAGGATCAGAGGAGCTGGAGACTTGCCCAGCAACACACAGCACGGGGCCCAGGCCCAGGCAGCATCACAGATGCCCTGCCTGCCCTGCATGACAGCCTGTGTGAAACCCAACACACACACCAGGCCACCCCGTGCCTAGGTCCCCATCCAGCTGGATGTGGTACTGTATGGTCGGGCAGGCGCTGTCACGCAGAGTCCCACACCCACACTCCCACACCACACCAGCCACGAGGAGACCACAGACCCATGGCTGGGCCTTCCAGCTGGGCTGGGCCACCATCCGCTCCCCCAGCAGCAACCCTGAGAACGGAGGCTCCATGGGGAACTGAAAAACAGTGGCACGGTCCAGCTGGAGTGGGGGAGCCTGGCTCACGGAGACTTGACCCGGGGACCCGGTGAAGCCACGTCCATGTTTGGGTTTTGCTCACCAACCTTTTCTCCAAGGCCTGCCTTTCCTGGTATCCGCATGCCCCTGAAGACCTGACCATGTCTTCTTTCCCCACCTGTCTGTCCCCAGGCTTCCCACAGAGCCTGGCCACCAGGAGACAGTGCGCTCACCCTTGTCAACCAGCTCACTGCAGTTGCAGACTTGGGGTTCAGGGACACTCATAGGAAGACTGAGGGAAGAAGAAACGGGGACCTCTCGGACCTCCTCTGGAAAATGTGGTCCGGGTACCAGGGGCACTGTCCCATGCCCCCTCCCCTTGACTCTGAGCCTCACATGGCATGCTGAGTACTGGGCACAGGGGCCTCGGTGGCACTTGGGTCAGGAGACACGATTCTGCCCCATCTGCCCTTGCCCCATGCGTGCACCTAAGATGCACCCAGCAGCCGAGATGTTCCTTCAATCACATTTCACCCCCCTCTTCTGGGACCTCCATCGACGTGCAGCCCGCATTCGATAACTGAGGAATCCTGTTTCACTTCGTCTTAGGGGCACGCTGGGCACTGTGCCAACTGCTCTCGAGTGTTCTGGACAGGCTTCTGGACCTGCTCTGCTGGGTGCAGCACTACTCACCACCAAGGATGGTGGGCTGAGTACTCCGGGCCCAGAGCAGAGCTCTCAGAACAGCACTGGAGCACAGCACACCCCAGCCACCCTGCTGCCCTCCCCAGCTGCCATGGGGTCTAACTAACTCATCTTGGTCCCTACTCTTTAGTGATCCACCCCAAGTTCCATCCTGGAAGAGCTGGTGCCCACCGCTCCATGGGAAGCCACCTGTGAACATGGTTCAGTGACTTCCGAGTAATAAAGGACAGAAAAGCCAGCCCCCTGGCATGCCAGGAAAAGGACCCCAGGCCACACTGCAAACTGAACTCCTGGGTCCAGCCTGTAATTTATCAGCCATGTCACCTGCCTGAGTCACCCCTGTGGCTATCGGAGGCCCAAGCAGTAAGCCGGGGCCAAGGCCTTCTCACGAGAGCAGGGAAGGATTGAACTCAAGGTCTCCTGACGTTGCCAAGCTCTAAGATTTATGATTCTGACTTACATAACCACCAGGGGCCATTTCCTCATTCGAAACAGAGGGACTTGCGAGGACCCCAAGCACTTCCACTTCTAGAAGTCAAAGCCATTCTCGGAGAAGGCATCGGGGACACAGACGGAGCCACAGGAGCTCCAGGGCATCCCCTGGAAACGGAGGTTCCTTCTGTCCTTCCGAATGCCTGATGTCCATGTGCTTTCTTATAATTCGCCTCTCTCGTAAAAATAGAGTTTTTCCAATTCCCTTATTTGAGGTTTTACTTCATGACGAATTCTAAGAACAGCATTCACTCCTATTTTTTCCAAGAAACACTTTGGACTCCAAAGTCAAATACATAAGCACTTCCGTCCTAGTCCCTCTTTTGTCCTGAGAGCTTGGATAGAAACTCAGATGAGCTCACAAGCCAGAAATCTGTTTTGAAAATAAGGTTTTCTGCCTTCCTCCTATAGGTTTGGGGTTTTTTTTTATTTCAACTTTTAGATACAGGGGGTACATGTGCAGGTTTGTCACATGGGTATGTTGTACCCCAGTAGTGAACATAGTACCCAATAGGTAGTTTTTCAACCCATGCCCGCCTCCTCCCCCTCGCTGGTAGTAGTCTTCAGTGTCTATCCTTCCCATGTTTACGTCCATGTGTGTTCAAGTTTTAGCTCCCACTTATAAGTGAGAGCAAGAGGTATTTGGTTTTCTGTTCCTGCATGAATTTGCTTAGGATAATGGCCTCCAGCTGCATCCATGTTGCTGCAAAAGATAGGATCTCATTCTTTTTTACGGCTGCATACTATTCCATCGTGTACAGGTACCACATTTTCTTTAGCCAGTCTACAATTGATGGGTGCCTGGGTTGATTCCATGTCTTTGCTATTGTGAATAGCACCGTGATGAACATATGTGTGCCTGTGCCTTTTTGGTATAATGATCTATTTTCCTTTGGGCATATGCCCAGTAGTGGGATTGTGGGATCAAATGGTAGTTCTATTTTTAATCCTTTGAGAAGTCTCCAAACTGCTTTCCACAATGGCTGAACTAATTTACATTCATCCTTTTAATAGTGGCCTTTGAAATAATCTTTGAAGTTGAGAGTTTCATGGGCATGGATTACATCTGCTCCTCCCAGTTCCAAGGGGAGGCTCATGGTCCCCATTCGACAGGAGAGTCACCTGGCCTTGAGGAGCTTAAGGGACAGTCTCTGGACCATGACACCACCACCTCCAGTGGACTGTGTCTCCCAGCTCTCAGCCTGGCCTGTTCTCTCCTCGTAAGCCCTGCCCCGCAAGGGCTGATTCTGGGGTCTGGGCTGAGACCAGTTCTAGGGAGCTGTGCTTTCCAGTCCCTCCAACTGAGCCTGCGTCACACGCCTTGCTCGCCCCTCTAACCTGCTCCACAGCCGCTGACATTGTTTCTAAAATCCAGTCTCCAACAACAAAGTGCCGTGTTGCAACAGCTTCTCGAGCCACAGAGTGGTGGTTCTCTCCTCTCGACCCACTTCTCTATATTCAAATTTTACTCAGTTCACTGGAAAACACGAAAGATTCGGAACAGTGAGGCCACTGGACCAGCCCAGCAGCTCTTGGGGGAGGAGGGCACAAACCATCTGGTGTGATCACCGCAGGTCCTGGCGTTCCCAGGTGACTTTCTAGTAGACCCATCTGCTTCTACGACTGTGGTCTCTTGTGTAATTGTGACATAAAGTTCACACACCCAGCAGTGGATGTCGTACCCCACCACATGTCCTCTGGGGTGGCACACCTGTGGCAGGCTTCCAGACATGTCTCTCAAACTTTCCTAAGGGGCCTTTGGATTCCCATTTCCCTGGTTAGAGCGGCATGTGCTCCAGCGCCCATGTGCACCACATCACAGCGAGAGGGCCAGGGACGTGCAGCACAGTCGATTACGTTTCTAGACCACCAGGAGCAGTGAGGGCAGGGGAGCCGGCCCCAGTTCCCACCAGCTCGCCAGAGCCCATTCTGTGCACCTCATTCCAGCTCCTCATCAGTGGCACTGTGGCGACATGAAATCAGCCACAGTGGAGGGTTTGACACCATGTGATGAGCAACTGCTGGACAATTGGGGCTTTCCCTGAGAGAGCTGATTGTTAGGGTCACCAGCACATCACCAGTGAAAGGAGCCCCGAGCAACTGCTGAGCTGCATCGCACTCACCTGTCTGAGCAGAGGTGGGGTTCCATGAGCCCCGAGACCCCTTCTGGTTTCTGAACCAATGTTCTCTACTACACAGCGGAAAGGGGCTCAGAGGAAGGGCCCAGAAGCCCAGACTTGCTGCCCGGGTTTCCCTCAAGAGCTGCCTTTCCTGTTCTGCAAGACGCATCAGCCCCCCACGGGGACAGGGCCTGGGGCTGCTCAGTGTCTGTGCGGGGCTGTTTGACAGGTTCACTGAAACAGAGTCCCTCCTCCTGCCTCTCCAGCCAAGCAGGACTCGGCCTGCCGACTGCTTTCCTGGCTGAGTATTTATTTTCTGCTTGTGATTTATAAGGCACACCCTCTCTTCCAGAAAGGCCAGGGGGAGCCTGGTATCCCGACAAGCAGCACCTGCCACTGCAGAGAAGAATCTGGAATGTGGGCCCTGGGGTGGCTGGGAGCCAGGTGTCCTCTCCAGGAGGCCTCGTGGGGTGACATTTGGTCCCTTGTCCCCCATCCTGCTCCAGAATCGCCGAGCCTCAAAGATGCAGAACTGAGTAGAGATCCTGACCCACTAGAGCAGCACAGGAAGCCAGGATGCTGAGGTGGTGATCAGCGTTGAACATTCTGCGTGTCACAGCCTGGAAATACGACTGTCAGCATTACCTGCACAGTCTCTCACTTTGAAACGTCTGAGCAGAAGCCAGGTCATAAACAGGCAGTTTCTTGGCGAGCTCGGGGTTAGACAGCAGGAGCTGCATGAAGCAGACAACCCATGGCCTCTGCTGAGACGCCTGGGCCTCTCTCCTACGACAGCCGGTCGCTCACAGCCAGCGGGCCTGGGACACCGCGTGGCAGAGCCGACACCTGCTGCCCAGGCACGACCTGGTGGGACAGCTGAGTTCCTCCCCCTGTATGGAGCCGCCCTTGCCTCTGCCATGCCCATGTCCTCTGGGGTCCTACCAGATCATGCATGCCTGGAAGCCCTTTCTGACTTTTGCCAACTTTTGTCTCTGCACTGGTCCAGTTGCCTGACACATGTTCGAGTGCTGGTCAAGGCTGCCCAGGTTCCAGCCCTGGCAGTGGTGGATGTGGAGTATACCACAGACTACTCCCTGCCTCTGTGTGCTCAGCCTCAGGTCAGGAGGGGGCTGGGCTCACCTGCTAGGCCTGGAGGGCTGTGTGAGATGACACCTGGCAGGCACCTGGAACAGCACCCAGCACAGGGCAAGGATGCACAACAGGAGGACCGGTGGTTCCCAAAAAGGGGGTCAGAGCTGAGCTCAGAGGGCAAAGTTCTTTCCTTTTCGCCCTCCTCTCCACGTGGTTCAGGAACTCCTCAGTGGACAGGAGCTCCTAAACTCCCGATTCTTGGAGGTACACTGAGGCACAGGAGGTTGCCCCCCAACCCGTCCCAAATACCTGGAGAAAATCCATTGCACCACCCGATACTGATTGTGCTGCTGACGTTGAAACCCGGTTTCTGCATCTGCCCTGGGCCCACAGCCACTCAGAGTCCTGCTCCCTTCTCTGCATGGCGGCCCTTGCATGGCTCGGGGTTGCAGCACTCACCAAGCCCCCTTCGCTGCTCCTCACTCCTCACCAGCTTGCTCAGGTCTCTGCACTCCAGCTGCACCCTCGCTGGTCAACTCCTGGTAAGCAGGGGAGTTTCTCCTTAGGCAGAAATCAAGAGTGCCACCCCATCCCCATCCCCATCCCCAGTAGCCCCCACCATTAAGCACTGAACCAAATGACATGTGAGCTGAAGTGCAGTCCATCACTTCCATGCATTCTCCTCAAAGCAAAAGAGCTAGCTCTGTCTCCCCGTCTTCCCCTCTTGTTGGCTTAAATGCAGACACGATGGCTGGAGCCTCTGCAACTGTCTTAGACCCTGAGGTGCTGTGCTAGAATGGCAGAGGAGCATGAGAAGAAAGGGCAGGCGCCGGGCGCGGTAGCTCAAGCCTGTAATCCCAGCACTTTGGGAGGCCGAGACGGGCGGATCACGAGGTCAGGAGATCGAGACCATCCTGGCTAACACGGTGAAACCCCGTCTCTACTAAAAATACAAAAACTTAGCCGGGCGAGGGGGCAGGCGCCTGTAGTCCCAGCTACTCAGGAGGCTGAGGCAGGAGAATGGCGTGAACCCGGGAGGCGGAGCTTGCAGTGAGCTGAGATCCGGCCACTGTACTCCAGCCTGGGCTACAGAGCGAGACTCCGTCTCAAAAAAAAAAAAAAGAAAGAAAGGGCAGGCACCGTGGACCACGCCATGGTCAGCCCCGAGCTGCTGCCGATACCTGTGTAGTTTTCTTGTTTTAATATGTTGGGGGGAAACGGCCTGTCTAGAGAAAAAACACTGTTCCTCTCTCTCTCTTTCCTTTCCCTATTCTTCCTTCCCTCCCTCCTTCTCTTCCTTCTTTCCTCTTTCCTTTTCCCCCTTCCTTCCTCCATCCCTTTCTGCCTCCCTCCCTCCTTTCTTCCTTTGACACAGTCAAATCTGATTCTGATACTCAGCCGGCATTGTTTCCATCTCTTCTGTCCAGCAGAGCAAGTGGAATAAAGTGAGTGGTGCCATCCCACCTCCCACCACTTTCTCTGCAGGAGAACGCCTCCCATCAGAAAAGGCAGGCTCCTTCCAGGCAAGCCAGCCGCCTGCTGCGGAGGAGCAGGGACCCCACCCTGGGTG
This sequence comes from Macaca mulatta, assembly GCF_049350105.2. Taxonomy (NCBI): domain Eukaryota; kingdom Metazoa; phylum Chordata; class Mammalia; order Primates; family Cercopithecidae; genus Macaca; species Macaca mulatta. The sequence continues at coordinate 81,225,468 of NC_133425.1, read as the reverse complement.
GGAGGACAGCCCATTCCTCTCCCGCCAGCCCCGGCTGGGCCAGGCCTGGTAAGCTTGGTGCCCCACCTTGGGCATCTGCTGCAGCCTGGCTGATGGCAGAACAGCCCTCTCCCTCGCTGACTCACTCAACACTGGGGTGAAGGGGACCTGCGCCATGACCTGCACTGTAGCTGCGTGTGTCTGATTTCAAGAGTGGGAGTGGGGGGAAAGTGGTGGAGGTGAGCTCAGTCCTGGTCTGGAGCCCGGGTGTTACGCGGCCCCCACCCTCAATCTCATCTGGGGCCTTGGACAGCACACTAAACCTCGATGCCAGAATCTCCCCCGACTCGAAGGGAAATGAGGAACAGGATTTGGCACCTCTCCCCAAACACATATTAAAACAAAGGGAGGAAGCACGTTTCCTATGGAGAAACCCAGCAGACGCCATGTGCACTGGGCAATGAAAGCTGGTGCCGTCGGGCTGGACAGACCCCACCATGTGCCCACAGGGTGCACTGAGAATATCTCAGCTTCCCTTCTGTGCTTTCCCAGCCAAAATGCCTCACGTGGGCCCCATCATGAGGAAACATCAGACAAAACCAAACTGAGGGGCATTTGACACAATACCAGCCTGTCATACCCAAACAGGGCAAGGTCACAGATATGAGGAAAGACAGGACTGTTCCAGACAATGGCAGGTGAGGGAGGCATGGCTATGGGGTCAGCCAGGACGCGGACCTGTGCCTGGAGGGGATGGGACTGCAGCAGTAGGCGCCCGTCTATTGAGAAATCCAAGTGGGGTCTCTGTGGATGGGGATGGGGAACACAGGAGTTCTCTGAAATAGTCTTACAACTTTTCTGTAAGTTCGAAATGGTTTCAAAGTAAACAGTCACCATAAATGGTAGGAGAAAAAACAAAAACAGGCGGAACAGAGAGTGACAGAGCTGCAGTGCCTCCTGACAGGACGAGGGGGATGAACACAAATTCTGCCATGTCCTCGCTGAAAGCCGACCCTGAGACAGAACGCCTTGGGGACAGACGGCTGCCAACTGGCACCTGAGAGGTCCCCTATGCATTTCCCGCGTGCGAGGCGGCCTCCAGATGGTGGTCCAGCTTCCTCAATGAATAGACGACTAGAAAGAAAGAACTGGGCCGGGCGCGGTGGCTCAAGCCTGTAATCCCAGCACTTTGGGAGGCCGAGACGGGCGGATCACGAGGTCACAAGATCAAGACCATCCTAGCTAACACGGTGAAACCCAGTCTCTACTAAAAAAAAATACAAAAATCTAGCCGGGCGAGGTGGCGGGCGCCTGTAGTTCCAGCTACTCTGGAGGCTGAGGCAGGAGAATGGCGTGAACCCGGGAGGCGGAGCTTGCAGTGAGCTGAGATCTGGCCACTGCACTCCAGCCTGGGCGACAGAGCAAGACTCCGTCTCAAAAAAAAAAAAAAAAAAAGAAAAAAAGAAAGAAAGAAAGAACTGAGGGAGATTTAAGACACAAATTGATCTTTTTGCATCTGAATTTGAGCAAACCAACAAACCAACTTTAGGAAGACATTCATGAGAAAATCAGCGAAACCTGAATGTTGCCTGGATATTACATGATATAAAGAAATTATTGTTAAACGGTCTGCGAGGAATGATGATATTGCTGTGAAGTTTGTTTTTTCTGATTTGTGTTTGTTTTTTGTTTTTTTGGGTTTTCTTTTTTGCTTTGTTTTGTTTTGTTTTGTTTTGAGATGGAATCTTGCTCTGTTGCCCAGGCTGGAGTGCAGTGGCACGATCCCAGATCACTGCAACCTTCACCTCCTGGGTTCAAGCAATTATCCTGCCTCAGCCTCCTGAGTAGCTGGGTTTACAGATGCATACCACCACGCCCAGCTAATTTTGGTATTTTAGTAGAGACGGGGTTTCACCATGTTGGCCAGGCTGGTCTCGAACTCCTGACTTCAAGTGATCGGCTTGCCTCAGCCTTCAAAAGTGCTAGGATTACAGGCGTGAGCCGCTGTGCCTGGCCTGTTTTGGTTTTTTGAGACAAGGTCTCACTCTGTCACCCAGGCTGGAGTTTAGTGGTAGGATCACAGTTCATTACAGCCTTGACCTCCTGGGCTCAAGCAATCTTCCCACCTCAGCCTCTTGAGTAGCTGGAACTACAGGTGCACACCACCTCACCTGGCTAATTCTTCAATTTTTTGTAGAGACAGAGTCTCACCATGTTGCCGAGGTTGGTCTCAAACTCCTGGGCTCAAATGACCTGCCCACCACAGCCTCCCAAAGTGGTGGGATTATAGACACAAGCCACAGTGCCTGGCCAGTTTTCCTTTTTTTTAAAGTCTTCATCTCTAAGACTATTTAGACACATTCATGGATGAAACAAGACAATGTCTGAAACTTGTTTAAAAACCACCAGGGTCGACCGGGTGTGGTGGCTCAAGCCTGTAATCTCAGCACTTTGGGAGGCCGAGATGGGCGGATCACAAGGTCAGGAGATCGAGACCATCCTGGCTAACACAGTGAAACCCCGTCTCTACTAAAAATACAAAAACTTAGCTGGGCGAGGTAGCGGGCACCTGTAGTCCAAGCTACTCGGGAGGCTAAGGCAGGAGAATGGTGTGAACCCGGGAGGTGGAGCTTGCAGTGAGCCAAGATTGCGCTACTGCACTCCAGCCTGGGGGACAGAGCGAGAAACTGTCTTTAAAAAAAAAAAAAAAAAAAAAAAAAACCCACCAGGGTCAAACTACATAAATGTCCATCAATAGATGAATGAATAAACAAAGGGTGATATATTCAGATGTTCAGATGGTGGAATATTATTCAACCTTGAAAAGGAAATTCTGATACATGCTATGACCTGGATGAACCTTGAAAACATTATGCTTGGTGAAACAAGCCAAACAAAAAGGACAAATACTATGATTCCACGCATATGAGGTTTCTTCAGTAGTCAACATCGTAGCAGCAGAAAGTTCAGCGGTGGTGTTCAGAGGCTGGGGAACAGGGAATGGGAGTGAATGTTTAACGGGCACAAAGTTTCAGTTAGTGGCAGAAAGTCGACTGGTGATGTTCAGAGGCTGGGGAACGGGAATGGGAGTGAATGTTTAATGGGGACAGTTTCCATTTCAAAGATGAAAAAGTTCTGGAGATGGACGGTGGTGCTGTTTGCACAACAATGTGAACGTGCTTAATGCCACTGAAGTGTGCACTTAAAGAAGGTTGAAATGGTAACATTTAGGCTATGTATATTTTGCCACAATAATTTTGAAAATACCAGGGTGGGTGAGCGCAGTGCCAATCACCACTGAAACTGGGTGTGGGAGCATATGGGGAGCTCTTTGAGTATCCGCTGCATTCTTGTGTGTCTGAAATCTTCCATACGAAAATGCTTCCTTTAAAAGTTCAGAGTAGGCTGGGCGCGGTGGCTCACGCCTGTAATCCCAGCACTTTGGGAGGCCAAGATGGGCGGATCACGAGGTCAGGAGATCAAGACCACCCTGGCTAAAACAGTGAAACCCCATCTCTACTAAAAAATACAAAAAATGAGCCGGGCATGGTGGTGGGTGCCTGTGGTCCCAGCTACTCGGGAGGCTGAGGCAGGAGAATGGCAGGAACCCGGGAGACAGAGCTTGCGGTGAGCCAGGATAGCGCCACTACACTCCAGCCTGAGTGACAGAGCGAGACTCCATCTCAAAAAAAAAAAAAAAGTTCAGTGTAAAACAGCAATCCTAATCCAAATCCATCAGGGCTGATGAGGAAATGCATGAAAGGGCATGTGAAATGATCATGGGATTGTGTGGGGGAAAATCTGGCTACCCAACTATGTCTATGATATGATATCAATTATATGCAAAAATAGGCATTAGGGGAAAAGTCTGAAAGGAAATATAACAAAATTACAATAGCTACGGTGTTCAGGTAGTGGGATAAGCGGTCATGGTTTTTCTTTTTCTGAACTTTCTCTGATAGAGTTCCTTGCAGAGTTTGTTTGTTTAGTTGTTGTTTTTGAGATGCAGCCTGGCTCTGTGGCCCAGGCTGGAGGACAGTGGTGTGATCTCAGCTCACTGCAACCTCTGCCTCCCAGGTTCAACCAATTCTCCTGCCTCAGCCTCCTGAGTAGCTGGACTACAGGTGCGTGCCACCACGCCCAGCTAATTTTTGTATTTTTAGTAGAGACGGCGGTTTCACCATGTTGGCCGGGTTGGTCTTGAACTCCTGACCTCAGGCAAACTTCTGACCTTGACCTCCCAAATTTCTGAGATTACAGTTGTGAGCCACTGTGCCCAGTCCCTTGTAGAGTTTTATAAGTAAATTATGTCCACCCAAGGCAGGAACAGGAGAGAGGATGTCGGGAAGTAACCAAGGCAGGGATATGGCAACATCACTCCAGAGAGCCCAGCAGCTTCCTGGGAGAGGCAGGCTGGGGGTCTACCAGGACAGCCATAGCCCAGAGCAAGGAGCTCGGGAGCTCTGCCACCAGCTGTCTGGCCCTCAGATTTGAAGGCTGGACTCCCATCCCAAATGGACACGGTGCTGGTTGCAATGGGAATGAAGGAGGCAGCCAGTCTACAAAGGAGCCCGTCCACCTTCCCACACCGGCCTGTGCCTCTGCTGCCCAGGGACCTTGCCATGGGCCTTCAAGCCTGCCCAGTCGTACCCACTCCTGCCCACATTCTGTTCTCTCAGAGGTCCATCTTTTGTGGCTACGGCTTGTTTAGGCCAATCGCTGCTGGCTCCCGAGGGGTGCAATGGGCCAGGTCTTGTCCTGAGAAATGGCCCTGGCAGGGAAGGGACCTCAGCGCCCACCCAGCAGCAGCAGGCCCCATGGAGGGCGCTTCCTGCCCCTTCGCCTCCCGCTGCGGCGTCCATGGGCTTGTGGTTGCCTCGGCCCCAATCTGGACTCTGAGTTGCTCAACCGGCCATGCTTTTCCTGTTCCCCTTTTCCCAGGCGGGCGCAGCTCCTGCCGGTGTGGTCCTGGCCTCTGTGGGCTCACCGCAGGGAAGCACAGCCCCTGCACGGTGGCCCCCAGGGCTGTTTCCACGTCTCTGATTGCTTTTTCCCTGCCTGGGTTGCTAAACAGTTGATGAAAAAACCCCTTTCATTTGCTTTTTTATTTTGAGGAAGGAGCCCAGTTTGTCTGTCTGGGAAGACGCTATAATGGTCCTAAGGACAAGGCCCCAGCAGACCCAAGAGCCACTGGAAGCACCTCTCCTCCCTGTCCCCGGGTGATGGTGCCCGAGTGTGCCCGGAGGCTGCGCAGTCATTACTGCTGGTGTTTACAGAGACTTCCTGTTGACCCAAGGAGCGAGTGCTATCCCATCCCACCCTCCCAGGAGACCTCCAAAGGGGTACTGCTGTGACCCTGGGTGTGCTGACAAGATAACTGTGTTAGGCTCAGGGAGGCAGATGGAACCACTTCCCCGGGCAGGCTCACCTAGCACCTCACCAGGTGCCCACAGGTGCCCATGTACTGCCCAGGCCACACAGACATGGGAGGATCCTTTGGTGAGTGGAGACTCCGGCCTGAGTTCACCCTTTTCAGAAGGAAATACCAAGGGGCAGAGAAAAACACCTGCAACCAAAAACACCTGCAACCAAAAACACCTGCACCCAAAAACACCTACACCCCAAAACACCTGCAACCAAAAACACCTGCACCCAAAAACACTACACCCAAAAACACCTACACCCAAAAACACCTACACCCAAAACACCTGCAACCAAAAACACCTGCACCCAAAAACACTACACCCAAAAACACCTACACCCAAAAACACCTGCAACCAAAAACACTTGCAGCCAAAAACACCTACACCCAAAAACACCTACAACCAAAAATACCTGCAACTAAAAACACCTGCAACCAAAAACACCTGCACCCAAAAACACCTACACCCAAAAACACCTACACCCAAAACACCTGCAACCAAAAACACCTGCACCCAAAAACACCTACACCCAAAAACACCTACACCCAAAAACACCTGCAACCAAAAACACTTGCAACCAAAAACACCTACACCCCAAAACACCTACAACCAAAAATACCTGCAACTAAAAACACCTGCAACCAAAAACACCTGCACCCAAAAACATCTATACCCAAAAACACCTACACCCAAAAACACCTGCAACCAAAAACACTTGCAACCAAAAACACCTACACCCCAAAACACCTACAACCAAAAATACCTGCAACTAAAAACACCTGCAACCAAAAACACCTGCAACCAAAACACCTACACCCAAAAACACCTACACCCAAAAACACCTGCACCCAAAACACCTGCAACCAAAAACACCTACACCCAAAAACACCTACATCCAAAACACCTGCAACCAAAAACATCTACACCCAAAAACACCTACACCCCAAAACACCTACACCCAAAAACACCTACACCAAAAACACCTGCACCCAAAAACACCTACATCCAAAACACCTGCAACCAAAAACATCTACACCCAAAAACACCTACACCCAAAAACACCTACACCCAAAAACACCTACACCCAAAAACACCTGCACCCAAAACACCTACAACCAAAAACGCCTACACCCAAAACACCTACAACCAAAAACACCTACACCCAAAACACCTACAACCAAAAACACCTACACCCAAAAACACCTATACCCAAAAACACCTGCAACAAAAAACACTTGCAACCAAAAACACCTACACCCCAAAACACCTACACCCAAAAATACCTGAAACCAAAAACACCTGCAACCAAAACACCTGCAACCAAAAACACCTACACCCCAAAACACCTACAACCAAAAACACCTACAAGCAAAAACACCTACACCCAAAAACATCTACACCAAAAAACACCTACAACCAAAAACACCTACAATCGAAAAACACCTAAACACCTACACCCAAAAACACCTACAACCAAAAACACAAAACACCTGCACCCAGGAGAATCCCTTCTGCAGGGAGGGCGGGGGGGGTGAGATTAACACCGGGTCCTGGGTAATATGGCATTCTTATGCCAGCTGATGGATCCATGGGGGTTCACTGTATTACCCTTTATACATTCTGTGTTTGAAATCTTTTATAACAATTTTAAAGCAAAAAACTTTAATAATATAATTATATAATAATCATATAATTTTAAAGCAAAAAAAAAAAAATGTACAGTTTTCCTCCCTAGCACTGAGAAAATACAAGGAAGAATATTAGCCAAGTGGCTGGTAGTCTTTGCATTGGAGACACTGGGCTCCACTATTTATCCCAAAACACACATTCAGGATTCAAGTACCCAACAGACAGCATGAAAGCGAGGCCAGGCCCACCCTAAGGTGTCACCGTGGAATTGGAATCTTGGGTTTATCAAGGGTCCCGCCACAGCCCCTCCGGCCTCCGAGGGCCATCTGACTCCACCCTCTGCCGTCAGCCTGTGCAGGTCACTCCCAAGGCCCATCCCCCCGCCTCCACGACCAGCTGTATAAAAACAGCAACCCTGACTCCAGAAACCTGTTATGCTTTTCAAACCCAAAGAAAGAAAAATGCAGGCTGCTCAGACACCTGAAACAAACACTGACTTGGCTTTTCTGACCCTGAGTTCCACAAGGATCTTTATTACATAAACATCTGAAAGATCCGTTCTCTGGAAACGGACAAAATACATAATTCACTGACAGCGTAAACAGCCCAGCATCCCGTGCTCCAGTCCCCAACTATCTGTTATTAGTATTTTTATTTCAAAAACTTCACGAAGGGTTTCATGGCCAGTGACCAATGCTCGTCTCCACGAGCAGAAATCGGGCGGCAGCAGCTCTGCAGGTCAGAGAGAGTGTGGAGAGAACCTGGACTTGGGGGTGATAACTTGAGGCGCTGGGGGTCCCCATCCCCATGCCCACTCCCAGCCCCCTTTTGTGCATCTGGTATGGGGTGGGGGCTAGATTCTGAAGTTTCAAATACTGGGATTACTTCAACTTGAAAATGCTTTTACAGGACAGGGAACTATGCTTTACATCTTTATTTTTTGAGACAGAATCTCAATCTGTTGCCAGGCTGGAGTGCAGTGGCACGATCTGGGCTTATAGAAACCTTTGCCTCCCAGGTTCAACAGATTCTCGCGCCTCAGCCACCCAAGGAACTGAGATTGCAGGCATGCACCACAAGACCTGGCTAATTTTTTTTATTTTTAGTAGATATGGGAGTTCACTATGTTGACCAGGCTGGTCTCAAACTTCTGGGCTCAAGTGATCCACCTGCCTCGGCCTCCCAAAGTGCTGGGATGACAGGCATGAGCCATTGCGCCCCGCCTGCTTTACATCTTAACAGGTCAATTCTCTGAGCCTGAGGTCTTTCTGTCCATGACACGGGTGGGTGGGCTGGATCAGTGCATAAAAGGTCCTCCATAGACCCAAGGTGTCCACGTTGACCCTGTGAAATGCATTGTAATTAGGGGTCTTTGGTGACAAGTAACAGAAGCCCGCCCACCCTGATGAAGCAAGGGAAAAAGAATGTACGGACCCACGTAACCAGGAAGTCCCAGAATGGACCCAGTGTGAAGGGGTGTAGAGACTAGTCAATGTGTGTACACATGTGTGCCCGTGTGTGCTTTGTGCATGTGTGTGCACGTGCATGGTGTCTGTGTGTGTGCTTTGTTCATGTGTATGTGTGTACACATGTGTGTATGCTTTGTGCATGAGTGTGTGAAGCCCGTGGCGTGGTGAGGCCTCCGGACGCAGGATTTCCGGGGAGCTCGTTGTGCTGCCTGGAGCAAAAACCCCTGGCAGGAGAGTGTTCCTGTGTTTGCTTCAGAGAACGAAAACTTCTCAGATACAGTGGCCCCTTCGTTCTCCCGAGTCCCCTCTTTGCCTTCCTTTCCTGGGGTTGGTATGGATCCCACATGCCCTGTATTTCTTCTGCTACAACCGAAGGCACCCTTTGGAACAGTCTATTGCCACCTTCTGTTTAGTGTCTGTTGGTAGAGGCTTCCTATGGCACAGACCCTCAGCAGCCTCTCTTCTCACACCCCCCGCATGTTTCCAAAATCCTTCCTGTTGACACAGGTACATCTGCTGCTTCCAGATTAACCGCTTGATGCAACTCTCGAGTGTAGCCCTGCCACAGTTCGTTTCTCCATTCCTCCCTTGATAAATGCTCGGGCAGGGACCTCCACTGCCAGCTGCACCCAGCATGGCCAGACAGCCCCCAAGCGTGGTCACACCTGTTTACTCTCCTCCCCTCCGCATTTGAGACTAGAGGACATATTTCTACTCAAAACAAGGTGAGCAGGGGATGCGGCAAGGACCAATGATAGAGAAGAGGAAGGCACCCACACCGCAGCAGGAGCTGGAGACACGGATATCCCACGCTTCCACTGGCTCGGGGATGCCTGGGAGGAACAGCCGGCCCATCAACAGCCCGTCCTATCCAATCTCCCAGCCCGGAAAGGCTCAGGAAGCCCCCAGTGCAGGCTTCCGAGGACTTTTTAAACGTTTCTAAAAGTAAATTTTAGCCTGAGATTCCTGGTACTTTGAAGGTCCATGGAAGAGATCCATGGGCCCAGCAGCCTGGGTGCAAGAGATGCTGTGATCTTGCACATACTTCTGGGAGAGGATTGTCAGCTTGTGTTGGATTTTCAGGGACTGGGAACTCCAAAAGTCTTAGGCTCTGTGTGTTAGGTCAGGGCTCTTTCTCTTATGAATGGAAAAAAAAAAAAATCCAACCTAAACTGGCTTGAGTGACAAAAGGAGAAGAGATGGAAAGCATCGGCTCACATAAGCAAAAGGCCCAGGAGTAGCAGGGCTTGCCAATCACACGAGAAAATAAGGTCTCCAAGGACTTCACCGTCAGGCGAGCGCCTTCCACCTGGGGTCCCCCAAATGGGTCCACACACACACCCTTCATCTCCACACGCACCAGAAAGCAATGCTGTTCCTCAGTCACCCCAGCAGAAGTCCTGGAGTCCAAGTGAACCCATATAGGTCACATGCCCATCCATGAACAATCCCTCTCCCAGAAAACTGGGATGTGCAGGTGGGCTCGGGCCGGGTCCCTCACCCACCCCTGCCCTAGGGGATGCTGAGTCCATGCCCCCACGCGGCTGGGCACGGGAAGTGTGACTCCCCACCAGAAACCCAAGTGATGCTCTGCCGAAGGGGTTACAGAGCAGGGCGAGGCATTGAACAACCCTTGTATTCTGGAACAGGCAAACTCCTGAGCCTCAAGCTAAGTTCTCGGGTAGTTTACTGTGGCCAGTCCTGGATGAGGCCTGGTGACCCTGGTGCCCTGTCTGCAGGGATGTACTGGGGAAGGCAGTGCCGTCTGTCGTGGGCTGGATTCGGTCCCCTCACCCCAGAAGTATGTTACAGTTGTTGAAGTCCTAAGCCAATGGATATGACCTTATTTGGAAACAGGGTCTTTACTGATGTAATCAAGTTAAGATGAGATCATGCTGGATCAGGGTGGGCCCTAAATCCAATGACAGCTGTCCTTATAAGAAAAACCTGAGAGGGATTTGCAGGCGCCAGGGAGACGGCTGTGAGACAACAGAGGCAGAGACTGGGGTGAAGTGGCCAGAGCCAAGCAACTCCAGGAAGCACCAGAAGCTGGAAGAGGCAAGGCAGCCCCTCCCCCGCAGCCTGCAGACAACGTGCCCCCTGGCAATGCTTTGATGAAGACGAGGGCCTCCAGGACCCTGGGGGAACACTGCTGTGTTGTTCTAGGCCCCCCAGTGTGGGGCCGTTTGTTGCAACAGCCCCTGGACACTGTCATACCCACTGTCCAGTCCCACCATTGGCTCTGACCAGGCGGTGCACCCAGGCAACCCGACGTGGCATGGTCACTCTGGCTCATATCCCTCACAGCCCCAGACCACTGGCTCCTCCACACCCATGAGGATCCCAACCTGGGGTTTTCCAAAAAGGCCACGAGGAGGTTTGAGGAAGTAGTGGCCCCAATGGCTGGGAAAGTCCTCTGGGCAGCCTCATGACTCTGCTTCCCAGGTGACCCCAGAGAGTCTGAAGACACGTCCTCCCCCAAATCCCCAGAAGGCTCCTGATCAAAGGGGAAACCCCAGGGACCCCCCTCCAGGCCAGCACACCCACAGCTTGTGTAGGACGCCTGGGCAGTACCAGAAGCCTACGCGGCCATTAGCCAGACACAGAATGACTGCCTGAGTTCCCTGCTGACCACACCCTCTGACCACATGTGATCACCTCCAGTTGGCACTCTCTGGTATCTGGATATGGCTTGTCTCGATATCCAGTGGAGGAGCCAAGCCAAACCACCCCTGACCAAGTTGGCCTCAAGGGCTTGCTCCCTCTGAGCTCAACTCTTATCTGAAGTCTGTGCTATTAGCCAGGCTACCATAGCTCAAGGCCGAACGCCCAGGCCCTGGAAGTGGACAGACCTGAGTCTGAATCCCAATCCTATCACCTATTTGGCATACAGCGTTTTCTTGGTGTCTCCATCTGGAACAGAAAACCATATTTCCTATCTCTTAGGATTGTAGGAAAAGGTGACACAATGTACAACATAGCTGTTAGCGTGATTTATGATGACAAGGCATTCGTTAAGTGTTTACTGAATGCCTAATATGTGCCAGACAATATCCTAGAAGCTAAGGTTACAGGAGAAACAAAACAGACACCATTGTCTTTAAGCCTATGAAGATGACAATGGTGATGGTGGCAATGACAACGAGGATGAAGATGATGCTGATGGTGATGGTGATAATGGTGATGGTGACAGTGATGATGATGATGATAGTGATGATGGTGATGGTGGTGATGGTGGTGATGATGGTGATGACGGTGATGGTGATGGTGATGATGGTGATGGTGATGGTGATGATGGTGATTATGGTGATGGTGATGGTGGTGATGATGAAGATGGTGTTGGTGATTATGGTGATGGTGATGGTGGTGATGGTGATTATGGTGAATGGTGATGACAATGAGGATGATGATGGTGACTATGGTGATGGTGATGATGATGGTGAAGGTGATTATGGTGATGGTGATAATGGTGATGGTGATGATGGCAATGATAATGATGATGGTGATGGTGACGATAAAGGTGAAATCAAGACTACTCTCTAGACCACAAGATCCTCCTGCACAGGAACCGTATCTCACATGTTCTGTCCCCTTCAGCATCTAGCACGGTGCTAGGACACGGGAGGTACTCAAGAAATATGTGTTGATGGACTTATTCTTCTCCAGGTTGCTTTAAGCAAAGGAGAACCCCCTCCCAAGAGTAGCTCAAGCTGGCCCGCAATGCAAATTTCTTTGAATTTGTGTATTTTAAGATTGACTTGAGCTTTTTATTTCATTCCACTGTATATCCATGTTTGCTTTACTTATAAACAACAAGAACTTTTTTCCAAAACTTTGAGAGAAAATGATACCCCAGGAAAACATGGCTTGTTTATATCCGTGGCTTTTGAGACACTAACCACCCCCAGACACTCACTGACCCTCCCACCCCAAACCCCTCGCGCTACCACCGCATATGTCTGGAGGTCCATAGAGCCCGGGGTCGGATGCACAGAGCCAGGCTGCTAAGCCGCTCTGGAAAAAACACTTCTGTCTCCCAGTGGTGTTGGGGTGGGCGAGCCTTTGAAGACAGGGGTCTCTTCTGCCAACTCGAGTGTCTCTGTGATCTGAATAGACAAGGAGACTAGGCCTGCATGCAACCACTGTATTCTTAGAGCCAAAAGGATATCAAAATAAGAAGGCCCTGAAAAGGTCTCTGGAAACTTTGTTTTCCCTTTAAAACCGGGTATTTCCAGCATAGGGGCCACATAATGGGGCTGCACAGCCCCTGGATGACTTGGATGCAGCAGTGTGGGTTCCAGTATCACCTCTGCCGGACAGTCCACGAGACGCCAGCGACTTAGTGAGCCAGCACTATATACAGCCAGCACAATGGGATCTGCTCTCGAATCCTCACAAGTCCCTGCTGCCAGGAGTTCTATGACTAGGCCCCTTCCCGATGGTAAAAGCAAGCAGGGAGCAGGCAGGGCCCTCACCCAGGGTGCGGTGCAGCCCAGAGTTCCATCCAGAGCTGGGTCCCACCACGGCTCCCCCACCACTTGCCCCACAGTACCCGGCCTCTCTGCCGCCCCCCTGAGTTTCTGTTTCCCGGTTCCTAAAGTGAGGCCTTTCCTCGGCTGCCCATATGTGTTCCGCTCTGTTACATAGGCTCATCTTCAGAAGAATGGCAGTGGAAAGTGCCACACAGAAAATTTGATAACAACACGTGCTCAGAAGTAAATTGAAATGTATTGAGCAGATGAGAATGCCCTGGCTTGGCCCTGAGGATGGACGCCCCGTCTTCCCCTAGCAGAACTGTGGCAAAGAGGAGGAAACAGGTGTGGGGAGAGCCCACCCATCTCATTTTCTCCCTCTTAGGTCAGGAGGGAGACCTACACCCCGACCGCGGGGACTGCACTTCTCACACCAGGGAGGCTCCATTCGCCTCCGAGGGTGTGCAGGGCCAAGGAGCCCGTAAAAGCAGCTGCATCTTTGGGGGATGTAACTTGTGGAATTTATGGAAATGCTTCTGTGTTAAAACAAACACAGCAGTGTACCATGGAGCAAAATGGGAAAATCCCATGGATTTGCGAGATCAAGCACAAGACTTTTAAAGGAACTCGACCTGCGTGGCACGACAATCGGGTCACTGCCCCGTAATCCAGAGGGCACAGGCTCCCTCTCCAGCTTCACAGCAGATGGTTTCAGAAGAGCGATTAATCGATTAATCGGGAGAAGCGGAGCAGCCGCTGGGGCTCGAGGACAAGCACGGGGCCCTGGTGCCACCTGGTGTTCACGTGGGATATGACCACCAGCTTCAAATGCCGGCAGGTGGGTACAGTCCTGGGGGAGGGGTTGCTGTGTGGAGGGCAACCTTGCATTGCGGACCTCCCCCCAACCCCCACCAGCCTTCTTCAGAAGAAGCTGGGCCCCCACCCCTTTGTGAACGGGTTCCTTTGGCCTCAAGATGCTCACCTGTAGGCCTGTTAAGCTCAGATCTGTTCCCCTGGAGATTCTGATTCAGTAGCTCTGGGTTGGAGCCAAGAGATCTGTGTTTTCAACCAGTTTCCCAGGTGACTTTGATGATCAGGCAAAGTGGGATGCATGCAGTGGCTTGAACCTGCTTTAGAATCACCTGAGGGGAACTTGAAACTAGCTGCATCTGGGGTGGGCGCCTTGAAACAGTTGCCCAGGTGATTCTAATGTGCAGCCTTCACTGAGACACGCTGCAATGAAGGCTTTGGGCCAACATGGTGTTTTGTTTTGTGACAAGGTCTGTCTCTGTTGCCCAGGCTGGAGTGCAGCGGTGTGATCTCGAATCACTGCAACGTCGCCTCTGGGGTTCAAACGATTCTCCTGCCTCAGCCTGTAACTGGGATTACAGGCGCCCACCACCATGCCTGGCTAATGTTTTTATTTTTATAGAGATGGGGTTTCACCATGTTGGCCAGGCTGGTCTCAAACTCCTGCCCTTGTGATCCACCCGCCTCAGCCTCCCAAAGTGTGGGATTACAGGCATGAGCCACCACGCCCAGCCTGGGAATGGGATTCTTAACATCCATCCCAAAACGAGGTGCTGCCCACAGCACAGGTCTCAGAGTGCCTTGGGGGGTAATTGGTTAGTTGGAGACCAGTGGACGTCTGAGTTACCTGCTTTCATTGTTGACCTTTGATTAGGTTTGGAGTGGTGGCAAAGGGACAAAAGGTGATGATGTTTTTTGAAAAGACCCTTAGAGGTTGACCCATGCCGAGGGTTTGCACGTGTTCATTGATTCAGTAAACACCGTGTGCTAGGTGCTCACAAGGTACTCCACCGGATTGGACTGACGGAATTCTGGGGTAAGCTGATGCAAATTCAAATCCCAGCTCCAGCGTTATTGGCTGTCTGACCTTGTGAAAGTCACTTAACCTCTCTGTGCTTCTGACTCTTAACTTGTAAACTGGGGATTAAAAACTCCATGGGCTATAGTAAGGATATAATGCATGCGAGGCAGTGTGCCAGGGCTCGCATCCAGGTCTGTGGAGTCAGCGACCCTGCGCTTACCCCTGTGCCAGGCTACTTCAAGAAGAAAGCCCTTGTGCACTGTGAGTTAGGGCAGAGCAATGCCAGATGCTGCATGCAGCTGAAGCAGGGAAAAGGCACACGTTCCCAGCATCGTAAGCCTGCCGCAGACCCTTATAAACAGTGTGCTTGCTTTCAGGGGCTGTGCCAAGTCAGAGTCTGTGCAAAGAATTCTTGGTGGTGAAATTATGTTTCCAGCCTGCAGAGCTGTGACCTGCTGCAAGACGTTCCTGCTGGCAAGGACGCTGTAGGAGGCAAAGCCCAGCAGCTAGAGGAGAGAGAATCACAGCAGCCGCCTGGTGAGTGATGGGTTTGGCCAGAGCCATCCTGCAAGTCCCCTGCCTGTGGGCAAAGTGCCACTGCAAGAATAGATGTGGCCAGGCACGGTGGCTCACGCCTGTAATCCCAGCACTTTGGGAGGCCGAGGCATGAGAATCTCTTTAGGTCAGGAGTTTGAGACCGGCCTGGCCAACACGGTGAAACCCTGTCTCTACTAAAAATACATAAGTTAGCCGGGTGTGGTGGCGGGGACCTGTAATTTCAGCTACTTGGGAAGCTGAGGCAGGAGAATCGCTTGAACCTAGGAGGCGGAGGTTGCAGTGAGCCTAGATTGTGTCACTGCACTCCAGCCTGGGCAACAGAATGAGACTCTGTCTCAAAAAAAAAAAAAGAAAAGAAAAAGAAAGAGAGAGAGAGGGTGGGAGGGAGGGAGACAGAGAGAGAGAGAGAGAGGCGTGAAGGGGAGGGTGTGTCCCTCCCTTGCCCTCTGAGCTGGAAGAAGCTCCAAAGAGAAAGCAGCTCACTGAGCCGTGGGATCAGTTTCTGGACGTCCCCGCTCTACAAACAGGATGGGTTGTGTCCCAGAGCGCCCTCTGCTGTCCAGAGCTGAGAATGCAGCCCACAGAAATGCAAGTCTAACTCCAAGATGCAGGTCCCCGTGCCTCCCATCGCTGCGGTGTGAGACGCCTGCAAGCTGGAAACAATCCTTTAAAAGGCGTCTGAGCCCCGGCTCTGGGGAAGGAACTGGGGATCACGGGTAATAAAGGTCACAAACACAAATGAACCTCCCGTGGTGACACTCCCTTTCAGAGAGCAGCGTGTGACTCTTCGTGAGGCCCAGGCATCTCTTAGGCTCAGAGCCCCACCTGACAGCCACAAAACTGCACTCCAGGTCACCAGGACGCTCCTCAGCATCCTAGGCCTTGCTGCGGGCTGCTCTCCACCCGTGCTGGGACTTCTCAAAGAAACGGGAACCACACCAGCTTGATGGTGGGAAGGTAAAATGGTGTAGAACACTTTGGTAAATAGTTCGGAAGTTTCTCCAAAAAAAAAATGACATATAAAGCTGCTATATGGGCTGGGCACAGTGGCTCACGCCTGTAATCCCAGCACTTTGAGAGGCTGAGGTGGGTGGATCACCTGAGGTCAGGAGTTCAAGACCAGCGGGACCAACATAGTGAAACCCCGTCTCTACTAAAAATACAAAAAAACTAGCCAGGCATGATGGCAGTCACCTGTAATCCCAGCTACTTGGGAGGCTGAGGAAAGAGAATCACTTGAACCCAAGAGGCGGAGGTTGCAGTAAGCCGAGATCGCGCCACTGCACTCCAGCCTGGGCGACAGAGCAAGACTCTGACTCAAAAAAAAGAATGCAAAAAGATATGCTATGAAAATAATAACCAAAATATTAAGCAAAATAGACTTTAAGACTAAAGTATTATTGGAGATAAAGATAATCATTTCATAATGTCAGAATTTCAACTTTCAGGACATTATAACCAATTTTAATTTGTAAATGCCTAATGATATAGTCTTAAGTATATGAAGCAAAAATTTACCAAAACTACAAGGAAATAGACAAAAATTTGTCTCAGAAATAGAACAAGCAAACGAAAACATCAGAAAGGAATAGAATGAGCAATAGAAAATATCAGTAAGAGATGACGTATGCAGTGATTCATGCCTGTAATCCCAGCACTTTGGGAGGCCGGGGCAGGCAGATCACATGAGGTTGGAAGTTCAAAACCAGCCTGGCCAACATGGTGAAACTCTGTCTCTGCTAAAAATACAAAAATTAGCCAGGCGTGATGGCACGCGCCTGTAGTCCCAGCTACTTGAGAGGCTGAGGCAGGAGAATCACTTGAACCTGGGAGGCAGAGGTTGCAGTGAGCCAAGATTATACCCTGCACTCCAGCCTAGGCAACAAAGTGAGACTGTCTCAAAAAAAAAAAAAAAAAAGACGATATGAACAACACAATTAACAAACATGGGCCCATCAGACACACAGAAAGGACACTGCACAGGGCAGCTGAGGACCAAGTGTCATGTTCCAGCACACGTAGAATGGTAGCCAAAATGTCCAGGTGTAAAGCCTTAAAACAGGTATCAACAAAATCTAATCACACAGAGCATATTCTCTGATCATAATGCAATTACACTTGAAGTTAACAGCAACAAGTTAACTAGAAAATTCCTAGATGGTTAGAAATAACATGGGTCAGAAAAGAAATCCTAATGGAAATTAGAAAGTATTCATATATTTCGCTGAACAAGAATGAAAATTCTACAGATCATAACTTGTGGGCTGCAACTCAAGCAGTATCAAAATGTGTGGGAAAAGGCTGAAAATTAGTAAGGCTAATTGTAAAAATACAAATCAAGAAGTTAGAAAAATAACAAATTAGTCTGAAAAAAGAACAAATAAAGAGCACAAATTAATGAAACAGAAAGAAAACAACAGAGATTACAAATGACAAAACTGTGAGAAAGACTAATAAAATTGAGAGCCACTGATGAGAAAAAGAAAGGGAGAGTGACACTGACTTCGTGAAGTAAGCTTGTGAAAATGTGATGAGTAACCCCTAAACCAATAAAAAACCAGAATGCATAACATCTCTGTCAGTTAGGATATAGTTGTGCAAAACCACTCCAGGAATTTTATGCTGAAAGGGATTGAATACAGATAACCGGGTGCTTACAAAACCACAGGAGAGGCTGGAAAACGGAGCTGTAGCCTGGGCCTTCAGAGGAGTTTTAGGAAACAGAGCTGACTTACTGGAGGAGCTCTGTCTTCCACACAACCTGTAGGGTGGCAGACCCAGGCTGACGCTAGGACCACTTCAAGAACTGCCATCAGGCCAGGAGTGGTGGCTCACAAATATAATCCCAGCACTTTGGGAGGCCGAGGTAGGAAGATCACCTGAGGCCAAGAGTGTGAGACTGGCCTGGGTTATGTAACAAGACCCCATCTCTACAAAAAATTAAAACATTAGCTGGGCATAGTGGTGCACATCTATAGTCATAGCTACTCGCAGGCTGAGTCAGGGGGATTGCTTGAGCCCAAGAGATCAAGACTTCAGTGAGCCATGATCACACCACTGATTTTCCAGCCTGGGCAACAGAGTGAGTCTCTGCCTCAAATTTAAAAAAAAAAAAAAAAAAAAAAAACCTGCCATTGTTGTCAGTAAGGGTCAGACTGACACCCACCAAGGTTAGCAACAGGTCCTCCGATGCTGCTGCAGAAAACCCAGTGTGACTATGTTTCCTGGCAGAAAATGCAATCTTCCTAGCAAGAGGGCCACTGCTTCACTCCTGCCTTTCCAGTCTCCTCCAAGTGCATCTAATTCACACAATTTGCATCCAAAACTTGAACTGAAAAGGAGATTGGGAGATGTAGCCTGTCTCTGCATTACAGGAAAGCTGTATCAGTCAGGGTCCAGTCAGGAGACAGAAACCATAATGACTGTTTGAACAGAGAGAACTGAATATGCAGAATGTTTAACCAGGTTACTGTTAACTAGGTCATTCAAAGAGTAAAAAGAAAGTATCATGGAAGCAGCAGCTCAAGAAGTGACCACCATTCCTAAGACTAAAAGATAAAGGGAAGAGGTTGAAACTATTAAAAATCTAGAAATTTGGGGAGGGACCATGTAGGTCTGAAACTCAGATCTAGAAGAGGGGGTGCCATTTGATTGGTGCTAGTGTCTCTGAGAGGCATGATGGGCTGACACCTGCAAGTGTGGGAAAAACTGAAAACTGGACTTAGCTACTGCTACAAAAGGAATTGCTACTGCCAGAGTGAAGCAGCATGCTGTGGGGACGCTCACAGGAAGTAAAAAGAAGCAGACAGAAAGCTCATAGGAAATAGGAAGCAGACAGGAAATAGAATGGCAGTCAGGAAGCTCCCAGGAAATAGGAAGCAGACAGGATGCAGACAGGAAGCAGACAGGAAGAGCAAGTCTCTTCCTTCTCCCTCAGTATTCCAGGCTCCCAAGTGCCCCTATTGGCAGAGGCCAAGCCAGCTGGCCAAGCAAAACTGCAGTGTGTAGCACCCCAGCCCCCGCATCCATCAGCCGAGTATAGAAGGTGGGTTTAGAGCTGAGAGACAATGACTTGCCTGGTGTGGTCATCTCTTTACCTACCATACATGTTCCTCCACACATTATGAACTTCCATTCGATATCAAAACAACTCTAAGTCCCCAGCAAACAGATGCAAATAGTCTTCATACAAAGGAAGATATTCGCATCCTCACCCCAAAATGAAGATTTGCTGAGTTCCAGTAGTCATTGTACAGATCTCTCAGCTATACAAATTACCACTCAAATTCAGTCACACTCCCATCTGAATATTCTGAATATTACCTAAAGGCTACGTTGTAAAATTAACCTCCAACAAACTTGTATGAAACAGTTAAGGAAAGGAAGATAGAGAAGAAAAAATAGTTAATATACACATGTGCATGCACACTCAACCAGCAAGGAAAAATATATGCATAGGTGCTAGAGTCCTTATTTCTGAAACTGGTCATGAAACCGTCACTCGGTGACGGTTCCTTCTTCCAGCTTCCTTCTTCCACTCTCCATCCCGTATTGCCTTTGCCCTTATCCAGGTGTCAGCTGGTTGGGGTTCTTCACATCATGGGTTAACCCAAATCTTCATTTATGTAGGATCCAAATCCTCAGTGGTTCTGCCTTACTGTGATTTTTATAAAACTTCTGTTTACGTAGCTTTACATTAAGTTTTACGATTGGACTGCAAAGTTCTAAGAGGCACCCGAGAGAATCCCCTGGGTTCTAGACATAGACTTCCCTGTCCCCATTTGTGTAGCACAAACCCGTTTTCCCCTTGATAAGCAGGATCCCTCACTCCAGACAGTAGGAGAGGAAGTCCCCCTTCTTTTCCTGATGGTTCAGTGGCAGGAAGAGCCCCAAACAGTTGTGGCAATCTCGATTCCTAGTTCGTTAGAGCTATTGTTCTGTCTCCTGGTAGAATTATTCATTCCCTTGGGAATCAAGACCTCCCAACCAGCAGAGAAAATGTTTAGAAATGGTAAACAGAAACCCTGCAAATGTGAGCTACGATTGTGCCACTGCCATTCCAGCCTGGGCAACAGAGACTCTGTGTCTGAAAACACAATAGGTGGCCAGGCACAGTGGCTCACACCTGTAGTCCCAGCACTTTGTGGGGCCAGGGCAGAAGGATCACTTGAGGCCAGGAGTTCAAGACCAGCCTGGCCAACACAGTGAAATCCCATCTCTACTAAAAATATAAACATTAGCCAGCTGTGATGGTGCATGCCTGTAATTCCAGCTACTTGGGAGGCTGAGACAGGAGAATCACTTGAACCAGGAGGCAGAGGTTGCAGTGAGCCAAGATCGTGCCATTGCACTCCAGCCTGAGTGACAGAGGAAGACCCCATCTCAAAAAAAAAAAAAAAAAAAAATTCCTGCAAGTGTGAGCTACAATTGCACCACTGCTACTCCAGCCTGGGCAACAGAGACCCTGTCTCTAAAAAAATAATAGGCAGCCAGGCACAATGGCTCACATCTATCATCCCAGCACTTTGGGGAGCCAAGGCAAGAGGATCACTTGAGCCCAGGAGTTTGAGATCAGCTTGGGTAACATAGTGAAACCCTGTCTCTACTAAAAGATAGGCGGGGTGCAGTGGCTCACAACTGTAATCCCAGAACTTTGGGAGGCCAAGGCAGGCGGATCATGAGGTCAGGAGATCGAGACCATCCTGGCTAACACGGTGAAACCCCGTCTCTACTAAAAATACAAAAGAAAATTAGCCGGGCGAGGTGGCGGGCGCCTGTAGTCCCAGCTACTGGGGAAGTTGAGGCAGGAGAATGGCATGAACCTGGGAGGCAGAGCTTGCAGTGAGCCGAGATCGCGCCACTGCACTCCAGCCTGGGTGACAGAGCGAGACTCGCCTCAAAAAGAAAAAGAAAGAAAATGAAAACAAAACAAAAAGGTTAAAATGGGAAATTCTATTTTATGTATATTCTGCCACAATTTTAAAAATTGGTATTTTTTTACAAAATAATGTACTGCGTCGGGCGGGATGGTGCCCCGTCTCTTCAGTGGGTTAGCGCTCACTGGCCTGTCGCGGAGTGTCGGAATGACCACTTCAACTGGGCGGCTGCTTCCGGTGAGGACAACGGGGAGGCCAGTGGCGTCCTCACCACTGAGGCATGAGCCCTAACCCTTTACTCTCTGGCTGTGAAGTGAGTTTCTTGATTAGAGTGACGTGTGGGATGCCCAGGCAGCAAATGACGCATGCACGGTGCTGTGCAGGGAAGGCAACTCCATTTCCTGACTATGGGCTTATTCTTGGAGGACAAATCTCGGCCCCTCTCCTAGAGGAGGGGGTCTAATGTCACCCACCTGCCACTGAGTGGCTGCCTGGTGCTCCCTCATGAAGCTGCCACCTCAGGGCATCTCAACAGCAGTGCCTGCAGGCAACCTGGGGGAGAGGAAGCGGTAGGGAGGCAGTCTGTTGCATGGCAAGAGTGATGCCATCTTGAAGCAAAACTGCCATGATGCCCAATGCTGGACTCCTGCGCACCAAACTGTTCTGCAGGAAAGTCTTTAAACAGCGCCTTTGGCGTTCATAACCCCTCCCAAAGATGCTTATCTAACCTCCCCAGTGGTAATGAGTTTTGGCAAGAAAGTCTGAGGTGTGATCAGCCGCCCATATCTTTACCCTAAACGCTTGCTGTATAAAGATGGCTTTCTGGAAGGCAGGGATGGGGAGCCACTATCTGTTCGTAAGTCCTGTTGCTGTTCCTAAGTTCCTATTATTTCTGGCCAGGTGCAGTGGCTCACGCCTGTACTCTCAACACCTTGAGAGGCCCAGGTGGGAGGATCGCTTAAAGCTGGGAGTTCAAGACCAGCCTCAGCAACATAGCCAGATGCCATCTGCACATGTAAATTTTAGATTAGCTGAGTCTGGTGACATATGCCTGTAGTCCCAGCTACTCAGCTACCTGAGGCAGGAGCATCACGTGAGCCCAGGAGGTCGAGGCTGCAGTTAGCAATGATTGCACCACTGCACTCCAACCTGGGGGACAGACGGAGATCCTGTATCTTAAAAAAAAAAAAAAATTAATTAATTAATTATTTCAGAGAAACTGAATTTTTCAGCCCCTTTCTTCAGCCTCTGGACTCCCTCAGTCTTTGGGGGTGGGGTCTGCACAGACCTGCTCACCGAGGAATAGAAACCTACGTGGCCCGGGCCATGCCATGTCTCCGTCCCTGTGCCATGGTTCCTTCTCCACAGCCCCAGCTCATGTCCCCTGCTCTCGTTCTGAGCCCTGCCCATGCTCTCCTGCTGCTTTGCCTGTCTCTCCACCCAGGGATTTCAATCCATTACAGCGCAGATTCTTAATTGCAGCCCAAACTCACTTTCCTGCACTTCTGGAAGGAGGCGGGGCTGAGGAAAACTTTTCTACTCACAAGAGCTCCCGCTGGGGTTGTTTTCTTTTGAGGTTCAAAAGCATGGACCTGCCCTCTGGGATTTCGGGCTCTACACTTTCCCCACGGGAATCTGGATCTTGCCTCTGCTTTCTTTGCCTGTCCTGGTGAGTCCCCTTCCACTCCCAGCAGTTTCTCTGCAGTGTGGGTCCCTGCCCGGGGACGGTAGCCTGGGAGGGTGGGTGTAGAGAGCGCTCCAGCCCCTTCGGGACCCACTGAGAAGCCTCACAATCACCTGCTTCTGCAGGGAGCGGCCTCTCAGCTTCACGGGAGGGTCGCCGTGCTTCCCAGTGAGTGTCCCGCTGCTGTGTCCCAGGTCCACCTGCTGTCCCCTTGCTTCCCTCCGCATCCTACTGCACCCAGGTTGATGCTGTGCCGGACTGTGGCGCAAGTGACTTGTCCCCACCCATTTGTATTCTGCAGATCATGAGGGGTTCGTGGGACTATCTCCTCACCTAGTATTGTCCACTGGGTTTATGGTTTTGCTATCTGGTTACTGTCTTTACATGGGGATTCAGGGAAATTCAAACACTCTACCACCATCTTCCTGGAACCCCCTCCCCTCTTTGCTTTTTTTGGTTTTTTGTTTGTTTGTTTGTTTGTTTTTTGAGATGGAGTCTTGCTCTGTCACCCAGGCTGGAGTGCAGTGGCACGATCTTGGCTCACTGCAAGCTGCGCCTCCCGGGTTCACGCCATTCTCCTGCCTCAGCCTCCCGAGTAGCTGGGACTACAGGCGCCCGCCACCACGTCCAGCTAATTTTTTTTGTACTTTTTAGTAGAGACAGAGTTTCACCGTGTTAGCCAGGATGGTCTCAATGTCCTGACCTCATGATCCGCCCACCTTGGCCTCCCAAAGTGCTGGGATTACAGGCATGAGCCACCGCGCCCGGCTTTTTCTTTTTTTTGTAAGAGACAGGCTCTTGCTATGTTGCCCAGGCTGGTCTCAAAACTGCAGCTCTCAGCTGGGCATGGTGGCTCACGCCTGTAATCCCAGCACTTTGGGAGGCCGAGGCAGGTGGATTACCTTAGGTCAGGAGTTTGAGACCAGCCTGGCCAACATGGCAAAACCCCACCTCTACTAAAAATACAAAAATTAGCCAGGTGTGGTGGTGTGCGCCTGTAATCCCAGCTACTCGGGAGGCTGAACCAGAAGAACTGCTTGAACCCAGGAGGCAGAGGCTGCAGTGAGCTGAGATCACACCACTGCACTCCAAACTGGGCAACAGAGTGAGACTCCGTCTCAAAAAAAAAACAAAAAAAAAAAAAACAAAAAACTGCTGGCCACAAGCAATCCTCCCACCTAAGCCTCACAAGTAGCTGGGATTGCAGGCTCAAGCCACTATGCCTGTCCGGGAATTTTTAAATTCTGGAGAGTAGAAAACTGCCAGCTGGGAGGAAGATGAGCACAGAAGGAAGAAGAGTAACACAGAGGGACGGAGTATCTTAAATTTCAAGGAGTTTCAAGGTTAGGCTGAAGGGCGAGGTCTCTGTGATGGCCCCACATGGAGATGCAGGCCCTGGATGGGTCAGGAGCCTCATCTCTGAGGCATCTTCCCTTGAGGCCCGGGCCTGGGGAGACAGGGCCCCCTCTGGCCTCCAGTGAGCTAAGCCGGATTATTCCAAGGGCTCACCTTGCTCAAAGTCCTCCTGCTCCAATTTCATGCCTCAATATTTTCCCTGAGCACCCTGGGAGGGACAGTCTGGGGGTGAAATGAGACCACACACACACTCAGAAAGAGTTCCGTCCTCCTCTTCCTGCAGGCTGCGGCCCACGTGCCCTGGCATCTGAGGACCCCTGCCGCGCCCCCACCCTGCCTCCTCCCACAGTGCTTCTGCCTGGCGGCCGTCTTGCTGTCCTTTGAACACACCAAGCCCCATTCTGCCTCCAGCGTCGTGCCTCCGTGCATGCTTGGTGCTGTGTCCACCTGCCAGTCCGACCTCCCCTCAGGCTTCAGCATGAGTGGCTCATCCCATCTTCAAGTCTCAGCCGAAATGTCACCTCTTCAGTGACAGCTGCCCAACCAACCCCCACCCATAACCTTTTCTCCCTGTGCCCCCTCCCTCCACCCTGCTGGATCATCTCCTTCTCTGTGTATGTGTTTTGCTTGCTGTCTCCTGTGAGCCTGGGAAAGTGAGCACTTGGAGTCAGGTCAGCATCACGTCCCCGTGGCCCGTGGGTGACCAATGAAGGATCGTGGGCTGAATCCAGCCATGAACCCCTGCGGCCTCCCAAATTCCCACTAAAATGGCAGTAAAGGGATTTTCATTTTTTTTCAGCATGAGGACAAAATCAGGATGGACAGCCATGTTTTGGAATCTGAATCTGATGGACAAACGGCAATTCTCTTAGCAAGGTCGAGAGCACAGCTTCCTAAGCAGTAGGAGGGAAAGGCCAGGAAGAGCCTGACTATTCTCAAGAGGACTCACTCAGAGCTACTCCAGGTTAAAAGCAGAGGGCTTGTACAGCAGGCTCGATTCCACAGGCAGACATCTCTGCCTCCCTCTGGGGTGACAGCTCCTTCCTCCCGGCCCCTCCTGAGGGAGATGCGGGTGGTGATGAGCCTGACCTGCTGCCTGGCCCTGGGCAGGTGGCTCCACCAGAGCCAGGCAGGGACCAGGATCAGGGACCAGTGGGGCCGGGGTCAACCACTTCAGCTTCCCCCACCACCCCCAGGAGCCCACCCTTGGACAAGGAACTGAAAATGGCATCCCCCACAGGGCGGTGTGGGCTTTTGTTGTTAAGCCATCAAGGGTCCGCACTAGTTCTCATGGCAAGACTCCACAAGGCCCTGTAGCCCCCCACATCCCACTCTCCCAGGGGGCTCAGCTGGTCCTTGGAGAACAAGGGATCAAGGGTGTTTCTACAGCACTGGAAGACACTCGATTGGGGTGTATTTGACCTGCTCTTGATTTTGAACTTAGCCCAAACCTTCCAGCCAGCCAAGGTCCTTGTCCCATGCACTTCCTCTGGGCAAGCTCTAAGGGGCCCCTTTCCCTTCCTGGCTACAGCTGTGCTTCTCTGGGGCCATTCTCTCCCCTTGCCTCATTCCTACCCACCAGTGCTGGCAGGAGACCCCTCTCTGCCAGCCATCTCTGCTCCTCTCAGCACACAGGCTCCATTTAAAGATGTGTTCTCTTCTCCAGACAGGGAACTTCTGCAGTTTGGGAACTGGTCTTGGGTGGGACAGGTAACAGGATAAGTCCTGGAGACAGCTTGCCAGGGGCCAGGATGATGCTCGTAAGACCACCGCTTTGACATTGGCCTTGTGACTACTTTTTAGATAAAAGAGCTGTGAGTAGCCAGGGAGCTCAGCAGGCCACAAGCAGTCCAAGGGAGACGGGGCCAGCACCCACACCTCAGTCAGAGCTCAGAGTGGGGCTGTCCTCCCTGAGCTGGTGGCCCTCACCCTAGCCAATGTGACAACTGCAGGGAGGGAGGTACAGCCCCAGAAGAAAAGTGGTTCATAGACCGGGCGCAGTGGCTCACACCTGTAATCCCAGCACTTTGGGAGACCAAGGCGGGCAGATCATCTGAGGTCAGGCATTCAAGACCAGCCTGGCCAACATGGTGATACCCCGTCTCTACTAAAAAATACTAAAATTAGCCGGTCATGGTGGTGGGCACCTGTAATCCCAGCTACTCGGGAGGCTGAGGCAGGAGAATCGCTTAAACCGGGGAAGTGGAGGTTGCAGTGAGCCAAGATCGCGCTGTTGCACTCCAACCTGGGCGACAAGAGCAAGACTCTGTCTCCCAAAAAAAAAAAAAGGGTTGTGGTAACTCCTGCCGGTGTGCCTACAGGAGTATGAGATTTTACTTACATAACGATCTCTTGCCAAAAACCTCAAATTTCCTACATCAAGGGATTCTATATTTCCAGTCTTTATATAATGTCCCCTTACACAATTTAAGATACTAGATTTTTGCCATTTCATTTGCACCCAAAATATATTAACCCCAGACCCTTGGGAGAAACCTATTGTTTTAATTAGCTTTCATTTAGGTATCATTAAAGAACTGATCACAAAGGGTTTCAGGTAAACTGGTCATTTTATTAGCAGTAGTACTGTTTGGCATAACAGGTTTCCAGTAAATAGGCATGGAGTTGCATGGAGGTGACAGAGGCAGGCGCAGGCCAGCTTCACTCACTTCTTCCACTCGTTCTTTTCGTAGTCCCACTTGGAGGCTAAGCCCTGGATGGGGTTCACCTTCATGTCCAGCATCCTCTTGGTCTGCATGGCCACCCACTCTTTGTCAAAGGTTTGTGGGAGGGGGCCGTACACTACGGTGGGAGACAGGTTATGGGCAAGGTGTCAACAGGTTGTTTCTACGCCAAACCCTTACACACATTAAATCCTCCCAACATACCAGCCACTAGATCAGCAGAGCCACCTACCACTCAACACCCGCTCAAACACACGGTTTCTGACAACTGGCAACCACTGACATTTTAAAATTATCCCTTTGTTTGTAAAAAGGTAGCAACAAAAAAAGCTAAAAGCAGAAGGTCCTCTCTAAAGGCGATGGATAACAAGATCTAACAAACAGAGCCCGAGGTGACCTGGAAGATCAAATCGATTCGGGTCTGTTATTAACCCACATCCACATTCAAACCAAAAGTACGAGAATATACCTATTCAGAATGCAAAAATGCCTGTTCTGCCTGGACAGAGAGAACCTCGGGGAAGAGTCGCTACCACGAGCAAGCAACTCAGCAATGCCCACACCCCAACGGTCAGGTCGGGACCCCCAGATGCCGGCTGCTGAGATGCGGTCCTCACAGCAGTCGAGACGGTCATTAAAGGAGTCCCCTTCTCCGTGCTCGAACCTTCACGAGGTCATCTTTTGCTAAGTGACTGGTGAGCACATAAACCGCTACTGAAAACATGGTGCGCTGTCCAAAGTAGTCAAGGTATTTCACCACCCAACACGCATAGTCAACTCTGAATAATCAGATGCTGGCTTATAAACTAACCTCCCACCACTTCAGTTCTCCAGGTCACCAAGGCCTGGAGAACAATCCTGAGATGCACTCTGGAATGGAGTCCCTATCTCATGGCCTCAAAGTGTGGAGGTCCCCCACAGCCCACCACTGGGCACTGCAGGCTGGAGCCCCAGTCCAGGCGCCCATGCCTTCCTCCCTCTCTACTCACCATAGAGCTTCTCCCACATGATAACGAGCGCGGTGATGCCGATGAAGAACATGGCAGTGCCCACAACCGTCTTCCACTCATTCGAGCGCCTGTTCATCTCAGCAAAGCTCTCCTTGAACTTAATGCGATACACTGGGGGCAGAGAGGACAGCCGTTTACTGGCACAAAGGTCAGCAGCTCCCTCCTCTGCAATGTTCAACCACTTCTCCCCAAAACCACACTTGTGAGGGAGGAAACACAGAGCTGAAGGATACACCAACCCGGGCCACATCATGGGCATGCACATACGTGCGCACACATGCCCAGGCAGGCATGTGACGGGGAAAGGAAGGAAGAAAATACATAGAGTTTGCTTTAGGTGGAAATTAAAACTGCAAAATTGTTTCTTACTTGAATTACAGTGTTAGGGTCTATTTAATCTAATTATTTTAATGCCCCTTTCATACCAAACAGTATGCATTTTGCTGAGTTTCTTTCAATAATTTACAGTAAACAATGTCTTACCCAGCAGATATGCTGAGAGGCTACCTCCACTCAGCACAGAGAAGGAGGCCTAGCAAAAGATCCCATCAGCTGGCAGAGCACAACAACTGGGGCCCTGGGACAGTGACCCCGAAACCGAGCAGAGCAGCCCTCCTGTGCAAGACTGTTCTCTAGACAGTAGGCCCAGAAGTGAGCAGAGGCTCTCACACACACACTTCCCAGAGCTGCTGGGCGCGCCTGTGAGTTCCCTCAATACCCACACTCGACTTTCTCATCCATGGAGAGGCTGCTCCAGGACGCTTTCTCCTTCTCCTTCAAGGCCTTCTGGCTGGCAGACAGGTGCTTGACATGGGCCACGTCTGGCAAGGGATAGTCACGCCGATCCACATAAGCTGGGAGCATAAAGTCTTCGCTCTTCACAACACTTTCTGAAAAACACATTGAATACATCTTTGAAAATCCATGTAGGTTGAGAGTCACGCACAAGGTGATACTTCTAAAAACCGAAACACACACACACGTGTGCACACCTTGAAACCCTGGGTCATCTCAGGGGGTCACAGCCACTGTTTAAACAGCTGCAGGAGTGTGGTGGAGGCAGAACAGAAGCACTTTTCATCACAGCCAACAAAAACCCACCGGGGCAACTGCTAATGAATCCTGGGGCCAAGGTGCCCAGGAAGGTGCACTTCCTACATTAACAGTTACCTACAGGGCCAGGCGCGGTGGCTCATGCCTGTAATCCTAGCACTTTGGGAGGCCGAGGCTGGCGGATCATGAGGTCAGGAGATCAAGACCATCCTGGCTAATATGGTGAAACCCTGTCTCTACTAAAAATACAAAAAATTAGCCGGGCATGGTGGCACACACCTATAGTCCCAGCTACTCGGAAGGCTGAGGCAGAAGAATTGCTTGAACCCGGGAGGCAGAGGTTGCAGTGAGCTGAGATCGCACCACTGCACTCCAGCCTGGCGACAGAGCGAGACTTCATTTCAAAATAAAAAATAAAAAATAATAATAAAAATAAAAAACAGCTACCTGCAGACGTGGGCCAAGGCCTTCAGGGCTCCCTGAACAGGAGACTGGACAAAATGAAAGCCTATCTGCAAGGGACTCAAACTGATGAGGAAGAACAAAAACAATAAAACATTGAAAGCGTTTCAAGTTCAAAAACAAAGACACGGCCGGGCGCGGTGGCTCAAGCCTGTAATCCCAGCACTTTGGGAGGCCGAGACGGGCAGATCACGAGGTCAGGAGATCAAGACCATCCTGGCTAACACGGTGAAACCCCGTCTCTACTAAAAAATACAAAAAACTAGCCGGGCGAGGTGGCAGGCGCCTGTAGTCCCAGCTACTCGGGAGGCTGAGGCAGGAGAATGGCGTAAACTTGGGCGGCGGAGCTTGCAGTGAGCTGAGATCCGGCCACTGCACTCCAGCTTGGGCGACAGAGCGAGACTCCGTCTCAAAAACAAAACAAAACAAAACAAAACAAAACAGACACGTGAAAAGATAACCATGACAGCACCGTTCCAGGGAACCTGTGTCCAACCAGGACTGAGTGAGAAATCGTGCTAGCTCTTAGGAATGAGAATCATGCAGCCATTCATTCAAAACATATTTACCAAGCACCCTCTACAGGCAAGGCAGGGTTCTAGAGATGTGGGATCATCAGTGAACAAATCAATCATTCCTGCCTAGTGGCACTTACAGTTCTAAAAGTGGAGAACAAACAATAAACATAACAAATGTGCAAATCACATGTTTGGAAAAAGTACTCTGGGGAAAGAGTAGAGCAGGAGGTCATCAGGAATGTGTGGATGGCAGGAAACAAGGGGCAACGTCCACAGGATGAGGCCGACCTAGGAGCCCGAATGCAGAGGGAGCGTGCACTCAGGAGTCACAGAGCACGGGCAATATCGTGCGCTTCTCCTTTCTGGAAATCATGTGCACATACTCACATACACGCAATGAAACACACAAAACTAACAAGGCAAGCCACAAACTATTACACGTAGGAGGCAGGAAGATCTGAGTGAGGATTTCTGCTCTATCTGCTTCTGATATTTTAGTGCCTTCAAAGCAACAGGTATCATGAGGGGAAAAAGTTCAGAAATCAGAAAGGTAAGGAATAGCTTGGTTGTACTGAGAGTCATCCCACTGTTAGAAGCTGTTTCTCCAATTCTGTCCTACATCTGCAAGAACTCTGTGTGTTACACACTAGTCTGGAGGTACAATGCCCACAACAATGCTTCAACTCCATTAGCTCAGTCCCAGGGACTAAAATCTCCCAAATCATGTGAACAGTAAATCAACATTCAGCTTTAAGCAAAGTCATATATAGAGTTCTCTACACGTTTATCTTAGCCATGCAAATGACTAGTGTACTTACAAACTTATACTTGACACCTCATCCCAAAACTGAGGTGGGATTTGAGGGACATGAGGTGGAAATGGCCTGAATTACTTTCTAATTTTAAAACCCTAATTCTATGAAAATGATGAGTGAACTATAAAGAACAGTTGTATACTGAATATTTTTATCAAGTTCAGCACCCCCCAGAGGTTTCTAAAGTTTAAAACAGGCCGGGCGCGGTGGCTCAAGCCTGTAATCCCAGCACTTTGGGAGGCCGAGACGGGCGGATCACGAGGTCGGGAGATCGAGACCATCCTGGTTAACACGGTGAAACCCCGTCTCTACTAAAAAATACAAAAAACTAGCCGGGCGAGGTGGCGGGCGCCTGTAGTCCCAGCCACTCGGGAGGCTGAGGCAGGAGAATGGCGTGAACCCGGGAGGCGGAGCTTGCAGTGAGCTGAGATCCGGCCACTGCACTCCAGCCTGGGTGAGAGAGCCAGACTCCGTCTCAAAAAAAAAAAAAAAAAAAAAAAAAAAAAAAAAAAATAAAGTTTAAAACAGCTTACACGAGAGTTATTAAAAATAAATGTAAATATGGGTGAGGAGAATGTTCTAGAATCGACTGTGGTGCTAATGACAAAACTCATTATATGAATATACTAAAAACCACTGGAGCATACACTTTAAATGGGTGACTGTTATATGAATTACATCTTGTAAAGCTGTTGTAAATACCATGACAAGGAGACTGGGGGGTAGGAAAGCTATTATAAGGATGTAAACCTTCAAAACCTTGGTGCATGCAAACCTTAAAATTGCATCTTCCAGAATAATGACCAATTCATGGTTTCAGGGATTCTTCAGAGCTTCAGGCCTGGTCCCCCAGCAATTAAGGGAAAAGCAATGGTTAATATACCAAACATTTCTTCTAAAGAGAGAGAAAAACAGACTCCAGATTCTAATGAATGTTTGTCACTGCTTCAACATGGACGGATTTCTGCTGAGCCTCTCCTGGGGAGATGTGGTATATCTGGGCGCCCCTCACTCAGGTGCATCACCACGCAAATATCCCAACTGACTTCAGTGACAGCTGATGGTATTCTAGACTGCTTTAATATCTTAGGTTGAGAACAGTTTCATGTATTATTCATGTGTGACTTACATAAGTTAAAAGTTAACAGACGCCAGGCGCGGTGGCTCAAGCCTGTAATCCCAGCACTTTGGGAGGCCGAGACGGGCGGATCACGAGGTCAGGAGATCGAGACCATCCTGGCTAACGACCCCGTCTCTACTAAAAAATACAAAAAACTAGATGGGCGAGTTGGCGGGCACCTGTAGTCCCAGCTACTCGGGAGGCTGAGGCAGGAGAATGGCGTGAACCCAGGAGGCGGAGCTTGCAGTGAGCTGAGATCGCGCCACTGCACTCCAGCCTGGGCGACAGAGCGAGACTCTGTCTCGAAAAAAAGAAAAAAAAAAGAAAAAAAAAAAGTTAACAGACAAGACTTGTCTAAGAGCCTGTAGTTCGTCTTCATCTGCCTCCTGTGTGCTGGAGATACGGCAATGAGTAAGATAGGCAGGGTCCCCGGCCTCAAAAGGCTTACACTCTAACAGGCTGAGACAGCGATACTCACATAGACATGCATTCATGAGGCATCCAGTGTTATAAGGAAAAGCACAGCAAGGTGAAGTGACAGGGAGCTTCCTGACAAAGGGTGGTCAGGAGAGGCCGTTCTAAAAGCACATTTGTATTGAGGGTGAATGATTAGACAGAAGTGGCCATCCTCAACTCAGCGCTCTACGGGAGGAATGGAGTAAGGCCAGGGGGCTGGGGCAGTGAGCAAGTGGGGAGGGGTGGTTCTGATGGTGGTTTTTGGTTTTCGAGCACAATAGTCAGTAATGAGATCAGAAAGGCAGGCAGGACCAGCTCTAACCAGGCAGGGTGCACACTCTACAGAGTCTACATGGAGAGTTTCTTCCAAAGCCTTCCCTGAACCCCACATTGGGCTAAATGTTTCTACCCAGGAGCCATCTCTTAATAAAACACTGTCTTCATCCATCTGTCCCTCTTCAGATTGCAAACAGCCTCCTGGAAAGAGTGTGTATTTCGTCTTCTTTTTCTTCTCGGTGTCTAACAGTGTCTGGTATAAAGTAGACAGATGCCAGATACATGTAAAACTAAATGTGCTGTATGCCAGACACAGAACTAAGCTCTGTCCATACACTTCAGGTGAGCAAAGAGATTCCTAAGCTTCAGTAGCTAGTCCTTGACAGAAATGAGATGAAAACCCAGCTCAGGCTATGAAGTCCAGGCTCCTTCGTTTCCATTGTCTCTATAATGTAAACAGACGTGATGCAAATGGTTGGGAGTTGTGGGGGCAAGGTGGGGAGGGAGGTCATTAAGGTTAGTTTTGGTGCAGAAGATCTTTTGAAAGGGGTAGATCTTGAAGCTTAAAAAAGGGGAAAGGAAGGGAAGGGTAAGGGGGGAAATATCGGTATCACCAAAGATCCAGAAAAGATTCAATTTGATTCCTAAACACTTCTTAATCTAAAACCGGGCCCTGTGAGAATATTTGTATCTCCCCTAAAGACCCTCAAGAGCCAAACTAAGGTCTTTAAAACTCCAGCACAAGGCCTTATACACAGCAGGAGCAAAATGAAATTAGCTCAGCCTATTCAAAAGAAAGAAAAGTCACACTTACCATGTGCTCGTACACACACAGAGGTGGAAATTGCTCGCTTGCCAACTAGGCTAAATACCCTGGTAGCCAACATTCTGAAAGATAAAAATGTACACCTTCTCTATGAATAAGGGCAAACAGCAAGGAATGAGTCTTCTTTTTGCCCCAGAGCATTCTGGAATTAAATTCTTTTAGTTGCTTCTCCCCAACGCAAATGATCCATTCTTTATTACTGTCTTTGAATTCACAAAATAACCTAGGATGAGGTTTTTCTTAGTAGTTCGCATGCTTTTAAGGAGCTTCATTATAAATCAACTGCCATAATGTATACGAGCTTCAGGTAATTAACAGAACATTGGTCTTTTTAAAAAAACAAGGAAAGGCCAGGCGCAGTGGCTCACGCTGGTAATCCCAGCACTTTGGGAGGCCGAGGAGGGCGGATCACCTGAGGTCAGGGGTTCGAGACCAACCTGGCCAACATGGTGAAATCCCGTCTCTACTAAAAATACAAAAATTAGCCAAGCATGGTAGTGGACGCCTGTAATGCCAGCTACTTGGGAGGCTGAGGTAGGAGAATCGCTTGAACCCGGGAGGTAGAAATTACAGTGAGCCGAGATCGCGCCACTGCATCCCAGCCTGGGCAACGAGAGCAAGACTTCGTCTCAAACAAACAAAAAAAGGCAAGAAGAAAAAATGTTAACAAAGCGACAGTGAGAAAGTTAGAGATCATTAAAGCACTGTGCTGCCGTTACAGGCTCCATTCTTCAGGGGGCGGTGGGGGGAGGTAACAGCTCACAGGGATGGTGGCACGATCACATTCAACTGAGTATTTGCTTAAAACCTAATACCGCATATACACAGACTAGAAGGGGAAATTGGAGAAGGCTGCCAACACAGCCCCGGTCAATTTCCAATCCCTGAGGAGAGCGGAAAACCTGGTAGACCCCCGCCTCACCCCGGTCCTCCTCGATTCAGGTCCATCTACCCTACACCGCCCCCTTTAAATCGACCCTTCGCAGGAATGGTGAGGGTGATGTGGGAAAATACCCTCCTCGGGGCAGAATAAACAAGCATGACGTCAGGGCTGAACGCCCGCGTCTAACTTCTCTCCTTGGGCCTAGCCCATGCGTGAGCAAACAACTGGAAACAACTGGCGCCCTCCAGGCTAGGAAGCCGAGCGCCGCCCGGGAGCCCCGCAAAACCCGGGAGGGGTTGCAGGGACCTTTGAAGGAGCAAGGGCGGAGGATGCAGGTACAGAGCGCGGGCCCGTCTCCCCACAGCCTGCGCCCTCGGCCAGCGGGCGCTCCCAAGGTCATTGCCCGAGGCCGGCCCGCAGCCGCCGCGCGACTGGCGAAGACGGACCGGGCGCTTCGGGACCGCCCTCCGAGCCTGCAGCCATGGAGGCCGGAGTCCCCGCGGGCCGGCCTCAATGTCACCTGGCTCCGAGGCCCATTCAGTGTTTCCTGCGGAAGCCGGGCGGCCACGTTGCGGGCGTGCAGACTCGACGGCTCCCGGCCCCCCGACACGGCCCGGCCTTGCGGCCCCGCACCGGCCACCTCCTGCCTCACCTGCCGCCACTGCCCGCCGCGACCGCCCTCTACGCCCGGTGTCTCGCGACCGGAAGAGAGCAAGGCCGCGCCGCGCAGCACCACGGGATCGAGGAAGACTCCGCCTGCACCCGGCCGCGCAGAGGTCACCGTGGAGCGGAAAAGGGTAGCGCTGAGAACGTCGTAAAATGCCGGGCCGGGCTGCTTTCCGGCAGGCGTTGGGGAGACCGCTTTCCGGCGGCGCCGGGCGAGAAGCGCGAGTGGGGTCTGGGGCTGCGGCTTCCCAGAGGCGCGAATCGCTTTTCGAGGAGCCGAGGCACGAACGGGGCCGGGCCTGAGGGGCCCCTCACCAGCCCGCGGCCGTGCCATCAATCACCGCCGGCTCGTCCCGCTTCTCGGCTGAGGCGCCGCGCGGCCGGGCAGCGGGTCCAGGCCTCAGCCGCGCGCCCAGGGGCCTCGGGGCCCTCCCGGGTCAGCATGCCCGGGGTGAAGCTGACCACCCAGGCCTACTGCAAGATGGTGCTGCACGGCGCCAAGTACCCGCACTGCGCCGTCAACGGGCTCCTGGTGGCCGAGAAGCAGAAGCCGCGTAAGGAGCACCTCCCCCTGGGCGGCCCGGGCGCCCACCACACCCTCTTCGTGGACTGCATCCCCCTCTTCCACGGCACCCTGGCCCTCGCCCCCATGCTGGAGGTGGCCCTCACCCTGGTAAGCGCGGAAAGGGCCCCTTCCCCGCCCTTGCAGGCAGCCTGGCCTCCCCTCAGTCAGCAGAGAGGCAGCTGGTTCAGCTGGCTCAGCGGTCGCCCTCCAGCAGGCTCCTAGGACCCGCTCCCTAGGGTCGCCGTGGCCAGGAATGGGGTGATCCACGATGGCGCTTGGGTCTTGGCGCTGAATAAATAGCGTCTCGTAGTAGCAGCGACTTTAACCGTCGTGGATGCTTTTAGAGGCGCTTTAAGGCGACGAGTTATACGTTAGTTTCCTGAAATCAGTAGCCTTTGTAGAAACAAGTCATCGTTAATTTGGTTTCGACAAGGATTCGACAAGAGTTTCCATTGAGGATTTCGAGTTGCAGGAAGTTTTCACGTTGTTGGGACATTAATCGCTAGCATTTGGTTCTTCGCACCTTCACAGAGCCGATTCCTTATCTGGCAAAGTGTAAATGCTGTGGTTCTTTGGCTGTCGGTACTCGGGCACCCCGGAGCTCGGACGCTTTTAGAAAGGTAGAGTTGCCAGATCAGAGCTGTGTCTTCCCGTGATGCATGTCAGGCCTCGCTCCCCTTGAATGTGCCTGACCTTGTGTAAGGAGAATTTGTTCCCGTTAGTGGTTAACAACTTACCTAGAATGCTTCCATGGCTTTTAAAAGCTAGAGAATTTATATGGGGCCGGGCGCGGTGGCTCACGCCTGTAATCCCAACACTTCGGGAGGCCGAAGCAGGCGGATCACCTGAGGTCGGGAGTTTGACACCATTCTGACCAACATGGTGAAACCCCGTCTCTACTAAAAATACAAAAATTAGCCGGGCGTGGTGGTGGGCACCTGTAATCCCAGCTACTCGGGAGGCTGAGGCCATAGAATCGCTTGAACCCAGGAGGCAGAGGTTGCAGTGAGCCGAGATCCTGCCACTGCACTCCAGCCTGGGCAACAGAGCAAGACTCCGTCTCAAAGAAAAAAAAAAGAATTTCTGTGAAATTAAACAGCAGAGCAGACGATCTGTCCAACACGCTTTTATGTTTTTGTTTGCAGTGACAGCTTTGTTGAAGTACAGTGGGAAAAAGATGTAGCATGCAGGTAGACTAGTTGGTAATTGAATTTTAGACAGTAGCTTTTCAGTTACTGTGATGAATGAAGGGAAAAAGACCATCTATAAATTCTATCGAGTTGTTAAAACCTGAAGGAAAAGTAAACTGTAGCCTCAGACCTACATACTTGAACTGAGATGCTGTTTGTTTTTCATTTAAAAATATACTGTGATGCCAAAAAATAGTAGCTAATTCATGTAAGAAGTAGCTAAGCTTGAGAAGGTGTAAATAGAATTTCTTTATCTGTGTCCCCGCCACCAAGTAAAACGAAACCATTTCATAATCTGCCATTTCATAACTTACCTAATTATGACACCCAAGTCAGTTGTGGGCAAGCAAGAAGTATCTTTGGGCAAACAGTCCTGGCGTAAGGTTACTGGGCACATCTTTGAGTGCTGTTGAAGTTAAACTTCATATCATTTCCGGGTAGGATTCAGATGATTATAATACTTAGGTGATATTTATAAAACCAAGTATTTTAGCTCTTGAAGAAATGTGCTGTCAGTACTGAAACACCACTGGGGGGTGTGTGTGTGTATGTTTTAATCCAGGTCTTTCCAACCATCTTTTTGCTTTTTTGAGATGGAGTTTCGCTCTTGTCACTCAGCCTGGAGTGCAGTGGCATGATCTCGGCTCACTGCAACCTCCACCTCTCGGGTTCAGGTGATTCTCCTGCCTCAGCCTCCCGGGTAGCTGGGAATACAGGCACCCACCACCACACCCAGGTAATTTTTGTATTTTTAGTAGAGATGGTGTTTCACCATGTTGACCAGGCTGGTCTTGAACTCCTTACCTCAGGTAATACGTCCGCCTCCACATCCCAAAGTGCTGGGATTCCAGGCATGAGCCACTGCGCCCAGCCTTTCTAACCATCTTAATTGTTCTGTTATCAAGAGAATTATTGGATCTGTGAAATGCATTGACTTGCAGGGAGCTAGATTCATCAGTAGCATTTATGCAGGATTATTCACTTTTCTAATAAATGTTTTTGAGTGTCTGCTTTGCGCCAGGCCTGTGCTGAGGAGGGATATGGCTGTGGGTGAAACACAGCACCTGCTTAGCACTTGAAGGTGCAGCAAGCCAACAGGCACAGTACCTGAACCTCACAGGCGGAACTTAGTAAAAAAGCAGCAAGGGATTTGAGAGAAGTCAGCCAGCCTAGGCTTGGGCAATCAGGGCAGTCAGGTTGCCCAGAGAAAGGGTCATGCAAGTAGTGGGCCAGCCCTTGACCCTCAGGAGATGGGGGATGGAGGGAGAGTATTCAAGGTACCAGCATGTGCGAAGAGCAGGAGAAAATAGTTGGCGGAAGAGGAGAGCGGGTAGGGGAGTTTGGAGAGAGCAATAGGATGGAGTGTAAAGGGGCGGTGGGCAGAGAGAGTTGAGTGGTGGACAGGTTGCTTTGTAGTGACCTTGTAGATCATGCAGAGGCATTTGGGCACCATCCTGAGGACAGATGGAAGCCACTGGAGGAGAGTTGCATGATCAGATCTGTGCCTTCAAGTGATGGCCCCAGCCTTTAGCAGAGAGGATGCTGGAGACAGGAGTACACCCTACACCCAAGACTAGAGGCAGGGAAGTGGCAGAACTGAGTGCAGCTTGGGTATGGAGAAGGGGACAGAAGAAAGGGCAAGCGGGAGAATCCACAGGTCTTGGTGACTAATCGTGCCTGGACCTAGGGGAAAAAGAAGTGAGGGTGATACCTAGGTTTCTAGCTTGTGCGCTGGGACAATGGTGCGGTGGTGCCATTTGTTGAGGGAAGAGGCAGAGAAACAGGTCTGGGAGGGGATGATTACTTCTGATTGGGGTATGTTAAGTTTGAGATGTTCAAATGAAGAAGTCCTAGGTTGAAAGGTGAAGAATGGGTCTGGGTTCAGAGACCAGAGATGTAGATTGAGAACCAGCGGTGTGCCAATGACTTCTGAAGCCATGAGAGCAGGTCATAGCGCTTGGGGACTGCGTAGGGAGAAGCTCTCCAACTTCATGTTTCCTCTGCTCTCACTGCCAACAGTCAACACAGAAGAAGACTTTCCCACACACCAAGCAGCGGGCACCAGCTAGGTGTCCCCGCATTCTGTTCTGACACTACCTACCTGGAGATAGTGTCAGAGCCCACAGGTTGAGGGCTCAGCAGCAAGTCCGGGCTCTGGAACTTCTGACCCACCAGCTTCAAGGTGGGATTTCCTTGGCCTTCTGTTTGGATTTGATTAATTTGCTGGAGCAACTCACAGAGCTCAGGGAAACCCTTATGTTTATCGGTTTATTATACAGGACGCTGCAAAGGATACAGATGAAGAGACACGTAGGGCGAGGTATGGGGAAGGGGCAAGGAAGCTCCCCGCCCTCTTGGGTTTTTATGGGAGCTTCATGACATCAGCATTCCTTCCCCCTGGGGCTAGGGGGGGACCCTCTCCTGGAGGGTCTTAAGACCCACCGTCAGCAAGACTGAGAGGGGAGCAATGGAGTGGAAGGAGGGCAGGAGAAGGTGGGGTCCTAGCACCCCTGAGGCTCACACACCTGGCATTCTAACAAGACTAACCAGGGCCATGAGGAGCCAGGAACGGGCAGGAAAACCAGTATCTCTCATCACACCCCAGGAACGTGGTGTGGGGACACTCTGGCTTTTATGGGTTGAGTGGAGGAGGAGTCACAGAGCAAATAAGGACCAGTCCAGGGGTGGGAGAAGAAGGTGTGGCTGCTAGCCATGTAAAATCCTGTCAGAAACTTCTAGGAGCTTCTTGAAGACAAACTTGAACCTCACTTGGAATGTCAGATACCGCTTATTCTTCTCATTCTTAAGTAACCTTGACAGAGTTGAACACTTCTGTTCCGACTATGGGATATGAATGCAGTACTTGACAGAGTTAAACCCAGGAACTGTAAACAACTGCATTCAAGTCACCTGTACATGAATTTTCCCCGGGGAGCAGGGCTGCCTCCCAAACCACTTACCAGTGAGGGAAGATGCCCAGAGGGGACCTTGACTGAGCGTGAGAGGGCACCGGGCACCGCAGGGGCCCGCTCTGACCTTGCTCCCGCACCTTGTTCCTAAACTCCGCACCTTGTTCCTAAACTCCGCACCTTGTTCCTAAACTCCGCACTGTAGACATCCAGCCTCCAGCACCTCCGCCCACCACATGAGTCCCCATCCAGCAAGTTAGGGCCACACTAGACTCCCTGCAGTAACTACTCTTCAGCAGTGAAAACAAGCAGTAAGTTTTGCTAAGCAGTAGTTATTTGTACTGACTCTTCCGAGATGGAGTCTCACTCTGTCGCCCAGGCTGGAGTGCAGCGGAGTGATCTCGGCTCACTGCAACCTCCGCCTCCCAGGTTCAAGCAATGCTCCTGCCTCAGCCTGCGGAGTAGCTGGGACTACCAGCGCACACTGCCCTCCCGGCTAATTCCTTTTTATTTTAGTAGGGACGGTTTCACCGTGTCACCCAGGCTGATCTCTATCTCCTGAGCTCAAGCAATCTGCTTGCCTCACCCCCGCAAAGTGCTAGGATTACAGACGTGAGCCACCATCTCCGGCCCTAACGAGAATTTTCTCATTCACGAAAACTCATTCCCTCAGCAGTTGACAAATATGAAAAAGACAGCAATCCAGTGTCCATGAAATAACTTTCAGAGGAAAGTTACAGAGGAAAATTTGCAGCTGGAGTCCATCCACGAATTTTGTACTTCAGTTAAGCTATTTTTATTATTCCCCTTTTGACTTAGTGACTTTCTAACCTGAAGGCAATGAAAACTCTCAGTGTTTAGAGCCGTAGTTTATGAGGTTATCAGCCATAGAAGATGCGGTTTTAACAAACCATCTAAATCCATGCAGCTGTGTAAATGAGGCCTTATTCTCATGGCTCTGTTCTATGCAGAGAGCTTCCTGTTGGAATTGTTTTTGATAAGGGAGAAAGACCATAGACCGTCCATCAAAGGGCAACATTAGATTCCTTTGAAAGGCTTTTCGTTATTTTCCATTAAAAAAAATCCTTGCATTTGTGCATGCTTTTTATTTTTTTAAGTACTTACGCCTATTAACTTATTTATCCTTATAACCCTTTGACGTAGGTAGTGAAGGAATTATTTCTAATAGCAGAAACCCATAAAATGTTAGTAGGAAAATTAGCTTGAACCTGTTTCTCTAATCCCTTTTTGCCCTTTTCCCCTCGTTGATTTCTAGTGCGGTGGAGCAGCTTTCCGTTACGTTCTACTCAGATGACTTGCTTGCTCACTGGCCTCGTCACCATGATTTCAGGCTAGAATTCTTGCTGTGGCCTCCATGTGGGCCTGCCCTCTGCTCCTCTACACAGCAGCTGCCCTGGAACTCTCCCATGCCCCTCCTCCCTCCTGCCCTTTGTTCATCTCCAGAACATTCACATGCCGCCTTGAGAATGGGGAGAGGGCTGCTGTGGTTCCCCCTTTGAGTTCTTCCCCCTGAACTTCACCCTCCGTCTCGGTCCCATTGACTTCCCAAGCTCTTCCTTCATGGTTCCCGCTCCTTCTCATTCCATAGAAAAATCGGCAGCCAACTGGAGGAAGCTTTCCTTCTCAGTGAAAATAACAGTTCCTCTACTTCTGAACTCGAAGGCCTACTTTTTGCTACAGATAGGAAGGCTCAGCCGGTTACCCTCAGCTTGTTGGTAAATGGCAAGTTGCGGTCCCTTCCTCGCCTTCTATATGGTTATTGTACAGTCCCTTGTACACAAGGGGCGTGGGGGGCCGGTGCAGATGTTTGCAAGGCTGCTGCGAGGAGCTACTGCCTCTGTGCAGAGTCTAGTTGGGAATGAATGGGGTGGCCCCAGCCCTTTTCATAGTTGTCTTCCATGTCTGGAACAGAGGCAGCCAAAAAGGGCATTGAGCCAAAAAGGGGTGGTAAGTAGACTCGTGCTGGGGTGAAAATGTCCTGTCTCCCCAAAAGTAAATGAAATTGCATGAGTAAGTGCAGGATGTGGAAGGTGTCTGTATTCAGAGTCAGTTTGACTACATTGACAACAGTCTCCACAGAGTTTTCTCCTGAACTTTTATTCTCATCTTGATTTTTCACAAGATGCACATCAGGGTATGGGGTGTCATACCGCGAAGCAGGGACGTGGAAATGGATTCGTTGGGAACAGAGGTTGGGTGGCTTCTCAGCCCTGCCTTGTCTTGCCTCGCTTCGGAGGAAGCTAGTTGCCTGGACTGTAGCTGCCACTTAGATCCACCACAGCTTTTCAAGCAGGAGCCATTTGGGCTGAGGGCAGGATCCTGCAGCCACTGGAGACCTGGCTGCCACACCCACACCCACACCACCAGTACGCCCCATCCCCTTCCCCTAGCCCACTCTACTCCAGGGCGCTCTCACCTGATGCCTAGTTTCAGATTCCGGCCTGTCAGAGGAAACTGCCCTTCTTATTAGAACTCGTCCGCCCTGCCACTGTGAGTGCTGAGGCGTGGCGGAGTCTCCGTTCCTCCCTTTGAGTTCTCCATTCCTCAGTTGGTGAACAGGCTGTGTGTGCCCCTCATAGCCATCCATACAGCTAACTTGGTTATTCTTGTGTGTGTCATTCAAAAGTTCTAAATTCTTTTTTTTTTTTTTTTTTTGAGACAGAGTCTTGCTCTGTTGCCCAGGCTGGAGTGCAG
Source organism: Macaca mulatta (assembly GCF_049350105.2). NCBI lineage: Eukaryota > Metazoa > Chordata > Mammalia > Primates > Cercopithecidae > Macaca > Macaca mulatta. The sequence goes on along the minus strand of NC_133425.1, from coordinate 81,183,043 downwards.
TGGCCGAATCTCAGCTCACTGCAAGCTCCGCCTCCCGGGTTCACGCCATTCTCCTGCCTCAGCCTCGCGAGTAGCTGGGACTACAGGTGCCCGCCACCTCGCCTGGCTAGTTTTTTGTAATTTTTAGTAGAGACGGGATTTCACCGCGTTAGCCGGGTGGTCTCGATCTCCTGACCTCGTGATCCGCCCGTCTCGGCCTCCCAAAGTGCTGGGATTACAGGCTTGAGCCACCGCGCCTGGCCAAAAGTTCTAAATTCTAAAGCCAGGCCAGAGCTTTTGTGACCTGATTCACTTTAAGGGCAACCTCTTCAAAGCAGTCTACTGGAAGTTCCAGGTCATGACATTTTTCTGCTGGAATTTGGTTGGGCCCTTGGAGTTTTCTTACAGGAATTCCCTCAGCAGGCAAAATGTAAGTTGAGATATACATGGTGTTTGTCATAGGAATCATCTTTTGTACCAGGTGCTTTCTGTGCTCTGAGAGCGGGTACAAGGTGATACCATATGTGTTCACTCGGCTACGAGTCCTGACCAGGTGGCTTCAGCCCCGGAAAGAAATGGAGGAGCCAACTGAGACTGCTGCTGGGTGTCTTCGGGCAGTTGCCTGTAGCTAAATAAAAAATACATCCTATGCTTTTCCTAGAAAATGTTGTATGGTGTGGTCAGCTGAGTAATAACCCCCCAAATATGTCCACGTCCTAATCCCCAGGCCTTACGTAGCAAAACGGATTTTGCAGATGTGATTAAGGACTTGAGGTTGGAGAGATTATCCTGGATTACCTGGGTGTGCCTCATGTAATCACAAAGGCCTTTGTCAAAGGGAGGCAGGAAGGTCAGAGAGAAAGGAAGAGATGGATGATGGAAGCAGAGGTCAGAGTGAGGTGGCCATGAGCCAAGGAATGCAGGCAGCCTCTAGGTGCTGGAAAAGACAAGGAAAAGGATTCTCCCCTAGAGCATCCTGAAGAAGCACAGCTCTGCTGACCCATTATAGACTTCTGACCAGTAAGATAAAAATTCTGGCTGGCATCATCCTCAACTCAGATGACTTGCTTGCTCATTGGCTTCGTCACCATGATTTCAGGCTGGAATGTTGTCATAAGTGGGAGTTGAACAATGAGAACACACAGACACAGGGAGGGGAACAACACACACCAGTGCCTGTCAAAGCAGGAGAGCGAGGGGAGGGAGAGCATCAGGACAAATAGCTAATGCATGCGGGGCTTAAAACCTAGGTGACAGATTGGTAGGTGCAGCAAACCACAGTGGCACATGGATTCCTATGTAACAAACCTGTATATTCTATACATGTATCCCAGAACTTAAATAAAGATTAAAAAATAAGACATACACTTTAATCAAGTACAGTTTGTTTAGGAAATGGAAGAAATTAGGGAATTCCAAGTTAGACAATCTGAAAATATACACATTAAAAATTCTAAGAAAAACAATCATACAGTAATCTCTATGGATGGTGAAAAAGCCTTCAATAAAATTTATTAGTTTCCTTAAAAAAAAAAAAAAAAAGGGCATCGTGGCTTGCGCCTGTAATCTCAGCACTTTGGGAGGCCGAGACGGGTGGATCACGAGGTCAGGAGATCGAGACCATTCTGGCTAACCCAGTGAAACCCCGTCTCTACTAAAAAAAAAATACAAAAAACTAGCCGGGCAAGGTGGCGGGCGCCTGTAGTCCCAGCTACTCGGGAGGCTGAGGCAGGAGAATGACGTAAACCCGGGGGGCGGAGCTTGCAATGAGCTGAGATTGGGCCACTGCACTCCAGCCTGGGCAACAGAGCAAGACTCCGTCTCAAAAAAAAAAAAAATTAGCTGGACGGGGTGGCGCACACCTGTAGTCCCAGCTACTCAGGAGGCTGAGGTGGGAGGATCACTTGAGCCCAGGAGTTCAGGCTGCAGTTGAACTGTGATCTCACCACTGCACTCCAGCCTGGACAGCCAGAGTGAGACTGTCTCAAAAAAAAGAAAAAGGTGTTGTTTTTAAGCCACTAACTGTGTGTAACTTGTCACAAGGGCAATAGGAAACTAAGACAGTGGCCAATCTGACTATGAAAATAAGGGCAGGCTACACTGGAGAGCCGGGATAGGGACACCCGGGTGGGGGGCAGAGACATGGGTCACCTCAGGGGAGAACACACTCAGGAGGCAGCCCATGATGGCACATGGAGGCTGGGAGCACGGTGCTCAAGGATCAGCTCATCAAGGAGCTTGACCAAATTTAGAGCAAGGCCCTGTGATGGTACATAGAGATGTTTGTTCTAAGCAGCAATAGAAAGCTTCCGGAATCTATTCCATTAAGAGGTGAAAATGTGAGTTGTTTTGGAGTTGTTTTCAGCAAAGTCACAATGATAGCACCATTATAGATATTTTAGGGACGTAATCCTGATCTTTTGGGTGGATGACCAGAATGTCTAGTTGGTTCACTGAGCCCTGGTTTTGACCCAATATGGTAATTCGTGAACTCTTAGGAGGCAGAAATATCCTAATCCTGTGCGAGCCAGGGACCCTTGGACTGTAACTGTCTTGTCTGCTTTTGATCATGAAGGAGACTCAGAGGCCCAAACCAGAATTCAGGAAAAAGAGCAATAGGATTGTGTTTAAAAAACACACACATGCATTTTTAACCAGTTTATTCCCTACAAAAAAATGAAGTACCAATTTTGTTTCCTCTTGTGCAGACTGAGAATAGACTTTATTACAGTGTATTCGAATTCCATTATGCCAAAACAGGATGACCTTTTGTTGTTTTGAATAATGGCCTTAGACCTGCAGGAAGCTGCATCTGATGAGAAACATGGTACCATAAAAGAAACCCAAAAACACCAAAGGCCTGCCACCATGCTCCCATTTCAAAGCACACCATAGAGAGCTAAGGACATGTGCACATGCCCCTTCCTAACTTGGGACCTCTTTACCCTCCACCCCAGCTGCGGGGTATTTCACGATGTGATGCTTAGAATGCTGAGATCAAGTATGAAAAGACCTTTTTTTTTTTTTTTTTTGGAGACAGAGTTTCGCTCTTGTTGCCCAGGCTGGAGTGCAGTGGCATGATCTTGGCTCACTGCAACCTCCCACTCTGGGGTTCGGGTGATTCTCCTGCCTCAGCCTCCCAAGTAGCTGGGATTACAAGCACCCACCACCATGCCCAGCTAATTTTTTTATTTTTAGTAGAGATGGGGGTTTCTCCATATTGTCTCGAACTCTTGACCTCAGGTGATCTGCCCACCTCAGCGTCCCAAGGTGCTGGTATTACAGGCGTGAGCCACTGCACTTGGCCTAAACGACTTGTTTTGAAAGAGACTGAGATTCCCCTTCTGGCTCTGTTCCTACCTGGTTGCGCAAACTTAGAACCTCTCTAAGCTTTGTTTCCTTAACTCTGAAGGATAATGATTTAAATCATTTTAAGGATTTCTAAAGCCCCGGTTCTTTATAAGAGAAGGTGGATAAAGATTATTTTCCTTCCGACTCTCTGCAGCGCTGTACCAAACCTGTGGACAAAGGGTCCTCTCAGTGGGACTGAGGCAAGCGGTCATTCCTTACGGTCAAAGTCCTGCCCTTCCTGACCATGTTTTCCTGAGTCGTAGCCTTTCTTGTGGGGAGCAGGGTATGAGGATTAAGATCCTGTCATGTCTTGTCCCAGCATGTGGGAGTGAGATCTGTGGTTTTTGCGACTTGATATTTAAGGGAAAATCATTCATCTTTTCCCAATTTTTGTTCCTCTTTCAGATTGATTCATGGTGCAAAGATCATAGCTACGTGATTGCTGGTTATTATCAAGCTAATGAGCGAGTGAAGGATGCCAGGTACGTGGATGCGGAACCGTCTGTAGGCGAGGAAGTGAGCACATGACAGGCAGAGCCTATCTCTCGTGTGCTTTTCGACCAGATACGAAACCTGTGAGACCCATGCCCCTTCCCTCTGTGCTTATTTATAGTATCTGAGGCAAACTGTGGTGTGGATAATTCCAAACAACAGAAATTCCAAACATTTCTATTAACTTTGGGATTCTGTTCTGTGTCTTCTTTATTTTGCATGAAGGGAATTCATACAATGAAAGCGACAGTCGGGGTTCCGGTTTCTGTCCCTGCTCAGCTCTGCCTTGCTTCCTCTTCCCAGACTAGGGGTGGTGGTGGGCAGAGCACTGGGAAGGAATGCTGCTCTATTTGCCAGCAAATAGACCAGCCTGTAGGTTTGGGGTCAGTACTCTGATGAAAATGTGGTATTTGCTGCCCCATTTATGCTGGTTCTTTCTTCCTTTTATCCGGATCCTTCCCCCACTGGGGCTCTCACTAATAACAAAGCTGAGAATTTTTCTGTATGTCTGTGTCATCTTGGTCCCAACAGAAAAACAGAGGACACGCTCGGGTTGGGATCGTCTGAGAAGGGCTTAATAAGCAGGCTGTTCACAAGTCATGGGCCGTACATAAGAGAACGCACAGGGGGTCGTGCAGTAACCAAGACTGGCAACAACAGTCCAGAGGGTGGGGAGGAAGGTGCTGGGTAAAGAAGTCCACCTTGAGAAGAGCAGTGCCCTTAGGCAGGTGGCCACAGCCAGCCTGACATGGCCTCCCATCTGGGGAGGGGTGGCCCAGAGCAGTCAGTACCTGATGTCCCTCTTTCATTTTCCTTTGGCTTAACACAGCCAGAAGCCAGACGGGCAGCTGGAAAGTCCACACAGTATATAACAGGGGCATGCGTCATGCTGCCCTGACGTGGCTTCCTCATGTTGTCGGATAGAGCCGACCCTCCAGTGTCCAGGGAGATGGGGGTGCAGTGAAAGGCCCTGCCATTGGGTCCGCTTGCTCAGCACAGATAAGAAGGTGAGCTCGAGCACTTTGGAAATAATACTGTAAGCTGGTGACCGCATTGCTATCACTGATGAGGCACCAGTGTTTCTCATGAGAAACATGGTATCATAAAAGAAACCCAAATTTAGAAACATAATTATCTTACCCTTTTGGAGGGCTGGGTCCACGCACTGGATCCTGAGGGAGGCAGATGTCTTAGGAGATGCGGCGCTCAAAGTCAGTCCACTGAAGCGTCTGCTGGGGCGGTTGGGAGCGCATGGAAGCCTCATGCACGCTGGCTCTTCTGCTGCTTCCTCTGAGCCCATGAGCAGCACTGGCCTGTCCGGCTTCAGCACATCTCTTCTGACTCTCACTGGGATGTCCTCTGTTTGATATTACCTGCCACCCTTTGTTGATGACTCCGTGTCTCCTGTCCTTCACTGAGCGAGAGCCTACCCACAGGGCCACATCCATCTTAGTCTTTGTTACATGAAACACTAGGTGTGGGCTGGGGAAAGCGCAGTCCTCTGGCCCTTGCCCTCCTGTGGCTGAGTTAAACATGAAGGACAGTGCAAACGCAGGCTGCAGTGCAGGACAGTGGCCCCTGCAGGGGGCTTGGCGGCAGGGCCCGGGAGACTTAGACCTGGTAGAATGATCCCAGAAGCCACAGGGCACGATGTCCTGTAAACCAGGCCCTCGAGAGTGGGCAGGGCCTTGTCAAGTGCAGATGTAGAGACCAGGAGGTCAGCATTCCTGGTTGGGGGATAGAAGACACAGGTGAACACGTGGCAGTGGCTGGGGCCGTGCCCACATGGAGGGAGATGCTAGGAAGTAAGGCTGCACAGGTAGGTTGGGCCACACCTAAGGGCTCCTCCGTGCTCAGAAGCATTTTGAACTTCACCTTGCAAGCAGTGGGGAGCACCCTTGGCAGGAATGTGTTCCTGGACCAAGCAGTGTCTCCCGCGGCTGTCCCTGCAGAAGGGAGAGGAGACTGGGCAAGTGGGAATGGCATCAGGTTGTCAAATGAGTGCAGGGGCCTCCCTTTCCTTAACCCCTCACGCGCAAATCCGTGTCTGATGTGGTCACCCCACGTGGACCCGTGCAGGCTGTCCTGTCCTCCTCTCTGCACACACCTCATCTGGCTCACAGCCCTTATGTTCTTACCTCTGTGCTGACCTCATTACAGCCCAACCTGGAATTATCCTACTCAGACACAGTTTTCCTGCTCTCCATACCTTCTAGAATGTCGTCCCTGTCCTCACCTAGTCCACGTCCTTCTGCATCCTCTAGGAGGTTTGCAGTCCTTCATTAATAGACTTTTAAATGCATCCCGAGCAGCCATTTGTCAGATGTGTAGAGAGGATAAACCTTAGGTAGGGGTCTGCAACCCTGGAATAGGGAATCCACCCCCCCGTGTGCCCAGTTGTTTGAGGAGGAAACCTCAGGTAGTTAATGCTGTCCTATCCTTGGGCTCTGTTAGAGTCATTTTATTTCATCCTCACAGCAATGCACAAGTGAAGAAACTCCAGCCAGAGAAGGTGGCTTCTCAGAGGCCACATGGCTTGGGAGCTTAGGAGCTAGGATCTTGCCAACTTCTGACTTAAGTATGGTTTTGCTTTTGCCTGGAAAACCTTCCCCTCTCTTCAGCCAGACCTAGCTGAAAATTTACTCTTATTCTAGAAATATTGCCTGATTCACAGTGTCTTGCAGCATGAATTGGAGCTAAGTAGACCTGGATTCAAATTCTAGGTGACTTACTGATGCGCCTCCTTGGGCCTCCGTGGCCCTATCTGTAAAATGGAGCTGAGTTCGTGCCTCAGAGAGTAGTCATGAGGACAGAATGAAATAGCGCAGCGTGTTTGGCCTTGTGCTTGGTTTACAGTAGTGGCTGGTGCTGTTACTAGTGCTGCGATGACTTTTTCTATTATTTGTCTAATGTAGTGTTTATAACTTTTATGAATTTCCTAAACCTTAGGTCATTCTATCAAGTTTTATTATATGATTTGTTGTTGACCAGTGTTTTGCTTCATAGTTAGCATTTGATATGGGCAGGTTTCAGTGCCTGGCAGAGAGCCCTGGCCTGAGGCAGACACTCAGGAAGAAGCTTTTAGATACACAGCATAAGATGGCACCTACACGCTGGTCCAACGTGGTGCTGTTGGGAGGGTGAGCAGAGGAGTCTGCCTTCAGGATGCCTGCAGTTTTGGTTGGCAGCTGTGTCTTTCTAGGAACAAGGAGTTCCTGACAGCAGGAACCACAGCGGGGCAGTCTTCATTCAGGATGAAGTGGATCAGTATTGGAGATTCAGTGCCTAAGACAGAGAAATGCAAAGTTGGCAGCTCTTTCCGATACTTTTGACAGTTCATTAACTACAGATTTTTTGGGGGGTGGGTGGGGAGCAGACAGAGCCTCACTCTGTCACCCAGGCTGGAGTGCAGTGGCATGATCTTACCTCACTGCAACCTCCGCCTCCTGGGTTCAAACTATTCGCCTGTCTCAGCCTCCCGAGTAGCTGGAATTACAGGCACCTGCCACCACGCCTGGCTAGTTTTTGTATTTTTAATAGAGACGGGCTTTCACCATGTTGGCTAGGCTGGTCTCGAACTCCTGACCTCAAGTGAGCCACCCGCCTCAGCCTCCCAAAGTGCTGGGGTTACAGGCATGAGCCACCACACCTGGCCAACTACAATTTTTATTTTATTTTATTTTATTTTATTTTTGAGGTGGAGGCTTGCTCTGTCACCCAGGCTGGAGTGCAGTGGTGCGATCTCAGTTCACTGTAAGATCCGTCCCCTGGTTCACACCATTCTCCTGCCTCAGCCTCCGAAGTAGCTGGGACTACAGGCGCCCACCACCACGGTTGGCTAATTTTTTTGTATTTTTTAGTGGAGACGGGGTTTCACTGTGTTATCCAGGATGATCTCCATCTCCTGACCTTGTGATCCGCCCGCCTCAGCCTCCCAAAGTGCTGGGATTACAGGCGTGAGCCACCGCGCCCAGCCACAAAGTTTTAAACTTCTTTTAAAATAATAAATTTTAGGCCAGGCATGGTGGATCACACCTGTAATCCCAGCACTTTCAGAGGCCAAGGCGGGAGGGTCACTTGAGCCAGGAGTTCAAGACCAGTCTGGGCAACATAGCAAGACCTCATCTCTACAAAAAAATACAAAAATTAGCTGGACATGGTGGCCTATGCCTGTGGTCCCAGCTACGAGGGAGGGTGGGGTGGGAAGATGACTTGAGCCTGGGCAGTTGAGGCTGCGGTGAGCCATGATCTCGCCACTGTACTCCAGTCTGGGCAACGGAACAAGACCCCATCTAAAAATCGGTGAACAGAAAGATATATGCTTAGAATTCTTGAGCATCTAAAATGGTAGTTTTTCTTTTTAATGAGGTTTCTTTATCCTCTTCCCAATAAAAATCCCTGACCAGCATGATCAGTGTTAAGTACAAGGATAAGGGCTTTGCAAGCTCTTCATGGCAAGTGGCCCTGCCTTTTGCTTTCCAAGTTCCTCAGCAAATGCAGGAGCAGGCAGAGGTGGGTACACGGGCAGGCCTCCTGAGGGCTCTGTACTCGCTCCTCACCATTTGCCATCAGTGCTGTAGGGACCTGGCACCCACTGAGTCCTGGTTGGTGCAGTGAAGCACTGCCTTCCCTCTGTGCTAGGAGCAGCTGTCACGCTGCTTTCTTCAGTACGATTGACTTCTACCTGGAAAATCTCACTTTCCCTCTTAAGTCATATTTTTCTTAACACAGTCACATTTTTGTTTTTTTGTTTTTTTGTTTTTGAGACAGAGTCTTGCTCTGTCGCCCAGGCTGGGGTGCAGTGGCCGGATCTCAGCTCACTGCAAGCTCCGCCTCCCGGGTTTAGACCATTCTCCTGCCTCAGCCTCCCGAGTAGCTGGGACTACAGGCGCCCGCCACCTTGCCTGGCTGGTTTTTTTTTTGTATTTTTTAGTAGAGACGGTGTTTCACCGTGTTAGCCAGGATGGTCTCGATCTCCTGACCTCGTGATCCGCCCGTCTCGGCCTCCCAAAGTGCTGGGATTACAGGCTTGAGCCACCGCGCCCGGCCCACAGCCACATTTTTAAGTCATATTTTTCTTAACACTGCAGCCCTATAATCAGTACATCACTTTGTCAATTTTGAAAATGAAAATAGAATAATCATATAAAATAATTTTTTAAAACATTAATTTTTTTTAGCCTAATCACAAGGAAAGGATTGTAATTGTATATTGTGTGCTTTGTTAAATAACTCACAATAATCCATGTATTTTTATGACTGTTAAAAGAAAGATGGGGCCGGGCGCGGTGGCTCACGCCTGTAATCCCAGCACTTTGGGAGGCCGAGGTGGGTGGATCACGAGGTTAGGAGATCGCGACCATCCTGGCTAACACGGTGAAACCCTGTCTCTACTAAAAATACAAAAAATTAGCTGGGCGTGGTGGTGAGCGCCTGTAGTCCCAACTCCTTGGGAGGCTGAGGCAGGAGAATGGCGTGAACCCAGAAGGCAGAGCTTGCAGTGAGCCGAGATCGTGCCACTGCACTCTGGCCTGGGCAACAGAGCTAGACTCCGCCTCAAAAAAAAAAAAAGAAAGAAAGATGGATGGCTTGGTCCCTGCCACAAAAAGCTGAAACTCTTGATTGTGCGGGGCAGATAAGATGCACAGAAGGAAAGCAGCACGTGCCATGGACTCTGTGTTAGAGCCTCTTAGAAATAAATCCTCAGAGCTCCAACAGAGCAGGGGGCCTCGTCCAGGGCGGTTTAGCAGGGCTTTGTGGCGAGGGTGGCATGTCTTCTGTGCCCTGAAAGAGGGGAAGCAATTCAGTAAGGAGGGCTTGGTGTGGAGGGCCAGACAGGGGACAGTGTCAGTGAAAAGATGGGCATGTGAGGGAGATGACATGTAGGCAGATTTCCTGACATGGAAGACACAGCATTGCCCCTGTGGCTGAGCATGGTAGCTCAGCTCAGACGAAGGCCTGCCTCTGCCAGCCTGAGAATGGTAGCCTTCATCTTGCAGGCAGTGGTGAGCAGTAGTCTGTGGGGCCGTGAGCACCAGGGGATGCGATGGGAGTTCTGTTTTAGGAAAATTTAGTTCAGGAGAAACTTCAGGTTACATCAGAGAAGAAGAGCCTAAGCTGAGCTTCATAGCGCATGCCTGTGGTCCCAGCTGCTTGTGAGGCTGAGCAGGGAGGATTGATTGAGACCAGGAGTTGATGGCCATGATCGCACCTGTGAATAACCTCCATGCTCCAGCCTGGGCAACGAAGCGAGACTGTCTCTCTCTCTCTTTTTTTTTTTTTTTTTGACACGCACAGGTTGGAGTGCAGTGGCATGACCTTGGCTCGCTGCAACCCCCACCTCCTGGGTTCAAGCGATTCTCCTGCCTCAGCCTACCAAGTAGCTGGGACTACAGACGTGCACCACCACACCCAGCTAATTTTTGTATTTTTAGTAGAGACGGGGTTTCACCATGTTGGCCAGGCTGGTCTCAAACTCCTGACCTCAGGTAATCCACCTGCCTCAGCCTCCAAAAGTGCTGGGATTACAGGCATGAGCCACTGCACCCATCCGACCCTATCTCTTTAAAAAAGAGAGCAAGCGAGCCTAGAAATTATGAGACCAGTTAGGAAGCAGTTTTAGAAGCCCCTGCCTGAAGGAAATAAATGGCAGGGAGAATGCAGGAAGGGAGGGCAGAGAAAGGACCTGTGACCTGCAGGGTGGGAAAGAGCAAAGGAAAAGGTGGCCTCAGGTTGGAGAGGCTGGAAATGGGCTGGCCTGCTTGAGTGTGGTGGGTTCCCGCAGGGAGGCTTTTGAGGGGGTAGCAGTCTTGGGGCCATCAGGCAGTGGTCAGGAGACTTCCAGGTGCTGCTCTGCAAGGGAATGGGGTAGATGGCAGATTGCACAGAGCTGTGGTGAGGACATGGCGCAAGACTAGCGGCTTGTTAAAGAAGTTGAAGAAACAGGCGTGGAAGGGAAGAGGGAGGCTGGACAGCAGCTAGAGAGAACCAGTTCAATGCTTTTGTTTTTCCCTGAAAATAAAGTCTTACACAGATTTGAAGGCAGAACTGGGGCTCGGGCACAGAAAGAATATAAATAAGGCCCCTGAGGAGAAGGCCCCTTCCCGACATAGGCTAGAAGAGTAACTTTGTGTTTGGAGACATGGAGCAGGAATGGTGTAGGAGCTGCTCTGTGATTAGTTCTATTAACTTAAGGTAGAAAGGTAGCATTTATCAGGGTTGGATGGCGGCAGGGCCAGAGCCAGCAGTGAAGGCTCATGAGCATGGAGAAGATGTGGAAAGGCTGAGGAATTTCTCAAAGGGTGATGGACCACCAGCTGCCCTGAGGTTGCTCTTACTTGTTGCAGTGGACAGGTTGCTTTGCTAGCGTGCAGATGGAGAAGGCCAGCCCGGGAGACTTGGGGTTTGGCCCAGGGGCTGGCAGGTGCCCTGCAGTAGACTTTATCTGCCTGCTTCACGCTACTCTCCACTAGGTTCTTGGGAGCCTTCCGTTAGGAGATGCCTCTCAAGATCCCATCACCAGGGCTTTCTGGTTGGAGTGAGGCAAGGACCTGCTTTGCATGATGCACCCTGTTACCTAACAGTGTTCCCCGTCCTTGCTGGCCACACCCATCACAGTGGGGCTGTCATCACCAAGAGCCACTTTAAATGGGCAAAACATATTTACCTGGCAGGGGAAACACCAAGATCACAAAGGTGGTTTTCCCAGGGCAAGGTTCGTCCGTTGCACTCCGGATGTGCTGACCCTGCGATTTCTTCATATGTGGGGAACTGCCCTCATACTCTCCCCAGCAATATAAATAAATAAGTAGGCTGGGCACAGTGGCCCATGCCTGTAAGCACTTTGGGAGGCCAAGGCAGTAAGATTGCTTGAGGCCAGGAGTTCAAGACCAGCCTGGGCAACATAGCAAGACGTCGTCTCTACAAAAAAAAAAAAAAAAAAAAAAACACTAAAAAGTAACTAAGTAACTGGGTGTGGTGGCCTGTGCCTATAGTCCCAGCTACTCAGGAGGCAGAGGTGGTGGAGTTGCTTGAATTTGAGGTTACATTGAGCTATGATTACATCACTGCACTCCAGCTTGGGCAACAGAGCAAGACCCTGTCTCTACCAAAAAATTAAATAAGTAAACCGGTGAAGCTAGCACGTGCAGCCTGTTGACTACGCCAGTCTTTCTGTCATTGCTTGTTAAGTCTTGGTGGTGTTGACTGTGCCTTTTGTAAACAGTGTTGGATGGCATTGACTAGAATGTGGTAGCCTGACTATTTCTTTGACAGTCCAAACCAGGTTGCAGAGAAGGTGGCCTCCAGAATCGCCGAGGGCTTCAGCGACACTGCACTCATCATGGTAAGTCGCTTCTGTACAGCATGCGGGAGGCCCTTGCACCTCCCCTCACCAACATGGAGCTTGCTCTGCGGCGGTTTCCTTTCCGCTAACCCCTTCATTCATTTATCTGCTTGAGACCATTGCCGCCTCTTGCAGTTTTCTCCCAGCTGCAGACCAGTTGAATCCCAAACCGTGGCTTATGTGCTCCCACATCACTACACAAGTGGGAGTGGGGTCCCCTGCCAGCAGCAGCACCTGGGAACTTGTTAGAAATGCGAATTCCCAGGCACCCACCCCAGATCCCACTGAATCAGAAATGTGGGGGGTGGGGCCCAGCAGTTCATGTTCAGACACCTTCTAGGTGATTCTGATCTGAACATGCCAAGTGCGAGAAGCACAGAATTAGAACAGCCAGCACAGCCTCTAGGGGCGTAGGGAAAGAAGGCACTTGTATGTGAGCAGATGACATCGAGGGCCTTGCTGAACAGCCTTGATTCAGACAGAATCCTAGGATGAGGGAAGAAGTTATATTTGGAAGCTTCGCTTTTGTGAAAAAACAGTGAAGGACTTGACATTTTCCTGCCTAACACAACAGTTTTCCTCGGGCCAGACGCTCGTGCCACTCTGCATACCGGCTCTGTGGGAAGAGTCTCTGCCCCAGCCAGCATGGGCACTGCTGCAGGGAGAGCCCCGAGGAGGCGCCTGTCGCTGCTGTTTGGCTAGCATTCTGTTCACTCTCATGTCCTTTGCCTTGTGCTCAGGTAGACAACACCAAGTTTACGATGGACTGCGTAGCGCCTACGATCCACGTGTACGAGCACCATGAGAACAGATGGCGGTGCAGAGACCCACACCAGTGAGTGCGCCCTATGCCGCCGCGCAGGCAGGGCTTTGTCAGCGCCTGGCCACGCGAGAGCCGCTCTCGCCCAGCCTGTGTTTTCAGTTAGTGTTTTCTCCAGAGGCATGGTACCAAGCATATTCCCCAGCTCCTGTAGGCCCCAGTGCTCCAGCGCTTCCAGGCGGTGGAGGGAACCTCAGTGGTATTCACAGGTCTTCCCACCCCAGGCCCTAGGGCACAAACACTCTTCTTCCCAGGCCTTTGCTTTGGTGTATCTGTGGCCACTCAGAAAGCTTCAGTCATCTGCCACCAACTTTCTCAAAATTCCATGTGAAGGGAGTCCCTTCCACGTATTAACCATGTTTTCTATGCTGTGTACGTCTTCATGCGTTTGAAATGCCCATGTTTCTGAGTACTCTGCGCCATCTCTCCTCATACCACTGTGCATATGGCTGGCCTTCTCTCTTGATGCTGTTACAAGCCGCCCATTTTCACTGTTAGATGCTGACTTCTTCATGTTTGACCCGTAGTGACTACTGTGAAGACTGGCCGGAGGCACAGAGGATCTCAGCCTCACTCCTGGACAGCCGGTCCTACGAGACGCTTGTGGATTTCGATAACCACCTGGATGACATTCGGAATGACTGGACAAACCCAGAGATCAATAAAGCTGTCCTGCACCTGTGCTAGGCAGGCACCGCCATGACTGGGCTCCAGGCCTTTCCACTACGTTGAAGAAGAAAACCTATTTTTAAATGTAAATAAAATATCTTGTAGCCTGTGTGGAAAGCTGACCGTTTTAAGAAGTGGCATGTGCCTTGAAAGGGGGCAGAATGTTCAGTCGGTCGTGTTTTTAACAGAGTCTCTAGAAGAGGTGCAGACATCCCGTCTGACTGTCCCTGTGGACTCTCTCAGTTGTATGTTGCTATAATCCTCCAAATCAAAGCTCTTTCTGCTTGTGCAAGATTGTTCCTATTAAACAGTTTTAACTAACCTTTTATAATCTGGAGAGAATACTTTTTAAGGCTTTTGAACTATCTTTTTTTAAAAAAAAAAAGCCCACATCTTATACTCCATTGAATGTGTTTGTGAGTTTTTATCCTGTTTGAATTTTGATGTCCAGGTGTCCTGGGATCAGGGTAGGCACGTGGAGTGCCGGTGCTGAGCTGTTTGAGAAGCTCTGTGTGGGTGTTTCTGTCGTCAGGCTGGGCTGTGAACAGCACTGTTCCACGTGGTGTCGGCTCACAGAGGCGCTGCAGCTCTGCACAGTGGGAGTGACACCACTGATGCCACAGAAGCCTTTCTCCTTAGGGGCAAAAGCAAACATCGCTGGTAACAGGAGCTCAGGGTGGTACTCTTCCGCCACCCAGAAAGCTCACATGCCTGCAGGGCCAGGAAAGGGAAATGATCATTTCTTTTGTATTAGGAAAACAAGACTTAGACTTCCCGAGTTGTACAGAGTGACGTCTGTACTTTTTATACTTACAACATTTGGTCAAGTTTTCTAACCAAACCTTAGGAAACTGAGAGGGAAGCTTTGTGGTACCTTTACCTTTTTTCCGTTTTATATGAATTATTTTGTACAAAGTTCAGAGAGCAGTACCTTTCCTACTGTCTTTTCTTCGACTCCATGGAGGAATTTGTAACAATCAGTGTGACCTACTGAAAGGGTTTGTGATACAGCAGTCACTATTTTCTCTTAACACATAGGAAAAAAGTTCAGACATCGCTACAATAAATGTGCTTTATTGGATCCACCAAATTCTCTCTTCCCCTTTCTTCAAATACCTCTTACTCTTGATTTTTTAAGCTGGCGTTCTCTCACATGGGGGGCACAGGAAAGAGCGAGGTGCCTGTGCAGCCCCCTTCTCTCCCCTGCCCTCAGATGCCAATACATCACAGCTGGAGCGAGATCTTGTTGCGAATGGGCTTGGGTTTGTTTCATAAAGGGAGAAGAATCACCTCCAGCGTTTGCGCGTAAGAAGCTGTTTTGTCCTGAGACTGAAACAGCAGCATAGGCCACCTCCAGTTAGAAGTCCAGGGGAACTGGCAGAGCTACTTGGAATGAAGGTGTGGTGAGGGCTAGTTTGGGAGGCATTTTAACAATACAGCCTTCCTATAAACCTTTCAAGGTGGCTTTCCCTCTGTCACCTCCCCGCGGAATTATTTTGCTTGGTTCTCCTCCTGCCTCCCAGGAGCATGTGCTGTCTTCTATTTTGGATTTAGGCCGAAGCTTAAGTCCCATAACCTGTTCCCTGTCTATGGCTGGGTCAGGCTTAAATTTTCCAAAGAAAGCATGTGAGATACCCTGAAGGGAAGGATGTATTTGTGAAAAGCGAAAACAGATTTCCAAAGTGCAGATAGCCGCTCCTATATTCCTTGTAAAAATAGCAGAAACCTCTGCTGAGCCCTTACACCCTGTGCTGGCCCCTCTCTCTTGGTCTGCACACACTGTGCTGTGTGGCCTGTGCTGCCTCCCTCTTACCACCTCCCCCAACAAGTAGAGTCTGGCCCTGGGCTTAGTTAGGCTCTATCTTGCCCCACCCAGGATGAAAGAACAAGCCTGTTGCAGACCCACCGGAAACTTACTCACTCTGCCTTTTTGTGGAAAAGACAGAGGAGCAACGCGAAGTGCGTTTATATGTTGAAAATCTGCCCTGCAAAATGTTGAAGCCAGGTCCAGTGCTATGCACCTGTAGTTCCAGCTACTCAGGAGGCTGAGCAGAAGGATGGTTTGAGGCCAGGATTTCGAGGCCAGCCTAGACAACTAGCAAGACCCCATGTCTTAAAAAAAAAAACAAAAAACTAACTGTGAAAGGGGTTGCACCTATGTTGATGTACGTTTAGACACACCTGTGTTTAGAGCCAGCCGTCTGCTTACAGTCATTCTGGTCGCCATTTTCATCTTTCATAGCATCCATCCATTAAGAAGTAAGACACATACATTATTAGTTTATATGAAAATGTCATATTCTGTTTCTAGTCATGGTTACCTTTAAGATCCGAGGATAGTAAACATGAAAGATAGGCAGTAACTTCATAAATACTCTAAAAAGCAGTGCACTTACTAAGGAAAATCAACTTTGCTAATCTAATGAAATTGGATTGCTTTAGAGCAGAAAACTAAGAAATCTTTGTTAAATTTTCAAGCCAATTTTCCATGGATCTGGTATTTGTAAGCCTCCTAGATGTAAAAAGTCCTTGTATAATTAGCTTTGGTTTATTTTGTTTTTAGACAGGGTCTCGCTCTGTCACCCAGGCTGGAATGCAGTGGCAGGATCATAGCTTGTTGCAGCCTTGAACTCCTGGGCTCAAGTGATCCTCTAGTCCGTCCTGATATTATTTTAATAGCGTATTTTTCTGGTAGTTGTGTTGAAAAACCTATTGTTTCTGCAAAGTGTGTTTCTCAGCTTTTCACACTTGCCTTTTTTGTTTTGTTTTGCATTGGCAAGACAGTGTTTCCAAAACCACCTTTTTAGCATTTACACTTCTCTCGCCACAGTAGCTACTTTATGGCATCATGGTAAATGGAAGCAGAAAAATAGCCTTGAGCAGCAAACTCTATACCCTATGGACATTTTTAGCAATTTTAGTGAAGATAGCTGAACTTAAAAATAGACTTCCGCTTTAGTAATTGACATTTCTTGAGGCTTCCCATCAACTCTTAGTGCCTCTTATGCATTGGACTTTTTTTTTTTTTTTCAGTTCAATCAAAAGCCTGGTAGGAATTGCTAGCGTTGCCCCTGCCAACTCTCAGGTATGTGGTGTCTTAATCTGACTTCATTTCCATACATCTCAGAATCTGGGAGATAATGTAAATATTTTCATCCTCATAAAGTTGACTTGTTACTCCTTAAAATGCTCACAATATCCTTGAATGGGACATAATATCTAATTGAGTTTGTTGTTTCTTAGAAGTGAATCACCACGCCGGGCGCGGTGGCTCAAGCCTGTAATCCCAGCACTTTGGGAGGCCGAGGCGGGTGGATCACGAGGTCAGGAGATCGAGACCATCCTGGCTAACATGGTGAAACCCCGTCTCTACTAAAAATACAAAAAATTAGCCGGGCGTGGTGGCGGGCGCCTGTAGTCCCAGCTACTTGGAGGCTGAGGCGGGAGAATGGCGTAAACCCGGGAGGCGGAGCTTGCAGTGAGCCGAGATCGCCCCACTGCACTCCAATCTGGGAGACACAGCGAGACTCCGTCTCAAAAAAAAAAAAAAAAGAAGTGAATCACCGGCTGGGCGTGGTGGCTCATGACTGTAATCCCAGCACTTTGGGAGGCCGAGGGGGCTGGATCACCTGAGGTGAGGAGTTCGAGACCAGCCTGACCAATATGGTGAAACCCCGTCTCTACTAAAAACACAAAAAGCAGCCGGGTGTGGTGAAGTGCACCTGTAGTCCCAGCTACTTGGGAGACTGAGGCAGGAGAATTGCTTGAACCCGGGAGGCGAAGGTTGCAGTGAGCGGAGATCATGCCACTGCACTCCAGCCTAGGCAGCAGAGTGAGACTCTGTCTCAAAAAAAAAAAAAAAGTGAATCACTGTTCTTCTGAGGAGCCTTTTTTCCCTTTTAGGATTAACTTCTTAGAGAAGATGTTTCCTTGCAGGTTTCTGAAGTGCTGCCATTGGAGAAGCGATCTGAAGACTTCTGTGGAATAGGAGATCTAGCCCAGCTTTAGAACAGCTGAGAATCGTGTTCTCCTTGGTCTTTTGCTTTCAGAGCCAAGTGACAGGCACCCCCACAGCGGCCACTTGAGTTTGACTAGAGGAGCCCTTTGGCTCCCACTTGCTGTGTTACCTTGTAAAGCAGAATAGCATCCTGTATTTAGTGCTGGCTGAAAAAATTCTAGATTCCATAAATACACCTAAAGAACTGCAGTTCAGAATACTCATGACGTTCTGTGGCCCAGGTGCCTGCCCTCTCGGCCCCTGAAGGCAGCACCCCCAAGTTCCACCAAGCACCCTGGGTGCTCACCCTCACTGAGGAGTTCAGTGAAACCTCTAAGGTCAGCCAGGATTCAGTAGCCTCCAGGTTCTTCTCTCTGGATTCCCTTTGTTACTAAGAATATGGATTCTTCTTCAAGGCTGGACTTTCCCAAAAAGAATCTTGTTCTTGCTTCCAGCAGTGCCTGTTTCCCATTCTCTGTGTGTGTGTGTGTGTGTGACAGTCTCTCTCTGTCACCCAGGCTGGAGTGCAATAGTGCGATCTCAGCTCACTGCAACCTCCGCCTCCCAGGTTCAAGTGATCATCCCACCTCAGCCTCCTGAGTAGCTGGAATTAGAGGCACCCACCACCACGCCCAGCTAATTTTTATATTTTTGGTAGAGACGGGGTTTCACCATGTTAGCCAGGCTTGTCTCAAACCCCTGACCACAAGTGAGCCACCCACCTCGGCCTCCCAAAGTGCTGGGATTCCAGGCATGAGCTGCCGCACCTGGTCCCCATTCTTAAGATAACCCGGCAGAGCTTCAACAGCCCCTGCCATTTCCACTAGCAGGGGGAGCTAGTGTTGGGGGTTAGGGTGCTGCTCCCAAAGCCTCCTGGGGGCAAATCCCAGCCGTACCACTTTCTAGCTCTGTGGCCTTGGGCAACTTACCTCTTGGTGATAACACCTGCTTGCATGGGTATTATGGAGACCAGAACGCTTTTGCTAATACTTAGCAGAATATTAGAGCCATGATGAAAAAAGTTCTTAACTTGTTTTTTGTTGTTGTTGTTGTTTGGTAAACATAGAACATTCTGTTGACCAGATTGACCTGAGAGGTACTTATTCATAGGAAACCTTCAGTGAACATTTATTGAATGAGTGAATCAAACCATTCATTCCCAAATTAGAGCGGTTTACATCTGCCTTCCCAGCAACCCTATGACAGTTCCATTTGACAGACAAGGAAACCAAGGCCCAGGCTGCAGAAGTGACTGTCTGAGGCTGCACACCCAGTAAGCCGCAGAGGGTGGGCAGAGGACTGCGCCAGGCGGCCCCGCTGCTGCCACAGAGGAGCAAAGAAGCACCTCTTCCTCTACTTGCCATCCTCCCTTCCCCATTCTTGCTCACCCCCCACCCCAGTTTTAATACATTTTCTTCCTTCCTTTATACAAAATCGATGTATGTTCATGGTAGAAAATCAAAGAGAAAATAAAAATTCCATTCTCCCATGCCCCCTCCTTCACTAGACAAGCGTAAGAAAGACAGAAAGTAGTGAAACCGGCAGGGATTTCGTGAACACCTTTATTGTCCCAGATCCTGAGATACAAAGAAATGGAAAGCATGGCGCCTGCATATGAGGAGCTTACAATGTAATTTAAGAAGTCAAAGGTGGGCTGGGTGCAGTAGCTCATGCCTGAAATACCAGCACTTTGGGAGACCGAGGTGGAAGGATCACTTTAGGCCAGGAGTTCACGACCACCCTAGACAACATACTGAGACCCCCATCTCTACAAAAAAATAAATAAAATTAGCCAGATGTGGTGGGGCACACTGTAGTCCCAGCTACTCAGAAGGCTGAAGCAGGAAGATTGCTTGAGCCCGAGAGATTGCGGCTGCAGCGAGCCATGATTATGCCATGGCACTCCAGCCTGGGTGACAGAGCAAGACCCCATCTCTCTCTCCCTCTCTCTTTTTTTTTTTTTGGTAACAGGGTATTGATATGTTGCCCAGGGTAGCCTTTAACTCCTGGGCTTAAGCAATCCTTCTGCTTCAGCCTCCCAAAGCGCTGGGTTTACCTGAGCGACCACACCCAGCACCCCATTTCTTTTAAAAAAAAAAAAAAAGCTAAAGGTATAAATACAAGTAAAACATTACAAAGTTTGTGCAGATTCCTGGGCTCAGGTCCAGAGAATTCAGATTCATTGAGATTTGGGGCCCAAAGCCTGCATTTTTAGCAGGTAAATTCAGGCCATGCTATGAATAACCCTGATCTTTAACCAAAACCTGCATTTTACTATGAAGGATTTCTTATTATTATTATTATTATTATTGAGACAGAGTTAGTCTGTCACCCAGGCTGGAGTGCAGTGGCACAGTCACGACTCAATACATACAGCCTTGACCTTCCAGGCTCAAGCCATTCTCCCACCTCCGCCTCCCAAGTAGCTGGGACCACCAGTGCGTACCACCACACCTGGCTAATTTTTTTTTTTTTTTTATGGAGACGAAGTCTCACTATGTTGCTTAAGCTGGTCTGGAACTCTCGGCTTCAAGCAATCCTCCCACCTCAGCCTCCCAAAATGCTGGGATTACAGATAGGAGCTACCGCACCTGGCCTAAGAATATCAGATATGCAGAAATAAAGCAATTTGGCCACTAGCACATGTTCAACCAGGGACTGCAGAATTGGGCCATAAGGTTGAACGCTATGAAATTGCTAATTTACTAGGTCAAAACCTCAAAACATCAGCAATTTCACAGGAGTCGACCTCACAGAATTCAGGCCTCCTGAATGAACTCTGTTATCTGTCTCCACAGGAGGCCATCTGATTTTCTTCTCTTTCAAAATGCATTGCACAGAGAATGCGTGAACGTGATCTTGCTTAAGAACACTGGAGCAACACGGAGTAGACACTGTGAGCCATCTCCGCCCTGGAGCCAGGACGGCAAGAAAGGACAGGGCTTTGCACTGCCTTCTGTCTCCCAAAGCATCCTACACATAGAAGACCTAGTTGTTTTTGGTGTTTTGTTGTTGTTGTTGTTGTTTTGGGATGGAGTTTCACTCTTGTCACCCAGGCTGGAGTGCAATGGCACGATCTCAGCACACTGCAACCTCCATCTCCCGGGTTCAAGCGATTCTCCTGTCTTTGCCTCCTGAGTAACTGGGATTACAGGTGCCCACCACTGCACCTGGCTAATTTTTGTATTATTAGTAGAGACGGGGGTTTCACCATATTGGCCAGGCTGGTCTCGAACTCCTGACCTTAGGTGATCCGCCTGCCTTGGCCTCCCGAAGTGCTGGGATGACAGGCGTGAGCCACCGCGCCTGGCCGTAGTTGTTATTTTTACTTAGTTTTTGAGAAGTTGAGTCTCTAGTCTGTTACGTACTCCCCACTTCCAGCAGGCAGCTCTGTAGCAAGGCCTCTCTGTCAGCTGCCTCTCTGGTCTCTGGGGCCCTGGCCCAGTCCCTGCGTATGCAGGACATGCCCCCAGAGGCAGGGTATTGATCCCTATTTCCTTCAAAATAGCTCTACCTTTGTCACCAGGATAATGGCTTGTTGGGTTTTGTTTTTTTTAATCCAAACACAAAAAGGTACAAACTAAAAAAGCAAAATCACCTACAATCCCCCCGTTTGCTGAATATCCTTCTAATCATCTCTCTCCTAAATGTTGGGATTCTTTATTTTTGGCTTCTGAAGTCTTACATTTAAATTCGTTGATAGAGATGTATGGTGGAACACTTTTTTTTTTTTTAGACGGAGTCTCACACTGTCACCTGGCTGGAGTGCAGTGGCGCGATCTCGGCTCACTGCAACCTCCACCTCCCGGGTTCAAGTGATTCTCCTGCCTCGGCCTCCCGAATAGCTGGGATTACAGGCGCCCGCCACCACGCCCAGCTAATTTTTTGTATTTTTAGTGGAGATGGGGTTTCACCATGTTGGCCACGCTGGTCTCGAACTCCTGACCTTGTGATCCACCCACTTCAGCCTCCCAAAGTGCTGGGATTACAAGCATGAGCCACCGCACCTGGCCGGAACCCCTTTTTTTTTTTTTTTTTTGAGATGGAGTCTCGCTCTTATTACCCAGGCTGGAGTGCAATGGCGCCATCTCAGCTCACTGCGACCTCTGCCTCCCGGGTTCAAGCGATTCTCCTGTCTCAGCCTTCCGATTAGCTGGGATGACAGGCATGTGCCACCATGCAGGCTAATTTTATATTTTTAGTAGAGATGAGGTTTCTCCATGTTGGTCAGGCTGGTCTCGAACTCCCGACCTCAGGTGATCTGCCCACCTCAGCCTCCCAAAGTGCTGGGATTACAGGCATGAGCCACCGCGCCCGGCGGTGGAACACTTTTATTGGCCAGATTATACTTCAAGGCCGGGCACGGGGGCTCACACCTGTAATCATAGCACTTTGGGAGGCCGAGGCAGGCGGATCACGAGGTCAGGAGATCGAGACCATCCTGGCTAACACGGTGAAACCCCATCTCTACTAAAAATACAAAAAATTAGCCGGGCTTGGTGGCAGGTGCCTGTAGTCCCAGCTACTCGGGAGGCTGAGGCAGGAGAATGGCCTGAACCCGGAGGCGGAGCTTGCAGTGAGCCAAGATCGCACCACTGCACTCCAGCCTGGGTGACAGAGCGAGATGCCTCAAAAAAAAAAAAAAATTGTAATTCCTATTTTCAGGATTATGTAAACACTTCATTTCCAGAACCGCTGTTTCCCCACTATGTGAATACCCTACATTTTGTTTGTTTCCTCATCTTACATGTATTTGGCAGAGGGTGTTTTGAAAATAAAACTTATCTATTGACGTTTAAGAGGTACCCAGAAAAGGACACAAATCACAAGTGAATAGCTCAGTGAAGGTTCACAAGGTGAGCAAAAGGACAGGCTCCTGGAAGCACAACCAAGCACAAAAACCCAGGCTCTGAGACGCCCCAGCACCCAGGAGCCCTTGTGTCCACATCCTGGACTAGTTCTGTCTGGCTTTGAGCCTGTTAAGTGGGAGCAGACAGTAAGTATTCTTACTGTGTGTGTGTGATTCGCCTGTGACCTGATACGTAGCAATCTTTTCTTCATTTTCACCGCTGTGTGTTATTTTGTTTTATCAATGTACCCCAATTTATCTATTTCTATGTTGATGGATATTTGGGTTATTTCCAGATTTGGACTGATACAGCTAATGCTGCAGTTAACGTTCCTGCACGTGCCTTGCCACACAGCTATGTATGCTTTTCTTTCAGGATATGTAGCGTGGACTTGCTGGGGGTGTGTGTGTGTTCACTTTTCAAGATATGTTGCCAGTTTTACAAAGTGATTGTACGAGCTGAACCTCCCACCCACTGTGTCTGAGAGTTCCCATTTCCTCAGATCTTCAGGACTTTGCGCTGTTAGTCTTTTTTTTTTTTTGGTTTTGTTTTTTGTTTTTTGTTTTTTTTTTGAGACGGGGTCTCACTCTGTTGCCCAGGCTGGAGTGCAGTGGTGCAATCATGGCTCACTGCAGCCTTGACCTCTCGGCTCAACAATTCTCCCACCTCAGCCTCCTGAGTAGCTGGGACTACAGGTGTGTGCCACCACACCGAGCTCATTTTTTTGTAGAGACAGAGCTTTGCCCTGTTGCCCAGGCTGGTCTCAAACTCCTGGGCTCAAGTGATCTGCCTGCCATGGCCTCCCAAAGTGCTAGGATTACAGGCATGAACCACTGCACCCGGCCATTAGTCTTTTTGATTTTAGACATTTTGGTGGTATGTAGCAGTATCTCCTAGATTCTTGGTCTAAATATGAAAAATAAAATGATACAACTTCTGGACAATAACAGGAGGATATATTCATGACCTTGGGCTTGGCAAAGATTTTTTAAGAGGACACATAAATGATAAGTTGTGCTACATTAAAATTAAGAACTTTTGTTCATTAAAAAACAGGATGGTGAAAAGGGAAATCCCACAGTGGGAAATATTTGTAATACAATTACCCAGCAAAAGACTTCTTTGCAGAGCCAGGTGCCATGGCACACGCCTGTAGTCCCAGCTAGTTGGGAGGCTGAGATGGGAGGATCGCTAGAGCCCAGGAGTTTGAGGCTGCAGTGAGCTATGATCACACCACTGCACTCCAGCCTGCATGAGAGAGCGAGACCCCGTCTCCAAAAACAAAAACAAAAACAAAAAAGGCTTCTTTCCAGGTTAGGCACATCTCAAAAGAAGATATCCAAGCAGAGTAAACATATGAAAATTGCCTCACTAATGTCCTCAAAGAGAAGCCAAGTGAGAACATGAGTCTGTTTTTGTTTTTGTTTTTTTGTTTGTTGGAGGTGGAGCGTCCCTCTGTCGCCCAAGCTGGAATGCAGTGGCACGATCTCAGCTCACTATAGCCTCTGCCTCCAGGGTTCAAGGAATTCTCCTGCCTCAGCCTCCCAAGTAGCTGGGATTACAGGTGTGCACCACCACGCCTGGCTAATTTTTTTTTTGTATTTTTAGTAGAGACGGGGTTTCACCATGTTGGGCAGGCTGGTTTCAAACTCCTGAGCTCAAGTGATCCGCCCAACTCGGCCTCCTGAAGTGCTGGGATTATAGGCGTGGGCCACTGCACAGGGCCATGAGTCTGTTTCTTAATGGGAAGAAAATGTGTAGAAACAGAATCCTCTTTATGTGCACAGTCCAAGTGCCCTGGATCCCCCAGGACACTTTCACACGTGTGACTGAGTGTCAGAATGTCTTCAAACAAACAGCAGCCTCCACTGCCTCTTTCAGTCCCAGGCCCGAACATTGTTGAAACTCAGCCTCAGTACCTGGCCTGGGCACATAGGGAGTCTGAGGGTTTCAGCTGTGGATCTCCCCTGCACTGTTGAGTGGCTTTCCTCTGGGGGGCTTTTAAGAAAGGTACTGGAGTCCCACCCTGGCTGTCATCACCTACTGCCTCTACCAGCCTGGCCTCCCACCAGTCCTGCCCTGGAGCTCAGAGCAAGACCTCCCAGAATCTGATCGTTCTGTTAATCACCTATGATGCCTGGAATTCTCTCAGTGCCAGCTTTCTGAGGAGCTCAAAACCATTTGCAGACCCTGCTGGTAAAATGGCTGCCCTGAGGTCAGCTGAGCTCTGTGCTAAATTACTTCTGCAATAAGAGGCAGTTTTCCAAACTGTGCCTGAGAGTCCCAGAGACCCAGAGCTCCTCACCCACTGGAGGCCTTGGGAGGAAGGCAATGTTTAAAACAGATATTCTCAGACTCTCCCGTCAGGGTGGTGGTCTCCATGGTTACTGAGATGTGGTTCGCACAGTAGGTAGAGCATCTGCACACACAGCCACTCCACCTTTACACCTGGGCAGAGGGAAGCAGGCAGGACTGCGTCTGGGCAGGCGCGTAGGCTGGAAGTAGAGAAAGGAGGGATGCGTTTTCACTGGGGGACCCCTGGAGCAAAGCAGGTGGGGAAAAGTCCAGGACCCAAAGGAAGTGTCAGCTTCCCTGGGTATCTCCCCATCTTCAGCAAGGGGTGCCTTGGCTCACTTTCCATATGCACATCCCAAGCAGCCCACCCTGGCACAGCCCTGAGTGTTCTGAAGATCCCACATCTTCCCTGGACCTCCAGGAATGTTAGGCATAGCTGCTCTGAGCTGCCCCACCCAGACTCGACCTTTGAAAGTCTTACCCAGGCTGACTCACTGTCCTTCTATTACTCAGCCTTTCTGGGTGCTGTGTTTGGGATAACGGAAGGCACGAAGGGTAGCCTGGGGACTGCGGGCAGTGTTGAGAGTGTAATGGGGTGCGGGGAAGGCTACAGACAGGAAGGAACCTGAGTGCCTGGAGGGGTGGGGAGGTATCTGGGGAGGATGGAGCCCCAAGCAAGAAGGGTCTCAGGCGGGGCTCCCATTTGCGTGTCCGGGTGGCATGGGGGTGACAGCCTGTGGGGGTTTGGGCAGAGGTCAGGAGAGACAGCTGAGACAGCACAGGAAGCCCTTCCCGCCCCTAGCTGCCACCTCCTGTGCTGCGGGTCCACGCAGCGTCACTCCCTCTGTGCCTTGTGGGGCAGCCACTGGGGATGGACAGAGTCTGGCAGTAGGTACAGGAACCCTTGCCACAGTGGGTGACCTTGAACTCCTGAACTCAAGTGATCCACCTGCCTCAGCCTCCTAAAGTGCTAGGATTACAGGCATGAGCCCCGTGCCTGGCCGTGAACTTTATCTTAATTTTGAAATATGGTAGGGTTCGGTAGTTCATGCCTGTAATCTCAGAAATTTTGGAGGCTGAGGCAGGTGGATTGCTTGAGGTCAGGAGTTTGAGACCAGCTCGGGCAACATAGCAAACCCTGTCTCTTTTAAAAATCCAAAAATTAGATGAGCGTGGTGACGTGCATCTATAGTCTCAACTACTCAGAGGCTGAGGTGGGAGAATCACTTGAGCCCGGGAGGTCGAGGGTGCCATGAGACATGATTGCACCACTGCACACCGGCCTGTGTGACAGAGCAAGGCCCTGTCTCAAAATAAATTAATTAATTAAATAAAACAATAGTGGAGCATCAGGAAAAGAGATCTGGAAAGGGGGCACAGGGAAGGGGGAACCCTCCTGGGCCACCTGAAACCCCACTATGGGGATCACCAGCAGCCACCACCTCTGTCCCACCGCCATGTTAACGGTCCCAGCTGGGTATGGGGGGGACTGGATTCTGCTTTTCCTCCCTGAGGTCCCAGCCTCGAAGAGCTGAGTTCTCATGAGGAGACTGGAAACTCTCCTCCAAGCCTCTCAGAGTTGCAAGGAAATGAAGCCAGCATCAGATCCAACCTCTCCAAAAAATCCAGTGCAGCGATCAGCCCGTGCCTAACGCCCAGCACACGGGGAACTCACTGGGTCTTGAGCAGCTCAAGCCCACTGCCGATTGCCAGAAATTTCCCCCTGTGCTGTATGGGAACCATTTCCTGAATCTGCCATACTAACCCCAGTGTCACCCTTAGGGTCCCCCAAGATCCCCACACCTGCCTTCCCCAGGACAGACTTGCAGAAGTGCTCTCCCGTTCCCGGGAACATGCCCACCGTCCGTCTTCCTCCCTGGCCGTGGCTTGGTTCCCCCACCACGTGGGCTTGTGTCTTCGGCGTGGGCTCCGGTTGGTCCATTCCTCTAACACTGGGATATGGAACAAGGGATTAAAGCTTCCCACAGCCACGGGGGCAACAGCAAGGCCTGAGCTTAAGGATAATTTCCCTTCTCTGCAAAGGCCAGGCATTTAGTCCGAATGGGCAGAGTCTGCAAAGAGTGGGCCAGGAAGGGACCGGGAGCAGCCACAGCCCAGATGGCCCAGAAGAGCAAGCGATTGTCCCCAACCTGAGCGAGGTCCCTAAGACCCAAGGTGGCCGCTGATCTCTTATCCTCAGAGGTAGGAGGGAAGGTGGGTGGGAGCCTGGGAGGGGGCTCCAGGCAGAGATCGTGTGTGGCGGGGAGAGCAGCCTGGTCTCCTACCCTGCCCCAGGTCCCTGGGAGGTTCGGGGAAGAGCTTCCTCCTGTTTGCCCTCACTCTTCACCTCCTCTCAACACTTAATGCCACCTTCTGGGTGTCCACTGTGTGCCCAGCACTTTCCTGTACCCCTTCTCAGTGAATTTTGAAAAATATTATCTTTAGTTTCTTACAGCAGAAGTCATATGTACTCCAGTTTGTTTGCAATGTAAGGATTACAAAAAATCTACACAGAGAAAGCAGCGGCTGTGCTGCGGGTTCCCTCCCACCCCCACCTCTGCCCCCACGCCCACCCAGGCACAGTGGAGTGTGAGTCATTCCAACTGAAATTAAATGAGATATTGAAATTAAATGGCATGTAGAGAAGAGAGTTCATTTTCTTCTCACCATTGGCTGGCAGCGCCTGGAGGGAAGATCGTGTTCATTTGATGCACAATTCATTTGCTCGTGGAGGAGAACTCGCTGCCGGGAGAGAATTTCTGAGCATCTAGCTTTTTTCTGGGGAGTTGCAAGGGAGCCGTAACCACCCTCCATCCTCAGCTGAGGCAGCCAGGGGCTCCTGGGGAGGTGAGCTGGCTCTCCAGGCTCCCAGGACAACTTAAGGGCGGGCTCTGGGACTCAGGATTCCCCCTTCTGTGCAGACGCCACTCTGTCAAATATTTTTATAGCTGGAAGATGGAAAGATGCGGTGATTGGTTGTGAAGTCCTCAGCAACCTTTGATACGCTGGTGTGTTGGACCTTGGTGTGCCGGGGGTGCCCTTCCAGAGAGACTGGGCCATGTTGGGAGAGAGCCCAGCCCTGAGGCTCAGCCGTGAGCCGTCAGCAGCCAGCACGGGTACCACCTGCCTCTCAAGGGGTTAGCCCGGCACCAAGTGCTAGTGGGTGATGTGGCACCTGCAGACTTTAAATATAATTTTCTTTTTTTTTTTTTTTTTTTGAGACGGAGTCTCGCTCTGTCGCCGGGGCTGGAGCGCAGTGGCCGGATCTCAGCTCATTGCAAGCTCCGCCTCCCGGGTTTACGCCATTCTCCTGCCTCAGCCTCCTGTGTAGCTGGGACTACAGGCGCCCGCCACCTCGCCCGGCTAGTTTTTTGTGTTTTTTTAGTAGAGACGGGGTTTCACCGTGTTCGCCAGGATGGTCTCGATCTCCTGACCTCGTGATCCGCCCGTCTCGGCCTCCCAAAGTGCTGGGATTACAGGCTTGAGCCACCGCGCCTGGCCTAAATATAATTTTCAATCTAATTTTCAATCTCTGAAAAAGGAAAGAAATGAGCGTTGATTAGAGGCAGTCTACAGAAGGGGGTAAAAATGCAAATTCTGAACCTGACTGAGTTCAAATCCTGGCTCCGCCACTTACCTAGCTGGTAACTCTGGGCAACTTACTTCACTGCGCCGTGCCTCAGCGTCCTAGCTGTAAAATGGGATCATAATGAGTGTCTGCCTTTTACGCGTGCTGTGCTTACGTGGCTTTTGGTGTCTGGCACATAGCAAGCTCCAACTAAATGTTCACGACTGCTAATGTTGAGGGGCTTCTGTTTCCAGATGCTGGTCATTAAAACATGGCTGCATTTTTGTCTCACATCAAAATAGTACCATTGACATAGGTACTGTCATCCCTGTTTTTCAGACATGGGAACTGAAGCACAGCGAGGTTAGGTGGCTTTCTCAAGGTCAGTCATTCTTTTTTATTTTATTTATTTATTTTTTATTTATTTATTTATTTAAAGACGGAGTCTCGCTCTGTCGCCCAGGCTGGAGTGCAGTGGTGCGATCTTGGCTCACTGCAAGCTCCGCCTCCCGGGTTCACGCCATTCTCCTGCCTCAGCCTCCCGAGTAGCTGGGACTACAGGCGCCGCCACCACGCCCGGCTAATTTTTTGTATCTTTAGTAGAGACGGGTTTTCACCATGTTAGCCAGGATGGTCTCGATCTCCTGACCTTGTGATCCACCCACCTCAGCCTCCCAAAGTGCTGGGATTACAGGCATGAGCACCATGCCCGGCCTAATTTTTGTATTTTTAGTAGAGATGGAGTTGCACCATGTTGGCCAAGTTGGTCTCAATCGCGACCTCGTGATCTGCCCTCCTTGGCCTCCCAAAGTGCTGGGATTACAGATGTGAGCCACCGCACCCGGCCAAGCCTGGAATTATATCAGGGTCAGTTCCGCGACTAGGCAGAGATCCCCTCGGTAAAGGGTCTGGGTGTCCCTGTGTTTTGTATTCCTAGACCTGCACTGTCCTGACTGGCAGCCACCAGCCACAGGTGGCTCCAGAGCCCTTGACCCCTGGCTGGCTTGAGTCAAGGTGTGTTTTAATGTAAAATACACACCAGCTTTCCAAGACTTAAGGCAAAAAGAAGAGAAATGGAAACTATCTTATTTTAATATTTTAATATTAAATCAAATATTAACATTGATTTAATATTAAAATTAAAACAATTTTAAAATTGATGACATGCTGAAATAATTTTTGGAAAAATTGGGTTAAATGAAAGATGTTATTACAATGAATTTCACCTGTTTCTTTTTACTTTTCTTTTTTTAATGTGGCTACTAGGAAATTGTAAGTGGCACTTGTGGCTCGAGCTAGATCTCTATTGGCCTTAGGCCTTGCCGGCCTGGCACCCCACAGAAGGTGCCCAGGAGAGCCTTGTAAATGGATGCATGGATGAATGAATGAATAAGCGGGTAAGTGACTGAATGAAGGAGTATGGGAGTGACCAGACCCTTGAGAACAGGACCACAGTGCATCAGAGTCCCGGCTGGCCCCATCCCTGGTGTTCTCAGACTGTACAGAGAGGCAGGTCCCTTGGTGAGGGGTCTGGTGCCCCCAGGTGGAGTGAGTGAATGGGCCAAGGAGCCGTGCCCATGAAGGACTGCCCGAGTATCCTCCAACCAGCCTACTCCCTGGGCAGGGCCTCACGGAAAGCCCCATGCTGACCCGGGAAGCAGCATCCTACAGAACAGCTCAGGCCCCTCTGGGGTCCAGTATGCACCCCTGGCCTCTCCCAGCCCCTGGCCGATGCATGTGACACTCCCATGCTTCTAGTGTTGCCTCCATGTGTTCATCCAAAGCCCACAGGGGGCCCGGACCACACTGTAGCAGGCTTCGAGCCACCTGCTCTGCCTGCCCCAGAGGCCTCACAGAAGAAGAATGTCAAAGCTGTGCTCAGCCCCCAGATCGTGGTGCCCAGGCCAGCCCAGGCAGGGGCCTGCACACCCCAGCACCCACTTTGACGCTCGAGAAAAATTAACTTTGAAGCTGCCAGTCTGAGCAGCTGAGCCAGGCAGGCTTTAGGAAGAGTGCTAAGGCTTCCAACTCTGCAGCCTCTGGTGCACCCATGTACAGATGGGGCACGTGGTCTGAATTTCGCGGGGAAGCCCACTGGACTCAACAGCACTCCCCTCTCTTTTCAAAGATGTGCAAAAACCCTACTCATTTGGAACACTTGGGAACAAATATTTTACTTAAGGTCTCAGGTAACAGACTTTTAGCCCTTAAGCGCAATGCTTAGTTAAACATGGTAATGGTTTAGGGGAGGAGTGTCTAACAATGGCATTTATACTTTTCTTTATGACCAGTGGTGGTGTAGGGAGGTACGAGGCTGGACTCTGTTGGATCAAAATGCTCTTGGCACTACTGGGCGTGGAGTACTGGCCTGGGAGTCCCTCCATAGCTCTCCCAGCAGCCACCCTGTTTGGATGTTGGGTGTCCTTTTCACAGTTCTTCGCTCCCCTGCTCTGGTCATCAGCTCTCCCTCCTGTGCAGGGCAGGGCAGCGTGTTCAACCTCCTTCCCTGCAGCCCCTCCCCCACAGCCTACCTAAACCACCTTCAGACGGCTGCCGCTGCTACGCTCAGCTGGAAAAGCCAAGCTTATCCAGCGTATGTACAGTTAGGCCCAAAGTTTGGGCCAGCTCTTGCCTCTGATCACTGGGGGGTCTTTGGTGCCAGGCTTTGGGTCTCCCTAGGCTCCCCTGCTGTCTCCTGGTTCTCTGTCGAGGTGTGGACAGGTGAGGTCGCCAGGTATGCCCTCAAATAAATGGCATTCCTGTCCTTCTCTGGATATAATTAGTCTATGAACAGAAATGCCTGTTGCACAAAGGCAGCAAGTTCCCTACAGTTAGCAAAGCACCAATCTGTGTGTCTTCGAGATGGTTTCAACATCTGCTACTTCCTGAATTTGGCAGGAAATAATTAATTCAACAAAGCAAGTTCACCCATGGGCTGAGGGGGGCACAAGGCTGAAATCCGGGAGCTACGCTTAATCCCTATCCACCTGGCCACAGATCCTGTCCCTTCCCCTACCCCACCCACCCCACGTCTCAGGGACTCACTTTACCTCTCCACTCCCACACACCCATCCCACCTTTCCCTACCACGTCGTCAACCCCAAGCAAAGCTGGGACCTCCGACTCTCTTGTTTTGGGAGGTCCCCCTCCTGAGCCCAGCAAGCTTATAAAAAAATTCCACCCATTTACACCATTAAATACCATTTGTTCTGGAACATTTAAAAAATAATTTTTGTAATTTTGCATTTGAAATTATTTGGCTATAGGTAACTTAAATGGTGGGTAACTTAAATTTGGCTATAGGTAACTTAAAACGGTGGACCAGGCATAGAGGCTCACACCTGTAATCCCAGCACTTTAGGAGACCAAGGCGACCTCACCTGAGGTCGGGAGTTCGAGACAATCCTGACCAACATGGAGAAACCCCCTATCTACTAAAAATACAAAATTAGCCGGGTGTGGTGGTATATGCCTATAATCCCAGCTACTTGGGAGGCTGAGGCAGGAGAATCACTTGAACCCAGGAGGCAGAGATTGCAGTGAGCGGAGATTGCGCCATTGCACTCCAGCCTGGGCAACAAGAACGAAATTCTATCTCAAAAAAAAAAAAAAAAAAAAAAGGCTGGGCGCGGTGGCTCACGCCTGTAATCCCAGCACTTTGGGAGGCCGAGATGGGCAGATCACGAGGTCAGGAGATCGAGACCATCCTGGCTAACACGGTGAAACCCCATCTCTACTAAAAACACCAAAAATTAGCCGGGCATGGTGGCGGGTGCCTGTAGTCCCAGCTACTCAGGAGGCTGAGGCAGGAGAATGGCGTGAACCTGGGAGGCGGAGCTTGCAGTGAGCCGAGATCGTGCCACTGCACTCCAGCCTGGGTGACAGAGCGAGACTCCGCCTCAAAAAAAAAAAAAAAAAAGTAACGGAGGCCATGACTGCTTGGCAATTACGCATATTCAGGAAGATTGGCGAAGCTAAACTTCATTTTGCTTCTAAACATACTGAAATCGTTGTGAAGACTACACTTAATGACAGAGTTTCTGTGTCTTAAGTAAACTTTTATTAGCTTGGATTTTGCAGTTTTCTCCATATTTTAGAACCCATAAGTTTTTTGTTTGTTTGTTTGTTTTTTAACTTTTGGACTAGGTAATACATTTTCATGATCCAAGTTGCAAGAGGAACAAAGGACATAGAGAAAAGTCTCCCAGGACCTCTGCCCGCCCCATCCCTTCCTCACAGGCAGCCAAAAACCCTGGTTTCCAGTGGAAACTTATGGAAATGTCTTATGCTTTAAAAAGTGCAGATCCAGATTCTCCTCCCTTTTTGTTTTATTTTTATATTTATTTTTATTTTGAGATGAAGTCTCGCTCTGTCACCCAGACTGGAGTGCAGTGGCGTGATCTCAGCTCATTGCAACCTCCACCTCCCAGGTTCAAGTGATTCTCCTGCCTCAGCCTCCCCAGTAGCTGGGATTACAGGTGCCCACCACCACGCCCGGCTAATTTTTATATTTTTTAGTAGAGATGGGGTTTCACCATATTCATGCTGGTCTCGAACTCCTGACATGGTGATCTGCCCACCTTGGCCTCCCAAAGTGCTGGGATTATAGGCGTGAGCCACTGTGCCCAACCTCTCCTCCCTTTTTTATGCAATGATTGAACATTTGTATGGTCTTCTACACCTTGCATTTTTTCACTTGGAGATCTTTCCATAGCAGCACATAACAGCCCAGGCGCAGTGCCGTGCACGTGTAATCCCAGCACTTTGGGAGGCTAAAGCAGGAGGATCGCTTGAGGCCGGGAGATTGAGACCAGGTTGGGCAATATAGTGAGACCCCGTTTTTACAAAAAATGAAAACAATTAGCCGTGCATGGTGGCGTGCTCCTGTAGTCCCAGCTCCTTGGGAGGCTGACATGGGAGGATTGCTTGAGCCCAGAGGGTAGAGGTTGCAGAGGGTGATACACCGCTGCACTCCAGCCTGGGCCTGGCCCATAGAGCAAGATCTCGTCTCAAAAAAAAATAAAGACGGGATATAAAAGCTTTGTCATTCTTTATTTCTTTATGGCTACAAAGCAATCTTTTGCTTTTGGGTTTGAGGGTTTTTTCCGCCCCGGAACATCTTTATAGGCTCCTGGGTAGCTCACCAACCCAGGCATTGCCCACCTCCTGGCACAGCCCCCATTCCCCTGAGCTCTCTGTGCCCCAGCAGCCCTGCCCTGCGCCCTCTCACCCCAGCAGCAGGTGGAGCCAGCTTCCCAGGCAGCCACTGATCTGGCTGCCCGTCCCTGCTGAAAATGCCTCCGTAGCCAGCTGCTAGCATCGGCGCAGAGTCCCGGAACAGGACCCCAGCGCCTGCAGGTCTCCGAGGACCACACCGCTCACTCCCTCAGGTCCAGCCCGTTGGCCTCCTAACCAGCTGATCCTGCCCTCCCGGCCCTGCCCTCTCTAATCCCTGCCCCGCCATCTGCCCCTCCGGCCCCTCCACTTTTCTTCCACACCCACCTCACGCACACCGTCAGTCAGGATCTCTGCCCACGGCCGCAGGCTCCATGAGGCGGGGGTCTTACTTGTCTGTTCCCCAAACTGCCAGCATGTGAGCGAGCGTCCAGCACTTGTGAGATGCCCAGGAAGTAATGTCAGGAATGAACGAGCGAGTGAGAGACTGCCCGTCCCAAGCACGGGCTAGGAAATTTGAGACCTGACTCCTAATCCCAAATGCCCCCTCACTCATGGGGGACCTCCGGCAACTCGCTCCCCATGTGACAGCTTGACTCTCCTTACCCGCATCAGTGGGGCGCCCCCAAGGCTGGCGCAGCTCCTCCGTCCTTTTCAGCGCCCCGCCCATCTCTTTTCCTCCCCTTCATCTCCTGCTGTCCCGTGGCTTCTGCTTTCTGGCTTCCTTCCTCTTTCCGTGTGAATCCTCTTGTTTTCTTAGCACCCACTTTGCCCTCGTACCTCCTCCCTGCAGGAGGGCTGCCCCCCACCACCAGGGGCCAGGCTGTTCCTCTGTGTGTGTTTTTGAGACAGGTCCTCACTCGTTTATCCGGGCTGGAATGCAGTGGCGTGATCGTGGCTCACTGAAGCTTTGAACTCCCGGGCTCAAGTGAGCCTCCCACCTCAGCCTCCCGAGTAGCTGGGACTACAGGCGTGCACCACCATGTCCAGCTAATTTTTAAATTTTTTGCAGAGACAAGGTCTTGCCGTGTTGCCCAGGTGTGGAACTCCTAGCCTCAAGTCATCCTCCTGCCTAAGCCCTCCAAAGTGTTGGGGTTACAGGTGCACACTGCCACGCCTAGCTATGTTCCTCCCTCTGCTGCAGAGCCAGCCATTGGGACTGCGGGGCCCATGCACCCTCGGCTCTGCCACAGCAGTGGGGCTGCCTGGCATCTGTGGGTTATACGGTCATGCCAGGGCCTGGCTGCTGTGCTGGGTGAAACGCTTCTTCCCTCCCTTGACCTCTCTTTCCTCCATTATTGTTTTATTACAGCCTCGTTGAGGAGGCATTTTCTTTTTTTCTCTTCTTTTTTTTTTTTTGGAGATGGAGTCTCGCTCTGTCACCCAGGCTGGAGTGCAATGGTGCGATGTCAGCTCACTGCAACCTCCGCCTCCCAGGTTCAAGCAATTCTCCTGCCTCAGCCTCCTGAGTAGCTGGGATTATAGGTGCGTGCCACCACGCCCAGTTAACTTTTGTATTTTTAGTACAGATGAGGTTTCACCACGTTGGCCAGGCTGGTCTCAAACTCCTGACCTCATGATCTGCCCACTTTGGCCTCCCAAAGTTCTGGGATTACAGGCCTGAACCACTGCATCCAGCAAGGAGGCATTTTCATGCCATAAAATTCACTTGTTTTAAGTATTCAATTCAATACTTTCAGTGAATTGACAGGCCTCTCTGCCCCTGTGCATGCCCTCCTCCTTCCCAGCCTCAGTCCCAGGTAACAACCCATGTGCTCTCTGTCGCTAAGGACTTGCCTGTTCTGGACATTCCATATAAATGGAGCCATACCGTATGTAGAGTTGTGTGACTGGCTTCCTTAAGTGTGTTTTTGAGGTTTATCTACATTGTAGCATGTATCAGCACTTTATTTCTTTTTATGGCTGAATAATACTCATAGTCCGGGCACGGGTGCCCACATCTGTAATCCCAGCACTTTGGGAGGCCAAGGCGGGCAGATCGCTTGAGCCCAGGAGTTCCAGACCAGCCTGGGCAACATGGTGAAACCTCATCTCTACAAAAAAATACAAAATTTACTGTATTTTTGTATACAAAATGCCGTGGTGGTGCAGCAGGCCTGCAGTCCCAGCTACTCAGGAGGCTGAGGTGGAAGGATCACTTGAGGTCAAAGCTGCAGTGAGCCAAGATCATGCCACTGCACTCCAGCCTGGGTGACAGAGTGAGACCTTGTCTTCCCCAAAAAGCAAAAACAAAAAAACAAAAACAAAAACATCCGCCATCATCTGGCTGGACCACATTTGGTTTATCCGTTCATTCGTTGACCCACAACCCACAGTCGGCTTGTTTCCATCTGTGGCTACTGCGAGTCAAGCACTGTGAACACGTGTGTCTAAGTCTTTGTATGACCATGTGTTCTCTTGGGTAGTACCTAGAAGTGAAATTGATGGGTCGCGTGGTAAATAAATGCTTAACTTTTTAAGATTCTGCCAAACTGTTTTCCAAAGTGGCTGTATTATTTTACCTTCCCAGCAGTAATTTAAGCATTCTTACCCACCCTTACCAATATTTGTTTTCTTTTTTAAAAAAATCACAGCCATCCTAGTGTGTATGAAATGGGATCTCACTGTGGTTTTGATTTGCATTTCCCCGATGACTAATGATGCTGAGCATCTTTTCACGTGTGTGTTGACCATTTGTATATCTTTTTTGGTGAAATATCTACTGAAATCTTCTGCCCAGTGGTGTTTTTGTTTTTGAGACAGGGTCTCGCTCTGTTGCCCAGGCTGGAGTGCAGCGGTGCGATCATAGCTCACTGCAGCCTCTACCTCCTGGGCTCCAATGATCCTCCTGCCTCAGTCTTCTGAGTAGCTGGGACCACAGGCACGCACCACCATGCCTGGCTAATTTTTTACTTCTTGTAGAGACGGGGTCTCCCAGTGTTGCCCAAGTTAGTCTGGAACTCCCAGGCTCAAGTCGTTCTCCCACCTTGACCTCCCAAATTACTGGCATTACAGGCGTGAGGTACTGCACCCAGCCCAGTCTTTTGGGGTTTTTTTGGTTTTTGTTTTTGTTTTTGTTTTTTTTGAGATGGAGTCTCACTCTGTTGCCCAGGCTGGAGTGCAGTGGCACGATCTCGGCTCACTGCAACTTCCACCTCTCAGGTTCAAGCTATTCCCTGCCTCAGCCTCCTGAGTCTTTTTATTTTTATTTTTATTTTTAAAGATAGGGTGTTGCTATTTTGATGATGTGGCCGACTATCCCCTCTGTTGGGACATGCTTTTTGTGCTAGGTACAATGGCCTGGGCTTGCTTGAGTCTGTTTCCTGTCCCTTTAACACCTGGGCGGCCACTGTGTGTGACTCTGATCCATGTCCACTGAGGGACAGCACAGTGAGAATCCCCAATCAGACTGCCTAACGGGAACCCAGGCTCTGACCCCCACTTACCTCGGCAAAAGTGAGGACACCACTCCATGCATCAGTCACTTCATCTGCAAAAGGGGAACCAAAATAGTACTGACCTCAGAAGTCTATGCAAAGTTTGCATTTGAAGTAGTGCCTGGAACTTAGGCAGCTCACAACAAATACTAGTTATGATTTCTCTGGTTCCCTCGACTTCATGGTGAATTTACACTCACGCTCACTCCATCTTCACAGCGGTCCTCTGAGTGGTTCTCCTCAGCCCATGCTGGGGTGAGACACTGACACTCAGAGAGGCCAAATGACATCGCTAAGGTCTCACACAGCCCAGGAGGGGCTGCTGAGGCTTCAACCCAGGTCAGGGGATTCCAGATCCCTGCCACCTCGCTCCCCCATGGCTGCTCCCAGGAAGACAAAGTGAGGTTCATTCCATCCATCTGAAAGTCAGGCAGAGGCTGTTCTGATATCCCTGGGCCCCACGCTGACGCCGCTCGATACACCAGTGTGTGCCAGGGGCTCAGGCATAGGGCTCAGTGGTAAGAGACTCAGCTCCCGCTGCTGCAAGAGGAACCCTCAGCCCTGAGGGAGGCAGAGCTGTGAGGACACAGGGTGGGGATAGAGGGCGCCGATGTTTGGGGACACTCAGGAGGCCGGTGTGGGGCATGAGGAGGGGGCATCTCAGAGCGGGGGCTGCGGAGCCACAGGCTGAGCCTCCTGCATGGATGGGGCATCCTTGCCTGTTCCCCCTGCCAACCCCGCTCCTGGGGCCTGTCTCCCCAGAGCCTGTACTTTTTGAGACAGAGTCTCACTCTGTCATCAAGGCTGGAGTACAGTCATGCGTTCTTGCCTCACTGCAACCTCCACCTCCTGGGTTCAAGCAATTCTCATGCCTCAGCCTCCCAAGTAGCTGGAGCTATAGGCATGTGCCACCAGGCCTGGCTAATTTTTGTATTTTTAGTAGAGATAGGGTTTCACCACATTGGCCAGGCTGGTCTCGAACTCCTGACCTCAGGTGATCTGCCCACCTCAGCCTCCCAAAGTGCTGGGATTATAGGTGTGAGCCACTGTGCCCGGCCCTGTACTTCTTTTTGTTTGTTTGTTTGTTTGGCTTTGTTTATTTATTTTTTGTTTTTGAGACAGGGTCTCACTGTGTCACCCAGGCTGGAGTTCAGTGGTGTGATCTCAGCACTGTGTCTGGCCTGCAGCCACCTTTAACCCTCCACCCTGCTTAAGAAACCATTGTTGGGCTGGGCGCAATGGCTTACGCCTGTAATCCCAGCACTTTGGGAGGCTGAGGCGGGCGGATCACAAGGTCAGGAGTTCGAGACCAGCCTGGCCAGCATGGCGAAACCTTGTCTCTACTAAATATACAAAACATTAGCCAGGCGTGGTGGCACGCACCTATACTCCCAGCTACTCAGGAAGCTGGGGCAGGAGAATCGCTTGAACCCAGGAGGCGGAGGTTGCAGTGAGCAGAAATCGCGCCACTGCACTGCAGCCTGGGCTACAGAGTGAGACTCTGTCTCAAAAACAAAACCAAACCAAAAGAAACCATTGTTGAATGGGAAACCAAATGTCACAGGTGCACCACGTGTTGGTAGGATGTGGGGAGTTGTGAATGGGAAGACGGTCTCCCTCCTGGCCCCACTCTCCACCCTGCAGGACCCCTAGGAGGTGATGACCCCTGGGCTCGGGTCCCTGCAGAGTGGGGTGTGGCTGCAGGGTGCTCCTCCTTGTCCTGCACCCTGAACCCAGAACTTTCCTGGGAGCTTTTCCTCCTGACATCCACAGAGCAGCTCCCTTGTACCTGCCAGGGCTTCCTCTACAATCACTGGCTCATAGAGGCTTTTTCCTGCCCATCCTGTCTACAATTTTGAGTCCCCATCCCCACCCTTTACAGCCTCCGCTGTAAACGTTTTCCCCGTAGCACTCAGGCGCTGATACCCACGAGGGGCAGGGTTTGGCCTGTCTCTCTCAGCCGCTGTATTCTCAGGGCCTGGAGTGGTGCCTGATAGGCGCCAGTAAATGTGTAGAGCTCTTGTCAAACTGTGCACAGGAAGCTACTCTCCCAACCATTAATCCCCAAGGGGAGACAGGGTGGGGGAGAAATTGTTCTAATTCTCCTACTTCCTCTGCAGACCGAGTCTCCAGGTCTGAGAAGGAAGGACTCAGAGGGCTTTGGTGTCAGGGGCCTACCTTCCCGTCCTGCACCCCACACCTGAAGAATCCCAGCCTCCAGCGTCTGCCTTTCCCTGCACTCTAGGGGATTCTGATCACAGGCAGGTGTGGGGCTGCAGCCCTGGCCTCGTCTCCGGGGTCTGCAGGCTCAGTGCTCCCTGCAGCTCTTCCCAGGTGGTGGGACAAGGTGAGGCTGCTGAGCAGGACTCTCCTCCCAGAGCTCAGGGATCCCCACTAGCAGCTGCCCGCTACCAGCCCCCACCCCCAAGATGAAGATCGAGTTCCTCAGGCAGGCACCTCACCTGGCTGCCAGGAAAGTGACATGCAGGTGGGCTCTCTGCTGCTAGATTTAAAATTCTCTGTCAGAGCCAACTATTAACATCACCTGGGTCAGCCTCGACCTCCTAGGCTCAAACAATCCTCCCACCTCAGCCTCCTAAGTAGCTGGAACTGCAAGCATGCGCCACTATACCTGGCAAATCTTTGTATTTTTTTGTAGAGACGGCAGGGGTTGTGTGTGTGTGTGTGTGGGGGTGTCTCACCATGTTTCCCAGGCTGGTCTCAAACTCTTGGACTTGAGCAATCCTCCCACTTTAGCCTCCCAAAGTGCTAAGATTACAGGCATGAGCCACCACACCTGGCTTCACCTAGGGGTTTTTACATAACACCCATACCTGGGCCCTACCTGGGCCAATTAAATCAGAGCCCATGGGGCAAGGCCAGGGCCTGGGTATTTGCTTCATTCATTTTTATTTATTTATTTGTCAGCTCGCCAGGTGATCCTGGCATGCAGTCAGGGCCGGGAACTATTGGAAAATACTCAGGGGTTCTCAGTCAAGAGCATGGTGCTCCCAGGGGACAGGTGGCAATGTTGGGAGATATTTTTTGGTTGTCATGACTTTGAGGAATGGCTCTCCTGGCACCTTGTAGGTAGAGGCCAGGGATGATGCTCAGCAGCCACAGTGCGCAGGACAGCCCCCAGCACAAAGGGTGACCGGCACAGATGCCGACAGCGCGGACGCTGGGAAAGTGATGCTGGAGTGTGAACCCACTGTTCTCACGGCAGCAGCCTCCTGGGGGAGGAGGCAGTCGGATTCTTTCCATTCCTCATCTCAGTCTGTACAGTTGACAAAACACATCCTCCTCAGCCTCCACTCATTACTGCAGCGTCCCCTCCCCCAGGGCTGAGGCTTGGGCCAAACTCCGCTGGGATGAGCAGCTCCTGTCTCCGCTGGAGGCAGGAGAGCGCAGGAGTGGAGACGAGCCGTCAGAAGGCACTCCTCGCTGACTGGGAGACCCATGACCTGTGACCTCCCTAAGTCTCAGGCCCCACACCTGAGAGGGTTGTCATGAACAGGCAGTGACGTGAGGGCTGCCTGCACAGTTGGCGTCAGGTTAAATACATAACCTGATAAATAAGGAAATCCTCAGTTCTCCTTTGAGGAAACAGAAGCCCAGAGAAAAGCTGATCTCCACTAGTGTCATCCCTTCTGCACCCTTCCAGAATAAGAAGGCAGGGTGAGGGCAACTGCCTGTCATCCCTAGGGACTTCTGCGGCCACCATTAGAGGAGACAGTTCACAGCGGCTCTGCCCCAAAGCTCCCTGGAGAGGAGCAGGACATAGGACGCTCAGCAGCCCAGGAAATGGCCCCTTGGGACGTTCAGGAGGTGCTGCACTTCCCCAGGGACCCCTTACTCCTGAGGGGCTGGGACGCAGGGAGTCCCTGGGAAGGGCAGGAACTGGCAGTGCAGGGGAGATAGATATGAATCAAATCTGCACAATCATGAAAGGGAACCTGGCTCCAGGGCAGGCACAGCTGGGCTGGGAGGTGACTGACAGAGGGAGACACTGTGCCGTGGGGTCTCGGAGCCTTCATTCTTAGTTGCCTAGGCTTGTCCCTCTCAGTTCCTCAGGAGCCTAGGTCTGGTCCCTGCCTCCCCACACCCAGCGAAGGGACGGCACACAGCCAGGCATGATGATTTGCCCACAGCCAGCTTGTTGAGCCCCCTCCCCATCCTGCCCTGAAGTCTCTGAGCTCTTCCTGGCTTTCTAGCCCCTCCCCAGGGATGTGCCCTCAGCAGACAGCCACCTGCACAGGCCTCCCCCAGCCCAGCAGTTGGGGCAACAGCTTTGATGGGCACGCCCACCACCCCAGCACCAGCCAGCAGCAGGTCCCATCCTGCCTCTGGAGGGTGGACGAGTGGAAGGAACGTCCTGCCCCTTCTCTTTGTTAGAGGCGGGGGAGTGGGGGACATGATACATTTCCTGCCTGTCGGTCTGGACTCTATAAGGTCAGGGGAATCTAAAGATCGCTCCATTTTTGGGAATGACTCAAGCAACAGCACACGGCTAGGACGATGACTCCATTTCCTGCAACTCTTTGCCACATTCACCAAAGGAATGTCACTTTCCTGCTCTGTGACTCAGTTTCCCCTTCTAAGCCTCCAGAAATATATAGGGCACGGGGTGTGGAGACCTTGGGCTTGTAGGGTGGAGAGGGTACCACAGGCTTGTAACAATGACATGGAAAGCACAGGGCAGGCATCTTTCTGTTCCTCCTGCCCCACTGGGCAGGTGTCTGCAGAGGCCTCCACACAGGTAGGGCTGATGGAGGGAGTGTGCCTCCTAAGAAGCCCATCTGGCCAAAAGACCTCTGTGTCCACACCGTGGGGAGCTGGGCGATTCCTCTCCCTGAAGCTTATCAAGGTCATCGCCAAACACCTGAAGCTTCCCGGGGGGTCAGAATGCAAGCCCTGACCTCCTTGTAGGGTGCAACCCCAGGTTCACCCCGAAAGTGGGGTGCAAAGGCTTGCTTGGAGAGCAAAAGGGAACCCCCACAGCCGGAGCCACAGGGAAGGGGCACTGTCTACCAGTGCCTGGGGTCCTGCACCAGGGGAGGGCGGCTGCAGACGGCGAGATGGGGCGGGGGAGCTTCTTGTCCTCGCCTCCCCTCTTCGCATCCGGGCAGCGAGGTTCACTGGAGCCGGGCCCCCCAGTATGGGAGGAACCCTGGTGCCCCTTTTCACCACCCAGGGCTGGGGTGCACGGCCGCAGGGAGCCCGGCACACAGCCCCGGAGAGGGGCGCACGGTGGGGAGCCCAAACTTGCCCCGGGACCTCCCAGGGCCTAGCGGGAGGAAACAGGCGAGCAGCGAGGGGTCGGGACCGCCGCCGAGGGCGCCGGGCGGGTCCTGGCACGCTCCCCAGGGAGACGGCGGGCGGGCCCGCTCCGCCCCGCGCCCGGCCCGTGCAATCCTGGCGCCCGCGGCCCGGCGGCTGCAGTCAGCGCCGCCCTCCAGGAGCGGGGCGGGACCGCGGGAGGCGCGCGGCGGCCCGAGCGCCGGCCGGGCCATGACCCCCGCTGCTCTCTCTTGCAGGCTCGTCGCCGCGGCCCCCCGAGCCAGACCGCCGCCGCCACCACCAGCGCCCGGGCGGGCCTCGCGCGCCCCGGGCGCGGCTCCGCAGTGAGCCCACCAGGAAGGAAGCGGTGAGTGCCCCGCGCCTCGTGCCCGCC
Organism: Macaca mulatta; assembly: GCF_049350105.2. Taxonomy (NCBI): domain Eukaryota; kingdom Metazoa; phylum Chordata; class Mammalia; order Primates; family Cercopithecidae; genus Macaca; species Macaca mulatta. Next base: position 81,140,392 of record NC_133425.1, on the reverse strand, counting down.
GCCCCTTCTCCTGGACGCCCGGCTTCCTCGAGCAACGCGGCCCCTGCCGGGCGGCGTCCACGCCCCGCAAGCTCCAGCCGCTGCAGGGGCGCGGCTCGGGGGGCGGTGGGGGACCCACGCGGGCCCGGGCATCCCCCCAACTTCTTGTAGACTTTGCTGCGAAGACACAGGCTTTAGGAAACTTGGCCCGGCTCTGGCGGCGCTGTGCAACTTGCACCCGCGGTGGGGGTGTGTCCCCGCGCGGAAGCCTCTGGCCCCCACTCCCCACCGGCCACCCCGCACCGTCACGAGTTCCTTGGGAATGGACCAGAATGCCATTCCTGAGAGCTGGAAGGCAGCCCAGCGGGGGGCGGGGGCAGGAGGCCTCCCGAGGAACCATTTCCCCTCTATCGAGTATTTCCAAATCTATTATTTATGAACCGCCTCACTCAGGGGCCCCCCTGCGCTCCCAGGGCATCAAAGCATGTTTGCAACCGCAAAGGGCGACCCGTGTGGACGCACGCGCGCCTTCTCCTGGCTGGCTGCGGTCGGGCGGAACTGGGGGAGGCCTCAGTAAAAAGGGGCACCCGCAGCTCCCCCCAGGGGTAGGCGGAGGGCGGGGTCCGAGGGCGGCTGGGACTTCTCTCAGACCGCCTCTGGCTGCGGGGCCCAGATGGGATCAAGGGAAAATCTGTGCAGGCTGGACAGACTTTGGAGCCCGGAGGAAGAGGGAGGAAGGGAAGGCTGCGAGGCAAAGGCACTTCGGAGGTAGTGCAGGCCTCGGGGAACGAACGCCTCAATGTACAGGTGAGGAAACTGAGGCTCTGAGAGGCATACCCTGAGTCACAGGCTCTGGCGTTTCCTGCCTAGACCCCACCCACCCAACGCTGTGGGAAGTCCCCTGTCCTGGGCTGGGTTAACTCCAAAAAGCACCCTCACCTGTGCAGGCCACGCCCTCCTTGGGTTCTGCGCCCCCACCGCTGGGGACCGGGTCCTGCGGACGGGAGGAGGCCATGTATTTATGGAAACACTTAATCCCTCTGCCAGCCCCAAGGAGGCTGAAAGCTCACCACCTAATCTCCTCTCCCTGGAAGCGCCTTCCCATGCCGGTGGGGTGCACCCCAGACCCACGTAGGGTGTATTTTCCCAGCCCAAGGTGTAGGTCACCTCTAGAGACTTGGGAGCGTCGCGTCAGTGGACACTGAAAAAGAGAGCAGTGATATTTCATGCTTACCGAGCACTCCTCGTGCACCAGACCCTGCGTTTTCTGTTTTAATCCCCTGACCAACTCTCCAACCAAATACTGTCAGCCCCGTTTTAAAGATGAGGAAGCAGGGCCAGGCACAGTGGCTCACGCCTGTAATTGCAGTACTTTGGGAGGCCAAAGCAGGAGGACTGCTTGAGGCCAGGAGTTTGAGACCAGCCTGGGCAACATAGTGAGACGCCTCCCCACCCCCACCCCGCCCAGCTACACCAGATTTTTAAATTAGCTGGGTGTGGTGCATACCTGTAGTCCCAACTACTTAGGAGGCTGAGATAAGAGGATTCCTTAAGCCTAAGAAGTTGAGGCTACAGTGAGCTATGATCACACCACTGCATTCCAGCCTGGGCAACAGAGGGAGACCCTGTCTCTTAAAAAAAAAAAAAAACCCAAAAAATTAAAAAATAAAAATGAGGAAACAGAAGTTTGTAAAGGCAAAGTGACTGACGCAAGGTCACATGGCTAGAAAATGGCAAGGCCAGGGCTGGAACCCTGAGCCATGGTACTGAATTGCTCTGACCTACAGTGGTAGCCAGGCTAGGCCTCTGGGCCTGCTGAGAATAATCCCCCATCATTAAAAAGATTAGTAAGTAATGATGGGGCCCAGGCACAGTGGCTCACACCTGTGATCCCAGTGTGCTGGGAGGGTGAGGCAAGAGCATCACTTGAGGCCAGGAGTTTGAGACCAACCTGGGCAACATAGTGAGACTCCTTTCTCTAAAACAAAAAAACAAACAAACAAAATTAGTAAGAGGTTGTAAACCAAAAACAAAAAAAAACAAAAAACAAAAAAACAAAACACACACACAAAACGAAAAACCTGAAGTCTCTCAATCATCTGAGTGGATCACTCCCCTTGGCTAAGGGCATTCCAAAGTTAACCTGAAAAGCTAGTTCAGGCCATGATGGGAAGTGGGGTCAGACATGCCTCATTATACTCTCTTCCTTTTTGAAATTCAGGCCCAGCTGACCAGCATTAACATCAGTGCAGACCTTCAGATTAATAGGAGAGTTCCTTTAAGTCTGATAAGAAACATGTACAATCTATTCTCTCTCAAGCCAAACCCCTTATGGTAACCCAGACATTCCTTTCTATTGGTTCCAGGTCTTTAGATAATAACTCTTTTGAGGTTTTTTTGTTGTTTTTTCAGATGGAGTCTTGCTCTGTTGCCCAGGCTGGAGTGCAGTGGCGTGATCTCGGCTCACTGCAACCTCTGCCTCCCAGGCTCAAGCGATTCTCCTGCCTCAGCCTCCTGAGTAGCTGGGATTACATGCGCATGCCACCATGCCTGGCTAATTTTTGTATTTTTAATAGATATGGGGTTTCACCCTGTTGGTCAGGCTGGCCTCAAACTCCTGACCTCATGATCCTCCCGCCTTAGCCTCCCAAAGTGCTAGGATTACAGGCGTGAGCCACTGCACCCAGCCCAGATAATAACTCAACCATTTGCCAATCAGAAAATCTTTGAATCTTCCTATGACCCAAAAGCCATGTCCCCCAATTCCCACCTACTCCCCGCTTCAGTTCTCCCACCTTTCCAGATGGAACCAATGTAAATCTTTTTTTTTTCTTTCCTTTTTTCTTTTTATTTTGGTGGGGGGACAGAGTCTTGCTCTGTTGCCCAGGCTGGAGTGCAGTGGTGCGATCTCGGCTCACTGCAAGCTCCGCTTCCCAGGCCCATGCCATTCTTCTGCCTCAGCCTCCCTAGTAGCTGGGACTACAGGCGCCCACCACCAAGCCCGGCTAATTTTTTTTTGTATTTTTAGTAGAGACAGGGTTTCACCGTGTTAACCAGGTTGGTCTCGATCTCCTGACCTCGTGATCTGCCCACCTCAGCCTCCCAAAGTGCTGGGATTACAGGCTTGAGCCACCGCGCCTAGCCTTTTTTTGTTTTTGTTTTTTTGAGATGGAGTCTCACTCTGTCACCCAGGCTGGAGTGCAGTGATGCAATCTCAGCTCACTGCAACCTCCGCCTCCCAGGCTCAAGCAATTCTCTACCTCAGCCTCCTGAGTAGCTGGGATTACAGGCGCCCACACCACACCTGGCTAATTTTTTTGTATTTTTAGTAGAGACGGGGTTTCACCGTGTTAGCCAGGTTGGTCTCGATCTCCTGACCCTGTGATCCGCCTGCCTCGGCCTCCCAAAGTGCTGGGATTACAGGCTTGAGTCACCCTGCCCGGCCAATTTTTGTATTTTTTTGTGGAGACAGGATTTCACTATATTGCTCTGGCTGGTCTCAAAGCCCTCTTATTTTTTGGTAAATGTTTTTATTGACGTATCATGTACAGAAAGGTGCTTGAATCCTAAGGTGTTCAGCTCTGTTATTTCACAGTGGCCCAGAGAGGGCAGTGGGCAAGTATTTTGCTGTGAGTCACATGGCTCATCCGTGGGAGGCCAAGCAGGTGGGGATTTCGGTGGGCCTTCTGTCCCCACCCCATCCTGTTTCGCTTCCTGCTGGTGAAGGCTTCCTGTGGGCCAGGTGGAGGTCCCAGCCACTCAGAGAGGGGCTCACTGTCCCTGCAGGACCGTGGCTAAGCCGAAGGCAGCCCTTCCTTTTGCACTCTGTGGACCAGGAAGGAAGCACATGAATGCTTGCAGCATCGTTTCCCAACCCAGTTCCTTTGGCTGGAATTGCGGGAATTCGAGTCCTGCTGCAGAAAGAAAGTGGCTTTCCTAAAGAAGGAAGAAAAGCACCATGTGTGTAGTGAGCCTGCTGGGAGCCCGCTTGCCTGCACTCTCTTCCCTGCTTGCAGTGTGACCAGGCCCAGAGAGCTGAAGGGGCTTGCCCAGGCTCCCCCACCACCCTGCGCCACTGGGATTGCAGCCCACTCACCTGGCAAACAGTCACATTCCTCAGCTGTGACTCTTCTTCAGCCCTACCCTCTTCTGGGTCCTCCCAGGAGGTCTCTGTTAGGCAAGCAGGGCAAGGTGCCACCGTGACTCAGGACCTCCATGGGGTTACTCTGATTTCATCTGGGAGGTGGCTCTGCAGGAACCAGTTCATTCACTTTCCCTGTCTGGTTCTCCAGGTCCCCATCTGGGACAGCCAGACGTTAGAAATCAGATGACCTTGAATAGGGTGGTCAGATTCAGCAAATAAACACAAGGATAACTAAGTTATCCAGCTAAGTTTTCATTGTTTTTGTTTGTTTGTTTGAGGTGGAGCCTCACTCTGCTGCCCAGGCTTGAGTGCAGCGGCATGATCTCTACTCACTGCAACCTCTGTCTCCCAAGTTCAAGCAATTATCCTGCCTTGGCCTCCCCAGTAGCTGGGATTACAGGTGCCCTCTGCCACGCCCAGCTAATTTTTATATTTTTAGTAGAGATGGAGTTTCACCATGTTGGCCAGACTGGTCTTGAACTCCTGGCCTCAAGTGATCTGCCCACCGCCTCATCCTCCCAAAGTGCTGGGATGACAGGAATGAGCCATCGCAACCAGCCCCGGCTAAGTTTAACTGCAGATAAACAAAGAAGAGTTTTTATGAGTGTGTCCCCTGCGATAACTGGGCATCCTGTATTTTACCTAGTCACCTCTGTCTGACCACTTCCAGCTCTAGACTTGTATGAGTCTCTCCAGGATGGGTTTATCTCATACCCTAGAGCTGAACTTCTGTGATCCACAAAAGCGGTAACTGAAGGGAATCGGCAAACATTGGAGCCCGCTTTGATAAGCAGGGTCCCTCCAGCCAGCAGGAGATTCTGTCTCTGCTAGGCAGTCAGCACGGTGCCTCCAGTCAGCAGGAGATTCTGTGTCTTTGATAAGCGGGGTCCCTCCAGCCGGCGGGAGATTCTGTCCCTGATAGTCAGTGTACAACTTGGTTGCTTTTGACTTTATGAAAGAACACAGCATTTTGCTTTTCTGTTTGCGCTGAAAATCTGTAGAGGGCGAGCTGGCAATCAGTCATGTTGTGGGCTGGTAATTTGTGGCACCTGCCTTCAAGGCTGTTGCAAAAGCAAACACAGCCAACATGGAAGTGGGACCTGTCCCTGGAGATGCTCTTGACCTTAGAGAAGCTGTGTGGCATGCATGACATCTGATGTCCTTCTGTGTTGCTGCCCCTTAGGAGGGGGTGGACCTCTGCAAAGGAAGTCAGTGTTTTTTTTGTTTTGTTTTGTTTTTTGAGACAGAGTCTCGCTCTGTCACCCAGGCTGGAGTGCAGTGGCGCAATCTCGGCTCATTGCAAGCTCCGCCTCCTGGGTTCACGCCATTCTCCTGCCTCAGCTTCCCGAGTAGCTAGGACCACAGGTGCCCACCACCACACCTGGCTAATTTTTGTATTTTTAGTAGAGACGGGGTTTCACCGTGTTAGCCAGGATGGTCTCAATCTCCTGACCTCGTAATCTGCCTGCCTCGGCCTCCCAAAGTGCTGGGATTACAGGCTTGAGTCACTGCGCCCAGCCGGAAGTCAGTTTTTATAATTGCTCATCCTTGTCACCAGAGAGAATCCCATGACCATTTGGCGACAGGGAGATTTTTTTTTTTCTTTTTTTGAGATGGAGTTTCATCTTGTTGCCCAGGCTGGAGTGCAATGGCGCAATCTTGGCTTACCGCAACCTCCAACTCTCGAGTTCAAGCGATTCTCCTGCCTCAGCCTCCCAAGTAGCTGGAATTACAGGCATGTGCCTGGCTAATGTTGTATTTTTAGTAGAGACGGGGTTTCTGCATGTTGGTCAGGCTGGTCTCGAACTCCTGACCTCAGGTGATCCGCCCACCTCAGCCTCCCACGGTGCTGAGATTACAGGCTTGAGCCACTGTTCCTGGCTGACGGGGAGATGTTTATGCCTGGGTGCAAGAAAGAACCTGTTCTGGGAGGCCGAGACGGGCGGATCACGAGGTCAGGAGATCGAGACCATCCTGGCTAACACGGTGAAACCCCGTCTCTACTAAAAAATACAAAAAACTAGCCGGGCGAGGTGGCGGGCGCCTGTAGTCCCAGCTACTTGGGAGGCTGAGGCAGGAGAATGGCGTAAACCCGGGAGGCGGAGCTTGCAGTGAGCTGAGATCCGGCCACTGCCCTCCAGCCTGGGCGACAGAGCGAGACTCCATCTCAAAAAAAAAAAGAGAAAAAAAAAAAAAAAGAAAGAACCTGTTCTTCTTTAAGCTGTTGTATAAATAATTAACAATCTGATATTTCAAAGGGAACATAAACAGAGCCCAATTCAATATGAAACGGAAGTTTTTCACACCCCTGCAAATGTGTGAAAAAGATAGAACATTTATACCTCAACTAGCAGTTCTTTTGGGCCCAACTGCTCCCATACCATTGTGCCAAGCTAAGGGTATCCTCGCCTTAAATCTTTTTTTTCTACCATTAAATCTTTATTTTCTTTTCCTTTGTGTGTTTATGTTTTTGTTTTTGTTTTTGTTTTGAGACGGAATTTTGCTCTTGTTGTCCAGGCTGGAGTGCAATGGCACAATCTCGGCTCACCGCAACCTCCGCCTCCCGGCTTCAAGCTATTCTCCTGCCTCAGCCTCCCGAGTAGCTGGGATTACAGGCATGCACCACCACGCCCGGCTAATTTTGTATTTTTAGTAGAGACGGGGTTTCTCTGTGTTGGCCAGGCTGGTCTCAAACTCCTGACCTCAGGTGATCTGCCCGTCTCGGCCTCCCAAAGTGCTGGGATTACAGGCTTGAGCCACCGCACCAGGCCTTAACTCTTTATTTTCTAGTTACAAAGATACGTGTTTTTGTTTGTAACAAACGCAAACAATCTAGAACTCCAGCGTGTGGAATAGAACACTGCAACCCATTTCAGTGATGTGGGCTTGGCTCTGGTGTCTGGCAGCCCAGCTGTAGCTTGCTAGCCCTGGGTGCTGGGAGTCGCTGGACATCTGTGAGCTCCAGCTCCTCATTTGTAAAACAGGATGGTGATAATGTTTATCTCTTAGGGCATTGTTCGGGTTCAGTGGCATCGTTTTTATAGCAAACTTGGCCCAGAATTTGGCACATTGAAAACAGCAGGATATCTATCAGCTGATATTGTCATGATGATGATAATGAAGTTTAAGGTAAAAGTAGCTCCTCCCCATGGTTAGACAACTGTATGGCTTCTATTCAGACAGATGTAGAATCAAAGCTGTAACTCCTCCTTCTCAGACATTTCAACTCATCTAAGGGGCCCTCTCCCGTGTAAGCATCTGCGGTCTCTGCAGGGGGCTGACCCTGGATCTCACGAAGTGGACAGGGCTCTCCACACTTCCACATAAATTCACCCCCAACATAACAGGCCACACTGTGGAACTGGAGTCACATAGTGGGGCTGCCCTGGTGGTACCTAGTGGCAATCACACTGATGACAATGATGAGGATGATGATGGTGAAGGTGGCAGCAACAATGATGACAGTGACAAGCATGACAACAATAGTGAGGTGACAACTGTCTTAGTCCATTTGTGTTGCTGCAAAGGAATACCCACGGCTGGATAATTTGTAAAGAAAAGAGGTTCATGCCGGGCGCTGTGGCTCACGCCTGTAATCCCACCACTTTGGGAGGCTGAGGCAGGCGGATCACCTGAGAGGTCGGGAGTTCAAGACTAGCCTGACCAACATGGAGAAACCCCATCTCTACTAAAAATACAAAATTAGCCGGGTGTGGTGGCACATGCCTGTAATCCCACCTACTTGGCAGGCTGAGTCTGGAAAATCGCTTGAACCCAGGAGACGGAGGTTACAGTGAGCCGAGATCGCACCATTGCACTCCAGCCTGGGCAAGAAGAGTGAAACTCTGGAAAAAAAAAAAAAAAAAGGTTCATTTGGCTCACAGTTCTGCATGCTGGACAGGAAACATGGCGCCAGGATGGTGAGGGCCTCAGGCTGCTTCCACTCAAGGCGGAAGGTGAAGGGGAGCCACAGACATCATGTGGCGAGAGGGTGGCAGCAAGTGGGAAGCAGGGAAGGTGCCAGGCTCTTTTTTTTTTTTTTTTTGAGACGGAGTCTCGCTCTGTCACCCAGGCTGGAGTGCAGTGGCATGATCTCGGCTCACTGCAACCTCTGGCTCCCAGGTTCAAGCGATTCTCATTCCTCAGCCTCCTGAGTAAGTGGGATTACAGGCATGCACCATCATAGCCAGCTAATTTTTGTGTTTTTAGTAGAGATGGGGTTTTGCCATGTTGGCCAGGCTGGTCTGAAACTCCTGACCTCAAGTGATCCACCCACCTCAGCCTCCCAAAGTGCTGGGATTACAGGCGTGAGCCACCACGCCCAGCCACCAGGCTTCTTTTTAACAGCCAGCTCTTGCAGGAACCAATAGGGAGCAAACTCATTCATTACTATGAGGATGGCATCAAACAAGCTGTTCATGAGGGATCGCCCCATGACCCAGACACCTCCCATCAGGCCCCACCTCCAATGCTCGGAATCAAATTTCAGCATGAGGTTTGGAAGGGACAAATATCCAAACTATATCAATAAGAATGATGAGAACAATGATGATAATGACGGATAACGGTGGTGGTGATGATGAAGATGATGGTGACAACTCTGTCCCAGGCCCTGTCCTGGAGGCTGGTGATCGATGCCTGTTTGGCGGAGGAGGACACAGAGCCTGGGGGACAGAGGCCCAGCACCTCAGACTCGGGAAATGACTTGCTTAAGGTGACACAGCCCCTTTAGACTCCCGATTCTTTCTCATCCTCTCAGCCAGTCCTGTGTCCACTGCCTCCGCGCTGTCCTGGGAGGGAGGCAGAAGCAGGATGACAACGAGGGCAACTGCAGGGACACTGAGGGGGGTGAGCAAACTTGCCGTGTGAAAACTCTCCTTGCAGGAGTTCCACACACCCCACATCAAACTGCCCTATGTGGACGTGACCACCCTCAGTGCTGCACCTGCCTGACCCTCACTGCGTCCTGCCCCCAGTGTCACCTGAATCCCAACTGAAGCTGCTCCTGGTCCCCCATCCTCTGGTTTGCTTCCTCCCTCCTTCCCTCCCTGCCTGCCTTCCTTCCCCTGTGTGTTTTGAGGTAGGGGTCTTTCAAGTTGTGAGACAGCTGCTCAGACAAAACCTGTCAGTTCCAGACACCTCTTCTGGGAGCTGGTGCTGCCTGGCATGGCGTAATATAGATCCTTTGCTCGGCCAGAGCCTGGCCCCAGGAACACATCTCCACCAAATCATAGAAGCTCCTAGGAGGAAAACGGTATCCGACGCACACGCTGCCGCCTGCGTCCTGCCATGGGAGACCAGAGTGGGGAGCCCAGGCATGCGCAGACTGTCATTGAGCTGCGCTGTCTTCTGGATGTTGCCTTTCTAAGCCTTTTTCTTGAAGCAGTTTCAAACTTAAAGAAGAGTTGTGAGAATATAAAGAGGCCCTGCAAATATCCTTCGCCAGAAATGAACATTTACCTACATGCGCGTTCTCATCTCTCCCTGCACATATTCGTGCATATCATTATTTTCCTATTATTTTCCTGCTGAACAATTTGAGAGTTAAGTTATGGAAATGATGACTCTTGACCCCAAACGTGTCAGTGTATATATATATATTTTTTTTTTTGAGGGTCTCACTCTCTCGCCCAGGCTGGAGTGCAGTGGCACAATCTCCACTCACTGAAACCTCCGCCTCCCAGGTATCTGGGATTACAGATGCCCACCACCATGCCTGGATAATTTTTTTTTTTTTTTGAGACAGATTCTTGCTCTGTCCCCCAGGCTGGAGTGCAGTGGCACAATCTCGGCTCACTGCAAGCTCCGCCTTCCAGGTTCACACCATTCTCCTGCCTCAGCCTCCCGAGTAGCTGGGACGACAGGCACCTGCCACCACGCCTGGCTAATTTTTTGTATTTTTAGTAGAGGCGGGGTTTCACCGTGTTAGCCAGGATGGTCTCGATCTCCTGACCTCATGATCCGCCAGCCTCGGCCTCCCAAAGTGCTGGGATTACAGGCATGAGCCACTGCGCCTGGCTACGCCTGGATAAGTTTTTGTATTTTTAGTAGAGATGGGGTTTCACCATGTTGGCCAGGCTGGTTTCGAACTCCTGACCTCAGGTGATCTGCCTGCCTCGGCCTCCCAAAGTGCTGGGATTACAAAGCGTGAGCCACCATGCCCAGCCATCAGTGTAGATTTTCTAACAGCAAGGACCATTTCTTTCTTTCTTTCTTTCTTTCTTTCTTTTTTTTTTTTTTTTTGAGACAGTCTTGCTCTTGTTGCCCAGGCTGGAGTGCAATGGCACAATCTCAGTTCACTGCAACCTCTGCCTTCTGGGTTCAAGTGATTCTCCTGCCTCATCCTCCCGAGTAGCTGGGATCACAGGTGCCTGCCACCACACCTGGCTAATTTTTGTATTTTTAGTAGAGACGGGGTTTCACCATGTTGGCCAGGCTAGTCTCGAACTCCTGACTTCAGACGATTCACCCGCCTCAGCCTCCCTAAGTGCTGGGATTACAGGCGTGAGCCACTGCGCCCAGATGAGCAAGGACCATTTCTTAAAGAACACAGTACAATAGGCCAGGCGCGGTGGTTCATGCTTGTAATCCCAGCACTTTGGGAGGCCGAGACGGGCGGATCACGAGGTCAGGAGATCGAGACCGTCCTGGCTAACCCGGTGAAACCCCGTCTCTACTAAAAAATACAAAAAACTAGCCGGGCGAGGTGGCGGGCGCCTGTAGTCCCAGCTACTCGGGAGGCTGAGGCAGGAGAATGGCGTAAACCCGGGAGGCGGAGCTTGCAGTGAGCTGAGATCCGGCCACTGCACTCCAGCCTGGGCGACAGAGCAAGACTCTGTCTCAAAAAAAAAAAAAAAAAAACACACAGTACAATAATCATAATCTGAAAATTTAATATTGACCCCAGACTGTAATCTAAAATACAGTTGTTTCTCTTCTGACCATTTTATTACTTCTCTTCTCTTCTCTTTTCTTTTTTGAGACAGGGTCTCGCTCTGTCTCCCAGGTAGTGCAGTGGCAAAATCATGGCTCACTGCAGCCTCCACTTCCCAGGCTCAAGCGATCCTCCCACCTCAGCCTCCTGAGTGGCTGGGATGACAGGCATGCGCCACCATGACCGATTAAATTTTGTGCTTTTTTGTAGAGATGGGGTTTCGCCATGTTGCCCAGGCTGAGCATTACTTTTGAAACAAACACACCAGGACGTCATGCTCTCCTGTCTCCCAGTCTCAACAGTAAACAACATCCTGCTGCTCGCATGGTGGCGCCTCCCTGCGCCCCACAGCATTTTGTTGTTTTACTGGAGTATTTTTACAGCAAATTCCAGACATCATTCCATCCGTGAGGACTTCCGTACAGATTACTGGTTTTCAAAACCCGCCGGGTGGGCTGCGATCAATGCTGAACAAAGACAGGATGAAAGGGAATAGTTGATAGAATCCGAGTACGTTGTGCAGGGCCGGTCTGCACTTTGCTGGGATGTTGAGTCTATCTTCCCAGCAGCCGCAGTCCAGGGAGGTTTGGGAAGCCTGGCCAGCAGAGGCCCTGGGGCTCTGTGCAGCTTTCCCTCTGGCTTCTTTGTGGTTGACCCTGACGTCAGGGCTGCAGGACCCCTTGGCAAGGCTGGCGGCAGGAGAGCCAGCATGGGCAGAATGGATAAGGGATGGAGATGAGGTCTGCTCCACCCTCCCCTGTTCCTGGAAGCTCTTTCCCCTGGGGACTCCAAGACTTTCCACGTCTGCCTGGTCACTAAAGGCATAGTCTCCACAGTCCAAAGTTCTGGCTTCAAATCCCTGCTCTGTCACTTGCTACCCAGATGACCTTAGGCAAGTTAACGAATTCCTCTGTGCTGTTTCCTGTTAGATGTTTCCTGTGAAATGGGACAGGAATGGTCCCAACTTCATGGGGTTGTTGTGAGGATTCACTGTATATGTATATGTATATGTATATGTATATGTATATGTATATGTGTGTGTATAATATACATAAAAGGCTCTGAACAGTGTCGGGCCCATGGTGAGTGCCAGGAAATGTGTCTGTCACTCCCGCAGGCCTGGGCCCTCTGTCCCTCAGCCCCAGCCCCACTCCTTCGCTACCCCTCACTCCTCCCGTAGGGAAGGATTCTCTCTCCTGCATGTGAGAGTCCTGCAGGGAGCATTTAAAAATCTCAGTGCCAGGCCAGGCGCGGTGGCTCATACCTGAAATCCCAGCGCTTTGGGAGGCTGAGGTGGGTGGATAACTTGAGGTCAGGCGTTCGAGACCAGCCTGGCCAACATGATGAAACCCCATCTCCACTAAAAATACAAAAAAAAAAAAAAAAAAATAGCTGGGTGTCATGGTGCACCCCTGTAGTCCCAGCTACTCAGGAGGCTGAAGCAGGAGAATCACTTGAACCTGGGAAGTAGAGGGTGCGGTGAGCCAAGGTTGTGCCACTGCACTCCAGCCTGGGCGACAGAGTGAGGCTCCATCTCAAAAAAAAAAAGAAATCCCAGTGCCAGCCACACACCAGACCAATTGCCCCGGAATCTCTGGGGGTGGAACTCAGGCTGCAGTTTTTGTTTTTGTTTTTGTTTTTTTTTTTTTTTTAAGAAACAGGCTCTTGCTTTGTCACCCAGGCTGGTGTGAAGTGGCACAATCAAGTTCAAGGTTCACTGCAGCCTCAACCTCCTGAGCTCAAGTGATCCTCCCGCCTCAGCCTCCTGAGTAGCTTGGACTACAGGCACAGGCCACCACGCTTGACTAATTTTTTTTTAAATGTTTTATAGCTAGGGTGTCCAAACTTTTGGCTTCCCTGGGCCACATTGGAAGAAGAATTGTCTTGGGCCACGCATAAAATACACTAACGATAGCTGATGAGCTTAAAAACAAAAAATCGCAAAAAAAATTCATAATGTTTTAAGCAAGCTTACGAATTTGTGTTAGGCCACGTTCAAAGCCGTCCTGGGCTGCAGGCGGCTGGAAGGCTGCGGGTTGTACAAGCTTGTTTTTTGTTCTTGAGATGGAGTTTTGCTCTTATTGCCCAGGCTGGAGTGCAATGGCACGATCTTGGCTCACTGCAACCTCCACCTCCCGGGTTCAAGAGATTCTCCTACCTAAGCCTCCCAAGTAGCTGGGATTACAGGCACCCACCACCACACCCAGCTAATTTTTTGTATTTTTAGTAGAGATGGGTTTCCACCATGTTGGCCAGGCTGGTCTCGAACTCCTGACCTCAGATGATCTGCCCACCTTAGCCTCCCAAAGTGCTAGGATTACAGATGTGAGCCACTGCGCCTGGCTGTAAGCTTGTTTTATAGAGACAGGGTCTTCTTATGTTGCCTAGGTTAGTCTTAAACTCTTGGCCCCAAGCGATCCTCATGCCTCAGCCTCCCAACGTGCTGGGATGACAGCTGTGAGTTACCTAATCTGGAAGAAGCAGTATTTTGTAAAGCTCCTGGGCGAGGTGCGGACACTGCAGGGCCCAGCTCTTCTTGGCTGTAGTGTGGATGCAGGTTCTGAGTGGGCAGGGCCAGCTCAGGGCCTGAGACTCTGCAGGCACAGCTCCCGGGAAGCCTGTGCTGCTGTTCCATGGGCCATTCTGGGAACAGCAAGGCCCTGGAGAAAAGGCCTACCTGGAAACCTCGACCTCCTTTCCCTCCCTCGCTGTCATAAGGGACGGCAGCAGCTGACATTGCTCGGACTTTTCCTCTATTCCCAGCACAGATCACCTCCCGACACTCAGTCCTCGCTGCTGCTCAATGAGACCATTATGTGCCTCATCCCTTTTTTTTTTTTTTTTTTTTTTTTTTTTGAGACGGAGTCTTGCTCTGTCACCCAGGCTGGAGTGCAGTGGCCAGATCTCAGCTCACTGCAAGCTCCGCCTCCCGGGTTTACGCCATTCTCCTGCCTCAGCCTCCCGAGTAGCTGGGACTACAGGCGCCCGCCACTGCGCCCGGCTAGTTTTTTGTATTTTTAGTAGAGACGGGGTTTCACCGTGTTAGCCAGGATGGTCTCGATCTCCTGACCTCGTGATCCGCCCGCCTCGGCCTCCCAAAGTGCTGGGATTACAGGCTTGAGCCACCGCGCCCGGCCGCCTCATCCCTTTTTAAAAAAAATTTTTTTTCTCAAGATGAATTCTCACTCTGTCGCCCAGGCTGCAGTGCAGTGGCGCAATCTCAGCTCACTGCAACCTCCACCTACGGGTTCAAGTGATTCTCCTGCCCCAGCCTCCGAGTAGCCGGTATTACAGGCACCCACCACCATGCCTGGCTCATTTTTTTACTTTTAGTAGAGACGGGGTTTCACCATGTTGGCCTGGCTGGTCTTGAACTCCTGATACACTCGCCTTGGCCTCCCAAAATGTTGGGATTACAGGCTTGAGCCACTGTGCCTGGCCACCTCATCCCATTTTAAAGATGAGGAAAGTGAAGTGTTGAGATAAACTCTCCGTGGTCACATGGCTGGGACCTGGCCCAGCTGGTGCAGTGGGGAAGCCCCAGAGACCACTGCTAAGTTGGAATGGCCACCTTTCATACGCAGCTGGCCCACGCCCGCTCCATCAGTATCTCTCGCTCTCCCTGTCTTCCCCAGGCCCTCACTCTATGTCCTGGTGGTATCTCCCACCCATGTCTTACTAGCTCCACCTGGACTTCCAGCTCCTTCTCCAAACCTTTCCTGACCTGCCATCTTCACATTCACCTGTCTGATTTCTGGCCCAGAGCAAGCATCTCTGACCTCAGAGGCACAGGAATCCGTGGGACCTTGTGCCCCTGGGTGGGCCTGAGCTGCTGCCTTGCTCCCCAGCCTCCGGGTTGCTGATGCTACCAGTCCACCAACAGCTTGCAGACGAGGGCCAGGCCTGGGGTCTCCTCACAGGCCCTAGCCACACACCCTTCTAGAAAGCAGACTTGCTCCTTGGAATCCTCAGAATAAGCTCTTAACTCAAAACCAGCCCCAAAAACCCCAGGTCCAACCCATCTTTGGTTTCTCCCCACCTGTTCCTGCCTGACCTCCCACCCCCTGGGGCTCCTCCTATGGACTGTGCCTTTATCTTCCTCTGGACCTCTGCACACTACAGGCCCCTGTGGGGTGGGGCTCCAGCCTGGGGATCAGGACAGTCCTGGGTTCGAGTGTCAGCTCCACAGTCCCTAGCAAGCTAGTAGCCTCAGGCAGGTGCCACCACCTCTCTGAGCCCTGATTTTTGTGTCTGTGAAGTGGTGACAGTAATAGTACCTTGCGGGGCTGTTACTGAGGAATGAGTGTCAAGAGCACGCAGGGGCCCTGCACCACTGGCTGCTGCTTTTATTTTTCAATTGCTCAGAACTGAGGATGCCTCATGTCACAGGAACATCATGAGAACACTGGTTGGGATAATTCTAATACCTTGTGGGCTGGGGGCCACACGGGCTCTATAGCTCAGGCTGTCAGATCTCCAAAGAACCTGCATTAGGAAAAAAAAAAAATGGCAGCATTAGAATGGGAGGTGCGGCCGGGCGCGGTGGCTCAAGCCTGTAATCCCAGCACTTTGGGAGGCCAAGATGGGCGGATCACGAGGTCAGGAGATCGAGACCATCCTGGCTAACCCAGTGAAACCCCGTCTCTACTAAAAAATACAAAAAACTAGCCAGGCAAGGTGGCGGGCACCTGTAGTCCCAGCTACTCGGGAGGCTGAGGCAGGAGAATGGTGTAAACCCGGGAGGCGGAGCTTGCAGTGAGCTGAGATCTGGCCACTGCACTCCAGCCTGGGTGACAGAGTGAGACTCCGTCTCAAAAAAAAAAAAAAAAAAGAACGGGAGGTGCACTGCCATGGGGGCCTCTGGGCCACCCCCGAGCCCTGGCTGGCAGGTCTTCACATCTCTGCAGCTGCAGCCGTCCTGTGGCTCTTGAAAGAAAAGACTTGGCGGTGTCGGTTCCCTATGATCAGTTCACTGCAGCCTCCACCTCCTGGGTTTAAGTGACCTCACAGAGCCAGGGCTGCAGACGCCGCCTTGGCTTCCTGTATATTTAACTTTGAGGCACCCATAAGTTTTTTCCACCAGCACAGACTCCCTCTTTGAGCAAATCCAGCCCAGATGTAGTTGACAGGTGGCGTGACCTGGAGGCCGGTGGTTTCTCTCCACCACAACCTCCTGTTTTGCACTCGTCAGGGCCGGGGTGGGGGCCTGGCCTCACATGGCCAACACAAACAAGTTGTGCCCGCCCCTCCTCTGAGCGCTCTCCTCTTTCCACAGGCCTGCAGAGGCGCCAGCATGGGGCTTAAGATGTCCTGCCTGAAAGGTAAGGCCTGCACCTCTGTCCCCACCAGCTCTCATGGCAGGGGGTGGGCTGGGCTGGGGGGCAGGAGGGAGGGGAGATGAAGCCCTCTGCCCTGCAGAGAGAGCGGGGCACCATCCCTTAAAGCAGTCCTGTACACAGCAGGTACCCTAAAAATGCTTGTCATGACCCTGAGCACCCCCCCAAGGCCTTCCATTTCTTTTTTTTTTTATTTTTTTTGAGACGGAGTCTTGCTCTGTCACCCAGACTGGAGTGCAGTGGCCGGATCTCAGCTCACTGCAAGCTCCGCCTCCTGGGTTCACGCCATTCTCCTGCCTCAGCCTCCCGAGTAGCTGGGACTACAGGCGCCCGCCACCTCGCCTGGCTAGTTTTTTGTATTTTTTAGTAGAAACGGGGTTTCACCGTGTTAGCCAGGATGGTCTTGATCTCCTGACCTCGTGATCCGCCCGTCTCAGCCTCCCAAAGTGCTGGCACTACAGGCTTGAGCCACCGCGCCCGGCCCTTCCATTTCACTAGCAGTGAGTGACTGAGAAGGTGGCAGTGCCCTGGGGCCTCAGTTTCCCCCTCAGGGGGCCTAATCCCAGGCTGTGGAGAGTGAGGGAGGAGGAGACCTTTGCGAAGGAGCCAGGCACACGCTGGGCTGTTTTTTTTCCCGAGGACACACCTGGGGCCTGTTATCACCCAGACAAGAGGTCCAGCGTCCAGGTGCTGGGAGAGAAGGCCAGCAGGAGAAAGTTCTAGAAGGACACAAAACCACTGAAGGGTGTTGTGGGTGTTGGCGAAGGTGGCCCAGACTTCTGTCCTGTCTTCTGTCCTGGGGCAGACCAATGCGGGAGGAGACCTCCCATCCCAAGTCCATTGCTGCCCCCTCTTCTTTACCTTGGTGACAGTTGCTTTGGTCTCCCCAGCCGAAAATCTGGGAGTCACGTGGGCGGCCACTGGTCCAGACCCAGCATGCCTGCCTGCTCTGACTTGCGGCCCTGCTGCCTGAGACCAACTCTGGCTCCAGGTGTCCCATGGCCAGTAGTTTGAGGGCCGGGCTCCTAGCCTGCCCCAGGGCCACCTGCCTGACCCCAGCAGCCCCCTCCAGGCAGAGGTCACCTACGCACCTGGAGAGGTGGTCAGGAACTGAGCCAGGCCTGGGATCAGCCTGCATTGTGTGAGTTGTAGCCTCACCAATGCCTCTGTAAGACCTAGATCAAGAGCCTCAGTTTCCTTATCAGTAAAATGGGGATCATGGTGGACCCGTCTCAGGTCACCAGGAGCACCAGAGCAGGGCCTGGCGCACCCTGGCGGTGGCTGCTCTTAATTAATTGTATTATTTCCTTCGTCAAATTCACCAGGCTCTGTAGCCCATCCTTTGGGTTTAGGCAGGTTTAGGGCTTTTGGATGCAAGCTACAGAAGCGGATATTGGTTGACAAGGAATTTACTGGAAAGCCAAGGGGAGCCCACAGGAAGAGTGAAGTAAGGAGGAATGAAAAGGTCCCTGCTGGGAGCCGGGATGAATGGACCACCTTTTAGGTTCCCAGGCTGGGAGGAATCCACTCCAGGAGAGCATCTGGCCCAGCTTAGGTCTTAGGCCCGCCCCCTTGGTGTGGAGGGAAGTGCATCTTGATTGACAGCTCCTCCAAGACCGCTTGCAGAGAGATTGGTTCCCATGGTGAAAATCGGGGTGTCCTTTGCCAAGCGGGATGGGATGCCAGACAGACACAAACAGCCCGCGTCCCCTCCAGGGCCTGCCTTCCTCTGAGACTCCAGCCTGACCCCACAGAGGAGCGGGCAGATGTTTGTCAAATGAGTATCTGTGAGTAGTTGAGGTTGATCCAGCCGCAGACAGTGGTTGAGAGGGTCAAGCCTGAACCCTTGAAACTTGAGGACTTTCTTCCCTTTGACGTGAGTTTCCCAGTTCCTGGCACAAAGTAGGCATTGAGGACACTTTTCTTTAAAAAATAATATGTATCACATAAAACTTACCGTTTTAACCATGAAGTGTACAGGTTAGTGGCATTAAGCACGTTCACAATGTTGTGCAACCATCGCACCACCCATCTTCAGAATGAAGGTTTCATCATCTCCAACTGAAACTCTGTCCCCATTAAACACTAACTCCCCGTTCCCTCCCCCAGCCCTTGGCAGCCACCATTCTACTTCCCGTCTCTAGGAATCTGCTCTAAGGACCTCATGTCCGTGGAATCATCCAGCATTTGTCCTTTTGTGTCTGGCCTCCGTCGCTCAGCGTGGCGTTTTCTAGGCTCATCCACATTGAGGCATGAGTCACTGCTTCATTCCTTTTCACGGCTGAATACTACTCCACCATGTGGACAGACCACGTTTTCTTTATCTGCTTCTCCAATGATGGACACTGAGTTGTTTCCACCTTTTGGTGACTGTGTCAGGACATCTTTGACAAAGAAACCAGGCCCCTGGAGGTGTCTCTGGGACCACTTTTCTTCCAACCCAAGGCCGGGGCTTGATCAGGAAGGTAGACCAAGACTCTGCAGATCCTGACAGTGCCTGGGAAATGCACTCCGACACCACCCACCCCCGGCCCCTCATGAGTGAAAGCACAGGCAGCCAGCTCAGGGTTCCTGGAGCTGGGAGCTTTTAAAAGGACCACCTTCCTGTAGGCCCTAGAGCTGCTGAGTGCTGGAATGGCACCTGCCCCAAGCACGGCTTGTCCATCCATTTTTCATGGCTGGCTTTGGTGCTACCGGCCCCTGCCCACCCCCACCTGCCCAGCCTGGGTCTCTGAAGGTGATGAGGCCCGCACAAGCATGGTGGTGACTCTGGGAAATGGGGAGTAGGGGGGCCAGAACTCTTTTTTTTTTTTTTTTTTTTTTTTGAGACAGAGTCTCACTGTGTCACCAGGCTGGAGTGCAATGGTGCAATCTCAACTCACTGCAACCCCTGCCTCCCGGGTTCAAGCGATTCTCCTGCCTCAGCCTCCAGAGTAGCTGGGATTACAGATGCCTGCCACCACGCCCAGCTCATTTTTGTATTTTTGGTAGAGACGGGGTTTCACCATGTTGGCCAGGCTGGTCTCCAACTCCTGACTTCAAGTGATCCGCCTGCCTTGGCCTCCCAAAGTGCTGGGATTACAGGCGTGAGCGAGCCACCACGCCCGGCCTGGAGAGAAACATTGTAACTCGACATTTGAAGCAACCAGGAACTCAGTAACATGGCATCTTACTGTCCTAGGGCTGCTGTAAGAAATTACCCCAAACTAGGTGGCTTAAAACAGGAATTTATTCTCTCACAGTTCTGGAGGCCAGAGGTGTGACATCCAGGTGTGAGCAGGGCCTCGTTTCTTCTGGAAGATCTAGGGAGGCTCCTTCCTGCCAAGCTCCTGGTGGCACCAGCCATCCTTTGGTTTGTGGCCGCTTGTGGCCGCTTAGCTCCAGCCTCTGCTTCATGGCACATGGCTTTCTTCTTCTGTCTTCCCCTCTCTTTTAAGGACAACTGTCATTTGCTTTAGGGCCCACCCTATTCCAGGATAATCTCATCTCAAGATCCTTAACTCAATTATATCTGCAGGGCTACACGGTGGCTCATGCCTGTAATCCCAACATTTTGGGAAACTGAGGCAGGAGGATCTCTTGAGCCCAGGAGTTCAAGACCAGTCTGGGCAACATCACAAAACCCCATCCCTACAAAAAATACAAAAATTATCGGGGAATGGTGACGTGCATGCCTGTAGTCCCAGCCACTTGGGAGGCTGAGGTGGGAGGATCCCTTGAGCCCAGGAAGTCAAGGCTGCAATGAGCCGTGATCACACCACTGCACTCCAGCCTGGGTGACAGAGCCAGACCCTGTCTCAAAAAAAAAAAAAAAAAAAAAATCACAAAGACCCTGTTTTCAACAATGTTAGATTCCCACTCATAGGTTCCGGTTAGGTGTATCTTTTGGAGCGGGCACCGTTCAGCCCTGGATACAATTACTGTCACTCCCTGGGGCCTCAGCACTACATGCTGCCCAGGGCACCAGGAGGAGGGACCTGCCAGGACCCAGGCCCTCTGCCTCTGTGCTCTAGCCCTGCAGCCTGGCCAAGGACTCAGACCCACCCAGCTGTTTCCAGGTGACCCTCCTGTACCATGCCCCCAGCTGCAGGTCTCCCTGGGTTCAAATCCCAGCTCTGCCCCTTACCAACGATTTGACCTTGGAGCAGGGCCAGCTTCACGGGCATGTGACCTCTGCAGCTACACAGGCCCCATGCTCAGTTTAATGCTCTTAATGCATATTGAACAATGGGCCTCACATGTTCATTTTCCACTGAGCCCCACAGATTACACAGTGGTTCCTGCCTTGGGGCAAGTGACCTTGTCTCTCTAGGCCTCAGCTTCCTCTGGGGTAAACCAAGGCATCCTGCATCCAGCCCACAGGTTTTATTGAGTGCTGGGTTCTGGAGAGGACTTGAAGAATCATAAAGACAGGACTCTGCCCAAGGGTATACTATCTAGAGCCACACCATCCAGTAGAAATAGATTTTAACGTTTCTAGCAGTCCCATGAATAAGGTAAAAAGCAACGGGTATGATTACTTTTAATATGTTTTATTTAATTCAGTGTATTCCAAACATCATTTCAACGAGTGGGGTCCAGTTCACTGGTCTGGGAGGTTCAGTCAGCTGATCGGGGGAGGGGGGTGTTCAGTTGTCTAGGGGATTTAGTTTTGTGGTTTGGGGAATTTCGTTGTCTGGTCTGGAGGTTTAGTTGTCTGGTCTTGGGGGGATTGTCTCGTATGGGGAGGTTAGTTGGCTGATCTATGGGGTTTAAGTTGTCTGGTCTGGGAGTTACTTGGCTGGGCTGGGGGCTTTACTTGGCTGGTCTTGGGGGGTTGGTTGGCTGGTCTAACAGGGTTTACCTGTCTTGTGTGGGGATTAATTGGCTAATCTGGGGGTCCAGTTGGCTGGACTGGGGTTACTTGGCTGGTCTGGGGGTTCAGTTGGCTGGTCTGGGGTTATTTGGCTGGGCTGGGGGCTTTACTTGGCTGGTCTTGGGGGTTTAGTTGGCTGGTCTGGGGGTTTAGTTGTGTGATCTGGGGGTTTGATTGGGTGATGTGGGGGTTCAGTGGCTGGTCTGGGGGTTCAGTTGGCTGATGTGGGGGTTCACTTGCCTGGTCTGGGGGATTTAGTTTGCTGCCCTCCTTTCTTTCCCCCTCCAGTCTGAGAATCTCTCCCTCTAGAACCAAAGTAGGCTTTCTGAGCCAGGAGGCACCTTGGCAGTCATCTTGCAAAGCCTTACATTACATATAGGGAAATTGAGGCCCAAGGAGAGGAAGTGACCAGCTACGGTCACACCAACTAGAAATGAGACATGGGTTCCTTTAGGGAGGCGGCTCGGAGACCTGTTCTTATTCTCTTAGGAGGCGTGGTTACCGGAGGCATGGTTACGGGAGGTGTGGTTACGGGGGCGTGGGCTGAGCCCGCTCAGTAGAGTGTGAGGCATGGTTACGGGAGGCGTGGTTACGGGAGGCATGGGCTGAACCTGCTCAGCAGAGTGTGAGGGTCACAGTGGGTATGACATTCTTCCCTGCGGGCTTCATCTCACCGACTCTGACCAGCCACAGCCCCAGCCCTCGCCACCTCCTCCTTCCTTAGCTCCCCCATGGGCTCTGAGGCTGTGTAACTGCCCAGGAAGACCCAGGCCCCTTCCCTATTGGGCTGGCTTTGTGTCGATGGCACCCAACGTGGCTGGCTGGGATGGGGTCCGCCCACTGCTGGGCTGGCTTCCGTCTCTACCGTGTGTGACTGTCCGGTGGCTGCTGTGACAAATGACCATACACTGGGGGTGTAAAACAGCAATTTTTATTCTCTCATGGTTCTGAAATCGGCCCTGGCAGGGTCACCCTCCCTCCTCAGCCCCAAGTGAGGAACCTTTCAGCCTCTTCCAGCTTCTGATCACTTCAGGCATCCTGGGTCCAGTCTCTGCCTCCGTCTTCACGTGGCCTTCCTCTCTTCATGTTGCCCTGCATTCAACCTCCCTCTCCTCCTCTTGTAAAGACACCAGGCGTTGGATTTAGAGCCCCTGCGCCCCCAAATCCAGGGTGAGCTCATCACGAGATCCTTAACTAATTACATCTGCAAAGACCTCATTTCCAAATAAGGTCACATTCTGAGGTTCTGGGTTGATGTGAATTTGGGGGACACTCTTCAGTCCCCATCAAGTCAGTTCACCTCTGAGCTTCCCCTGTGGGGGGCAGGAATGTGCTTCTCCTGTCTGGCAACAAAGACTCAGCCCAAGGGTGGTAGATATTGAGAGGGTGGCATAGGAGGAACACAACTGTGCCAACACCCCTTTGTTTCCGAGTCCAAAGGAGAGGGGCTGCAGGGGCACCCCTTAAGCAGAGTCCCTCTGCTCAAGGGCCTTTCCGTGGCGACTGTGACCCACAGGAGTGTCCCACGGGCCAAAGAACGTCTCCCTCTTACCTTACCCTATAAAGAATGGCACGTGCCAGCATCAACATGAGCTGGGCATGGCCACCCTCATCACAGCTGAACTCTACAGATGGGGAGACTGAGGTACAGGGGATCTCTCACTGGCTCAAGGCCACATGGCCAGTTAGGAGAGGTTGGCTCCACAGACAGAAGGGGAACGAGGGAGTCGTCTCCTTGGTTCCTAAGTGCTCCCTCACCAGGCTCCAGCAGGGCAGCACAGCCAAGGAAATGGCGTGGTCCTGCTGCATGGTTCTCAGTGGGGTCCGGGACCTTCTGCATAGGCATCACTTGGGAACCAGTCAGACCATCAGATTCTCAGGACCCACTGGATCAACTGAATCAGGAACTCAGGGTTTTCAACACGTCCTCTGGGGGAATTCCAGTGGCTGTGTACTTTTGAGGACCACTGGCAAAATGGCTCTGGGGTCAGAGATCCAAGTTCATGTTCTGGGTCAGCCTCTGACTGACTGCAACTTTGTGCAAGTCACTTCCTGTGCCCAGGCCTCAGTTTCTGTGTCTGTAAGATGGAGCATCAACTGGGAAGATCTCCTGGGTCAGGTCTCGAGAGTTTTCTGAGATAGGCACTAAAGATGGTGCCCAAGGAGCCTTTACACCGTCCTGCTGTGGAGGTAGTTGCAGGTGTGTGGGGGCCTCCGCAGGAAGAGTTCAACTGCAGGCATGGGCTTTTCCGCTAGAGTGGCTGGCTGGGGCGTCAGGGCTACCTGGGAGGACCTCTGTGGTCTTTGAGGTTCTGCGGGGGGAACGTCAGCTCCAGCCTGGGTTAACTCCAGCATCACCATGGATACAGGCTCCTGGGAATGAGACTGGCCCCAGCAACTGTCCTGGGGAAGGTCCCTTAGGGCTGCCTGGGGCTTGGTGGGAAAGATGAAGGTTTTCTCCTGGGTTGGTAGCTTGTCATTGTTTTTTTAAAATAGACTTTATTTTTTAGAACAGTTTTAATTGACAGAAAAATTGAAAAGATAGTACAGAGAGTTCCCATATACCCCACACTAGCTTCTGCTGTTATTAACATCTACGCTCACACGGTCCACTCATTACAGCAAACCAATCAATACAAATCCATTGTTCTTTATTGCTATTTTATTTATTTATATACTTATTTATTTATATTTTTGAGACAGGATCTCACTCTCTCTTTGTTGCTCAGGCTGGAGTGCAGTGGCACAGTCACAGCTCACTGCAGCCTTGACCTCTGGGGCTCAAGTAATTCTCCTGCCTCAGCCTCCCAAGCAGCTGGGACTATAGGTGTACAACGCCATGCCCAGCTAATTTTTTTTTTTTTTGTAGAGAAGAGGTCTTGCTTTGTTGCATGGGCTAGTCTTAAACTCTTAGCTTCAAGCCTTGACCTTCCAAAGTGCTAGGATTATAGGCATGAGCCACCGCACCCTGCCAGATCCATTCTTATTAACTAATATCCACACTTTTTGTTTTTTTGAAACAGGGCCTGGCTCTGTTGCCCAAGCTAGAGTGCAGTGGCACAACCTCAGCTCACTGCAACCTCCATCTCCTGGGCTCAAGCAATTCTCCCACCTCAGCCTCCCAAGTAGCTGGGACTACAGGCAAGCGCCACCACACCTGTCTAATTTTTTTGCATTTTTAGTAGAGATGGGGGTTTTACCATGTTGCCCAGGTTGGTGTTGAACTCCTGGGCTCAAGCTGTCCTCCTGCCTCAACCTGCCAAAAGCGCTGGGATTACAGGCATGAGCCACTGCACCCGGCTAGATTGGTTATTATTAACTAATGTCCACATGATTCCAATTTCCCGCATACATTTTTTTCTGTCGCGGGATCCCACATGACATTTAGTTGTCACACCTCCTTAGGCTCTTGGCTGTGACAGTTTCTCAGACACTCCTCATTTTTGTGCAGACCCTGGCTGCCAGGCATGGCTCTGACTCCCTCGCTCGGGGGGCTGAGCCTGGGGGTGGTTGGTGGTTGGCCGTTATGCCACCCATTTTTCTGTTTTTTTTTTTTTTTTTTTTTTTTTTTTTTTGAGACGGAATCTGGTTCTGTCGCCCAGGCTGGAGTGCAGTGGCCGGATCTCAGCTCAGTGCAAGCTCCTCCTCCCGGGTTTATGCCATTCTCCTGCCTCAGCCTCCCGAGTAGCTGGGACTACAGGCGCCCGCCACCTCGCCCGGCTAGTTTTTTGTATTTTTTTAGTAGAGACGGGGTTTCACCGTGTTAGCCAGGATAGTCTCGATCTCCTGACCTCGTGATCCGCCCGTCTCGGCCTCCCAAAGTGCTGGGATTACAGGCTTGAGCCACCGCGCCCGGCCTGGCACCCATTTTTCTGATTTGCCTTCAGAGGCTTGCGTCTAGCCCCTGGTCAACCCAAAACCCAGAATCCCTCCATATGGCCCCGTGACTGTGTGAATGCCTGGCTCTGCTGGCGGACAGCTGCAGGCCAGAATTGCATGAGAGACTGTTCCTTCCACAAACATTTATTGTGTCCCTACTGTGACTGGGTGCTGGCCCAGGTCCCAGGGCTACAGGGATGAACAAGGCAGTGTGGTCCCGGCCACTGGAACGTACAGAGGTGAGGAATAACTGTAATGCTAACTCAGTGCTGGATGGAAGCTAGTGCCTGCCTACCCAGGGTTGCTAGGGGTGGCATCACCCAGGAAGCACCCCAGCCTGAAGAGCTGGCCTGGTACAGAGCGGGGAAGGGACAGCTGTTCTTGGTAGCAGAAACTCTTGGGCATGGACTGGGAAGCAAGCAGGAGCCTGGCGTGCATGGTGGAGGAACTGGAGGGACCACAGCACCGGAGAAGATGGGAGTGGCCAGCTGGAGCCAGGCAGGGAATGTGGAGTTTCCACCCCTGGGGACAGGAGCTCTGTGAAATGGGAGGGTGAGAAAAGCATTCATTCCACTAATACATTTGAGCAGTGTTCAGAACGAATTGGAAATTTCATACATTTGAAGGGAGGTCACATGGTAGAATCCAGTCCCCGCTGAACCAGGAGTTAGAAAATAGCCAAGGTCAAGCACCCCACTTCCCTGAGCTTTCCTGTCCCCTTCTGTAAAATGGGCTCAGGCTCCTGCCTGCGGGGATCCTGGGGGAGGTCCTCACCCGCTGTCTGCCGGTGCCACCGCCATGTTCCAGGGGTCTTTGTCTACTCTGCCGACCTCCACACCCAAGCCACAAACAGGAGCCAACACACAGTCGCTGTTCCATGGTGCTGGTTCCCTTCCACTGTGGGACAGAGCCCAGACGAGGGTGTGTCCCGGGCAACTTCTCACAAACATGTATTGGGTACCTGCTGCATGCCAGGCGGCACACTCAGCCCTCAGGATGCAGCAGTGAGCAGCTCAGAGCTCTGTCCATGTAGAAGAAATGGAAAGCGTGTGTGAACAAATGCACACCCAGCAGGCTGGATTTCATGGTGAGCGCTGTGAAGGGAATTGAGCAAGGGGGTGCAGTCGAGGGGATGAGGTGGGGTGAGGGGTTCTCTGTGGTGCCGACACTGGAGTCAGCCATGTGGATGCAGGGAACAGTGTTCCAGGCAGAAGGAACAGCAAATGCAGAGGCCCTGAGGCAGGACCAAGCGCACTGAACTGGTGAGCAGTGAGAAGGCAGGTATGGAGGCCAGGCTGAGCTGGAGGAGCTGAGGTCTCTGGGGCCAGCAGGTGGTAGAAGCTGAGGTGTGGATTGAGAACTTAAGAGTAATACAGGCCAGGCACAGTAATACAGGCCAGTACTTCAGAAAGCCAAGGTGGGCAGCTTGCTTGAGGTCAGGAGTTGAGACCAGTCTGGGCAACATGGTGAAACCCCATCTCTGCAAAGAACAGAAACATTAGTTGGGCGTGGTAGCATGCTCTTGTAGTGCCAGCTACTCAGGAGGCTGAGGTGTGAGGATTGCTTGAGCCCAGGAGACGGAGATTGCAGTGAGCCAAAATTGCACCACTGCACTCCAGCCTGGGCAACAGAGCAAGACCCTGTCTCAAAAAAGAAGAAATACAAAGCACTGGAATCATTCTAGCCCAGGAGTCTAAACCTCCACCACACATCAGAATCTCCTGGAAGGCTTCCTAATGGATGCTGCCCCGGCCCGTTAGAGGTTGGAATGAGATTGGTGTAGATGGGTCCCAGGCACTGGTGCTCTAGGAGGCCTCCTAGGTGATTCTCCTGGGCGGCCCAGGCTGACAACCAATGCCCTTGCCTTGCAGATGGGGCTGCGGTGGAGACTGGCTGCCCAAGGTAACAAGGAGCAAGTCAGCCTGGCTGGGAACGCAAGTGTGCAGGCTCAATTCCAGGGCTCTTTCTGGAACCCTCTGAACAGACCTCTGCCCAGGAGGCAGAAGCTCCTGAGAGACACCCCCCTCCAGCCTCCCTTCGGCTCAGGGCAGTGGGGTGGATCATCAAAGCCTGTTTTAAACCAGAGAGCAGATGGCGTCTGATCTCGCCCCGCCCCCTGCCCAGGACAGAGCGGGCAGCCCTCCTGGCTCACAGCAGGGACTTAGCCGGTCTCCCCCATCAGTCACCCATGCTTAAGCTAAACCTCCGGCACCTGATGTCCTCGGAAAGGAGGGAGGCCAGGCCAGTGACGCAGCAGGTGGGAGACAAAGTGCCATTTCCAGCCGTGCCTGGGTAGGTCAGCCCAGCTGGTCTCCACCCCAGTACTCAGCATTAGTATTCAGGTGATAGTTCCCAAGGACTTTCTCCTCCTCACACTCCTGACACCATGAGGTTAGGAACCATGCTGCCTTTTTCATCCCTGTAGCCCTGGTACCTGGCCCAAGACTTGGCACACACAGACCATGTAACAAATGTTTGCAGAATGAGTGTGCTCTCAGCCTTAGCCACTGTGTGGAGACCCTCCCCGGACTGACCCTCCCGCCGACCAGGGTGGCTGCCTTGTCATCCTTGTCATCCCCATTATCTCGTCATCCCCATCATCTCCGTCATCCTCGTCATCTCTGTCATCCCCATCATCCTCGTCATCCCTGTCATCCCTCTCATCCCCATTATCCTTGTCAACCCCATCATCTCCATCATCCTCATCAATGTCATCATTCCCATCACCCCCATTATCCCACTCCCCCCATGAGAGATGACTGTGGCCATAGTGTTAACAGCCTTCCCATTTTTGCCAATCTGTTGGGTGAAAAATCGTACCTCAGGAGAAATTCATGCTTCCTCTCTTTTTAACAGGAAACATTTAACTTTTTTTTTTTTTTTTTTTTTTGAGACGGAGTCTCGCTGTGTCTCCCAGACTGGAGTGCAGGGGCGCCATCTCGGCTCACTGCAAGCTCCGCCTCCCAGGTTCATGCCATTCTCCTGCTTCAGCCTCCCGAGTAGCTGGGACTACAGGTGCACGCCACCATGCCCGGCTAATTTTTGGTATTTTTAGTAGAGACGGGGTTTCACCGTGTTAGCCAGGATGGTCTCGATTTCCTGACCTTGTGATCCACCTGCCTCGGCCTCCCAAAGTGCTGGGATTACAGGCGTGAGCCACCACGCCCAGCCAACTTTTTTTTTTTTTTTTTTTTAAGTACAGATGGGATCTTGCTATGTTGGCCATGCTGGCTTCAAATGCCTGGCCTCAAGTGGTCCTCCTGCCTCGACCTCTCAAAGTGCTGGGATTACAGGCATGTGCCACTGCACTTCTTCTTTTTTTTTTTTTTTTTGAGACGGAGTCTTGCTCTGTCGCCCAGGCTGGAGTACAGTGGTGCAATCTCAGCTCACTGCAGCCTCCACCTCCCAGGTTCAAGCAATTCTCCTGCCTCAGCCTCCCGAGTAGCTGGGATTACAGGCACGCACCACCACACCTGGCTAATTTTTTGTGTTTTTAGTAGAGACAGGGTTTTGTCCTGTTGGCCAGGCTGGTCTTTAACTCCTGACCTCAGGTGATCTACTCACCTCAGCCTCCCAAAGTGCTGGGATTACAGGCGTGAGCCACCACACCCCACCTGGCCTAACTTCTGATTGAAGTGTAACATACATACAGGAAAAAGACGCAGGTCCTAAGTCAGCTGCTCCATGCATTTCACACTGACCAACAAACATGTCAGCTGCCCAGAAGCCCCTCAAGCTCCCTGCAAGGGCAACCGGGCTCCTGACATCACAGATCTTGACCTGAATGTGAGCTCCACATGTCTCTTTTTTTTTTTTTTTTTTTTTTGAGACGGAGTCTCGCTCTGTCGCCCAGGCTGGAGTGCAGTGGCCGGATCTCAGCTCACTGCAAGCTCCGCCTCCCGGGTTCACGCCATTCTCCTGCCTCAGCCTCCCGAGTAGCTGGGACTACAGGCGCCCGCCACCTCGCCCGGCTAGTTTTTTGTATTTTTTTTAGTAGAGACGGGGTTTCACCGTGTTAGCCAGGATGGTCTCTATCTCCCGACCTCGTGATCCGCCCGTCTCGGCCTCCCAAAGTGCTGGGATTACAGGCTTGAGCCACCGCGCCTGGCCGCCACATGTCTCTTTTGTTGAGCAAGGAACTCGTAGCCGCCCACACCATGCCTGAAAGTCCTCTGAGACCCTCCTGTGACGGCTCAGTGCAGTGGCCGCCGAGAAGGGAGGGGTGTGCGTTCTCAGCTCCCCAACCCCTGAGGGACCCTCTGTCCATGCCTGAACTTCTCCAAGCCTCAGTTTCTGTGAAGTGAGGGCTAACCTGCCTCTCCCAGTGCTAACTCGAGGACTGCAGAAGATGCTGTAGGTGAGGTGCCATTTCCTGGCTGTCACTCTCAAATGTCATTTGTCACCAAAAAGAACTTCACCATTTACAGGAGGGACACCACCTCTGGTAGGATGGGCTGTGTGCCCTTAGCTGTGTGATCTCAGGCAAGTGACTCAACCTCTTTTTGCCTCCGTTTCTTCCACGATGAGTTAGGCAGGATAACACCAAGGGCTGTTTAGATCATTTCAGGAAGTCAAGTCCTGTAGAGACACTGGCATCGTGGCGCCCGGTGCACATAGGCCTTCATAAAACATGTTGAGGGGCCTGTCACTGCACCTGTCTCTTCTCAGCACTGGGACCAACAGCTCCTGGGGCCCTGGGCTGGGTCTTTCCCATCAGCTGTGAGCCCCTCTGTAAGATTCGCTGAGGTTGCCTGGGCAACAAAGGCCGGGTCCTAAGGCATGTTGTTGCTGTCGCAGTCCAGGAAAGTCCTGGTCCCTGATCAGGGAGCAAGCAGAGCAAGGCAGTCCTGGGGCCCTGGGCCCACTCAGGGGGAGCCAGTACTGCCCGGAGAGCTCGCCTTGCGCAGTGGCTGGACCTGAGCTGGGAGTGACAGTGCTTGGTGCCGCTTCGGCCCCTGAATGCTGCTCCTACCTGGAGCTGCAAGTCCAGCTCAGCCTTCGGTCTGCTCTGCTCTCTGGCTGCAGCCTCTCCCAGCTTCAGCTGCCCACAGGGCCCAGGTTCCCCTGGGAGACCCCCAGTTTGCTCCAGTAGCAACGTTCACCACCTTTCTCTGGTACTAACTGGAATCAGCCTGCTTATATTACTCCTTCCATAGCAGTCATAATAGTACTAATAATATGGCCCCACTAAGTGCCTGCCATTCAATACCTTACACTTAGTACCATGCATCCTTGTGACAGTCCTGCAGGATACAGGTTATTATCTAGGGCAAAAGTTACAGTCAGAGCTGGGCACAGTGGCTCACACCTATAATCCCAGCTTACTTAGGGGGCCCAGGCCCTCCTTACTCCCTGAGCCCAGGAGTTAGGAGGCCAAGGCAGCAAGATTGCGTGAGCCCAGCAATTTGAGTTCCACCTGGGCAACAGAAAGACCACTACCTCTTAAAAAAAAAAAAAAAAAGTTAGAATCTCTATTCCAATGAGACGGCTGACAGTGTAGCAACTGTTAGCGCTGATAACTCCCTTTGCAGTAGGAGACAGGGTAAGAAACTTGTTCAGACCACACAGCAAGTCAAGGGCAGACTGGGGGCTTGGGTTCCTCTGGCTTGGGCCATCCTGGAGCCCCTCCGTGTAGCCCCAGGCACTGGGGCCACATGGGGACAGAGGAAGCCAGCAGCTCCATGCCAGGCATGCAGCGCCAGCCGTGAAATGCCCGGTCATTGTTGCAGTGAATGTCAATTACCCCTGTGGTTCCAGATCCTGGGTGACTGGCCTGTTCCCCCGACAGGCCCATGCAGAGTTGCCAGATTGAGGATGGAAAAAAACATAAAAACAGGATACCTGGTTATATTTGAATTTCAGATAAGAAATACTGTCAAGTAGAAGCATGTCCCAAATATTACATGGGACATGCCTCTACTAAAAAAGTATTTGTTAGCCTGAGATTCAGATGTGATGGATGGCCTGCATTTTACCTGGTGACCCTGCCCTCCAGGGACAGCTGGCAATGTCTGGAGGTATTTTTAGTCATAGAAGCTGGGGGTGCTACAGGGTCTAGAGGCCAGGGACACTGCTAAACATCGCATGACACACAGGACAACCCCACCTCAGAGAATGACCGCAGTGTCAGCAGCGCCAAGGCCAGGGGACCCTGGTCCACACACGAGCATTTCCGTGGCCAGGCAGGGTGCCAAGTACGTGGCTTTTTTTTCTTCTTCTTCTCATGGTGGTCCTGCTCTTGTTTCCATTTTAGGGATGAGTAGATTGAGGGCTGGAGGAGGGGACACTGCCAGGAAGTGATGGGACCAGGGCTGGACCTGGGCTTCATTTTTTTCTTTTGTTTGGAAACAGAGTTTTGCTCTTATTGTCCAGGCTGGAGTGCAGTGGCACAATCTTGGTTCACTGTAACCTCCGACTCCCGGGTTCAAGCGCTTCTCCTGCCTCAGCCTCCTAAGTAGCTGGGATTACAGGTGCCCACCACCACGCCTGGCTAATTTGTTTTTTGTATTTTTAGTAGAGATGGGTTTTCACCATGTTGGCCAGGCTGGTCTCAAACCCCTGCCCTCAAGTGATCCACCTGCCTCAGCCTCCCAAAGTGCTGGGATTACAAGCATGAGCTGCCACACCCAGTGCCACCCTCCACCACTTTTTTTTGGTTGTTGTTTTTTTCTTTTGAGACAGGATCTCTCTTGCCCAGGCTGGGGTGCCATGGCGTGATCGCAGCTCACTGTAACCTTGAACTCCTGGGCTCAAGCAGTCCTCCCTTCTCAGCCTCCCAGGTAGCTGGGACTACAGGTACACATCACCACGCCCAGCTAATTAAAAAAAATTTTTTAAAGATGTCTTGCTATGTTGTCCAGGCCGGTCTTGAGGCAGGATTGCTGGGCTCAAGCAATCCTTTGTCCTTGTCCTTCCAAAGTGCTGGAATTACAGGCATGAGTCACTGTGCCTGACCCTGGACCTGGCCTTTGGAATCTGGGCTCACCACACTGTACCCACACCCTCCACAGCCTTCCCAGAGCGCCCAGCACTAGGATGAGCAGGAACAGACCGTGGGAACTGGGAGGGCTGCCCAGGAGGGAGGAAGTGCAGTCAGTGCCCAGGGCAGGAATGTGGTTTGGCTGGGCAGAGCCAGGCAGCTGGGCACCTTCCCCCACCTTGGTGTGTCGAAGCTCCTGTCTCTAGCTCCTCTCAGGTTGTCTCTCTCCAGCAGCTCATCCCTGACGCAAGCTAGGGCTTTTTCCTTAATTAAAAAGAGATTTAAAACATCCACTGCTGTCTCTATTGGGCCTGGGATGCCTCAAAAAGGTAAAACCGCCAAGAGCTGCCCCAGCCTCATCCATAATAACACAAAGCTTTCCCTGTAATTGGAATTAAAAAAAAAAAAAAAAGATTAAATGCATCTGGAACCCTTGGAGGAATTTATCAGTTTACTTTTGAAAGACCTGCACGAAATCCAGAGACCTGGTCATCTCTGAGGGGTTAGTGTCAGCCCCTGTGACCCCTATGTTCCTGCTTCAGGGCCTTTGTGTGTGCCGTGGGTGCCTTGGGGATCTCTCCTGCCGCTTTCTGATTGACCCCTTCTGAGAAGCCTTTTCCAGCTCCTGGTCTCCCCTAAACCCTGTTTTTCCCCACTGTGAGTGGGCTTATCATCTGCCCCTGGTCCCTACTTGCATTGACCCAGGATCTTGGAAATACCTTTGTGCTTCCAGCCCCCAGAGCACAGGCTGTGCACGAAACCCTGCATGGCCCCTGCAAGGGCCCTGACTTCTCTCTCTGTGCCTCCGTGTGCCCGTCTGGAAGATGGGGTCTGCCTCACTGGGAGGATCAAATGACGAGTGCCCAGAGGCACTCACATAGTCCAGCCTCCCTCAAGCACTGTTCTCAAGGCTCAGCATCATGGGCCCCTCCCAGCGATGGCTTGAATTACCGGGGACCCTCCTCCTTTTCCTCCAGCTGACCCGGAAATCTTGGGGACCCCATTCCTGCTACTGGAGCCTGGACAGGAGGTGTAGCGGGGAAGGCACAGGTAAACCTCTGTAGAGGCCATTCTTTCCTCAGCAGTGTCTGCAGCACCTGGGGCCATGCAGGGCACACAGCAGGTGCACAATAAATGCCTGTTGACCAGCCACCTCCCTGGCCCAGGCTCAGAGCTGGGGCATTACACTTGTGCTGGAAAGGAGGGTGACATACGCTGGCTCTCCAGGTGAGAAAGCCCCGGCCGAGAGGCAACATCACAGCAGGAAATGGAAGTGAGAGTCAGATGGTGGATTTCCTCCTTCCCAAGCCCCTGGCCATTCCCACAGAATAAGGGAAAATTGTGCCCCCAGAGTCAGGTTGGAACCAGGAATATTTTGTGTAGCACCCACTCCAGCTGTGTGACCGCAAGGGGGCGACAAGGCCCCCGACCCACACTCAGGGGGCTGTAACAGTAGCCGTTGGCACCCAGTAGGTGCTGAATATTGGCGGAATCAATGAACAAGTGCCCTGACTGAGGACAATTACACCTGTGGTTCAAATCACGTGGTGTGAATCTAAGCTTAGTATCAGCTCGTGATCTGAATGACAGCTTGTGTTTACTGAGTGTGCACAGCAAGGCCAGCACTGGGGTTTTCTCATCCACAAAACGCATATAGAATCATC
The DNA here is from genome assembly GCF_049350105.2 of Macaca mulatta. Taxonomy (NCBI): domain Eukaryota; kingdom Metazoa; phylum Chordata; class Mammalia; order Primates; family Cercopithecidae; genus Macaca; species Macaca mulatta. The sequence continues at coordinate 81,106,622 of NC_133425.1, read as the reverse complement.
GCACCGCCTTGGCTGGAGTGAGGACTCAAGGGTGGTCCTTAACCTCTCGTGCCTGCCCAGCCGGACCTGGGCACTGTTATTTACGCGAGTTCTGCAGGTGAGGAAGCAGAGGCCCAAAGAGGCGGAGCCACTGCCCAGGTGGCCCGTAGCCCAGGTGGGCCTTCTGGCTGTCCGTCCCATTGTGGGTCCGACAGGCTGGAGCCCCCTGTGTGTGTGATGGTGCTTTGGGGAAGAGGGTGTGGTCCCGTTCAGGGCCTCCAAGCGGAACACCTGGGGTGCAAGCCTGAACTGTTTTTAAAAGAATCAGGCCGCGTGGGGTGGCTCATACCTGTAATCCCAGGACTTTGGGAGGCCAAGGCAGGTGGATCGTTTGAGCCTAGGAGTTCAAGACCAACATAGTGAGGCCCTGTCTCTACAAAAAAGTTTAAAACTTAGCCAGGTGTGGTGGAGAATGCCTGTAGTTTCACCCAGCACTTTGGGAGGCCAAGATGGGAGAATCGCTTGAGCCAGGGAAGTCAAGGCTGCAGTGAACCTGAGCCACAGAGAGAGACCCTGTCTCAAAAAATCAATTAATTGAAATGAAAAAGAACCAGTAGAGGTCGCACGTGAGCCATGATGCCAGCACTTGCTCCTGTCTCCAGCGCGTGTCTGCGGTGACCTCTGGGCGGCCGGGAGTTCACCAAGAGCTGGCACAGGGAATGGTGCCCTGACCCCAAGGACCTGGGCATCCTGCACAGAGCCTGGATGTGGCGTCTCGGGCACGGGCTTGCCTGACTCAGCATTTGAAGGATCAGGGTTGCTGATCCCAGCAGCAGTGAAGGCAGTGTGCGTGGAGCCTCGTCAAGCCCCAGCTCTGCTCCCCAGGCTCTGTGTATTCCCAGCACGTTACTTCCCTTCTCCAAAGCTCCGTGTTCTCCTTTGTAGCATGGGCGTGATCCTAGTGTTCTCCCTGAGGGATGGTGTGAGGGTTGGTTGCAGGGGTGCAAATGGCAGGCTCGGCCCAGAGCCCAGCTTCGGACGCTGAGGAAATGGTGGTCTCAGGGGAGAGGCAGCACAGCACCCCCAGCTCAGGACCCCCCAGGCCCTGGCCAGTTGGCTGCCCGAGGGCCATTTCTTCCCACACCTGGCAGCCCCACGCCCCGCACCTGGCAGCCCCACGCCCCACACCTGGCACTTCCTGCAAGGCTGGTGCCATAACAGTTTTACAGCCAGGGAAACTGAGGCTCCAAGAGTAAAGCCACCTGTTCCCACGGTAGCCCTAGCTCAGGGGTTCCCATCCCTGGCTGATAGAGTCACCTGGGAACTTTTCAAAATCCTGGTGCACCTCATGGAGCCATGAATCAGCCTGTCTAGGGTGAGGCCCTGCATAGGTGATGTTAACATCCCAGGTGATCTCAATGGGCAGCCGCGATGGGAACCACTGTCCTGAGCTAGGAGGGCGCAGAGCTGGGTCTCAAAGCCTGTCTGACCTCACCACGCCAGCACCCGCCTGTGTAACCCATGTGGAAGGCCAGCTCCAGGGCCCCGGGTTCTATGGTCTGGTCTCCGTAGCGCTGCCCCCACTGCAGAGGACGTGGCCGCAGAGCAGGGGTCAGGGCCTGGTGACCCGGAGCACGAGGCTGGGCTGCCTCCCGGGAAGGGGGGAAGGGCTTCCTGCACAGGCTCCATCCCCCTGAAGCCTTGGGACGGGCCTGGGTCCCTAGGATCTGCTCCCTTCCTTCTGGAATCCCAGGCTCAGGAAATAGGCTTTTAATAGCCCGAGGCAGGCACATAATTAACAAATAACAATTCTGGCCTTAGCACAAATGAGCTCCTTGTCTGGGGCAGGGCTGGCATTTGGTTTTTAATCCCCAGCGTTGGCTTCATCCTCTTGAGAGCTTTCCCTCCTGTTTGGCCACCTCTGCTGCTGAGGCTGGGCAGCCCCTGGGGATGTGAGAGGGGCTGGGGTCCCTCCCTCCTCCCTGTCTGCCCTCCCCTCTCCCTCCCTTCCTCCTCCATTTCGCCTTCCTCCTTCTTCCTCTTCCCTGTCTCTTCCCTCCTCCTCCTCTCTTCCCCTTCCTGCCCTGTCTTTCCTCCTCCCTCTTCTCCCTCCTTCCCTCTCCCCTTCCCCCTTCTTCCCTCTCCCCTTCCCTCCCTCTATCCTCCTTCCCTCCTGCTTCCTTCTCCTCTCCTCCCTCCCTTCCTCCTCCTTCCTCCCCTCTCCTTCTTCCCTCCTCTCTTCCTTCCCTTCCTCCTCTTCCTCCTCCCTCCCTCCTCTTCCCCCTCTTCCTCCTCCCTCCCTGTTTTCCCTCCTCCCCTCTCCTCCTTCCCTCTGTTTTCTCCTCCCTCCTCCCTTCCTTTCCTCCTCTCCCTCCAACCCCCTCTCCTCTGAGACTTCTGCCTCTCCAGGGCTCACTGAGAACCTGATCCTTCCAGATTATATGTGTGGGTTTTGTCCTCAAGCTCCAGACCATGTTAAAATGCAAATGTGGGGTGTTTTATTTTAGAATCTTGGAGTATTCACCGAGGAAGGGGTTTGGAGACTGAGCAGGGAGGCTCCCTCCTGTTACAGATATGATCATCAGCGATTCCTTTTGTCGGGGGCCTCCACAAGGAGCTCTTTATGGATGATAATAGAGAACACTTACGGGGCAGCTGGCTGGGCAAAGTACTTTCGTGAATTCATTCATTTCCTCACACGCAGCCCTTCAAGAGGGGGCTGCCCTGCCCACCTGCCGCCGGGCTTCTGGCTGTGGCTTTTGTTTTTGGCATGAGCAAGCCTCAAGCTTTCGAGGTTCTGTTTTTGCCAGTTACAACATCGGGTGTGTCCTCGATCCCAGCTCTCCTCCGCAGTCAGTCCTGGATGTTATAGAGGAGGGATTGGCAACCACAGCCCCAAGACCCAATCCTGCCTGACGCCTGCTGTTAGAAATCAAGTTTTATTGAGACAGAGTCATGCTCGTTCATTTCCGCGTTGTCTGTGGCTGCCTTCAGGCTGCCGTGGCAAAGTCATGTGTATAGTTTGTGTGGCTCACAGAGATCAAATATTTTCTGCCTGGCCCCTTGCAGTTACATGGGGGCTGTTACATGGGATCATGGCTACGGGAAGCACCGGCTCTTGGGGTCAGCCAGATTCCAGTTTGGGGATGGATCCTGGCTCTGCCTCCCACTAGCTGTTCAGTTGTGTGCAGATATTACTCTCTTAGGTCCCCAGTTTCCACATCTGTGAGATGGGGCTGGTGACACCGAGCACGGTGGCAATGGAGCCTGAAGGAGCCCACGCCTACGGCCCCCGTAGCTTGTCTGGGCGGTTGGCAACACATCCTTTTGTTTGTGGTTGTTTGGGGTAGGGATGCCTCTCTCCAAGTGACTTCCTTTGATTTGTTTCACACTCTGGGCTTCTGTGCAAGATTGCAGGAGAAACGTTCTCTTCTTTAAAGACGGTTCAAACCCCACTGCGTTAGACCTGCTTCGGAGGGGCTATGTGGGTGCTGCTGAGGGGCTTAGAGTTCTGTCAGGCTGAAGTGGCCTCTTCCCTCAAAACTACCCAGTCAGGGGCCAAGAATCTTCCAAGACCGGGCGCGGTGGCTCATGCCTGTAAGCCCAGCACTTTGGGAGGCCAAGGCAGGTGGATCACGAGATCAGGAGATCGAGACCATCCTGGCCAACATGGTGAAACCCCGTCTCTACTAAAAATACAAAAACTTAGCCGGGCATGGTGGCAGGCACCTGTAGTCCCAGCTACTCGGGAGGCTGAGGCAGGAGAATGGTGTGAACCCGGGAGGCAGAGCTTGCAGTGAGCTGAGATCGCACCACTGCACTCCAGCCTGGGCAATGAGCGAGACTCCACTTCAAAAAAAAAAAATTAGCTGGGTGTGGTGGCGGGCGCCTGTAGTCCCAGCTACTCAGGAAGCTGAGGCAGAAGAATCACTTGAACCCAGGAGATGGAGGTTGCAGTGAGCCGAGATCAAGCCACTGCATTCCAGGCTGGGCAACAGAGCAAGACTCCGTCTCATACATACATACATACATACATACATACATACATACATACAGTCTTCCAAAGGAGGAAACACGGTTGGGGTTCAGAAGGTAGGGAGGTGACGGGGCAGTGCCTGGGTGAGGGGCGGATGCTGGTCACTGGGCTGAGAATGAGGGGAGGGAAGTGACTGGCTGTGCACAGGTCAAAGGGGGTTCATCATGGTCACCTCACACCAGCCGTGTGTGCCAGGAACCGTGGCGGTCTCTCCCTAGCCCAGGGACTCAGCTGATTCTGCCACTACCACCCCGTGCTTGTCCATGAAAACAAGAAAGCTGCAAAGAGTTAGACTAACAGAAGTCGGGGTGGGGGGCACACATGACCACCCACCCTCTGCCAGCAGCTGCAAGTTTGGGGGTTCCCCAAGCCACCCTCATGTTTGTTCAGTTGCTGAAAGGACCCACAGAAGTCACTAGAGGCTCTGATTCCTGGCTATGGCTCATTCCAGGGAAGGGACCTAGGTTAAGACCAAAGGGAAGACGCTCACAGGGCAGATCCCATGAGAGCTCCAGGCACAGGCTCCCACTGTCCCCTCCCTGTGGAGCCATGGGCAGGGAGCCAACTCCTCCTGACGGTGGTGAGTGACAGCACGGAGCATCGCCAGGAGGGAAGCCCCTGGCCTCCGTGTCCAGAGTTCTTACAGGGCATTATGGATTGAACTGTGTCTCCCAAAAATTCCTAAGTCAACCTCCTCACCCCAGGGCCTCAAAATGTGGCCTTCTTGGGAGTAGTGTCTTTGCAGGTGTAATGAGTTAAGATGAGGTCATTTTAGTAGTGTGAGCTCCTAGTCCAATATGACGGGTGTCCTTATCAAAAAAGGGAAATCTGCGCTGGGTGCAGTGGCTCATGCCTGTGATCCCAGCACTTTGGGAGGCCGAGGTGGGTGGATCACCTGAGGTCAGGAGTTTGAGACCAGCCTGGTCAATATGGTGAGACCCTGGCTCTACGAAAAATACAAAAATTAGCTGGGCGTGCTGGTGCATGCCTGTAATCCCAACTACTTGGGAGGCTGAGGCAGGAGAATTGTTTGAACCTGAGAGGCAGAGGTTGCAGTGAGCTGCGATCATGCCACTGCACTGCAGCCTGGGCGACAGAGCAAGACCTGTCTCAAAAAAAGGCTGGGAATTGGGGGCGGGAATCTGGACAGAGACAAGACACAGGGAGAATACAATGTGAAGGCAAGAGGCAGAGATGGGGAGCTTCTATAAGCCTAGGAACGCTAGATTGTCAACAACCACCAGAAGCCAGGGGACAGGCTTGGAACAGTCTCCCTTGCAGCCTCTGGAGGAACCAACCCTGCCGACACCTGGATCTGGAACTTCTGGCCTCCAGATCTATAAGACAATGAGTGTCTGTTGTTCCAGCCACCCGGTTGATGGTGCTTTGTTGTGGCAACCCCAGGAGACGAAGGCACTGGAGCTCCTCTAGAGGCTGATTGATTGCTCACTTTGGAGCTCAGCCTGCAGGCTGCCATCTCTCTGGGCATGACTCAGAGCCCCCCTCCATCAATCATGCCTTTGGACACCCAGTGTAACCACAGCCCCTGGCAAACAAAGACTCTCCTATCAGGCAAGATATTCCAAGGGCTTAGAGAGCACCTCCCAGAAACCATGGACGGAGACCAGACCTCTTTTTAGGCAAGGTTAAATTCTTTACTACACAAAGGGCCTGGAGAGGAGGTGCAGTGCACCCGGGGTCACACAGCTGGTGGCCTGATTCCAAAGCCAATGTGCCTGCTGCCTTCAGTTTTTCTGAGCCTACCGCCTTGGTCAAGTTGCAGATGAAACAAGAATTTGGCCTGAATGGCATGGCTCCAGGTCCTCTAGTTGTACTTTTTTTTGTGGATTCAAACAGATTGTCCCTGACAGCTCAGGTGTAACCTGCCTCTCAGAGGAACACCCCTTAGGTGAACAAAGGTTGCCCTGAGAAGCCCCCTGTGATTTCCCCACAGCCAGGTATGAGATTCCCACTGTACACCTGCCATCCCTTCCTATTGGAGTCAGGGAAAGATTTGCTAACTCTATCAGTAATCTATCACTGCATAACAAACTATGCCAAAACTTTGTGACTTAAACATCAAACCTTTATTATCTCAGAGTTTCTGTGGGTCAGGAATTGAGGAGTGGCTTATCTGGGTGGTTCTGGCTCAGGGTCAATCATGATGTTACATCCAAAATGTTAGCCAGGGCTGCAGTCTCATCTGATGGCTGGACTGGGGCTGGAGGCTCTGGGGCTGAGGTGGCTCCCTCGTGGTTGTTCGCTAGAGGCCTTGATTCCTCACCCACATGAGCTTCTCCACAGCTTGAGCATCCTTGTAACATGGTGACTGGCTTCCCCAAGAGCAAGTGTTCCAAGAGAGAGCAAAGAGGAAGTTGCAATGTCTTTTATAACCTCACTGTGGAAGTCACACACCATCATGTCTGTCCTATTGTTGGAAGCAAGTCACTAAGTCCACCCACACTCAAGGGCTTAGACTCCACCTCTCAGAGCCATGTTTTAGAACCCCCACACTGACCCTACAATGGTCACTTAGGAACATTGTCCTAATAGTGGTCAAGGAAGGCCCGAGAACAGTAGGAAAAATACCCCCCCAACCCCTTATTACTCAGCTTCTCCCTTTGGTCAAGGGCTCTGATACTTGAGCTAATTTATCCCAGCCTGGCATTGTTTGGGGCAAAACCAAAGTGATGGGGCATAGAGACAAGGATTGTAACACCTAGCTTAATGCTGCCTGAAGGGTTTTTGGTTGTGTTTAAAATTATTATTATTATTATTTTGAGACGGAGTTTCACTCTTGTTGCCCAGGCTGGAGTGTGATGGCACGATCTAGGCTCACTGCAACCTCTGCCTCCTGGGTTAAAGCTATTCTCCTGCCTCAGCCTCCCGAGTAGCTGGGATTACAGGCGCACACCACCATGCCCAGCTAACTTTTTTTGTAGTTTTAGTAGAGATGGGGTTTCTCCATGTTGGTCAGGCTGGTCTCAAACTCCCGACCTTAGGTGATCCGCCCACTTCGGCCTCCCAAAGTGCTGGGATTACAGGTGTGAGCCACCGTGCCTGGCCTTCTTTTTGTTTAGACAGAGTCTCACTCTGTCACTTAGGCTGGAGTGCAATGGTAGGATCTCAGCTCACTTCAACCTCTGCCTCCCAGGTTCAAGCAATTCTCTTGCCTCAGCCTCCTGAGTAACTGAGATTACAGGTGTGTGCCACCACGCCCAGCTAATTTTTGTATTTTAGTAGAGACGGGGGTTTCACCATGTTGGCCAGGCTGGTCTTGAACTCCTGACCTCAAGTGATCTGCCCACCTCGGCCTCCCAAAGTGCTGGGATTACAGGTGTAAACCACCATGCCCGGCCTTTTTTTTTTTTTTTTTTAGATGGATTCTTACTCTGTCACTTAGGCTGAAGTGCAATGGTGCAATCTCAACTCACTTCAACCTCTGCCTCCCAGGTTCAAGCGATTCTCCTGCCTCAGCCTCCCGAGTAGCTGGGATTACAGGCACACAACACCATGCCCAGCTAATTTTTTTATTTTTATTTTTAGTAGAGACAGGGTTTCTCCGTGTTGGTCAGGCTGGTCTTGAACTCCTGACCTTAGGTGATCTGCCCGCCTTGGCCTCCCAAAGTGCTGGGATTATAGTTGTAAGCCACTGCACCTGGCCTTTTTTTTTTTTTTTTTTTGATGGAGTCTCACTCTGTCACTTAGGTTAGAGTGCAATGGTGCGATCTCAGCTCACTTCAATCTCTGCCTCCCGGGTTCAAGTGATTCTCCTGCTTCAGCCTCCCGAGTAGCTGGGATTACAGGTGTGTGCTATCACGCCCAGCTAATTTTTGTATTTTAGTAGAGACGAGGTTTCACCATGTTGGCCAGGCTGGTCTTGAACTCCTTACCTCAAGTGATCTGCCCATCTCGGCCTCCCAAAGCGCTAGGATTATAGGCATGAGCCACCACCCAGCCCGCATTTAAAATTTAAAGCACTCCTACTTACTCTGTCTCGAGCATGTGCTGAGCTCAAGGGAAACACAGATGAATGAAGTAGAGACTGTCCTCCAGGTGTTCACAGCAAAGAGAGGTAGAAATAAAAACAAATCGTGTCATTCATTGATGAATGAGTAAACGCAGACAGGCAGAAGAGGGAGAGGCCAGATCTGCTGGGACACCTTTCCCAAGGAAGAGCCCGTTGCACCAGGCTTTGAAGGATAAGCAGGAGCTTGTTACTCAGGCAGAGGAAGAAAGAGCATCCCAGGCCGGGGGAACAGCATATGCAAAGGCACAAAAGGGCCCCGGGAGCCCAGGGAGTCTGGGGAAGTGTGAGCGCTTTGCAGAGTAGGGGCTGGTGGCCAGAAATGGGGCTGCAGCTGGCTGGGCCACATGGTGAAGGCTGAAAACTGGACCTAGAGGCCAACTAGCCTGTGATCAGCATTTCCCAAAATCTGTTTCCCGACTCATGGTTCTGGGAGATGTGTTGGGGGCTCCTTTGACATTCCTGAGACTCAGGTTTTCATCTGTGATGCGGGGACAGCTGCGCCCCTTGCTGCGAGGCGTCAGGACTCAGGTGATGAAGGGGGGGTGGCACCCGCGGTTCCTGGCGGCCACTGATGCCTGTCTCTCTGTTGTGTGTGTACGTGCGTGTGTGCTCCACGCCTGGCTTCTCAGGCTTTAAAATGTGTGTCAGCAGCAGCAGCAGCAGCCACGAAGAGGCCCCCGTCCTGAACGACAAGCACCTGGATGTGCCCGACATCATCATCACGCCCCCCACCCCCACAGGCATGATGCTGCCGAGGGACTCGGGGAACACAGGTGAGGCCGTCTCCTCTGCCGCCAAGCAGGGTCGGGTCTGGGGGCCTGGTGGCCTGGTGGAGACAGCTCTCAGGGGCGTCCTTCTGGGCCACGGGGCCGAGCTTGCGTCCCCACCTCCCCCTGGGTTCATTAAGCATTTATGGTCAGACCTGTGTACACTGCACCGTGAGCCCCCTGCCACGGCGCCAGCCTCAGCACGACGCGGCGTGTTAAGTAATTAGTAGACAGCCTCTGCCAGCAGCCAGTACGATTGATGGATGGGGCCGGGCTGGCCTGCCACACTGTGGCTCCCGCCAGCCAAGGTAATTGATGGATGCTCCTTCCCCTGCCAGCGGGAGGACCGCTCCTCCGTCTTGTTGGCTGCTGCAGTTTGGCTGGACAGGACAGACTGGGAAACACAGCCCATGCCCAGGCTGGGGCCGGACCCTGGGCCTTCCAGATGCAGCTCACTGCTGGGAGCAGGGAGGAAATAGAGTTCTTCCCAGGGAGAGGGTGAGGAGGTGGGACACAGGCCCAAATCGGCTCCCCCACCTGCCCCTCGGTGATACCTCTGGTGCTGGTGGGACAAATTGTTCACGTATTCATCGAGCAAAGATTTATTGAGCTGGGCCTACACCAGGTGCTGAAGGCTGCTGCTATGAATAATAATGATATTGGGGATGGTCATGATAGGTTGCACTGTACTGAGTGTAATGAGTGGATTTTCTTATTTAGTTCTTACAGGAATTCTCAGAGTTAAGTACAGATTTCATCCCCATTTTATTATTTGTATTTATTTATTTTTTGAGATGGAGTTTTGCTCTGTTGCTCAGGCTGGAGTGCTGTGGTGCAATCTCGGCTAACTGCAACCTCCATCTCCCTTGTTCAAGTGATTCTTCTGCCTCAGCCTCCTGAATAGCTAGGATTACAGGTGCCCACCACCATGCCCAGCTAATTTTTGTATTTTAGTAGATATGGGGTTTCGTCGTGTTGGTCAGGCTGGTTTCAAACTCCTGACCTCAGGTGATCCGCCTGCCTGGGCCTCCCAAAGTGATGGGATTACAGGCATGAGCCACCGCACCCAGCCGCATCCCCATTTTAGAAATGGGTAATCTGAGGTTGAGAGAGGCTGAGACACTTGCCGTGCAGCTGGTCAGTGGTGCAGCGGGGAAGCAGCCCCAGGCTGTGTGATCTGCACTTCACACCATGGCCCCCAGGCCGGATGCCCTCCCCACAGGTGGCATCAGTTAGTTGACAGCCATTGTGACGTGGGTCTCGCTGGGCCCATGTAAGCGACACGGCACCCATGAGGCTGATGTAGGGTACGTGGAAGGCTGTCTGGGAGGGGGGATCTGTAGACCCTTCCAGATGTCCTGAGCTTGGGTCTCCGCTTGCCCGGCAGAGCAAGTGACTGGGAGAAAGCTGTCAGGCCCCTCTGGGTTGGACCAGTGCAGGTGCTGGGTGGAGCCATGGTGGGTGCAGTGGGGTGCCTTCCTCTGTGACCTTTCCAAGTGCCTGGCACCAGGCTAAATGCTTTTCACAAATCTCATTTAATTCTCATTCCAACCCTTATCTCTAGTTTAGAAATGGGGAAACAAACAGGTCCAGAGAGGGACAGTGCCTTGCCCAGGGACACACAGCAAGGTGGGAGAAGAGCTGGGCTCCTGCTGCAGTGCTCCTCCTGCACCCCAGTGCTGTCTAATCAGAGAGCCCAGTGTGGGCGGACAGAGGCCCAGGTCCTTAGCTCAGCTGTCACAGTCTCTTCCCTCTCTGAGCCTGTGTCCTCACCTATAAAATGGGATCATGCCACTTTGCCTGCTTCCAGGACCAGTGTGGGCAGAGGGGAGACACAGGGTTACTCTGCAGGGTCCGAGCCCTAGGGAGGTTCCTGAACCCTGGGAGGAGTTCCTCTGAAACTTAAGCAGCTCCGGGATCCGACTCACCCAGAAGGATCCAGCATCACTGGGCTGGGTCCCATCTCTGCCTCTGGCAGCACCAGAAAGCAAGGAATCCCAGAGGCCTCAGCCCTGCAGCTCCCAGGGAAGCGGGCCTGGGTGTGGTGGGGGCGGGGTGCATCCAGGTGTCACCATCCCCTCTTTCTCCTAGTCTGGTTGGATGAGACAGGGTCGTGCCCGGATGATGGAGAACTCGACCCAGAAGCCTGAGGAGGTGTCGTGGATTTGTCTGGTGGGCTCCTGCTGCGGGGTCCCAGCTTCAGGTGTCCGGGGGCGTGGCTGCCTGGAGCAGGTGTGCTGAATACCTTGGATGGGAACTGAGCGAATCTGGGTCTCCGCTGGGAGAGATGTGGCAGGACCAGCGAGGAATCCAGCCTGCCTGCTTCCGGAACAGTGTTTCCCGACCCTGCTGAGTGGACTGGACCTCTGACACCTCCAGGGTCTTGCTGACTCCAGCCTGGTGCAAGGGAGCTCCATGGTCCTGGCTGTTGGGGTCCCAGGGAGAGGCTCTCTTCAGGACAAACACACCTTCCCAGCCCCACGGGCTGTGCAAATACGTGCCCCTGCCATAAGCACAAACAAGAACTTCTTGCAGGTGGAGTGGCTGTTTTTTTTTTTGTTTTTTTTTTTTTTTTTGAGACGGAGTCTTGCTGTGTCGCCCAGGCTGGAGTGCAGTGGCCGGATCTCAGCTCATTGCAAGCTCCGCCTCCCGGGTTTTTACGCCATTCTCCTGCCTCAGCCTCCCGAGTAGCTGGGACTACAGGCGCCCACCACCTCGCCCGGCTAGTTTTTTGTATTTTTTAGTAGAGACGGGGTTTCACCGTGTTAGCCAGGATGGTCTCGAACTCCTGACATCGTGATCCGCCCGTCTCGGCCTCCCAAAGTGCTGGGATTACAGGCTTGAGCCACCGCGCCCGGCAAGAGTGGCTGTTTTTTATAAGTTGTTGTACAGATGTGGGAACAGTCCAAAATGGGATTTATAATTTCTTTTTTTTGCATTATAAATAAAGATCCTCTGTAACAAATGGTGAATCCTTTTTTATTTTTTTTGAGACAGAGTCTCGCTCTTGTTTCCCAGGCTGGAGTGCAATGGCGCAATCTCAGCTCACTGCAGTGTCCGCCTCCCGGGTTCAAGCGATTCTCCTGCCTCAGACTCCTGAGTAGCTGGGATTACAGGCATGAGTCACCATGCCTGGCTAATTTTTGTATTTTTAGTAGAGACAGCGTTTCACTATGTTGGCCAGGCTAGTCTTGAACTCCTGACCTCAGGTGATCTACCCGCCTCAGCCTCCCAAAGTGCTGGGATTATAGGCGTGAGCCACCGCACCCAGCCACAAATGGTGAATCCTGCTTCTTGGGTCAGGAGGAGGCGATGGAGCATGCCAGGAATATAGTGGGCCCCACGGCCAGGGCCAGCTCTCTGGACGTGTCCTGCACACTGCCACAGGGCCCGTCTCAGAAGGCCCATGCTGGGTTCAACGTTCTGCTGTTGCACCTTGAAATTCTCAATCGGTGCCCAGCATGGTGGCCCATGCCTATAATCCCAGGGCTTTGGGAGGCCAGGGTGGGTGGATCACTTGAGCCCAGGAGTTCAAGACCAGCCTGGGCAACATAGAGCCCTATCTCTACTAAAAGTTTTAAAAATTAGCCAGGTGTAGTCGTGCACACCTGTACTCCCAGCTACTAGGGAGGCCAGGGTGGGAGGATCGCTTGAGCCCAGGACATTGAGGCTATACTGAACTACAGTGGTGCCGTCGCACTCCAGCCTGGGCAACAGAGTGAGATTCTATTTCACTTGATACTAGGAGTTTGAGAGCAGCCTGGCCAACATGGCAAAACCTTGTCTCTACTAAAAATACAAAAATTAGCAGGGCATGGTGGCACATGCCTGTAATCTCTAGCTACTTGGGAGGCTGAGACATGAGAATCACTTGTACCCGAGAGGTGGAAGTTGCTGTGAGCTGAGATCATGCCACTGCACTCCAGCCTGAGTGACAGAGTGAGACTCTATCTCAAAACAAAACAAAACAAAACAAAACAAACAAAACAAAACAAAATGGAAGGAAGGAGGGAGGGAAGGAAGGAAGGAAGGAAGGAAGGAAGGAAGGAAGGAAGAAAAAAAACGGAATGCCTGCTGATGCTTGATGCTTACCTTCTCCTACTTCTGTCCTATCCTCTGCTGCTTGCTTAATGTCTGAGCCCTCCACTGCCTGCTTAGCAGCCTCCAAAAATTCTCCATGATCCCTAAGAGGCCAAAGGCTTAGCCTTGCTCACCCTCCACTCCAATTAAGCTGAACTCCTTGATTTTCCTTGTACACATGCCTCTTGTTCTGGTTACCATTGCTGCACAACAAATATTTAGTGTGAAACAACAACCATCATCTGTTTTGCCCACAAATCTGCAATTTGGACAGGGCCTGAAGAGAGAGTTTGTCTGTTTCATGAGACACCAGCTGAGGCATGTATGTCATCTGGGGCTAGAAGATCCACTTCCAAGATGGCACACCCACATGGGCAAGCACCTACCACGTGGCTGCCAAGTTGGTTCTGGGCTCTTGTTTTTCTCCACAAGAACCTCTCCCGGGGCGGCTTGGGCTTCCTCACAGCATGGCCCCTGACATCCAAGCAAGAGCATCTCCAGAAAATCAGGTGGAAGCCGCATCGCCTGTGATGGCCTACTCTCTGAAGTCACATCACATCACTTTGGCGGTCGTCACGGGCCTTCCTAGATTAAAAAGAAGGGAACATAGGCACCATCTCCTGATGGGAACAAAGTCAAAGGCATAAATAGAGCACAGGCTGAGTGCAGTGGCTTCTGCCTATAATCCCAGTGCTTTGGGAGGCCCAGGGAGGAGGATCACTTGAAGCCAGGAGTTCAAGACCAACCTGGGCAATGTAGTGAGACCCTGTCATTACAAAAATAAAAAATAAAAATAAACTGGGTGTGGCAGTGTAGACCCACTAGTTGGAGGCTGCAGTGAGCTGTGATCACACTGCTGCACTCCAGCCTGAGTGACGCAGCATTAAGACCCTGTGTCTAAAAAAGAAGGAGGGGGAGGAGGAGGAGGAGAGGAGGAGAAGGAGGAGGAGGAGGAGAAGGAGAAGGAGGAAAAAGAAGGAGAAGGAGGAAGAAGAAAGAGAAAGAAGAAGAAGAAAGAAGAAGAAAATGTGGATGGGAGATGTTGTGGCCCCATTTGGAAACTACAACCTGCCACCCGGTTCAGGCAGTTCTCCCTGGAACGCCTTTGCTCCCAACCCCAGTCTCTCTGCAAGGTCCAGTTCCATGGAAGCCTGGTGCCCCTCCATGCCAGGCCCTGCCAGCAGGAAGCTTTGCTGTCCTCCAGCTCCCACAGCACGTGTTCCCTCCCTCCCCTGTGAGCGGGGTGCCCTTCTGTTGTTTCACAGTCACTGATGTGCGGGGCATCACAGGAAGAGGTCCCTTGTCGCTGGGGCTCACAGCCTAAGGCTGATCAGCTCACCTACACCCCAGGAACCCCCGCCACTGTCTCTAATAAATAAATTTCCTAAAGGTAGTGACTTAGTCTCACACATCAGTATATTCCCAGCACCTCTATCATAGGCGCTACCGTATTTATTTATTTATTTAGTTTTTGGTTGTTTTTTTTTTTTTTTTTTGAGACAGAGTCTTGCTCTGTTGCCCAGGCTAGAGTGCAATGGCACGATCTCGGCTCACTGCAACCTCCGCCTCCTGGGTTCAAGCGATTCTCATGTCTCAGCCTCCCAAGTAGCTGGGATTACAGGCGCCCGCCGCCGCGCCTGGCTAATTTTTGTATTTTTAGTAGAGACAGGTTTTTGCCATATTGGTCATGTTGGTCTCAAACTCCTGACCTCAGGTGATCCGCCCGCCTCTGCCTACCAAAGTGCTGGGATTACAGGCGTGAGCCACCGCACCCAGCCTTGTTTAGTTTTTTAGAGACAAAGTCTTGCGCTGTCACCCAGGCTGAAGTGCAATAGCGTGATGGAACGCTGGGGCTCAAGCAATGATCCTGCCTGAGCTCTGGGATTACAGGTGTGCACCACTGTGCCCGGCCCTTATTTAGCATTCATATTGCCTGCTATGTACCAGGACTGTACTTAACACTTGACAGATATTTTAACTCACATAATTCTCATGGAAACCCTGAGAGATAGTGTATTAGTCAGTTTTCTTTTTGCTGTGATGTTGCTGTGTAACAACCACCCCCTCCGCCCCCAAACTCAGTGGCTTAGAACAGCAAGCACTGATTCCTCACTCACGGGTCTGTGGGTTGGCCGTGGCCTTGCCGATTGGCTGCGAGGAGCTGGGCTTTATCAGCTGCAGTTGGACTCTGATTTCCCCAAGTGTCCTGTCATTTAGGCACCAACCAGAGTGTGCTCATTCACTCAGTGGGTGGCAGAGGCACAGAGCACAGGCAGAGTCAATGCATTTGCAGCTTCTGCTTGCGACACGTGCCCACATTCCTTCAGCCAAGCAAGTCACATGGCCAAGCCCAACACTGTGAGCTGGGAAGTTGCACGGCACAAGGAAGGGACAGACAATTCTCCTAAAGACGGGGAAAGGTGAGTCGGAAACAATAACCTAATCTCTCGCAGGTCAGTTATCTTTATTACCCGCATTTTACAGATGGGGGATGGGAGGCACCTAGAGGTTAAATCATTTGCCCAAGGTCATCCGAGGTAAGTAAGTGGCAGAGGTGGGAATCAAACCCAGAGCCTGTGGTCTTACCACCCAAGGGATCTGCTTCTCTTGCGCTTGTTGATTGGCCAGGCAAATAGTCGCCCCCTTCCTTCTGGCTTCTCAGAGCCCCTTCTGTCCACCTAGAAGCCAGACTGGACCCTCTGCCCCTCCTCTTGAATGCAGGGGGCGCTGGGTCTCAGGGTTGCAGGAAACCTCATGCCTCCCTGAATACTCCTCAGTGGTCTGCCATGGCTGGTCATCCACTGGCTTCCCCTAGGATTCCAGGGCCCACAGCAACCTGGCTGAGGGCTCTGAGCTGGGGACACCGGAGGGAGGGCCGGCTAGAGGCTGCAAGGCCCCAGGACTCTGGGTGTGGCTTTCTCTCAGGGGCCTGGGCTGAGTTCCCTTATCCCCTAGAGGAACTGGGGCCCAAGGCATGCATAGCAATCCCCAGCTTTGGGCCTGGTGTGACCAGAGGCCTCAACCCTGGTCCGCATCCCCAGCGAGGTCAGCGTTTTGGAGGTGTTGCCCCACGATCATGTCTGCTGAGTAAGGGCAGAGAGACCCTTCCTGGTGACAGCTGCCCCCCCACACTGCAGTCAACCCCATGGCGTACCCACTGCACAGCTCCTCTGCCCCTCGTATGCTTCCCGTAAGCTCTGCCTCCCCTAGGAAGGGAGGGGCACGACGGAGGGGGGCCTGCTCCGCGCAAGCTCTCACATAGGAAGGCATGGGAGCTGGGGGAAGGGCACCCACTGCAGCCCTGGCACCAGGGGGTGGGTAGGAGCAAGGGCTTTGGTGTCAGCCAGCTCCCCGTTGTGCTGTGTGATCCTGGAAAGTCACTCAACCTCTCTGAGCCTTTTCTTCACCTGTACAGTGGGGATAGTAACTACCTACCTTATGGAAGCATATGAGGATTGCATGAAGTCATCCACGCAGCCCATCCACCGCCACGTGGAGTTTGGCACAGAGCAAACAGTTTCTAAATGGAAGTCATCATGATCAGGTGGGCTGTCAACCTCTCTGAGCCTCAGTTTGCTCTTCTAGGGAATGGGGACAATGCAATGGGAACCTGAGGATTGTGTGAAATTGCACAAATGCATGAATGTGGGCTGGGGTAGTAAGAGGGAGGGCCCCGCAGCAGCCCACCTAGGGTCCTATCTAGTGGATGCTCCTGGTGCCCACCCATTGCTGTGACACCAGCAGCCCACTGCAAGCATCCTCTTCCTTTCCAAGGTTCTCTCTGGTGCATGAATAGGTGTGGCAGGGGTGGGGGCTCCTGAAGACCAACCAGGGGTACTAGGGACCTTAGACTCTCGGGAGCAGCCTGCACCCGATACCAGGAGGGGTCAATAGATAAATACCCCTGCCTCCTTGCCCCTTACTGGTGGTGTGGTGGGCAAGTCGGAGGAACTGTTCTTCTCAAACTGTCACGTGCTCTCAGTGGAGCTCTGCTTCAAAGGCAGAGGTCTGGGCTGGGGTCTGTGATTGTGCATCTCCAACCAGCTCCTGAGGGGCTGGCTCATGTCGATGGTCCACAGGCCACACTTTCAGTAGCGAGGCTTCATAGCTGCCCAGAGGTTCCCAGTGGAACTGAGCCCTGGCTGCCGGCCATAGAAACCTGCTCGCTAACCTGAACCGGCTCCTGAAGTTCCCCGTCTCAACCTCTCTTCTTGGGAATGCCTTCCAAATAAACCACTTCCACTTGGATCCTGTTTGGGGGCCCCAACCTCAGAGGATGCTGCCGCACTCCACCTATCAGCTGGATGGCCTCGAGCAAGTCACTTGGCCCCTGTGAGCCTCAGTTTCCTTAATCTTCAAATGGAGACAGTAACCAGGAAGTGTAGAAGACAGCATGAATGAACACGTGCAAGGAACCGGAAATGCTAGCACCAGTGCCAAGGTTTGCACAGCTGTGCTGGAGAAGAGCAAGGCTGATCCCCGTTGCCACAGCATTGCTGGGGTGTTGGGTTCTCAGTGAACCGGACGCTTCATCAAAGACTGGGGATGCTCTGTAGGTGGGGGTAGGTGCCTCTTTGGAGCAAATCCAGAGTGAGGATTTATGTTGAACCCAAAACATCACTCCCTATTCTTATTTTCTGTCTGTTCTTTAAATACGTCCTGGGGGAATGGTTCCTAATGTCTGCAGTTTATTTTTCATTTATTTTTTAATGCCAAAGCCAAGCATACTGATTAAAACCAACAATAAAAAAGCTTCGTGAATGGCTCCCCCAAAGTGTGTGTTGGGGGAACACGGGGCCACAGTAAATGGCAAATGAAGAGGAAATAGATAGAAATTAACGGCGCCGGCTGCCGGCAAAGCCCGTTAACCCTAACCCTGGTGTGTCCGGGGAATGTTCCCAGGTTCCAAGAGGCCAGGGAACGTTCTGGTCTTGAAACTTGGGATTCATGTTGTATTCCTCCAGGAAGGGAGGTTGGGAGGGAGAAAAGTGTGAAAACAGATGGAAATGTAATTTTTTAATGACAGCAGCAGATGGCAAAAAGACACAAGAGTGTATTCACACCATGTCGGAGCCATTTGAGAACGCCTGGCCCAGCCGTAATGTGCGCGGCGGGCTGTCACAATGGCTCCCCGGCCAAACCCAGGAGCCGGCACGCTGCAGGCAGGAACATGCTGGTCCCCCAGGGAGGTGTGGGCCACGCTGCCAGGCTGTGCAGAGCTACAGGTAGATGGGGAAATACCTGTGGCCACCTGGGTTGGATCTGGAAGCTTCCCTGTGCCTGGCTCTTCTGGGCAGAGTATAGATGGGCTCTAGATTCAGACCCCACTCTTGGTGCCTTGGCTGCTCAGCTCGCCTGCCTCCAGGTGAGTCTCCTGATGCTATACTGCATCCTACCGTTGACTTCATGCACCCTAAATTCCCTTCTAAAGTGTATATCTAGGCTGGTCATGGTGGTGTGCACCTGTAATCTCATTGTTTTGGGAGGCTGAGGCAGGAGGATGGCCTGAGTTTGAGGTTGCAGTGAGCTATTATCATGCCACTACATTCCAGCCTGGGGAACAGAGCAAGACCTGGTCTCTAAAATAAATAGGCTGGGTGTGGTGGCTCACACCTATAATCCCAGCACTTTGGGAGGCTGAGGCGGAAGGATTCCTTGAGCCCAGGAGTTTGAGACTAGCCTGGGGAACAAAATGAGACCTTGTCTCTACAAAAAATAAAAAAATTAGCTGGGTATGCTGGTGCATGCCTGTGGTCTCAGCTATACAGAAGGCTGAGGCAGGAGGATCACTTGAGCCCAAGAGGTCAAGGCTGTAGTGAGCTGTGATTGCACCACTACACTCCGGCCTTGGTGGCAGAGTGAAACCTGTCTCAAAAATATTAATAAAATAAATAAAATGCAGCTCTGTCATGTCACCCCAGTGTCTCCTCTAATGAGATGGCTTGCCTTAAAGGGCTTCCCATTTGCCTTCAGGATCAAGTCCAAGTTCTTCAAAGTAGCTCACAAGGGCAGGCCCCTTCAGGCTGGCCCCCACCCATCTTTCTGGCTTCACCGCTGGCCCCTGCCCTGGTGGGATGCTGCACTCCGTGGGAGAGGAACGCCTGGCAGGAATGTTGAGAGACAAGCCCTGCTGCTGCCTAGAGGACAAGCCACTATCTATTGAGCAAGGCTGTGCCAGACACCACTGAGGACTTTACCTGCGTCAGTCCCTTTAAGCCTTGCAACAGCTCCGGGAAAAGGTGATGTTCAAAATCAGCCTCAGGTGAAGTGGTAGGGGCCCAGTCCATCAGACCCACTGCTGCTGGCCGGAAACACTGGGCCATGAGCACCAGGTGGAATTGGCCCTGCAGGAGGTCACGTGGTTGCCCCCCTCGCAGACCAAGGTGTGCTGCATGCCCACGTCTCACAGCAGGAGTCGCAGAGGTGTCTACAGCACCCAGAGCACAGTGGGACGCCTCGCTTGTGAAGTCATCCTTTCCTATTCTCAGGTCCTGCTCTGTGCCATATCCCTGGCTTGTTTCAGTGGAGGCAGGGCAGGAAGAGTTACCCCCGAGAGGTGTTTTCCATTCTGTATGTCTTTTTGGTTGTGCCACTGTTTTTCTAGCTCCCTCCTCAGCTCAGTGGCAAACACCACCAGCTGCTAGCTACTGCTTTCCCCTAGGCTCCCCGCAGGAGACTCCAGGAGACAGGCTGGGCTCACTTTATGCCACAGCAGTGGCTCCTTACCTTAGCTGAGGAGTCTGGAAAATTCTGTTGTCCTGGCCCTACCCCTAGAGGTGCCGATTTCTTTCGTCCAGGAGGAGGCCTGGTCATGGGGCAGGTGGTTCTACTGCAGAGGGGGCTGGGAGTTTGAGGAGCCTCTCCCCCATCTCATGTCTTCACTGTAACTCATCATTTTCCTAGGCCGCTGGTCTCCTCACCGTAAGAGGGTGAATTAAGGGTCGAATTAACACACTCTGTGCAGGTGACCCACAGGTGCTCAGCCCCAGAATGACCTGTGCAGGTGCATCAGTGGGCAGGTCTCACCCCAAGTGCTGCCAGCCCAAAAGTCAGACACGTGTGAGTGGCCCACAGAGCACCCGGTCTCCTTGCAGGCACTCAGTCTCAGGGGCCACCTTGCAAGCACTGTTTCCCACATGCTGGGCAACGCATCCCATCATTGCTGAAACATGACTGCTTTAAAATAGCACAACCAAGTCTCATTTTTGGAGGACCATTTGGCCTGTCTAAATTCTAATGTCACCAGAAGATACTGTTGCCGATGATCCCGAAATAGGTTCACAGATTCCACGGTGTTATAGTTTTAAGGCTGGGTGTGGTGGCTTACGCCTGTACCTAGCACTTTGGGAGCCCAAGGTGGGAGGATCACTTGAAGTCAGGAGTTCAAGACCAGCCTGGACAACACAGTGAGACCCCCATCTCTACACCAAATACAAAAATTAGCCTGGCATCGAGACACATGCCTGTAGTCCCAGCTACTCATGAGGCCAAGGGAGGAGAATCACTTGAGCCCACGAGACTGAGGCTGCAATGAGCTGGAATCATGCCACTGTACCCCAGTCTGGGTAACAGAGCGAGACTCCATCTCAAAAAGCAAAAACAAAAAAGAAACAATAACAAAAAAAACCACCCACAATAAATAAAATAAGTTTATTTATATTATCTTTTGTTTGTTTGTTTGTTTTGGGTTTTTTTTGAGACGGAGTCTTGCTCTGTCACCCGGGCTGGAGTGCTGTGGCACAATCTTGGCTCACTACAAGCTCTGGTTCCCGGATTCACACCATTCTCCTGCCTCAGCCTCCCAAGAAGCTGGGACTACAGGCGCCCGCCACCACGCCCGGCTAATTTTTTGTTATTTTTTAGTAGAGACGGGGTTTCACCATGTTAGCCAGGATGGTCTCGATCTCCTGACCTCGTGATCCACCCGCCTTGGCCTCCCAAAGTGCTGAGATTACAGGTGTGAGCTACAGCGCCCGGCCTATATTATCTTATATTTATTTGTTTTTTTGAGATGGAGTCTCGCTCTGTCTCCCAGGCCTGAGTGCAGTGGTGCGATCTTGGCTCTCTGCAACCTCCACCTCCCAGGTTCAAGTGATTTTCCTGCCTCAGCCTCCCAAGTAAGTGGGATTACAGGCACTGGCCATCATGCCCAGCTAATTTTGTGTTTTTAGTAGAGATGGGGTTTCACCATGTTGGCCAGGCTGGTCTCGAACTCCTGACCTCAAGTGATCCGCCCGCCTCAGCCTTCCAAAGTGCTGGGATTACAGGCGTGCGCCATTGCACCCAGGCACTCTTATGTTTATTGCAGCACTATTCACAATAGTCAAGATATGGAATCAACCTAAATGACCATCAACGGATGAATGGATTAAAAATGGGGTACAGACGGGGCGTGGTGGCTCATGCCTGTAATCCCAGCACTTTGGGAGGCGAGACAGGTGGATCACCTGAGGTCAGGAGTTCGAGACCAGTCAGGGCAACATGGTGAAACCCGTCTCCACTAAAAATACAAAAAAAAAAAAAAAAAAAAGATGGGTGTGGTGGCACATGCCTGTAAACCCAGCTACTTGGGAGGCTGAGGCAGGAGAATCACTTAAACCCAGGAAGTGGAGGTTGCAGTGAACTGAGATCAAGCCATTGCACCCCAGCCTGGGCAACAAGAATGAAACTCCATCTCAAAAAAAAAAGGTAGGTATATATACACCATGGAATACTATTCAGGCTTAAAAAAGGAGGAAATTCTGTAATTTGTGACAACATGGGTGAACCTAGAGGACAGCAGGCAAACTGAAATAAGCCAGTCACAAAAAGACAAATAATACTGCATGATCTCATTTATATGTGGAGTCTGAAAAAGTTGACCTCATAGAAGTAGAGAGTAGAATAGAATAGCAGGGGAAGGAAGGGGAAGTGGGGAATGGGGAGATGGGGGTCAAAGGGTACAAAGTCTCAGTTAGACAGGAGATCTGGCCAGGCATGATGGCTCATGACTGTAGTCCCAGCACTTTGGGAGGCCAAGGGGGGCAGATCAAGAGGTCGAGATTGAGACCAGCCTGGCCAACATGGTGAAACCCCATCTCTATTAAAAATACAAAAATTAGGCCGGGCGCAGTGGCTCATGCCTGTAATCCCAGCATTTTGGGAGGCTGAGGCGGGCAGATCATGAGGTCAGGAGATCGAGACCATCCTGGCTAACACGGTGAAACTGTAGAGATGAGGTCTTGGCATGTTGCCTAGGCTGATCTCAAATTCCTGGCCTCAAGTGATCCTTCTGCCTGTTCTCTACTAAAATTACAAAAAATTAGCTGGGCGTGGTGGCGGGCACCTGTAGTCCCAGCTACTCGGGAGGCTGAGGCAGGAGAATGGTGTGAACCCAGAAGGTGGAGCTTGCAGTGAGCCAAGATCCTGCCACTGCACTCCAGCCTGGGAGACAGAGCGAGACTCTGTCTCAAAATAAAATAAAATAAAATAAAATAAAATAATTAATTAATTAAAAAAGAAACAAAATAGCTTTATTGAGGCATAATTCACATACTATAAAATTCCCCCTTTTAAAGTGTACAATTCAGTGGTTTTTAGTATATTTACAGATTTTGCAACGATCACCACTATCTAATTCCAGAACATTTCTGTCACCCCAGAAAGAAACCTTGTACCCCTAACTCCTCATTCTCCCTCCTCCAGCCCCTGGCAACCACTAATTCACTTTCTGTTTCTATGGATCTACCTATTTTGGACATTTCATAGGAATGGAATCATATAATATGTGGACTTTTGTGTCTGACTTATTTCACTTAGCATAACGTTTTTTTTGTTTGAGACTGAGTCTCGCTCTGTCAACCAAGCTGGAGTACAGTAGTGCAATCATGGTTCACTGCAGCCTCCACTTCCCAGGCTGAAGCAATCCTTTCACCTCAGCCTCCTTAGTAGCTGGGACTACAGGTGTGTGTCTGTGTCAGTGTGCTGGACTTTTTTTTTTCTTTTGAGACAGAGTGCTGGAGTGCAGTGGCATAATCTTGGCTCACTGAAACCTCCACCTCCTAGGTTCAAGTGATTCTCCTGCCTCAGCCTCCCAAGTAGCTAGGACTACAGGTGTGTGCCACCACACCTGGCTAATTTTTGTATTTTAGTAGAGACAGGGTTTCACCATATTGGCCAGGTTGGTCTTGAACTCCTGACCTCGTGATCCTTCCGTCTTGGCCTTCCAAAGTGCTGGAATTATAGGCATGAGCCACCATGTCCCGCCTTTTTTTTTTTTTTTTTTTTTTTTAAATATGGAGATGGTATCTCACTATGTTGCCTAGGCTGGTTTCAAACTCCTGGGCTCAAGTGATCCTCCCATCTCAGCCTCCCAAAGTGCTGGGATTACAGGTGTGAGCCACCGCTGGTATCACGTTTTTGAGGTTCATCCACATTGTAGTGTGTACCAGGACTTCGTTATGATTTGCAGCCGATTACTACTCCAGCGTATGAATAGGCACCATTTTGTTTATCCAGACATCAGTGGGCGGCCACTGGGCTGTTCACACATTTTGACTACTATGAATCATGCTACTATGAAGGGAAAGACACAAGTCCACCAAGTGATTCTCACGCACTCAGGCTTGAGGCATCAGGAGAGCACCCTCTTGCAATCTGTAAAGCTGCACACTTTCCCATCCTGTTCTTTCCAAAGCCCGGCGAGGCTAGCGGCAGCCCTGGCCCCATTTTACAGATAAGGACACCGAGGCTCTGTGCTGTGGACAACCAGGCTCCGGTCGCCCTCCTACCCACCCCACAGCAGCCTCTCTGAACCTCGGCTTTCTCATCTTTTCCTCTGCTCTTTTATAGGCTGGACAAATTAGGAAGTAAACCCTCGTCAGCTTTGGAACACAAATATTTGCCAGTGAAGAAAACATTCCCCATCAATCAAAACCGGGACAGGCTGGTACATATGTCTGCAGCCACCTCAGGGAGCTTCTGTTTTAGGAGGGGCCAGGTGGCCCACAGCTCCCCCTCCTCCCTGAACACTGCAGGCTCCTTCTCTTCCTACTTCATTTTGAAGATGCAGAGACAGGGGTTCCGAGTGGTCACTTGCCCTTGGTCACACAGCATCCAGAGTGACCTTTTATTTCTTCTCTTCAAGCATATTTGTCTTTTCTCTTTTGTTTTTATTTTTATTTATTTTAATAGAGATGGGGTCTTGGCATGTTGCCCAGGCTGATCTCAAACTCCTGGCCTCAAGTGATCCTTCTGCCTCTGCCTCCCAAAGTGCTGGGATGACAGGCGTGCCTGGCCAAGAGGATGTGTCTTCACACATGAAGGTAACTCAGTGAGAACTCCAGGTCTGTAAAGGACAACTGCCAAGGCAGATACACAACAGACATAGCTTTGTGAGCAGCCCTGTGAGCTTTAGGGCTTTATTTCACCTTCCTGGGGCTTCAGGGAGGTCGGAGAGGAGAGTACCTGGTTAGTTGGGGGCGGGGGGCGGGGCGGCTTTCCTGCTGGAATTCCAAACCCTGGAATCCTCGTGTCTCCTGTGACTTTTCTCGGGGCCTAATCATCAGGGTTTTAAATTCGACTGCAGTCGTAGAATAGCGCTTCACCTCCAGGAAGCTTTTCCGGCCATGACCACCCCATCAAAATCACCTGGCCCTGGATGAAATTCAGCTTTGTCTTCCCCGCGACTCCTGAATCCCAACTCCCAGGAGCGTGCACACAAACAATGGGCACCTGCGAGGGGATTCTGACACAGGTGAGCTCCAGACACTGCTCTGGCTTCACCTGCGCCCACTGTGCAGGGGCAGCCGGTCCAGCGAGCAGGTATTTGCTCAGGTGGTACAAACCTACCGCTCCTGTCTCATCTGGGACTCCTGCCGAAGTGCACATTCTGAGCCCCTGCTCCAAGTGTCCATATTGGAAGCTGTGGGATGGGATGTAGGAATCTGCATTTTTATAGATTTTTAAAACAATGTGTGCAGAGAGGGCAGAAGATTGTGAAATTAATGGAAACAAGGTCTTCCCTGATCGCTCTGTCAGCCCAGGTGATGCCTAGTCCCGGGCCCGGTGCTGAGTTTGGGCCAATAAATGCCTGTACTCCTGGTCTGGCACGATGGCTCACACCTGTAATCCAGCACTTTGGGAGGTCGAGGTGGGAGGATCGCTTGAGGCCAGAAGTTCAAGCCCAGCCTGAGCAACATAGCGAGAGTCCCAAATCCACGAAAAGTTGTTTAAAAATTAAAATAAAATAAATGCTTTCACTCTTGGCCCCATGCGGAACGCCGGCGTAGAAGCGGCCCGGAACCCCACCCCTGGCTCTTGACTAGGGCTGTTTGCGGCGCGCGCCGGGGGCAGGCGAAGGGACACCAAAGCTGGCACCCGCCGCAGGAGGTCCTGACGGCGCCAGGTGCTCGCCCACGGGCGGGGCGGAGCCGGGGTGGGGGCGGGGCCAGTCCGCGGGCCGGGGCGGGGCCGGCGCTCAGCCTCCCTTGGCCTTGCCAGTCCGCGGGCTCTTTGCAACCGCGGTCTCCGCCCCCGCCGCCCGCAGACGGCGCCTATAGGCTGTTTACCGCGTTCCTATAGGCTGGCGCAGGCCGTCTTCCGGCCGGGGCGGGCTCCCGCCGTGGCGGGAAAACGGCGGCCGCGGCGTCTCCTCCCGGACGCTGAGGAGGCCGAGGAGACCGTGAGGCTCTGGCCTGCCGCTCGCGCCGCCATGGACGCTGCCGAGGTCGAGTTCCTCGCCGAGAAGGAGCTGGTTACCATCATCCCCAACTTCAGTCTGGACAAGATCTACCTCATCGGGGTGAGGCCCGGGCCGGCCGTGGGGCGCAGGGCGGGCGCCGAGGGGAGGGGAGGCCGGGCTGGGAGCGTCCGGGGCTCCCGCGTGGCCTTCAGAGCCGGGGTCGCGGGCTCGCCCTGCTCCCGCATCTGCGGAGGCCACCACTCCGCGCTTGACTCGCCCACCGCAGTTCCCGCTTCTCGGATGAGGAAAGCGAGGCTGCTCTCGTTTGCCAGTGGCCCCGAACGCCCGGGTTTACAGGGTTTTTTTGGTTTGTTTTTTGGTTTTTGAGACGGTCTCGCTCTGTCTCCAGGCTAGAGTGCGGTGGCGCGATCTCGGCTCACTGCAGCCTCCGCCTCCCGGGTTCAAGCGATTCCCCTGCCTCAGCCTCCCAAGTAGCTGGGACTACAGGCGCCCGCCACCGCGTCCGGCTAATTTTTGTAGTTTTGGTAGAGACGGGTTTCACCATGTTTGGCCAGGCTGGTCTCGAACTCCTGACCTCATGAGCCACCCGCCTCGGTCTTCCAAAGTGCTGGGATGACAGGCGTGAGCCACTGCGCCCGGCTTATTTGTTTATTTGGTAGAGATGGGGCTGGCCTCGAACTCCTGGACTCCCGCAGGCGATCCTGCCACCTCGGCCTTCCAAAGTGCTGGGATTATGGGCAGGAGTCGGCTTTACCTCTGTTTGTTTGTTTTTGTCTTTATTTTTGAGATGGAGTTTCGCTCTATCGCCCAGGCTGGAGTGCAGTGGCGCCATCTCGGCTCACTGCAGCCTCCGCCTCTCGGGTTCAGGTGATTCTCCTGCCTCAGCCTCCTGAGTAGCTGGGATTGTGAGCCACCGCGCCCGCCCGGCTTTGCGTTTTTAGTGTAAGGGAGGCACCTTGGCGCTGGGAGTCCTGGAGAAGGAGGGTGGACTCTATACCTGCCCAGACCCACCTCCCCGCACCCCAGGACCCCAACATTGGGTGTGTGAAACCTGTTCTGGAGTTGGAGGGTGCAGGCGGGAGAGGGAGCACCCCCGACCCACTCCGCGGGGGATTTACATCCCCCTCCGTGGAAAGGCCGGAAGGACTGCGCTCCACGCTCGCAGGTGTCTTGGAGCCGCTTAGGAGGTGCTTTGTTCTGAGTCTGATAACAGTTGGGTTTTTATTATTTGCATTTGGACTTCAGCCTCTGCCATGCCTTGCCTCTTATTTGATAGCAGTGACGCACAGTAATGCTTTTTTTGTTCCTTTTTAATCTTACGGGGAATTGTTTTACTTTTGTCAGGGGGACCTGGGGCCTTTTAACCCTGGTTTACCAGTGGAAGTGCCCCTGTGGCTGGCAATTAACCTGAAACAAAGACAGAAATGTCGCCTGCTCCCTCCAGAGTGGATGGACGTAGGTAAGGATGCAGTGGAGACTGGCTGACGAGTGGGTGGGGCTGGGCTTGGGATGATACCCTCTCCCAAGGGGTGGAGGCATGGGGCCTCCTTCCTGATTAGGTGCGTGCTCCCTCTGTTCTATTATCCACTGATCAGCTGAAAGGAATACTTCCCGATTCACCTCTCAGCAGAGTCTGCTAACCAGAGTTACTAATGTCATGTTAGCTTTTGGTGTATGTGAAAATTGTAGTTTATTTTTTGAGACGGGTCTGACTCCATCACCCAGGCTGGAGAGCAATGGTGCAATCTTGACTCACTGCAGCCTTCACCTCCTGGGTTCAAGTGATCCTCCTGCCTCAGCCTCCCAAGTAGCTGGGACCACTGGCGTGTGCCACCACACCCTGCTAATTTTTTCGTTTTTGTAGAAATGGGGTCTTGCCATGTTGCCCAGGCTGGTCTCAAACTCTTGGGGTCAAGTGATCTGGCCACCTTGGCAGATCTGCTTGGATTACATGTGTGAGCCACTGTGCCCAGCCTATATTTTAATGTAAGATATTTCAATTTGCTTTAAAATAAATATATGACCTTAAAGAAGCATTTGTTTTAAATTTTTAAAAGTTAAGTATAGATTAGCATGTTGAGAAGCAGTTATACAGAATGCATGAAAATAATATATCACAAAAGGGTTGAATATTATTCAACTATAAAAAGGAATGGAATTCTGATACATGCTACTGCGCGAATGAACCTGAAACATCTTAAACATCTTGCTGAATGAAAGAAACCAGGCACAAAAGACCACACACTGTATCATTCCATTTCTATCAACTGTCTAGAATAGGCAAATCAATAGAGACAATAGATTACTAGTTGCTTAAGTACGGAGTCTTGCTTTGGGTGATGGAGGGATTGTGGAGTTTCTTTTTGGCATGATGAAAATTGGGATTGATTGAGGTAATGGTTGCCCAAGTCTAAATATACTAAACACCATTGACTTGTACACTTTGTTTTTAATAGCCCGCAAGTGCTACTAAAACGTGTGTGTGTGTGTGTGTGTATATATATATATATATTTATTTATTTTTTAGTGGAGATGGGGTCTTGCTATGTTACCCAGGCTGGTCTCAAACTCCTGGACTCAAGTGATCCTCTCAGAGTGCTGGGATTACAGATGTGAGTTGTTGCCCTTGGCCAGAAGGCATTTTTAGCAGAGAGACCCACCAGGCCTGGCTGCATTAGTGCAGCATCCTCTCCCGGCCCCTTGTTTAAAATGAGTATCTGGCAATTTTGTTCCATCCACACCTGAGGTGATACATGGCAAGGGCCTGTTTTATCGCAGGCTAGAGTCAGAAGGTGTGGAGAGTTCACCTTGAGCTTTTTGCCTGGGCTGGAGCCGTATTGTGGGAACAGTGAGGCACCAGTCTATAGACCCTACCCAACAACCTGCTGCCTCCTGACTTCTGCACCACAGATAAGTCGTGCCTGTTCTGGACGGGGCACGGTGACTCACGCCTGTAATCCTAGCACTTTGGGAGGCCGAGATGGGCGGATCACCTGAGATCAGGAGTTCAAGACCAGCCTGGCCAACATCGCGTAACCCCGTCTCTACAAAAAAATACAAAAATTGGCTGGGCATGGTAGTGGGCACCTTTAATTCCAGCTACTTGGGAGGCTGAGACAGGGAGAATTGCTTGAACCGGGGAGGCGGAAGTTGTAGTGAGCCGAGATCATGCCACCGCACTCCAGCCTGGGAGACACAGACTCCGTCTCAGGAAGTTATTAAAAAAAAAAAAAAAAAAAAGTTCTGCCTGTTCTGGGACTTCATTTAAATGGAATAATCTAGTATGTCATTTTTTTTGTTTATGACTTCTGTTATCTAACATTGTTTTTGAGATTCACCTGTTTATGTTCTCGACACTGGGACACAGAGCTCAGCTCCCGACCCCTTTCTCCACTACCTAAACTCATATCCACACTACCTGTTTAGTTCTTCCATTGCTGGATACTCTCCATACTATATATTTGTTCACCGATTCTTCTGTTGGTAGATATTTGGGATTCCCATTTTTGGCTTCTAAAAAACATTGAGAGACAGGGTTTCTCTGTTGCCCAGGCTAGATTGCAGTGGTTATTCAGGTGTGATCATAGTGCATTGCAGCCTCCAACTCCTGGGCTCAAGTGATCCTCCCATCTCAGCCTCTCTAGTAGCTGGGACTACTGGTGTGCACCAATGTGCCCAGGTCATTTCTGGCTTTTGAGACAGAGTCTCGCTCTGATGTCTAGGCTGGAGTGCAGTGACTAGATCATGGCTCACTGCAGCCTCCACCTCCTGGGCTCAAGCGATCCTCCCGCTTCTGCTTCTTGAGTAGCTGGGACTACAGGTGTATACCATCACACTCAGCTAATTTTTATAGAGACAGGGTCTCACTTTGTTGCTCAGACTGGTTTTGATCTCCTGGGCTCCCACCTCGGTCTCCCAAAGTGCTGGGATTACAAGTGTGAGCCACTGTGCCTGGCTCATTTTGGCCATTAATAAGGCTTTTGTGAATATTCTTGTCCAAGTCTTTTCATGGATATGTTATTTTCTCTTGGGTAAATAAACACCTAGAATGATGGACTTGCTGGATCTTAGGGATAATGCTTAACTTTGTAAGTATGGCCACCTGGTTCTTCAAAGCTGCTGAGCCTTTATCCTATAAGAAATATGAGTTCCCATTGTTCCATGTCCTGGCCAAAAATTTTGATTGTATCTTTATTTGCTAGAAAGGTGGACCAGAGGTGTTTCATAAGCTGATTCAGATGTTAATAAAAGGATCACTCTTCTGTGTAGAGAAGGTCCGTGTGATAGGAGCAGAGCAGGGAATGAATCCAGGCAAGCACTGAGGGTGGCCTCTAGCTGATGGAGGTAGGAGATGTGGTGGGCGTCTAGGTGTGTTTTGAAGGAAGCAGCAGCAGGATTGGCTGAAGGACTGGCCATGGGGTGTGAGGGAGAAGAGTGAAAGCTGACAGCCAGGCTGTTGGCTGGAGGCCCAGAAGGAGAGGGAGTTGCTGTCTCCTGAGGTGGGAGGCTGCAGGAGCAGGCTGTGGGCTGCAGTGGGTATCAGGAGTTGGGGTTTGAACTGTTGTGCTTTCTGGATATCCAGGGGGAAGTTACAGCAGCAATGAGATTATTGAGTCAGGAGTTAGGGCTCAGGGGCTGATGGGGGTATAAATTTGGAGGTTTTTCTGAGCACGTGGGTGGTATTTGGATGAGGTGGTGTGGATATGAGTTTAGGTAGTGGAGAAAGGGGTTGCAAGCTGAGCTCTGTGTCCCAGTGTCGAGAGGTTAGGAGGAATTGCCAAGAGACAAAAAGGGGAGCCTAGTGCGTTCAGAAGAAAACTCAGAGGGGTGTCCGGGGAGGGCCTTCTTTTTAAGGCAGTATCTATTAGTGTGTTTGGGAGGATCGAGCAGGGAGGGGACAGTGATCATTCAAGAGCATGAGAGCTGCTGGAGTGCCTTCCTGTGCAGGTGAGAGGGTCCAGAACACCTGGAAGGCTGATCCTCGAGTGCATAGGAGCTACGCAGGGAGTTTGGGGGATGGGGTGGCATGTGGGTCTCACGCAGATGGGTGTCAGGTGAGAGGTGGGTGTTGGGTTGAGGTGGTGCTGGTGGCAATGAAGAGAGGGAAGAGAGGGTGAGTAGATCAAGGAACTGGGCCAGGATTGCAGGACGGCACCAAGGGCCCTGGGGATGGGTAGTTGGCCCTTTACAGAGGGACCCTGCAGCGTAGCTGTGCTCCGTGCTTGTCCCTTAGCTACATTCCATAGTCCACACCCGGGACAGGTTTCTCTGCAGAGGGGGGAGGGCTGAGGGAGCTGGAGCATGTGTGAGAACAGTGCCGATGCCTGTGGAATTGGACACAGCTGTTTGATTCTAGACGCTGGGCTTTAACCCGTCTAGGATACCATGCCTCCTCCCGGCTGGGTTGGCTTAACCCTCCTAGGATATTGTATCATGCCCAGGCTAGGGTGGCTTAACCCCTAGGATATTGTATCGCTCCTAGGCTAGGGTGGCTCAGCCCCCTAGGATATTGTATCGCACCCAGGCTGGGGTGGCTGAGACCCCTAGGATATTGTATCATGCCCAGGCTGGGGTGGCTCAGACCCCTAGGATATTATATCACACCCAGGCTAGGGTGGCTCTAGTTTTGTAAGTTGTCTTGTTCCCTTCTGAACAAGGCAGTATAAATAAATTTAAGTCACTGACTATTTTGATCACTTATTGCATCAAAGGTAAAATACTGACCAGGTATGGTGACTCACTCCTATAATCCCAGCACTTTGAGAGGCTGAGGCAGGACGATCACTTGAGCTTAGGAGTTTGAGACCAGCCTGGGCAACATTGTGAGACCTCGTCTCTACAAAAAATAAAAAAATTAGCTAGTTATGGTGGCATGTGCCTGTGATCTCAGCTACTCCTTGGGAGGCTGAGGCAGGAGGATTGCTTGAGCCCGGGAGATTGAAGCTGCAGTGAGCTGTGATGTTGCCACTGCACTCCAGCCTGGGCATGAGAGAGAGACCGTCTCAAAAAAAAAAAAAAAAAAAAAAAATGCAGTAAAGGTAAAGTATTTTGCTGTTTCCCTAAAAAAGAAAAAACACAACAAACATCAAACTTTTGACTCTAACATTCTTTTTAGGAATATATTCTATAGGCCAAAGCAGCAACAAAAATTTACCTTTGGAGAGAAAGTTTCAAGGAGGCCTCAAATCATCTAGTTAATGATACAAATGTTGTCCCAAAATATTTTTTCATGTATTTGCTAGTTGATGATGTATTTGCCAGATAATATAGGCACTAGGTAAATTTGGAAGGTTTAATAAATATCTATGATGGTAAAATGTATTAACTTTTAAATTTCAGAAAAATTGGAGAAGATGAGGGATCATGAACGAAAGGAAGAAACTTTTACCCCAATGCCCAGCCCTTACTACATGGAACTTACCAAGCTCCTATTAAATCAGTAAGTAGATCTCACCTCTTTGAGGCCACACCCAAGACTGGATGGACTCGCCATGCCCTTCCTCCAACCCTCGCCTTTCCTCTCTGCTTCTCTGCTTATTGCCTCAGTAAGTGGCAGCACTGGCCACCCTGTTTCTCAGGTCAGTGACTAGGAGGTCATCTGTGTACACACACCTGCCAGTTGTACTCTGTCTCTGTGTGTCTTTCTCTCTGTTCTTTCCCTTTATCTCTCATTTTTCCTTTTCTCCACCCCCTGGTGAAGCCCTTGGCTCTTTTTGTTCTGCCTCACATCACTCGACATTGGACCCTGGTGTGAGCCACCAGTATCTCACAGAATCGGCAGTAGCCATTCTTTGCCACGTATGTGTTTTATTTAGCACAGCTTTACTCCTGTTTCTCCTTGTAGTAGGTGGATTTGAGTTTTTTTGTGTCTTTCGCAGGAAAGGCCAGAGGACTCACATTTGCCTCTGCGCTTGGTTTACAGGAAAGCCCACTTCCTGGCAAAATCATGCTGTAGTAACCCCGTAGCTTGTTTGCCGTCATCCATACTGGCTCCTCTCAGCTTCCCATTCGTTCTTCACATCACAGTCAGAGTGGCCTTGGAAAGGCAGAACTGCCATGTGACTCCCTGCTTAAAATCCTCAGTCTTCCCTCTAAAGTCCTGAGAATGGTGTTCAAGCAGTGTGAGCCTGGTGCATGCTCCCCCTCCCTCTTTCACCCTGTTACAGCTCTTTCCTCTGCTTCTGGAGGGCTCAGGCTCATACTGGCCCCTGTCACTTCTTTAAGAATTCTGACTTTGCATATACTGTTCTCTGCCCTGTAAGTCCGTCCTTTCCCTGCTCCTGCTCACCTCCGCTGGTTAGTATAACATGTCTCTTCTGGGTTCAGCATACATGTTCTCTTGGCAGCTCTACACATTGCTATGGCATTTGCCAGCTGTAATTTTCTTGTTTGTCTGGCTGTGCCATCACATGTACCCATTTTAAATGGGCAGGGACTGGGTCTCGTATGCATATGTCCCCAGCGAGATGCCTGGGGCTCATGTTTGTTGAGTGAAAGAGTGAAACTAGTAAAGAAGGCAGACAAGTGGATAATTTTGCTTGGGAGATACTTAGAATGTCATTTGTACAATGTCAAGCTTCTGGGCATCCTTTAACTGGGTTCAAGAGCAGAACTAGAACAAAACATTGGGACACTAGTACTACTGCATGCTGCAGAGCAGCAGGAAGGCCTGGGGGCCCACCGAATGGCACTGCTGAATTTTAAAGGAAGACTTGGGGACACAGCATGGGCTTGTGCTTAGGCTGATATGAGGCTGCAGTCAGCCCATGAATTTCATAAAAAGCCGAGAACCAGCAATGCACCAAGCAGTGGCATTTGTCCCATAGGCCTGGTTCCTGGTGTGGTGGGGGAGAGATGCGGGCCTGGGAGCCCATAGTGAATCTTCAGTGTGACCAATGCTTTTGACAGTCCATCAGAGCACAGTAAGGCCAAGTGGTGCTAGAGAGGGCTCATATAGGTTTGCTGGGAGGGCAGACTTGTAGGAGGTGGATGGTAGGAGAGAGGGCAGTGAGGCAGGAGGAGCTGTTGTGCTCTGGCACAGAGTGTGGAGGACCTGGTGTAGCCAGGCAAGCAGAGGTATTTGAGCATGTGTAGTACATTCATGGGAGCCGGGGAGTGGAGGCATAGATTCTGCTGCAGTGGCCAGCCCCTGGGAGGGGCATGTGGCCTCAGAGGGACCTGAGAGAGACTGCAGTGGTGGTGGGGACAGTAGCTGGAAGGGAGAGGATCTATAAACAGGCTAGGTAAGAATTTGGCATTAGCTAGGTGAGGGGGCCTATTCATGTTTTGTTTTTGAAGTTCAATATGTATGTAGTTTTTATCAAAAACCTTGTTTTATAATTCATTTGGTTAAGGGACTTAATTTTACATATGTTCATCTGTTCAGTTGATGAGGAGTTGGGGTCTGTTGTTCTTTAACCTGCTGTTCAGAGCACAAGATCTAAATGTTTGGGGGTTTATAAATAACACTCACCACATAAATTTTGTACCAGTGATTTGCCTCTTACTAATCAGGAGTTATTTGTAGCATATGGAGAGAGAATGTCTAGCGTAACCTGTAATGCCTAGCGACGAACAATATTTGCTTCTGCTTTTAACTTGTAGTTTTTCTTTCAAGGTTAGTTTAAAATATTTCACAAAGGGAGCCTCAACTTTGTGAAAGCCTTCCTTCAGCCCTTGCTGACTGAGCTTCTAGCCAGAATTTTGCTATGTGTAGGTGTGCTCTATGTATACTAATTTGCAGTTTCTTCTGTGATTTTTGAAAATTGTTTTTGTCTTCTCTGAAGAGCAGAAGAGTCCCTTCCCTTCAGGGCTTGTATGAGGATAGAAATGCCAGGTAAAGTGCTGAGCCCAGTACCTGGCATGGAGCTGGTGTCCTGCTTCTTTAGGCTGTGATCCCTGGATTCCTGGTGGGGAACAGGGAGATCTGCTCAACACTCTGTAAATAAGGAGCAATAGAACTCGACCTTTCAGCCAGCCCTTGAAACCGATTCCTTGTAGATGGAGGTTATGCAGCACAGAACGCTGTTATCCTGAGACAGAGGGTTCTGACTTAGAGCTGATTCTCTACTAATTTTCTTAGGTAAACAGAAGTCCTGTTCAGCAGCCTGCCATGGGATAGTTACCGTGAGCAAAAGAAACACCATGTGGATCACTGCTGAATGTCCTTGGCACCAAGCTTAACTGCTACACATCTTTACATCCTAAAGTTGAAAACAAAGCAAAACAGACTTGCTGAGTCTGGAATAGCCGGAGTATTTTGCCTGAAAAGAGCCACTCTATCCAGCATTGCCTCAGCTTATCAAGTGTTCCCTGACTGACTTACCCCTTGCTCCTTTAGTGCTTCAGACAACATCCCGAAGGCAGATGAAATCCGGACCCTGGTCAAGGATATGTGGGACACTCGTATAGCCAAACTCCGAGTGTCTGCTGACAGCTTTGTGAGACAGCAGGAGGCACATGCCAAGGTAGGTGCCGCCTCACCTGGGTGCTAGTGGCCTTGATGCTGCATAATTTCACATGGCCTCCTGTCTGCTGAGGCTATTACAGGCAGGCATTACTAGCTGTGCTTTTTAAAAAGTTCATTGGTTTCTTATTTTTATTCGGTAGAGTTTACCATTTTCTCAAAATCAAAAACTCCTTGGCCAACTTGGTCTGTTTTCTTGTTTTAGCTGGATAACTTGACCTTGATGGAGATCAACACCAGCGGGACTTTCCTCACACAAGCGCTCAACCACATGTACAAACTCCGCACAAACCTCCAGCCTTCGGAGAGTACTCAGTCTCAGGACTTCTAGAGAAAGGCCTGGTGCGGGCGGCTTGCCGGGGGATGTGAGTGCTCAGGACGTGATGAGGTACTCGTGGTTCTGGAGCTCTAGAAACACTTTGAATGCATGAAAAACATGTGATGGTGCAAGGAATGGATTCAGGACATTGTTGGAGAAGCAAGTTTGTGATTAGTCCTTAAAACTTAGCTCCCTGGGACATTGTTCAATTCCACATCTGTTTCTAGAAACCAGCCTTTTTTTTTCCCCCTTTTGAGAAAGAAAAAAGCTTTAGGCAAATAAGTTATTCTCCCTAGCAGAGCCACATGGGTCTCCTGCGTGGAATCTGTCACACTCGGGCAAGTGTTCAGTGACTGGTAGGTATAGATACAGCAGGAGTGGCCATGTGGCCCACAGCTTTTTTCTGCCTTCTTAATCCTGGTTTCTTGGGCTGAATTTGGACTCTCCCGGAGGTGGCTCACAGGGAAGGATGGCAGATGGTGCAGCTAACAATGCTGACCAGTGCTTTTCCTCTAAGCCCTGATGCACAATAAACATGGACCCAACCCAACTCTGACTCTTTAGGTTTTTGTCCTGCGTAACTACCAAGTAAAAGGACTGAGCCTGTGGCTGAGATGACTCAGTAAACTAAACTGAGGCACACAGCAGTCAACTGGAAACTGCAGACCAACACCTGGGGTGTCTCGTTCTCTTGGTTACTTCTAGCTTAGGTTTAATGGGTTTCTTATCAAGGAGAGTCAGGAAAAAAACGAAACCAATGTATTGAGCACGAGTGACACTTAAGACAATGCTAGAAGAAAAGTCAGACTTTTAACGCTGCCCTGATGCATTTAGGGAAGGATTCTTTGTTGTAGGTAACAGTGGGCTCAGGGGAAATTATTTTTTTCCTAAGAGAAAATTACTTAATTTGTAGCATTTTGGAATGGTTAGGTCCTTTACAGAAATGACATTACCTTGAGAGATGAAATGATTGACCTGCATCATGCAATGGATAGAAGGTTCTGTAACTAGCTTTAAAAAAAAGTTTAATTTTTTTTTTTTTACGGTGGCTCACGCCTGTAATCCCAGCACTCTGGGAGGCTGAGGCGGGTGGATCACAAGGTCAGGAGATTGAGACTATCCTGGCTAACATGGTGAAACCCCATCACTATTAAAACACACACACACAAATTTGCCGGGTGTGGTGGCACGTGCCTATAGTCGCAGCTACTTGGGAGGCTGAGGCAGGAGAACGGCTTGAACCCGAGAGGCGGAGGTTGTAGTGAGCCAAGATCACGCCACTGTACGAGAGCAAGACTCCATCTCAAATTTTTAACTTTGTTTTTAGACAGGGTCTTGTTCTGTCACCCAGGCTGCAGTAGAATGGGGTGATCGTAGCTCACTGCAGCCTCCAACTTCTGGGTTCATGCAGTCCTCCCACCACAGCCTCCCAAAGCAGTGGGGTTGCAAGCATGAGCTGCCATGCCTGGCCAGCCTGTTTTTGGCTGGACACCAGTGGGCCAAAAGCAGTGGGGTGCTGTTTGGGGAGCTCTGAGAATGCACATGTGTGACAGGCTGAACCTAAAAAGACCATCCCCCAGCTTCGGCCCTACAGTGTCTAGCATGCTATGCACTATTGCTCCATGTTGCTGCCCACGTGTCCCCGCCAGGCAGGTGTTGGGGGTTATTTGGACACTGAAGGGTCAGACCTGGAAGACTGGGACCAAAAGAATAGGTCTCTATAATTTAAGGTGCTGTTCATAGTTAGTTCAGGTCGTAGACTTTTTCTTTCATCTTACCCTTCCTCGGAATCCTCTTGCTTTCATCTGGGGATCTTTTAGAATGAAACTACTTGTTATTGTGGAGGGCAAGGGGTCCTAATGCCCTCCTCTTAGAACCTGAGCCAGTCGAGGCAGCTCCATCTGTCTACGTGTTTTATCTGTGGAGATGTATAGTTATGGAGCTTTTTTTGTTTGGCCTTGTTTTATTATATCATAAAAAAGATTTTCCTTTTAACATGATTTAGGAAGATTTTATTTTTTGGATGTTGTCAGAAATTACAGCAATATATTCATAAATACCTAATTACTACATTCAACAAATAATATTACAATACAATTAATTCAAACAAGTACACTTAGAACAGGTTTAATTTCACAGCATCTAAACTGCCCCCAGAGTGACCGAGGCACCGGTGTTCCTCCCTCCCACCTGTGTATGGGTTTACTGTTCTAGAATTAAGCACAGGGTACATACAAAATAACACCAATTAGCATGGTCTTCCTCAGGTCAAGGCAGAGTTAAGGAGTTTTTTAGGTTAAGCACTGGATTGAAAAGTTGGGGACAGGCTACTGCAAGTAGTAAGAAAGTCAACAGCTTGGTTACTTGAAAGAGTATAGAGATTGCTAAGTGGCTAATATACACTTTAAAGAGGAACAGAATTGGTTTGTGCTGACCATCTCCATCTTGTGGTGGATCCCTGGAATTTTCTACACTTGGGTGAAACACGTGGCTCAGGGAAAGGGGGAGTGGAGTATCTGGTTTGAAATTCAGCTTAATTTTTGAGATTTGGCAGTATATTATGAGCTACTTGAAAACAGCATTCTGCTACAAACTGCAGATTCCCTGTGTTAGAATCCTTCACCGCTGAAGGTGTGGGCTCCTTTTTGATGCTCTCTGAATACTCTTAATGGTGCAACCTACCAGAATGTTAGTCCCAATTCAGTGCTTTATTCCTTTAAGATTAGAATGTAGACTAAAATGTGGAAAATCCCGTCTTGGTCACTTATCTGAGACAATTGATTAGGAACATATTTTATCGTCAGTCTGGCTCTGATTATATGAAACAAAGAAAAATAACCTGTTTCAATGAGGAACCAGATAATTTACTATTGGAAGGTATCCCTCTGCAGAGGACAGGTGGCAGTTCCCTTCCAGGTAATGTTAGGAAGATGGTTGAAGGACCGAGCCGAGGGCTTCACGTACATCCTGACACACAGGTGGCATAATCGACTCCAGAGCGGATTTGACGTATTACTCAACGTGAAATAGCTGAACAAAAAACTTGAGATTGCATGTCAATTTTTAAGCCCAACTGAAAACAGATTTAGGTGCTACTGTGTTGAGAATCATCTGAAAGTAAGTTTTCAAAGTATGAAACTAATTGTTGGATGGGAAAACCATGATTGGGTACTGTGTCTTGGGTGGTGTGCTTTCATTTTTGAGAAACACTTCTTACCTTTTTCTTAGTTTATTCATGTTGCCTCACTGGTTTGTATTCTGATTGTCGTATTTCTTGAGCAAGAGTACTCAAATCGCCACAAGTACGTGGAAGGATGGGGAGACTGGGCGAGAAGCTCAAGGACCGGGCAGAAGTGGGGTTTCCACTGGCAGGGGAGAAGCCAACTATTGCTAGCACAGTGACACTGCTTCCACCCTGGGCGGATCCCTCATGGTGTACCACCTGTCCCCTGTGCTGTCACAGAAACTCCAACCAAGGGAGCACCCCTTAGATGGTAAGGGATGAGCTATGTTTTTAAGTTATCGGATCTACTTTTCCCTTTTACTTTAGCCAAGGCCATTACCAAAAGCATCCAGACATCTGTGATGGAGGAGGTGGCCTGAGAGCAGAAGTGCTAAGATGTGACTCTTAAGCCTTCAGACCAGAAACCTCAAGCAGGTTTTCAGTGGAGAAATCCAGTGAGATTTTTGCCCTGATCGTTTGTAGCCGACTCCCTCTGAACACCTGTGGGACATGTTGAGCTCCCAGTGTCTTTCGAGGGGAGGCCGCAGCACAGCCCCTCGAGTTCTCTTCCAGCCGCTTCTGTGGAGAGGAAGGCGCTTGTTGACTGCTGATAATACTGGCGGTACATTTGTCTGAGTTTGCTAATAACTGGAAGATTCTTGGCAGACGTACAAAGCAAACTGTGCGGGGGCAGATAAAGCGACACGATGCCAGCTGCCAGCAAGCTGTTCTGCGCAGCAAGGGCTAGAGCCAAGGGCTCTGCCGCTGGTCACAGCAGTGAGCAGCCAGCACACAGGTCAGGCAACCTGCCCTGAGCTCAGGCCTCCACCCCCCAGACCAGTGACTGGCAGCCCTGGCCTCTGGTGAGGGCCCTTGGGAGCAAGAGAGGCCTTCTTGATCTAAACACTGCCTCCATAAGCAGTAACTGGGACAAGGAGAAGACTTGCCCATTGCTTTGCCTTGGTGTGATGAGCCCAGTTTCTGACCATTCCTGTGCTTGTCACAGTAAGTTCAAAAAAGAAGGGTTCAGCTCAGACCTCGTGGCTTTTACAAAGCATTGTATTTAAATAAAGCCTCTGACATTCCTATTCTGTACCTGCTCTCAGACACTTTAGAATTCTATCACAGAAATCACTGACTTCCTGAAAGGTTTTTAAAAGGCCCCACCCATGTGTGCACATGATTGTCACACATGGGTTCTATGGACCTCCTCCCTTGATAGCAATGGGTAATATTTGCTATTAGCTTGTCCAGATGCTGGGGGCGGGGAGGGGGAGTGGAGGAGGTAAGCAGTAGCGCATGGCTTTCTACGGCAGCTTCTGGTACAACTCAAACTAAAAATGAAGTGATCGCATAGGCGCCAGTGGTAAGCTCTTTTACTTTTCTTCTTCTTTAATTTTTAAAAACACTTCAATATTTTAATGTCCTGACCAGCAGCAGTACAAACACTAAAAGCAAGGTTTTTTTTTTTTTTTTTGCCCAAAAAAACAAAACAAACAAAACCCCCAAACAGGAAAAACAAACAAAAATCCCCCAAACCACATATTAAAAATGGCAGGCTTTTTATAACAATAGTTAAAGTAATAAAAACATACAAAACTTTGTTTTTTTAATATATATACACAGTACAAGGCTGAAGCACCTTTGACTTTTCTCTCAAAATTTACGTCTGTATGAAAACCCCACCCACTGTAGCAACAATCTGGTGGGTGTGAAGCTGTGTATACACAGAGCTCTGTACATGCTCCCCACGGAGTAATAAAAAGGTACCTTCAGTTTGTGAATTGGTTTTATCTTTAGGTAAGAGCTTTTCCACGGAAAAGCCTTTGGGTTGCTTTGTGTGCTCCTAGGACTTGTTGCTTTGAAGAAAATTTTGCAGGAAAGTAAATGAAACAAATAAGCCCTTTTTTTACTTACAATGCACCCAACCTTTTCAGCTGAAGCAAGTTTCACTCCTGGGAGGAATGAGACTGGCCCCATCACTGCGGCAAAAGCAAACTGGGCTTGAGGCATAGTAACATGGCAACACAAGAAAACAGAACCGGTTTGATCCACTCATCTGCACAGGGGGCTGTCAATGATCACGTTTTAGTGTTGCTAATGGAGCCTTTACGTTCAGATTAAGAAAAAATGTGGGCGAGGAAGGACTAAAACCACCTTTAAAAAGAAAAAGTATGGGCAATCCTACATTGGTTGCTCGCTGAATGACAATGGTGATTCAATTGCATTGACGTCAAGGTGAGTTCATTCTTTTTTTCTGGAGCCTGGAATCCTTTGCTTCATGCATGGCACATTCTCATTTTGTAAGCTTCAAACCTCCCAGTGAAAAATATTAAATATTCAAGGTAATAAAATAGATAATATTTCTATACTATAGGTTCGGCCTAGTGCAAGGGAAACCGTCACCTGGGGTATCCCTTCAGGTAGCCCCTAGGCCAGTGCATTGCAGGCAAGGCAAGGCACTTTCGTAAGTGGTCCAGTTCTGCCTGGAGCCGCTCCCGTTCTGAGACCATCTTCTGTTTCTGGCTCCTCAACTCCTGGAGAGAGGGAAATTTGTGTCAAAACCAATCCATTTCCTCTGTGAGGACAAGCATGTGGTATACAAACATGCTGGATGGAAGGGCAAACCTACATTTGAAAATGTCCCAGCCGGGCGTGGTGGCTCACGCCTGTAATCCCAGCACTTTAAAAGGTTGAGGCGGGCAAATCACCTGAGGTCAGGAGTTCGAGACCAGCCTGGCCAACATGGGGAAACCCCATCTACTAAACATAAATTAGCCAGGTGTGGTGTCCTATGCCTATAATCCTAGCTACTCAGGAGGCTGAGGCAGGAGAATCGCTTGAACCCAGAAGGCAGAGGTTGCAGTAAGCTGAGATTATGCCATTGAATTCCAGCTTGGATGACAGTGAGGCTTCACCTCAAAAAATAAGTCTCCTTTTCAGCCTGTGTTCTGTCCCTGGCTCTTCCAGAGTCTTAAGAATCGGCGTCTGCTGCTGTCTTGGCTCAAATTCGGAGTTCTTGGAACCCCCAGATGTAAAAACTTTGGGAGTGATCTGAGATCTGCTTCCCATCCCTGCCCCACAAGGACATCTGCTGGACCAGTCCTGCTAGTGTGGCTGTGAGCCGGGTGAGATGGTTTCGGTTGCTTCAGCTTCCCTTCTCTAATAAAACCCTGCTGCTCTCCTTAGCAAATCACAGTAGGGGAGACTGATACAGGCAATAATTCATTCTGCAAACAGCATCTGTACCCTTCCAGGATCAATATTCTATGTTAAAGATAGCTCCTTCCTTACCTAAATCCTAATCAACTAGTGTCTGAATTTTCCCCTTTAGGAGACAGTGGTCTTGCTCTGTCAACCAGGCTGGAGTGCAGTGGCATGATCGGAGCTCACTGCAGCCCTGAACTCCTGGGCTCATATGATCCTCCTGCCTCAGCCTCCCAAAGTGCTGGGATTACAGGTGTGGGCCATTGCATGCAGTCCAAATTGTGACCTCTTAAGAGCACATTTCCTCTTTATCTTCATGGGTGCTTCTGAACCCAAACTCAAAAGGTTGCGTGTTTGAATGTTTCTGTCCCTTCCCAACTCACCGCCACGCTGTGGGAGAGCTGCTCTGCCGTCAGGCTGAGGCTGTAGTGCCGGGCCTCCAGTCGTCTGCATTGTGTCTGCAACACCTGCCGTTCCAGATTTTGCTCTGAAAAGACAAGAGATGGTAATGTATCTTCTGTGTGCAGGGGCCCCAAGGCCTGGCGAATGCTCTCCTCTTCACACACTGCCCAGCAGAGCCCAAAACCTCTCTCCAGTGCAGCCAGCAAAGGCCTCTCCTGTGGGCCACAATGTTCCCAGCCCTTTGAACTGTACCAATACATACATAAACACTAAATTAAGCCCAATACACAGGAATAAAGACAAAGGATCCAGGACTTAAAGGCAATTTGACACAGATTAGGAAGAAATTTGATGGCCTTAAAATGCATCTTTTAAAAACAAAATAGGCTTTCAGTTTAGGCTGCTGGAAAAAGGCCAGAGTAAACTTAAAGCACAGATTTAATTAATAAAATAAAGCCTCTGCTCTACCAAAGGATACCAGGCCTAGTTTTAATAGGAGGGTGACTTCAAATATTTAAGGACAAATCCCTACTTTATACAGAGTGTTTCAGAGAATGAAAAACAGGGAAAGTGCTAACAATCTGGATAACAAAGTACAATAAAACTAGAGTCTAATACTAATGAACATACATGAAAAATCCTAAAAGTACTAACGAATTCAACAAGGATGGAGCAACATCAAGAAAAAAATCAAAGGATGAAAAACTCTGGAAATGGGAACCTTCACTCTTTAATGGGATGCTTTAAAGTTTCACAGACAGGGGCCCCACCAGTGCCTCTCTTTGGCAGCACTGGAGTGACATGACAATCAGACAAATTCAAAAGAACCAAACCTTGTATTTGCAGGTTTGATCATCTGTGATTCCTAAGATCTAAGGAATAATCACAGGCAACGTAAAATCCAGTCGGGTGCGGTGGCTCACGCCTGTAATCCCAGCACTTTGGGAGGCCGAGATGGGCGGATCACGAAGGTCAGGAGATCGAGACCATCCTGGCTAACATGGTGAAACCCTGTCTCTACTAAAAATACAAAAAAAAAAATTAGCTGGGAGCGGTGGTGGGCGCCTGTAGTCCCAGCTACACGGGAGACTGAGGCAGGAGAATGGCGTGAACCTGGGAAGCGGAGCTTGCAGTGAGTGGAGACTGCGCCACTGCACTCCAGCCTGGGCGACAGAGCAAGACTCCGTCTCAAAAAAAAAAAAAAATCCAAAGACCCCCAAAATCTGTGATACCTGAAACTAAATCTAGTCAAAACTTCATGTACAAAAATGATGTGATAGTTTTGTACCATATTCATGGACAAGGATGCCAACCAAGTCTGTAAATTCAATGCAACTGAAAATCTAACAGGACTCTT
Source organism: Macaca mulatta (assembly GCF_049350105.2). NCBI lineage: Eukaryota > Metazoa > Chordata > Mammalia > Primates > Cercopithecidae > Macaca > Macaca mulatta. Next base: position 81,063,074 of record NC_133425.1, on the reverse strand, counting down.
TTTGGGAGTGAATATAATGTGATCCTAAAATCCTTGGGTGAAAGCCATGGGCTAAAAACAGCTGAGCAGTAGCTGAGAAGGGGGGGTCAGTGCAGGTCATGACTGACAGGGGCGAAGCCAGGCCCAGCAGATGTGGGAGTTGAGGCAGGGAAGACTGTGCCCCATACATTGCCTGGACAACTGGTTGGGTGGGAAAGATGCAGTTAAGGAAAATTTCTGCCTTACTCTGTACACACAAACGAATCCTACACGGAACAGGAAAAAGCCCAACTCACAGAAGAAAATACAGAATAGCCTTACAGCCTTAGGGTATGGAAAGAATTCCCAACACACACCAAAAAAACCACAAAACCAGAAAAGATGGAAATATTTCATCTAGGAGAGTTTAAAAATAACTCTGTATTGTTTCTGGATATATACGAGTGCACTTAAAGAATAGTAACATGTAGGGGGAGTGGTGGGCAATAAACTCAAAGATTCCATGGGAGGAGGAAAGGAAGTGAAATACAGGATTTGATGCCCTGGTTGTAGCTACATGGGCATTTGTTTTTAGTTTGGAGAATACTTTTCCAGACTGAGTTCTGCCAGGAGAAAAAAGGAAAAAAAATTTTTTTTTTTTTTTTTTTTTTTTGAGACGGAGTCTTGCTCTGTTACCCAGGCTGGAGTGCAGTGGCGCGATCTCGGCTCACTGCAAGCTCTGCCTCCCAAGTTCATGCCATTCTCCTGCCTCAGCCTCCCGAACAGTTGGGACTACAGGCGCCCGCTACCACGCCTGGCTAATTTTATGTATTTTTAGTAGAGATGGGGTTTCACTGTGTTAGCCAGCATGGTCTCAATCTCGACCTCATGATCTGCCAGCCCCAGCCTCCCAAAGTGCTGGGATTACAGGCGTGAGCCATCATGCCCGGCCAGAAAAAACTACTTTTCTAAGTATTTGAAGTGGTTGACATTCATAATCAAGTCTTTGTATTTGGTGATATTTACAACACTGTCACACGTGATAATAAAGAGTCCTCTAGGACAAGTTAAATCAATTGCAGGTGGCTGTGGCCTGGCCCAGCTTTTGTCAAAGCACATACCCAGCAGTGCCCATGCAGTAAGGATGGTGAGTGCAAAATGAAGGCTGGGTACCTCTGCTGTTCCCCAAAGGGGCCTTTGCAATATCCTAGAGAAACTGAGGAACAGAAGCAGGAGGTGGTGTGCAGTATACAGGAGCATCAAATGCTGCAGCGCCCAGCTTCATGGCCCCACTCCCTGGCAGGGGAGATGTGGCCTGAGTCCGCCTGGTGCTGTGGCTTCCCAGGAGGGTTGGCGTGCGCATTCCCAGGTGGGATCAAAACATCCTGGGTATTCTAAGAGGTGGCGAGCCTTCAACTAAGTCTTTGCCAGGAGCCCGTCTTTAAGGTGCTTGGCTAAAGGTAGCTGAAAACACGACGCACCCATTGGCCACAGAGCAATCCTTGCAGTGTGGGGAGGCTGTCACCGGGCTAGAGGCATGCTGGAGCAGTGACCAGGCCTAGCTGCCAGGGCTCAGCAAATCAACTAGGTCATCTCCCAGGACCCTTACATGAAACTGAGGCCGACATCCGCACTGATGCAGCTCAGAGAGCGGGGCCCACATGAAGAATGGCAGGTGCCACCAGAGCTGGCATCGTGGTACTTGGATGCCCTAGCAAGACTGGCCTCAGGTTCCAGCATGGGACATCACCACTACCAGAAGCCGGAAGAAACTTCCCTTCCAGTATTTGTATCTACTGTGCCTCAAGATGGAGAAACAGTCCCCAGGCTAGCAGAGGTCTGCATGAACTCACCACTCAGATTCCTTTCCAAAGGTACTTTCCTGACCCCCTCCCTGCTCTTCCCCAGCACCCCCATACCTTCTATGTGTTCCTGGTAAGCTTCAAAAATGGCCTCAATCCCTTGCCACTTGCGTCTTGGGGCTTCCTCATCATCTTCTCCATCTTCATCCTCCTCCTCTTCCTCCTCTTCCGAGTCCCGGTCCATCTCCTGGGTTGGGGGGCCCTTCCTCACAGTGGGGGGCTCCTGCTGCCCATTGTGCTGGGGTGGAGGGGCGCGGCTGGAGGACTGCAGCTCGGGAATGTTGTAGTGGACGGACGTGTCAACCTTGTGGTTCTGCTCTGCAGACAGCACAGCCATGCTCCCTGTGGAGGGGACAGGGCTTGTGTCAGTGTGTTGGGGAAAGGGACACAGGGTGCTGTCTCAGAAGGGAGCTGTGCCCTGCCTTTGGTGCAGAGTCAGCATGACTGCAGGGCTCCAGGGGCCAGTATGACACTGGGTAAAAGAGGGATCTAGCCCAAGACCTCTGGGCTACAGACCCAGCGTGAGAAAGTCTGAGACAGCCAGGAGACACCACAGCCCTGAGCGCTAGTTGATTCTGGTACATGGACCATTTTTGCTGAAATTCATCTCTGAGACTCCATTTTTTGTTTTGGCTGCCCCCGGTCCTCTGGGTAGCAGGCTGGAGAGAAATGGCCCAATCTCAGCTCACTGCAACCTCCCCTCCCAGGTTCAAGCAATTCTCCTGCCTCAGCCTCCAGAGTGGCTGGGGTTACATGCATGCACTATCATGCCTGGCTAATTTTTGCATTTTTAGTAGAAATGGGATTTCGCCATGTTGGCCCAGGCTGGTTTAGAACTCCTGACCTCAGGTGATCCGCCCACCTTGGCCCCCCAAAGTGCTGGAATTACAGGTGTGAGCCACCGCGCCTGGCACTGCCTCCGTCTCTTTGAGCTTGGTCTATAGTTGGCCCTCAGCAGACACCAGCCTGTCCTCTCACAAGGCATGGGTGTGTCGGTCCCTAGGCATAATGGGGCTCTGCCCTCTCCCAGGAGTCAGCCTCATTGTGCCCTGTTTCAAGAGGGCGTGCCCCCTCTCATGGCATGGCCCAGTGGGTGACATCCTCAAGGGCACACCTGGCTTCCCGTGTGGATGGCAGCCCCTGGTGGGGCCTGAGACCAGCCCAGTCAGTACAGTGACTTGGCTCAAACTGGTACAGCAGGGTGACTAAAATCTTGAGGAAACCCTTTAGTGTAAGGCCAGGACAAGGTCAGAATAAATTGGCAGAAAAAAATATGCCCTAGGGCCACAGAAAAGCCTCTACAAGGTGTACTGCCAAGGGGCAGGGAGGGAGGGTATTCTGAAATTTTGAAAGGCATCTCAGCAGCACTGTACAGTCTCCCTTGGTATCTGTCATGGAGGACTGGCTCCAGACCTCCTGTGAACACTAAAGTCCAGGGATGTTCAAGTCCCTGATATAAAGTGGCGTAGTATCTGCACATCATCTATGCACACCTCTAGAGTACTTGTAATACCTACACTTTACCTGCTGCTTGGCAAATTCAAGTTTTGTTTTTGGAACTTTGTGGAATTCCACCCCACCCGCAAATATTTCTAATCTGAAGCTGGCTGAATCCAAAGACACAGAACCCATGGATCCAGAGGGCTGGCAGTGACATCTTTAGATACCACCTCTACCTTGAGGACTGGCGGCCATCTGCATCTCTGTCTTGAAAAACATGATTCTTTCAAATGAATGCTGGTAAAAATCCACTCAAGTGCTCTTCCCTGCCTTTGGGGAATCTTTTTTAATCTCTGCAAAAACCAGTGCCTGCTGGTGTTCACTGCTTTACCTCTTACCGATCGATGAGTCCCTGCTCACAGCACAGCATCAGCGCTGGTGCCTACAAATGCTTTTCACCTACGAGTTCAGGTTTTAGAGCTTACAGTAAAACAAACAAACATGGTTTTGGCATAATAACAAAATTATTTTCTTCTGGTGATTGGAGTTTATAAAAACTTGTGCCCACAGCTGAACAGCTGTGGCCCTCAGGGACTTTGGCTAGCCTCAACCATTGCCGAGAGCTGAGCGGGGACTGGCAGCCTCATTACCTTTATGCTTCTGCAGGGCCTTCTGGGTGGACTGCAGCACTGACTCGTGGAACTGATGTGCAAACTCTTCTGCCACAAAGGGCTCCCACGGCTTGCTCTTCCCATTGGTGCTGTGGGACAGCGGCACAGGAATGTCCTTGGATGCAGCGCCCCGGATGTAGTGAAGCATGCTCAGGCTCTTCTTGCCTCCAGGGGCCTCGCTCAGCCTGGCCTTCTCCCCGCTGGCAGGAGCTAGCTCCTGGACTCTCGACAGCTCCTGGGGCCGAACCTGTTCCAGCTTCCCAGGCTCCGTGGCCTTTGGGATGTCAGACAAGGAAGCAGCAACCCCCACCGGCTTCTCCACATCCAGAGAGGCTTGCTGAGTGGCCGGTTCTTTTAGAGACAGAAAGTGAAGGAAAATGTTAAGAAATGCAAGTTAACAGGCTGAGTGTCCAGCACGCAGATCCTGGTCTCCAGAGCTTACACTTAAAGACCTAGTGCAAAGAACCAAGACCCGGGGAACATTTAAATCACTGCCACACACATGGCTCTTCTCTGAAGACGGCGGGGTGTTTAGTGGCAAGTCCATCCTTTGAAAGATGTCCCAAGAAGAGAGAAACAGATCCACAGGAAGAAGGAAGTCCCCCAGCCACGGGGATGGTAGGGAGGTATTCAGTCCAACCGGACAAGAGTGGGTGAGGAGCCGAGAACTGGGATGAACTGTAAAGATTCCCTGTGACATTTGACAGGGCAGAGATCAGCCAGAGATGTAAGAGGAGGAAAGGTGTGGCAGCAGGTGCCAGCGGGGCCCAGAGGGCAGAGTGAGGAAGACAAAGATTCAGGAAGAGAGCCAGGGCAGCCAGGCTAGTGGCAGGACCAGGCTGCAGGCACTAAGGCTGGAGCACGCCCTCCCTCCTGGGATGGTACCACTGGATTGGCCTTCACGTGAGCCTCTGTGCCATAACTGAAGGACAACGGTTATTATGACCACAGTGATCACCACATAGAGCTCCACGGAAACCAGACCCTCCCCTCAACTCAAAGCCCGTCTTCGAACTGACGCTTTGTCCCAATGACTGCCACAACTGTGCAAGAATGGTACGCTTGTACAAGAAGAATGGAAGAAGACAGTCTGCAGGAGGCCACATTCACAGTGATGAGGACCTCAAGTGGATGCCTGAGCCTGGGCAGCCCATGGGATGGTCCTGGGTGGTGGCAGGTGGGGCTATCCTTCCCTTACCACTCAGGGAGACGGCAGGACTGTCCCTCGGAGAGTTTGTCAAGGAGTCGGCCACTGCTGCTGACAGTGCCTTCTGCTTCATGGCACGGAGCATTTCAACAAGTCTCTCTTTGTCTATGAGAAAAGCAGCCTGAGATTAACGAGCCAGTTGCGTCATTTTTTGGAGAGGACAGCAGGATTCTAGCCTTGATGGGCAGGTAATGCACTAAAGCCCGAAAAACCAAAAGCAGGTGCGATGGGGCAGGCCCAGTTTTAAGGAAGCAACCATCTTACAGCGAGCCCAGATTGCTCTTGGCATCACTACACAATGTCCTAGCCTTGCTCCAGAGACAGCTGTCTGCGCGGTGGTTACCCCTCTGTGAATCACTGTGCCCACAGACCTCGGAGGTAACGTGTGACGATGTATTCTTATTTCAAGTCAGAAAAGGTGGCCCCAACACAAACAAATGCCCCAAAGGCCCAGGCCTGGCCTCTGAGGCAAAGTGCCTTCTCACCCACTCCTACCATTACTGCCACTTCCTGAAAAGGAAAGATGACCCCATGATGTTCCACGCAGCAGATTCCTGATGTCACCCAACCCTTCTTGACTGTGAAACTCAAGGGCTGCATCGCCCTTAATTTTTTTCCTCCAAAAATTCAGCCAGGTAAAAAGATGCTTTGTATCTAGGGAACTGGGCTGGCATTCAACACATCACTAGCCCGTTAAGAGAAAGGGAAAACTACTGACTGGTTAAAAGCAGAGAGTAAATGGCTACACCCTGATCAACACCCTGAAGCTGCTCAAGGTCTAAGAAGTAACTGCTTTTCTTCAACTTTCTCCCAGAGAGGAGGCCAGAGGTCCATGAGGACTTGGAGGCATGCATAAGGTCAGGCCCAGGAACGTCAACATCTGGGCACCAAGCCAGCCTGCATTGCAGGCCAAGGAAGCCAAAACTCTGAGCAGGTGTTGCAGCTGCATTGTTTCTTCTGCTGTATGGATTCTAGCCTAGAGGGTCTGTCCCAACATGGCCCTATGTGGCCAGAGTGGACTGGAAGCATCTTTCAAGGCAAGCCATTGGCTCAGTGTGTGCTGTCCTGCTTGGCAGCCCTTTCCCAGGCCTCCAGCCACCAGGACACAACACCCAGCAGACCACCTAAGCAGTCCAGCAAGAGGAGAAGTCTGCAGCAAACGAACCTGGAACACCTGGTACCTCGCCTCATGCCTGGTGCGGTCACTGGAGCACTCAGCTCAAAGAGCGCCTTCTCGGGCGCTGGGAGATAGATGAGTAACAAGGGTAGTCCTCAGCTCAAGATGGTGGGGCTCTCAGAGCAAAGCCTGCCAGGTAAGGCTGCTGTGGAGGGCGTGTAAGAACAGAGAGGCTGTTCCCGGGAGCCGGGAGGAGTAAAGGGGCGGCCTCAGGCTGAGTGATCCCAGATCCTGCCTGGAGTCCACTGGCCCCACCCGCTGCTTCAGAAACCCACTTCCACCCCAGTGAGCCCCCACCTTCCTACCCAGGCGAGGCCCTACCTTTCCTCTTCTCGGCGCTGATGTGGGTCAGGTTGAAGATGGTCAGGAACTTCTTCTTTTCTTCGAAGTTGGGACTGTTGTTCATCTCGTCAGGGCTGTAGCGGGTGGACAGCGCCAGTCTCGGCGAAGGCGTCTGCCGCTTGCTCTGAATCGTTGGGGGCGACGGGCTTCTCTCTCTCAACATCCGCCGCCGCTTCCTGCGCTTCTGGGCCACCAGTTCCTCCTTCTGCTGTTGGGTGGTCAAGCCAAAAAGTTGCAAAAACTCTAGCTTCTAGATTGGGAAAGAAAACAAATGAGTTTGAAGCCACTGGCAGTGGTATGCTTTCACTGTCCTGGGGTCCCCTCCTGGGGTCCTCGAAGTGTGTGCCAGGGCTGGCTGTGCCCGGTGGCAGAGGAGCTTGCTGGGGCGAACCCGCCAGGACTTCTGGAGGAACCTAGCAACAGTGGGGTGGACTGCGGGGTGTGGACGCTAGGACCGAGAGCCCAGCCCAGAGCATGTCCATGGGGAGGAGAGCCCAGTACCTCGGAGGACGTGTCCAATTTGAGGGGCGGCTGCTCGGCCACACAGCGGAGGTGGGCCCTGACCTCCTCCTCATCGCTCTCATCGTAAGAGTCATCGAGGTCGTAGTAGTACCCTGATGGAGAAATGGTTGTATTGAACCGGACAAAGAGCCTTCATCTGTCCAGTGGACATGCCCGCAGGGGCTCATGTGTGCAGACCACCTATCAGTCCAGGCCTGCTGGCACCTGAGCACCCTGAAGGCCAGTTCCTTTCAACCGAGGTGGAAACCAACATTAACCCAGTCCTGGGGCTTTGCAGGACCGCAGGCACGAGGCTTCCCTGGGATCCATGGCTCCCAGGGGCCTCCAAGTGGCTGGGTGGTCCCCTGGGCCGACAAGACCTCCCTCCTCCGCCGGCAGGGAACCACTCATCATACAGGCCTGGGGCTGTGTCCACAGCAACACAGGACTGCCTGTGCGCACGCACTCCCCCGTGCTGTGGCCATCTGAGTCCATCCCCTGGGAGGGGACAGGCACACACAGGCCTGAGCTCTCAAAGGCACAGAGAACAATAGCAGAGCCCCTTGCCCGGGGCACTCGGGTATTTCCCTCCTCCTTTACAAAGTGAGCAGGGGAGAGAAACTCGGCTGGGCCCTCCATCCAGCCTAGACCAACAACCAGGAAGACTGCCTGTGCCCCAGCTTCTAGTGAAGAGAAGGCTGAGCTCAGCACTGGATGGGACCCGAATGTTCAGCGTCAGAAATGAAACTGGGCAGGAGCCCCTGCTCCCCTCCTCACACCCAGGCCTGCTCGGTTGCTCTTCCTGGCTCTCTGGAGAACTCAGGGAGCTGCTGGCTGCGGACTCCCCGCCCCAAGCAGAAACAGGAATGAAGTGCCTGACCTCCTATGCTGACCCAGGGCAGTGCCAGCTGCCGCCGCCTCACCCCTTGGCCCACCTGCTGCAGCTGGTGACAGCAGCCCCATATGTGGAGCCCCCGCTGGGCCAGGGCTGGCTCTCCTGTTATGCTGCACTATTAATATTTAAAACTATCGTATTAGCCTCCGGCTCATCACTTATTCATCGTGCTTGTCTGTGGAACTGTCTTTACAGGCGGGCTTTGATTTGGCTTTCCGGGACAATTTGCATCGAGGCAGGACAGGCACGGGGATTAGGGTCTGCCTCCCCTACAAGGGTGTCATGTTGCTACACAGAAGCCAGTGCACTTGCCACCTGGGGCCTGGGACTACCCCAGGCAGAAGGCAGGAGTGGACGGAGGGGCAGGGGGCTGGCATGCAGGTTCCCCGTCCCCACTGTGCAGCTCTCCCTGAGCAGGTCGGGGTCTGTGGGGAGGCAGACCTTTCTCCTGGGCCTCCCGCCGCCTGCGCTCCTCCAGGTCCAGCTTGCTGACCAGCCTCCGGCGCTGCTGCAGGAACTCATCGTAGATGTAGGCGGGGTCGGGGGCCCGTGGCGCTGGGGGCCGGTAGGGCGAGCCAGGCTTCAGGGGTCCGCTGAGCTCCCCGAAGGTGGCTGCCTGTGGGAGGGAGGCCCGCTGCTGGCCCAGGATGGTCTGGGTGGACTTCTCGAGCTCAGCCAGGAAGGGCCCAGGCCCGGGCGGGAAGGGCTGGTGTTCCAGGCTCCCTCCCTCTCGTGGTGGCGGCGGAGGTGGTTGATACTTGTCCAGGGGGGCAGGCTCACGCTTCCGTGGCCCCTCCTCTGCTTTCTCCGGGCAGAAGACCCGCTCCACCTTCACCAGCGGCACGGCTGCCTGGCGGCTGGGCTCAAATGCAGCCGGATGGCTATGCACAGAGTGGCTCTCGGCCCGCCGCGTCTCCAAGGTGTTGTCCATCAGGGACACGGGGTTCCAGAGGGCCGTGGGTGCAGCATGGAGCTGGGGCTTGGGTGAAATCAGAGGTGGTGGCCCCCCAAAGTGCTGTGGAGGGTCGCGGCCACCTGGCTCGTGACGGTTTGGTCCTGGCCTAGGGAGTGAAACCAGCCCGTCAGTCAGAAAAGACCCTTCAGCCACCCCCAGGCTTCCCCGGCTGCCTGCCGCTCCTAAGATGACCCGGATGGCACAGCCCCTTAGAGAGCCAGTGCCAGCGGGGCTGCAGGGAGCGGCACATGCTCCACCCCAAGGACCATGGTTTCTGTCCTTCATTTCTTTTTATTTTTTTTTAAGATATAAAGACTTGGCCGGGTGCAGTGGCTCATGCTGTAATCCCAGCACTTTGGGAGGCCCATGTGGGTGGATCACGAGGTCAGCAGTTCGAGACCAGCCTGGCCAACATGGTGAAACCCCATCTCTACTAAAAATACAAAAATTAGCCAGGCATGATGGCGGGCACCTGTAATCGCAGCTACTCTGGAGGCTGAGGCAGGAGAATCACTTGAACCCGGGAGGTGGAGGTTGCAGTGAGCTGAGATCGTGCCATTTCCCTCCAGCCTCAGCGACAGAGCAAGACTCTGTCTCAAAAAAGAAAAAAAAAGGCCGGGCGCGGTGGCTCAAGCCTGTAATCCCAGCACTTTGGGAGGCCGAGATGGGCGGATCACGAGGTGAGGAGATCGAGACCATCCTGGCTAACACGGTGAAACCCCGTCTCTACTAAGAAATACAAAAACTAGCTGGGCGAGGTGGCGGGCGCCTGTAGTCCCAGCTACTCGGGAGGCTGAGGCCGGAGAATGGCGTGAACCCGGGAGGCGGAGCTTGCAGTGAGCTGAGATCCGGCCACTGCACTCCAGCCTGGGCTACAGAGCGAGACTCCGTCTCAAAAAAAAAAAAAAAAGAAAAAAAAAAAAGAAAAAAAAAAAACTCACTCTGTCACCCAGGCAGGAGTGCAGTGGGGCAATCTCAGCTCACTGCAACCTCTGCCTCCCAGGTTCAAGCAGTTCTCCAGCTTCAGCCTCCCAAGTAGCTGGGATTACAGGTGTGCGCCACCACGCCCGTCTAATTTTTTTTTATTTTTAGTAGATGGGGTTTCATCATGTTGGCCAGGCTGGTGTCGAATTCGTAACCTCAAGTGATCCAACTGCCTGGGCCTCCCAAAGTGCTGGGATTACAGGAGTGAGCTAGCACGCCCAGCCCTCCAACACCTGTGGCAGGTGTGTGCAGGCTGTTCCAAGAGGACAGGGAGGCTCTCAGCCTAAGCTGCTAGGGAAGGCCGAGACCCCCTCAGGCCTGGGACAGACCCAGTTTTGGTCGAGTTTCCCAACTGCTTGCCTGAATTCCCCTAAGGGCAAGCGCTCATCCTCACTTTCCATGGGGAAACCCACATATGCTGGGCTGTGGCCCCGCCACCAGTACCCTCCTCCCGCTGTGCCTTGTAGGGACACAGGGCAGGCTGGCCACCTTCACAGGGTGAGTACTCCTTCCTCCCCACTGTCCCTGCAGGCAGCCACGAGACAACCTTCCAGTGCCTGCCCAGCCAGAGTCAAACCCACTGTGAAATGGAGATCCTCCCAGTCAGTATGGGGCCTGTGCCGAGACTGCCCCCCAGTGGCCCGTCAGAACTGCAGCAACCCGAAGTGTCCCGTGGCAGAGGCCACCAAGTGTCTTCAAGGACCCAGGCTAAGGCCTGCTGAGGCAGGGAGGGAAAGAAGGGATTTCTAACATCAGAACCCTTCCATTAAACAAGCAGCTGCCCCTTAGTTGCACTAAATGACTTGTTTCCTCAGTGCAATTAGAACAAGATTTAATCTACTCAAAGGCCTATTTTTAATATTGTCTTTCCAAAGTTTATTTTATTTTTTATTTTTTATTTTTTTTGAGACGGAGTCTCGCTCTACCGCCCAGGCTGGAGTGCAGTGGCTGGATCTCAGCTCACTGCAAGCTCCGCCTCCCGGGTTTACGCCATTCTCCTGCCTCAGCCTCCCGAGCAGTTGGGACTACAGGCGCCTGCCGCCGCGCCCGGCTAGTTTTTTGTATTTTTTTAGTAGAGACGGGGTTTCACCGTGTTCGCCAGGATGGTCTCGATCTCCTGACCTCGTGATCCGCCCGTCTCGGCCTCCCAAAGTGCTGGGACTACAGACTTGAGCCACCGCGCCCGGCCCAAAGTTTATTTTTAAGAGATGGGTCTCGCTGTGTTACCCAGGCTGAAGTGCAGTGGCTGTTTACAGGAGCAATCCCACTACTGATCAACACGGGAGTTTCGACATGCTCCACTTCCGACCTGGCCTGATTCACCCCTCCTTAGGCAACCTGGTGGTTCCCCCGCTCCCAGGAGGTCACTGTATTGGTGCTGGATTTAGCTTGGACACCCAGTGGGTATAGTACACTACAGCCCAGAGCTCCCAGTCTCAAGCGATCATGGACCTCGGCCTCCAGAGTAGCTGGGACTACAGGCATGTGTCACTGTGCCTGGCTATCTTTCTGTTTTTTAAAGGGGATGTCTGGACCAAGACTGCACAGTGACCCTGGGCAAGGCTTGAGGGGAAGGAAGAGGCAGAGGCCACGGCAGGCACGTGGCCAGGCTCAGGGATCTCTAGCTTGCCCAGGGGGCCCTGTTTAAACACAGCCACCAAGGCTCTCCCTAGTTATTCCAGACTCCAGGCCAGGGGACAAATCCGATGCTGCTGTCCCTCTTAGCAGAATACAACCGGGAACCACAGGAAGAAGCTGTGTCTTAAGTAAACAGCAAAGGAGTAAACCCTGCAGGAAATCAACGTGTCATGTGCCACCACAAGCACTGAACAGTTTTCTAGCGTGGAGCATGAAGGTCCTGTCAGGCCCCCAAGTTCCCAATGCGGTAAAGCCGCGTGTGCAGCCGGCCACGGGGAACCACCGCAGCCAGGGGAGACCCGGCCCGGGCCAGACCCTGCTTCCCATCATGCCCCCGGTCCTAATGGGGCAGCTATACTGGCTGGAAGCAGTCCATGGGTGGGCAAAGTCACAACACCTGTGCGGGGGCCCTGGGGAGCCCTGAGGAAGAAGATGCCTGACGGGAGGCAGGGCACCCTGATGTTGTCAGGCCATGCCAGGTGGGAGCTGGCTGCCCTCAGTCCTCTGGGTAGCAGGCAAGGCTGAGTCTGAGAGGCCTCGGGGACTGGGAGAGGCAGAAGGGACCTCACTTCTGCCGTGCCGGGCAGCATGAGCCACGGAGAGACTCCGCTGTGGCCTGGTGACAGTCACTCCCAGTCAGCCCTGATCAGTGTGGGTACATTCCCTCGCTGCCCCACTGGATAACGGGGGCACGCAGAAGGGAGGACAGATTTTAAACCGCAACGCGCTTTCGTCCCAGAGCCCAAGGCTTTCTTCTCCCAGGACAGCACCACAGCCTTGAGAGCTGGAAAGATGCTCAGAAATCATCCTATCCACCCTCTTTTATGGACAGTTGAGGAAAGTGATGCTCAGGGAACAGAAGCAGTGTCCCTAGGTCCTTGAGCTGGGCCTGGAGCAGAACTATGGAAGCCTGGCAGGTCATCCCCACCAACTCTGGCTGAGGGTCTCAGCTCAGCCCTTCAGAGTGAGCCCTGGGAGGATATGAGGTGGGGGCCTGGGACCAGCACAGCCCCAAGGCAGGTATCCCAGGGCAGGCAGGAGCAGGGAGGCCTGGGGGCACTGGGTCCCAGCTCAAAAGACCTGTCTGCAGCCAGGGTCCCAAGGACCACCACACAGGTTCCTGGGAAATGCTTTATAAAGGGCTAGAAAATGGGCATGTGTTTTACTATTACTACAAAAGCAATAAAACTCATTTTTTCCCTTAAAATCAAAAGCTGTCTCCTTCTTGTTAATAATAATAAAAAAAAAAGGCCAGGCTCAAAAGCAGAGGAAGATGGAGAGAACAGGTATTACTAGTAATTAAAGCTTCCACCCTGCAGTCTTCATCTGCTGTGAATGGCCTCCTGGGAACTGGGCCAGGCTGCGTGGGCAGGGCCCTGGCTCTCAACATGGACTTGACTGGTCTCTTCACTTACTGGTGGGGATTCCTTTGAGCAACCCATTTTCTTCCTCAGTCTCAGCTTCCCCATAGGCAAGACAGGCATTATAACGCGAAGATGAAAGAACAGAAATGAAAGAGGCAGGCAGAAATGCTGGGGCAGGATGTCGGGCAAACAGGAGGGGCTCAATACTCGCTGAACAAATCGGAACGTGAAGGCTCAGCCCTCCTTCCTTCCTGGGGCTCACTCACCTGGTGGTGCTCTCTGGCCTGTGCTCCGCCTCCACCGGCACCGGGGGTCGGCCCATGTCCAGGTGCTGTTCCAGCACTTGCTGCCGGAACTCCGACACCTGAGACTGCCGGTCCTCCTTCTCCTGCCGCAGCCGCCGCTGCCGCGCCAGCCACTTCTCCTCCTCGTTGGTGCGCTGGATCAGCAGGGCTGTGGCAGCACTGCTGCTCGGCAGAGAGAAGATGCCGTGGTTGGAGATGAGGCTGGGCACCGTGTGGTGTGGGGTGGGCACCGGATGCAAGGGGTGTTGCACAGGCTTGGGCGCCTGCAGGCCGGCATCCTTCAGCTTCTCTGTGGGGGGAAACGCAGTCGAGCAGGGTCTCAGTCACGTGGGCCAGCATGCTCCCTTCCCATCTTCTCTCGCCCAACTGGGCAGAGAAACCAGAGCCCTTCCAAAGGGTTCTTCCCGCAGCCAGAAACAAGATATTCAAAAGGGGCCCTATGGGAGCTTTCGAGAAGCAATGTCTTGTCCGGAAGGAAACGCTCCGTGCTGGCACAACTCTTGCCCAGCCAGTGCGGTGCCAGAGCCAGCTCACACTGGCTCAAAGAACAGACTATTGGCCGGGCGCGGTGGCTCACGCCTGTAATCCCAGCACTTTGGGAGGCCGAGGCGGGCGGATCACAAGGTCAGGAGATCGAGACCACGGTGAAACCCCGTTTCTACTAAAAAAATACAAAAAAAAAAATTAGCCCGGCGCGGTGGCGGGCGCCTGTAGTCCCAGCTACTCAGGAGGCTGAGGCAGGAGAATGGCGTGAACCCGGGAGGCGGAGCTTGCAGTGAGCCGAGATTGCGCCACTGCACTCCAGCCTGGGCGACAGAGCGAGACTCTGTCTCAAAAAAAAAAAAAAAAAAAAAAAAAAAGAACAGACTATTAAATTTCCGGGAAACATGTAAAAGCCGGTTGTTATTACTAAATAATTGTTTCGTAAACTTACAATGAAATAAATTATGTTAAACTCAACAAAGCACTCAAAACTTATCCCTTCCTGATGCCCTGGCTACATTTCACAACTGTCCTCCTGGGGGTCACCTACATCCACTGTGTCTATATTGCATGCCAACATGCCTCTGCTCCCTGCTCCACATCAGCCATGCCACGCAGGGTGAATGCAGTTGGGCAACATTTATACCATGGCAACCGGCAGGTGCTGTGATTCAGGGCTCCTCCCTGCAGGTGGCTGAGACCTTGCCCAGCACAACCCACCCACGCCCAGGCACCTGCTCGGGTTGGGGTCAGCTGCTCCGAGGGCTTGCCCCGCTCCTCAGTGGTATGGCCACGCAGCCCATGCAGCTCGGCCACAGGCAGGAAGGCGGGCTCCAGGGCCTTGGCGGCCAACAGCTCCTTCTCCCGGGCCCGCTGCTCCCGCTGGCGCTCCAGCTCACGCTCCTTCTCACGCTCACGCTCCTTCTCTTGCTCGCGCTCCTTCTCGCGTTCGCGCTCACGTTCCTTCTCCCGCTCGCGGTCAGCCTCACGCTCACGCTCACGCTCCCTCTCCCGCCTTAGCTCCTCGTCCATCTGCAGCCTGCAACACATGGAAAGAGTTGGGGGCTCTGCTGCACCAGGAACAAGAGAGGGACCTGGGACAGGTCCTTTAAAAGCATAACCAGGAAGGAACCAGGGCACTAATCCGAATAGCGACGGGAGGTGAGCAGGGTTTCACTGGTGCAGGAAGAACTTAAGGTCCATACAATCAAAGCAGCTTACAAAACCCCCAAGCACCCCCGAGAGCTCCTCGGCCTGCAGGTTTACTGCAGGAGACCACGGCTACCGAGACAGGCGCTATTTCAGAGCACAGAGCCTGAACGATCATTGTTCCATTTGGCAGGTGGACAAACTGTGAGGACAGGCATGGCCAAGGAGTCCAGTCAGGTTCCAGACCAGGCTTTCTGCCCAGCTGCCATCAAGGGACAGGGAGGGCAGAGGGGCTCCTCGGCCCGAGGCACACTTACCTCTCAGCACTGAGGCCGGACATGCGCTCCGAGTGCAGCGCTGCCAGGGATGAGTGGGAGAGCTCGGGGGGGTAGCGGACCCCGGAGAGGTGCAGGTGCATCGCTGATGGGTGCAGCGGGGGCAGAGAGCCGGGGGTGGGGATGGGGTAGAACGGGGACCTCAGGGCGGACAGGCAGTAGGAGTCATCCATCCTGTGCGGAGAAGACAGGGCCATGAGCAGCAAACAAACCAAGGGGAAGAACCAGCCCTGTGGACAGGTGTGCCTCAGCCAGGTACACACACCTGCCTGAGCGTGGGGAATGCGGCAAAATGGCTGGGGATGAAGACCATGCCTGCTGCTAACCCCAAAGTCCCTTAATGCCGGAGGCTGCTAGGTGCCGACAGCTTGGGGTTCCAAGGCACTGCTTGCCACCTCCTTTGGCTCAGCACAGAGCGGTCAAGTGCCCAGGCCCTTCCAAGGCTGGCCAGCAGGCTGGGCTGCCCTGATGTGGGGCGGTCTATGTCATGACTCCAGGCCCCTCTGGCTAGGATGTGCAGCGCTTCTCCAGGGACCCAGGCTATGCCACAGGGCCACTGGGCTCTCCTGCTACATGGCAAAGCATCGCCCCTCCCACGGGTAAAGCCCTGCTCTCTTAACAGTGACTCGCTGTCAGTGGACCCGCAATGAGAAGGGGAAGAGCCAGGGATGACAGCACAGTCACCAAGGGGGACTGTCTACAAGGAGGGGACAGTCCCCTAATAGGCCATCAGGGCTGAATTTGGGCTCAAAGCTGGGGACAATTTCAGGGGCTACTCTAGATACTCCCCTGGGAGCCTGGCCCCAGGTTGTAAGAAACCCCTTCCCCGCCAGGTTCCGTCTTGCCAGGAACAGACGAGCACCCACGTGAGACGGCGCGCGGGGGATGCCTTACCTGAAGGCCGGGTGGGGGAAGGGGTGTGGGGCCAGGTAGCTGGGGTGGTAGTAGGCTGCAGCAGTGGCCGGGTCCAGGCCGAGGGGAGGCAGCGAGGACATGCGGAGGTCGTCAGTGGTGTGGTAGGGCCGGAAGCTTCTCAGGTAGTCCTCGGTCACGGTGCTGGGGGGCACCACGTGGTGCACAGGCCGCTGGAGGCTGCAGGCAGGGACAGTGGGAAGAACAGGTGAGTGGAGACC
Source organism: Macaca mulatta (assembly GCF_049350105.2). NCBI lineage: Eukaryota > Metazoa > Chordata > Mammalia > Primates > Cercopithecidae > Macaca > Macaca mulatta. The sequence goes on along the minus strand of NC_133425.1, from coordinate 81,046,675 downwards.
TGCTCCCGTGTGGGGGGATGGCTAACCTCCCTGCATTGCCCCTGGCACTCAGTCGGCACCCAGACTCCTGGCACCCAGAACGAGGACGGGGCTTAAGCAGTGAGGGAGCGAGCTACCACCGCCACCTCAGTGTGGAGCGGCACAGACAGGGCTGCAGTCCCCAGAGCTAAGCGGCCGACGACCATCTGGCGGACACAGCCTCATCTGTGGAGGCCGCAGGCTGCCTGGTGATGCAGACCTCAGCGCTGTGTCCCCACCTGGCCGCCTCACCGAAGGCCCCGCCGGCCAACTTACTTGAGTGGTGGGAAGCGGGAATCCTGCACAACCGAGCTGGGGGAGAGGCCGAAGGGGTAGGGGGTGCTAAGCAGGTGCGAGGGGATGGCTGGGCCCCCTGCCTTCTCCTGGGGGAGCGGGGGCTCCACAATGAGGCGTTCCCGACCTCCACTGCTGCTCCTGGAGCCGGCGTCCTGCGGGAGGAGAGAATCCGGTCAGGGCAGGAGCCTGGTATAGGCCACTGCCCACAGGACAGAGCCAGGTCTCCTGACTCATGGGAAGGCTCTAGATTTAGTTCATGTTCTAGAAACATCCTTTCCCTAAGGCTTTCTACACAAAACATGGTGCATGTGGCGTGGGAAGCAGAACCGTAAGGAAGGGGATGTGGCTCCAACAGGTCTGGGGTGAAGCCGTCTCGGGGTCGGTCTCCCTCCCTGGGCCTCCTCAGTTCAACAGAAGAACTAGAACCACCCCCGCCACCCAGAACCACAATGTGCACAGGTGAAGGATGCAGGGCGGCAGGGGTTCCTGCCTCCACCGTCGCTGGTGTGGACATCCAAAGGTCACACCAGACACACACCAGGGCAAGCAGACACTGTTGGCACCCAGCACGCCATGATGCGAGTGCCACGATGTAGCCAAGACGTCAACAGCGCCAACAGCTGCCCATCTGACCTCAGATGTCCTGGTCCCGGTGCCCACGTGGAGGGCAGAGGCCATAGGAAGCTGGCACTGCCCCCGGGCTGAAGGTGCTGGTCTGCCCCCAACCAACTCCTGCGGTGGCCCTAGCCCTGGCCCTCGCGTCCACCAGAACAGGCAGCAGCTGGGCCCTGACTGGCCAGCTGGGGTACTGGACTTCACACACACGGTGGGGCAGGGAAGGCGACAGCTCGCCTGTCCCAGGCTCCTGGACAGACAGTGGACCTGGGTGTAGCTGGGAAGGTGACCCAGAGGACTCAAATGAGGGGTCTGCTCTAGGCACAAAGCAGGAGGAGGCAGTGGCCCAAGGCCCACCTCTCTGGCTGAGGTCCCTGCCAAGTCCAAGGATAGGCCGTGCCACCCCCAGCCACACAGAGGCCACCCTGCGCACCCATCCATGCGGGGTCCAGCCCGGAGAAACCAGAGCGTGAAAAGGTCTTGCTTGTTCCTGTTATTCGTGTGACTGAGCGGGAGGCAGAGCAGGGCTCAGGGCCGCCCAGATGGGGGCTGTGCTCTAGACTCTGGATGGCTGCCAACCCAGGTGTCACTCTGTCACTGGGGCAGCCACTCTCAGCCCCAGCATCTCCCCCATGTGGGGACAGCACTGCCCAGGCCTACCCTGACCTGGGGGTATCTGAGGGCCATGGCCCCGCTGGCCCCTCCGAGCTTCCCAGGGACGCAGAGTCACGGGAAGCCGGCCCTTCCTCACGTTCTATGTGGCCGTGTCCGGTAACGACTGCTGATCGGCAGGCCATGCTCCTGAAGAGCACCAGCCCCGCTCTGCCTCCCTGAGCCACGAAATGCCAAACACCCCAAAAACAAGGAGGCTGTGGCCGTCTCCCCACAAAATCAGCAGGAATGATGGCCCAGGGGCTCTGAGACCTGCCCCACTGCGGAGAGGCGTCTGTCTCCCAGGGGCCGTGCCTGTGTCCCTGACCCCCCAGCCCCTCTTCCTGGGCCCATCCATCTTCACGGCGGCAGACGGTGGCCCGGCAGCAGCACATGGCACCCGCGCAGAGGCAGTGCAGGCAGCCCCGGCTGGCGCCTCCCCCACTCTCCACCCTCCAGGAGACAGTCAGCGAGGATTAATTGGAGGAGCTGCTGCCACCGCCGCCTGGAATCTTCAATGAGAGGCAGCATCTGCTCCCTTCCCGCGGGCTGAGCCCCAGCCCCCCTTCTCTGCAGGGTCCTCCCGGGTTCACGACCTCTGACCTGCCCTTCCAGGGTGCTAGTCTCGAGGGTGGGAGGTACACATGGGCACTGGCGCACTGCGTGGGGCCAGGAACTTCCTATTGAGGGGCCAGCGCCTGGTCTTGGGGTCTCCAGCCTGTGTCAGCAACCGGGGTAGTGGGGGAGTGGCCGAAGGGCCAACCTGACCTTGGGCCATCCTGTCGTGCCTCGTGCACACATCAATGGCATGTGCCCGTCACAGCACCTGCTCAGAGGTCAGTGGAGCTGATGGCGCAGCTGTGCACAGGCATGCGGGGGACTCAGGGCAGCGGAGTTGATGGCACAGCTGTGCATGGGCATGCAGTGGATGTACCAGCAGGGTGGGGGCCTGGACATGGCAGGTGCATCGCCAAGCTTGCCCGTCTACCCCAGCCCCGTGAGGCCATTTCCAGGCTTGGCTTCTAGATCCTGCCTCGCGCCCCTACCCTACCTGGCACAGGGCCAAACATCTGAGGAATGGAGCACAAAGCAGCAGCTCTGTCCCCAGGACTTGGGATGGACTGAACTAGACTGAGTGGCCCCTGGCCCCCCAGCATCCAGGTAGCACACCCCAGTGAACACCAGGCCCAAAGCTAATGGGCCTTTGAACTCCCAGAAAGGGACGTCATTTGCTCAGGCACCCGGGGGACCTGGACTCCCCCTCCCAGGCTGGTGGTGAGGCCTCCAGGACAGGAGGGAGACGATAGCCAAGGAGCTCAATCATCACCCAGCCCTGGGTGGCCAGAGTCAGAAGAGGGCTGGAGGACAGACCCGACCCGAGGACAGCACCCAGGGAGAAGCTGCCGACAGCCGAGGCCTGCCGCCCTCCTCCGCATGCTGCCCGCGTCACGGGCCGGGTCAAATGGCAGAGCACAGGGCCCCAGCCGCCCCGCCACAAGGAGGGGCCTGTCCTCGGCCCAGACACGGCCCTTGAACCCCTTTACCCTCAGCCGAGGACAAAGCCCTGCTCGCAGGCCAGATGGCACCTTCCTGGCCTGGTTGAGGACAAACAGGGAGTCCGGGAGGCTGGGGGGCAGCCAGCAGGTGGGGCAGGGGCCCGCCCGGTGAGCCAGACCCAAATGTCTGTGGCTTCCGTCTGGCTGGCACCCGGCCAAGCCTGGCACAGACACCTGGGAACTAGGTCAGCGGGGCCTGGAGTGAGGCACAGGGCTGCCCCCCACCCAGGCAAGGCCCGGTAGGCTCGGCGGCTACCCCCAAAGGCACCCCGAGAGCAGCAGCCAGGGTCCCACTGCCGTCTTCACAGACAGTCCCATCAGGGCGCATCTGCGGGCAGCTTTTGATTTCTGAGCAGCGGCTGCAGCCGCAGCTGCAACGATGAAAGAAAGAAGGCGGAGGAGGGGCAGAGGGGGAGGGGGGAAGAAGGGGAGGAGGCAAATCCGTCATTCTCCGGTGATTAGAGCAAGGGTTCCACAGTCAGACAGGCAGGACATGCCCTGTTAGCTTTAAAACAGGCTTTTTCATTTCATTTCTCCTCTGGCAGCTCCCACTACCTGGGAGAGCGCGGTGACCCCTAGAAGGGGCCGAAAAGCCTCCGGCCTGGCGCCTCCCACCTGCATCTGCGGGCTCGGAGGCCCCTCACGACTCGTGGCCAAGGCTTTGGGCAGCGTGGGAGGGGAGCCCTGTCTCCGCCTCCCCGCTCCCTGAGAGGATTAAATTCCCCGCTGAGCCTCTGTGCCCGAGTGAGCGGGGAGCCGTACATCACCTGCTAATCCAGCTCCCAGCCCCGCGCCTTCCCTGGTGGCACCGTGTTCCATTAAGCGCCGAGGTGGGAAACTGCTGCAGCAGGGCTGTCGCGCCCCTGCTCTGCCCTGGGCTTGCTCAATGTTCCCAAGGCGGTCAGGACCCTCTGAGGAGGGACCAGCTCAGAGTGGAGGCGTCACCAGGGAAGGCGCTGGAACCCCCTTGAGGAGTCCTGGGCCTAGGCCAGGAGCTCCAGTCCGGGTCAAGGCAGTGGCTGGGTGCAGGGTCCCGGCCGGTAGAGGCTCCTGGTCCAGGCTGGGGCAGGGAAGCGGCCTCCCGTGAGCTGCGGGCGTGGGCACCAACAGCCAGGCCGCATTAGTGGGGCGCAAGGAGCCTCAGCTGTTTGAGTCACGTGATTCAGGGCCCCTGTGGTCAAGGCTGACCCTGAGGGGTGGCCTCTGGAGGCAGCGAGGTGGTAACAACTCCCTCATCCTCCCTCAAACCAGGACCAGGGCCGCCTTGGGCTGCTGCAAGCCCTGTGGGGTATGGAGGCCCCTCTGGCCTGGGTCCACCCTCCATGCCACGCCCTGCCCCGCCGTCTCCAAACCTCACATGAAGGATGAGTGAAACTAAGAGAGGCTTCGGGGGCAGAGGAGGTCCAGCAAGATGAGGACCCCGGGCAGGTTTGTCCTCTCAGCCAGGGAAGGCGTGAAAAGAAGCAGAGGCAACGTCAGGCCCCGGGGGTCCCAGTCCAGGGCTCCCAGGGATCCCCACTGCAACCCTGGATCAGGGGCTGCCCGGCGGCTGTCACCTGTGGAATGAGGCTGCTCCCTTTCCACACCTCTGGGGATAGAGGACAGACAGGACCCGATGATGACCAGGTGGCTCCAACGCCCATGTTCCCCGGCCCCCCGGCCCCCGGGAGAGAGGGCTGGTGCAGGGAAGAACCACTCCCCTCCTCCCCACCTTCTTTGTGGTTTAATTAGTATTTCCAAGTGGGGCCGTCCCTCTGGGAGCTCAGCAAAAAAGTCCAGGCGACAGCGGCACCGGAGAATCGTTTTTAATTGGGAAGGGCCCATTCCAGGCTGCGCGCCAGGCATGGGGGCTGGGAGAGCTGCAGGTAGCCACCCAGGGACGCGCCAGCCCCAGGCAGGGGCAGAAGAGCAGCTCCCAGTGCCAGCTCCTTCCACAGAGGCAGGCCCAGTACAGCGCGAGGGGCGCACGGACATAAGGAGCCCCGAAAACTTGGGGAGGGGCCTCCGCCGGGAGCCCCAAAAGTAAGACAGAAACACAAAACCCACCAGATGTCTTGTTCCGATAGCTCCTGGGCTGGGATCTTTCCTACCTCAATTCTTTGTTGAGTTCACACAGTGACAGTCACAGTCTGCCGGGTGTTCGGCGTGCAGACGCCACTTTACGGCTTGACAGTGCTACAGCTGTGAACTGGACTTCCACCCCCACCCAAATCCGTGTGTTGGAGCCCTGACGCCCAGGGCCTCAGAGCGGAACTGCCTTTGGAGACACAGTCTTTAAAGAGGTGACTAAATGAGAATGAGCACACGAGGGTGGGCGCTAAACCAACGGACTGGTGTCCTTACGAGACGAGATCAGCACCCAGACGTGAAGACACCACAGATGACCCAGGGAGAAGGCAGCCACCAGCAACCCAGGACGGGCCTCTGGGGAAACCAGCCCTGCCAGCCCCCAGATCGTGAACTTGTGGCCTCCAGAACAGGAGAAAATAATGGGACACCCCCAGCGGGTGGTTTCTTCCGACAGCCTGGGCAGACTGATGCGTGGGCCGAGGTACTCACCCGCACAGGGCCTCCAGGAGGGTGCCGCTGTCACTCACCTCCCATTGCAGGGAAGGAGACGGAAACTCAGAGTGGGGGAGGGCGTGTCTTTGGAATTTAAACTCAACCTTGAAAGCTCCAGAGCCCCCAACGGATGCCTGAATCCAGCCTCCCCTCAGAAGATGCTGGGCTCCCTGCCCCGCCCCACTCACCTGCCGGCTCTCGCTCCTCCAGACGCCATTGACGGTTTTGGTTGGAGCGATGGTCACCACGGGGGGTGTGCTGGGCACGCTGTGGCCCCCAGGGGGGACGATGATAGGGCCCATGGGCACGCGCTTGGGTGTGCTGGCAGGGGAGCTATGGTTGGTGGCCGGAGAGGACACGGGGGACGACTCGCTGCTCAGTGAGGACCCTGTGGAGGAGAAGACGGTGGTCTGAGTGGGAGAAGCAGTGACAGCTGGGGACCTGGGTTCCAGCTGTCCCCCTGCCCCAAGTGAGGCACCCAGAGCACCAGGTCTACCAGCCTCGTGGGCCCCCACCCAAGACAGGCAGGCAGGAGACACCCCTCCTGAGGCCCAACTGGGTCAGCAGCTCAGTCTACCCCAGGCACTCCCTATCCCTTCGCCCCACTCTCCCTGGTCAAGAGGCACAAAGCACAGATGCTCTGGTGCCCAGGGCCGCCAACCGCCACCAGACAGGAAGGAACCTGGGCAGGGCAGGCAGGACCAGCACCTGACAGCCCTGAGTGACAGACGAAGGCGGCACCTTTCGGGACAGACATGGAGCCCCGGAGTTAGAGAACACACGTGTTTCTAGATGTCGTGAGCCAGTGGTCTGTAAACATCCCAGGACACACAGGCCAGCCGGGCCACACACCCTGCCCCGCCGAGAGGCGGCTCCACATGTGAGCAGCAGAGACCTCAAGCCTCCAAGTCTTCCCAGGGAGCCCCATGTGCTTGGGGGATGTGGGGGTCACAGGAAACGGTATCCCCTCTGGGGGCTCCCATCAGGCTGGGGAGACAGGGGGCTGGAGGGTGGCAGGAAACAAACATAAGAAGTGGTCGGCACTGGCTAGGCGCGGTGGCTCACGCCTGTAATCCCAGCACTTCAGGAGGCCGAGGCGGGCGGATCACGAGGTCAGGAGATCGTCCATCCTGGCCAACACGGTGAAACCCCGTCTCTACTAAAAATACAAATATTAGCTGGGTGTGGTGGCAAGCACTTGTAATCCCAGCTACTTGGGAAGCTGACGCAGGAGAATCGTTTGAACCCGGGAGGCGGAGGTTGTGGCGAGTGGAGATCGCGCTGCTGCACTCCAGCCTGGTGACAGCGTGAGACTCCATCTCAAAACAAAAAAAGAAGTGGTCAGCACCCCTGAATGGGGCCCAGCCAAGCAGGGACGCAGTGCGGTGGTGGCTGAGGGAGCCCAAATGGCAGCCACTCAGGGTGACCCTGGGGGAGTTTTATTTTTACATTTCAGAAACTGACATGTAATTCACCATCTTTAATGATACATGTCAGGAGGTTTGCTTAGGTTCGCTGTTTACAACCACCACCACAACCTACCCCAGAACTCGCCCATCATCTCACAAAGAACCCCTCAGCCCCCCGGATGCTGTGGGGATGGAAGAATGGGTGACTGCAGCCCTGCTGGTAGCAGGGGGAGGGTGCAGGGCAGGCAGGAGGGCTCAGGGCCTGGGTGACAGATGGCTACAGCCAAGAGGATACCCCAAGGGCAGGAGGTGCGGACGGGCAGGTGCAGCAGGGGTTTGGACAGGGGAGGACAGGGAGAAGTGTTCCCAGGCCCTAAGGGAGGGGGCTCCCTCCATCACAGAGCAAAACTGCCTTCTCAGACCAGGGCTCCCCTCTGTTGCCTCCCTCCCACCCAGGTCAGAAAGGGACCAAGCGTGTGTGGTGGCAGGGGTGGGGGTGAGGATGTCCAAAGGCACCTGCTCCAAGAGTCCTCCTATCCCCAAGCAGGTGCCAGCCTCACTTCCACAGCCCCCACTCCCTTGTTGTGGGGGTCAAGTCCCCGTGACCGAGGCCAGAGCAGCTCCCCAGAGGCTGGGGCTGCTGGTGGGGCCTGGGGCTGGGCCTGGGGCTCCAGAAGCTCTGCTGCTTCTGGGTCAAGAGCCCTGCCCAGCCTCACGAGGCTCGGGGGGAGCACAGCTGCACACTCACACCCCCGACTCCAGCTGACCTGCGGCCTGCAGGGAGGAGACCCCGTGCCGCTCACACGGTTGTGGACTTGTACACAGGTCAGTGTCCAGCTCACCCTCCCCAAGCCCCCTTCCCAAGCCCCTGACACAGGCCTACGGAAGCTCTCCATCCCCAAGAGCCAAACACAGCACCCAATCAGTGTCCAGCACAGGCCAAGGTCTTCAACAGGGCAGGCCACAGAGGTGGCCCTGGATTCTATGGTATCACAGCACAGTGTCCGCTGGGGCAGGTTCCAGCAGGAGCAGACACACATCCACCCACCAGCAGCACCGTGTGTCCAGGCAGCCACCCATCACAGCCGCTGCGCAAGCTCACACCTGGGCTCACGGGGACAGGTGCTGCCGTCTGAGGCGGTGAGGTACAATTGGGCACCTTCTGTTTGCAAAAGCCCCACTTGGGAGGCACCTGCAGCCCAGGGCATGGCAGAAGCAGGGGTCAGATGCCCTTTCCAGAAGAACCCCAGCCCACCAGCTCCCGGCATCCTCCCTGACTTCTGTTCCGAACTGGCCTTGGTTCCGGGGGCAGAAGCAGTGTCATCCCCGCTTCACTGCATCCGGAGTGGGCGCACACACATTCACCAAAGAAAACGGCTTACAGGGGGTGCCCAGAGTCGTCAGGCAGCCAAAGTGGCCTCCGCGGTGTGACGGGAGGTGGAGGCTCCACAGGCATCCCCATGTGGAAACAGAACTTTGTTCTCCCAAAGGTGCTCCCTTGGGGGGGGCAGCTGTCCCGTCCCCAGAGCACAGTCCTGTCGCCTCCTGCAGAAACGCTATCTGGGCCTCTTTAATGTGGATTCCTGGCTTGTGTGCAGCCTGCAAAACTGGACAGGGCAGCCCCATGGCAGACACTCAGTCCAGCCACATTGGCCATGCCCCAGAGCAGCCCGGAGGCACAGTCACACTCTGCCCAGCAATGAACTGCTCAAGGCAAGGCCCCCACCTCATCACGCTCCCACCCACCGCGACCTGGCCCAGGTAGGGAGGGAGGCTGAGGGCTGCTGCCCCTGAGGCGTGACCCGCCCCCAGGCCCCCAGATGGACTAGCCACTCACTCACTGCCCACACCCCGAGAACTCTACCACCCCAAGTCGGCTGGGCCAACCCCTGGGACTGGGCACTGTGCTGGCGGGATACTAGATCCACCTGAGGAAGGAAAACGCTGGCTGCACGTCAGGGCACCATGCCCCTCACCTCGGGGGCAGGGGGCGGGACAGGAGAACAGGCCTCAGCCCTCCTATCTGTGGGTTCGTTCTGCACACTGGCGGTCTAGCTGCTTTTCTGTACGTATTTAGATTTTGAGAAAAAGTTCACTTAAAGTTTTTGGGGGAAAAAACCAAAAACCAGGGAAAGGATCTTTCTTTCAAAAAAAATTCCGTGGAATCTCCATGGCTCTTCGGTTTCAGTTGTTACCGCTTCACTGAGCTATGATTCCATCCCGCGTAACTCACCCACCCAGCGCACGGCCCCCCGGTTCCAGCACGTTCAGAGTTGCGCGACCATCACCACAATCCATTTTAGAGCATTTCTGTCACCCCAAAAGGAACCTGGTACCCACGAGCAGCCACTGCCCTCTTCCCCAGGCCCCGCACGCACTGGCTTTCGTCTCTGCGGAGGGGCCTGTTCCAGAGACCTCACATCAAGGGAATCCCACCGCATGCACTCTCGTCTGGCGTCTCTCACTGGAGCCGCGTTTTCACGGCTCATCCACGTGGCAGCACCTAAGAGAATCTCTCCTTCCTGAGGCTAAGTGACAGTCCACCGTGTGCCTCTGTTCACCCAGTCCTTACTGGTTTGCCCTCAGCTGGTGGCATACAGGCTGGGCCCACCTTGTGGCCGCTGTGAACAGCACTGTGCCCACCACTCTTTTTTTTTTTTTTTTTTTTTTGAGACAGGATCTCACTCTGTTGCCCAGGCTGGGCTGGAGTGCAGTGGTGCAATCACTGCTCGCTGCAGCCTCAACCTCTTGGGTTCAAGCGATCCTCCCACCTCAGCCTCCTGAGGAGCTGGGACTAAAGGCATGTGCCACCAGGCCCGGCTAGAGTTTTTTTTTTTTTGGTAGAGACAGGGTCTCGCTATGGTGCCCAGGCTGGTCTCAAATTCCTGGGCTGAAGCGATCCTCCCGCCTCGGCCGCCCACAGTGCTGGGATTACACATTACGAGTAACTGCGCCTGCCTCACCACTCTTCTTCGTGGGATGCCCTCCTGTGCACCCGGCCCAAACCCAGGGTGACCCCATGTAGATTCCAGTAGCTGTGAGTGGAGGAAATGTGGACATCTGTGCTCTGGAGCTGAAAGAGGAAATAAAACCAAGACACCAAGAGCCGCCACCCCGTCGAGGCAGAGGCTGCTGAGAGCTCACGATCCGGGCTCCTGCTGCCCAGGGGAAAAGTTGGGGCCAACGGCCAGGTGGGCTCTGGGTCCTCCCTGGGGACCGGACAGACAGCGGGGAGGTGGGAGCAGGAGCCCCACCATGTGGCAAGCCTCAGGGACCTCAGAGACTTCTCTGCACCCCAACTCTACAAATGGGGAGAACCTTGCAGCCCATGCCATAAGGGGGTACAGAGACCCCGCACTGCCCCATCCCTCTGAACCCCACTTCCCAGAGAGACCCCTCGCCATGACCAAGGCAGCCTCCACTCCAGAGTCTCTGAATGAGCCTTGTTTCTAAACACCAGCGGGTGAGGAAGTGAGAGGAGGACGTGAGCGGCGGGCAGCTTCTCTGGGGAAGGGTCTTTGCCTGGGGCCAGGGGAGGCCATTGACACTCAGCGGCCTAATCCCTGCCGGGGGATGCTACTCACCAGACCAGCCAGCTCAGCCTCGATCGATGCCCCCGCAACGCCAGGCCCATTAGCGAGGCTGGCGCCTGGCCCTCGAACCCTCATTCTCACCGCGCGGCTGGAGCAGGAAGGTCTGTGATTGCTGTAATTAACTGGCGGTATTCAGCCAGGAGTTAGTCAATGAAACGGATCCGGATTGGAGATGACAAGAGGCAGCCCGCGTCCGCGTCACCTCTGCTGTCTGACCTCGAAGATTAGTGCTGAGGCCCACGGGCAGATGTAATTAACAGCTGACACCCCAAAGTCAGCCGGCAGGTGGACTGAGGGCAAAAACAGGACTGCAGCACCACAGCAGCACCTATCAGCCACCCAGGCTCAGGCCCACCCCGCCAGGCAAAAACCACTGGCACCCCCTGAAGAGTCATCAGTCTTTAAGAGGCGCCTGGGGGCCAGGCCCCAGGACCACTCTCAGGGCACTGGAGACCGAGGCGGGCGTGGCCTCACTGCGGTCAGGCCCCAAAGCCACAGGCCCTGGCCAGGCCAGCAGCGAGCATGGAAGGAAAAGGGAGGGCAGGGCACTCTGAGGGGTAAAGACTCCCCGGCCGAGCTCGGGCACAGGCATTCCCCGGCCGCCGTCCTGCACGGCCCCGACCCACCCCAGAGCCTGGCCCCACTGCAACCACTCAGGGGAATGGCGGAGAGAACAGAACGGTGACTAACGGACGTGCTTCCCTAAAGAGAGTCCCTGGAACATCTCTGTGAGATGCCTACTCCCACAGCCAGGGCTGCCCACAGCCTAGCAGGGCCAGAGCCCCAGGGGGTGGCTCCGGCGTCCACAGCCCATGCCTAGCCCATGCCTACTCCATGCTGCCGATGGAGACACAGATGAGAGGCAGTTTGAATAGGCAGGTGAGTGACAGACCCATCACAGCCCCTCGGAAGGAGGGTCCCCAGCTGCAATCTGCCCCCTGCTTTCAACCATGCAGGGGCAGGTGCCGGCCAGGGCGGGAACCCAGGGGACCCTGTGTGTCTGCTAACCTGGGGGCTCTTCCTGTCATCTGTTCTGTCCCCAAGTCACTGTTTAAAAGTTTCTTTTTAATTAAAAAATATTTTCAGAGACAGGGTCTCTCTCTGTTGCCCAGGCTGGAGTACAGTGGTGCAATCATGACTCACTGCAGCCTCCACCTCCAGGGCTCAAGTGATCCTCCCACCTCAGCCTCCAAGTAGCTGGGACTATAGGTGTGCAGTATCACACTCAGCTCCCAGCTCAATCTTGAAACAGCTCTGGGCAGAGTCCACTCAGCAGGAGCCTCAGCGTGCCACGTGCCATGACTCTGGAGTAGCCACGCCAATGGTGATGCCGGCTGGGCCCTTGGCCGGTGTAGGCTGGAACAGCTGGAGGGCGGGCGGGGCAGGTCCATAGAACCTGTGTCTGCCCGGGCTGCTCCTCCACTCTCTACCCTCACCTACCGAGCTGTTTCCATTCAAAACCTGGGAACCCAGCCCTGGCGGACTTGTGGCGACATGGACGTGGAAAGGAGCCTGGCCAGAGGAGGTCCAGTGCTTTGCCCGGGAGGCCCAGAAGGCCCATGGGAGCCACAGGAAGCCACCAGTCAGTGAGTAGGCAAGTGGGACAGGAGCCGAGTCACCCCAGCCGCTTTCCTTGAAATCTGCCCAGCTGAACGGGAACAGCAGACCCCAAAGGAAAGAGCCAGTCAGCTCCCCGCCCACTGGGAATCATGCGGGTCTGGGAGGTGAAGTCCCCATCGCACAGGTGACGAGAGCAGGCTGGGAGACCTTCTGGAGTCACTGCAGCCCTGGCACACGGGACAGCAGGCACACCACAGCGCAGGGCTGAAGTCATGCCACGACCCCCTGCGTCCCAGGGAGACGTGGGAGACGAAGTAGTAGCAGCCGCCCTACGTGGCTCCCAGGATGGGCCTCTCCCAACCTGCGGCCTCCTGCGTCCACCCACGAGGCCCCACCTCACAGCTGCAAAGGGTGGGGGACTGTCGCCCAGTGGCGGGCTCCCATACCCACCCTGCCATCGTGTGCCACAGTCATCAAACCCAAACTGACAATGGGAGGTGTGGGTTTCTAGCTCGAAATGCATTTTGCCGGGACCGAGTATTTGCTGAACAGCGTGAGCTGAGATGCTGGACCCTGGGAGCTGGATAGGGTCGGGAGAGTCCGCGTGAGGCCACAGGAGCTGAGATGGGTACCCCGAGGGAGGTGGGGCATTAGGGTGAGGAGGAAGAAAGAGGCACAGTGGTTGCAGGGAGGCAGAGGGTGCATCGGGGAAACTGGAAAAAAATCACCCTTATATCCAAGTGGCTAGGGGAAGCCTTGCCTCCATTATCCCAGGACAGGCCCCCACCGGCTGACAGGCCAAGTACTGGGCCCCTCCACCATGCCCAGGGCTCCCCACTGTGCAATGCGGAGAAGAGGTCAGGATAGCTGGTGGGGTCCTCTCCACCGGCCTTGCTCCCCTCCGCCCCTGCCCCCCGGGCCAGGAGGACAGAGGGGCACGCTGAGGACGCCGCGGTGCTCACACCTGCGCTGGAGACAGACCGGCTCCAGACGCCTGCAGAGCCACCGCCACCGCAGACTGACACCCACGCGAGGCGCGCCTGCCAGGCGGGATCCTTCCTCCGTGTTTGTTTTGCCGTTTTCTTTGAGAGGCAGATTTCCGAGGCAGTGGCAGAAAGGGGGAGCCTCTCCCCCGCCCAGGCCGGCTCCACGGCGGAATCACTCCCACGGCAAATCACGAGGAAGGCTCCATGGTCCCTGCTCACTCAGGCGGGATCCTGGTTTCAGGTGGCACCAGGGACCAAACAGTAACCGGATCTGCCTGCCTTCTCGCCTGCAAAGCCAGTGACAAGATGAGGCAGGCAGCCAGCAGACACCACCGGGGGAAGGCGGCACAGGGCCCCGCAGGCCTTGATGACAAGAGAGCAGTTCCATCACCACTGCCACCACCCGTCAGCCCCGTCCCTGTGGCCCAAGCTGGGCTGTGGGTGGCTGGGCCACTCCTGCCGCAGGTAACACAGCGGCTAACACCTGCTTGGAGAGGCCTCTGGCAGCTTCCAGGGCAGGTACCATGAGCCCCTTGGCTAGTGTTAAGGGAGCAAAGTGTGGGCAGGGAAGCCATGAGTCCCAGCCACTGGGCTGGTGACAAGAAATGGGGTGGGAACAGGCTCAGACTCTTGTGCGTCCAACCCCAGCTCTGCACCGTGGGTGGTGCTGGGGTGAGGTGGGGCTTCCTCTCCAGCCAGGAGCACCTGCTCAGAACTGTCCTCCAGATGGCAGCTCTCCCAGCCCACCTGGGAAGGCTCTGGTGCTACCCTGTTCCCAGAGCACTGGCCTCCCAGAGCAAAGGCCCACAGCATGATTGCCCCCAACTGTTTCCCAGGGAGGAGGTGCCTGGTCCCAGGTGCTGCCTGTGCCTCCTGGAGCAGCTGAGGACACGCAAGGCTCCCCGTACCTCCGCCCCCCGCCGCCTTGGCAGACGGGCACTGCGTCCCCGCGGGAGGCTGCTGCCTGCTGCGTACGGCAAGCAGATGCCACACAGCTTGTGAGGGCGCCTGGCAGCAGCCCTGGCTTCGTCACACAGCAGTGGGGGCGGCAGTGGAGGCTCCATGGCCTGCCCTCTGCAGGGGCCAGAGGGGAAGGGCCAGAGACACCCGGCAGCCCCCAGCCTGGACAGCTCCACGGCAGGCCCAACAGCTGTCGGACCCCAGCCCAGCTCAGGGCTGCCTTCAGGGTGTGGAGCTGGGGAGCCTGAAGCACAAGGCCTGGCTCCAGGCACAGGCGTTCCTAGGGCACCCTCGGGGCAAACACCTCTTATTCCGTCAACAAGCACCTCCAAGAACAGGGATGATGTGGGGATCCCGACACACCCGCAAGGCAGGCTAGGCCTGGTGCCCAGGAGGCTCAGAGGGGGGTCAAAATCTGTCCAGGGCAGGGGGTGGGACATGGGGCTGGGACCCACCCCTCAGTCTTGGGACTCCTAGGCTGGCATTTCAGATGCCTATCGGGGTGGTGGGGTCTCTCTGTGCAGAAGAGGTCCTGGTAGGAGAGGCAGGGAGGGAGGTGGTGGCTAGGCCGTCACTCCGAGGAGGCGGGGGGGGGGGTCTCTGCTTGTACCCAAGGACCCGGTGCCACCTGAGAAGGCTGGGCTATGGCAGGAGCTGGTCCACCTGCATCGGAGGGAGGGCTGGGCGGCCCTGGGGACATCCCTTTGGTGGCTGGCACAATGTGGGAGGAACAAAGAGATCAACAGCCACCAGGGCAGAACAGGGTCAGGGACGCCTGGGCTCAGACTGGAGCCTGGGTCGGTCACTGGGAAGGGGCCGGGGGTGCAACCCAGGCTCAACTCGGGATCACGCCCAAACCTGCAACCCAAGGCTCCTTCCAGAACACGCTGCATGGGGCTTGGGCACTCCAAGCCCCCCTTTCTCCCAGGAAGTCAAGACAAACAGGCAGCCACCCGGCCCTGCCTGCACCCTGCACCGCTGGGAGAAGAGGAAGCCACTGCAGGCTCCCGGCCCAGAGCCACTGATGGGGGGAAGCCATGGCGGACCCACACCTTCCCACTCCACCGGGGCAGCACACACCCTCCCCGGGCAGATGATAGGGGTCACCGGGGTAGGAAGGAGAGTGGGCGGAAGGCGTGGCAGGGGGTGGAGGGGTGTGGGAGGGCACGTAGGAGGTGAGGGTGGCAAGAATGGGGAAGGCGAAAGGAGGCAGCATGAGGGTGGGGGGCAGGGAAGGGAGCCAGGGTGGAGGCCTGCTGCACTGACGCTCATGCCACCATGCCCGGCTGCTGCTCATTCTCACTGAGGCCCCACAATTCATGAGATAGAGACCTGCTCCTCACCCAAGAAACAGCGGAAGCTCAGAGAGGCGAAGCGGCCTGCCCAGATCACACAGCAAGGAAGGAAGGTGCGGGTGTGCATCGGCGATTCCCAAGCGTCCACCCTCGCCCAGGGAGCCCCGGCCTCGGGAGTGAGTAGGTTAAACGGTCAGGCTGGCGCTGGGGATGGGTGTCTGGCCCCGTGCTGGTGGGCGGGTGACTGAGCTTTGAAGATGAGAACACATCTCAGCCTCCAGAAATATAAATCCCAGCGAGGGCCTCCTTTTCCTCTCCTTCCTAGCCTTTCTCCTGGGGCAGCGCAAGCCACAGCTTCGTCTGAATTGAATTTTTAAACTGCACCCTTGAGACACAATGAGAGGAGAGACGTGGAGGCAATCACGGTCAGATGGCAAAAAATGAGAGGTGCTTCCAAAAGTCGTCAGGCGTGCACTGGAGAGGAGGGTCAGTGTGAGTGAGAAGGCTGCCGCAGGCGGCCAGGGCCCCATGGACCCCCGACGAGGGGCCTCATGGGGCAGCACAGCCTCTGCTGTTCCCTGAGTGCGCCAGCCCTGCCACCTCTCCTGCCACCTCCCCCTGCAGCTCTGGGAGCTGCCCCGCTTCCATCCCTGCCCCTTCTGCCCGGGACGTGCCATCGCCAGGAGGCAGCCCTGGCTGTGGGCCTGTGAGTTGGCCAGCTCAGCCGCTAGCCCGCAGGGGCTTGGTGCTCTCTTGGGCACCTGGCAGGCACCAGAGGGACCCCGTCTCCTGGGAGGTGTGGCTTTCACAGAGGCCCAGTCTCCCTTTCTGCGGGGAGGAGGCTATACCTGCGTGGCAGGGGGCTACGTTGTCTCAGGCACGAGTTGGGGGTTGGAATTCCCCACACCACTTACAACGTGAGACCCGGGCAAGCCGGGGGCTCAGTTCTCATCCACCAGAGGCGAAGGCTGTGTGAGCAGCACAGCGAGCCCGCCAGGGGCACAGCAGGCGCTCGATACACAGCTACTGCCGAGATGAAGGCGGGGAGGCCCTCGCTGGTCCACCTCCAGGATGGAGAAGACAGGCAGCTGGGGGTTCGTGGCCCCACCCGGGTCGTCCCACCACGAGAGGCAGAAAGGGCTGTCATGCCACAGACGGCCCACGAGGACCAAGAGATGTCATACTCAGAGGAGTCCAGACACACGCTGCGCCAGCCCCTGTGTACGAAATGCCCACAGGTACATCTACAGAGGCAGAAAGCAGACAGCAGCCGCCAAGGGCTGAGGGAGGACGTGGAGGCTGACAGCAAATGCCACTGGGGTTCTCTGAGGGGTGACCCAAATGTTCTAGAATTAGATAGTCACACACTGTGTACGAAAATCACGAAATCACGCACTTCAACAGGGTGAATTTTATGGCATGGGAATTATAACTAAAAAAATTTTAAATAAAAAATCCAGACCCCTCCCACTGCCAAGTCTGCCGAAGGTTCCCCCTGCTGCCCTCTGGCGCAGGTGGGGAGGTAGCAGAGGGAAGCTGGAGGGCCCACATGTCCCCACCATCACCCAGGATTCCACAACCCGCAGGGAGGCAGGGTCAGTGCACTGACGGCCAGGCAGAGACTCTTGTGCGCCAAACGCCAGCTCCCTGCACCAAGGGCAGTGGTGCTAGGGGTGGGAGGGGCTTCCCCTCCAGCAGGGACCACTGGGACCACCTGCTCAGAACTGTCCTAACAGTGGCTCTCCCAGCCCACCTGGGAAGGTCCGGCAGCAGCAGGACCCGGGCACGACCCCACCCGCTGCAGCTGCCGTCTTGCGACTTGACCTTTCTGAACCTCGGCCTTCTCATCTGCTCAAGGGGCCTGGGAGGGCTGCCGGCCAGTTCCACGGACGGGGAAAGGTGAGGTCAGGGTGAGTGTGACTCCATGAGAATGCGGACCAGGTGCACTGAGTGGCTGAGGTCACGAGAACAAGTTACCCAGTCCCTCCTCATCCAGACCAAGGCCTGACCAGTGATGACCAGATGGAGACTCAACAAAATGGAAGTGGGGACGACAAGGGCCCCGGCCCAGCTAAGGGCGTCGCAAGACCCGAACACTGCTCCACAAACCCTGGCGTTCCCAGCTCAATGGGGGTGACTTGGGTGAGTGAACCCGTGGGCACATAGCTCAGGCAGTGGCACTGCTCGCCCGCTCTCCTGACCCTCTGCCACCCAGTTCCCAGGCATTCGTCCGGGGGCATCTCTCCTGCGGGGCAACCACCCTGGGGGACCCTTCCCAGTGCCCCGGTCGCAGCTGGGAGGGAGGAGGCCCCGAGGCCATGGTGTCTGGCCTCCTGCCATGGGTGCCCAGTGGCACACTTTGTTACTGGCCAGTGAGGACCAGCAGCCTCTGGCACTCAGGCCGCCCGCTGGCCGAGCCACCAAGCCAAGTGCTTGGGACAGCCTGGGGCAGCGGAGAGGAAGCGACCGCCCTATGAGGCAGGCTCCTGCTGTGACGCCCACGGCCGCTGCCAGGCCCAGGGAGGGAAGGCGAGTCTGAACACCTCTCCACCACCTTCCTTGGCGAGGAGGGAAACCTGCCCTTTTCCTGACGACGTCCTCCGCGGCATTACCCGGGGTGGAGCCCAGAGGCCCCAAAGCAGACACAGCTGCTGGATGAAGGCAGGATGCAGGGGTAACCCAGCCCGGGCAGCACCAGCGCCAGCCACTTGTCGCCCGTGGCCTTGGAAATCCCTCACCAGCCCTGGTTCTCCTGCCCCCAAACGCTGGGAAAAAAGACAACTGCGGCAGGAGGAGCCGGGCCAGCTCTGCCCTCGCTTCTCTCTGCCCCTCTCAGGAGAGCCCAGGTCTCGACTCCAGGCTCTGCTTCCTCCCGGGATCTGTCCCCAGTCGCCTTGTTCACCACCCCGGAGAGTCCAGGATGCCTGGGGGGCCACCGGGCAGGCAGTCTGCCTCTCCCGAGCCATCTGCCTGCAGCTGCCTAGCCTCTTGACACAGGTGGGGGCCATGCAACCTGGCCCGCTCAGGCGTGGCCAGCGAGTCCCCTGCTGGGGGCGTGGAGGGTTTTCTGGTGGTCCCGCCTGTGCCTGGTTTGCCAGGAAGAGCCAGGAGGCAAGGAACTGCCCCCTGGTGGTACAGAAACCAGACCCCAGTGGGCCTCCCTCCTGGGCCAGTGTCCCCCATCCATCAACGCCAGCTGTGTCCTCTCGTACTCCCCCACTCTCCAATGAGCGGTAGCAGAAAGGACCCAGAAAGGAGACACTCAGAAACGAGAAGACCCCCCAGCCCGCCCTGGTCAGGGCAGGTGTCCCCTCTGCCAAGCTGGAACCCGGATAATATAAAGACGGATACAGCTCCTGCACGCGTTGCTCTGTGGCCACCCTGGAGGGCCCTGGAACCCAGGATCCTAAGCCATGGGCCTTTCAGGTGAATGAAGCAGATGCCATTGGGGTCCCTGTTTCCTCAGCTCCCCTGCCTGTGAGCAATGCGTCCAGAGAGTGTCCGAGGCCGGAATCCACAGGGCCAAGGCCCCCAGCAGCTCCAGCCGCCCAGTGCGCCTCCCCGTTCGTGCCAGCAGCAGCCCGGGCATGGGCAGCCAATGGTCATCGCAGGCCCCAAGAAGTGCCCCAAAGCCAGAGCCAAAGGGGGCCTCTTTAGAGGTTCACTGCACAGACAGGAAAAACAAAGCTCAGAGGGTCAGTACGTGCCCAGGGTCACACAGCAGGTCCTGCCCAGGTGATACCAGAAGCCAGGGCTCCAGACCCCAAGGGGCCGCTTGTCTACGCTCCCCCCAGTCTCTGCCTCAGGGAGTTAAGCAGTGGTGGGGTCAGCTGTGCCAGAGATCCCTGCTCCAGACCAATGTGTTTCCAAGGACACCATGTTCTCTGCCACGTCTGGAGGGGGTGGTCGAAGCCTGGGCAAGGGGCCACTCAGGAAGCACTAGGGCCTAGCTCTCCCCCTGCAGCCTGGTCCAGGGCACCCACCCTCCTCCCAACCAAGTCACAGAGCTGGCAGGAGGACCTCGCTACGGCCAGACATCCCTACAGTGACTCCGGGGGCCGAGGAAGGACAGAGGCAGGAGCGACAGAAGCAGAGGCAAAGCAGAGGTGCTGGGGCGGGCGGGCTGGCCCAGGGTCTGCAGCTCAGACAGCACTGCCCGCTCCACGCAGAGCACACGGCACAGGAAAAACGAGACCTGCTGTGCGCGTGCACGCCGCGGGCGGGAGGCTGAGTCCCGGTCTCGGGAGCCGCAGCTCCCCCCACGCGCAGCCTGGCGGGCCCCCTTACCTCTGGGCTCCTCCGCCTGTTTGGCGAGCTTGCGCAGCGCGGCGGCAAAGCTGGAGGATGGCGCGGCCTGGGCCGACAGCGCGCTGCTGGTGGCGGGGCTGCCGCTGGGCACCAGGGCGCCATTGAGCGGCGAGGGGGTGAGGGGGTTGACGGTGGCGGTGGTCCTGGTCGCGGTGGAAAGCATCCCTAGCGAAGGGGACTTGGGCTCATGGCTCATGCCTGAAACAGGAAAAGAAGAACCAGAGGTCACCCAGAGAGCAGGAGCGCCCAGCACCAGAGCAGGGTGGGCAGGGCTGGGGTGGGGGGTGCCGGTGTCAGCAGCAGCATGCAGGGAGCAGGGGCAGCCCCGGGGGCTCCAGCAGGACAAGCAAGAACAGGACAGAGCCAGCGCTGCGGAGAGAACAGACCCCGTCCCCAGAGTCCAGCTGGAACCTGGCACAGACCCAAGGGGCCCCCAGGACCCCAGATGCTGACTGGCTTGGGCCAGCACTGTTCCCTCTACCTCTCCAGGGCAATCCGGGCTGGGCAGGCCGTGCAGGATCCCGCGCATCACCCAACAGGCCCCAGACCATCGAAGGGTGTGGGGAAGGAGACTGAGGCCCAGGGTGAGGAGGCGTTCAGCCCGCATCCTCAGGATAGAAACACGCCGACGGAGAAGCCCAGGGATGACGGGAACCAAGACAACTGCTGTGGCCACCGATGCGACAAGCACACGATGCCAGGCACGCAGGGCAATGCCCTCAGGAGGCTGGCACGAGTTCTGCCCCACATTACAGAAAAGGAAACTAAGGACCCAACTCAGCCCAGTCCACACGGGCACTCAGCGCAGACCCCCAGCCTCCCCGCCACTCAGGGACCTTGTGCGTCTCTGTCTGAGAGGGGTCCCAGAGATGGGGCCACACAGGCAGGCTGACGGGGAGTGGTGGAGAACATGGCTGCCCCACAGACCCCACTGTGGCCCTTTACTGGGCACAGAGTCTGCCCTGAGATGCTAAAAACAGAAAACTGCGAATCCAAACCGCGGTGCAGCTTGGAACCCTCCCTTTCCTTCCAGGGCCAAGTTCAGGCCGACCTGGCCCAGCAACAGCTGACCTGGCCCTCCCGGCCAGTGGTGGTAGCTGCAGCAGCAGCAGGTCTGAGCCCAGGTGCAGCCATCTGGTGACATTAGAACCACTGGGGAAAGGACATGGCCACCTCCAAACAAGCCCTCAGTCCTCCCATCCCGTGTGTCCAACCAATAAAAGCCCAACTTGGTCAAAATGTTTTTCACCAGCATCCCCTCCCTCCCGAGACGCCCCCACCCCTACGTCACCCACAGGCCAGGGTCCCGGCTTCCTCCCTGCGGACGCATCTTGGTTGGAGTGGCGGATGCTGGCGTCACAGAGATCATCTGGGGGACCACACATAACACAAGAGGGGCGGACTGTGCACTTCCTATGGGGTAAGGGCAAGGGGGTCCCAGGGTCCCCCCAGGGCTGTGGGCCCACCGCCCTCACCGAAGAGGCTACCCTGGCCTCCAGAGCCCACCCCACCTCTGCCAGATTCTAAGTCACACTGACAAGTCTGAAACCTGTCCCCATGGGCGGCAGGCCCGGAGGCAGTGTGGAGGGGACCCCCTCAAGACCTCCTTTGTCCACCTGCTATCCCCAGAACTTGCCATCAAAGGCCATGGGCCCTGGGCGTGTATTCAAGGAGCAAAGTCCTCCCTCTCCTGACAGGGGATGTAGGGAGAAAATAACTCTTTGGGGGTACTGAGGGAAGGGCGGGGGCACTGCCTACGAGGAGAGCTGCAAATGAGACAACATTGAGGCAAGAGTGAGTTTAGGGGACATCGTTTGTTCTCTCCAGTGAGAGCTCACACCTCAGGAACAAAGGACCCCTAAGAGCCCCACGCCTATGGCAGGCGAGCCAGCCCCCAGCTGCCAGCAGTCACGTGGTGCCGTGGCCGTGCCCCGCAGCAGTGGGCCCCACCTAGCTTGGGTCTTTCTGGAGGGACCAGGGATGGAAGGGGGACCCGCACCCCCACCCTGCCTTTCCAAGGCCGCTTCAACCTGGCACAGACATGCAAGCACGCGGGAGGGCGGGGGCTTTTGCCTGGCAGCCTGACTTCCAGAAAATGCGGGCAGCCAACAAGGGCCCTTCCTTGGTCAGCCTGAACCCTGCCAGCTGCTCTCCGCTCCGCACTGCCGGCCGTACTGCCCCCAAGGCTGGCCTGGTCTCTGCCCGTCCCCCGCACCGGGCTGCCATCAGTGCCTCTCCCTGTGGGTCCGGTGGGGGCAAGGAAAGCACGCCTGTGGCTCAGACCCACGCTCTGCTGCTTCTGGCTGAACTTGCTTTGGGCAAGTTACTTTGCTTCTCAGGGCCTCAGTTTCTTCATCTACCCAACGGGGTAACAGCACAGCAAACCCGACCTCATGAGGTCACTCCCCTGAGTGTAATGGGGTAACTGACACGAGGGGCTTCAGAGCCTGTGAGGGGCCCCATGGCCATTAATAGACAGCATGCCAGCGAGCAAGGACAGATGCCAGTCCCAGCAGGCAGGAGGTCCAGCCACGGTCACACAGGTGTCTCAGCAAATGGCACCCATGCTCTGGGTCTGCACTGCCCACCCCACCGGAGCCACAGTGGGGAGGGCACGTGGTGTCAAGCTGGTGGGCACCCTGCCCAAGAGCCCCCTGCCCTGGGCCCACAAACCCGCACACCTTCGGCAGAGGGCCACCCCGTGACCCCAACAGGCCGATGGCTGGGGAAAGGTGACACAGAGGACACTGGGGCAGAGGGAAGACCAGCGCTCTTGTCCTGCTGCCTGCAGGGGACACCGGAGGACATGGCCCACATGGGGGCTGCCATGGGCAGTCCAGAGGACCACTGGGTCCTACCTGTCACCAAAGCACCCTCAGCACCACACTGAGTAGGCTGCGGAGTTTTTAGGAGGGAATGTCTAGAAAGACAAAGTGGCACAGGACAGAGTCCCACCCTCACAGGGACCCATGCGGACATCAACAAACCAGGTCCTCGTGGTCCCAACGAGGCGCTCAGGAGGGTGGCACTAGGAGGGCTGCCTGGAAGATAGGAGCAGGGCCCCAAGGAATGCAAAGACCACCCCCCCAGGGGATACCACAGCAGCTCTCAGAAGTCACACAGACCAGTCGGGCACCTCTCAAGACAGCCTCACAATGAGCCCAGGAGAAGCCACAGCAGCTGAGCCGTCACCCACCACCCAGCCTGTGTCCCACCCCTCACAGCCATCGCCCAAGCGGCCTAGTGTGCAGATGGGGAAACCGAGGCCAGATGACCGAAGTTTGTTCCAAGGTCAAGTAGTTGAGCAGCATGTCCAGGACTTGAACCCAGCTTCCTGGGCCCCCACTGCTCATTACCAGCACCTGCTCAGTCCATGGCCCAACCACGGCACCCGATCAGAAGGTGTGAATGGTCACGTGTGTGCACCACACACAGCTAAGGTATACTGGACTGTAATGGTTAAAAACATTCATCCTGGGCGTGACGGGCACACCTGTAATCCCAACTAAGTAGAAAGGTGAGGTGGGAGGACTGCGTGAGGCCAGGAGTTCCAAATCAGCCTGGGCAACATAGAGAGACCCTGTCTCTGTAAGTTACCCTGAAACTACAGGTGTGTACCTGTAACTCCCAGCTGTTTGGAGGATTATTTGAGCCCAGGAGTTGGAGCTACAGTGAGCTATGATCACACCACAATACTCTAGCCTGGGTAACAGAACCCTGTCTCTCAAAAAATAAAAAGAATGTCTACAAAGTCTTCATCAATCATCCCTTCAAGAGGTAGAGACTAATTCCCTTCCCCAAGCATGGGCCAGACTGAGCAACTCACTTCTGATGAACAGAGTATAATGGGAGCAGTAGTCTGCAGCCGCCAAGGCAAGATCGCCTCCTTGGCCCTCTTGGGTCACTCCAGTGGAGGGGGGTCAGCCGCTGTGTCATGAGGATGCTCACGCAGGTTGTGGAGAAACCCGTATTTCAAGGAACCAAGGCCTCCAGCCAACAGCCACATGAGAAGCTACCTTGGCAGTGAATCCTCCAGCCCCAGGCTGGCCTTCTGATGAGACCACAGCCCCAGCCAACATCTCAGGTAGGCTCGTCATAGACCCTGAGCCAGAACCACCCAGCTGAGCCATCCTCCAATTCCTGGCCCACAGAAACTGAGATAAGAGTTTTGTGTTTAAGCCACTGAGTTGCAGACAGTTGGTTACACAACGCTAGATTACTGATACGGTGAGTGTTGCCACACCCTCTGTTAATCAAGGCCACCCTCTCAATCCATCAGAAAGCCAAGAAGTGAAACTATCTGCACACAGATACTCTGCATCTTCAGTCTCCAAAACATGTCCCTTTGATGTCAGAGACCAGCAGCATCCCACATCCCCCTTTCCCACATTCCTCAGAGAGCCAGCCACTCTACCTCTCGGCCGCCCTATGAGAAAGCCGTGACTGGGCCTATTTCCCAGATGGGTGAAGGCAGGCTTGGATCCCAGGGCCAATGCAGAGCAGGGCTGAGAGGACCTCAGCACAGTGCCCATGTGACACGCCAGCCAGGGCCCAGCTCCAGGGCTGCTCCAGGGCTGATCTCCGGTGCAGGCTGGGTGGCCAACTGTGCCCTGCAAGCCGCACCACATGCTGCCACAAAAGGGGGTCATGGGGCACTGTATGGTCATTTCACCTTGAGGTGACCCATCCTGGAGGTCTGGGAGCAGATGCCAATTCTCTCTCCCATGGCCTTCATGAGGCTGGCTGGCCGCCCTGGCAGACATGCTGTGACCACCAGCCACAGGCATGGGTTGGGGGCTAAACTAGGCTGTCTGTGTTGCTATAAAGAAATACCTGAGCCTGAGTAATTCATAAAGAAAAGAGGCTTATTTTTGGCTCCTGGCTCTATGGGGTGTACAGGAAGCGTGGTGCTGGCATCTGCTTCTGGGGAGGCCTCGGGAGGCTTCTAATCATGTAAGCCAGCACATCCGGTGGCAAGAGAGGGATCAAGAGTGGGGAGGTCCCAGACTTTTAAACACCCAGATCTCGCTAAGAGCGTGCTCGTCACTAAGGTGACGGTGAAAATCCCTTCATGAGATCCACCCCCATGATCCAATCACTGCCACCAGGCCCTACCTCCAACACTGGAGGTCACATTTCCACATGAGGTTTGGAGGGGACACACATCCAAAGCCTATCAGTGGTACACAGAGGCCATGGTGCGAGTCCCAGGTCGGACCCCAAATGGTGCGCACACCTTGAGGCTACTGGCAGTGTCTTCAGATGGCAACGAGAGGAGCTATGTCTTTCATTTTCACCTTTTTTCTCTCTCTGTATGTTCTAATTCTTCTGCAGAGAACCAGGCTTTTAAAAGGCGGCCATTCAAAGGGATGGCGGCTCGACGGCACGAAGTCAGTACCGCCAACAAAAGTGTGGGGCCATCCAGCCCCAGGGCAGGGGTGGAGGGAACTGGGGTGTCCCTGCGGGAGTCGGAACCTAAGCCCTCACCTAGGGAGACCCTCTGCCCACTCCCTCCATGCCCGGGTCTGAGGCTACCTCAATGTCACTATCACTAGCCCACTGGCATCCTGACAGCAACCTCCGTACCCCAGCCTCTGACAAAGCCCAATGCCTGCTCCCTAGGCCCCATGGCCCTCCAGCCTGAGGTACAGTCTCCCTGGGTCCCTGGAGGTCCCCTGCAGGCCGCATCCCTGCAATGCCTGCTCCCTAGGCCCCATGGCCCTCCAGCCTGAGGTACAGCCTCCCTGGGTCCCTGGGGGTCCCCTGCAGGCAGCATCCCTGCCCCGGTGTCAGCTGCAGGCTCCCGAGGAGCTGTGAGCCTGGGAAGCGGCTCTGCTGATGTCAGGTCACTTAAAATAGAATTCCAAATGAGCGGCTTCATTAGGGGGAATCTAAAATTAGCGCTGCTCCTCAGTATGTGTGCACTGGGCGGGCGGGGCAGGGGCTGCAGCGGCTGGGGGCAGCTCCCTCGAGGCCAGGACAGGAGGCCAAGCACCGGGGAACCCAGAGATCCTTGGAGGGGTCTCCCTGGACCTGCTGCAAGTGGACACAGCCTCCAGGGCCCACCTGCCTCCTGCCCCTCCATCACAGGCCTGGTGGGGTCACTTCAAGGCTGCTGCCCCCCAGGCCTCGGCACAAAGCCCCCAGCCCTCCCCAGGGAGGCAGATATGGGCCTCCTTTCACACAGGTGTTCTCTGGCTGAGGCCAGGGCAGGTGCCAAGGTGTCTGTGGCAGACCCAGGGGCAGCGGGGAGAGGGAGGCCCTGGAAAAGCTCACCCCCCACTGCCCTCATTAGAGAGGTATTTATTAACTTCTGCGCCCCTGGACATTGACTGAATTCTTGTCTACATTATCAGCTCATGTAAATTCATTATCCTAACAGCTGGCAATAAGCTCCACCGGGTGAAGGCCTGTGATGGATGAGGGCCGGGGGCTGTCTCTACACTGTACAAGCTCTCCTGACATGTGCAGCTCAGCAGGCGAAAAAGAGCCAGGGGTCTAGGTGGACCAGGTCTGTGAGGCCCCCACCCTCTTATTTACATCACATGCTGCTCTGGACACCCCCCTTCCTGCCACTGTCAGCTGCCACCTTGACCCCCACGCCCAGGAAAAAAAAAAGCTGCCATAGACAGACACCTAAAGGCACCTCGGGCCAGGAAACATACGCCTTCTTCACAGGAGCCTCAACTGTGTGCTCCTTGGACCCTTCCAGAAAGAACTCACCTGGTCTAGACAGTCTGCTTGGCAGAGCTGAGAACCTAGAGGCTTCTGCCAGAAACCAGAGGGCAGGAAACGGAGAATGAAGCAGCCACCCACAGCACCACAAAACCCTCAGGCCCCACCATTTCACAGACAGGAAAGGTCTAGGGAAGCAAAGCCCACCAGGCCTGGGGCGAGGCCCCCCCCATAACAAAGCACCGCTTCTTGAATCAATACTTTCTCCTATTCTCTGCGTAGGTTTCTAATATGGTCAGAAGCAGCACAATGCTTTAAAAAAAAAAAAAAAAAAAAAAAAAAAGGCAAGAAGAAAAGGAAGCAAAGTCCCAATGGAGAGGGGCAAGGTTGGCTGGCCCAGCGAGCTGGTGTTTTTCCGGAACCCATCTCGTTCCTGGTTCTTCAGAACAGACCCCAAACCGGCTTGCCTGCTGTCCAAACGCTCCAACAACAGGATTTAAAAGAGGGGGGAAGATCTCTCTACTCCATTAAATATGGTGTCCCATCCCTCGCTCCCCCTCCCCACGAGGGTGGAGGGGCTTATTAATCAGCGTGCCAGCCGCCCTCCCGGCCTCCCGCGGATCCCATAATTACTGCTTCCTTTCATCCCGGCTCTTCCCCGGCACCAGACCTCAGGCCTGCTCCCTCCGTGCTCTGTAATTACAAGCTAATAGCTGAGATGAATTTTCTGCTGGGCCCCGGTTCAAGCACCAATCCGCCCCTTCCCCCTGACAGCCCCCCGTGGGGTAATTACACCCCGTGAGGCTGGGCGCAGCAGGGCCTTCACTTTCAGGCCCCGCACGCACAATCTGGACCTGGATTCTCTAATCACCCCTCTTGGTAATTCTTCATTACCGCAGAAAGAAATGTTTGTGAACAAATAAAGGGCGTCCCCCAGCTCGGGGACTGGTGCCCGCCCCCGTGATCCCCGCTCCCCCAAAGGAACGAAGCTTCTGTGGCCCTAACGAGGCCAGGACACCCTGCTACAGACCCTGGCAGCTGAGGCTGCACGGGCACCACGTGACCCCCAGGAGCCTGGGCGGCTTCATAATAAATTCATTATCATATCTGCCCTCCACGCGTTCCAAGCTCACTCGCACAAAGCGATTTTTCTTGGGGGTGGAGGCAAGGGAGGGGGCCGGGAGGCCCTGGGGGAGAGGTCTCCTTGCTCCAGATGCATGGGGGCAGCGTGCTTGTGCCTTTTTTTTTTTTCGACTAAGAACACCTCCCCCAGGCTGCCCTGGGCCCCCACACTGGACTTGCTTCCCAAGGTCTATGTCCCAGAAACTGGCCAGGGCCATCGCTCATGGCTAGGGCAAGGACAGCCCTCGCAGGTGGCCTGGATCCTGACCTGGAACCAGAAGGGCTGGGAAAACACAGGCAGGTGGGCGGGGGCAACCTGCACAGCCACAGAAGTCCCCACCCCAGGAGGGAAAAGCAACACAACGCCTGGCCCACGTAGACCTGTCCTCTACCATGCTCACTGAGCCACGGTAGGAGTCCCCAGACGCCCGCCAGGCCCCAGACAACCACGCAGAGCCACCCACAATGAGCCATCTCCCAAGCCATGCCTAGGGCCCCCAGCAGCCATCCTGAACCCCATATTCTGCCTGAGCCCCACGACATCCTCGAAGCTGCAGTCCTGCCATGAATGGGGGTGACTGGGAGGGGGGCTGGCCACCCCAGTTTCTCCCCAGCCTTGTCTTGCCCACTGCCATGCTGGGAACACAAAGGGGTTCTTCTGCAGAACACGGGGTGCAGAGCTCTCGGAAGGTGCCCACACAACAGCACTGGACAGTGCAAGGGACCAGGTAAACCCAGGGGTGTCACCGGGGGGGGGGGGGGCAGGTCACCTGGAGGGGCTTCCCAGGTTGGACACCACACTACAGTTCTGAGGACGGCAGGGGGGCTCTGCACAGATGGTGTTGGAGGCTGGGGTTGCATCCTGGGGGCCCGTGGACAGCGGCCTCCTAAGAGCCGACAGTCCTACGACTGAGGTTCACAGCCACAGACTGGTCCCGGAGGTTCCTGGATGGAGGCAAGGGACGGGAAGTCAGGCAACAGATGGCAGCAACATTTGACGCGATTATCCTAAGCGGCTGCTGCGTGTGCGGAGAAGCCGGCCGGGCAGATGAAGGGCTGGAGAGGAGGGTGGCGGGAAGGGCGGGACTGGCAGATGCGGGCGGCAGCCTGGTCTCGGCGGGGAGGCGGCCCCCTAAAGAGGCAGGACAGACCAAGGGGAGGGCAGGGCCCTGAGTCAAGGCTGGGGTCGGTGTCCAGAGCTGTGACTCCAGGAGATGGTGCCCAGCGCCAATGGCGACGAGGGTACCAGAGGGCGACTTTTACCGGGCACCGGCTACCTGTACCCTTACTTCCCTTCATGTAAGCAGACTCCAGAAAGCAACGCTGCCCAAACAGCAAAGTGACACAGGCCGCGGGAGCCACACAGCTCAGCTGAGACGGAGTCGGGGGCTCACCCACGCCAGCCAATTCCCGGCCCCTCCGCCACCCTGTGCCCTCGGCGGTCCCTGGAGTACCTTGTCACATTCTCGCCATGGGCTGCTTCCTGGAAGCAGTGGTCCTGGCGGTGCCCAGGCGCCTCTCTCCACCTGTTTATTCCACACAGTGGGATGCTTTACTCCCAGCCTCCGGAGGGCGAACAGAGGCTGGAGATTCATGCCCTCAGCCCGGGTCACACGTGGAGGCTCAGCAGCCGGAAGGAAAGCCAGCTGTCCTGGCCATGGTGCCGGCTGCTTCCCTTTAATGGGAGAAGGGACTGGAAATGGCTGGCGTCACCTGGGGTCCCCTCCCTGCGGCAGCTCTCACCCTGTGGCGGCTGTTTGGGTGCCCACTCGTGTGCTGTACCCGTTTTACAGATGGGACCTACATGGCTGGGAATAGGAAGGCTCTGGACTCAGGGCCTCCCCCAGCCCCACTTTCCCACAGCTCTCGGCCAGAGGGCACCTGTGCTGGAGCCCAGAACCGCCCTTGGGTGCCCTGTGTAGCCCGCGGCACCAGAGCTGACCGAGTTGCCTTCCACTGCACCCACTCCTGCGGGAGCCCTTCCTCCCTCCGGAGGCCCTGGGCAGAGGAATGGATGGGGTCCAAGGTGTCCACACAGGCGAGAGGTGCCCAGGAGGGAAACCCAACCTGGACCCCGCTCCAGGGCGGGCACTGAGGTCTCCAAGTTTCTGTGGGATGGCGGGTAGGAGCCGGGGGCATGGGCCAGCAGGAGGAAGGGGGCTGGAGCTGGAGGCGCACAGGTCAAGGCCAGGTGCCCTCTTAGTGGACAGAGCCAGAGGGAGGAGGATGCTGAGACACCTGCTCATGAGGCCCCTCTCCTGCTCCCCCGTGTGGAGGAGGCTGAGTGTTTAACAAGCTCCCTCAGGTAAGTAGGAGGGACAGAGGATCCAGGGACATCTCCCAGGAGTGCCTGTCCCTTCCATACCGAGTGAGTGCCGACACCTGTCTACAGGGCCCTTAGTCTCCAGCCAAGACCAGGGACCAGGCCGTGCAGGAGGTGGACACCAACAGGCGCTCAAAGGAGCAATGATGCTGCGGCCAGGAGTGGCCTGAGCAGCAGGGGAGGTGGCGCAGGGGCAGGAAGAGGGGCCCACGGTCTCCAGCTTCAGAGGCAGGGAGATGGTGATGGCTGGAAAAGGTCCCTTCCCTCTAGCAGGGGGGACGCCCACACCAGCAGAAATGGGCGGCTTTAAGTCAGAGACGCTCTGTGCCTGCCTGCGGGCACCGGGGTCCTCCCATCCCACTCAGCCAGCCTGAACCTCTGCGGAAGGCTGAGAGCTGGGGAGCCTCGAGGAAACACACTATGGGGGCTGAGCAAAAAGGGCTTGGTCCTGAGCTAGAAAACCAGAGGGGGCGGGGGTGGGCCCAGGCTGACTGACGCCCAACAGCTCAGTGCGGACTTCCAGGGCACCGCATGGCCTGAGCCTCAGTTTCCCTGTCAGTACCACGGAGAGAGGGTGGAAATGACTAGATGAGAGGGTCAGAGAACAGTGGCTCACGACTGTAAGCCCCGCACTTTGGGAGGCCGAGGTGGAGGATCGCTTGAGCCCAGGAGGTTGAGGCTGCCGTTGAGTAGTGATCACGCCACTGCACTGCAGCGTGGGTGACAGAGCGAGACCCTGTCTCAAAAAAAAGGGGAAAAAAAAAGACAGTGGACAAGGGGCCAGCCTTTTACCCTTCAACCTGTGTTTATTTGACCTGAAGTCATGCTGTGTTGTTTAAAGAGAATCAATGGGCAATATTTTAAAATAAGAGGCTTCAAGTCAACATGAAGCTGCCCACTTTCTCTTGAAAAGTCAAAGCCATAAAAATCACAGTCCCATGAGTGACACTTGTCCTTTAGTTTGTCCCTAAGTCTCCAGGTTGCCAGAGTCACCACCCCTCTCCTCCCTATGGTCTCAGGTCGGCCAGCTTCCTCAACACCAGGTCTTCCCAGTGCTGAAAGTACGTGCAGGTCTGAGCAACTAACAGCCCTGCAGGAGCTGCAGCTGCGACCCTCAGCACAGCGACACTCCACTCAGATGTCATCAACACGGTAACCCCTTCAGGGCGTAACAGAAAGAGGTCAGCTCCTTCCCAGGCTCAGCTTCGGGGGACGCCTGTGAAGGCCACAATTCTGGCGCGTGTCAACCCCAAGGTGGGTCTCCCCTGAATCAAAGCCAGCTCACCAAGCCACGACTTGCCCCTCAAGTCATAAAACAGTTACATCTGCTTTTGCAAAAAGGTCTACTCTCAAGATGGTTCAAAGTGGCAGACCAGACCCTCTCCCCAGGAAAATACACCTACTGCATGTTACATATAGTTTTACCAAGTTCACAGAGCCCGTCTGTAAACCCCGGGGGAGTATGTGCTTGAAGATGTGCAGCATCCGTGAACCCAGGCCACAAACTCCCACAGCACCGGGTTCCCTAAGCAGCAACCCACGAGTACGAACACACTCCCCCAATATGACCTGCCCGGACAGAGGAAATACAGGGTGAAAAAGAAAGGGCCCAGAATGATCCAAGTTCTAATGGTGCTTCCTCATCCAGACTCCTCTCCCATCTTCAAAGCCCCACGTGCGGTGCCCATACATCACTAAATGCCTCACTGGAAAAAATGAACGATCCTGCAGCCAACATGGACTTTGGAATGGGGTTGTCCGGGAAAAGCCCCCACAACAGTCATGTGCCAGGAGTCCTGGACTCCCTCATCCAACTCAGCCACCAAAAAGGGCAAATTGGCCACTTTCTCTGGCCACAATCATCCTGCAACTGCTGAATGACTGACTGCTTCAGTCTAAATGATTCTGTAATTCTCACACACCCCTCCAGAACACCAGTGAGGAACTTGTAAGTTTCCCAGTCAGGTCCAGACCTGGCTGTTGGGAGTTGGCAGTCTCTGCCCACCAGGACTGGTAACATGACAAGTAGTCCAGGCCATGTCTCCCGTCCTGAAGGCCCCCTGGGGGGTGTGGGGTGGGAAGAATGAGCCCGAGGTGGGCAGGTAAGCAGAGGTGAGCAGGAGCGCCCTCCCCTCCCCGGCTTCTTCAAGGGTAATCTGGCAGAATGAACACAACAGTCTCTCCAGTGGATAACAGACACGGATGACACAAAACCCCACGGTCCACAATGCCAGCCGTGGCTGGAGAAACCCCAGCTCCAGCATCCAAGCAGACACAGTCCTGCTGTGAGTGGATTCGGAGCCCCTCCGCAGGATCCCAACCAGTCTCAAACTGGAAACCAGCCGCTTAGTTAAAATGTCCTCCCTGTGCCCAGGTGACAGGCTCCAGGGGTCTGGCATCCCTGCTAAGGATGGATTAACTTCCTTAGTCCTATAAAGTCTTGTAAGATGTACATTTAAGTGGAAACAAGTTGTAAAACGATAAGACTGTATTCAAAAAAGGAGGCCGGGACATCAGCTTCATTTAAAACAGATCCGATCTCAGCGCACACCTCCACTCCCTGCAAACCCAGGCACAGGGGAGGCCACAGACCTTTTCCAAGAGATGATCTAAGCAGGTCCCCAACACCACAGACACCCAGGGCCGAGACCATGTAAACGGTTCTCAACACCACAGACACCCAGGGCCGAGACCATGTAAACGGTTCTCAACACCACAGACACCCAGGGCCGAGACCATGTAAACGGTTCTCAACACCACAGAGACCCAGGGCCGAGACCATGTAAACGGTTCTCAACACCACAGACACCCAGGGCCGAGACCATGTAAACGGGTCCCCAACACCACAGAGACCCAGGGCCGAGACCATGTAAACGGGTCCCCAACACCACAGAGACCCAGGGCCGAGACCATGTAAACGGGTCCCCAACACCACAGACACCCAGGGCCGAGACCATGTAAACGGGTCCCCAACACCACAGAGACCCAGGGCCGAGACCATGTAAATGGTTCTCAACACCACAGACACCCAGGGCCGAGAGCATGTAAACAGGTCCCCAATACCAGAGACCCAGGGCCGAGACCATGTAAACGGGTCCCCAATATCACAGAGACCCAGGGCCGAGACCATGTAAACGGTTCTCAACACCACACACACCCAGGGCTGAGACCATGTATACGGGTCCCCAACACCAGAGACCCAGGGCTGAGACCATGTAAACGGGTCCCCAACACCACAGAGACCCAGGGCCGAGACCATGTAAACGGTTCCCCAACAGCACAGAGACCCAGGGCCAAGAACAGCGCGGAGACCCAGGGCTGAGACTATCTAAACGGGTTCCCCAACAGCTCAGAGACGCAGGGCTGAGTGGGGCTCGGCCCAGGCATTCCACAAGGGCGATTCCGAAACCCTGTTTTCTTATCTGTTCCGGGGTGACTAACCACACCCTCCTGATGGGCGGCAGAC
Organism: Macaca mulatta; assembly: GCF_049350105.2. NCBI lineage: Eukaryota > Metazoa > Chordata > Mammalia > Primates > Cercopithecidae > Macaca > Macaca mulatta. Next base: position 81,013,279 of record NC_133425.1, on the reverse strand, counting down.
ACGGCCGCGTGGATGGCAGCCTCTGGGAGGCGGAAGTCTCTCCAATGCTCCCATCTGGCTGAGAATTTTTGCTTGAACCGCATTCCACTTTGTGTCTTCAACACCCAGTATAGCATCGGCTGTCTAGTGGATCCTCGTATATTTAAGTGAATGGAAAAAATACCACATGTCAAATGCAAAAACATTACAAAAATACACTCAAAGATAAATGTACACTGGGAATTCAGTTGGAAGAATCCACTCACATCCCGAGACTGGGTGAAGCAGCTCAGTTTAATTTTGTTTTTGTTTTTTTTGTTGAGACAAGAGTCTTGCTCTGTCACCCAGGCTGGGGTGCAGTGGTGCGATCACAGCTCATTGCAGGCAGCCTCGAGCTCCCGGGCTCAAGTGATCCTCCCTGCCCAGCTTCCTGAGTAGCTGCGACCACAGGCATGTCCCACCATGCCTGGCTAGTTTTTTTTACTTTTAAATTTTTTTGTAGAGGGGGGTCTTGAACTTCAGCGCTCAAGCAATTCACCTGCCTCAGCCTCCCAGAGTGCTGGAATTACAGGCTTGAGCCACTGCACCCCGTAAGAAGCCCAGGTTAAACAGGGCCTTCTGAAGCAGCCGGTCACCTCTCTCCAGGCTCTAACGGAGACAGGGTGGGAGTTGGGTGAGGAGGCTGGAGTGGGAACCTCACGGTGTGAGTTTCTACTTCTCTACCAATTACCAGCTGTGTGACTACAGGCAGGATATGGGTCCCCGGGGCCCCTTTCTTCTCCGGTGGATGGCTAAATGGGGATAAACCCTACCCAGCAAGTCAGTCCCTCCCCGGGGAGGAGGAGCGCACCGGAGTGAGAATATCCCCCCACCATGCCTGGCGCACAGCCCACAGCGTGACCCTCATAGGCCGGCACAGTCGAAGCACCTCTGGATACAGAAATACAGTCTTTCCCAGCTGGTTACTAAATCCCAGAGACAACTCCTTAAGTGGGATCAAGACCTGGCCGGCACACCATCTGCCCACAGATCACACCACGTAAGGGCGCCTGCCATGCCTCCAGACCCCCTTGGGGGCTGTGGGGCATCGCTTGGCACCCCCAGGCTTTGCCCCCCAACCCAGAAGATAAAAGACTCAGGATTAGCACAGAAGAGGCCCCTAAGGCTGTGCCCCGTCCCCTGGCCCCCACTGGCGAGCTGTCTTGTGCTCAGCTTGACACATAGATTTTCCTTTGGGACGGCTTAACCTGTCCAACATCAATACTGCTCAACCAAAAGCTGGGCGATCAATACCCTTCATTGCTGCCTGCGGCCACAGACCCACCATCCGAGCACAGGAAGGGCAGGGCTGGGGGAGGGACAGTTTGTTGAAGCACCTCCCGCCACCTGGGCCCAGAGTCCCAGTCACCAAGGGGGCAGTGGTGTGCATGTGAGCCTGAGGGGGTGTTGAGGCTCCCGAAAAGAACCTCCAGCTGCTACAGCCCAGCAGAGGGGTTGGCTGGGTCTGCTGTGGTGCCTTGAGCCTTTGGGCAGAAAAAGCAGCTCCAGTCTTGGTGGGAAAAGGGGCCACTCCCAACACTGCAAGGGAGTGAGTTGAGGATAGGGGAACACAGCCTTGGAGCTTTGTAAATTAAAGCCAAGCTGGACACAGTGGCTCACGCCTATAACTCCAGTACTTTGGGAAGCTGAGACGGAAGGATCACCCAAGATCAGGAGTTTGAGACCACCCTGGGCAACACAGTGACACCCCGTCTCCACAAAAAAAAATTTCCTAATTAACCAGGTGTGGTGGCACGCACCAGGGGTTCCAACTTCTCAGGAGGCTGCAGCAGCAGGATCACTTGAGCCCAGGAGTTTGAGGCTGTCGTGAGCTGTGATCACACCACTGCGCTCCAGCCTGGGCCACAGACCAAGACCCTGTCTCTAATTAAAACAAAAACCACAGCAGCAGCAGCAACAGGAGTAGCCGCGAGGCTTTGCAGAGCCTGTGTCAGGTGCTGCACTGGGCACCTGGTAATAAAGCCTTCAACCCTCAACAGCCTCAGGATACAGGTGACATTGTCATTCCTATTCTACAGATTAGAAGACTGAGGCCCAGAACACAAGTGCCCGAGGTCACACAAGCTAAGCAAGAGGCAGATATGGACCGTCAGATGCACCGATCAACACAGTAACAGCTGACACTCACCAGGCGCTCACCCCACGCTCCAGGCCTTCTCAACCCTCACCCGCATATGGCATTTACCCGTCAGGGGCATGTGGCAAGCATTACAGCATCTCATCCTCACCCTCAACTGCCAGAGGGCCTCTGCATCCTCGTCTTACAGATGAGAACACGGGTGGGGGTGAGGATGTGATGATTAAAGTGGGAGGGTCTACATCACCATTAGCATGAACCCACCTCACGCCGCCTCAGTCCAGCGATCCCAAAACCACGATAACACACACCTCCTCAGATACGTCAAGTCCTCCAGCTGGAGGAACCGGTTCCAGAATTGGAAGGCCTGGCCAGAGATGCGGGCGAACACGAATCCACCCATGCCAATGGGACTCTGCATTGAAAGCCCCTCTAGAAGGGCTCAAAGCCCACCTGGGCCAGGCAAGAATGACCTTCAGGATTCTGCCTGGGGTTAACACATGGCCCACAGACATCCAGAGAGCAGCCAGGTGAGAGGTGCCCCGTCCTGCGGGGGAGGTGGGGTAGAGGGGAGATGTCCATTTCTGAGTCATCAGGGTTCTCCATCCAATTCCAGGGCAAGCAAGGTGGTCTCTGGCTTCCCAGGTGGGAACGAGACCAGACCCCAAGTCTCCTTAAACAGCATCAGCCCATCTTCCCAGGGAACGGAATTCCTACCCACATCGCTCCCCCCAGCAGAAGGCCCTTCTGGAGTAGGAGGGCCAAGCATTGAAAAGTTCCCACCCTGGCCCCCCGGTGACGAGGAAGCTGCTCTGGAAGAAAGCAGAGCCAGGGTCTCAGCTTGAGCTGCACATGGCAGTCACCTGGGGGGTTTAAACATGGATGCCCAGGCTTCGTCCCCCCGAGGTTTGGGCTGAACTGCTTGGCAGTACAGCCTGGGCACTGGGCGCTTTGAAAAGCCCCCCAGGTGATTCAGAAGTGCAGCCAGGAGAGACCCCTGGGCTGGAGGCTCCCTGCTTCCTCCACCTGCCTCCCTAGAAACCCCAAGTTACAGGGACCCACAAAAGCCTCCAGTGCAGCCTAACCCCTTCTTTCCACAGATGCTTTGCAGGCACAGGTGAGGGTAAACGCAGAGGCCCTTTCCAGCACCAGCCCTGCCCTCATCTATGGCTCCTTCCTCCAGGCCTGGGCTCCGCCCCAGCCTCCTGGGGGCAGCTCTCACTTCCCCTCTGAACTTCTGTTTCCAGACACGGGATGGGCATGGGATTATGGAAGCGAGGGAGGCATCGGGTCAGGAAGGGCAGGTGGACTGGCCTCAGGGACAGGTGGGTTTTGCAGCAGACGGGAGAATCCCAGGCAGACAGGACGGCCCATGCTAGGACAGGGACGTGGCCAAATGCAGGAGTGGCGAGAACGGCGTGTGGTTTCGTCTGGCTGGAGCTGAGGGCGTGAGAGAAGAGGCTGGTGGGGGATCAGAGCTGCAGAAGCAAGATTAAAAGGCCCCCGAGTGTGCGTTTGGCAGGCGTGCAAAGGGCTGCTTTTGGCCACGCTCCTGTTTTATCTGTCTGTACACCTCCCAGCAGCAAGCACACGGCTGGGTTCAGAGGAGGAGCTCAATAAATTCTCATTGACAGGGACACTCAAACGTCACCTCCCAGGCTGTGGCCTCAGCCGGGGGAGAAAGGCCAGCATGCGGAAGTGAAGCCAGCAGCACGGCATCCCACACCGCACTCAGTGAGGCCGCTGAGATCTGAGACTCCACGGGGGGAGGAATTAAAGCCAGCCGGCCAGGCTTCAGCACAGCTACCAAGCTGAAATGTCACCTGCAACATGGATCTCTGCAGGTTCAAAAACAGTTCTCCCAGCACACCAGGAAAGGGAGGGGAAACCCTGTGGTTTTCGAGGACCCTGTTGTTGCCACAACAGAGGCAATTCACATGCTACCCAGAGAGGGTTCCCATCCAACCCCGGCCCGATGGTGGGGTTTGATCCTTGGACTTCGAGTAACCCAGGCTGGGAATTCCAAGGCTTCAGATGGGGCCAGAAAAAACCGGCCCTGCTAGCCAACTCCACAAACCCCTGCGAGTTCCTGAGGGCAAGAAAAAGGTAGCAGCCAGGCCTCTAGCTTACCCGCACTCTTTCAGAAAAGTGGGAGGCACCAGCTCCTGCCCCTCAGCTCGGGGCTCTGAGCCCAAAGTCCCCCGGTTCTGCCTCCTTCAGAGCAAGGGAGGACAGAGGGTACCTGCTCCAGGGGGCTCAAGGGGAATTTGGGACTCCAGGGACTGGGGGGGGATCTCTAGCTCAGAGGTGCAGGACCCTGGTCTGCCACAGAGTGGCGCTGTGCAGACTTGGCTCTTCCTTGGGCCGGCAATGCTGAGCCCACAGGCAGGCTTGGCTTCTGCTCTGAAACCACAAGGCACTCAGATCTGCAGCCCCTGAACTTCCCCCAGAGACAGGGAAGTGACTGCTGGAGGGGAGGGCTCACGGGGCCATCAGAGGAGGCTTCCTGCTGTGAGCGTGGTGTCAGCCCTACACCCCGCCCCAGGCCCCAGTTTGCCCCCCGTCTGTACGTTAGGATCAGGTGGGGAGCTCTGACAACCCCCAGACCCGGGTCAGGAACCCAGACGCTGTGGCTTAATTGGGCTTGGAAAGGCCTGGCCAGTAGCAGTTTTAAAACACCGAGTCTGGAGATCTACAAGTCCCTTTGAACTCTTGACACTCCAGGATCCTAAAAACCGTCCCAAAGAGCTCAGGGCCTGCGCCACAATGGCCAGCTTGTTGCCTTTCTTGTTTTGAGCTCAGCCTCACTGTGCCTAGAACCAGGACTTCCTGACCTCCCTTCCCAAGGCGGGGCTGACCCTGGGTCACCAGAGGCCCCTGGCGGGCTCTCACCAGCTCTGGCACGGCACCGCCCCCAAGGCTCCAGGAAAGAAAACTCCAAGCGTCAAAACCGTGGTTGGCTCCAGCTTCCCCCGCTTCCCCTCCTGGTTTTGGTGGCTGCTGCCAGAGTGACAAAAGCCATCCTCGCACCCGGCCCGCAGGAGATCAGGAACGCTGCCCACACGGGGCTGGCTGTCTCAGAAAGTCTTAGGAAGCACCGAGGTCGCTGCTCTCGCAAGCCAGGGCCTCTTCCAGCGCTCCCGAGTCTACCTGGGCGGGGCGGCGGCTCCCTGCACAGCCGGCGGCCGGGATGACACACCCCGCCGTCGGAGCCTGCGCCCTGGGCCCCTCACCTGTGGCGTGGCGGCTGAGTCAGGCACAGCCTGTGCCTCAGGTTCTGCCGTCCCTGCTGGTGGAGGCGGCCGTAAACACAGGGTGAGCAACACTGAAGTGCCCCAAGCTTAAGCAACACCGAGGGAAGCCGGGGAAGGCTGCTCACCTGGGTGTCCCTTCCACCCCTGCCGGGGGACGGGGGCACAGAATCCCAGGGGAGAGGACGAGGCGGCCAACCAGGGGGCACATTTCAAAGCGCCCCACCAAGACCTTCTCTCTACCCCTTTGTCCCCCGCCTCCTAGAAATCGGCTTAGGCGGGGACGCTCCCACCCGGAGTGCGACTGGGCCTTTTGTTCAGGCGCCTTTTACAAAAGGAGCTCTCTTTCCATTTGGTGGTCCCGCTTTTTGTTTCCAAACCCCAACCTGTGTGGGCCCCTACCCCTCAGGCCCCAGATAAGGCACTGCAGCGGTTACCAGGGGTTTAGTGTGTTTTAAACGCACTTTGCAGACAAAAGATAGTTTGTAAGAGCCAAACCGACTCAACTCCGGCTGGCATCCACCGCCCAGCTGGGAACCCGGCAGGTGCTCCCACACCGCCAGCATGCTGCCCTCGGATCTCACACGGACACTGCAACCAGGCCCCCGGCCCACCACGTGGAAGGAGCACAGCCTCCACCCCCCCCCCATCCAGTGGGGGTGTCGCGGTATCCCTGCCCGCGATCTGGGAACCCCCTCCCTATGGCCTGCGCCTGGAGTCTCCACTGTACATTTCTAAGTGGCCCCCTGGTCCCCCACCCGGCGCTGGGGAGGGGAGGCGGGAAGCTGGGGGTGGGCGGGCGCAGGGAGGGTGAGCTCCACTCCCGCTCCGCCTCCATGAAGGGAATTTAATTAGCCTGCTGGAGAGGCGGGCGGGCGGCCGAGGAGGTGTCTCTGGTGCTGCAATATAATTGAATCGGCTCCACTCGGTCGGGCCACTCGCCGCCCATCAGCGCGGCCGCAGGGCCCGGGAGGGCTGGGGGCGGGGAAGCGCATCCAGGCGGAGCAGGAAGGGCCGGGGAGGGAAAAAGGCCAGCGCGGGTGGGGGGCGGCGGATGTGCAATCCCTCTCCCACCTCCGAGGCTGGGGCAGCCATCTTCTGCGGGGGGAGGGGAGGGGCAGGGAGCCGCTCCGCCGGGGGTGGGGGGAGAGGGAGGAGAGAAGCGGCCAAGCCCGTGGCGCGCCCTTTCCTCGGGAAGCAGGGAGTGAGGGTCACAGACCCGGGAGGCTGCGGTTCTGCCCTCCCGACCAACTCCCCCGCGATGAGGGGTTGGGGAGGGGGAGGGGAGCAAGACAAAAACCCCAACCGGCGCGGCCCCAGTAGCGAGCCCCCCGCTTCCTTGGCCGTCACCAGCACCTGCCGCGGGGGCGCACAGCTACCCCCATTCGCTCCCTCCCGCGTCGCCGCAAAGTTTTCATTCCAGCTCTCCAGCGCCCGCAGCTCTCAAGAAACTCCCCCCGCCACCCCCATCCCCCCACTTTATCTGACCTCTAGTCCGCACGCACTTACGCACGCCCCCCGCCCCCCACTGAGCACACTCCTGAGCCCGGAGCCCCCACCCGCAGCCAGGCCGCCCAGGCTGCGACCCGCGGGCGGAGGAAGGGGGTGGCCTTTGGTCGCCTGCCCGCCCTCCCGGCTCTTATCGCCGCTCACACTCCGGGGAAGTTGCCCGAGAGCCGTTGGCGGCCGCCCCCGCAGAACCCGCGAACTTGGAGGAGGAGAGTGCGGTGCGGGGAGGGTGGAGGACCCGCGTCCCCGGCCCAGTGCGGCGCGCTCACCTTTCATGCCAGGGCCCCGCAGCTCCGCCTCGGCTGACACATGCTGGAGCCACCGTCGCCCAGTGTTTGTCTAAACTGCTTATCTCACCCGGGGCTGCTCGGCGGCGGCAGCTCGGGCCTGCTGGGGAGGTGGAGCTTCCGGGGCCCCGGCCAAGAAACACCTGCTGCTGTCGCCGCCGAGGACACACCCAAACGCAACGCCGCCCACTCCCGGGCCACTGGCTCGCTCCCGGCTCCCTGACCTCAGCCAGCGGGAGGTGTCGGGTTTCAGCCGCAAACACACAGGCGCGCGCGCGCGCACCGACGGGCGCCCGGGTCCACCCGCCCAGGCACACGCCCCTCCCCGGCCCCGCGGGCCAGGTGAGGCGAGGACACCAGCGGGGCCGCGGAGGTGCCACCCCCACACTCCCGGGAGCCCCTGGCTGGACTGCTCCGGGGTCCCGGGGACCTTGGTGGCTAAGACCGGCCACTTGACTCTAAAAGTAGTGAGCAGCCACAGCACCCTCGCCACGTGAGAGGAGCCCTGTCTCCCAGCCGCGTCCCCGGAGCCTAGAACAGTGCCCGGCACAGAGCAGGCCCAATAATGGGCGGACGGGTAACTCCGTGTCCTGGAGGCCTTTTGGAGAACAACCTTCTTGGCGCTGGTGGCACGTGGGGTGGGGGGAGAAGACACAAAATAGACTGTGTACCCAAGCCCCACCCCCCTATGCCTGACCTTATTACCCCAACTAGAAAAGGCTGAATACTAAGAACTTGGCCTCAAAATTCCATAAGGGACCCCATCCCCCAGTTTTAAGTAACTTTTGGGAAGGCCACAATGCGGGCCGCTGCGGGGGGTGTTCTTTAAAGAGCCCACGGCCCAGGGGCTGGAGAACCCACGGAGGCGCCGCTCCGCCAGGGGGATCATTAAGTAGCTGGGGTTGCGGTCAGAGGCGAGGTCGCCCGCCTCCAGAAACTGGCACGACCCATTGCGCTTCTGGCCCCAGCGCAGCGCCTCCCCATTCCTGGCACCCCCCCCACCCTACCTCACCCAGGCACTTGACTGGAATGACTCAGGGAGCGTCCTGAAATTCCTGGGCACCCACAGGCGGCGCGGAGAGGGACTGAGGGCCCCAGCCTTCCCACCTTCGGCTCCGCCCACCCCGCCCCCACCCAATCGTGGCGGTCGCGTCCCCAGGAAGCTCGGGGTTAAAGGGGCGGGCCTCGGGGGCAGGGGTCGCCAGGCCTCCCCCGCCGCCTTCTGGCGCCCTGGGCTGTAACCCCCCCGGGCGGCTCCGAGGCCCCGGGGTAACTCCCTCCTCGTCCTGTTCCAACACCCCTCTGATCTAGCGCGTCCCTACTTCTGAGTCCTGGGGCAAACGAGCACCCCCTGGGCGGCCGCCCCTGCGCTGCGGGTTTCGACTTTCAGCCCCCTCTTGCCAGCCCCAAACCTGCCCCGGGACATGCCCGCGCCAGGCTTGGCAGGCGCGCACGCTGCCGTCCCCGCGGGCCCGCCTCCCCCGCCTTCCTCCCTCCCCCTCCCCGCGCCAGCGCGGATTGCGACGGGAGCGAGCGCTGGGCGCCTGCCACCCCCCATCCATCTGTTCCCGATGACGCTGGCGGGCCTAGAGCATTCGGGGCCCGCGCCAGCGAGGAGCAGAACCAGCCTGTGTGCCCTCCGGGGGGCGGGGTCTGGCGGGCGCCCCCAGGCCCCGCGCTCCCCGTTCCACCTCTGACCGAGAGCACGCCTGGGCCCCGGGGTGGGGGCGCACGCAGGCCGGCCCCCCGCCTTGCACAAGGCTCCGGGCCGACCACAAACGAAAAGGGAAACGGACCGGCGAGGCCGGGTCGGGCCGTTACTGGCTCCTACCTGCGGACGCTGGCCGGCCCTGGCACGGCGTGGGGGTGCTGCTTCCCCGCACGACCCGCCAGCTCCCCGGCGACGCCCCCCCTTGAGGCCTTGGCCGGACGCTGTAATTTAGGCACCACACGGTGGCTCGGCCGCACGGCCCCGGGTAATTTATACCCGCACTGGCCCGCGGATTCACCCGGCCCCAAGCGGCCAGGGCTGGGAGGGGGAGGGGCGCCTCCACTCCTGCTGGGAGTCACGGGCCGGGGAAGGGGAGGATAGGGAGGTGTTATGAAGGAATGGACGACTGGCCCGGAGCCTTAAAAACAAAATGCACCTCCAGGACTGGCCCAGCCCCTTTCCCACCTGGATTACAGGCGGCTGGGGGAGGGGAACAGCATGCAAATGAGCCTCTCGCACCTGGCCGGGAGCTGCCTCCGGCCTAGTTCTCCAGGTAGACACCTAGGCCCCACTTCCAGGTCTCTCACCGGGACACGGTGCCACCGCCTACTACCTTCTTCCTTGGAGAGGCCCTTGGGCCAGGGGTGAAGGTGGGGTTAGCTTTCTCCATTGGAGCAGGACCACGACGGCCAACCACAAAAACATCTAGAGTGGCCACTGGGAGGTGCATCACTCGGCTACTTTTTAGAGCCGGCCAATCCCTCCTGCGTATACATCTAGCTCCCCTGGATTGCGAGATAGATGGGTGGTCTGCTCCCGTTTCACAGATAAGGAAGTTGAGGCCCTGAGTTGCTCAAGATCACGCACACAGGTGACATGCAAGCTACGCTCCAAACTGCTCACACCTGGAGTCTCCCGGTCCCAGCCCAGTAGGCCTAGGGGAGCAAGGCGCTGCCGGACACCCCGGCAGCCGCCGGGGGGCAGCAGCGAGCCGCTCTGTGAGTCCTGGCCGGGAAACGCTGGCGGCCACCAGGCGGGCTGGCACGGGGGAGATGGATGACACTCACTGTCAGTGCGCCCGGCCCCCGGAAATTAGTAATCCGGAGCACGGCCTCCGAGTTTAAGGGTGGGAATTGCTCTCCTGCAGCCGGCGCGCTCCTCGCTAACGAGGTTTGTCGCTTGACTCCTAATTTCCCAGCACTGGGGCTAAGGCTGGCCTCCCTCCATTTCCCTCCAGGTCTGCTCCTCCTCCTCTCTCTTCCTAAGCAGCGCCCTGCCCACAGCCCCGCGCCCCCAGATAGTGCGAGCCCTTCCTGGGCACAGCTCTCCTTCCGTGGACCTCCTCCCCATCCTCCACTCCCATTTGCCTGCAAGGAGCTAGGTAGGTGCCAGGGCCGGGCCTACGGGGGCATCTCCCAGAGCAGGAGTCCTGCCCTGGGGACGCTGCACGCGCTGCTCCTTATCACGGACTGTCCTTTGTGCCAAGGCAACAGGATGCTGGTGGCTGGTGCGCGTTTGCTCACACCCTGAGTCCCCTACCTAACTAAACTGTGCCTCCAAGAGCGGAAGGCAGGCTCCCAGCCCCTCACCTGGCTCAGGTACCTGCTTCAGTGACACCTACGTGCAAACTCCAGCCCTACCTCCACAAGTCTTGGGACCTATCAGACCTGTGCACGAAAGATATTTAAATCTTAAAAGCTTTCCTAAGGGCATGGTAGCTCACGCCTGTAATCTCAGCACTTTGGGGAGCCAAGATAGGCATATTGCTTGAGATGAGGAGTTCAAGACCAGCCTGGACAACATGGCAAAACCCTGTCTCTATTTAAAAAAAAATAGCTCTGCATGGTGGCGTGTGCCTGTAGTCCCATCTACTTGGGAAACTGAGGTAGGAGGATCACGAGCCCAGGAGGCAGAGGTTGCAGTAGCTGAGATTGTGCCACTGCACTCCAGCCTGGGCGACAGAGTGAGACCCTGTTTCAAAGAAAAAAAAAAAGCTTTCCATTTCAGATGAACATGAGACACCTTAAATCTACTCCCTGAGCTCAGGAACTAAGAGGGGTGTCTGGAGGCGTGAGGTCTAGAAGGATCCACCAGAAAGAAAGGGATGCCTTGAACCACAGAGGGTGGGTGGTTTTTCAATCCACAAACACACTAAACCCTGGGCTGTTTCACACTTGCTTTTCCAGAAACAAAACTGAAAATTCCAGTAAGCCTTCAGCAAGCGCCTCGGAGAGGTCAAGGTTAGCTGGATGTGATGGCACAAGCTTGTGGTCCCAGCTACTCGGGGGGCTGAGGCAGAAGGATCATTTGGGCCCAGGAGTCTGAGGCTGAGCTATGATTGTGCCACTGCACTCCAGCCTGAACCACAAAGCAAGACCCTGTCCTTTTCTGTTTTTTGTTTTTTAAACTCAGGGGTGGCAAGGGACAGACAGCAGAGGGCAGACACTGACAGAGGGGACACTTCAAGGCAGCAAGGAAATTTGGAAGGCAAGAGGGCAGGATGACAGCACAGACCACCACGACCACTGCCTAAGCATCAGCCTGGGCCATGTCAGGTGCTCAGGGGTGCGGGCACCACCCATGACTGTCACAACCCCACTAGGTCTTAGCACAGGGCCCAGCCCTGGTGGAGGATGGATCCTGGACACGTTCTTTCTGGTTCTGCTTCTTCTAGGGCTCAGCAAGACAGCACACAGCCTAACCCAAGGTCATTCTCCACCCTGGCCAGTTGCTCCTACCACGTAAGAACTGCATGTCACCTTCATTATGTTGCCTGGACACCTTGTTCAGCGCCTGGATCCGCAAATAAGTATCAGGGACCTGGATGTCCATGGGCCAGGAGGTAAAGATCACTTCTGCCATTCACCAAGCACCTAACAAGAGCCAGCGCTGCTCAGCGCATGTCACTGGAAGCCCTCCTGGCCTTGCAAGGCAGGCAGTGACCTCCATTACACAGCCCGAGTGGGGAGACCTGAGAAGGTTAATTGGCCTGCCTTGGGCACACACATTCCAGCACGAGTCTCATCCAGACGTGGCTCTTACACCTGGCAGCATTTCTCGGTAACCACCTGCCATGGTCACTCTGATTATGAAGAAAGATACACCTGCAGGGGGACGACAGTTCTCAAGCGGTTTCAGGTCTACGTGCTTACCCCTGGGCAGCTGTCCAGTGCCTGAAAACCATTTTGGTTGGGGGCCGGGGGAGGGGGCCGTTCGCTGCCTAGAGCTGAGAACCCTGGGATTCACCCAGCTGCCCTGCACGCACAGCCCACCCTCCCCAAGGCTACCAGCCCTGCTGCAGGGGCAGGGGGTGGGGGGCTAAGTCCAAAGAGGGCACTAAATCCACAGGGCACGAAGGGCTGAGGGGTAGAAGGCTGCCCAGCTACCCCATCTGCCCTCAGCCCTGCCCTAGGCATCGGTGAAGGTGCAAGCTCCCACCACTTAGATTCCACCCTCCTCTGTTTCCTGCCCTGCTATCACTGGCCCAGAAATGCTCCCCATTCTTCAAAGCCCAGCTTACATCTTATCTCTTGCAAGAAGGCTTTTCCCATCCCTGCCTCTGGAATTCATCTCTCCAGGCTGCGTCCCCCTCTTAGATAGCGACCACATAATGCAGCGGGTCTTAAATCATGGGTGGGGGGAGGAATGCAGATCCCCAGGCCCCTCCCCTTACTGAGCCAAGGTCTCCAAGCAGGGCCTGAGAAGCAGCATCCTCCACCAGCCACCCTGTAGGCCGGGCCACAGCGTGTCTGCTGGAGTCCCAGACTCCCTGCTCCAGAGCGGCAGTGGGGGCCTCAAGGGAAGAGGGGCCCCTGTCTCCTAGCAGGGACACAGTCCCCAACCCCTGGGCAGGATTTAAGATTTAACCCAAATCTGCTGAATGGATAAAGGCTGAAGGGAGAGAGGAAAAAGCAGGGCCCGCCTCTCCCTGCCTGCCCCTCTTGGGGAGGAACCAGATTCTCCAGGGATGCTGGGGGAGCCCCACCCCAGCAGTTCAGGTGGCCCTCAGTAGCCCAGGTCACCTCCAGGGGAACAGGAAAGGGTTAAGGCCCGGCTAACTCCCTTTGAGGAGTTTTCCTCTTAACCCCGGGCTGCCCCACACTTCCTGCCCTCTCAGCGCCTGGTTCCAATCCGCACCCCGCACACAGCTGCACTCCTTTACAATCAGTTAACAGCTGTTTTGCATAGATTTTCAATTCTAATTGCCTCGCTTTGTGAGCGCCGCCGAGCCCTGGTGAATGGGGACGCCGCCACCGCGGCTGGAAAGCAGGCGGGAGAGGGAGTAAAAGGAAGCCGTGTGCGTCGGGGCTGCTGGCTTTATTTTTCTAAATGGGAAAAGAATGCCCCTGCCACCAACCACCCCCGGCTCCTGCCTCTCCTACTGGACTGGGGAAACCTGAAATGGGTGACCTCACCTCTGGAGAGGTGCCCACCCTATGACCTGGACTCCCTGACCCCAACCCAGATACAGGTCCCAGAGGGCACCTTCCAGCTCCAGAGCTGGCCCAGGAGCCATGGCTCTCCTCCTCCCTCCTGCCCCCTCCTCTTCCCTCCTGCAGCTCCCCTCCCCCTGCCCCTGCAGCCCCCCTCCTCCCTCTTGTCCCCCCCCACCCCAGGCTCTCCGGTATTCAGATATGGGAAGCTAATTGGACAATAAAGTTGAACAGCAAGGAAACGCACTCTCTGGAGACAGCTGGCATCTATAAAAGAGAAATATTTGCATTTAAAACCTTTAAACTTTATATGGCGAGGCCAGGCCGAGGCAGGGGAAGGGGGCTGGGGAAGCAGTGCTCGGACCCTTGATGGGGACAGAGGATCCTGGGAGTTTTGGACCCTCTGCCACCAGTGAGCTCCCCCGACACATACCCCTTGCCCTGTTACTGTCTGGGAGGCAAGTTGGCCCCTGCTAGCCAGACAGCCCTGGCCAAGTATAAGCGTCCCAAGTGTCTGAAATCCTGGGAAGAGCTTGCGTCCACTTGGGCTGCCACAGGCAAGCCATGGGGATCCCAGGGCATCCAGGCTGGGTCCTGCACCCCGGTGGTGGGCCTGGCTCAACTGCTCTCCACAACCTGTCCCTCTACCGGGTCACCCAGAAGCTCCAGGACCCAGTGACGGGCCGACTCAGTGGCAAAGTAGCTCCTTCCTGGCAAGGAGATGTTCTGCCAGGAGCCTCCTCCAGTGACCTGAAGCCCTCCGCCCCGTCCCCTGCACATCCAGACAGTGCGGCTGTGTGAGGGCACCTGACCAGGTCTGCATTCAGGGCCCTGCAGGCGGGCATCGCTACACTGCACGGATGAGGTTGTGGGGCTCGGAGAAGTCCGCCGTGCCTTCCCAGCACTCCTGCTGTCTGGGGTGGGGATGCCAGGTTTTCATTTCCTCGCATGCCTAGTTCCCATTTTTCATATTTGAGAGAAACCTGGCCAAATTTTCCTACTGTCAACATTGGTGATGTAAAGCCGGGAGAGCATGTGTTCCGGAGTGGTCTGATTTTAGCAGGCTTTTATAAAATTGCAGCGCGCTGAGAACCCCGTCTACCTGGCAGGCCTGCTGGAGTGGTTGTGCCACGGCAGACTTCAAGGGCAGGAGCTGAAACTTCTGTGGTGGAGGTGAGGAGGAGGGCAGGGGCTGGCGGCCAAGCCCGATGGGCACATGGGTAGCTTTCAACGATGTCAACGGAACACAAACCACAGCAGAAACAGGTCCAGTTCGCTGGCAGCAGTCAGAGGGGAGCAGGGTCTCCTCCTTGCAACTTTTCTTCCCATCAGGAAACTACCTCCAGTCCAAGTGAGGCAGTCTCAGCTCCTGGGCCGCCAATGAGCCCAGCCTGCTGTTTGAGGCTTCTGATCACCTACAAAGCGGTCTTCAGTTTGTCTGGCTCCCTCCCTATGGGCAGGGCAGCACCCTCTCTACCACTTACCTCTAAAAACACCCTGGGGCCAGACGTGTTAACCCCATTCAATGACCACCCAGACAGCAAACGTTAACATGTGGCTTTGGAGAGCACAGCCGGTGGCCACCCCCCGGAGGGTGCAGGGAGAGGATGGACGTGGGAGTCAAGCTGCCTGACTGGGCAAATGTCCACCCACTGCACACCCGTTTCCTTAGCTGCTGCCCTGCAAGGAAGGTGTCCCCTGCCCCCACTTTGGTGAGGACCAGACAAGACAATAGAGAGAGCCATGCCCAGTGCCTGGGGCGCAGCTGGAGCTCAGAAGCGTTCCCTCAGATTTGCTGTGCGGAGGAAGTGGAAGGGCGGCAGCACATACAAATAAAGTTTTACGAGGAAGCACTTCTCGGCGCCAGACCAGACGGGCAGGGAGGTCGGTCACTTAGACCACTTCTGCCCTGGGACACTGGGCCTGGAGTGAGAGCAGCGGAACTCCTTTCACCTCCCAACATTAGGAGAGGCCTTGGAATGTCACACACACTCCAAGAATCACACCAGCAACTTGTGTGAGCCCAGCCCCTGCCGGCCCCTGGCTGGTCACTAGGCAAGGGGAGCAGGACAGCGGGTGGGGCCTGGCCAGACACCCAAGTCCCTGGCTTCTGTAAGTATGAAGATACTGACAGCAGGCTGGGCGCGGTGGCTCACGCCTATAATCCCAGCACTTTGGGAGGCCGAGGCAGGCGGATCATGAGGTCAAGAGATCGACACCATCCTGGCTAACACGGTGAAACCCGGTCTCTACTAAAAATACAAAAAATTAGCCGCGTGTGCTGGCGGACGCCTGTAGTCCCAGCTACTAGGAAGGCTGAGGCAGGAGAATGGCGTGAACCCAGGAGCTTGCATTGACCCGAGATCATGCCACTGCACTCCGGCCTGGGCAACAGAGTGAGACTCCATCTCAAAAACAAATAAATATAAATAAATAAATAAATACACACACACACACACACACACACACACACACACACACACATAAAGAAAGATACTGATAGCACCCTGTCTGGCCTTCCCTCTCAGAGATGTAGCTTTTTTTTTTTTTTTTTTTTTTTTGACAGAATCTCACTCTGTTGCCCAGGCTGGAGTGCAGTAGTGCGATCATAGCTCACTGCAGCCTCGACCTCCTGGTCTCAAGGATCCTCCTGCCTCAGAAGGTGCATCTTTAAAAATTATCCAATCAGCCCAGATGACCATCAACGGGGGAACAGATAAACAAAATGTGGTCTCTGCATACACGGGAATATTATTCAGCCATAGAAAGGAATGGGTCCTGATACACAGCAAGGCTTGAAACATACCTTCAGGTCCACTCAAAACCTTGTACAGATGTTCCTATCAGCACATAGCCAAAAAGTGAAAACCTACATGTCCATCAGATGATGAATAGATGAAGAAAAC
Source organism: Macaca mulatta (assembly GCF_049350105.2). Lineage (NCBI taxonomy): Eukaryota > Metazoa > Chordata > Mammalia > Primates > Cercopithecidae > Macaca > Macaca mulatta. The sequence continues at coordinate 80,997,066 of NC_133425.1, read as the reverse complement.
ACGGTTTATCCATACAGTGAGTGGACTATGACTCAGCCATAAAAAGGACTGAGGTGCTAATCCACGCTACAACACAGATGAACCTTGAAGACACGAGGCTGAATGAAAGAAGCCGGACATACAAGGAGGATCCCATTTGTTTGAAATGCCCCAACAGGCAAATCCAGAGACAAAAACCAGATGAGTGGTTGCTTAGGGCTAGGGGAGGGGAGAGGGCAGTGGCTGCTAATGGATCTGAGTTTCCTTTTGGGGTGGTCCTTTTGGTCCCTCTCTCGCCCCTGCCTTTGCCACGTGATGTGCTGGCTCCCCCTTTGCCTTCCCCCAGGATTGTAAGTTTCCTGGGGCCTCCCCAGAAGCTGAGGAGATGTGAGCACCATGCTTCCTGCAAGGCCTGCAGAACCATGAACCAATTACACCGCTTTTCTTTATAATTAAAAAGAAAAAAAGAAAATGATTTGGACCAGGACAGAGACAAGGGCTGCGTATTATGAATGCACTAAATGCCACTGAACTGTACCCTTTAAAATGGCTAATTGTATGTTACATGAATTTCACCTCAACTAAAAACAATCCGATCTGGGCCAGGCTCAGTGGCTCACACCTGGAATCTCAGCATTTTGGGAGGCCAACGAGGGAGGATCGCTGGAGCCCTGGAGTTCAAGACCAGCCCAGGCAATATAGTGAGACTCCATCTCTACAAAAAATAGAATAAAAAAAAAATTACCCGGGCATGGTGGTACCTGTCTGTGGTCCCGATTACTCAGGAGGCTGAGGTGGGAGGACTGGCTTCAGTCTGGGAGGTTGAGGCTGCAGTGAGCCATGATCGCACCACTGCACCACAGCCTGGGCGACAGAGTGAGACCCTGCCTCAAAACACAACAAAACAAAATCCAATCTGAAGGCCTGTGCCTGTCCCTGGGAGAGGTCAGGTGCAGGGCAGGGCCTGCAGTTTCCAGAGAAGCCCCAAGCAGACGTGGCCTTAAGAGAAGCATCCCCTGGAAATTCCCTTCCGGACTGTGTGGATGTCCCTTGGGCACTGGGGGCTGAGCAGCCACGAGCAAAGCCAGTCATGACCCAGCACATTTTGCTTCCAGGGAACTTTCTCCACTGGGTCTCCCACACCCTTCCACGGACACGGTGCCCTCTCTGTGGACTCAAGCTCTGAGATGGAGGGGTTCACAAGGTCCCCTCCCCCAGCTGAGCTCCCCCAAAGCTGCAGACCTATTTTTGTCCTCACCCACAATTCTCCCATGGAGGGGGAAAGGTGGGCTTGTTGCCCCATCAGCTCTGAGCAGCTGGAGGTCGAGACACCGAAATGCACACACCTGTCTCCAAACAGGGCTGCAAGGCAGCTCCTGCCACCTGGCCACTCGTCTGGAAAGCGGCCAGCTGTGACCCTGGCAGGCCTGGAGGGGATGGGATGGCAGCCCAGGCAGGGGCACAGGGAAGCAAGGCCTGCTGAGGTCACCAGCTGGCTGTGGAGCCCCCCAGTCCCAGACCCCTGACCTGAGGCCAGTGTGCGGGCCCCTGTGGGGGAGGGCAAGGGCAGTCCCTGTAACCGGGCACGTCTATGGCAGCAGTGAGTACACTTCCACCTGCTGAGCCTGGACACCAGTGGACCAGAAATCTGGGTGATTCACTCAAAAGCCTGGGAGGAACTGTCCTCCTTCCTAAAGATTAACTGGCTGTCCTCAGGCAGGGCGAGGGGCTGTCCTCTGGCTTCCCGGTCCGTCCACTGGCTCAGAAAACAGCCACACCCCAGACCCCCACCAAGGCCACCATCCAGAGCTGGGCTACATGCCCAGAGAGCACCCAGGAAGGCGGGTTCTGGAGCAGCAGGTCATCCTAGGCCCAGGACAGATGTGGGTCGGGCAGGGCTCCTGCAAGGTCAAGGGAGCGCGCTCACACCGGACCAGGAGTGGGTCTAGAACCCCAGGCTGGCCAGGGTCCAAGGGTCTCCATTAGCCCCCAAGAAGCCTCCCAGGGATCCTTAGAAACTTTTATTTCTGGGTCCTTGTTCCCCGATTTTCTACCATATGTTAAAAGCCTTCGAATTTCTTTTCCGTATCAAATAGCACTGGCTGGGGACACGCAGGCCTGTGAACTGGTCCACAGGCTGCTCCCGCTCGGCCTCCTCCCTGCCTGGCCCCCGCCTCGGCCTCCAAGCACGCCCCCTGGGTGCTGTGTGCTGCTAACCTGGCCCTGGCAGCAGCCCTGGTTGCTCAGAATCAGCGTTTGTGCCTACTGTGTGCCTGGCCTTCTGCCTTCATCCTTGCCGTGAATCTATGAGAGGCCAAATTCCCTGGACGGTGGGGCTGGGATCTGAACCAGGGAGGAGATTATTCTAGAACTGCACTGTCTCTTCCCCCAGGCCCGTCTTCTCCCTCTCCCTCCATGCCGCCTCCCAATGCTCCTGACAAATGTCTTGATTAATAACCTACTGCCTGTCATTAAAATCACAACTGTCACTCGGACAATCAAGTCTCAGTTGCCTTTATCACTCGCAGGCTCAACAAGCGATGCACGCAGACAGAGGAGACCCTGGTGTCCAGGGCAGCCCCACCCTCGCCCACCGCAGGATAGACGGGCCCTGGGGACGCGGGGTCAAGGCCTGGGCCTCCGCTCCCTAGCTCAGGACGGCTGCAAGGATCCCGCTGCTCTGGCTCTTGTTGTGTTTATGTCTTTATAATTTGGTCTCACAAATTAAAATAATCAAAAAGGAAAGGTTAGAGGGACAGAGTTGTTTTCACCCTGGTGTTGAGATTTTTAGCCAGCTGCCTGCCGGCCCCGCGCTGAAGGTGAGCGTGGAGGCGGTGGGTCCCCAGGTCATCCCCACCTTGATTCCTACCTGCTCTGCCTCTTCCCACAGAGCCTCTTCCTGCCTGGCCTTCCTCTGGCCTGTGTCTTCGAGCTCTGGTCCTGAAAGGCCTCCTCCCCACCAGCCTGGCCCCTGCAATCCCACGTTCCCTGGCTGCCGTGGGCCTGGCAGACACCCATGGCTGCCCCACCCCAGGTGCCCCCTCTCCTGGGGCTGCTCCCCTCCCACCCCTCAGACCGCACCTTTCTCATCTTCCTGGTGGGCCCCTCTCCCTCAGCCTGCCTCTGGGGCTCCCACAGGCCTATTTCCCCTCCGAGACTCCCTCCTGGCCCTCCGGACTGCACTAAGGGCATCTGGAAGCGTCTCACAGTCTCTCTAGACTCGCCCAGCCCCACCGCCCTTCCCTGGGCCTGCTGTATCCTCCCCCAGCACAGCCCCATCTCCTCTATTCAAATCCTGACCTCTTCCTTCAAGCCCTGGCTTAAAATTCTGCCTCCTCCAGGGAGTCCTCCTGGATGGCAGCTCTAACCCCCACTGGTGAAAACCGACCTTCCCTCCTCCCACCCAAGTGTTGCTTTGGCATTCTCGCTTTCTTCCAGGCGCTCACTGAGCTGAGCCATTGGAGAGGAAACTGAGCTAAATGAAATGAAGAAGCCCCTAGGAGGACACAAACCCTCATCAGCGCCAAACAGCCCTCCTGTCCCCAAAATAAACCCAGCCAAAAAAGGATGTGGGAACCTCCTGCAGGATATGCACCATGCCGTCTTGTCCTGGATTGCTGAGTGCCTTTCCCCAGTTGACAAGGATGGGTTTATTTCATCAACCCTCAGAGTCCCTACATCTGTGCTGCTACACCAGCCCCTCCCCTCTTCGTAGCTGGAGTGTTTTGCAAAGAGCCACCAGGAAAACCAATGCCGGGTATCTGGTGTGTGTGTGTGTGTGTGTGTGTGTGTGTTTTGTTGTGTGTGTGTGTGTGTGTTTTGTTTTGTGTGTGTGTGTGTTTTGTTGTGTGTGTGTGTGTGTGTTTTGTTTTGTGTGTGTGTGTGTGTGTGTGTGTGTTTTGTTTTTAACAAGGCTCCCAAATGATCTTAGAAGCACACAGACATACACACCAGAACCTTCCTAGCCACAGCCAGCCACCGCCTCTCAACACCAGCCTCTCACCCAGAGTTCACTCTCCTCTCCCATGGAAGACAGTGGTCCTCGAGACGGCCCTCAGCCTGGCCTTCCCCATCAGGCGCGGGTTACATCTTCCCAGCCCCTCCCCTTGGCCCACACAGAGGCATCGAGGAGGCCCAGCCCCCTCCCCCCAGCTCCGCTCCCTGCACAGACCCCCTGCCTGGCCATTTGAGCACAGGGTGGTCACAGCCCAGCTCAGGAGTTCTACTCCTGGCTCAGCCAGCAAATTGCTTCGCGACCTTGGGAAAGTCCCCACACTGCTCTGACCCCATCTGTGAGTGTTGCCGTTAATAACCCAAGGTGGCACCTTAAAAGCAGGCTCAGCTCAAAGAAGCCACGTGGACGGGGCGGGCTTGGAAGAGGAAGGACCCCATGGCTCTCTAGCTGCACATGCGTAGAGAGTACCCACAGCCGCCCTCGGAGGCCACAGACACCCAGAGGGGTAGCCAGGCACGGCTTCAGGGGGCTCACACAGGAGGGACCTTGCCAGGTCCTGGTCACAGGAAGGACAGCTGCCGCCCTCCCATTTTAGAGAGGAAGAGTCTCAGAGCCTCGCCCACGACTGGGGTGACAGCCTCATCTGTCTTCCAGGTGACAAGTCTCTGTTGGCCAGGCTGGCAGTGGAACGATCATAGTTCACTGCAGCCTCTAACTCCTGGGCTCAAGCAATCCTCCTGCCTCAGCCTCTCAAGTAGCTGGGGAGACAGACGCACATCCCCGTGCCCAGCCAGGTTCAGAGATCTTAAGAGGGAGAGAAGGAGAAAGAGAAAGGAGAGGGTGGGGCCTGCGCATGTCTCTTCCATCTCTTTCAACTGCCTCAGCCCGTTTCTGGCAATTCTTCAGGTCCAGAGAAGGCCACAGAGGTGAGATGCAAAGGGCTTGTGATCACAGGTGGCCTGGGCAGCACAGGCCGGGAAGCCAGATCCCAAGACACACCGCACTTCTATTGACTCATGATCCCCAAACTTCACTTTGCACAAGAACCAGCTGGTCCCATGTTACCACCCCCACCTCCCTCACCCACATTCCAGATTGGGGGCAGGTCCAGGGTGGAGCCCAGGAATCAGTATTGTCCACAGGTAGCCCCTGTCCCGGCTCTGAGGGGGTGCTTGGGGCTCACCCCTGGAGAACCACCCCATGACACCAGCTCATCTCGTCATCTGACCTGTGGCGTGATCCTCTTTTAAAAATTAATTGTAATTTATTTCTTCTCCCCCGCCTCTCTCCGCAAGAATCTGAAGCAGCGTCACCAACCTCTGATATCGAGACATGTTTATTATTTTTATGGTTTCTCAGGAAGCGCCGGGTAACTCGAAGGGGAATTATATTCAGAGAGAATTGGGTCCCCAGTGTAAGTCAACATTATTCATTTAACAACTGCTATCGGCGCACGAAGATGTGAGCAGGCCTTACCCGAAGATGTGTCCTGCGGTTACTGGAAGATTTAATTCACAACATCCAAGAAAAATAATTGAGGGGGAGTAGGAGACAGAAGGGTATGGAGCAGGGCCTGGGGCTTGGCAGTTTCTTGTGCCAACCACTGCCCCGATGCTCCAATCACCGCCTGTGGGCTTTGTCATGGATCACAGACCACAGGTCCCTGCTCCAGCAAACAAGGGGCCATGTCCTCATCCAGAGGCTGCAGAACGGACGAGGGGGCCAGCACCACAAAGCCTGTCTGGACAGAGCTTTTGAAAGAGGTGACAGCCAAGGTCCAAGCAGCCAGCCAGCCCTCCCAGCTCTCAATGGTTGGGGGATGCGGCCCTTGCCCCATGCCTACTTGGGAGACCCACGTGGCCCGGAGCCCCTCTTGGCCTGCCTGCCCGGAGGGCATCTTCCCTTGCCTTTGCTGCAATGCTCCTCAGTGGCTGAGGGAGCCGGGGGTCCGGGCACTAGGGATTAGAGGTTCCTGCTCGGCTGTTTGCAGTGCTGGTGCCTTCTTAAGCACATTCATTGTAAAGTACACTGGCAATCTCTGAAAGATCAAAGTTGGTTTCTAATATGCATTGTTTGGAGACAGGATACCAAACATGGAGAGCCAGACACACGGCTCTGGGACGGGGCTAGGCATTCTCCTGAAAGCTGATGCCCGCAGACAGGGCTCACCGAGGCACAGGGACAGGCCCTCGTGGGCAGCCTGCCCAAACTGCCCTGCGCGGCTGGGTGGTGGCAAACCCAAGCACAGCATATGGGGTCCCAGAGAGCAGAAGCCAGCTGCAAAGAACCTTCTGGGCCCTCTTGTCCAGCCTCTCCTCCGCTGAGAGATGAGAAAGTGCAAAAAAAAAAAAACCCACCAAACCTCAGGCCCGGGAGAGAGAGCAGAACGCCCTTGCCCGACACTGTTTTCTGCCGATGGGAGATACCTTCTCCCCGAGACAGTCCAGGGCCAGGTTCCAAGGAACCGCATCTTCAGGGCACCAGTCAGTTTGGTATTTTATGTTCTATTTTCCACTCTCTTCTCTACCATTCCACAAGAAGCAGGGCACCCTTCTGAATACCCTGAGGGCCGATCTCTAGCGGTCAGAAAGGTTAAGCACCTGAACCCAAGTCACACAGCAGCAGAGAAGATCACAATTCAAATCAGACTCCCAGCTCATTCTCCTAGAGAGTGAATGCAAAAAGGTCTAACCCGAGACCAGTAACGGCTGAGGGTGGCCCATCTTTTAGTTATTGAAGAGTCCAGCCAGGCGCCGTGGCTCATACCTGTAATCCCAGCACTTTGGGAGCCCAAGGCAGGCAGAACACTTGAGCCCAAGAGTTTGAGACCAGTCTAGGCAACATGGCGCAACCCCGTCTCTACAAAAAATACAAAAATTAGCCAGGTGTGGCGGTGCATGCCTGTAGTCCCAGCTACTGGGGAGGCTGAGGTGGGAGGATTGCCTGAGGCCAGGAGGTTGAGGCTGCAGTGAACTGTGATCTCACCACTGCACTCCAGCCTGGGGAACAGAATGAGATCCTGTCCCCCAAAACAAATTAATTAAATGTAGTAAGAGAATCGGTGTGACTAAACTTGTAGAATACTGCTCTCTGATAGAACTTTCTTTTTTTTTTTTTTTTTTTTGAGACAGAGTGTCACTGTATTGCCCAGGCTGGAGTGCAGTGGGATGATCTCAGCTCACTGCAACCTCCGTCTCCTGGGTTCACAGCAATTCTCCTGGCTGGGCACAGTGGCTGATGCCATTAATCCCAGCACTTTGGGAAGCCAAGGCAGGCAGATCACCTGAGGTCAGGAGTTCGAGACCAGCCTGGCCAACATGGCAAAACCCCTTCTCTACCGCAAATGCAAAAATTAGACAGGCGTGGTGGTGGGTGCCTGGAATCCCAGCTACTTGGGAGGCTGAGGCAGGGAGAATTGCTTGAACCTAGGAGGTGGAGGTTGCAGTGAGTCAAGATCACACCAGTGCACTCCAGCCTGGGTGACAGAGCGAGACTCCATCTCAAAAAAACAAAACAAAACAAAAAAACCCTACAAAGTCATTCTTCTGCCTCAGCCTCCCAAGTAGCTGGGATTACAGGTGTGCACCACCACGCCCAGATAATTTTTGTATTTTTAGTAGAGACAGGGTTTTGCCACATTGGTCAGGCTGGTCTCAAAGTCCTGGCTTCAAACGATTCGCCCACCTTGGCCTCCCAAAGTGCTGGGATTATGGGTGTGCACTACCGTGCCTTGCTGAACTTTCCATGATGAAGAGAACATTGTCCATCTGAACTGTCCAATACTGGCACACATGGCCTCTAAGCACTTGAAATGTGGCCAGTGTGACCAAGGAACTGAATTCTAGATTTTATTTCATAATTTAAAATTTTTAAATTAAGTGTAAATAGATAGCAACTACTGTATTGGGCAGCATAATGTTAGAATACAGAAACAACTACATTTTCTGAGCCAGCGTTTATGAGATTTGGTCTGAGAGGTGTATGTGGGCTGATGGAGAAAACAAGGTGGGTCCCCTGAAGGCAGAATCTTCCTGGGAGGCTTCCAGAACACATGAGCACACACACGACGAACACAGTGAGCCAGGCGCCTGGCTGCCGTCATGGGAGTCTCTCTGAAAGCTCGAGTCTGGAAACATCACAAAGTCTGAGAACACGGTTCCTCCCCGGGGAACTATTTTGAGGCTTCATTTCCCAAGTCAGTGATGGGGTCTACAGCTAAGGTGGGCCAGGCCCCCTCCCCTCACATTAGGGGGACCATGATGCTGCTGTGAGAAGAGCAGATGCATCCGTCCTTCGAGCTGTGATGCGGTGGTGGGTGAGGCAGCCACATCTCTGCCAGAGGAAGGGCCCCACCTTTAGACCAAATATAGGCACTATGGATATACAGTGGATGAGCGCGTGGTGGAGGGACAGATAGGTTCAGGGACGGACAGAGGAACGGGTGGGTGGGTGGATAGATGTGTGGGTAGATGGAAGAGTGGGTGGGTGGGTGGATGGATGTGTGGGTAGATGGAAGAGTGGGTGGGTGGGTGGAGGGACAGATGGGTTCAGGGGTGGACAAAGGAATGGGTGGGTGGGTGGAGGAATGGGTGAGTGGGTGGATAGATGTGTGGGTAGATGGAAGAGTGGGTGGGAGTGGGTGGGTGGGTGGGTGGAGGGACAGATGGGTTCAGGGGCAGATGGAGGAATGGGTGGGTGGGTGGATGGATGTGTGGGTAGATGGAAGAGTAGGTGGGTGGGTGGAGGAATGGACGGATAGGTGGATGGATGGATTGATGGTTGGGTGGATGAGTGAATGGATGGGTATGGGGATGGAGAAAGGAATAGGTGCATGAATGAATGGGTGCATGAGAGGGAGGGAAGGAAAGAAGGAAGGAAGGAAGGGAGAGAGGGAAGGAGGGAAAGAAATGGATGAAAGATAGATGGGTAGATGATAGATGGATGAATGTTAAAACACAGAAAAGATCTGGCATTACAAAGTCCCAACCACATGGAACGTGTCCTAGAGGCTTCTCAACAGGCATCAGTGGGTTTTCAGGAAGGAATATACTATTGTTTCCCGATCAACAAGACCACGAGGACTCCGAGCCAGTCATCTGCCCTGAAGGGTTCTCAGCCAGGAGGCACAACCCTCTCCACCAGCCTAAGTCTCTAAGTCTCCTCAGAGGGGCCTTGAGCATTCAGGCTGCCTCTGTCAAACTGAAAAGAAGAAGCTGGGCCCCCAAAGAGAAAGGATGCTTCCTGAGTTTATCCAGAGGCAAATGCTAGACGACCCCAGGTAATAAAGACCCTCGGGGCAGGGTGTGAGGCCTGGGCAGGGCTTCAGAACGCAGTCTGGAGGGATGCAGGGGCCAGAGAGCAGGGCCATGTGCTGGTCTGTGCTCAACAGACACAGGAACGTCCTGGCCTGTGCGGGCCCCAGAGAACCTGCCCTTCCTTGCCACCCCCTGGTTTCTTTCCAAGGCTCCTCATTCCTGGGCCCTTCCCACGGCCCTGGTACCTCTTCCTTCACCACGTTCAGCACAGCCTTGTGGGCCTCCAGCGATGCCCAAGGTGAGCAGCGCTGGCACTCTCCCCACGAGCGGGCATGACCAGCAGTCACACACCCGCCAGCCACAGGCACTGCGCATGTGTTTCGTGCAGGTGTCACTCGACAGCCTTTATCCACATTCTGTCCTTTGATCCTCCTAACAAGCCCACAAGGCAGGGACAGTAATGACTCCTGTGTTAGAGGAAGAAACCTGCTCTGAGGGCCTGAGAAACTTGCTCACATCCCACAGCGGGCGTCTGAGCCACGGAGGCCAAGTTCGAACCTGCACTCCGATGCAGGAAGAGGCTCCACGGGCGTTTGCTGAAAGAATGAATGAATGAATGTATGAATGTGTGCATGTGCGTGTGAGGGAGCGAGTGAAGGAAGGACAATTTGAAACCGTTCCTGGAGTCTAGGGGCTTAGAGCTCTCTGGAAGGACAGCATGAAAGGCAGGCCAGCAGCCCCAAGGAAGGCCCTGGCCAGGCGACCCGTCCAGCCAGAGCCACAATTCCCCTGGAGACTCAGGGCTCACAGATGGGGCCTGGGGCATGGAAAATAAAGGAGCCTTCAGTGGAGAGCAGATGGAGAAGCTGACCGCAGCGGGGCAGGGAGGTCTGGCGGTTCCAACCCCTGCCCGCCTGTCCCCTCTGGTCCCCCACCCCCCAGGGATTGGACCCAGGCCCTCCACAGCAGGCCTCCTGCCCTCGCCCATCGGGGCCACCCGACAACTGCCAGGCAGGCCAGGCCTTGGGCAGCCCTGGCTGGTCCCCCTCCTCCCCTAGGCCCCTCTCCTCCCTCCCTTTCCTGCAAAGAAGTCAAATTTGCCACTCTGATGCATTAACCAAGCCGGGTAATGAATGGCGAGTGTGTGGTGCACCCGCTCGGAGAGAGAGAAGCGCAGGCCAGGCACGGACCCCAGCAACCGGGCAATTTTCCAGGCTCTGCTTCCGAGCCCCTCCATTCAGCCCCCTCCGGCCCCCCCAGAAGAGAGAAGCAGCATGCTCTGTCATCAGAACCGCATTGTTCTGGCCAGAAGAAAAAACGGGTCCAGCAGATGGCAGGTGTAACAAAAGCAGCTTGCTGTGGCCAAACCAATTATTTATCTAATTATGATTTACCACTTAACCACATGATCTTTCTGCAGAGTTGTGGGCAATTAAAACCAGGGTGACTGTGTGGATTATGCAAATAGGCTGGAGCCCAGCGAATAAAATTGGAGATTAGACATTCACACAGGCAGGCGCTAGCACAGGGCAGCCCCGGGGGGAGTGAGGGGCTGGGAGGGAGGGGAAGCTAAGGAGCCGGGCTGGGGAGGGCCAGGGGGTCAGGACGCGGAAGCAGGAAGGAGAAGGAAAAGTAAGGGAAGGGGAGGGGAGCACGGGACAAGGCAGTGGGAACTGCATCCTCCCTCAAGTCCCCAGGCTGCCCCTGAAGGATGACATCAGGCCCCTGGGAGAGGGAAATCAAGGCAGCTGACCTGACCAGCCTTGCAGAGAGCCAGCCTTGCCAGGTCCTAGAGGGGAGGCACCCCTGTGGCCTCCAGAGCTTGTGCTGGGCCCCGTGGAGCCAGGGCACTCTCTCCTGTGGAGGGGAGGGTTAAGGTGGGGTGTTCTGGGCCCGTCCCTCCAGCTGGCTGCCCCACAGTGAGAGCTGCCCCATGGGACCAGGTTTGGTCAGGTAGGTGGCAGCCACCACAATGACCCACTCCATAGACCAGGATGCCCATGGTTGCCCCCAGCTCTGTCACTGACCCAGCAGCTGTGTGACCACGGCCAGTTTGCTTGTGGTCTCTTGGCTCAGTTTCCAAACAAAAGGACTAGAGAGGATGATTCCTCCACTTCCCTGCAGCTTTAAAAGATGGGGTGACATTCTCCAATAGCCAAATGCAATCCAGGTCTCCCAGAGCTGGCTGAACAGAGGCGGGGGCGCCTGGAGAGAGAGGCAGCCATGAGGGTGTCCAGGCACCCCTGCCTAGAGCTGGTCTCCTCCACCCAGAGCGCCCCCACCCACACTGCTCCGAATGCTTAGGGGGACTCATCCAGTTAAGCCTTCCAAAAGGTCTGTAAGGGGTGCCGTCGTCATCCCTATTGACTGAGGCACAGACAGGTTCAGTAACCTGCCCAAGGTCACACAGCTTGTAAAGGGCAGAGCAGGAACCGTCACGCATTTGTGCCTTCAACTCAGGCTCCCCTGAAATGCCAAGCTCTGGGTGGAAGTTAAACATAAAAACCAATGTAATCAAGGCCCCCATCCTTGAGGGGTTGCATTCTGCTGGAGTGAAATTTCTGGATCTGCCATGTTTAAGCAGAGGAGGGGGTCACAGGTAGAAATGCTCCTCCCGCCCCACCCCTGCAAGTGCCTAGGCAAAACCCTCCCAGACATGTGTGAAGGCCCCTGTGACCTGGACACAGGGTCAGCGAAGAAAATCTGCACAGGCCGGGCGAGGTGGCTCACGTCTGTAATCCCAGCAGTATGGGAGGCCGAGGTGGGTGGATCACTTGAGGTCAAGAGTTTGAGACCAACTTGGGCAACATGGAGAAACCCTGACTCTACAAAAAACACAAAAATTAGCTGGGCACGGTGGCCCCAGCTACTTGGGAGGCTGAGACAGGAGGATCACTTGAACCCAGGAAGTGGAGGTTGCGGTGAGCCAAGATCACACCACTGCACTCCAGCCTGGGCAACAGAGACTCCATCTCAAAAAAAAAAAAAAAAAAAGAAGAAGAAGAAGAAGAAAGAACAAAGAAGAAGAAAAGAAAAGAAAAAAAGAAAAATCTGCACAGAAAAGCTCTTCCTTACGCAGTGCTCTTCCCACTAGCTCTGTACTGACCTGGGGGGTGCCCCTGGCCGCAGGTGCTACTTAGCCTTAAACATGAATTAAAATTAAATACAACAACAGCATCCAGTCCTCATTGCTCCAGTCATATTCTGAGCACTCCATAGCCACACGTGGCTGGAGGTTCCCGATTTGGACATCATAGATCTAGAACATTCCATCAGTGTAGACTGTTCCAGCAGACAGCGCTACTCTGGAAAGTCGGCTCCAGGGACACAGGATTTTTGTCTTTTGTTGGTGATGAATTCCCAGCACCCAGAACGGTCCCTGGCTATCCATTTATGGAATGAATGAAGAAATGAAACGCCTCTTCTGCAAAAAACAACGGTTGATTTTGGGCGGAGTCCCAGTGAGGTCCGGACCCGGAGTGGCTGGTCTGCCTGCAGCCAGGAGCCCCCAGCCCCTGCAGCTCATGCCCATCTCAGGGCCAGAGGGGAGGCTGGTCTTGCCACAGGGGGCACTGCCGACAGCCAGGTGACCACCTCCAGGACCCCTCCCCAGCACCCCCGAGCCAGCAAGGCTGTGAGGAACAAAAGCTTGGCTGTTTGCAAAAAACCAGTTGCCACCCAAGGCTCCACCCGCATTTGGGAGTCAGGGAAGAAAAGTTAGGGCCACCGGGCTCCCCAATTTCCCTTCTCTTGGCCCAAACTAACCAGCCTCGTCTCCCCACTTTCTGAGTTCGGGCCCTTAGTTCTAACGCGGGCTGGGGGTGACAGGGTAGCAACTGGAGAGGAAACTACAGTTAAACAATTCAACTCCTGGGTACCTCCAGAGGCCCTGGAAATAAATCAGGAGTGCCCGATAGAGGCCCCTACCCCTCAACCCCAGGGTCAGGCGCTGTTCTCTGGATCCGATGAAAGCTGTGGACCTTCTGCTAGGATTACAGGGAAGGCTCCCAATTTTGCCACCAATGTCAGGGGGTCTGTAAGTCCTGATGGCCTCTGCCCTAGCATCTCTTCCCACACGAACAAGAGTAAGGCGGAAAGGGCAGGGTGGCCCTTGGGACACAGGCGCCTCAAATGCCCTGTGCCCTGCTCCCCAGGAGGGCACAAAACTGGGCTGTCCCTGGTTCAGCTCTGAGAGCATGTCTAGTCCCCCCCACCGCATGCCAGCAGCGAGCATGGCCCAAGCTTCATCCCAGGGTTTCTCGGCTAGCCCTGGGGAAAACAGGGTTCCCATTTTACAGGATGGAAAAGCGGGGTCGCAAGAGGCAGAGTGAGCTATGGAGGGTGGCAGAGCCGAATGGTGGTGCAGCGTGGCCGGGAGGGAGCCCGACACCCACTTCTCCCACAAAGAGCCCGCCACACATGCTCTGCACACACTCCATCCTTCCTCCACAGACACACACTCACACACACATGCTCTCACACACGTTCACATATCACACATGCTCAATCACACACACTCACACTCATTCACATGCGGGCTCACGCGTTCACACATGCAATGTCACACAAGCTCACACAACCACACACACTCACAATCATTCACACACGGACCCACACATTCATGCATGCAATGTCACACATGCTCAATCACACACGCTCACACTCATTCACACGCGGGCCCACGCATTCACACATGCAATGTCACACATGCTCAATCACACATGCTCACACTCATTCACATGCAGGCCCACGCATTCACGCACGCAATGTCACACAATCACACGTGCACATTCAGTGACATACACAATGTCACATTCACATTCACATGCTCACAATCACAGGGTCATGATCACACACGTTCAATCGCACACATGTTCACACAATCACATGCCTCACACACCTTCACAATCACATACATTCAAACACACGTTCAGTCACACATTCACACTCATGTCTCACACATTCACACAAGCCAATCTCACATTCACACATGCGTTCACACTCCACGTGCTCACTCTCACATTCACACAATGTCACACACGTTCACATTCATGCTTAATCACAGGTTCACACCACATTCACACAATCATACATTCACACACATCTCCATCACATGTTCACATTATCTCACACATGTTCACACACGTTCACACATATTCACACTCCCATTCACACATTCATACGTTCACAATGTCACACACGTTCACACATGTTCAGTCATCCACATTCACACAATGTCACATTCACACGTTCACACACACATATACTCACAATGTCTCATGTTCACATTCCATACAGTCATACATTTGCACAAGTCACACATATGCGTTCACTGCCATTCACACATATTCGCATGCACACACACATGGGGTCACACATGCTCACGCACGATGCTTCATAAATGTTATTGGAGAGCTGATAAACAAATACCAGGGACACCCCACCTTCCGGAGATGCCAGGGAAACAACCCACCAGGTTCCTGCCATGACTCCTCTGGAGTTCTTCCAAAAGTGCCCAGCCTCCACCCGCTCCATGTCAAGGCTCCCACCCAGCCCAGGCCCTGCCCAGCCAGCATCCAGGCTCTGCCCAGCATCCAGGGCTCTCAGGTCCACAGCCCTCTCCACCTGCGTGCGCAGCTGAGAAACAGGGCCCTACCCGACCTAGAAGCCCCCCAAGCCCTCCCCACCCCAGCAGGGGCTCAAATGGCATCCTGAGTCTCCCATGCCCCAGGCGGGAGATCTGGGGTACAGAGTGGTTGCCAACACTCCTTTCAGCTCCTGCTAGGACGTGGGTGGGGGTGGGACCTGAAAAGTCCCCAGCTGGGCAGAGAGGAGGGAGAGAGGGAGAGAGGGAGGGTGGGTGGGGAGAGGCGGGTACAAGGGGATCCCGGGAAGGGGAGGATTTGGGGGCCTGGAAGTCAGGACAGCCCATAGCCCTCCTGGCATGCAGGAGTGTACCCCACCCTCAGATGTCTGTGTGTGTGTGAGAGTATATGTGTGAACATGTGAGTGTGAA
This sequence comes from Macaca mulatta, assembly GCF_049350105.2. Taxonomy (NCBI): domain Eukaryota; kingdom Metazoa; phylum Chordata; class Mammalia; order Primates; family Cercopithecidae; genus Macaca; species Macaca mulatta. The sequence goes on along the minus strand of NC_133425.1, from coordinate 80,981,861 downwards.
CGCGTGTGAGTGTGAATGTGTGAGTGTGAACATGTGAAAGTCCCTGGGGGGACTCTCATTCCCCCAGAGCTGTGCTCATGGCTGCCCCTCAGGGCCGCAGGTACAGAGGCCGAGGGGTCGTTCGGGAGGCAGCGGACCTCAGGTGCTTATCTGGGCTGTCCCCAGCCCTCCCAGCCTCCCCTGGGCCCCCTGACAAAGGCCGTCCTCCCTCCAGGAAAGTGCTCCTTGTTAATAACGGCCACGGCAGATTTCGCCGCCTGCCTGAGTTGATAGGAGATTTATGCAGCCCGCCAAGTTGGGAAATACAGAAATATTCCTGATAATACTTCTTGTCCCAGCAAAGGTCACAGACAGGGCCTATCAATCCCGAGAAATAAAGAAGCCCCCGGTTTTGCTTGTTCTCTGGCGAGGCAGGAGAAGAGCCCTTTCTTTAATCGCCTCATTTGGAGCACTGGCCGGGGTTGTATGTCATCCGAATTACAGATTCAGCATTAATTGACCAGATGTGGGGGGCTCTTTCAGGGCCCTTGAGGATCATAAAGCCGTTCCCACACTGGTAATTAGCAGCCTAGCAGGCCCAGGCTGGGACACGGGCCCCCCAAGGCCCGCAGCGGGGACGGGGGGGCCAGCCAGCCAGCGAGCATGTGCTGCCTCTCTCAAGGCCCAGGGACCCCCTCAAGAGCAGCCAGGCTGGTGGCCGATGCCACATAGGGGATACTGTGTTCTGGGAAGCTGGTGGCAGCCAGCAGTGGGTGCATTCCTTGGCTGACCCTGTCCTGTCCTCCTGGTGGGGAATCGAGCGAGATGCAAGAAGCCAGCTGGGGAAGGGGGGTCACTCCAGTGAAGTGAAGCTGGCAAGGACACCACTGCCCACCACCAAAGGGGTGGGTGCAGCAGTGAATTCCCTGGCTTCTGCAAAGAGGGGGACGAAGAGGCACTGCCTCCTCTGTAGAGAGGCGGGGGACAGGGACAGCCAGGTGACCAATTACGATGACAGAGGGCATCCACAGGGGTGACATTACATTTAACAACCAGCCCAGCAAAGCAGGGGCTGAAGCAAGGTGGTGCCTGCCTGTCCTGCAAAACCTTAACTCTTTCACTGCCCAGACATGGGAAGTGCAGGGGGAGGGGGCTCAAGGGTCCGGGAAAGCTTGGGGGTAGCGGCGAGGAAGAGCCTCTTTGCCAACCAGCACGAAAGTCCTGCAACATTCTATCCACCAACCCAGACTAAGTATCCCAGCCCTCTAGCACTGGCTCCCTGAGGAACAGCTGGGGCAGGAGAGGGTTCTCGGTGGCAGAACCTTCCTGGAGGTCATCGCAACTCATACTCCGGCCTCTGCTCAGTGACTAGTGATGGAGCAAAACCAACAGGGGGCCTGGGCTGAGCTGAGAAGCCCCCACCTCGCCCAGGATCATACCTGGGCTGAAGGTGTGAAGCCCCCGATACGTCCCCAGGAGCCCAGCAGGTATGCGGTGCCCCTCGCCCTCCCCCTCTGGAGCCTGACCACCCAGAGCCTCACATGCACACCGCCGCGATCAGTTCTGCTGTGATGTGTTTTATGAACATGCAGATGGCATGGCCAGGGCCAGGGGGAAGGTTTTACCTTGGGATAAGAAATTAACACTGGCAAATAGCAAATTTACTGCATGTATTTTCATTTTCCTAATACCAGCACCATCTGCTAGCAATTGGGGCTCCACATCGCCGTTTTCCCCTTTATTTCTCCCGGCCGCTCTTTCCTGTTTTCATGTTCCATGGCCGGGCCCTCCAGACACTGCTGGGGGTGGGGTTTCGTCCTCAGACCAGAGCACCCACACTGGGACCAGCACCCTGCACCCTCCCGCCGAGGCCCACCCTACTTCTGTCTCCTCCAGGCAACAAGAGACGGAGGTGCCCCCACCACACACACAATTCTGAGCCTTAGAGGGATGATGTGAGCCTGGCGAGGAACAGCCTTTAACCAACCCTCACTCTCAACCGTGATAGTGCAATCAAAACAGCTCCATCCAGCCCCCTGGCAGCTGTGGGCACTTATTCCTCGCGTGCTGCATGCTGGAATTATTTAAAATAAGAAAGTTAGCTACTGTGCCTTCTGCACTGAGCTCGCCTGGGCTGGGGGAGTAGGGAGGGGTTTCAGGGGGGCCTGGGGGCACGGAGGAGAGCCGACCAGGCTCCGGGGTTTCCTGCAGCCCAGGAGAAAGGGGCCCTCCATCCCGGGGCTCTCACACGGCTGCTCTCAGAGCTGGGAAGGGTGATACTTTCCACGTGGGAAGCCATGGGGCAGGGCAGTTGGGGGGCATGGGGGCCGGCGTCAGGCCTGTGAGCACGTTGTACGAGCAGCTGCGACTCTTGGCCATGCGGCCTGGCAGTGGGACAGCTGGTGTGGCCCGGCTCCCGGGAGGGACTGGATCCATCCTGGGAGCCCCTGGAAGAACAAACATACCAGGGCCGAGGGATGATGACGCTCATGAAACAGCCTTCAGGCTGAGCCCATGGGAAGGCCAGATCGGAGAGATGGGGCTGGAGAAGAGGGGCTGCCTCTAGATCCCAGCACTCGGGAACCTCACAGACAAAGGCATCCAGGCCAGGGCTCCGCTGTCTGAAGCAACACTTATGTCATGGGCTGAACTGTGTCCCCCAAATTCTTACGCTGAAGTCCTAACCCCCAGTGCCACAGACTGTGTCCTTATTTGGAAATTGCAGATGTAATTAATTAGTTCAGATGAAGTCACATCGGGGTAGGGTGGGCCTGAACCCAATGACTGGAGCCCTTCTAACAAGGGGAAATGCAGACACAGAGACAGATGCAGATAGCAGAAAGATGATGCAAAGAGACGCAGTGAATGGACGGCCAAGTCGGGGAGAGAGGCCTGCCTGGACCAGACCCTTCCCTCCCAGCCCTCAGAGGGAGCCAGCCTTGGGGTGAACCTGCACCTCCCACCAAGATGTAGGCTCTTCTATTACCCCCATTTACAAGTCAGGGAACTGAGGCACAGAAAGGTTGAGTAACTTGCCCAAAGTCACACAGCTAACAATTTTCAGAGGCAGGAAGTGACTCTAGGCAGGCTGGCTCCAAGTCCACACTCCTCACACGGGTCCCAGGTCACACCCTGCAGCCAAAGGAAGTATATGTGGATCAGACACTTAAGACACTGGCTGGGAAGCTCTGAGTGGAATGATGCTCATGTCATCGCCATCTGCTCTACAACAAGGAAACTGAGGCCCAGAGAAGGGAGGGCACTTGCCCACGGCCATGCGGGAAGAGTGCCAGAACCAGGATGGGCCCCTTGGGTCCGGCAGCAGACTGCAGTGATAGGAGGGGTCTAGACTTGGGCTGGGACAGGGCAGGAAAGTCTCCCTCCCTCCTCCCCACATGGAGACCCAGCTGGGCAGAGACACCACAAAAGCAGCCATGTGCCAAAGCCAGCGTTTGGAGAAACTGTGGGTGACACAGAGAAGAGTCCTGCTGTCCTGGGCATACTCCATGGGGTCTCATGGCACGGGCCTCCAAGCTCAGGGGTCACGTCTGGGCACCCTGAAAATGCCGTCTTGGCTGCCATACTGAAGAACTACCAAAAAGGGAAGAGAGAAGGAAAGCCCCCGGGCAGACTGGCCCTTTTGGAACCCTGGCATGAGGGCAGGGCTTGGAGCCATTCTGGATGGGCCTCTGGTCCCTGGAACCCTTGGGGACCAATGGGTAGAAGTCTCTGGACCCCAAGACGCTGGTGACACACAACGGGGCAGGCAGGGCTGCGGCAGGGGTTCCCGGCGGGGCAGGCAGGGCTGTGGCAGGGGCTCCCGGCAGGGCAGGCAGGGCTGCACAGGGGCAGGCAGGGCTGTGGCAGGGGCTCCCGGCGGGGCAGGCAGGGCTGCGCAGGGGCAGGCAGGGCTGTGGCAGGGGTTCCCGCGGGCCAGCACATTTTTATTGTCCCATCGTCTGTGGCCTCGCCGGAGACAACAGCAGGTGGAAAGCGGCAAACGGCTCAGCAGCTGATCACGCCTTTTTTTTCACCTTTTAGAAAATGTCCTCGCAACTTTTCTTTCCCATCAGTGAAAGCTCCCACCCCATACACTGGATCTGGCCTTGGAAGATGAGGTCTTTGGACTTCCCTGGCCATCTCTGGCGCATCCCATCACCGTGACAACCCGGGCCACGTGGCCCCACGGTTTGCCTCCTTGGAGGTTGTGGATGGGGCTGGAGGGGTAGGGGAAGGAGTGCAGGGGGCGAGGGTCTTGGCAGCCTCCACCTTGGCACGCGTTTCCATCCTGCAGAGCCGCCCCCACACCCTGCTCAACCGCGCTGCTCCCACCAACTTTTCCGGCCAGAGGGAAGCCAATGCACGAGATTAGAGGATAAAATTTATTTGAAAGAATTTTATCGTTCAGCCCAATGATGGTTTTAAATATTAAAAAGGCATAAAACGGAGGGGGAACGGAAAAGCAGTACCAAGTACCAGCCTCGGATGGCTTTCGCCAAATAACGCTGCCATCTGAGAAAGAACGTGTGCGGGGAGAGGAAAGGGTGGGGGAAACTGCTCCACCTCCCCGATCCTACTGCTTCTCAGGCGTTTTCAAAGCAGCATCCCGGATCTCCCAAACCTTACGGAGACAGGTAATACATTCATTATTGATGGATCAGTACCCGGAGAGTGTAAATTACTGAAACAAACACGGCATAATTAGGGCATTAGAGGCAGCGTGGAGGGAAGGCGGGGTGTGCTACGCTTGGCTGTGGCTTTCATCTTTGCAGGTGTTCATCTTGATGGTAGCCAGCATCCCAGCCTGCCTACCATATGCACATCCCAGCTAGCCAGTTCTCAGCTGGGAGGCCCACTGGGAACTCCCTCCTGCCCAAAAAGAGGGGAGCCAGGGGCCCCGAACCAGCCTGGCATCTTGGGGAACACGCAGAGGGGGAGAAAGCAGGTCTCCACACAGACAGGGGCCCACGCACCGGCACGCAGGCACACAAAGACCCAAGGCCAGTCTGCGGGCTGTGCAGCTGGCGAGCCTGTGTCCCCGTCCCCATGCGTGCCCTCAGGATTTCATGACAAGAATGAAACTGATCAGGCAGCCTCCAGCTCCATAATTAGGGCCAATTGAAGGAGACAAAGAAATCTATGGAGATCACAGTGGGAAGTGGTAGTGATGAACGCTGGCTTTGAAACAGCGTTTTGTACTCACTGGACCATCACTGTCTTTACATAAAAGCTGCCTGCCTCCTTTCCCTCGCTCCCCTCCCTGGGAGCAGAGGCCGCCGGGGAGGCAGGCTCCAGACAGCCCCTCCACCAATTGCCTTTTCTGGGTCAGGCCTCATTTCTTGTGGCACGACAGGAGGAGGATGGGGGGCGGGTGAGGCCTCCTCTTTTGTTTTTTTGTGTTTTGGCAGTGGGAAAAGACAAAAGGCAGGCATGAAAAGCCCCCGCTCTCACATGCATCTGAGTATGGGGGGCTACAGGAAGGTGACTCACTCACTGGCACGCTGGGAGAGCACAGGGCCCGTGTGTGAGTTTGCGTGCGAATGTGTGAGCATGTGTGAGTTCTTGCGTGTGTGACTTCAGGCGTGCATGTGTATGTGTGTATGTGTGTGTTGGAATGGGGGGGTCCTGGAAGGGCCAAGAGCCTTGGAATCTGAGGAGTCTGAAGCCCATTCTTGATATTGCTTTACTTTCCAAAAAGTTATGACAACAAAACCATCCTGGGGCCCAGACCCAGAAGCCGTCAGCTATGGAGGACCCTGGAAGCAGGCAGAGAAAGGTGAGTTTGAGGGGACAAGGCCAGGGGCTGCTGGCAGAGCTGCAGGGCACAGGGCACACATGGCAAGGGCTGCCTGGACAGACGGCTCACTCCCTGGGGATTCTAGGAGACCCCAACTGAGAATCGCTGCACGTCCTGCCTTGTTATCCTTGGAATCGGGGACACAGGGGTAGAATCAAAGACTGGGCCAGCATGTCCTGCTGTCCTCTAGAATTCCAGCGGGAGACCCCCAGACACCAACCCCGCAGGAAGGTGGCCCCTGGAGAGCTGGGGCCGCACCCTGCGGGGAGAAATGAGTGGCTCCAGGAAGCCACCCTGGCTGGCATCCCCGAGACTGTGCCAGCTTGCTCAAGCACGCATGTGTGGCTTCCCTCCCCGTGCCCACAGTAATCCTCCGACTTTACAGCAAATTATTAAAACTCACTTATATTTAATCTGCCTTCTGGAATTAATTGAATTTTTACGCTCAGCAAATGCCACAGTTTGTGCTGCCTCCCGATCGCTGGCTCGGAACAGCTAAATGACAAGGCGGCCGACCAACCGCAGGCTGTGCAGACGGGCTCTGGGGGGTGAAAAGGCATTAAGAGGCGAGGGGGGTGTTGTGCAGGATGGCCCTGTCCCCACCCCAACGCCCTGAACCGTGGAGAAGAGAAGCTCAATTTATCAACACAGGGAGGACTGAGCTCCAGGCGCCTCAGGCGGCTGCGTGAGGGGCACTGGGTGTCAGCTCTGGGGATGCCACCAGTGCTGACTGAGGACCACCAGAGGGAGGAGCCACCCAGGAAGCAAGCCAGGCAGGGCTCCTCCCCTTGCCAAGGAGGGTCCTCCCAGGGGATGTCGGGTCCAAGGAAGCTTCACCCTTTCCCCCAAGTGACCGGGCTCTGGCCAGTCCCCCAAAAGACCCCAAGAACTCCATTTCCTGCACTCAGCATTCCCAGGAACCCAGCACACGGGGGCTTCCCCATCCCCCCTGAACCACGGCCAGCTTCTGCAGTGGAGTTCCACCCGAAGGCGAAGGCACGGAGGATCCAAGGTCACACTGAATACTGGCACACTCCCTTCTCGCCGAGACACATTAATCCAGGGGGTGCAGACACCTCGGGGGAGGAGGGGCAATGTTTTCAGAGCCCCGTTCGGGTGCGAAGTGAATCCTCTTACATTTGCCAGGTTTGGAGTTTTCAGTGAGATGACACCAGGGTGCCTGTGGAAGTGGCTGTGTCTCCTCTTGCCTCCTTCCCCACCCAGTTCCACCCCAGGAGCCCAGGGATGGAGACCCAGGAGACGGATCCCACAAAAGCCAGCACCCACTCCACCCCAGGTAGCTGGCGGTATCTGCCTCTTCAATCTGACTGCTCATCCACTTGGGGTGGGGAGCTTTGAAAAATGCAGACTCCCAGGCCCCACCCCAGATCCTCTGGCTAGGATTTGCTGGGTGGTAGAAAGCTGGGGAAACGTGTATTTTCTAAAACCCCAGGAGATTTGGATGCAGCCAGCGGGGGCCAGGAACCTCAGCATGGGAAGCTACAGCCCTGGGTATAGACTCCATCCGCTCGTGCCTGATGCGGCCCTCCTCTCAAGGAAGGGCGAGCTCACTGAAGGGGACAGGTCATAGGTCAGCCCAATTCACCCTGAGCACAGAAATGCACACTGCATTTAGGATGGTCGGATTGCTGGACCAAGCCTGTCTCTCTGTCCCCTGCACACATATGCAGATGTGCGCACACAGACGCATGACGAGCTTCTACGGAAGAGGAGAGCGGTAGGACCAGGCTCTCCAGGGTCCTGCCTTGGGGTCTCTCCCCACAACTGTGGCATAAACCTCTCTCCAGAAACAGAGAGCCTAATAACCCCTCTCAGCTCCCCAAAATCCGAATCCTAAAAGGCTCTCCCCAGGGTTCATCTGGCTTCAGCAGAGACCCTTCCCACCCAAGCCAGAGCCCGGCATTCTCAGTTGCCAGGGACACTGTGCAGTATGGCCCCCAGCAACCTGGAGACATCAAGGTTCCACCTCCCTGCTTCCAAGCTGCCAACCTGCCCCATTTCCTGGGCAGTGGGTAAGGGGCAAGGGGGATGGGGGCAGAAACAGATCCTCCCCCTCTCTTGGGGCTTCCTTCACCAGGCCCCTCCCAACGGAAGCTCCCTTCTGAAGAGGCTGGAGAGCTGCTGCGCGGAGAGGAGCCCATGTGGGACCCCCACAACACACACAGGTTGATCACCTCGCCAAATCCTTAGTAAAACCATCCCTGTTCAAAGGCAAAATCAGCCAACCACCAGTGTTCCTCTGACCTAATGCCCAGCAGGACAAGAGCTCAATGCCTGGATGTCACCTCCAGGGCCTCAGCAACTATGCACTTCTGCTCAGGCTGCCAAACAAAACACCCTAGACTTCGTGGCTTAAACACAGAAATTTATTTTCTCATAGTTCTTAAGACTAGAAGGCCAAGATCAAGGTGCCGTCAGGATTGATTTCTATGGAGGGCTCCCTTCTTGTGCTTCTTGAGCTCATGTGGTGGAGACAGCGCGCTCCCCGAGGTCTCCTGTGAGGACACTAATCCTAGCAGAGCAGGGGCCCACCCTGAGGACCTCACCTAACCATAACTATTTCCTTAGAGGCTCCATCTCCAAATACAGCCGCCCTGAGGGTCGGGGCTTCCACATCTGAATTTGGGGGAGCACAAATATTCAGCCTGTGACGGGGACCCCAACAGATGTCAGCCACCACACCCAGGCCTTGTGACCCAACAGGAGGCTGCAGTGTCCCTGCGCATCGCTGGGGCATGTCTAAACCGGTCCCTCTGGATGACAGCAGGGGTCTGAGAGGCTCAATGGCAGGAAGGAGCCCAGTTCAGTGGGGAGGCAGAGAGCACACAGCCTCCCTCCTTGGCAGGGGTTCGGATGCTGCCCAGCTTTCAGGGCTCACGGGCTGCTGCCCAAGGCCTCCCACTTCTCCAGGAAGGGCCCTCCCTTCCTCTCTCCCTCTCTGAACTCACCCCTTCTCCCTCTCCCCACACGCTTTTCCACTGTGAGACTGGAACATCATCAGGACAACCCAAAACCTCCTCGTCCCCTGCAAGACTCAGCAAACATCCACAGAGTGAATGTTCCAAGCAACATAGTCCAGGAGCCACGTTCCAGCCACGGGGCCTCTGCACCTGCTGTTCTCTTCACGTGGCCTGCCCTTCCCCAGAAAGAGGGAAGAGGCCCTCTCTGGTTGTCCCATCGAAACTCCACCCTTCTCTCACCACTCCCAGCTGTATCCCTTCTCTGCAGCCCTAACATGCATTCCACTTTATTTGCCTTGTCTACTGTCTGCCTCCCTAACTAATGAGTCGGTTCCAGAGGTTCCAGGATTTTTGTCTTTTTAGTTTAGCTCTGGTTCTCCAGGGCCTTAGTGACTAGTGTGCAGTGCCTAGCAGCCGGTAGATGCTCCATAAATGCTTGCTGATTGACTGGGATGAACTCCCGTCCATGGAGCTATTTCAAGCCAAACCTAAATGATCTTTCAGGGCTAGTTCTAACCTAAGACTTGGTAGTTCCATGACTCTCTTCCTGGCCCAGACCAAAAAGGAACTTTCAGCAGGAACCCCAGACTGGCATCTGAGATGGGGCTCCTTGGAGGACTCTGACTAGGAAGAGAGATGGGAGGCCGCGCCGAAAACACAAGCCCTTCGTGGGTCTCCCAAGTTCAGGTCTGGGGAATCCTGCAGGCCCCTCAGGAGCGACCCCGCTGGTCCTGGATCTCCAGGACGCATCCCTCTGACCTGCCTGCCCGGCCTGTGAGTCCCCACCAGCAACCACTGCAGACACAGCGCCAGGGCCAGGCCGGATTACCATACATTAAGACATAATTACTCTGCGGAAATTTACAATACAAAGCGCCCTCCCCAAGTTGGCTTCAGAAGGATTCCAAGGATACAAAGCCCTGCTGTGTCTGCCACCGACCCAAGCTGGCCCCAGCCAGAATTTCAAAAGAAGTGGGTGGGTTAGTTTTTGGAAAAGCCCCATTCTACCCTCCAGGCAGAAGCGCCGCCCCAAGGGTAGGGACCTCTGATACCCCCAAGCCCCACCCAGAGGGGAAGGTCCCCTCCATCCCCACCAGCCTTACTCCTAAACTACGGGTTCCCCCAAGTCCAGAAGCTCCAAGCTGACACCACCAAGGTCACCCCACTTCTCTCAAGTTCTCTCTTTTTAGACTATTTAGGCCTAAGGGCAGAAAGAACCTCAAATCCCAAAATACTAGCTTTTGACCTGCAGTGAGGTGTGGCAGCCCACTGACATTGATTGAGCATCTGCTGTATGCCTGGTACTGTGTCAGCATTACGATGCCACAGAGAACAAGACAAACCAGATCGCTCTGCTGGGGGGGAGCTTACAGTCCAGTTGAGGAGGCGCAGTAAGATGCTAAAAACAAAACAAACAAACAAAAAAAAACAGTGCAGGGTGGGTGAGTGACCTGGGTGCACGGTGGCCAGAGAGCCTCAGAGGTGGCAGCCGAGCAAAGGCCTGAATGAACAAGACCAGCCTGTGCAAAGGCCCTGAGGTGGAACCATGAGTGGTGAGGGGGAGCGGGGTCAGAGCACAGGAGCGCTGCAGAGAATGCGGGCTTTTATTCTAAAGAGGGTTTCCAGCAGGGAAGCTGCCTGATTCAGGGGACACTTGGCCTGCTGTTCTGTTAGAATCCTACATCGGGAAAGGGAGGGCCACGCGTGTGAGGGGCGGGGGAGAAGCTCTCTGAGCCTTAGCTGCCCCATCTGTGAAATGGGAACCAGCCCCTGCCAACAGAAAGACTAAAGGCCCAGTGACTTGTGCCTCTGTTGTTTGGGAAGCCCAGGCACTTGGAGCCTGGAGTTCGGGACAGGCTGCCACCGTTATCCATGGCATTCAGGTGAAAACACTGATGAAGGGGTTATTTATCCCTCCGGCCATAAAACTGTGCTGTGTCCCCAGCTGCACAGCAAGCAGCTGTCCTGGTGCCGCCCTCCCAGGTGTCAGCGCACAATATCTGGGGTGGCTCAGGCGGTCCTGGGGAGAGGCCCTGCCAATCACCTCCAGCCTGCTGGGTGCCAGCCAGAGCGGAGAGCTGGGAGGGGCCGGCACTCAACGGAAGAACTGCAGGCCTTTCAGCAGCCTCCCTGCAGGAGAACAAAGGCCAAAGCCTCCCAACACCAGGTGGCTGACAGCAAAGAAAGAGGCTCAGAGAGGGGAAGGAACTTGCCTAGAGCCACACAGCACGTGGCAGCAAGCCAGACTCTGCAAAGGCACGGCTGTTGGGCATCAGAACCTGCACTGCTGACTGGCTTGGAAGGCTCAGCTCAACGGGGAAATGCAAAGTGCTGGAGCCCCTAGAGGACTGGGATGGAAAAGCGGAAACCTGGAACCCAGGCCTTTATCTGCCCTGCTGGGGTGGGGGACCTGGGCTTCTTCCTACAACTCCTGGGCAAGGGTAGAAAGAAACATCAGTTCCTGAGTCAAGGGTAGAGCCAGGCCACCCCTTCCTAGGATGAGTGATCAGGACCTGCCAGGTGACCCTTGACCTCTGTGCCACACTCACACCCTGGGCAGGTGATTGTGCCTCTCTGGGGCTCAGCCCCTGCTCTGTGAAAGGGGGATAATCTCAGCAATGCCTCCTGGGCTAGTGCGAAGGAGAAATGAGCCCATGCAGGTACTGCATACAGTAGGCGCTCAATAAGCTTCAGCTCTGGCCAGCCCAGGATGGAACACTCTTTGGAGGTCCTCCAGCTGCTGGGTGGGGTGAGGGGGTCCTTGTCACAGCAGACCTGCCCTGGCTGGCCCTGAAGCACTTCCTCCACCACCCTTGCAGGGACAGCAAACAAAAACCAAAGTGCCCCGAATGCACACCCCACTTCCCCGAGAGGACCGCATCCTCCCTCCTCGAGGCAATCACCACTGGGCAGGCCAGGCACCTCCACTTTCTGGCACCCCAACTTCAAGGACATCAGCCACCACCTACCATGAAGAGAACTTCAGAGAAGACCTGCATCTGCCCCTGGCCGGGTGCCTGGGGACGGTCTGCTCACCTCCAGGACCTCAGCATCCTGACTGTGATAATCAAGACAGAGTCACCTAAAGCCGTCACGCAGGGCCTGCAGTCAGGGAAGGGCCTGCCTGCTCTTGTAAACCAGGCAGTGTTGCAAAACTGGGGTGGGAGAAGCTGTGAGAGCCCAGTGATGACCCAGGGTCCCTGTGTCTAATCCACAGGCTTTGCAGTGGCAAAGCATGACAGAAGCACCATGATCCCCAAGGACACACCAGGGCATCAGTTCCCAAGCAAGCCTGGAACCCAGATTTGCAAACCCAGGACATAACTGCTTTTAGTCCTTCCTGGACCACTTGGGAAGGAAAAGCATTTCTAAAACTCTACGTTGAGAATAGGTGACCCTTCAAAAAATGCCCCATTGTACCCATAACATACCCCTGCTCTTGGCAAGGCTTAGTTAGAAAGAAAGGGTCTGAGGACAACTTCCCCCTGGGAGAGCAGACAGTCAATTGGGGACTTGCTAGAGGAAGACAAGCTGCCCAGATGTCAGGTGATCCGAGCTCCAGCACCTACCCCAGGCCTCCAGCAGAGACCAATAAGGGCGTCTAGGCTCCAAAAGCGGTAGAAGGGGCAGCGTTTGGCTTCTCTTTGCTTTTAAAAACTAGCCCACGTCTATGCTCATTTCAAAGTCCTTCCTTAAGAGATAAACTATTTCTTCTTAGAGTCTGTAAAACCCATTTATTTTCAAATCCCAGTTACATCGGAGACCACGTCCCTTTAAATGTGCCTTTCCCTCTGGAATCCAAGAGACTCCGAAGCATTTGGTAATACTGTGTATTAAGGACGCGCCATAAAAATAAATTGCATTGTAAAAGTGGCCTCTTAACAGACAACCTTAGCTGCAGGGTTAAATGTCTAATTCCATACTATTACCCACAGAGATATCAGATAAATCAAAGGGCACCCGTATTCCTGGCCTTGCTCCTGTGGGCCTCTGGCCTGGCACAGAATGTGTTAAGCAGGGCCCAGGATAAGAAACCTCTTCCAGGTAATACTCCCCCATCACTGTTGTAATACCAGGAGCATCTTCAGAACCAAATGCTCCCAAAGACAGCTGTCAGACACATTAAAAAACAGGAAGAAAAAAAAAAAACAAAAAAAAAAAACGAGGCAGCATACCAAATGCCAAAATATAATGAAAATTCAACAGCTAAAACAAATATAACCATAAAAAGACTGGAATCCTAGAAAAGCGATCTCTACAATTAAGCAGTTTTCTGCTATATAGTGATAATCACCTAATTATACTATTAATGACAGTTCAACCTGCTTTGAAATAAAAGGACATTCTTCCATAACAGGATGCCAGCTGTTAGTTACAGATGTCAAACATCTTCAAAGCATTATTATTAAGGGGGAGGAAAAAAACCCTATAAAATGAACACATCCATATCCCCCACCCCGCCATGCAAAAGAAATCGCAATTAGCCATGTGCTTTTGCAGTGCCCGAGTGAAAAAATAAAGATAAAATGTGAAAGTCCAAGGAGGAGATCAGAAAAGAGGGGAGACGATAGAGAAGCCGGTCCCCCTTCCTCAGGCCCATCCACGGGGCACACAGCACCAGAGCGATGCAAGGAGGGTCTGTGTATATTTTAACGGCATCCTTAATTCCTTCCAATGAAATAATCTCCGGAACCAGGATGTTTATTCCAGAGAGCAGATCTCCCGGCAATTCCGCCAGAACTCCCCGGGTAAACACAAATCCTTGAGTGCCTCGTTTGGAAGCTGCTCGCCACAGCCAAAGCTGGGAGCACCGCAGGTCGCAGAGGTGGCTGCAACCTGCCTGCCCCGGCCCTGCGGACATATGCTCGGCCTCATTCCCTGCCAGTATTTCTTCAAACTGTGCGTGCCTTTGACATTCTGTAGCGCCAAGGTGTGATAAATATCCAACTTTGTCTTCTGACAATAGGCAGCCACATTTAATTAACTGGAGCATAAAAAGCCGGGGCGGGGGAGAGGGGGCATGGGGAGCCCGCTCCCCAGCGAGGGGATTAACCTTTGAAGCAAGCCGCTGGCAGGGCAGGGGGGCTGCCCGGCCTTGTCGGGAGGGTGCGAAGACAAGCTGGTTGAATCTAAAGAGGGGGCGCTCGGGGTTAAATCCCCTACCTGCCTGGAGCGCAGATCCCAATATAACCAGGGCAGGCTCCAGCAAGGAGCCCCCAGGGGTCCGTGATCGATGCCTGCTGCCTCCCACCCTGGCTGTAGCTGGGTGAGGAGGACGCCCGGGGGGGGCCTGAAGCACAGGAGGAGACCAGCCAAATCTCAGCAGAGCCACCAGCGGACAGGCTGTCACGGCGCTTTCCGGGGGAAAAAAAAGTCTGACGCATTCCACACCAGTGCCTTCTTGGGCTCTTGGCATCACCGCCCAGGTGTCCTCTGAAGGTTGGGCGGAGAGGCCCAGAAAGGAAGGACCTGGCTTTGGGTATCTTCTATGAGGTCACTCCCTGTAGCTTTCTGACCCTGGGGCCTCGTCGGAGGCGGAAGGGACAACTTCGCAGAGTTCAGCTACCGCTGACGCGCAGGGAGTAAACCTCGGGTTTTAATGGGGTAGCAGGCAGGCGGACTGCAGAACTCCCGAAGGGCCCAGCCGGGTGTCAGGAAGAGCCCTCCTAGTTTGGCCTCTAACTGGCTGTGTGACCCCAGGCAGGTCACTTGTCCTCTCTGGGCAGCAGACGAATAATGAACACTGGGATTTTCCCAGGCTGGCTTCTCACTGCGGAGTGGAGAAAAAGCATTCTGGGGGCCTGCTATGGAGGGTCATTTATCCAGTTTACAACTTCCACCGCCAGCCCTCAATGGCTTCCTTTCTCTCCCACAAGAGTGCTGGGCCAAGCCAGCTCTGCACCAGTTGGACGCCCTCCAAGAAAAACTCAGGCTCCGGGGGCTGCCTGTCAGGACCAGACGGGAGGCCTGGCGCCCCCGCCCGCCATGTGTGGGGAGCGGGCCTCTCCCAAGCCAGTCCCTGCGGGGGCTGAGCTCATGGGATGTCCCGCTTCTTCTCTGGCCAAAGAGACGGCACCACGTTTGCCCGAGTTCTCCTGAAATTCCCACCCAAGGAGGGTGGCAGCTGTCACCTGCCCTTCCCAGCTTTGGTCTCTTTCTATGGAATTCAGCTTTGGAGAACATTTTCTTGAGTTCCCAGGAAGTTCCCCAGAAACACATGAAGGACACTCACTCACAATAACTCTAATCTGAGGCAACTGGTGGCTGGAGGAGAAGAAATGCTTCCCCGGCCCAGATTGGTACAAGCCAGCGCACCTGCTGGCTCCCACTCTAGATGTGCCTACTGTGATGGCCAGGTGTTGCTATTAATAGCAGCAACGAAAGACATCATTCAGCTCCTTCGAGTTTCCAAATAAAATATTACTTGACACAGAAAACCAGCAGATCCCCAGGACACAGCTCCACTTCACAGCTGGGAAAACTGAGGCTCAGGAAGAGTGTCTGGCAGTTCCTCAAAAGGTTAAACAGACTTACCAGATGGTGCAGCAGTTCTGCTACGGATACATGCCCAAGAGAAATGAAAACATACAGCCACACAAAAACGTGCACGCCAATGTTCACAATAGCATTATTTGTAATAACCAAAAACTAGAAACAAGCTGAACGTCATCAACAGATGCACAGAGAAACAGAACGTGGTCTATCCAGGCCAGGACAGACGACTTGGCTATAAAAAGGAATGAAGTATTAGCCCAGCACAGTGCAGCACACCTGTAGTCCCTGCTACTCAGAAAGCAAACATGGCTTGAGCCCAGGACTTTGAGGCCAGCCTGGACAACATGGCAAGACCTCATCTCTTAAAAAAAGAAAGTAATGGGCCGGGTGTGGCGGCTCACGCCTGTAATCCCAGCACTTTGAGGCCAAGGTGGGTGGATCACCTGAGGTCAGGAGTTTAAGACCAGCCTGGCCAATATGGCAAAACCCCGTCTCTACTAAAAATACAAAAATTAGCCGGGTGTGGTGGTGTGCACCCGTAATCCCAGCTACTCGGGAGGCTGAGACAGGAAAATCTCCTGAACCCAGGAGGCGGAGGTTGCAGTAAGCAGGTATCGCACCACTGTAGTCTGGGCAACAGAGTGAGATGGAGTCTCACAAACAAGAAATAAACAAAAAAGGAATGAAGTACCGATATATGTTAACAACATATATGGATAAGCCTTGAAAACACGATGCTAATTGAAAAAAGCCAGACACAAAAGGTCATATATTGCGAGTTCATCCACATGAAATGTCCCTAACAGGGACTCTGTAGAGACAGACAGCAGACCCGTGGTTGCCAGTGCCCGGGGGAGGGAGACTGGAGAGTGACCGCCAATGGGTGTGAGGTTCTTCTGGAAGTTAAAAAAATGTTCTGGAACTAGATAGTGATGAGGGTTGCACAACTTTGGATTAAAAACCACTAAATTGTACACTTTTTTTTTTTCCAAGACAGGGTCTTAATCTGTTGCCTAGGCTAGAGTGCTGTGACATCATCGTGGATCACTGCAGCCTCCACCTCCCCACGTTCAGGTGATCCTCCCACCTCAGCCTCCTGAGTAGCTGGGACCACAAGCACA
Organism: Macaca mulatta; assembly: GCF_049350105.2. Lineage (NCBI taxonomy): Eukaryota > Metazoa > Chordata > Mammalia > Primates > Cercopithecidae > Macaca > Macaca mulatta. Next base: position 80,965,488 of record NC_133425.1, on the reverse strand, counting down.
TGACACCATGCCTGGCTAACTTTTGTAATTTTTTTTTTTTTTTTTGTAGCGATGGGGGTCTCGCTATGTTGCCCATGCTGATCTCGAACTCCTGGGCTCAAGCCACCCACCCACCTAGCCTCCCAAAGTGCTGGGATGCCAGGCGTGCACCACCATGCCAGGCTGAATTGTACACTTTCAAGGGTGACTCTCATTGTAGTGAATTACATCTCAATAATGAGAACAAAAACAACTGAGTCCGCTGAAGGTGCAAGGACAGTACAAGGAGTTGTGGCTGGGGACGATGCCACGTGCAGGCAGGACCTGGCGCTGGGGTGGGGCTCCTGCCTCTCCATCCCATTCAGCGGCTTTGTGTCCTGATCCTGGGATTGGGGGCAACTGGGAGGCTGAACAACAAAGGGGTCGGCACTGTCTCTGGAATCAGAATGTCAGGGTTCAAACCCTGGCTCCCCCTTTACTAGCTGTGTGAAGCTGTATGCCTCAGTTTCCCCGAGGGCTGATGATGGCACCACCTGCCTGACAGGGGTAGTGAGAGCTGAATGAAGCAAGTTCTACTGGGATTTCAGATGCCCCCATGAGCAGAGTCCCCCACCCCCAGCAGCAGCATTCTCTCCTAACCAAAACCTCCTCTGTCCAGTCCCACGTCTCCCGGGCTGCCGGCCCTCTGCATGTGATTCCTCCCTTGCAATGCCCTGACTTGACTGTCACAAGTTCTCCGAAGTAGGCCTCCCTTTAGGTCACAGACAAGGCCCCACACCTCTTCCAGAAAGCCCATGACGACCCCTTGGCCCCCCTTTCCCAGATGAGGTCCTGGAGCAGCAGGGGCCCCTAGGGTTGGGGAAGCCCTTGGAAACTGAGGGAGGAGAACTGGGTTCTGGAGCAGGCCCTGCTGGGTTCTGAGCAGCCCATTCCAGGCACATCATTTCCCCTGCTCTGGAAAAGAAGGCAAGGCACCTTGTGCTCACACACGGCCTGGGGGGGGTGTGTGTGTGTCGGGGGTGTGTATTGTGTGTTGTGTGCACGTGTGTGTGTGTGGTATGTGGTTGTGTGTGGCATGTAGTGTGTGTGGTTGTGTGTGTGTGTTGTGTGGTATGTGGTGTGGGTATGGTATGTGCTGTGTGTGTGTGGTGTGTGTGTGTGGTTGTGTGTTGTGTGTGGAGGGGTATGTGGTGTGTGTGGTGTGTGGTGTGTGTGGGGGTATGTGGTATGTTTGTGTGTGTGGTATGTGGTGTGTTGTGTTGTGTGTGTGTTGTGTGTGTGGTATGTGGGGTGTGTGTGGTATGTGTTGTGTGTGGTATGTGGTGTGTGGGGGGTTTGTGTGGTATGTGGTATGTGTTGTACGTGTGTGTAGTGTGTGTTGTGTGTGGTGTGTGTGTGGGGTATGTGGTGTGTGGGGGTGTGGTTGTGTGTGTGATGTGTGGTGTGTGTGTGTGGTGTATGTTGTGTATGGTATGTGGGGGTGTGTGTGATGTGTGTGGTGTGTGGTTATGTGTGTGTAGTGTGTGTGGTATGTGGGGTGTGTGTGTGTGATGTGTGTGGTATGTGGTGTGTGGGGGGTTTGTGTGGTATGTGGTATGTGTTGTGCGTGTGTGTAGTGTGTGTTGTGTGTGTGTGGTATGTGGTGTGTGGGGGTGTGGTTGTGTGTGTGATGTGTGGTGTGTGTGTGTGGTGTATGTTGTGTATGGTATGTGGGGGTGTGTGTGATGTATGTGGTGTGTGGTTATGTGTGTGTAGTGTGTGTGGTATGTGGGGGGTGTGTGTGTGATGTGTGTGGTATGTGCTGTGTGTGGGGGTGTGTATGGTATGTGATATATTGTACATGTGTGTGGTGTGTTGTGTGCGGTATGTGATATATTGTGCATGTGTGTGATGTGTTGTGTGTGGTATGTGGTGTGTGTGTGGTATGTTGTGCATGTGTGTGGTGTGTGTGTGGTATGTGGGGTGTATGTGGTGTGTGGCGGTGTGTGTGTGTCGTGTGTGTGTGCTATGTGTTGTATGTGTGCATCACTAGACACTAAGACTGATGTCCTCTAGGGTCCACCTGGTCCCCACATTCAATGCCACTTGACAATGGAAACCACTCCTTCCTTCATGAAACTGCCACTTGGCGGTTTCTGCCCCCACGCCCAACTCACTTCCCCATTTCATGGACAACCACCGTCTCTCAGATTCCAAACATGTCCCTTGCTGCCAGCTCCTCCCTGGGTCTGGCCACCCACAGGGACCCTCTGCAGCCTGAGCTCCACCATGGCCTCAGCTCCCACGCCTCTGCCTCCCTTGCTGGGGCCTCTTGCAGCCTCTGACCTGTTTCTCCTCCTCAGTCCTTCCTGTGTTTAATGGCAAAAGGTCAGTCGGTCAGGTCCCTCCTCCAGGTCCCTGTGGCCCCAAACAAAACAAAGACCTCCCCGCTGGGCTCTCGATCTCAAGAGCCTCCCCAAGAAGACCCGGGGACACTCCCAGGCCCATGCCAGTATCACTCCGAGGACTGCAGGCCCAGCCTTCCAGCTTCTGGGCTGAGGATTGGCAAGGTCCAGTGGAACTTTCTGGAACGACGGAAATGCTCTCTATCTGCACCGTCCAACTGAGCAGCCTCCAGCTGCACGTGGCTGTTGGGGGCTCAAGGCAGAGCTGCTGTGACTGGGGCACTGAAGTTTTCATTTTCTTTAATTTTGATCAGTTTAGTTTTCAGGTCTGATAGCCATGGATCTGTGCTAGTGGCCACCACATTAGGTGGTGCAAGTCCAGTGCCCTGACTACCCAATGTGAGGCCTCTGGGCCAGCAGCACTGACGCCGCCCAGGCCTTGGAAGGGTGCACATGACTCCAGGGCTCAAGGGAGGGAAGTTCCCCTGTGTCTTGTTAGAAAGGCAGAGCCTAGGGCCCCTCCCGGACCCGCGGAATCCGAACCTCCCCTTTAGCAAGATCCGGGTCACTGGAGTACACAGTACAGTTTGTGGCACGCTGAGATAAAAACCACTCTCCTCTTCACACCTCCCCCCCCCTTCCCTTTTCAAAAGCAACCAACGCTTCAGAATCTGCTTCAAGCACAACCTCCTGCAGGAAGTCCTCCCAGATCACTCCAGCCAAAAGGAAACTTTCCATCCTCCAAGCGCCTGGACTTATCTGTATCCTTCCAACCCCCAGAAACTTGGAGTCAGTGGCTTGCGGCTGAACTCCTGCCTCCTCCGGTGTCCGGCAGGGCCTTGAAGAGAAACCTGTGACAGACTTTCCATCCTCCCCCTCAGCCCCTCCAGGGCCTGGCACCAACAGGTGCTCAGGAACCGCCCTGGCAGTTGCACTTGTGAGAAGCCAACGTCTCTTTCCAAACCAGGGCAAGGAGAACAAAGTTGGTTGCGGGCTATTTGCGTTCCTATTCCTCCCACGTGGCTCACCCCACCGGTCTGACCCGCTGGCCACCTCTCTCCGAGAGCCCTAGCACCTGGGAGGTGACAGGGCCCTGAGTCAAAGGCATCAAAATCAGATGAAAAGCCAGGCAGGTGGAGTTATGGGTTTCAATAGCCAAATAAAACCGCACATGCTTTTCATGACTCTCTCTGCAGGCTGGGATCAAGTGTCACGACTCTGTCACACAGCAGGTGTCAGTTCTCGAAGTGCCTGCCAGCAGGCCACTTGTGGGAACCCCCAAAGCCCCAGAGAATCTCTGACAGAGGCGGGTCAAGGACCAGGTCTTTCCTCTCCCCACTGCACTCCGTCTCCTAAGCGCAGACCTGGCAGCCTCTCACATGCTGGGAGGCTCTGAAGACTTCCCCCAACGCCAAGATCCTCGAACATGGACACTGACCAAGTGCCAGGCCCATCCAGAACTCCGCCGCCTTGGAAGGGGCCCTCAGAACCAGCCTGTGTGCCCAGGACTCTGGCAGGCAACCTTTCATTCCATCTGGCCACTCAGCCAGCCCGAGGGCTGCTTCTCCCAAAAGCTCACTGCAAGAAGTGGTCAGTTCAGCCTGGGAACTCAGGACCGCAGTTCGTATCTTGGCTCTAACCCCGGAAGCCACCAGAAACCTCACTTTTCTCTGTCCTCCTCCGAGAAAGGCGGGGATTGAAACCCCCACCTCCACCCCCTAGGGCTCAGGCAGGAAGTGGCCTCATCTCCACAGAGGTGGGCGGTCTCCAGGGCTTGTATTACAAACGCGTCTGTCCAGGCCGAAGGCAGGTGCAAGGTCCCCCGGAGAGACCGGCAAAGCCCACACAGGCCTGATGCAGCGCAGAGGCTTTCCCCAAGGCACGCCACGGCTGCAGCGTAAACTCTTCAGTTCCTGAGAAGCAGGGAAAACACATGTAACACGAGACTGCAGTCATCCGCGCGTACCCCTGTGTGCACTGAGCTGGGGAGGCCCAAGAGTTCCTGCGCTGGAGCTTCTATCCCAGCAGGAAATACGGTGATGATGACGATCACACAGACGATAATACCAAGAGTAAGTCCGCCCTTCCTGACAGCCTGGATACCACACTAAGCTCTTGAAATGTACAAACCCTTTTAATTCTCGCAGCAGCCTCAGGAAAATGATCCTCCACATTTACCACCCGAGTAAACTGAGGCCCAGAGAGTTTCAGTCACTTGTCCACGGTCTCACACACAAGGAGTCAAGGCAGAGCAAGAATTCACATCTAACCAATTGGCCCCTGGGCCCAGGGGCTCAGCTACTAAATCAAGAGCTACAATGGTAGGTCATGGTTGTTTCCTATCTACAGAGCAGGGAGCAGCCACTCCTAACAGGAGTGAGCACTGACCGTTCCCAGAACCCTGGGCTCGGCGCCCTACACAGCAGAACAGCCTGGACAGAGGTGTGGAGAACAGGTAGAGAAGCTCAGGCTAGAGCGTTAGGCAGCGTTGGCCCTGTCGAGGAGGAAAGGATCCCAGCAGAACCATCCTGGAAAAAATGCGAACTTACTATTTCAAGTAGGCTCGAATTTGGGAGGAGGCTCTGTTGCACGCCACCCAGAAAGTGACCTTAATGACACTAACCGTGATCACACTCCAGAACCAAAGATTATCTGTTAAAGGAACCCTCATTTCCAGGGGTCCCCATCCTCTCCTAGGAGGCTCTAAGAGGGGAGCAGAGGCAGAGAAGCGGGAACTTCCGGCTCCTTCTGCACAGACATCACCCTCATCAGCAGCTCCACAGTGGGAACAGACCGCTACGAACCCAAGGTGATCCAGGGGGTCAAGAACTCTCTGACTTCTGCTCCCGTCTTGAGCTGGCCCCAGCCCAGCCCTGGTCTAGCTTCAACTTTGCTAATGAGCCATGAGTTACCAGCCCCACCTCTGGACTAAGGAACTAAGGGAGTGAACGGGGAAGGGTTTCCCAAGAGCCTCCACCCCGGGTAATAAGCCTGTATCTGGGTCACGAGGCTGGCTGCCTGCTCTAGCCACTGATCAACCCTGTGTTGAAGTCAACGATGAATATTCATGAGCCTATCCAGTTCCACACTTTCATTTCTGGCCCAAATTAATAATTTACCATGGAGTTTCATAAAAATCAGACATAGCTCATTAGTAGCTCCCCAAAAGGCACTCCCATCTTCCCACTGATCCAGTGAGGGGCTCATCTTGCCTCTGTTGACAAGAAACAACACCTTTATTTTCAGAGACAACCCTCACTGTTATGTTCAGAGGACCAGTGAACCTGAAATTGGGGGCTGCCATGACTGCAGAGGCCCACACTGGAGGCCTACCAGCCTCCCCACCAGGGCACCAAGGCCTCTGCCCACAAAGCTCCACGTCACAGGTCTTCAGGAAACTTCAGAAGCAGACCCTGGAAGAAATGCAATCTCTTTCCTTCCTCAAGGTAAGGCTACCACTATCTGGAAACACAGACTTCATAGAGGCCGTGGGTAGGTGGAGCATGTGTAGCTGATGACATTTTCCAAGAGGCAACATCAATCACGTCTCTGAAACCTCATGCCCTTCTAGAAGGGTACCATTCCCCCATTAAGGGGGGGAGGCTAGGCCAGGCACAGTGGCTCATGTCTGTAATCCTACCACTATTGGGAGGCTGGGGCAGGAGGATTACTCAAGCCCAGTAATTCAAGATCAGCCGGGGCAACATAAGAAGACTCTGTCTCTACAAAAAATTTAAAAATCAGCCAGGTGTGGTGGTGCATACGTGTGATCCCAGCTACTTGGGAGGCTGAGGCAGGAGGATCACTCGAGCCCACGAGGTAGAGGCCGCAGTGAGCTGCGATCGCACCACTGCACTCCAGTCCAAATAACAGAGCGAGACCCTGTCTCAAACAAACAAACAAAAAGAGATGAAGCCTAACTCCCCTCCAGCTGAATCTAGGCGGGCTTGTCCCTCACTTGCAACTAATAGAATGTGGTGTGGCACAGCCTTCCTTCTGAGCCTAGGCCCTAAAAGGCTGTGCAACATCCCCGTTGTGAGCTGGGACCCTGCCTTTGGAGCTCTGAGGTCACCATGTTGTGAGGAAGCTCATGCCACACTGAGGGGCCACGAGGAGGCATCTCAACATGAGAGCCCCGGCTGCAGTATGGCCAACAGCCAGCACCAACTGCCAGGCCTGAGTGAGAGGTGCCTTTAGACGACTTGGGACTCTGCACAGCAAATCACCTGGCCTCCCAGTCTTCCTAGCTGAGGTCCCAGGTGTAGCTGGGCAGAGCCAGGTTCAACCCCACCACACCCTTTCTGAATTTCCAACCCACAGCAGCTGGGAGAATAAAACGATGTTTTATGACCACACACTTGCTCATGAAGTCTTCCTTGTCCGGGTCCCCTGCAGACCCACCCACTAGCCCTCCCACCCCTGCCCCCACCCTGCAACGGCAACGGTTGGTCTGACCTGACCACCCACAGGCCGGCACCCCGCGGTGAGTGCTGTCATAAAGATGGGTTGAAATCTGCCTGTGAGTGAAACTTTCCAGGAGGGAAATTGGGCGGCGGGAGTAACACCTTGTCCCTGGGCCCTTAAGATCTAAGATAAAGGCAGTGACACTTCCGACAGTGACACAGGTTCTTGGAGTGGGTGAGAGGCCCTACGTGACCACCCCCCACCGCCCATGCAGTGGCTGGCCCTGCCTCACCTCGCCGGCCCTTCCGCTGCGGCCCCTCCGCAGCGAGTTCAATTAAGTCCCCACCATTCTCTCCTTCTCCCTTCTTTTATGTTCCCTGCCGGCCCCCCTTTCTCTTGTCAGATAACCACGGGAAACCAGCAAACGGTTGACACAGTTACCAAGACGACAGAAGTTAGGACCGGCAAGGAGGTCTGAAAGCTAATCCTAAATGAATTACAGGACAAGAATGACAGAGGTGGGGAGGGTTGGGGCCAGTTCAAAGGCCCCAGAGTCTGAGACAAGGTGCTGTCGGCCTCGGGGCACTGGCTGTGGGCCTGTCACTCGCTAAGGGTGACACTGAAGTCTTCTGGGGTTGGGGAGGTAGAAGAAGAAATCTATTACAATGAAATTCTCCACTGAAGCTGGGCTGGCCAATAGTGCCCTCCATCCACTGACTCCTGGGGCCCAGGATTCACCCAATTCGGCTTTTCTTACATGGGACACGGTGGAGAGAGGGCCAGGACGACCTCACCAGGCCGATTCCGTTTCTTCTTTACTTATTCAGAACTTGCTGCCTTGTGACCATGGTGCTGTGCATGGCCCAGGCTGGCGGACAGCCATTTCGGGAGTCTGGGCTTCTCAAAGGCCCTCCCTGCCCAGCCCACTGCCTCCCCCAGGAGTGACTTGGCCAGGTCTCCCAGGTAGGGTCCTCCTCTTCCAGGTCACTCTCAAATCCAAGACATGGACGGCATGGAGCTGGGAGCATGACAGCTGGGAGCTATCAACCCAAACGGTAATTGCAGCTCAGGGTCCTACAGCGCTTAGTCCCTCCCTTCTGCCAGTTAACTCATCGAACGCTCTCAGCAGCCCCAGGAGGCAGGCTCTGCTACTGGCCCCATTTAGCAGATGAGAAAACAGAGATCCAGAGAGGGTAAGGAACCTGCCCAGAGTCACACAGCCAGTAAGGAGCAGAGGCAGGATGGAACCCAGCACTTAGGTAGCGCTGCAGCCTCAGAAAAGCCTGCTGCCCTTGAACCCGCAGGGCCCGCCAGAAGACTGGCAAGGACACCCGGGGAACCCTCGCCGTCGGGACCCAGCTCCTCCCGGAGCATGGCCGAGACCCAGGGTCCCTCCTGCTGCTTCTCACACCTTCTCTCAGGCTTTGGCCTGGTTCAAGCACTGCTCACCCCACAGCCTGCTCTCAAATCTCCTGCTGGTCTCCAGGGTCAGGTGGAGGGGTCAGGCCTGTTCTCTCGCTCCAGTGAGCACTGGAGTCCCCAGGAGGGCTCATGAACACACACACTCCACAGGAAACAGCCTTGGCGCTCCCTGCCCCGGCTCTCTCGCCATTCCCCTTCTCCCCAGAGCTTCCCTCCAGGGACCCTTCGCCATGGGCCCCTTGCCGGTGTGGGCACTGCACGGGCATGCCACTCTTGGGGCTTCTCGGTGGCATCTCCCTGTGCCTGGCTTGCGCTCTACAGGTGTTAAACAAGCACGGGGAGTTGGTTATTTATTTATTTATTTTTTTGAGACGGAGTCTCACTCACTGTGTCACCCAGGCTGGAGTGCAGTGGTGCCATCTCGGCTCACTGCAACCTCTGCTCCTCCTGAGTAGCTGGGATTACAGGCACACGCCATCATGCCCGGCTAATTTTTTTGTATTTTTAGTAGAGACGGGGTTTCATCATGTTGGTCAGGCTGGTCTCGAACTCCTGACCTCATGATCTGCCTACCTCAGCCTCCCAAAGTGCTGGGATAACAAGCATAAGCCACCGCGCCCGGCCAAGTTGGTTGCTTTTAAGAACCCAGGTTCCCACTCACTGACAACAGAATTGAGTTCATGTGTCACTGGCTTGATGACATTCAAGACCCTCCAAGATGTGGCTCCGACCCACTCCCTGGCTTCATTCCCACACTCTACCACCCCCTGGCCACCCTCTCCCCACCCCTGAACTCTGGGCTCTGCTTCCCACCAGAAGCTGTGAAGGGCCCCGTCCGCCATACTCCCACACCCCTGGCTCTCTGAGGACAAGGACTGGGCCTCATGCATCTATCTCTCCGGCCTGCAGGGCCTGGGAGGAGCAGGCAACGGACTTGACAGGCACAGCTACCCCTTCCGCACAGGCTCCGTCTGCCTGCACACACTCCTACTATTTCTCAGTTTCTGGACAGAGCCCTGCTGCCAGACACACTCAGGACCCCATGGTGCCTCTGAAGGATGTACAGGCTTCAGAGCCCCACCCCTAGAGGGTGCTGCTGAGCAGTGGGGCAGGAGTGGTAGCCTTCCCTGCCAAGTCCCCACTGGTGAGGAATGTGGGTTTCCCCAGAGTAGAAAGGACAGCTCAAATGTCACCTCCGCTCTGTGGCCTTCTTGGATACAGCCTTCACCCCCATCTCAAACCAAACTGTTTTCCTCTGCACACCCAGAAAATTCTACACATACCTCTCAGCACCGGTACTTGTCACCCTGATTACTCAATCCATGCCCCCCACACACCACCACCACCACCACGTGGGCAGAGATGGCCCCATACCCAGCTCCCGGCACACCCGACATGAACCTAACGTGTTGAGTCTTGTAAGAACAGTTTCCCTATTTCTGTTCATCTCTCCCCACTGTGTTTGCCTCCTTCCTCCCAGCCTCACTCACCTTGGAGCTCCATACTTCCAAAGCCTGCTTTTAGTGCCACCTCCTCCAGGAAGCCTTCCTGGATTCCCTCTGCCAGGATGCTTCTAGGAGTTTCCAGAGCAATCCATCTTTGCTCAGCTCTCTGTCTGTTCCCAAAGTGACTTACAGATAAAACACAGACCTCCTTTGCTGCTCCTGCCCAGTGGACAGACGCAGTGCAGTGTCCGGCACCCACTGGTGCGGGCCCTGCCCAGCTCATGGGGGGCCTGATGGGAGGTGCTCAGGAAGGGGAGGCTTGGTCTGTGTCCTCAGAGGACAGGACTAGGTCACAGGCACGTGTTCTATGTGAAAAGCAACAACATCCTAGCTCGCCACAGTGGCACAGCCCAGTCCAATCCAGGGGCACAATCTGCCTGTGCCCAGCCTGAGGTGACCATGAGACCCCCAAATCCAGAGAAGGGAGGGACAGCCCGTCTGACCTCTGAGGTCCCTCCCAAGTCCAATGTTCCATGACTTCCTGACCCCACAGGCCATTAAGCAAGCAGCCAAATGCCCACTGGGCAGCGGTCCAGGCCTGGTCAGAGGGCGCTTCCTGTCTCACTGAGGGAGGGAGCGGAGGATGGAGCTGCCCGGATCCTTCAGGGCCTGGGCTTCCGGCAGGGCTGGGCTCCAGGACGGGGTGGGATCACGCTCTGGAGATGAGACCTGGACCTGGCTTTACCCAAACCCCGCGAGTGCCCTACTCCTGCAATCCCCCAGCCCCAGTGCCCCCTCCAGGCTTCCAGTAAAGCTGTAATTGGGGCTGAAGGCAATGACCAGCCCCAACCCCAGCTGCGGAGGGCCTGGCATGAGTGGGAAAGAGCCGGAAAAATACATTTTCCCCTAAAGACTTGTAAGAAATTCTCACTGATTTTTTTCCCTTTTACCCCAAGCTTTCACAGCACTAAATATGCCACACTTAGTAATTTTACAAGCAAACCAAACTATACATCACACGGTTTTATGTTCCTAAATTAACAAAAGGACTTTAAATCTATATGGAGCTCTTAAAAAAAAAAAAAAAAAAGGAGGATACCGCATGGATGTTTATTCCCTCGCCCCTGAACTCCCTTCTCCCCTTCGAATACAAGGCACCCCATAGCTTCAAAATTTCTGCTGAGCCTGCAGCTAGACCACCAAAGGGGGACAAGCCCAGACACGGAAAAGGATCTGCTTGGCTGAGGAGGTCCCCTAAGAGGGGATCTCACCGTCCTTCCTGAAAGGCCACGTTAGGGGCCACAGACATGATTTTCCCACAAAGAGTAAGACAGGACGCACCCGAGTCGATGGAGAGGCTGCCTCTACCACCCCAGTCTCCTCCAAAGTCTAAGGAAGAGAATTGGAAGTCAACAGGCCCTGTGAAGTCTCCCGACTGCTGCGTTCTCATCTACACAATGCCAGGGTAGACCAGGTGACTCCATCACACTTGACGTTGGTGAGAGGGAACGCCCGTGGGACCGCTCCCCCCACACATGTCCATGTCCAGCGGGAAGATGGGCAAGCGACACGGAGCACCAGGCTCGAAGCAGGAGGCCACGTCCAGACACGTCCTCCCCTTGCCAGCTCTGTCCAGGAGCTGTGTGGCTCGGACCACCTGCTGCTCCGGCCCTGCACTTTCCCCTGCGTAGAAGGACACACATTCTTGCCCCGGAATCCAGGTAATATAATGACCATTTGCTCCCAGAGTACAAAGAAACCTCTTCTGTCTCCAGAGTCAAGGATATAAGAAGAGAGTTTCCAGTGGGACTATATCAGATTCCCACCCATGGAGTAACAACAACACATTTAAGCAAGAAAAAAACCTTAATGAGAACCAAATTGGGCAGGGGGGTGGGAACCAGAACAGGCCCCTCGGAGAAGGGCTGGGCTGCAGCTGGGACAAAAGGGCCCCCGGCTTTCCCAGCCGACAGATGGAACTGTGGCGGCCTCCCCATTTCTCAGGGGTATCGGAAGATTAATTAGTGACTGCCTGGAAAGTGCTAGATGGAAGCCGAAATGCCTGTCCCCGCTGAGTTTCTGAGCTGTAAATAAGCAGCTTTCTCAATCACAACTGAAATAGCCATGTTTCCTTTTATCTGAGTCAGATCCCATTAGGCCTAACCTGCCCCCAGAGCGGGTCTTGGGTGGTTCCTGAACCACAGCTACGGTTTGCTAACGTCCCATGACAAGCCTGAGGCTACGCACAACCTCAGTCCCTGTGGGTGCCCCGTCCCCGCCTTGGCTCCGAGCACCCTGGGAGTTGGGTTCCAGCCTGACCTCACCTCCAGACACCAACCCCAACCCAGGTGGGCCTGAGCAGAGACCAGCACCCTGCCTCACACCTTGACTTTGTGGAAGCAGTTTAGATGGGTGCGAAACAGAACCCAGAGGCCTCCACATGCCGAGCTTCACTCTGGGTACCCCAGCTCTTGGCTGGAGAAGCCTCAGTCTCCTGCAAGCCCCTCCCAGGATGGTCAGAGAGGGGCCTAGGACAGGCGGGATGAGATATTTATGACTCGCTCTGGCCTCAGGGGGCAACTAGGGGCAGGGAAGTATTCCAGGGGGACCCTGAGTCCTAGAGCAACCACCAGCAGGCTTCATGGCTACGGGCCAAGCCCCAGCTCTCGCTGGGCCTCAGTTTCCTCCCTGGAGGGCCGAGGGCAGCCTTTCTGGCAGTGGACAGTGATCCTGAGGGAAGGCCAGGGTCACCCAGAGTTCAGTGTGGGGCTGGGGTGGGGTCAGCTGATGGCTGAGGAGTCAGTCCTCCCTCCAGAAACGACAGGAACCAGATAAGGGGCTGGGAGGGCGCCGCTGCCAATACCAGCGGCCAGCTCCCACTCAACACAGTCAACAAATATTTATGAAGCAGGGACTCTGGAGCCAGACTGCCCAGGATCAGCGCCTGGCTCCACCATTTACTGCACATGTGACCTCGACCTGTCTGTACCTCAGTTTCCCTGGCTGTCAAGTGGGAAAAGAGTAGCCTGACCTCCCAGAGTTGTTTTGAGGAAGCACCGTGTCTGGCATGGAATGGGAATAGTAGACAAAGCAGCCACTGCCTCTTCCTCATTAATAAATTTTTTTTTTTTTTTTTTGAGACAGGGTCTCATTCTGTCGCCCAGGCTGCAGTGCAGTGGTGGAATCACAGCTCACTGCAGCCTCAACCTCCTGTGCCCAGGTGATCCTCTCACCTCAGCCTCCTGGGTAGCTGGGTCTACAGGCATGCACCACCACGACTGACTAGTTTTTTTTGCATTTTGTGTAGAGAGGGGTTCTTCTTTTTTGAGACGGAGTCTCGCTCTGTCGCCCAGGCTGGAGTGCAGTGGCCGGATCTCAGCTCACTGCAAGCTCTGCCTCCAGGGTTTACACCATTCTCCTGCCTCAGCCTCCCAACTAGCTGGGACTACAGGCGCTCGCCACCTTGCCCGGCTAGGTTTTTTTGTATTTTTTAGTAGAGACGGGGTTTCACCGTGTTAGGCGGTGACCTTGTGATCTGCCCGTCTCAGCCTCCCAAAGTGCTGGGATTACAGGCTTGAGCCACCACGCCCGGCCGAGAGGGGTTCTTACCATGCTGCCCAGGCTGGTCTCCAGCTCCTGGGGTCAAGTGATCCACCCACCTTGGCCTCCCAAAGTGCTGGGATTACAGGTGTGAGACACCTCGCCCAGTCCTCATTATTATTATTTTTAGATTGTTATTATTGGCCTGGCACTGAGTCTGGTAAAAAGGAGACACTCAGTCTGCGCCAGCATGGGGCTAGCAGCCTGGTGGAGTTCAGGAAAGGGGGGGATCTAGGCATATGTACATACAGAGGAAGATTTGAGAAGGGACCCCTGTTTGAATTTCCCAGTTGCCCCATTTGTAGGAAGGTAGAGGCCACACCTTGTACCCTCCCACCCACCAGCCCCATCTCCTTTCACACACGCTCCTGCACCTTGCTGTCCCTACAAACAGCATCCCCTCACAGCTACCATTTCCCCCTGGCCAGTGAAGAAGCACCAAGAGGCAGACGCTACAACCATGGCAGCAAGAGGCCTGGTCCAAAGACAAGAGTTCAGGTCCCCACTAAGAAGCTCTATGACTTGGCCAGGCGCAGTGGCTCACGCCTGTAATCCCAGCACTTTGGGTGCTAAGGCAGGTGGATCACGAGGTCAAGAGATCGAGACCATCCTGGCCAACATGGTGAAACCCCATCTCTACTAAAAATACAGTAATTAGGTGGGCATGGTGGCGCACTCCCGTAGTCCCAGCTACTTGGGAGGCTGAGGCAGGACAATCGCTTGAACCCAGGAGGCAGAGGTTGCAGTGAGTGGAGACCGTGCCACTGCACTCCAGCCTGGCAACAGAGAGACTCTGTCTCATTAAAAAAAAAAAAAAAAAAAAAAAAAAAAAGCAGCAGCAGCAGCTCTGTGACTTGCTGCAAATAATTCTACCTCAATAACAATAATGACCGTGACAAAATAATAATTATTATTATTACAGTTATCGCTCGACAAGCGCTAACTTCATCCCGGGCACCATCTTCAGTGGACCTGCTCATTCTGTTTCTTGCAAGAGGGTGGGCAAACTTTCTCTGTCCAGGACCAGATAGTAACTAAAGATTTTAGGCGTGGCCAGCCCAGATGGTCTCTGCTCACAACTCAACTTGGCCATTACAATGTGAAAGCTGCCAGAGGAACAGGCGTGGCTGTGTGCCAATCAAACTTGACTTACAATGGGCCGGGCCATGGATTGCTGACCCTTGCCTTACACGGATCCTGAGGGAGATACAATTATGGATCCCATCTTACAAATGGGAAAACAGACTCAATTGAGACTATCAGTCACCCGCCCAAGGACACAGCTTGGAAGAGGCAGAGCCTGACTTCAAACCTACTGCCCAGCCTCAGTTCTCTCACCTGTCAAACAGGAGGAGCCGGTGCCTGATGCCAGCCTGACTGTGAACTGCCCCCGGGGCAATGGCTGGACAGGCGGGTTCCAGGCCCTTGCTCCCTGCAGTATCTGGGATCTGGCATCAGGCATAGAAACCAAGTCCAAGAGGCTTCAGAGCACCCCAGTGTCAGGCCTCTGTGGGGCAGGGTCTGCCTCTCATCAGAACCACAGGCCCGAAGCAAGCCAGGCTGGCTGCTGCACCTCGGCCCCCTCATTCCCAGTTCAGTGTGGCAGACAGAAGCCAGCTTCATGTCCCAGCTCTGCCACTTCCAAGCTGGGCAATTGCTCAGCCCCTGGGCCTCACTTTGCTCATCTGATAAGTGGGTGGATGGCAGCACCTATCTCAGAGAGAGGAAGTGAGAGCTACGGAGAGCCCACAAAGCATTTGTAACAGGGTCTGAGAGCACTCAAGAGGACCAGGCCAGGGCCGCGCATGTAAAGTCTGTAATCCCAGCATGTTGGGAGCCCAAGGTGGGTGGATCACCTGAGGTCAGGAGTTGGAGACAGCCTGGCCAACATGGCGAAACCCCATCTCTACTAAAAATACAAAAATTAGCTCAGCGTGGTGGCGGGTGTCTGTAATCCCAGCTACTCGGGAGGCTGAGGCAGGAGAATCTCTTGAACCTGGGAGGAAGAGGTTGCAGTGAGCCAAGATCACACCACTGCACTCCAGCCTGGGCGAAAGAGCAAGGCTCCATCTCAAAACACAAAGAGGACCAGGCCACTGCTGTTTCTATCACTCTCAATGCATTAACCCCAGCCCTGCAAAGCCACCCCCTGACCATGGTTCTTCCCAGGAAGCCCTCACCCTGAATATTACACTACGACAACAAAGTGTAAAACCCCAGTGGAGACTTTAAATACAGCAACCAAAAAAAAAACGATAATGCAGGGAAAGCCTGCACCCACCGGCTGAGATTTACTTGTGCCCCGACCCCCCCTCCCCTCACTTCTGACCTCTCTTAATCTCCCTGGGGGTCAGGACAAAAGTCATCCCTCCTGCCTACCCACTGGGGGCTTTACTCCAGCCTGGGCTGATCTTCCTTAATGGCTTTGAATTTCCCAGCCTGACACTTCCTCCTCCTCTTTCTGAGGCTCCCTGTGTAAATAGAAAATCGGTCACCTGATGAATAAATATGCACCAGCAGCCTCCAGTGGCAGGTGAAGAGGGGTGTAGATTACAAACACCTGTGCTTTGAAGACGCCCTGTACTTAAGAAGATTCATTCTTGGCACAAGCTTGTCCTGAGTGCCTCCAAGGCAGGCACAGCTGCCGGGGAGGCACAAGCTCTCTGCTTTAAGGATCTGTTACATTTTGGGTTAAAGGGCTCTAGTGACTAGTCAGCGCGACTCAGACCCAGCCCTCATTTACCTGGAATCTTCCCATGGGGGAGATGGCTCTGAGTTCCCAAAGGCTCATTCCGCCTTCGCCTTACAACCTTTATTTTACTAAGTTGGGGATTCCCGGTTCTAATTTGGATTGGATCCGCTAAGGGAAGTGCGGAGGGAGGGAAAAGCCAAGCTTGCTGTTTGTTGTTGATTTGCATTTCAGGCAGTGGAGGGGGAAAAAAAAAGAGATCAAGAATGGAATGGAAACGCTGGGAAATATTCAATATTCTTCCTATAAAAACGGCATATATACCAAGGAAAAAACATAGACCTGGTCAGTTACTGGGAACTAAAACAGACACCACAAAACTCAAAAAGAGTAAAAGTGCAGATTTTCTCCAGGAGGAGTCTTTCCTGCCCTTTTTTTTTTTTTTTTTAAAGTCAGTAGGACTCTGGTGACCCTCTCTGCCCTGCTCTATTAACTCAGTGAAAACGTTTGCCCAGGTTAGGGCAGCAAAGGCCAGATCCAAGGGAGCTGGGTCTTGTCCAGGCCCCTTCCTCCCCCACACGCTCCTCCTGGGGACTCCAGGGCGGTGTGGAAACCTCAGCAAAAGTGACAGGATCTTCTGAACAGAGAGAGAAAAAAAAACCCGAAACCGAACACCGGGCCACGTGCACCCTTCCCCAGCAAAACAATTCAGAAATAAAGCTCCAGGGCAGCGTCTTCTGCAGAATTTTATAAAAGCCTCACGATGGGAAAACTAGGAACTTCCCCTCTCCTCCCTACAGCCCCACATCACTCTCCCCACCCACACACACCCCACCTTCATTAGGTACCGTGTGTCAAAGCTCAAGGGAGATCAACTCGAAGGGAGGGAGGAAAAATAACATCAGCTCATTCCTAGAACCAGCGGTCACACGCAGCACAGCCTTCCCGACCTGCGGTCACGTGGCCCCACCTGGGGCAGGCCTGTGCGTTCCTCCTCGACCCCAGAGGGCACAGGAGTGGGGGTGCCGCCGCGAGGTGGGGGAGGGCCCTGGGGTTCACCACCAAGGGCTCCCTCGCCTGAATTCCTGGATCACCAGCTTCCATTTAGCCTACACTCAATTTTTTTTAAGGTTTATAAGTCCAAATAAGCTGAATTCAGGAGGGGCTCCCCAAACCTCCAGCTGTCAACCCCCTCCCCTCCCCTCCAGACTGAAAGCGCTACTTGCCCGGAAACAGAAAGTTACAGGGCAAGCGGCTGTCACCGCGCAGGAAGGTTAAGGAAACAGGAAGCCACGCCAAATACCCTCCTGAGCTTCCCCGGCCCCCTCCTCCGACCTCGGCGGAACAAAACCTTCCAGGGAATCCCAGGCAGGAAGGGGGGCGGCGGGGGGGGGGGGCCGGCCAGCCACGCTCGCGCAGAGACCGCGCAAGGGGGTTGGCTGGAGGGAGAGGGAAATAAGCTCTAGGATTGGGGTGGGGGGGCATGCTACCCGATCGGGGCGGCCTGCAGGAAAGTAACTTCACACTCGGCGCTTAATTCACCTTGGAAGGTTTAAGTGCCTCGGCCGCTCGCTGCGCCGCCGCGGCGGAGCCGGCTCCGGGCAGACAAAAGGAGCGAGACGCGCAACCCCCGGCGGCGGCGCGGTGGGGGCGGCGGGCCGGGTGGGCGCTCCCAGCTGCACGTAGCCGCGCACACCGCGGGCTTGACCGCCGCTGGAGGATCCGAGGCCGCGCGCGTCCGCGGGAGGGACCGGCGGACCCAATGCCCCGACCCTGGCTCGGGGGTCTGGCGGAGGGGGGTCGGGTGAGGAAGGGTCCCGGGCGCGCCGGCGCCGCGCGGGACCCGGGGAGGCGCACGGCTAGCTTACCTGGTAAGTAATACAGAGGCGGCTTCAATCCAAACATGGTTCAAATTAGAATTCCATAGTGGCCAAAGAGGGATGAAGAAGGAAAATAATATTAAAACCCAGGAATGAACAAAAAGCACCGTTCAAGCCACGGCGCTCAAAAATGTCCAAAACAATAAAATAAAGGCAGAAGAGCGATCCTGAGAGCGACGAAAAAAAAAAAAAATCAGTCTTTTTTTCCCCCCCAAGATGATCAAAAGGCTCTCTCTCCGACCAGCGCCCGGGCAATTTCGGCCACCTTGGCCCTGGCAGATCCACAATGAGGTAATTGACGACCAAGGACGGGCCGGAGCCTCCACGGCTGCCCGGGTGTCTTCGCCGCGTGTGTATTTTCTGCCTTTTGGACTTGAGATGCAAATAAAAAAAAAGGAGGGGGGAGCACGGCGGAGGGAAGCAGGCGGGGAAGAGGAGCGAGAGAAAAATAAAGGGGGGAGGTGAGGGTGATGAAATTGGGGGGTTAAGATCTTCAGGGATTACTCATTTGAAAGGAAAAGGGGGGGGAGAATAAAAAAACAGCCCCCAAGACGTGCGAGTAGCAATCTCTCCTCCATTCAGCCATTTGAATGTCAAGGGCGAGGGTCAAGAGACCTGTTTCCAACAGGGTTTCACGTTCAGAACCAGAAGGAAAAAGGAAGGGGGGGCGGCGGGAGGGGGTATCTCTTGTTGCCAAGGAGAAATCGGCTTTGTTTTGTTTCCCCTTAGCTACTGGGTGAGGAGGGGCGGGGTGGCGGGGAGAGGAGGAGGGGGCGAGCGGGAGAGGGGAGAGCAGAAAATTAATACCCAAACAGCCAAGAAGTACTGAGGGGGAGATTTCTTCTCGTAAATAAAAGAGGCGGCGATTGCAAACAAGTCTCCGGCAGGAGAAAGCAGGCCGGGGAGCCGGATCCCCTCCCCCTCTCGCCACCAACACCCCTCCCCCCGTTTTTTGGTTATCTCCCTGGCCCGGCGTCCCACCACTGACTCAGAGAGAGGGGGTGGAAGGAGGAGGAGAAAGAACTCGCGGGGGCTCTGGCGCCTGGGCAGAAGGAGGCAGGAGGAGAGCGGGGAGGCGAGAGCGCACGGCGGTGGAGAGCCCCTCGATCAATTTTCATGCAAGAATCATTATCGGTAAATTGGAAAGCTGGCTGCCTGACAGCAGATTTGTCTCCCCTAATGAAAGCGAAAGGGTAGGGGCGCAGCGGCGGGCGGCTGAAGGCGGCGGCGGCGGCTCCTTCCGTCTCTACGCGGCATCTTCCAACAGCTCCATGCTTCGCAGGGCGATAATAATAGTTTCACTTGCGAGCTTCCCCCCGTGCGGCCGCCGAGCCGGGCGGCAGATCCATGCGGACGGGGAGCGGGGAGCAGGAAGCCGGGCTCGCCTCTCCAAACCCGGGGAGGGTGGCGCTGCCGAAGGCAGGGTGCTCCCCTTTGCGCCGAAGCGGGGGCCGTTTGCTAACAGTGGGCGGCTGCGGGCGCCGTTGGTCCCCACTCCGGCTGCCCAACTCCGCGCTCTGGCCGTCCGCCCGCCCGCCCGCCGGTCTTCCCTCCCTCTCCACCCACGATTGACAGCTGCGGGAGCCGGGAGTTCGCCCTCCGCCAGGACCCGGGAGGAGAATCCCCAAACCGTGACCCGGGACTCGGGGCTGCCTTTTGTGGAACCCACGCGGGGCTGCGGCAACGCACACGCTGGCTTGCCCTGGTGAGCTCCTCGGGCGAGCGGTTTCCCTCCTTTCTTTTCCTCTCACCCCTTACCCCGCACCCCACCCCTTAAAAATCCCTGTTGCAAGTGTAATCAAATGCTTGATAGCATCTCCCACACTCTCCCTGCACTGGTGCATTATCAGATCCGGGAAGGCATGCTTCCAGGCAAATAGGCCTAATAAATGCTATTACTGGGATTCTGCAAGCCCCGGCTGCACCATAGTAACGAGAGCCCCGGCTAATTTGGTTTAAGAAAACGATCAACTGCACAGAGACTGAGTGTGGAGCCTGTATCTCTCCTCCCCACGCCGCCTCCCTTTCACACCAGCTCAAGAAGGCCCCATGTGATAATTCCCCAAATCGAAGGGGAAAAAACCCTGCCGCCAAACCACATCCTGTGCGCTTATTGTCCAGCCCAGCGATTTTAAAGAGACAGGATCCATTTACCCACGTCCCCCGACCCGCCTCTTAAACGCACGCTGCAAAGCTGCCTCTTGATGTGACAATTTATTTTCAAGCCCTTTTACCTCCTGAGGGGCCCCTCGGTGGCACAACCAGCCGGAATCACGACTTGGTGACACTAAGGGGTCACCTTTTGACCCCAGATACAATCATGGTTTGAGGAGCAGACCTGAGCCCGCAGGTACGCACGGCGGGGCACCGCGGTCACGCCAGGCTTGGGTTCCTGCCAACGCTCTCCAACCACTGCGTAAATCAGGGGTCCCCAGCGGTAGCCCCGGGGTCCCTGCTAAATGCTGCGGCTTCAAATGACAGTTGAACTCCCGGAATACGATACCCTAGAGAAAAGCTCCGGAGGGCAAATTGGAGGAGGTTGGGAGAGTGGGGGGAGCGGCGTGCCTTTTGACCTCTCCAAGCCACTTGCCAAACCCTCGCCTACCCCGCCAGAAAAATTCTTAAATGAGCTGGGCGGAGCGCTTGGAGCCAAGGGAGGGGTGGCGCTCCTCTCCGCCGCCGCCAGCGGCTCGGTGGCTGCGGCGTGCTGGCGGACGCCTTCCGCCGGGGCCCGGCCGCCTGGGGTGCGAGGAGCGTCTTTGAGTCCCCCAGCTCGCTGCTGCGCCCCGCCTGGCGCCCCCTGCCCCCGGGCGGCCGAGCGCACGCGGGCGCAGGGGAGGGCGCCAGAGCTGCTGACCTGGAGGAAACCGGCCGCTCGGGGCCGCCCGCGCCCGCCGCCAGCCTCTGGCTGCTCCGCCCCGCGCTGACCCTGGAGGTCGCGCCAGGCCCTCGGCGCCGGCGGCCCTTTGTTTCCGGAGCTGCGTGGCGGCGCGCTCTCTGCGCCTCCCCTTGCACCCGCCGCCGGCGGCGGCCTGGCAAACAGGGAAGCGGGGTTGGGGTCCAGCACCTGCCCTCCCTGCCCCCACCCTGCGCGCCCCGCCGGGCCTCCGGTCCCCCCTCCCACCCATTTATCACTCGCGAGCTGCACAATCTGCGCCCCTGGGGGGCGGGGGGGTGAGGAGCGGCCAGGACGCGGGTTAGACCAACCGGGTGAGCTACCGCCCACCCGCTAACCCCTCACAAATTGGAAAAATCTCCCATCTTACTTAGGGGAAAAAAAACCCAACTATTTTTAAAAGACCCTAAACTATCAGTTTCTGTTGTCATTCTTTTATTGGTTTTTAATTCTCCGGGATTACACGAACAACAGTAGTAATTAATACTAAACCTTCCTCTACTGTATATGCTAATGGCAGGAGCCATAAAAATTAATTTGCAAACATGTCATTACACAATAGCTGTACAGGCAATAAACCTGTAATTATGGGCCAATCACAGGCATGGTACAGAGGGAGGGGTGCTCCCCCAATCTGCTGGGTGCCCCCCTTCCCCTGCTCCAGTGGGGAAGAGGATGCCAGAAAGAAGCTTGCCTCCTGGGAGCCACCTGTGGAGAACGGGAAAGGGGTCTCCAATCCAGAGCCCCCATCAGCCTGGCTTCCAGGCAAGAGAACTTGGAGACAGCCATCGAGGCCCTCCTGAGATTGAAATTGAGCGTGGTGGCCCGACGCAGTGGCTCACGCCTGTCATCCCAGCACTTTGGGAGGCCGAGACGGGTGGATTATGAGGTCAGGAGATCGAGACCATCCTGGCTAACATGGTGAAACCCTGTCTCTACTAAAAATACAAAAAAATTAGCGGGGCGTGGTGGCGGACACCTGTAGTCCCAGCTACTTGGGAGGCTGAGGCAGGAAAATGGCATGAACCCATGAGGCCGAGGTTGCAGTGAGCCGAGATCACGCCACTGCACTCCAGCCTGGGCGATAGAGCGAGATTCTGTCTCAAAAAAAAAAAGAAAAAGAAAGAAATTGAGCGCAGAGAGGCGACGCAGGGGCTTGGAGAGCTCCCCAGGCCTGGCTGGCGGTGGGTAGGCCAGACCAGAAAGGAGAGGGCCAGAGAAGAGTGGGCATGCTGGTGGGCCAGCTCCTGGCTGATCTAGTCAAAGGTAAACATCTCCCCCTAATAAGTATTTGAATGCCTGCGTCGAATTACCTTAAAATGCTCAGGCCAAGTCCTAATTGCTTTTAGCCACACCCTTGGGAAGGAGAGCTGTAAGATTCTAGTGATAGCCCAGCCTCCTTTGGCCCTGGATCTGGGCGTCTCAAAGTAGGTTAGTGACATTTCCTGGTGACAGGGACCTTTGTAAGGGAGGAAAATATGAGACCCACTATGGGAGGGTGGTTACACCACAGCTGCCGACCTGATGCCAAAACAGCTGAGAAATAGAAAGCAACCCCACTGTGCCCCCCGCCGGCCTCCCGGGCGGCTTTCCATTGAATGGCCGGGTTGTTTGCCACAATGTGGCTGAACAGGGTAGTGGGAAGGATTTTCCCCTTCCCACTGGCCCTTGTGGCTTGGCTGTGGTTTTTGGAACCCATCACTACAGCCATTCATTCCCAGGGGAGCCCCCCCCCCCGGCCTCTGAGGGTGCCTATGGCCTGGTTAGGGGTGACAGGGGCCACCAGTCTAGGCCACACCAGGACGGAGTGCCAGGTGCCCATGTGAGAAGGGCAGTGCTCTTCATAAGATTTCACCCCAGAAGGATTCTGTCCAAGGAAAGAATGCCTCTGTCTCTCTCCACCGCCCCCCACACTTCTCCGGAAAAGCCTGGTGGTGGCGATGCTCTCGGTCCCCATCCCTCCGCTCACCGCTGGGGAGGAATCGGACATTTATGGAAAAGAGGTAGGAAACTAGGCAGGCTGGACCACTCAGAC
Organism: Macaca mulatta; assembly: GCF_049350105.2. Lineage (NCBI taxonomy): Eukaryota > Metazoa > Chordata > Mammalia > Primates > Cercopithecidae > Macaca > Macaca mulatta. The sequence goes on along the minus strand of NC_133425.1, from coordinate 80,942,754 downwards.
CTGTGCCTCCAGGTAGCCCTTGTCAAAGGCTGGGGACGCCAAGGGGCAAACTCACCCCGTACCTTCCTGAGAAAGCCCTGCCCACGCTGCAAGCCCACCCAAGGTGAGAGGGAAGAATGGGCCCTAACAGCATAGGGCCATGTTCTGGACACAGCAGAAAAAGAGAGACAACTGCTTCATCTCTCAATGGGAGAAAAAAAGCCGGGGGCTGGGCTGCTTCCCAGGAGGTGGCATGTGGCCGCCGGATCCCCACTCTGAAGAGGCAGGTCCCCTCCACCAGCTGCACCTTCAAAATGGAGGGTCCCCAGACTCCCTCTAGCGGGGCTGCCTTTGCCACAGCACGGAGACAGTCTAGCTGGCCAACAGAGTCAGCTGAGAGCAATAAAAATAGCGTCCCAGCACGTGCTGGGAAAACTGAGGCTGCAGGCTGGGGTCTGGAGTGCACGCGGCGGGGTACCTCGGCTGGCAGCTGTGCCCATGGGCATCTGGTGGCCCCCCAGGACCAGGCCACAGCCTCCCCCTCTGGAGAGGGGCACTGCTCCCCAGATTCTAGGAAAGGGAGGGGCGGGGAAGCTGCGTGGCTAACCTGGAATGACCCATCTGTCCTCGGGTGGGCAGCCTCCGTTTCCCTCTTTAGGGTAATAATACCAGCTGATGCTCCCGCGTGCTCAGTCTGTGCCAGCTGCTGTTCTGAGCACTTTTCCTGGATGGCGCATTAGATCCTCGTGACAATCTGGTTCAAGGTCACCATGAGTTCCATTTTCCAGATGAAGAACAGATAGGTCAAGCAGCTTGCCCAAGGACACACAGCCAGTGGGTGGCAGAGGTGGGGATGGAACCCAAGCTGGCTCCCAAGTGCATGTTCATTACCATCGGCAAAGGTTTGCAGTCAGACTTCAATTCCATCTCGCCCCACTCTCTGTGTGCCCTCGGGCAGTGACATCAACCTTTTGACCCTCAGTTTCCTTACCTGGAAAATGAGGCGAATCACCCCTGCTCTCCAGGAAGATGTGTGTAATGACACCGGTCCTGGCACACAGAGACTCCATGAGCAGAGCAGCCATTAGTCCTGTCTTTCAGATAACAGTGGTAATAATGCTAATAGTAGCTCCCACTGATTGGGCCTCAGTGCCCCGGGGCTCCACGATGCCTGCTTTCCTATGATGTCATCTTACTTGGGACCTGCCCCAGCATCCCCTCCCCCTTGAGATGGACACCACAATGGCCATCACCCACTTGTGTGCATGAAGATGCTGAGGCCCAGAGAAGTGAAGCCAGTCACCAAGGGCAACGGCATACAGGAAGGGGATACACCCTGTTTCTCTTTCTGTCTGGCTCTAGTCCTTAGGTCACTGGACCGTCTATGAACATTCCAAGTCTCAAGCAGTCTGAGGTTGAAAGAAAAAAGGGAACCTCTGTCTAGTCACACCTCATGGTGACTTCTGCATATCCAGGTTTTGTTTTTACCTTCGCTTGGTGGGAATTACAGGGCACACCCCACCCACGTGTGCTGTCACATCTCAGAGCATTTAACCGGGATCCTGGGGCCGAGGTGTCCCCAGCCTGCCCCAGGAGGCAGAATGGTAATCTGCCAAAAGTGATGCCCACATAGCCAGGTGCAGCGCTTATACCCATAATTCCAACACTTTGGGAGGCCGAGGTGGAACGATTGCTTGAGCCCAGGAGATCAAGACCAGCCTGGACAACATAGTGGGATGCCGTCCCTACAAAAAATAAAAATGTTAGCCAGGTTTAGTGGTGTGTGTGCCTATAGTCCCAGCTACATGGGAAGCTGAGGCAGGATGATCTCTTGAGCCCAGGAAATGGGAGGCTGTAGTGAGCCGTGTTTGTGCCATTGCATTCCAGCCTAGGTGACAAAGCAAGACCCTGTCTCAAAAAAAAAAGAAAGAAGAAAAAAAAAAGAAAAAAGATACGTCTGCCTGGTACTGTGACTATGGCCTTATTTAGAAAGAGTCTGTGAAGATGTAATTAAAAATCTCCAGGCCAGGCGCGGTGGCTCACATCTGTAATCCCAGCACTTTGGGAGGCCGAGGAGGGCAGATCAGGAGGTCAAGAGATCGAGACCATCCTGGCCAAATGGTGAAACCCTGTCTCTACTAAAAATACAAAAATTAGCTGGGCGCGGTGGCAGGCGCCTGCAGTCCCAGCTACTCGGGAGGCTGAGGCAGGAGAATCGCCTGAACCCAGGAAGCGGAGGTTGCAGTGAGCCGAGATAGAGCCACTGCACTTCCAGCCTGTTGACCGAGTGAGACACTGTCTCAAGAAAAAAAAAGAATCCCCAGACCAGATCATCCTGGATTATTAGGGTGGGCCTAAACTCAATGGCAAAGGTCTTTATAATGAGAGGAACTATTTGCACCCCCACGTTTATCACAGCACTATTCACTATAGCCAAAATATGGAATCAACCTCGGTGTCCAACACAGACAAATGAATCTAGAGAATGTGGGACATACACGCAATGGAATACTACTCACCCGTAAAAAAGAGTGAAACCCTGTCATTTGCAGCAACACGTGTGGAATTGGAGATTCTTACGTTAAATGAAACAGGCCAGACATAGAAAGGCAGACACTGCATGGTCTCACTAATATGTGGGAACTAAGAACGTGGATCTCATGAAGACAGAGGCGGGAGGGGTAGAGGGGAGGGGGGACAGAAGAGAAGTTGATTAATGGGTGCAAATATACAATTAGATAGAAATAAGACCTAGTTAAAAAATAAAAAAAAGATCTAGTTCTATAGATCAGTAGGGTGACTATAGTTCATAATAATCTATTGTACACTTCAAAATAGCTAGAATAATTCAAATTTTTTTTTTTTTTTTTTTTTTTTTTTTTTTTTTTTTTTGAGATAGAATCTCGCCCTATCACCAGGCCAGAGTGCTGTGGCTCAAGCTTGTCTCACTGCAACCTCTGACTCCCCGGTTCAAGTGATTCTCCTGCCTCAGCCTCCAGAGTAGCTGGGATTACAGGCATGTGCCACCACACCCAGCTAATTTTTTTGTATTTTTAGTAGAGACGGTGTTTCACCATGTTGGCCAGGATGGTCTCGATCTCCTGACCTTGTGATCCACCCTCCTCGGCCTCCCAAAGTCCTGGGATTACAGGCATGAGCCACTGTGCCTGGCCTCAAATATTTCTAGAATAAAGAAAAGAAAAATATACCAAGTACACTGATTTTTTTTTTTTTTTTTTTTTTTGAGACAGAGACTCATTCTTCACCCAGGCTGGAGTGCAGTGGTGTCAGCTCACCACAGCCTCCACCTCCAGGGTTCAAGTGATTCTCGTGCCTCAGCTTCCCAAGTAGCTGATTACAGGCACACGCCACCACGCCTGGCTAATTTTTGTAATTTTAGTAGAGACAGGGTTTTGCCATGTTGCCCAGGCTGGTCTCAAACTCCTAACTTCAGGTGATACACCCTCCCCGGCCTCCCAAAGTGCTGGGATTACAGGCATGAGCCACCACACCTAGCCCCAGTACACTAGTTTGATCTGTACAAATTACATAAATGTATTATCACATTAATTATATAAATTATTAAACTATCATATAACTCCAAAAACATGTTCTTAAAAAGAGGAACAGACAAAAGAGAAGACACACAAGAGACACGGCCACATGAAAATAGAGGCAGAAATTGGAGTGCTATGGCCACAAGCCGAGGGACGCCTGGAGCCCCCGGGTGCTGGAAGAGGCAGGAAGAAGCCGCCTGTGGGACCTCCGGAGGGAGCATGGCCCCACTGACACTTTGATTTCAGTTTCATTCCGTGAGAGAATACATTTCTGTTGTTTTAAGCTGCTACCCAGTTTGCAGTAATTTGTTATAGCAGCCACAGGAAGCTAATACATCCTGTCACTTCTGTCAAATGCCCTCTGTCCTATCAGCCCTGGGAAGCTCTGGGCAGTGTCCAAGTCTGGAAGCTGCATGCGTTGGGCCACAGCTGGGTCAAGCCATCCTTCAGGTGTGTCACAGGGACTCAGATTGAGATAAAGTGTCCTGAGGCCCTGGACAGGGGTGTGGTGAGGCTGCCTGCCCTCCACAAAACTCACGTCAGCACTCCACTGGGACCTGCCCGCCCTCTCATCTCACTACCTCGTGACACACATTTGCCAGCCAGGCTTTGGGTGGAAGACCGACACCCCCGAGATCATCAGATGTGGCCGTCTGCCCAGGAAAATAGCCCACCAGCCTTCCTGAGGGTCGACCTCTCACTGCTGGCCTTGCAGACGCCTGCAGGCCCCACAGGGCCAGGGGTGACAGTAACGACAAGAATCCCTGGTGGCCAGCTTCTTACCAAGCCATGCCCTTTCATCCCAGCCTCTAGGGCAATTGGGTGGGGCCAGGTGGCCAAGTTCTGGCCAAGAGAATGTGGTGGAAGGAATAACTGGCCACGTCCAGGCCTGGCCCGGAAGAGCTGCCTGTGCGAGCCTCTGTGTTTCCCTTCCTGGGTCTTTGTAATGGATACCTTCTCCCAGGATGACTCTGAGTACAGATACTGAAGCCAGCAACACCTCCATCAACTGATGCTCAGGGCAGAGGCCCCTGTTCTGGCTCCCCACCAATCCTACATTATGTGGGCATGTCCTTGAGAAATAAATATCTACTGTACAACTTATAATATAATGCACCCCTGTGAAGTTGAGTCTCTTTGTTATGGGGGTTTGTGTGAGTTTAACTAACAACACAGGCCGGGCGGGATGGCTCATGCCTGTAATCCTAGCAATTTGAGAGGCTGAGGCAGGCAGATTACTTAGGCCACGAGTTCAAGACCAGCCTGGCCAACATGGTGAAACCCCACTTCTACTAAGAAATACAAAAATTAGTTGGGCATAGTGACGCATGTCTGTAATCCCAGCTACTCAGGAGGCTGAGGCAGGAGAATTGCTTGAACCCGGGAGGTGGAAGGTGTAGTAAGCTGAGATCAGGCCACTGTACTCTAGCCTGGACAACAGAGCTAGACTGTCTCAAGAAAAATAAAAATAACTAACGGCCGGGCATGGTGGCTCACGCCTGTAATTCCAGCACTTTGGGAGGCCAAGGCCAAGGTCAGGAGATAGAGACCATCCTGGCTAACACAGTGAAACCCCGTCTCTACTAAAAATACAAAAAATAATTAGCCAGGCGAGGTGGCGGGCGCCTGTACTCCCACCTACTTGCGAAGCTGAGGCAGGAGAATGGTGTGAACCCGGGAGGCGGAGTTTGCAGTGAGCCGAGGTCGCGCCACTGCACTCCAGCCTGGGCGACAGAGCGAGACTCTGTCTCAGAAAAACAAAAAACAAACATAAAAAACAAACAACAAATACCCGTAGGTCTCCTTTCCAGATGTTGACTTTCTGCTGAGTACTGTGCTACATGCTTTAAGTACATTATCTTGTTACATCTTCACAACAAAAGCAAGTCTATTATTATCCCCATTTTTTAGATGAAGAAACTGAAAAAGCCTAGAGAAGTGAAGTGATTTGCTCAAGGTCACACAGCCAGTAAGGAGCAATGCTCAGATTGGAACTCAGACAAGTCGGAAGCCAGGCCCTGTATTTTCAACTCTCTCCATGCGGCCTCCCTCATCTCTCTGTGGTAGGAGCTGGCAAAGACGCTTTACCCAGAAACCCTTCTTAATTAAAAGCAAAACAAACAAAAAACAGGAAGGGTAAGAACACTGCATCTGCAGCCTACATGCAAAACTGTGTGTCCGACCTCCAGTTGGGGCCTGCCCCTGGAGCAGGCTGCCAGCAAGCTCAGTATCTGGAAACTCTTTAAAATAATGGTTTTACAAGACAGAGGCAGCGATACGACAAAAGACCTTCCTTCCTATGACTACGGAGATGCCAGAGAAATCAGACAGTGACTGTGCTGGGGACTGCCCAGGCCACATAGTCATCCCTATGAAGGGACCCTCTGCCTGTCCTCGAACGCCTCCTGGGACACAGACGGGCCACTTCTGGAGGGAGTCCATTCGTCATCTCAGACAGCCCTGGTTGTCAACATTCTGCATTGTGCAAAGCCAACAGAGCCCTGGCAAGAGCTGCTGGAAGGTGCCACGGAGGTCCCCCGAGGGGAGGAGAAATATGGGAATAAATGCGACTCAGAAGTCCCTGGACCAGCAGCTCACACCATCTGTGGACACCGTGACAGCGCGGGCACGGCTGGCCTCCTCACATCCTGCTCCGGTGAGGGCCTGCTCCGGCCGCGGTCCTGCTCTGCTGCGTGGGGGCAGACGGACAAGGCTTTCTTTTCCGCAAGCACTCCAGAGACCAGGCGAGGCCCTGCTCCAGGAAAACAGGCATTGTGAACAGCCCTTCCCACTGTCCCCTGCTGGGGTCTGCTGGGCAAGAAGTCACTGACAGGGTTGTAACTCTCCATTTGTGGATGACACACAGATCTCGCTGTCTCCTCCTGGGCCTAACTGGTTCAGGTCCATGTAGCCCTCTGGCCAAGAAGATGTGGTTTCTACGAGCAGCTTCATCCCTGCCTTTCCCCTCATGCTGGGTGCAAGCTTTTTAGTGCGACAGACCAGAGTGGGATGCCTGAGGGCCCTCTGTGTCCTTCTTTGCCTTTACCTTGAAAGAAATCTGGAGCCAGCCCCAGCCACTTCCTTTCCTATTGGTCTTCCTCGCCTGTTCTTTCTGGACTGTCCCCATGGCCTGAGCTGTCCTTTACTTGCCCTCCAGCGGGTCATGCCTGAACTGATGGGGCAATTCTCGATGTGTCCCCAGCATGGGGTATTCAGTAGAATGGCTCCTCTGTCCTGGCACTTACAAAGCATGGGCACGGCTCAAGGTCTCTCAGCCTCGGCACAACTGACATTGGGGGCCGGATGATTCTTTGCTGTGGGGGCTGTCCTGGGCATCGCAGGATGTTTAGCAGCATCCCTGGCCTTGACCCACAAGATGTCAATAGGACAGCACAGTTATGGCAATCAAAATATGTCTACAGGCTGGCAGGGTGGCTCACGCCTGTAATCCCAACACTGTGGGAAGCCGAGGTGGGTGGATCACTTGGGTCCAGGAGTTCAAGACCAGCCTGAGGAACGTGGCAAAAACCCATCTCTACAAAAAATACAATTAACTAGGTGTGGTGGTGCACGCCTGTAGTCCCAGCTACTTGGGAGGCTGAGGCAAGAGGATCGCTTCAGCTTGGGTGGCAGAGGTTGCAGTGAGCTGAGATCGTGCCACTGCCCTTCAGCCTAGATGACAGAGCAAGATATTGTCTCAAATTTAAAAAACGTTTCCAGATACGGCCAACTGTCGCGAGGAGCAAAACTGCCTCCGTAGAGAACCACTTACGTAGCCTAAATAATCCAGCCAGCACGCTGGGTGACACAAGTTTTAGACCTCCTTCTATGGCTGGCCTTGAGCCAACAGCTGCCCTCTCTTGGCCCCAGCTTTAGCACATACAAATTTAGAGGGGCTGAATGGGGTACTCTAGTCTTTTAGCTGTCTCAGATTCTCCAGTGCTGCTTAGAACCAATGGTTCCAAGATGGGGATAAGCTTGTGACTCAGGACAACAGGATCAGAAGGGAAGGGACCCAGGGTGTGCCCCCCAGCAGGGCTCATGCAAGAAACACAGGAAATGGGGTGTGGACTCTATGGGGTGGGCAACCCTGGTGCCTCTGGCATTTCAGTGTTTCTCCCTTTTCTCTGCAGTCCTCTTTCTCCCCAACCTAAACAAAACCTGCTCTGAAAAGAAATATCTACTATTAATCATTCACACACTAGCATGACTTAGCCTTGCCTCTGCTATCTCTACAGAATCCAGGCTGTGTCCCTGGTTGGGTCCATCTCCTAGCCCCTGGAACAGCTATAGGATGTATTTGGGAAAAGCAGGGCAAAGGAGACTTTTTTTTTTTTTTTTTTTTTTTTTTTTTAAGATGGAGTCTTGCTCTGTCACCCAGGCTGGAGTGCAGTGGTGTGATCTCGGCTGACTGTAACTTCTGCTTCCTGGGTTCAAGCGATTCTCTTGCCTCAGCCTCCTGAGTAGCTAGGATTACAGGCGCCTGGCACAGCACCTGGCTAATTTTTGTATTTTTAGTAGAGACGGAGTTTCACCATGTTGGTCAGGCTGGTCTCGAACTCCTGACCTCGTGATCCACCCACCTTGGCCTCCCAAAGTGCTGGGATTACAGGCACGAGCCACCATGCCCGGCCACAAGGAGACATTCTTAAGTGCATTTACGCTAAAAACAGTGGCTTCCATTTCTAAGGTCACGTGATGAGGGAAACTACGGAGTACCCTGTATTGCAGGAGCTGCTACAGGGAGGGAGAAGCCCCAGCCTGGTGCTGGACTTGGTGGGAGGTCATTTGACTCAGAGGTATCATGGTGAAGAGGTGGGGCCAGCAGGGCCACCCACAAACCAGGTGCTGTGTGGACAGTCCCCCGGGCTTCACGACCATCAGTCTCATACGGCAAACACTAGCTTGTGCTGAGCTGAACACAGCACCAAGGCCAGAGCACTCTTAGTTAACAGTCACAATCCCAACCCATGTGTCCCAAAGAGAGCCTTTCCGGTTGTTTGTGGGGGTGGAGTAACCCAGAAGCATCTCCGCTTCAGCTCTTCACTGGGAGGCAGGCTGGCTGCGCCTGGGCAGAGCGAGACACACCTGTTCAGTTCTGCACAGCGGGGGCTTACGGGTGTGGGAGGGGATGCTGGGTCCCAGCACGGTTCTGCCCCTGTGGCAGGTGTAGCGTGGCTCTGGCCTTCTCTGGCCTTCAGTCTCTTCCTCTGTAGGATGCTTGGACGAAATGATCCCCCAGGCCCTCCAGCTCGGTGAGCCCATGATTAATAAAACTCAGACACACCATCTGCTCGCTCTGACATTTAAGAAACAGAACGGGTTTTCAAAGAGAAAGCTGCCCTGTGCAGCCTGCTCCCCGCCTTCGCCTGCTAATCCAAATGTGGGTTCACACCCTCCCCGCATCCCAACCCTGACTCTACAAATTCCAACATGCACACACACAATCACACGCAGAGCGCGCTCCCCCTCCTCCACCCAGAAGGTCAAAACCGGATGGGGTGGGGGTGGGGCAGGGCAGCTGAAGGCCGAGGTCTGCCCTAATAAAACCCTGAAATGACTGACGTCTTCTGGGCCTCCCACCCTTTATACTGCCTTCTCCACCCCGAGGGTAAGGATGCATTTTGAAAACCACACGTCTCCAAACTTCACAACTCCCCGGATGCCGAGACAGCCTTCCCTCATGCTCAGCCCGTTCCCAGTGCTGGGGAGGGAGACTGCTCTCCCTTTCTGCAGATGGGAAAAGTCAGCCCAAGGTCACACCAAGGACAAGCAGCGAGGCAGGGACGCGGCTCCTGACAGAGTACACGCATGTGGAATGTTCTGTGCCATGCAGGGCCCTTTCCCCTGCAATGCTCATCAACACCATCCCCACCGCTCTGTCCTCCAGACAGCCCTTCACCATGCACCGCGGCTTTGCCTCTTATGCGACGACTCAGAAACAGGACCTCAGGCCCACTCCGATCCCAGGCACAGAAGCAAACCCTCTGTGCTATGCCCATGGCCCTGCCTTCTCCACGGAGTGGCTGGCAATTGTAAGCCCTTAAGGCCAGGCCCAGAGGAGGGTAGTGGGGGACAGTGTGGGCCCCCAGGTGAGACTCTCCCACCAGCTAGAGGGTTTTCACTAGGCCCAGGAGCTGAGCCAGGGCGGTGGGGACACGGTCAGGACAGTGAGGCCTGTGCCAGCCAGGTGCCTGCTGTGTGGCTTCCTCCAGGTACCCAAGCTCTGCCTCTGGCAGGGAACAGTGGAGAAAGTCCCTCGGGAAGGCCCTAGCCTAGGGCCTGGCACTCTTTGTTGACTGAGTCTTGGTCACCCCCAACTCAAGCTGTCCTCTTGCGGCTGGCAGCCCTCCTGGGGAACCCCCAGGTGGTCAGCTCTCACCGTCCCAGCCTTGGCCTATGGGCCTCACCGGCTGGCTTCTAGACTCTTCCTCCATGCTGGTCTCCTCCTGAACATCCATGCAGCTGCCTACTCCCACCCTGACCTCCCTAGACAAAATGCCTGCTGCTTCCCACCATTCTCCCTGTCAGGCACAGCCCCCAGACCCTCCTCTCAGGCTCTGTCTCAGCCCCTACCCCCATCCCCGCCACACCACCCTGCTTGGAGAAGTGGCCTGAGTGTTTCTCATAATGACCAGTAAAAGCAACCCAAAAGAACTAAATAAGAATGTACACTGGACTTCTTTTTTTTTTGAGACAGGGTCTCACTCTATTGCTCAGGCCGGAGTGCAGTGGTGCAATCACAGCTCACTGCAGCCTCAAACTCCTGGGCTCAAGGGATCCTCCTGCCTCAGCCTCCCTAGTATCAGGGACTACAGGCCCATGCCACTTCACCTGGCTAATTTTTTGTACAAACAGGTCTCACCACATTGCCCAGGCTGGTCTCAAACTCCTGGGCTCAAGTGATCCTACCTCAGCCTCCCATCAAGAGCTGGGATTACAGTTGTGAGCCAGCACACCTGGGTACCTCCAGCACCAAAGAGCTGTCAAGACTAGAAGGAATCACCATGCCAAAAGCAATGAGAACAGGAAACCCTCAAGGTGACCTAGCTCAGAGGCCACATTTGCCCCAAGAGCATCTACAGGTCCGAGGAAATTTGAATTTCTGTTTTTATGGCCTTGAGAGTTGGGGGGAACACAAAACCAGGCCTCAGGCACTTTGCACAAGTTGGGGGGTCTGATTGGAGACCCTCCCCACAATAAGCTGGGACTCCAAAGAACTACCTATTCCGTGTGAGTGACAGGCAAGTCGACCAGCCCCTGTGCGAAAGGACAGGCAGCGCGGAATCTCTAGTGCTGCCCAATGAACATCGAGGCCTGAACTGGATGAAGGGGGTCCAAAGCCGTGTCTCTAGGCACCTGCCAGACATGCAAGTCCTCCTGAAGAAAAGCACCTTCATTCTGAGCTTCGAAGTATGCCTACGAGAATGTTTCAAATACAATGAGCTGTACACAATCGAAAATATCCAGGCACACAAGAAACCACACTTCCCAGTTGAGAATCAGCAGCCACAACAGCTGACAGAAGCAGACCTGCAGTGACTTTGGAAGTTGGAATTACAGGTACCTGCTCAACAACCCTGCTGACTTCAATATAAAATAAAAGACAAGCCTGCAGCTGTCTGCAGAGAAGAGGAAACCCTAACAAGAGAAGTGGCACAGTCTAACCTCTCACCGGAACGTAGTCCCCATGAGGGCCAAGACTCCTTTGTTCCCTGCCATGACCCCTAGAGCAATGACCTGCCCACATGGGAGCTCAGTAGCAAACTAACTAAATGAACACACTGGACTAAGGCCTTCAAGGAGGGGACAGGGCAGCCATCCGCCTGTTCTGGGCGAGCCTGGTGAATCATTCTAGTCAGTGAGCAGATAGGTGAGAGGAGATGATTAACCCCAAATTTCCCTTCAACGTGACATTTCTCTGTGTGAATGCAGGCACTAATGAAAAAACAAACCCAGCCACAGAACGGCCTCCACAGTGGAGAAAAACAACCCAGAGGTGTAATGACTATTGCAAAAAGCTGAATCCTTTAGGCCAAAACAAGCACCCCCCACCGTTATAATTTCGAGTTCTCCATTCTTTATTACAGCTCATAGGCTTGGCTTGAGAAGCCTGTACCAGGGATTCTTTCTGTGGGGGCAATTTTGGTGCCTGCAATTAGCTGAACAGGCAGCTTTTGTCCCTGCTAAAGCACTCAATTGCAGGTGTAATTAGGTTCCCTCACCCCTGAAATCTGCAGAGAGCCGCCCGCCTTGACTAACTGCACCCACAATTAAGTGCTTACGGGCATGTGGCTGGAGCCGGGAAACATGTGCACGCAGCTAATAGCAGGGGCACCAAGCAGGTTTGCAAAAATAGACACTGCGGTGGAGAGATCCAGGCTTTTTGCATTTGTTGTTCAAACGGCTCTGTCCAGCTGGGAATAACGAGGAAAGACAAACACACCAATTAGGCTAGGTCCATACATAAATAAACTGCACAGCTCCTTAATTAAGACACTTACAGGAGTGGGCAAAGCTGTGTGGAGGCAGGGGAAGGTGAGCCATGCCCTGTGGGGCTGGCACTGTGCAGGGGCACCGGCCTTGAAGAGCACCCAGAGCGGATGCCATGGTGGCCGAGATGGCGGAGTCAGGGGCAGACCCGCTCCTGGTGAACACAGCTGTGGGCCACTCCAGCCAAGGGATACTGAGGCGGGTGGGGGAGATTTGGGGTCTGGAGAGGGACTGGTGGGATATGGGGAGGAGCCCCACAGGTCCTCCAGGGCAAGATGGAGGTTAAGGCAGCAAAGGAAACGAAGGTGGCTTAAATCCTGTGTGTCCAGAGAACGGCAGTGGGGCACCGAGCCTGCTCCTGGATCCTTTTCCCAGAGCTGGTTGGTCTGGTGGGTGACCTCCTCCCTACAAGCAGCAGTACCTGCCCTCTCCTCCTCCACTTCCTCCCCACAGGGGCCTCTGAAGGTGGCAAGTCCCCAATGAAACCACCTGCTGGCTTCCAAGGCCGGCTCCCCCAGGGCACCTTTAGTTGAGACCCAGGTCCTTATCAAGTTCCCTGGCTACAAGCACAGTCAGAGAAAAGAAAGGACACATGGGGCCAGCGATGAAGACGGTAATGCCAGGAAGTGAAAGGCCGCCAGGGACTGAGGGGAATCGGTGTATTTCTGCTTCCCAGCACCCCCAAGCTTGTAAACTCCCTGCCGCACTGCTGTATTGCTTCTCAACAAGAAAACCAAGCAGATTATAGTCGCTGCACTCAGGCCAGGGAGAAAAGCTTCCCTCTCTCCCGACAGGCTGAGCCACTGAAAGCGATTTGCCTTTTGCAGGGCTCAGCAGTCCTGGCTGAAAGCAAAGGGCAGAGGCAATATTTAGATAATTAAAAACCCATTGCTGGCGGGCCAGCCGGGCGGCCACAGGTGGCTCTAGGGTGGCCCAGCAACGGCTCAGATTGGCCGGCATGCCTCTCTTCTTCCCTCCCCTTCTGGCCTGGGTCTCCTGATTCAGCTACGGCTGCGGGAGATGAGAGGCCAGCAAATCCAGCCGGGTGGCCAGTGGGAAATGCTGCCCAGGGAGGGGTCTGGGCTCAAGGCTGCGATTCTGGCTCCATGGCCCTCACTCAAGAGCCGGCCTCAGCTGCCTTTCCATCCACCTCTGCTCCAGCCACACTCGCCTCCCTGCCTCAGGCCTCTGTGCTGGCCGTAGCCTCTTTCTGGCTATCCATGGCTCCTGGCTCTATCCCAGCCTGTACTCAAACACCGCCTCCATAGACAGGCCCACCCTGACCACCCCAGCCTCCTTGACCCCTCACTCTCCTGCGGGGCTTTGGGTACCATTTGATTTCTGAATCCACACCTGACTTTTCTGTCCTTCATCTTTCTCGCCAGGATCTCTTCGGCCTTCACCACGGGGTCAGCTGTGCAGCAGACACACAGTGACTGGACAAGTGAGTGGCCAGGTACGACGCCACCCAGGCGCCTCGGAAGAGGGGTAGGCACGAATCCAGATGGGGACTGTGGCCTCCGTGAGCCCTATGGCTCTGGAAGCTTCCTCCCATGGGGAGTCCCTGCCCCATGGGAGCTTGAGCCCAGAACTCGAACCCTGGCTGAGCTCCGCCCCAGCTTTCAAGCACCCGGACAGCCCCGTTGACCCCAGGTTGGGCCGGCCGGGCAGGCCTCAAGCCCTCACTTAGCTTCACCTTTGCATTTTTAAAGCTCGTCTCAGGTCCAGGAGTCGCTGAGCTCCCAGGAGCGGGGCAGGGATCCCCGTCTCCACTGTCCCGCCCTCTCTCCACTCCCCTGCTCTGAGCAGATGCCTGTGAAAATCAAAATCAGGATCGGCTCCTCTTTGCACGGCCCATCCTCGATGATCTGTTGTCATGGGGACAGCCAGAGCGTGGGCCACCACCATCCACAGCTAACCTGCAGCCTGGATTGTAGGCCCTACATCACCTGCCTTCCGACCAAATGCTGCCCAGAGCCACTAATGAGCCACAGAACTGGCAGCTGGAATTTCCCTCCTGTCTAGCTTCTGCATCTCAGCTTCACTGGAGCCTTCCTGGGTGAGGTGCTGGAGAGGGCAGGGCCTGACCACTGCCCAGCCCATTCTTTGGGGTGGCGCCTGCTGGCTGGAAGGCTCAATGACTGCGTCAGGCCTCCTGCTCTTTCTCCAAACTCTGGGAGCATGTGTCCCATGCACAGGGTCACCATTCCTTGCTGGCTCCATTCCAGGTCCTGAGTTTCTAGAGACTTCCCCTGTGATCAACGATCTTTCCTGACAGCAGCCCCATCCCTTTGCCTGTAGCAGTGGCAAAATCAGCCACACCTGGCCCATCCCGGGAGGCCCCGGGCGCCTCTTCCCTCCCTCTCACCCCTCAGAGACAGGAACGGTGACATGGCCGTTCCGAGCCAGGCAGGCTCCAGTGGGCAGGGGCTGGGAGCCAGAGGGCCTGGGTTCAAAGCCACTGCCATGCAGGGCCTGTGGCCTCGTGGTACCTCAGATCCTTGTCGCAGTGAATGTGGGTGAAGAAGCTGCCACCCGATGGTGTGAAGCACAGTGGAGGCCCAGCCGTCTGTTATCTGTGAGGTGCGGCTGATGTCCCATGTGCTAGACGAGGCCCTGCCCGCGGCCCACACAGGCAAGGACTGCAGAGGCGCCTGGCAAGCAGTGAACGCCTTGGAGACCCTCCTCCTCCCTGGGAGCTAGAGGCTGCTTGGCCGACCGTCCTGCCTCCTGGAATTTCTGGATGGAGCCCTATTTCTTCTCACCCGCCATGCAGCCAACTCCACCGTTACTTACTGAGAGAAGGTTTGGCCTCTCCTTTTCAGAGGAACCCCAGCCTTCACCTCCTGAGCACCGCCCACTTCCCTAAAGGAAGCAAGCCAGGGAGGTCCCACCGAGAGAACTCAGAACTTCCTGGCCTTCAGCCACAGAAGCCTTGTTGGTGACCTGGCCAAAACCCATTAATCCCTAGAGGTGGCTGGGTCTCCCTCCTGGGGACTGTTTCCCTGGGACATTCCCTCCAAGTTCCTCTGAATCTCTTTCTCGTGGCCTTCCAAGTCTGCTTTGCCACTGTCCCCTCTTGCAGCCCCTGTCCCGATGACTCAGCCCTTACTGTGTCTTCCATCTTTGAATCCCAAAGCCTAGGACTAGGGCCTGTGTATGGAAGGTTCTTAATAAATGCTTTCAGGTATATAGCAGGTGCCCAATGAATGCCCGTCAGGAGACACATGAGGCAGAGGCAGGGCCGGGCAGGACAGGCCTTTGAAGCAGGAGGGAATTAAGAAAGAAGGTCCACTGGCCCTGTGGCAACGGCTTTATTTCTGCAGGCAAAGTAGGGGTGAGGGTGGAAAAATGGTTCCCACTGGCACCAAGCCAGGAGCTGATTTTGTGTTGGTCTCTCAGGCCCTGGGGCTGGTATCTTGACACATGCAGCTCTAGGTCAGTGATAGGACCTACTGGGGATCCCACCCACTTCTCCTTTCACCCAGTATCACCCCAACCCCCAAGCAGCCTTTCTCTTATCAGCCAACTGTCACACCCAGAGGGCCACGGTGGCTTTGCTTTTTAATCCCTCTCTCCCCGGCCCAGATAAGGAGGCCAACCTTTACCCTCTGCTGCTTCCCCTCAGCAGCCTGGAAAGCTCCCAGATCACACAGGCCTAGGGTATCTATAAAATCCCACTGACTCCGGAGGTAACCCAGGCGGGGTGGAGAAGGAAGGCCGAGGTCAGGGTTTCCCATCTGGGAGAATCTCATACCCGCCCCCCAGAGACCTGGCTGTGGCCCCAGACAAGGGGAGGCAAAGACAAGTGCCTTGTTCCCCGAGGGCTCGGTAAGGACGCCTTGTTGTATGACTGTGGCTCTGAACCTACTGCTTTACCATCCTGGTACTATGAGGCACGAGCCAGAGCCAGCCTGGGAGCACACAGGGCGAGCCTTCCTCACACTCCCCCAGTCTGGTGCCACCCTGCCTTACCTCACTGAGCCTGGAGTCCTTTGGGGCAGGGGCTGGGTCTCATTTCTCTCTGTATCCTGGCCCTGAGAAGGCCTGGGTCCCCTGCTCAGACCATCTCTGTGTGTGTGAGACAGTCCCACACAATCACCTCTAAGAAACAGGTGTGTAAGGAGCTGCTGCCATGCCCATGCCGTGCACACATGCCTCCAAGACCACAGGCTCCTCATTCCTCATTCACGTAGCCCGAACTGGAAGCAACCCAAGCATCTGTCCCGAAGCAAAAGACGGGACCAACAAACCGCTCAATCCCTACCACGGAACACCAGGCAGCAAAAGGAACAGGCTATCGATCCACGCAGCAACGCCGATGGACGTCACAGACAGAGGAGCAACGCTGTGGGACTGCATCTCCATGAGGTTCCACAGCCGGCAAAACTACCCCAGTAGTTGCCCAAAAGCAGCAACGGGAGGGCCCCAGCAGACACTGCACACCCGAGCTCACGGCGGCACGACCAGCAGCGGCCAAGAGGCGGACGCAACCCAAGGGTCTGCGGACAAATGACAAATAAACAAAATATGGTGCGCACATACAGCGGAGGATGGCTCTGCCTTAAAAAGGAAGAAAATGTGGACGCACGCCACAGCCTGGAGGGACCCCGAGGATGCTGCACTGGGTAAAATAAGCCAGTCACAAAAAGGTCCTGCAGGATTCCACATAACGTTATGTATATTTTACCACAATTTTTTAAAAAAAGAAATTGGCCGGGCGTGGTGGCTCACTCCTGTAATCCTAGCACTTTGAGAGGCCGAGATGGGTGGATCACTTGAGGTCAGGAATTCAAGACCAGCCTGGCCAACATGGTGAAACCTCATCTCTACTAAAAATACAAAAATTAGCCAGGTGTGGCGGCACACACCTGTAATCCTAACTATTTGGGAAGCTGAGGTAGGAGGATTGCTTGAGCCTGGGAGGTGGAGGTTGCAGGGAGCCGAGATCACGCCACTGCACTGCAGCCTGGGTGACAGAGCAAGACTCCATCTCAAAAAAAAAAAAAAAAAAAGAAGAAGAAGAAATTTAAAAACTAGCTTAAAGGGATGGAAAGCAGATGGCAGTTGCCAAAGCTTGGCTGTGGTGGAGACACGATTGGGAAGGAATACCTGAGAAGAAACGTTCTGGAGTGACAGCGTTATTCTAGACCTTAATGGAGTGGGGGTTACACAGACGTGTGCATGTGTCAAACACCAGTGAGCAGTCCCCGCACAGTGGATGCATTTTATTGAATGTAAACAATCCTTCAATAATACTGAGTTTATTTTATTTTTAAGACGGGGTCTCCCTCTGTTGCCCAGGCTGAAGTGCAGTGACTGGATCACAGCTCACTGCAGCCTCCACCTCCTGTGCTCAAGCGATCCTCCCACCTCAGCCTCCCAAGTAGCTGGGACCACAGGTGCGTGCTACCATGTCCAGATAATTTTTTAAAATTTTTTGTAGAGATGGGGTACCACTATGTTGTCCAGACGGGTCTCGAACTCCTGGGCTGATGTGATCTTCCTGCTTTGGCCTCCCAAAGTGCTGGGATTACAGTCATGAGCCACCATGCCTGGCCAATAACATTGATATTAAAAGCTAAAAATATACTTTGAACACCCATCTCCCAATATACACATATTTATTTAGGAGTCATTTTTATGTACTACATATTAAAGATCTCTCCATTATAACACATATGCAAACAGATAATTTTTTTTTTTTTGAAACGGAGTCTCGTTCTGTCGCCCAGGCTAGAGTACAATGGTGCAATCTCGGCTCATTGCAACCTCCGCCTCCTAGGTTCAAGCGATTCTCCTGCCTCAGCCTCCCGAGTAGTTGGGATTACAGGTGCCCACCACCATGCCCGGCTAATATTTTTTATTTTTAGTAGAGATGGGGTTTCGCCATGTTAGTCAGGCTGGTCTCGAACTCCTGACTTCAGGTGATCCACCCGCCTCGGCCTCCCAAAGTGCTGGGATTACAGGCGCGAGCCACCGTGCCAGGCCAAACAGAGAAACTTCTAAAAGAGAAGACGAATTGAGTTCTAGCATTTTCTTCCAGAGCCTGCTGGGTTGCTGTCCTCCCCTTGGAGACCAGATCAACACTGTTCACAGGCAGCGGCCGACACCTTGGCAGGACAGGAGGTGGGGAGCGGGCTGGTTTGAGCTGGTTTTGGAATACATGGGACATGTTCTGGGGAAAATCTCAAGCCCCTGAAGTTTGCTGATGACAACCACCAAACCTGGGGCCACAGGCACAGGACTTGCAGGGGAGGCTCAGTTCATGCCACATGCACTTTGCAGGTTCTGGAGCCCTCTGCCTACACCCTCACATATGAGAACAGGCATGACTCCAAAATACACATGTGGCAGGTAGGCCAGAATTCTCCAAAGCAGCCAGAGTCTCCACCTGGAGCCACAGGCCCATCCTGCCTTCAACCTGACACTGGACCCTGGGGGCCCTGCTCAGAATCCAGGCAGGGAGGAACACTGCCGGGGGATGGGGGGCGACCACCAGAGACACACGGACGTGGCAGGTAGGGCAGTAATGAGGAAGGAGGGGTCCCCAGCGCTAGGTCAGACGTGGTGGTTCACACCTATAATCTCAGCACTCTGGGAGGCCAAGGCAGGAGGATTGCTTGAACCCGTGAGTTTGAGGCCAGCCTGGGCTACAAAGGGAGACTTCATCTCTGCAAAAAATAAAAATAAGTTTAGCCTGGCGTGGTGGTGTACGCCTGTGGTTCCAGCTACTCGGGAGGCTGAGTCAGGAGGATTGCTTGAGCCCGGGAGGTCAAGGTTGCAGTGAGCCATGATTGCACCACGGCACTGCAGCCTGGGCAGCAGAGCAAGACTTTGTCTCAAAAACAAACAAACAAAATGATCCCAGCTCTACCACACTTTAGCTGCGCAGCCTTAGGCATACTCCTACGTGCCTCAGTTTCCCCATATAAAATTGTGGATGATGATACATGCTTAGGGTTATCAAAGTTGTGAGGATGAAAAAGCTAATATACAGAACCAATATACAAACTATATTAAAATGGAGTGTCTGTGTCAATCTTTTTTCAAGGCTAACACTGTACACAAAGCGCTCAGAGCAAGCCCAGTGCTGAAGACGAGTCACCGTTACTGTCTCCCTAGACACCCAGGTCCCGCCTCTGCCCGCCCCCCTACTCAGGCCCCTTCTCCGCCGGCGCCCTGGGGCATCTGTGTTCTCTCTGAGGACACCAGGAGAAAGGGAAGAGAGTCTCAGTCAGCCAGTCTCTGCAGTCCAAGTTCAAGTCCACAGTTGGGTTTGTGTTTAAGTTGTCCTTTTCCTGTCCTGCGCCCAGCACCTGGCCCCTCCCTGCGCCCATTGTCTCAGGACCCAGGGCCATCCGGTCCATCCTGGGGGAGAACAAGGGAGCCCCCCGCCATTTCCTCGAACTTCAAGTCCCTTGGCCGAATAAACACAACTACACACAAAAGACATCCCGGCAAGGCCATACAGCAGTGTGGGGCCGGGGCAGGGCGGAAGGGGGCAGGCAAAAGCCACTGTTCCAGAACATTCTGTGTAAGGTGCCAGCGGGGCCATCCTTAGGTTCCAGGGTTTCTTTTAGCAGAGGCTGGGCCAAGAATGCCTGCCTGCACGGCTGAGGTCCTCGGAGAGGGCTCCTTCATCCCTCTCTCCTACCCGACACCACAGAGACATGCTTATGAGTATCTACGGACGACAGTCTGTGCTCATCCATCCACCCAAGCGAGGGCCGTGACAGGGGTCAGCAGCCCTGGACAACTTGCTCCTACTCCCCGGCTGTCTACGGCCACCGTCTGACCTCTCAGCCCCAGGATTGTGTTGTTTAGGGCCTCACCGGACACAGGACGAATGGGCACAAGCAACTCAACACCCCAGCCCTCTCAGAGCCGTGCCCACAGTAGGGCTAAAGGACACCCTCTCTATTACTCCTTCCCTTCCCCATGTCCCCTTCCCACTTTCTCCTGTTATCTCCAGAGATCATTTCCCAAATAAAGCTCCTGCACTGAGGTCTGAATCCGGGCAAACAAACGAAGCCAGAGGCAAAGGTGTGTGCACGGCGTGGGTTGGCAACTCCTGGGAGCCAGAGATCAGGCCCTGCCCCCAGCATGCAGCCAGGCCTGGTGGGGTTCAGCCCAAGGCGACACCTGAACAACACCTGTCAGACAAAGGGAAGCCGGGGCAAGTCACTCGGCCAAGGGGGCTACGCCTCAGCCCTGGGAAGGAGGCCGCAAGAAAAGAATCCTCCTCATGTGGGCCTCAGGGCTTCCCCTGGTTTGGGTCACATTCAGATTTTCCCTCCTCCGATGAGACGAGACCCGACTATCTCAGAAGGAACCGCTATGCAGCTGTAATTGTTTCCTGTGTATTCCACCCATTAATGGGAACTTGGATCCCCCAGCTGGCTGCTCCATGAGGCTTCAGGTAGCAATTTTCCATTTGTGTTTCAAATTTTAATGAACGCACTTGTCCCCTGGGCCCTTGTTGCAGGCTGTAATCCTCATGGAGTGGGTCGCAGGCATGTCACCCAAGGCTGGGCTCCAGTGGGATTTCTACAAGGGCTTGATTTCTCCAGGGAATAGCTCCGACGAAAAATGGTCCATGCCACAGCCTCCTCCACCCCCACCACCCCTCCCTGCTGGCTCAGTGTCGAGCTGGCTGCAAATCTTAAGATTATTATTTCTTTCCGACATCCCCAAAGTATCCTATATCCCAAGATGGAGAGTAAAGTTCAGCTCTGATAAGATTGCATCACCGGGGAGGAGATACATTCTCGCCCTTGCTCCCTCTGCCTCTGGCTAACATAATTCCTTTCTGATCTTACCCAGGGCATCCAGTCAGGCTGGGAGGCAAACAGGATAATCCATTTTAGAGAGATTGATCAATATCGTTAGGAGCTTTTTAAATGGTTCCACAGGCTTCAGGGAGCCAAGGCAGACAGCTGAGCTGGAAATCGGGCCAGAAGAGGCAGGAGGGCAGGCGCTACCCTCAGGGATTTCCAGATAGTCCTTCCATTTCCTACCAGGCTTCAAGAGCTGGTTCCAATCAGGGCAGGAATGCTGGGTACATGTGGGCAGGTTGTGCACTGCACAAGGGGCTAGGCAAAGGGGGAACAGCAGGCTGAAGTCTAGCCGACCTTTCACTCTTCTAGCCAGCGCCTGTCCACACAGAGGAGGAACCGCTCTTCTAACCTACAGCGAGGCCCCCTACAGGCCACGGCTGGTCCTGCCAGCAAAGGACAGAGGTGTTTCCTGGCTCCCAGCTGCCTAGCATTCTGGGTCCTGTTTCCCCGTAATCAAGAAGACAGCCTTTCTGGCAAACCCCCTCTAGCTAGATGGTCTAATCAGTGAGGTTCCGGAAGCCTCCCTGTTCTGTCTCCACCTACCCTCCCCCAGCCTAGCCCCAAACTGGCCTCCATGTTCCAGCCCAGGGACACCTAAAGCCAGGGTGCTGGGAGGACCAGTTAGACAAGGAAAAGGGGCCCGGTGGCGGGGGGTGCGGGGTGCTAGAGCAAACCAGAGGGCACCTGCCCTTCCGGTGTAGCAGGCACTGCTCAGCTGCCCCCAACAGTTACTAAGGGGTAGCGCAGACCCAGACCCAGGGTACCAGGAGTTTTAAAGAGAAGCTGGAACTCTGGGGTTTAAATGTGGGGAAGAAATTTCTTCATTTTTAATTGTAAATACTGGCAATACATCTTTAAAAATAAATAAAATACCGTGTAGGAGCTAAGAAAACATGGCTGCAGGCTGAGTACTGAGCCATTTGAGGCCTTCCACCAGCTGCAACCTGGAGACTCTGCCCCTGTCTCCTGGACTGCTGCTCACTTGCCACGGAGCCACTGACGTGGCCTTCCTGGCTACATACCGATGGCGATGGCCCAGCTTCTCTGCTGAAAACCTTCTGGCGGCTTGACACCCCCAGCCCCCAGCCCCCAGCCCCCACCCCAGTCCCACACACGATTAACCACCTGCACATCCTGAATTGGACCAAGTCTCACCCGGCCCGACCCCTCTGGACCACTGCAGGCACCGCCTCGCTGGCCTCCTGCTGCCACCCACGCCCCCTACAGTCAATTCTCAGTACCGCAGCCTGAGGAGGCTGGTCCACCAAGATGTGGGTGCCTCCGCCAGAACCCTCCATGGCTCCCATTTGATTCTGAGTAAAGGCCAAGTTCTTACAATGGCCTCTGGGGCCTCGAGCTATCTTCCTCCCACTTGCTGATCTCCTGGCTTTCACTCCCACCCCAGGGCCTCTGCACCAGCTCTTCCCTTTGCCTGTCTTACCTCCTCCACGAGGCAGCCACATGACCAGAAAGGGCTTTATCAATAATCATGTTGGAACAAGAGGCATAAACTTGCACTTCCCCAGACGATGGGACATCCCCCCACCCTTGGTTTCTTCTGTGCTCTGCCACAGGGTATCAGAAGGCCCTTCCTGACCATCCCATTAAAAAACAAAACAACACAAAAAACTGCAACCCACGGCTGGGGGCAGTGGGCCAGCCTGCAATCCCAGCACTTAAAAAGGAGCATGGGGCGGGAGGATCGCTTAAAGCCAGATTTTTGAGACCAGCTCTGGCAACATAGCAAAATCTCATCTCTACTAAAAATTAAAAAAAAAAAAAAAAAAAAAAGCTTGGGGTGGTGGTGCACACACCTGTAGTCCCAGCTACCTGGGAGGCTGAGGTGGGAGGATCCCATGAGCCCAGGAGGTTGAGGCTTCAGTGAGCTAGGGTTGTGCTAGCTGGGTGACAGAGCAAGACTCCAACTCAAAAAAAAACAAAAAAAACAAAAAAAACCCCAGCCATCCCTGCCCCGCTCCCCCAATCCTTCTTACTCCATTACATCTTCCCCATATCGCTTTTCACCATCAAACCTAACACATATTTATCTGTTGATCTCTTTGTTTGAGGCCCTCACTGCACTCACGCTTCACGGGGGTGGGAGTCTTGTCTGTCCAGCTCACAGCCACACACCCAGGTTAGAGCAGTGCCAACGGCTGAAGGCCTCCCCGCTGCTTGCAGGATTTGTGCAAGCTGCTTAGCCTGATGCTGAGGCCCCCCACACCCCTGCCCACCTCTGCTGCCATCCTCGTCTCTCCCTCTGCCATGAACTGCTGGAGTGTGAGAACAAACTGACACACATGCTCCTCTCTCTCTTCCAGGAATGGCCTTCTCCTCCCCACCTACCAGGCAAACTCCTATCCATCCTTTAAAACCCAATGAGGAAATCCCCTACTTCAGGAAACATTCCTTGACTCTGTTCCCACTTCCACCAGTTAATCCTCCCTCCTTCGACAGTCACTCCTGTACATGTCTGTGCTGCCATTCACAGCTGTCCACATCCATCGATGTGGGCGAGCCCGTGCGCTCTCTTCCAGACCACAGGCTGTGCAGTCAGCCCACTTCCCCAGTCCACTGCCGGCCCCACATCCCTCCGCCAGGGCTGCTGGCCCCACTTCCCCCCACCAGGGCAGGCTGCTGGTTCTGGAACTGCATTCACTGCGGCAAGCTCTCCCCAGGGCAGCGTAGCTCGGGTGCGTGGGAAGTAACTGCCTCCCCAGCACAGAGCAACTGCCTTTTTGGCAATGGCCATGCAGCAGGGAAGAGGGTCAAGAGCCCGGTTCTCGCCCCAGCTCTGGGCACGCAGCCCTTGTCCTCCACCCCTGCCTCCCCGGTAACCCTGGTTCATCCCAGCCCGGCTTCTTCCCTGGGAGAGGTTCTTCTGAGGGTGAACCTCTTCGGCATGGTCCTTTCGGCTTCCCTCCCGCCCGGCAGGGGCAGTAGCCTTCCCATCAATCATCCGCCTCACAGGATGCCCTTTAACACACGCATGTGCACAGGTGGGCGAGGCCGGAGCCAGCCCCTGTGCGCCCACGGACCAGCAGGGAGACAAGCCCGGGCAGCGGTTCCTCCTGAGGGAGAAGCATGACGGGCCTGGCTGCAGCTCCCTGGGCTTGAAGTCAGGCCGCTGCTCAGGAAGACAGAGGCGGTGAGGTGCAGGCCACGGCCTCATCGGGATCATCCTGACTGGACAGGGGAACGCAGGGAGAGGGCCACCCCCTCCCCAAATCCCTGCACAAGGGACAATATTTTTACAACACTGTTTTGGCACTTCCACCGTGAACTTAATTTAACATCCATATTGCTGCTACTTAATTAAATAGATGAACTCATTTTACATTTACAAGTCTTAATTCATCCTGAACAAAATTGGCCATGTTTAGTTCTTTATACACTAGCAGCTCCCTGGAACAAATGGTGACCTTTTCCAGTTAACAGTGGGGACAGGTTAAAAGCTAATTATCGGCTCTGGGCGCCTGTAAGAGAGCGAGTGGACGTCTTTATCCATCATCAGAAGTGAGGGGAGAGGTGGCTGGGTTCAATTCTTTCTTACGCAGTCACAGGCAGCCAAGCTGGCAGGCGGTATAGACCTTGCCCAGATCCCTGATGGTGGGCAGGTGGTCTCACCCCTCCCCATCCCTGCTTTCCACCCACATCCCACCCTGCCTATAACCACTGCCCTGTCTGTGCTGCCCAACACACCCCTGCATCCCTCTGGCCTGCCTGGCTGACCCCATCCTTGTTCCCAGGCAGCCCCTGCCCTGGAAGACCCACCTCTCTCCACAGCCTGACCCTTCCAGATACTACGCCCTGGATTCCAGCAGTCCTGGCTGTTCTTCTCACCCTGCGCCGACTGTGGGGCACAGCTCTACTTCTGCAGCTCCTGAGGGGCGGGGGCCAGTGGCACAATGGCCTGGGTCCCCAACATTGCCCCACATGCCCCATCGCTACAGCTGGCAAAAGGGAATAGTGAGTCCCTATCTCTGGGGGCTAATTCCTGAGGACGAGCTGGGCCTGACACACAGCAGGGACTCAGTGAATGTGGCTTTTGCTGCTGAGCACAGCGTGGGGGAAGAGATGTGTGGCTGGTGGGCTGGGAGTCAGGTGTCAGGCTCAGGTGCTTGTCTCTCAGCAGCTGTACCAGGTGGGGACTGTCTGCACCCAGGAGCCATGAGCGAGGGGACAGAGGGAAAGTTGAACGGTCCCAGGACCCTTGCTGAAGGCGTCTGGCAGGTCCCTGCCTTTCCACCCTGGCAGAGTCAACGCAGCCAATCCAAGGCTGCTGGCTGGTGCCCTAAAAGGCTGATGGGAGGCTGGAGGGCCGCGGCTCAGGCTCAGCCACAGGTGAGGTACCCAAGGCAGCCAGTGCTCCCACTACCAGGCACGCAGGTCCTATTACTACCCCTGCATTATAGGAAGAAACTGGAGCCCAGAGAGGTTAAACAGCTTGTCGGGGGTCACACAGCTAGCAACTGTGGAGACAGGATTTGAGCTCAGACATACTGACGGCAAAGTCCATGGTCTAATCACAAACACACTGCCCCTTGAGGGACAAATGGAGCCCCCTAAAGGTGGGTAACTCTGCATTCTGGGCTCTGTGATGTTAACTGGTCCCCAGGCATGTGGGCAGTGACACCCCCCATTTGGGGGTCAGCTCCTACACCATGACGTACTGACCCCCAAAGGAAAGCCTGCCAGCCTGCCCTGGGCATTGTGAGCAGGGTAGGAGGGAAACCATGAAACAAGAAAGCCTAGGGCCAGCCTGGCCACCTTGCTCCTTCTCAGCTCGCTGGATTTCCCCAGTGCTGGGGAGATGACAGCCACGCCGACAGCTGCTCTCCCACAGCCACCCTGCCCTCGGGCTGAGCCAGCCACACTGTGCCCACAGCTGGTAGAGAGATGTTGATCCCAGGAGAGGGGCTGTCTGTGCCCCTGGCGGTCACCTCACCATCAGTGCAGCAGACTAGTGGGCCAGAGGAGCCCAGCTGCAGGCAGAGGGGCAGCTGCTGCCAAGGTGCCCTCCCCGGCCGGTGAAACCACTGGGCTGGCCAGGGGCCACTTACCCCCTGGCCCACTGGCCTCAGGTTCCCCGTGGAGGCCAGGAGGCTGGCGAAACCCCCCGGGGCCAGCAGGCGTGGTGACGCAACCACGAGGGCTGATTGCAGCAGAAGCTGCGGGCAGCCAGTGAGACGGCCGGATCACCCCAGGGAGCAGGTTGTTTGTTTGGGGAAAGGGGAAGCGGGCATGGGGGGGTGCTCACTCATTCATGTTTAATCCTGCTGGGCTCACTAATGGCAGCCTCCATGGCCTCAGGAGATCCCAGCAATGCAGAGATGCAGCAGGGCTGCTGCAGACAAGCCCGGGACTGTGGACCGGCTGCCTCAGTTTCCCTAGGGTGTAAATGTCCTGCCCCTACCTCCCACCCGTATGGGATACAGTGAGGCCATCAGATGCCCCTCGGGGGAAGCTGACTGGCCCTGATGCCCTCTCCCCCTCGTGATTACAGGCCTGGCCTCAGGCTTCCTGGCCCAGGAATGCAAACAGGTCAGGACAGTGTACACACACCAGGCTTCCTGGCTGAGGCTGACAGCGCCTCCCCACCCAGGGCATGAGGCCTCAGCACCCCTCGGCTCCCCTTGGACCCCACCCTCACCTTCCCACACGTGGCAAGCCCCGGGATGGAGACTGCAGGACCCGGGGGCTGCTACCGGGAGCAGGGCCCCATCCGACAACCGCTACAGCCATGGCGGCCGCACTGGCATTTAGGAGCCCTCATGTCTCTGCAATCCCACTCTGAGCTCCGCAGGCGGCCCCACTTCTAGATGAGCGGACAGAGGCCCAGAGAGGCAGAGTTCCTTTTCTGAAGCCACAGAGCCGGCAAGCAGCAGGACTGGGATGGCATCTGAGGTGCCCTGGGGTCTCAAGGCCAGAGCTCTTACCATCCCCACCACCCCGCGTCACCTCTGCTGACATCCAAAGGGCAAAGACCTGGCCACCTGACTACCAGCCAGAGAGCCAGCCACCAGCAGGCAGTCGCCAGCACAGGAGTCAGACGGGCGAGGCTTGAACATGTAGGTCCCCCGCACCCCACCGGCCCCCAGACCTGGGCCCCGGAAGTCAGAGGGATGAGGGGCTGCAGCAGCTGGCCCCGGCCCCACCACCCTGGAGACAGGGCTCAAGGCAGACACGGGGGTCTCGGAAACAGCATCACCCCAAAAGCCCTCCCCTACCCAAGGCGTTCCTCAGTGGGCCAGAAACCGAGGGAGTGAACTGCCCCCTCCTGCGCCCTCCCACTTCTGCTCATCCTGGACCTGTTCACCCCCATCTCCCGCAGCACTGCCCGCCAGGCCAGAGCCCTGTGGTGTGGCTGGCTCTGAACCAGACCCTGCGCCTGAGGGCCAGCCCCTCCCCCGGGGACAACGTGACACCCAGACTGAGCTACCAGGCCAAGCAGCCGAGACTCTCAGGGTCTCCCAGTGTCCGGGGAGGCTGCCTGCAGTGACACTGGAACCCAGGGAAGGTTTGGAGGTGCAGGCAGGCACGAGGAGGGACCCCCTCTGTCCCTCAGACCCCTGGAACTGCATCAGGTCCAGCCCCCAGGGCTGGGGCCAGGAGTCGGGTGGGGGGCGGCTCCCAGGGGTTCCTCAGCCCTGCTTCCTTCCTGGCCCCAGCCCTGGCTCCTTCCTCAGTCTCTGGAGACTCTCCCTGACCTGGGGAGTGTGGCCAACTCCTCCCAACCCGGAGGCAGTTCCATCAGACAATCTGCAGTGTGTCTACCCAGCACCTTCCTGAGCACAGAGGATGGAGGTGGGGTTTAACGAAAGTGGGAGAGGGAGCTCTGCTGGACAGGCAGGATGCCCCGTGCACGCACGCACACACAGGGCACTCACAACCACAGGCACACACACACACAACACACAGGTCTCACACACACACGGCACACACAACACAGTCACACGCACAAAACACACAGGGGACACACAACCATAGGCACACGTACACACACACAGGGCACACACAACCACAGCCACAGCCACATGCACACAACACACACAAATCTCACACAGCCACACACAAACACACACAGGGCACGCACAACCTCAGGCACAAACACACAACACACACACAACACACACAAGTCTCACACAGCCACATACACACACAGGGCATGCAAAACCAGAGGCACACACAACACACACAGGTCTCATATACACAGCTCACACAGTCACATGCACACATAGTCAAACAAGACACACATGCATACACACAACACATGCCCACAGTCACACTCACACACAATCACACACACAACACACACCCACACAGGCCATGCAGAGTCACATGCACATACAACATACACACACAAACACAAAGTCACAACATACAGCCATGCACACAAGTCACACACAACACACACCCATATACAACATACTTACTCCTGACACTTCTACATATATCCAACACACATTCACACCCAACACACACACACACCCATTCACACTACAAAGCACAACCACACACATACAGTAAAACTCCAACACACTTTGTACAACCAACACACAGACACCCACACAAGCACCCACTCACACCCTCACACTCACAGACTTGGAGCCGGCCTGCTGTGAACCTTGGGCAAGTGATGTCACCGCCAGGTGACTCAGTTTCCCCATCAGTAGGATGCAAATTATCCCCCCTTTATGAGCCACATATGAGCTACGGCCGGAGGCACAGGCAGTTCGCAGAACAGCACCACTGGCTCCGCTCATTCTCACGAGACACGCAGGGGCTAGTCGGTTGGACCAGGTGGGCAGGAAGGTCTCCTCTGGCAGGGAGGGAGTCCTGCTGACCCTGGGAGGACATGGGGAGGGATGGGCTGGGGAGGGGAGGGATGGGCTGGGGAGGGGAGGGAGGGCTGTGTCCTGGCGGTTGTGGGGTGGGCCCTGGGCTGTGGGCATCTTTTATACCTGACCCAGCCCTGACGGCCCTGACCACAGCTCAGGCAGGCGTTGGGAAGGGTGCAGTACAGGGAAAGAGAGGGGGATACCGAACAAGCCACGGCCCGGCCAATCCCGCAACTCATCCAGGGCTGTGGGAGGAGGAGAGGAGGGAGCCCCGGTTCATAAAGCATCCTTTAAGGCTGGTTGGGTGGGGGCTGACGATTGTCTCATTAAATCCTTGGAGCTGCCACCCGCCCAGATATGCCTGCCTGGCTTCCAAAGACCGTCTTCCCATGGGGGCTCCTGGAGTTTCTAGGAGGCTCTGGAGAGGCTCCCGTGGGAGGCTGTTTCCCCTGCCACCTTTGCCAGCTAGAAGATGCCCCGGCTTCTGTGAGTGGGGCCCAGCTTCATGCTGGCACGCTCTGTCATGGGAACACTTGGCATCGCCAGGCCCTCATTAGCACAGGATCTTACAGCAGTCACGTGGGAACCCTCCACGACCCCCTGGGCTGAGCGCCAGCGTGCTCCGGGTTTTACGGGGTGAGAACACTCAGACAGAAAGAGGCTGGCCCCTCTCAGGGCGGTTCCAGTGCACAGCCAGGCCCCTGCCCTCCACACAGCACCACATTCCTGCTCCTCCAGGCGGGAGCTGGAATCCCTTTAGCCGACGCTCAAATGCAGAGGGACAGGGAGGCTGCACACACACGTTAGACTGACTGCAAGGGAAGGATGCCTGAGCAGGAAGGGGACTCCAGTGACACCACTGTAAAAAAGAAGATACCGAGGTCCACAGAGAACCCAAACATGCCCAGAGCTGAACTGCCACAGGTAAAGCCGGGCCTGAAACCCCGGCCTCTTGATGTCCACAGGCTGGGCCCTGGACAGGATTCTGCTGCAGGCAGGAGGAGAGTCAGTGTGCCCAAGGAGGCTGGGCTGGGAGGACGGCAGTGGATCGGAGGCAGGAGCTCTGGACCCCATCCTGGCTGCTTCACAAGCTTGCTCTGGGCTCCAGTTCCTCCTCTACAAAGGTGAGGTTTAAGTACAGGCACAGGGTCACTCTTCGGGTTTATGTCTCTAAATCTAAACAGAAAATCAGCTCCCAGGCCTGGCACCGGTGCCTCTGATCTCTGACCCTGCCCTGGGATCACACCAAGTATCGGTGGGTGGCAATCGATGGTCTGGGGTCCAAGGCCTTCCAGCACTGGTCAAGACGGAGGTGCAGCTCGGAGGTCAGAGTGTCAGCAGACCATGTTGATCCCTGAGATCTTCACGAAGAACCCAGACAAACCGGCCCGCTGGGCTCCCAAAGACTCCTCAACCCCAGCTGAGACCTTCCAGCCCCAAACAAAGACCTGTTCAACCAGTCTGTCTACCAAGCCACTTCCATCTAGGGCGGTGCTGGCCAGTTGTCAGAGGGTGGCGGGACCAGACCCACGGGGGCCTTGGTCCTGCACCTAGGATGCTGCCCTGTTTCTCCTTTCCCCGAAGCTGGTCCCCACTGTGATCCACAAAGCCTTTTTCTCTGGCAGAAAATCAGAAAAACAGAATGTGGGTGTGTGTTGGGTAGTCTTGGCTTCCAAAAGGCTGGGAATAAAAATAGGAGCAGGGGCTAGGCGCAGTGGCTCACTCCTGTAATCCCAGCACTTTGGGAGGCTGAGGGGGGCAGATCACCTGAGGTTAGGAGTTCAAGACCAGCCTGGCCAACATGGTGAAACCCCATCTCTACTTAAAAAAAACAAAAATTAGCCAGGTGTGATGGCGAGTGCCTGTAATCCCAGCTACTTGGGAGGCTGAGGCAGGCGAATCACTTGGGCCCGGGAGGCTGAGGTTGCAGTGAGCCGAGATCACGCCAGCCTAGGTGACAAGAGTGAAACTCCTTCTCAAAAAAAGAAAAAAAAATAGGAGCAGAGCCGGAAAGATTCCTCCGAGACCCTCCTTGTCTTCTCTTGGGGGTCTGCTACAATCCAAATGTTTGTGTCCCCGCCCCCAATTCCTGCACTGAAATCCTCACCCCCAAAGTGATGGTATGAGGAGTTGGGGCCTTTGGAGGTGAATAGGGCATGAGAGCGCAGCCCTCACGATGGGATTAAGCTCTTGTTAGAGGGCACCCCCCTTCCACCATGTGAGGATACAGTGAGAGGACCACGAGGTGAGCCCTCACCAAACACCTCATCCGCCAGCACCTTGATCTCGGACTTTCAACCTCCAGAAACGGAAGCAGCACATTTCTATTGTTGTTAAGCCGCCTGGTCTATGGTGTTTTGTTACAGCAGCCTGAGCTAAGACAGGGTCCTGGGCCTCCCTATGCACCCAGAAGGGCCAGAAGCCCCAAAGCACTGTCGGTCATAAGGAGAAGCCTCCGGGACCCTTTCCCAAGTATAGCGGGCATGAGAGAAAGGTATCTTCCTGCTCCTTACCCCCAGCCAGGCTTTTTAGAATCCCAGAGCACCAGTCTCAGGAAGGAAGTGGAGCACTCCGACTCCTTAGCCATGAATGACGATGACAATGACGATTGCTGGTGGTGGTGATGACAATGGTGGTGATGACGGTGATAATGGTGGTGACAGTGATGATGATGGTGGTGATGCTGATAGAGACTGTGGTGATGGTGGTAAAGGTGACAATGATGGAGACTGGTGATGGTGGTCATGGTGATGGTGAAGGTGATGATGGTGGTGATAGTGACGATGATGATGACAGTGATGGAGACTGTGGTGATAGTGGTGAAGGTGATGATGATGGAGACTGGTGGTGGTGGTGGTGATGGGGACTGTGGTGATGGTGGTGGTGATGGTGATGGTGATGGTGATGATGATGATGGTGATGGTGGTGAAGGTGATGGTGATGATGGAAATGGTGGTGATTATGATGATGGTGGTGAAGGTGATGGTGATGATGGTGGTGGTGGTGAAGGTGATGGTGGTGATGATGGTGATGGTGGTGAAGGTGATGGTGGTAGAGACTGGTGATGATGATGATGGTGATGGTGGTGAAGGTTACAGTGGTGATGGTGGTGGTGATGGGGACTGTGGTGATGGTGAAGGTGATGGTGGTAATGACGGTGATGATGGTGGAGAGTGGTGATGGTGGTGGTGATGAGGACTGTGGTGATGATGGTGATGGTGATGGTGGTAAAGGTGATGGTGATGGTGGTGAAGGTGCTAATGGTGATGGTGGTGATGATGGTGATGGTGGTGAAGGTGATGGTGGTGATGGTGGTGGTGGTGAAGGTGATGGTGGTGATGATGGTGATGGTGGTAGAGACTGGTGATGATGATGATGGTGATGGTGGTGAAGGTGACAGTGGTAGTGATGGGGACCATGGTGATGGTGGTGAAGGTGATGGTGGTGGTGGTAATGGTGATGATGATAGTGATGGTGGTACAGGTGATGATGGTGGTGATACAGATGGTGGTGAAGGTGATGATAACGAGGGTCATAGGTGAAAATGTTTACACATACCTAGAACCTAAGTGGTCTCCACACTTGATACCCAGTACCTCATTTAGCCCTTACAGATCCCTATGAGGTAGTGGCATCATTATTCCACTTGTCCAGAGGAGAGACTGAAGCACCAAAAGGAAAGTGATCTGCAGTAATACATGGTGAGGGAGGGGCTGGGATCTGAACCCAGGCAGATGGGTCCAGAGTGTACTCCTCAACACCATGGTCCTGCCTGGATCCAGGTCCAGAGAAGAAAAACATGAGCCAGCCAAGGGACAAAACAGGGGTCTGTGCTGAGGGCCCAGGTGTGAGCCTGAGCTGGGTGGCAAGACAGGGCTTTCCTTCCTGCATGGGCATCTCACAGTGCCAGGTGCCAGTCTTGCGTAAGGAAAGGTCCTTTTTATACCACAGGGGCGCTAAACCCATGGCAGCGGCTCTGGGCACACCTGAGAGTGCATCCCTTGTTCACTGAGTGATTTAAAACCAGGCCGTCCGCACACCGCATTTTGGCTTTATAGACCGACTCTGAACCTCATCTATGCATAAGATGCAGCACTATGATGCATCTTATTTTTCCCCATTTTACAGCTGGGGAAACTGAATCTCAGAGAGAGCAACTGTTGGCGGAAGGCAGAACTGGGGCCAGAAGCGAATGTGACCCACCCTGAAGGCCCCCTCAGCAGCCCAGCCTTGGCTCCCAGCTGTGAGACCTTGGCCAAGTCACTTCTGTGCCTCAGTTTCCTCTGATGTAACACAGACAGTTGCATCACTGTCTCACAGCAAATGAGATGATGCAGACACAGCACACGGGACAGTCCCGGCCATGCGGTCAGGGCACCGTCCTGTGGCTCCTTTCCATAGCTCCTTCCACAACCTGCCCCATCCACAGTGGGCGCCCTCATCACCCAGAGAACCCCTTCATTCTCTCTTGGACCCTCACACCCAGAGAGAACCGACCCTGTGGGGCACACCCAAAGCCCCTCACCGAGGGGTCACTGGACCTGGGCCTGCAGGCGCAGATGTCTGGGCGGCTGGGGATGGTGGGGCCGTGGCAGCAGCCTCTGCAGGGCAGTGATAACCTGGCTGGCGCTGGCCGGCTGTGCCCAGTTCCAGCACATGCGCCTGTCAGGGCATCTCGGGCCAGGAGCCGTGTCCCTGGTGCCCGGCTTGGGGCCGGCAGCTAGAAGCGACAGGGAGGCAGAGACCCTGACAAAGCATACATCCTCTGTGGGCAGAGATAAACTTTGGAGGGGAGAGGGGCGCTCCACCAGCCTTGCCAAGCTGCCACACGCTGACGGGGCACACACAAGGCCTTTCGCGGCCACACGGCTCCGCTTGTCGTTATTCACGGCGGAGCCTGCTTTATCTCCCGCACAGTATGTGAGGCCACGAGATGGACGCTGGCTCCGTGCACGGGGCTCCCTTGGAAAATATTAATATGTAAATGTCACTCTCCGAAGACCAGAAATGAAATGGAATGACCGACCGCAAGATGCTCTGCTGGCGAGATAAAACGAGCAAAGAAAAGGAGAAAAAGCTGCCGGGGCTGGAGGTGGGGGCGAGTGCTGAGCTTAGGCAGGTGGGGCTGGAGGGGAGCGTGGGATTCAGGGGCTGGTGGTGGGCGGTGCGGGCAGCCACTTCCACTCTCTCCAGGCAAACGGCTTCAGCACAAGGCCTGAGAGCAGGTGGAAGCTTCCGGGCTGCAGCCCCAGTGTCTTCACTCCGACACAAGATGACACATATGGGCACTAATGTGTTACTCTCTCCAGGGGTCTGCTGGAAGTTTTTCATGTGCAGAACTCACTTGGTCACTGGCAGCTCTATTGCCCCATTTCACAGATGAGAAAGCGGTGGCACAGGGAGGTTAAGCAGCAGGACCAAGGACACATGGCTGTGCCAGAACCGAGGCCTCTGCATGTGTCCTCAGGGTACCCCATCTCCTCCCATCTCCCACAGAGACACCGGGAGGGACCCATCTGATGGACCCTGTGTGCTGTCGAACCCTAGGCTGCCTTCTTCATCTCCCCAGCGAGGGGGGGCGCAGCCTGCCCCCAACGAAGGCAGAAGCCCCCCACCCACCAGGAACATCAAGAACCAAGACACATCCCTGCCCCAAGCTGCACCCCGTGGTTAGTGGGTAACGCTACGAATACCACCCGGCTCCTCAAATCAAAAGGAAAAAATGGTAGGGGGGCCTTAGAAAGGATCCAGCCCACCTCCTGGTTCATTCCTCTAATGTTACAGCTGAGGAAACTGAGTCTCGGGTAATTTTTTAAATGTGGTTTGTTTGTTTTTTTTTGGAGACAGGATCTCCTCTGTCGCCCTGTAGAGTGAGCAGTGGTGCCATCATGGCTCAGTGCAAATTCAACTTCATGGGCTCAAGAGATCCTCCATGCCTGGCTAATTTTTGTTAATTTTTGTAGCGATGGGGGTCTCTCTGTACAGCCCAGGCTGATCTCCAGAGAATATTTAATCATTGATGAAATATCCACCACCCCTGGGCCATACCACACTCCAACACTGTCGCCCACCACCCCCTTGAACTCTGGTAAGTGGGTGCTGGCACTGTCTCCGAGTCACAGTCACAAGGTCACAAGTAGAGCAGCAGCCTGCCCAAGGTCCTGCGATCACAGGTGCTGGCACCAGATCACAGCTCAGCTCTGCCCCGTTCCCCAGGCCTCCCAGGAGTGAGTACGCCAGGGGGCTGGTCCCTGTGAGGCTCACGTGAAACAATCTGTCCCCGGCAGGGACCACAGACTTAGCTCTAGGGAAGTTCTGGTAAGAGGGAAGACTGGATTGAAGACCGAGAATGCCACTGCCCCCAGGCCTCCCTTCCCAGCCTCGGCTGCAGCCAGGTGCCCGCATGTTATTTCTCCTCCTCCCATCTCCTCTCTGCCCTTTCCCCTGCCTGCCCCCTGCCCTGTGTGTGCGGTGCAAAAAGTGGAGTCCCGGGCCCTGGGTGGGAACACCCACTGGCCAGAGCCGGTGGGGAAGGGCAGGCTTAAGGCCTTGGCAGAAGATGCAGGAGGGGACAGGGTTTCTTGCCCCGTATTTCTGGGGTGCTTAAAGGGCTCTGTCCACATGTGCTGGGGGCCACTGAAGAGCCGGTTCTAATGTGTTTCCACCCCACCCCATCCTAGCCTCGGACCTCAGCTCTGCACAGCCCAGCTGCCAGGTGCCCTGGAAAGTATCAGGGACATTTCCAACTCCAGCCCCCGCCCTCCACGGTCCCCGAACTGTTCAGGCAATCTCCCCACACACGGAAAACTGCCTGGCCCAGTCCAGGCCCCTGGCGCCCCAGGGTCCTCAGAGGACACAGGTCAGGCTGAGACCGGCCTCTGGCCCTTCTTTCTGAGCTCCTGCCCTTCCCCACGTCCCTCCGCCCACCCGCTGCCAGATCTCATCAGCAGACTCTCAGGGTGACCCCAGGCCCCGAAGCTAGAGAAGCAGTCGTGTTTCTTCCTCACCCACCGCCAGCTCGCTACTTAACCCTGCCGAGCACGGAAGCCCACGGCCCAGGAGGCTGGCAGGAGGGGCCTTGGGGGAGTGTGGGCTGAGACCAGGCAGCTCCTGGCTCCCCAGGCACTGTCTCCAGGCTAGAGTGCTGGAGTGCAGGCCCCTGAGGACGGGGATGGGGGCAGAGGTGAGGCGGGTGCCCGCAGATGGAAACTGATTTCAGAAAGCTGGAATGCCGATTGGGAAACATCAGGGCTTGTTTGTCAAAGTGAGGCACGCTGGGAGCGGCAAGACCGCCTCCTGGGCTCCCCGGAGGCGGAGCACCCCCGACACGTGTGCACACGCATCCACATGCATGCATTCATACACACATGTGCACACACATCCGCCCAGATATTCACATGTGCCCATGGGTACACCTGCAGACACACACAAACATGCATGCACACTCACACGCACACTCATAGGCAAACACACAAATACATGCCCACACACACGTACGGGCAAACACACACACGTGTGCATGCACGCACACATCCCTGTCAAGCCTCTGACTCACCAGCCTGGCCTGCAGCTCCCAGGATCCCTGCAGGGACGGGGAGAGGAGCTGCTGGGGGCTCAGGAACCTCCTGCCAAGGCCCTGACCACCCCCTGGGGCAAGGGGCAGGCGGAGAGCAGGCACTCGGGGCCTGGAAGTGTGATCTGGACTTGGGAAACCTCCATCCTGGAAGGAGAGGTTTCTGGCAGTAGAGGCCCTTCCCAGGGACAATGGGCGCAGAGCCTCTGAGCTCAGCCGCCTGTGTGAGGAGCCCAGCAGGGTGAAGAGTGGGGCTGGCTGCCTTCCCAGAGGCCGTGCCAAGCTTCCAGTGGTGTCACTCTCCCAGGCAAGGGGGCTACACAGCCAAGTCCGCCACCTCCAGGCCTGACTGCCCTGCCCCTCCTCCAGAGTGAAGGACGCCCCAGGAGCTGCCCTGCTGGGGGGACTTGAGAGCATGCAGGCATTCTGGGGGCAGGACTCAGAGGGTGCAAGGGATGGGGGGCGGTGCCATGAAAGGGGAAACGCAGGCAGCAGTGCAGAGCTGTTTTCAGGGAAGGCCTGGGGGTTCCTGGCCCTCCTCCCCTGAGACCCAACTGGAGGGAGAGGAAGAGGACAGAGTGAGAGCGGAAGGGAAAAACCGGGGAGGGGACAGGGGAGACGGAGGAGGAGGAAGAGAGGGGAGGAGGGAAGCTGAGAGGAGTAAGGGAGCAGGGGAGGAGGGCCGGGTGCGCAGGGGCGTCTTCCAGAGGGAGGCGGGGAGAGTGATCAGTGCTGACCTCTGCACCCAAGGGAGACCTCTTTCTTCAACATGGTGTACCCCGGAATCACCCAGGGAGTCTGGGGTCTTTTGTTTTCTTTAGGAGGCCCCAGGGATCCCAACGTGGAGTGGTCTCAGCGGGAGGACTCCAGCAGCAGCACTACCTAGGAGCGGAAATGCAGATGCAGACGCCGGGGCCCTGACCCAGAGTATCACACACCGCGGTGGGGTCCTGATTTCCGCATCGCACACGTGCCCTGCCCTGGAGGGATTCTGATGTTTGAAGGAATGTGGGATCCCCTCCCCGGTCTGCAGTGTGCACCGGGGCAGAGCGGGGGAGGCAGGCTCCAAGAGCAGCCCTTTCTCAGGAGTAAGACAGGGAAGGAGTGGCCCAGGGGCCGTGCAGCAGGCAGGAGGTGTAGGGCCCAGGAGAGCTGTGGGCATTCAGGTGGGATTCCGTCTGCTTCCTGGAGGAGGAGGGTGAGGCCTGGAGGCAGCAGATTCCCCTAAGTCCTTCTAGAAGCTGGGCAGACAAAGAAGGGGCTGGCCCAGTGAAGCCTGGGAATGGGTCTTTAGGTTGAGGAGCAGCAGAGAGGGAAGAGAAGAGAGGACGTTGCGTGCCTGAGTGGCGAGGGGGGTAGCCTGCAGGAGCCCCCCATGGTGGGGACGGCTAGTGCTTCCAGGCACTGTTTCCACCACTGTGGGAAGGCT
Source organism: Macaca mulatta (assembly GCF_049350105.2). Lineage (NCBI taxonomy): Eukaryota > Metazoa > Chordata > Mammalia > Primates > Cercopithecidae > Macaca > Macaca mulatta. The sequence goes on along the minus strand of NC_133425.1, from coordinate 80,905,042 downwards.
GTTCTTCCCACAATACTCAGGAGCAAATAGGGGCACAGAGACATTAGAGAAGTGGCTTAGGTCACCCAGCTGCAAAGTGGCTGAGCTGGGAGAGAAGGAACCAGATAGGCCAGTCCGGGTTCATGCTCCCAGCTGCCATCTCTGAGCCAGGAGAGAAAATCCAGGTGGACTGGAGTCTGGGTTCATGCTCCCAGCCGCCATCTCTGAGCCAGGAGAGAAAATCCAGGTGGACTGGAGTCCGGGTTCATGCTCCCAGCCGCCATCTCTGAGCCAGGAGAGAAAATCCAGGTGGACTGGAGTCTGGGTTCATGCTCCCAGCTGCCATCTCTGAGCCAGGAGAGGAAGAGGCAGGACACAGAGGCGGCAGGAGTCAGGCATGGCTCAGGGGTCCCTGCTGGGCCAAGTGAGGAGCTCCCCAGATGGGCTGATGGACCACAGAGCAGAGCGATGGAGACACCCACAGGGCTCAGAACTCAGGCTGTGGGTCCTGAGAAAGTAGACAGTGGTGAGGGCACAGGAGTGTTTTCAGGGATTCCAGAGCTCCCCACAGCAGCTGGGGTTTAGGGTCAGATAAAGCGTGGTGGGCAGAACTCCACGGTTGTAGCTGGCCCTTCCAACTCTCTCAAGGCTGGTGATGCACCGCTGCCCAGCTCTGTGATTCAGCAGGCCGGAAAGACGCAGGCAAGATTGGGGTCCCCCTATACCTGACTTTCTCGGACCTGCAATTAAATTAGCTTCTGTCTCCACCAACATCACTGGCTAATCAGCCCCCGCCACTCACGTTCCCTGGGTGATGGGCGCGCTTTGATATCGGAGTGGACTCTAATGCGTGTGGTGTGAGCGGCCCTTCATTTATTCCGTGCCTGTAATTGATGTTTATATAAAGTAGCTCTTACAGCTACTCAAAGTAGGAGATGAAAAGCAATCAATCAGCCATTTGCCTCAAAAGAGAGGGAAGAAAACACCACACATATCAAAAGCAGTCCCCGAAAAAATCTTGGGGAAGGGGCAGGATTAGCCCGTGAGCACTTTGAAGTGTGGGGTTCCCATCAGGCAGACGAATGGCACAGCCAGGATTTGGGGGGTGGCACAGGCAGTACTGGCTCGCAGAAGCACAGCAAGTGTGGAGTCCCTTCTGGAGAACCCAGGCTTCGGTGCAAGACGCTGTCCTGGGGACCGACAGCTGTCCTCAGGGTCTGGCTGGTCCTGCTACCTACTCTAACAGCTTCGCAGCTACCTGCTGTGTTCCCTCTGGGTCACAACTCCAGTGAATACTGTCTGGGTCCAGGCTTGGTATTGAGGGGGCTCTGCTGAGCCCGAGGATGTCCCCAGGGCCACACCCCTGCCTCACAGCCAAGATTTAATAATGACCATGGTGGGCCCAGCCAGGCTGTGGACTCGCAGAACAGTGCTCCCTACACCTTGTGCAAATTCTCTCCCCTCTGCTCCCACCCACACATTGCATCCACCCTCCGACCCTCACACCACTGCAACGTACCTCCCCCCACTCCTGCATGGAGACCCCGACTACAGAGCAGTGGGAGAGGCTCAGGATCAGAGCCCTCCAAGCAGCCTGCAGGGGTCTCTGCCCTGCAGTGGCTTCAAACAATAGAATAGCTTCTCTCATAGAACTGGAGGCCAAAAGTTGGAAATCAGTAGCACTGGGCTGAAATCAAGGCAGAGGCAGGGCCCTGCTGTCTCTGGAGGCTCTGGGGAGGCTCCTTCCTGCCTCTTCCAGCTCCTGAAGCTCCAGGTGTTCCTTGGCTTGTGGCTGCATCACCTCTTCCATCGTCTAATGTTCAGTGTGTCTCAAATCTCCCTCTGTCTGTCTCTTCTGAAGACACTTGAGATTGCATTTAGGCCACCTGGATACTCCAGGATAATCTCATCTCCAAATCCTTAACTTAAATCCCCTCTGCAAAAACCCCTTTTCCAAATAAGGTCACATACACAGGTTCAGGGCATCGGGACCTGGGCATCATTTGGGAGGCTTTTTTTTTTTTTTTTTTTGAGACGGAGTTTTGCTCTTGTTGCCCAGGCTGGAGTGCAGTGGTGTGATCTCAGCTCACTGCAACCTCCGCCTCCGGGGTTCAAGCGATTCTCCTGCCTCAGCCTCCCAAGTAGCTGGGATTACAGGCATGCACTACCATGCCCAGCTAATTTTTTGTATTGTTAGTAGAGACGGGGTTTCTCCATGTTGGTCAGGCTGGTCTCGAACTCCCGACCTCAGGTGATCTGCCTGCCTCGGCCTCCCAAAGTGCTGGGATTACAGGTGTGAGCCACCGCATGTGGCTGGGAGGCCATTTTTTGTTTTTGAGAGAGTCTCACTCTGTCGCCGAGGCAGGAGTGCAGTGGTGCGATCTCAGCTCACTACAACTTCTGCCTCCCGGGTACAAGCCATGCTCGTGCCTCAGTCTCCTGAGTAGCAGGAAGTACAGATGTGCACCACCATGTCCGGCTAATTTTTGTATTTTTAGTAGAAACGGAGTTTTGCCATGTTGGCCAGGCTGGTCTCAAACTTCTGGCCTCAAGGGATCTGCCCGCCTCAGCCTCCCAAAGTGTTGGGATTACAGGCGTGAGCCACTGAGCCCAGTCTGGAGCGGGGAGGCATTTTTCAGCCTACCACACATACAAAGGGAAAAGCCTTCCAGGTTCTTGCTTCTCTGAGTCCAGCTCAGATGGCCACAGCAAGCCAGGCACTCGGTCAGCACCTCTTCCATCCGTCTAATGTTCACTGAGTGCCGGGCACTGTTCTGGGCACTGGGGACACAGGAGTGAAGAAACAGAGCACAGTCCCTGTCTTCATGGAGCTTTACAGGTACAAGCCGCTAAACAGCAAAGCATGCAAGTGCAAAAATAAAGCCAGAGAGGAACGGGGTGTTTTTTGACTCAGTTTTTGACAGAGTGGTCAAGGTTGGTTGCTTTTGGATAAAGGAGGAGCCAGGAGCATGAGCTTGTGCAGACCTGGGAAGAGTGCTCCAGGGAAAGGGAACGGCAGGTGCAGAGGCCCTGAGGCTGGAGCCATGAGGCCTGTGAGGCAGGAGTGGGACACATGGTGCAGGGAGCAGGTTGAGCAGGAGGCCTGCAGGGGTCGCGGGGGAGCTCTAGGGTTCCAGGGGCAACTCTGACTTTCACACTTCATGGGTAGGAGCTGTGGGAGGGTTCCTACAAGGCCAAAACTACATGCACCTACACTTGGGAGGCTGCCTCCCTTAGAAGGCTGGGTTCCCCCTCCCTTCCAGTGTTTTCCAGTAGAGAGCCTCGGAAACAGCCCTGGTCCCTGCTGAGGTACCAAGCCCAGGGCCTGTTCTCTCACACACAGCTGCAGGCACAAAGCAAGGCTGCCATGTGTACCCCCGCCAAGGCGGGTGCATGCAGGCCACACCGACGCACACACACACCCTGACACACACACACATGCTGGGGCCCCGGTCCTGGGCTGGGGGAAGCGGTGGGTGAGCCCGGGGGATGCTGGAGTGCAGCTCCATTAAGAATTTATCAGCCCAGAGGGAAGGAGTCTTTCGTGCTGGGCCTCACACAGTGGGGTCCTCGTGGCAGCAAAACTTTGCTTCTGGGAATAAAATGGAAATTCAGCCCCCGGAGTATAATGAAAAGCCGGCTCACAAAGCATTTTCTTTTTGAGCAGCTGAGCGGCCCCCTAATGATGGGAGAGCCGAGGGGCAGGCAGGGAGCCCTGGGGGCTCCAGGGCGGGTGCAACTGATGGTGGCGGCGTGGGGGTGCTTGGCCCCCCAGGCCCCACCTGCTCAGCGCTGCCTGGCCTAATAAAGCCTCTCTCTTTGGAGTCACATTCAATGCGGTTCCAACAGGGAGCCATACGTCACCAAATCCAGCAAAAATTTGTGCTAAATTGAATCAATCCATCTTGGAAATGGCTCTTGTCAGCTTCTGTCAGAGGAACCGTCTGCAGGGGACGAAGGGATCAGGACGTGGGGGCGGGGGGGGGGGTCTCCTCTCCCTTCCAAACACCTCCAAGGTTTCCACAGTCTCTGACAGAGGTAAGGAAGAGACTCACACACACACATTTACCCTCACGAATGGGGCTCACGGCACGCAGTCAGGGAGCAGGCAGGCAGCCGAGGTGTGCCGTTAACAGCACACATGCCCCGCACCCAGCATGGCCAGTCTGCTCTTGTTCCCCACTCTGGCTTTCAGGACCAGCACACACCCTCAGATGGAGCCTCCTGGCCTCTCCATTCAATGTCACTCCACAGTCATCAGGCAATCGCAAAGCACCAGGCAAGCTGATGACAACAAGGGCCAGGGGTCGCTGGCCAAACGGAGCTCAGACCCTCCAGGTGGGTGACCAAGATGATGACCCCTTCGTACTTTGGAGCTGGCGGGGACGGCTCTGGCCTTGGTCTTGGCCTCCTCGTATCTGTACCTGGAGCTGGGGGCTCCTGAGATGAACAGGACACCAGATGGGAGCCAGCCACTCCCCCATTGTTCTGAGTTAGGCTCAGGCAGCCTCTGAAGGCCCCAGCCCTGGTCCACCACCAACACTGACTTCCTATGGCCAGGACCCTTGCTACCACCACCAAAAGCTGTCCTTGGCATGGATCCAACCCTTCCTGCCCCCTCGCTTCCATGTGCACCCACACATACCCACACGCCCATCATGGGGGCAGGCCATTTTCTCCGTCACACAATAATCCCGCTCTGCCCGGCCTTCCAGCCTTTGTCCGTGTCTTGCCCCTCACCAGGCAAGCCTTTCTTCTCTACAGAGGCTACCTGGATCCTTCCTCTTCCTCAGGTCCTGGTTCAAGTCCCTCCACCTGATGTTCCCACCTTTGCCCAGCCCTACCAGACATACCCACTGTGTCCCAGCCAGCCAGTCGCCAGTGACCAGCAGTGCCATTGTCCAGTGAACCACCTGTGCCCACCCAGTGCACATAAGCCGAGGGGGAAAGACCCCGACACACACATCTGTACATCCCCCAGGACCTGATACCAGGCTGGGCACACGGTTACAGACCTTTCTCCTGGAGGTAAAGTTCAAGGTAAAAGACAAAGCCTTATTAGCTTCCTGCTAATTTCAGTCTCTACAGAAAAACAGACCAGCACGGCAGCTTCCACCAGCATATCGAGCGCAAGGGGCAGTCTCCCCTCCGAGGCTGTGTCTGGGTAACTATTGCCACGTGTCCACGAGGCAGCTCGCCGAGGATGTTTTAAAGGCTGCGGGCCCTGCCCTGACACCCACCCAGGCCACAGCTGAGGGGACGGACAGCTGGAGGCCCAGGCTGAAGCTCAACCACCTCTCACCCCTCACAGACAGCCCCCCTGGCTCTCTACAAAGCCCTCCAGGGCGTGTGCTCCCTTTGGAGCTGCTGGCTTCTTCCCCGTCCAGTCCCAACTCACCTCTCGCCCCTGGTGGTGCGGAAACAGAGCAGGGGCTGGGTAGGAGCTACCTGCGTATGTCATTCTGGAACATCATCTGTTCCGAAAAATAAGGGAGGGAGGCCAGGCGCGGTGGCTCCTGCCTGTAATCCCAGCACTTTGGGAGGCAGAGGCGGGTGGATCACCTGAGGTCAGGAGTTGGAGACCAGGCTGGTCAACATGGTGAAACCCCGTCTCTACTAAAAATACAAAAATTAGCTGGGCGTGGTGGTGCGTGTCTGTAATCTCAGCTACTCGGGAGGCTGAGACATGAGAATCACTTGAACCCCGAAGACAGACATTGCAGTGAGCCGAGATCGAGTCACTACACCCCAGCCTGAGCGACAGAGCAAGACTCCATCTCAAAAGAAAAAAAAGACAAGTGATGGACTTAGAAGTTGGGGCACTGGCCACCTCAGCCCCCATCCATCAGCAGGTGGCTTCTGGGGGCTGGGCACACCTGGGCACCCCTGGGGCAGGGGCCCATTACATGGTGAGCTCAGCCCATAGAAACACACAAGGTGTGTGCTCGCAACTTTTCTGATGAATATGACGCATCCATTTCAAATTGAAAAAGAGGGAAAATGACACCTATTATGGGCTGATTTGTGTCCTGCCAAAATTGATATGCTGACATTCCAGCCCCCAGGCCTCAGAATGTGACTGCACTTGGAGACAGAGCCTTTGGAGAGGTGATTCAGGTCAAATGAGGTCACCTGGGTGTCATTAATCCAATAGGACTTGTGTCCCCATAAGAAGAGGAGGTGTGGACACAGACCCGCACCCAGAGGGAAGACGGCATTCACACGCCAAGGAGCGAGGCCCCAGAAGAAACCAACCCTGCTCACACCTTGACTTCAGGCTCCTGGCCTCCAGAACTGCGAGGGAATGGATTTCTGTGGTTCAAGCCAGTGTGTGGCATTTTGTCATGGCAGCCCCAACAGATGAATGCAGCACCCACTGGGTAAGGAGGAGTAACCCTGCCTGCGGTCCCGCATGGGAATCCCAGGCTTCCGGGCTGCCCTCCCCACCCCAGCACAGGGACCTGGGTGAGGCCAGAGGAAGAGAGGGACGACTGGGGTTTGGCCTTGTGAGGTCGCCTACCACAGCCCCCTGCTCAGTTTCCAAACCGGATACCACGTAAGCAGAATGCTGAGGACGGAGCTCTGCAGAGGGATTTACGAGCAGGCAGAGAAGACAAAAGCAATCTCGCTTGACACAAATCTAGATGAATACGTGGATAGGAAACCCACAGACTGGCAAATTAAAACGTGGTTCAGGGCCGGCGAGCATCGAGGACGCCCGTTGATGGATCTTCTCAGCCACACAGCCACGCCAACCAAATATGTCACCACCACACACTCCGGAGAAGCCGCAACCCCACACAGTTACCCCAGGAGGGAGGCAGACTCACTGGTCGGCACACTGCAGGCTACAAAGGCTACCAAGGCTACGGACTCCAAGCTTGTGGGGTGGCGTGTGTGCAACTCTGGACCATGCCTTGGAAGGAGGGGGCTGTCGGGTCCTCCCTGGCTCAACAGGGGAGGGTGGCTGAGCGATTGCTGGCTTTGCTAGCACTGTCCCCTCACTAAGTTGTAAGGTTTGGGGGAACAAAGGCTTCATCTGCTATGATCACCTCCCCCAGCAGGTAGCAGGAGCTCACGGACTGGCTGATGAATGAATGAATGGCAGTGGCTGGCATAGGGCTAATCGATGTTAGCGACTCTTATGATTACAGCACCGCCCCCACCTCCCCAGGTTGAAATGCATTGAAAACACACCCGCTCTACGTACAAGAAAATACCCAACCCATGAAGGTACGCTTTCCGCTACCTGGGCCAACCTCCTCTTCCATCCTCAAAACACGTCTTCTGCACCAGCCACTCCAGAAGCTCCCCTGATCGCCAACAGGCCCCGCTCTTCTGGCTCCTTCTTCGCTTGTCTTGTCCCCTTTTCCTGGAATAACCCTTCTCTCCCTCCCTGGTGGACCCACCAGATCCCTCAGGGCCACGCTTGGACGCCGTCCATCAGCTGAGCCTTCCCCATGTGCCTGCTCCTCCCCACCCCCAAATAGAGCTGAGCTATCCATACGGTAGCCACATGTGGCTATTTATATTTAAATTATTGAAATAAAATCAAAGGAAAAATTTGGTTCCTGGGCCTCACGGACCACATTCCAAATGCTGGAGAACCATATGTGGCTGGCGGTGACCGTCAGGGACACACCAGACACAGGACATTGCTCCATGGATGCAGGAAGTTCTGCTGGCCGGAGCTACCACAGGAAGCTCTGCAGCGCAACTGCTCACAACAGCTGGTGTCTGCAGGTCAGCTCCCCGGTTGGACTCACTGTGGAGTCCCTCTTGGAACCCGGCATTCAGGAGGCACTCCAAACTTGCACACAAACTGGAGATGTTTAGGGCAGCACCAGGTCTTTTTTTTTTTTTTTTTTTTTTTGGAGACAGGGTATCCCCCAGGCTGGAGTGCAGTGGTGCAGTCACAGCTCACTACAGCCTTGACCTCCCAGGCTCAGGTGATTCTCCTGCCTCAGCTTCCCAAGTAGCTTGCACCACGAGGCTCAGCTAGTTTACTTTTATGTTTTATAGAGACGGGGTCTCCCTATGTTGCCCAAGCCGGTCTTGAACTCCTGGCCTCAGCCTCCCAACGTGCTGGGGTTGCAGGTGTGAGTTACTGCACCCGGCCTACTTTTTGTTCTTAATTCCAGGGAGGCAGAGTTTCCAGAAGATTCTGTGATCATGATCACAATCATGTGTTAGGGGTGTCTATACACACCAGACCCCGAGCATGTGCCCCCCCAACACTCCCACCTTTGCCCTGTAATGTCCTATTTCACAGTGATGGACACTGATGCCCACACAGGTGGCAGAGCTGGCACTGGAATGGTGGGTCTGACACCACAGCGGCACCTTAAAATCATGCTCCCAGGGCCTGGGCTCCATTTTGAATTCTTTGTAAGATCAGCTAAGGACCATCCTCTGTGACCCTCCCCAGTTCCCAGGCAGAGTGACAGGCACCGTCACAGGCCCAGGAGCACTCGCTGTGACTGGTGTGGGCATGTGTGGAGGGCCTCCTGGGTAGGACTCCCAGGCTCATGGGAGGTTGGGGCTGGAAGTGGCCTCAGGTGCCCCTGGTCGCGTGGCAGGCCCTGAAAGGTGAGGGAAAGGCCTCAGGTGACATGAACGTCGGCAGATGCAGAAGCTCATCACCCCATCACCCTGCTCTCGGGGCGCCCCCCACCCACAGCACCATCCTCCCCTGGGCGTCAGAGAGTCCATCCCTAGGCACATGAGCCACCCACAGCACCATCCTCCCCTGGGTGCCAGAGAGTCCATCCCTAGGCACACGAGCCACCCACAGCACCATCCTCCCCTGGGCGTCAGAGAGTCCATCCCTAGGCACACGAGCCACCCACAGCACCATCCTCCCCTGGGTGCCAGAGAGTCCATCCCGAAGCACACGAGCCACCCACAGCACCATCCTCCCCTGGGCGTCAGAAAGTCCATCCCGAAGCACACGACAGGGCCAGGCCCAACATTCAACAAACCAGGATCCAAAGCCGAGAAGGAGAAGGCAAATTCGGCCTGGGTGAGGGATGGGAGTGCTGGGTCACGTGGGGCTGTGTGTGCGTGCACATGTGTGTGCACACGTGATGATGACGAGGAGAATGGTTGGGAACAGAAGGAACTCTTGATGCAGTGACTTCACCATCATAACTTCCTTTCAGGCCTTCACCTTCCTATAAATTCTTCATGCACCACAAGCAAGGCCGAGGATGATGCTCACAGAGAGGGCAGAGCCAAGGCCAGAGCCACCGCCTGGAGCACCCCCCATCCGTCCTAGCTCTGTACCCCCTAGTTCTGGGACATTAAAAATCCCCAGATGGTTTAAGCCAATCTGAGTCAAGGTTTTCTGTAACCTGTAGCCCCAGATATCCTGACAAATACATTTACTTAATATGTATCTAAATTGGCTCACTTGCCAGTTTTTTCTTTTTTATTTAAATTTCTTATTTGTATTTAAAAATTGTTTTCTTTCATCTCTTTATTTCCCAATTCTAACTATGTGGCAATCACTCACTATTTAACCCAACTGTCCCTGAGCCCAGACTCCGAAGACTCGTGGGTTTCACGCTAACTGTATGCTACCTGGAAGCGCCTTAAAACAGCCATGGGGTGGCTGGTGAGTCAGAAGACACGCATGTGTGTGCCCCTGTGACCGTTCTGTGGGCTGCAGCTGTCATCACACCCAGCTCTGGAAAGCCAGACCTCTGGGTCTCAAAAGACCTTTCCAGAACAGGGCTCCACAATTTGGCCTCTAAAGCGTGTGGCCCACAGCACGGGTCCAAACCCACCTGCTCACAACAGGCTTTGCAAACACTCCAGTGCTCACCTTACATCGTGGGCTTTGGGGGCGGCCCTCAGGGAGGGTTCACACCCACCCTCCTCAGCCCACCTCCCCAAGATGCCTTTGCGGAGTGGGGTACCTCTTCCACCTGACCTCTCATCATGCATGGGGTCCTGTAGAGTACTACCAGCTGGCAGGGATCAGCAGTAAACACGGGCCTGGAAGAGAGGTGTGGGCGGCACCGTGGGAGGCAGAGGGTGGGTGGCGGATGGTGCTTTTCTGCAGGGTCAGCAGCCCGGGCTCCAGCGACCACCGCCACACCTGACCCTCCCTCCTAATGAAGGGAGCAAGAAGGATGACCATCTATCTTCTGCACTGCCGCTCCTAATTAAGCGCCGGCGAATTCCCCAGCCTGGCTGCTTTCTGTCCCCGGCATAATATGTTATTTACCTGCAGCTAATGGGTTCACGGGTGATGATAGTCTTGTATCAAATGACGGCCGCTTGGCTTCTGACAGTTTTAAAGACCAGTCTCGGGGACACTACAGTTTCTAATTACAGGGTCTGTCATCGGCGAGGTTTGCTTCGACACTGCCTCCTTCTCCCTCGGGTGACACTTCTGTCCAGATAGGAAATTTAAGTTCAGCCCTGACAGTTAAGGTTAAAAATACTGCTTGGTACGAGGCAGGAGATCATAATTTGGGTCGCTGCCGTGTTTAATTAATTGGACTGCGGCAATCAGAGCTCCATGGGCCGTAATTACCGGCAGGGCCAGAGGCCCCGCTCCCCTCGCCGTGTCTCACAGCTGTAATTTTGCAGAGGCTCTGACCTGGCTCAGAGCAAGAGGCCCCGGAGTTCTCTCAAGGCCGAGGTCCTTCATTAGGAGGCCATGATTTGTGAGGAGGAGGAGGAGGAGAAGCGGCAGCTGAGGGCAGGTGGAGGCTGGGGAGCTAAGGCAGGAGGGACTGCACCTGCCCACGCCCTTCCCACCTGGGGGCTGCCTCTCCACCAGGTCATTCTGGCAGCTGACCCTCCCTGAGACACCCATGCAGTGACCCCTAGATGCTAGAGAAAGTCACAGGGAATGAAAATCCTGGCTTCCGTGTCTCACTTAACCCCTCGAGGGGCCCCACCCACTCTGGCCTCCTGCTGTTCTACCAATGGGCTTGGTGAGCTCAGACCTCAGGGCCTTGACACGGGCCATGCCCTCTGCCCGGGACACCCCTCAATGTCAACATGGTTTCCTGCCACTCTCTTTGCTCAAATACAAGCTCAGCGTGGCCTCCTCATGGGGCCTTTCCCAGCCTTCTTACCCTCATCGCCCTCCAGCCGTGGACCCTGCCTGTCTCCTCCGATAATCCTCCTCCCACCGTGCATTCTGTCTTCCGTGAGGACCCAGGCCCGGCCTCCTAGAAAAGGCAGCTCTTTTTGACCCCCCTGCCTGCTCCAGGTCCCCCAGGGCCACTGCTGCTCTCCAGTCCAGGTTGACCTTGCTCAAGTTTCAGAGAATCCCTGGAGAAGCCAGAGTCAATGCAGTCCTTCCCGGCTCCACGGACACCAAGATGGCCCTGCCCAGCTCGCTCCTTGATCTTGACCCCAGGCTGCCCTGCAGGTTGGGGGTGTGCTTGCCTCTGACCCTGTAGGGTTCCTTCTCCAGCTTCTTTTAGCTCATGATCTCGAGAGCAGAGGCCTTGCAGCCATCATGGCAGACACAGGCCAAGAACTTGGACCACCAGGTGGAGGCCGTGGCTCAGGCCTGGCCCAGGGCCGGTCGAATTCGGGAAGGCCCGTTGCCCTCAGAATCTGGCTCCGCGGCCGCAGGGTACGCTGGTAATAGTGGGAACTTTGGAACCAGACTGCTCCCTGCTGAGCCTCAGTTTCCCCATTGGTAAAATGCGAGGAGTCCTGCTTCCTCCCTCCTGAGAGCTATCCTGAGCAGACGAGCTGACAGTGCTCAGGGCGGCACACGCAGGGCCATGAAGCTGTGCTACCCACGGCACTACCCACAGCACAGGCTGACCTCCCAGGGAAGCTGCCAGGATCGAACTCCACTGTGCACATTCAGGTCCTACAACCCCACGCACGAGGCGTCACCAAGGCTCTCGGGACTCAGCCCATACGGCCCCTCTGGCTGCCCCAAGCTCGGCCGGGCAGGTCCATCCCACCTCACTCAACCTCCAGTTGCCTTCCCTCGGGCTCAGTGCCTGCAGCCAGCACAGCCCCTTCCCACGGACCCCCACTGAGTGCCCCTGCCACCCACTCCCCTCCCCCCGGGATCTTCCTGCCAGAGAGAGCTCTCGGTGGGCGCCCAGCTCCCCTGCCCAGCCTCCCGTGGGGAGAGCAGCCCCTCCAACCCCACCCCCCACAAAATATTCTTACATGACAGCTCTGCCAGGGCCTGATAGAAATTCAGAAATAAAATTATTCGTGTGAAGGAGATCTAGTCTGCAAGTGTTGGAGAATGAGGGGAGGAGGCAGGGCCCTGTCGGGGGTGGGTTCCCATTCTAAACCCACACAGCCAAGGGGCAGCATCTGTGGGCGGCAGCCTGACCTGGGCGGTTCTCACCCAAAAGGGGATGTTGTGGGCTGAACTGGTACCTCCAAAAGATATGCTGAAGTCTTGGCAAGGCACGGTGGCTCATGCCTGTTATCCTAGCGCTTTGGGAGGCCGAGGTGGAAGGATTGCCAGGGCCAGGAGTTCAAGACCAGCCTGGGCAACACAGCGAAACCTAGTCTCTGCAAAAATTTTTTAAAAATTAGCCAGGCATGGTAGCACATGCCTGTAGTCTCAGCTATTTAGGAGGCTGAGGCGGGAGATCGCTTGAACCCAGTAGTTTGAAGCTGCAGTGAGCTATGATTTGCATCACTGTACTCCAGCCTGGGCGACACAGCAAGACTCCATCTTTAAAAAAAAAAAAAAAAAAAGGTGAAGTCCTAATCCCAGAACCGTGTGTGTGATCTTATTTGGAAACAGGATCTTTGCAGATATGAGTTAAGAAGAGGCCACACTGGAGTAGGGTGGGCCTTTAATCCCAAGACTAGAGTCTCTACAAGAAGAGGAAAAGGGACTCAGACACACACAGGGAAGACAGCCACGTGCTGACAGAGGCAGAGACTGTCAGGAAGCTGGAGGGCGAAGAAGGATCCTCCCCTGGGGCCTTCAGACGGAGGATGGCTCTGCAGACACCTCGATCTGGGACTTCGGGCCTTTACAACATAAGAGAATACATTTCTGTTGTTTTTAAGCGCCCCCCGCCCCCCACCCCCCGGTTTTGGTACTTTGTGTCTGCAGCCACGGGACACTGAGGGGGGGAGGGGGTGACATGGAGGAGGAAAGGTAACATGGAGGAGGAGGGGGCAGAGCGGCTGGCCGATGCCCTGGCACACCCCACTCGGGTGCCCTCTGCAGCGTGCCCAAATCCATCACTGCCACGACGTGCCCCTCCTCCCAGACCCTTGGTTCCCATGGAGCTCAGGGACCCAGAGGGTGGGGGACAAATGCACCTGTTTATTAGGAATCGAAGGCTGGGCTGTGCACATCTCAGTGGAGAGCTGCTTTTGAAGTGCCGAGTGATTTATTTTAGCCAATTACTGGTGCACTTCCCCTTCCCCAAGACCACACGTAATTGATTGAAACCTATTGAAAACAAATTAGCCAGCACCAGGATGCAAAGATCTGTTTATCACTTCTCTGGAGGTTTGCAGGAAATCCACGTGAACTACAACACACATTCCCATTTGTTTTTCCCTTCCCCAGAAGGACAGGAGGAGAAAAAAGAACAAACCTTTTCCAGACTGAGCAGGCCTCGCTCTGCACCTGGCAGCCTGTTATTTTCTAGCTCTTGCAATACTGGGGATGATATGGAGGGGGCCCTAATATTCCACGGTACTAACACCACTGGTCTGTGGTGGGGTGTTTAGGGTGGTCCCATGATTTTACTGCAGAAACAAACATCTGCATACCCCCATTTGTGTGTCAGTTTGCTATGACTTGCTTTCTTACAATAAATTCCCCAGCATGGGATTTCTGGAATCCAAATGAAGAAACATCTCCACGCGTCTTACTTCGACTTTTGCCTTTTTTGCTTTTCTGAAAAGGTTTTTCCCATGCACACGATGCTTGGGCTGCAACAGTCTGTCCATTTCACCACAACTGTGCCAGCAACAGATGTTATCGTTTTATGTTTGGAGGCTGACCTAGCAGGTATAAAGTGGTACCGGAGGGTGGGTTGAAATTGTACCTTTTACATAAAATTTTAAAAATTATTTTTAATTGCAGTAAAATGCACATAAAATTTTCCATCTTTGCCATCTCGAAGCGCACAGTTCTGGGATACTAAGTACATTCACACTGAGGCGCTTTCTTAAAGAGAACTTTCCTGCCTTCTCTGTGACAGCTGGCAGGCGCCCTCTCGCTGATGCCCATCTGGGTTGTCCTTCATGCCGCAGATCCTATGAACTTCACTGCGCCCAGGTCTTGGCCTCAGAAGCCACTCCCAGGAGTGTCCCAAGTCCTGGAGTCCTACTCATGCTCAGGGGACACCAAGGAGCTTCCTCCTCTGCTCAGAACCTGCAGTCTCTCTCCTGTGCATTTCCCATTTGGCCTCCGCTCCTCCTGGAAAAAGCCCTGCCTTCCACCAAATGCAGGTCACATGGTGGCCAGCCCTGCCCGTCTCCCCATTCTGGCATCAAGCTTCCAATTGCTGGAGCTGGCATTTTCTCTCCCTGGTCTGTGCGATGCCTCTCACTGCCTGTGAGCCCAGGCCAGGTGCAGGTTGCTCTAACCACAGTGGCCCTGCCACTCTGCAGGGGGCAGGGTGGCCAGGCCAGACAGCTGTTCCTTCAACTGGAGCCCAAGTGAGGCCTGCCTGTGCCACCCCTGGCCAGCTGCACCACTGCCCAAGTCGAAAAAAGTGAAAGCTCCCAGGCCCTGGGGGACCTCAGCCCTCTCTCCTGCTGTCACAGCCACCACTGTGTGCCGACGTGTGTATACACGTGTGAGTGTGGTGGTTGTCTAGGTTGTATGTGTGCATGTGTGGATGTGTGTGGTATGTACATATATACACACGTGTGTGTTTATACATATGTATGGTATGCATGTGGGCGTATGCGTGAGTCTATATGCATGGATGTCTGTGTACATGCATGTATCTCTGTGTGTGTTTGTGTCGGTATGCATGGTGTCTGTCCATGTGTGTACATGTCTATGCATGTATATGTACATCCGTATGCATGGGTATCTGTGTGTCCATGTGTGTGTCTGTGTGTCTAGATGTATGTGCATGTACGTACATGTCTATGTGTGTATATGTTCATCTGTATGTGTGGGTATCTGTGTGTCCGTGTGTGTCTGTATGTCTGTGCACGTGTATGTCTGTGTATGTATCTGTGCATGTGTGTTGGGGGGTGGGGAAGGGGACGCACTGAGGACACCCCAGCAGTTCAGTGCCGTGCAAGGATGAGCACAGGCTGGGAGGACCCCAGGAGAGGAACCGCAGCTTGCAGAGCAAACGGGGGGTGCGTACTGTGCTTCTCTCCTCCCGCCAGTTCCACTCTCCTTCATCAGCCAGCACAGCCCTGCCCACACGCCCCTCTGGGGCCAGATCCAGGCACCCACCTCGCTCCCACCCCAGTGAGGCGTGGTGCTCCTGCGCGGCACACAGGCACGGGGGTCAGGGCATGAGGTCCCTAGGTCACCTGCTTCCCCACCTCCCAGCTGTCAGACTTCTGGTAAAAGCAACGTTAGCTCCCCAGGCGTCGGTTTCCCATCTGTAAAAAGGGGATAACAAGAATGCCACCCTCGCAGGGAGACTGTGGGGACTAACAGGGTTGCCACGTCAGGTGCTGAGATGGTGCTGGCTCTGGGCTGGGGGTGCAGAAGTGCAGCCCACCCCACCCCGGGTTCCCCAGTCCCAGACCTTGAAGCAAGCGCTGGTTGTGTTCCCCAAGAAGATGTGTCCATGTCTCAGTCCCAGGACCACACACAGGACATTATGTAGAGACGGGGTCTTTGTAGATGTAACAAAGGTGTAAGTTCACGCCACACCACACTGCCGTGCAGACATGGGAGGCCTGGTCCTCTTCAGCAGGTTGCTGTGAGGTCACAGTTCGGAGAAAAATAGGCTCCCATTAGAAACAATGACCAAAAATAAGAGCGGGGTGCGTTTCAGGGAACCATGACTCTGTGCCGGGCACTGGGCTGGAGAATTTACGCGCATGATCTTGTTTATCCCAACCATCCCGTGGGCCCCTGGAGAGCTCTACAGCCCCGTTCTACAGATGAAGAAACTGAGGCACAGGGCTGAAGCCTCTCACTCCAGGTCCCACATGTGCTGGGATCCGAGAGTTCCTGCTGCCACAAGAGTCCCAATGTAAAACACAGGAGGCAAAGAAGGAGGTCTAACACCAGAGGTGTGCCCACCCGCTCCACCCTCAGGAGACCCAGCAGCTTCAATGGGACCAGAAAGGCCAAGACCAGGGCCAGGCGTGGCAGCTCACGCCTGTAATCCTAGCACTTTGGAAGGCTGAGGCAGGCGGATCACCCAAGGTCAGGAGTTCAAGACCAGCCTGGCCAACATGGCGAAACCCTGTTTCTACTAAAAATACAAAACTTAGCCGGGCGTGGTGGCGCACGCCTGTGATCCCAGCTACTCAAGAGACTGAGGCAGGAGAATTGCTTGAACCTGGGAGGCGGAGACTGCAGTGAGCCGAGATCGAGCCATTGCACTCCAGCCTGGATGATAGAGTGAGACTCAATCTCAAGAAAAAAGAAAAAGACCCAGACCAAAAGGGGGGACGTGGAAACCCTCCTGCCACAGGGGCTACCCTGGGCCCCAAACTGGCCAGTGACAGCAGGTGAGGGGCACTTTACAGCCCTGCCTGTCCTGGGTCCCTGGCGACGGCATATCTTTGCTCCTGCCCCTCCCTCTCCTGCCCCCCTGACCATCACTCGCGGCCTCCAAGGAGGTTCTGAATCTTCTGAATCAAATCAGGTTCTGAATCTTCCCTAACACTCTATCTGTATGTCATGACAGCATGGTCCCAGCTCCCTGCAAAGAAGTCAGTTTCTCCCGAATTCCACTTCTGCCCTCAGCCTGTAAAAGCGCCCAGCGGTGGATGGGTTGGCCCCCCTGCCCACAGCTGGCCTGGCTGCCACTCTGCAGACATGCCCCACCGAGGCCACCCAGGCTGCCCGCCTCCCCAGCACCCTTTGCTGGTCTCCCAGGCGCAGTAATGGTTCCCTCTCTGGAAGCTTCTACTCAGTGCTTATCGCTCTGCTCTCTGTGAATCTTGTTTCCGGCACTGTCGGGTCCCAGTGGCGCTCGGCGTCAGCCGTGCAAACACCATCACTCACGTAGCATAAACCTGTTGTAACCATCCCGGCCAGGCCCGCGAGGGGCGGCCCATCGCTCATCCCTGACGACGGCCTTGGAGGCACGGGGTGGTGGGAGATGGATGGTTCTGGGAATTGCCATTGGCTGCAAAGTGGGCACCTCTCACCTCTGGGGAGCAGGGTCAAGTCACTGTCATCACAGGCTCGGGCCCTGGGGAAATGAAGCCGGAGACCCTGCTCCTTGCTGTGCCCCCACAGAGAGTGCTTGGATGGATTCTGCACCCGGGATACAGCTCTGGCTTGCAGAACAATTGATTCCCCAGGCTCCCTGTGATGCTCTGAGGCAGGTCCCCCCGGGACTTTTGACAAATGAGGAGTCTGAGACTGAGGGACACTCAATGAATTATCCCAGGTCTCCAGGCTCTGGCATCCTTTCTGTCAGGACAAGCTGCTCTGGCAGGCCTCAAACTCAGCCTCCCCTCCTCCAGCCTCCAGGAGGCCTTGATTAGGCCTTAACTGCCCTTGCAGGGGTTTAAAATGTTCCCAGCATGGCTGGGTATGGTGGCTCACACCTGTAATCCCAGCACTTTGGGAGGCTGAGGCAGGCGGATCTCCTAAGTCGGGAGTTCGAGACCAGCCTGACCAACAGAGAGAAACCCCGTCTCTACTAAAAATACAAAACTAGCCAGGCATGGTAGTGCACGCCTGTAATCCCAGCTACTCGGGAGGCTAGGAGAATTGCTTGAATTGAGGCAGGAGAATTGCTTGAACCCGGGAGGCGGAGGTGGAGAATCACTTGAACCCAGGAGGTGGAGGTTGTGGTGAGCCGAGATCACGCCATTGCACTCCAGCCTGGGCAACAAGAACGAGACTCTGTCTCAAAAAAAAAAAAAAAAAAATAGCCAGCTGTGGTGGTCCACATCTGTAGTCCCAGCTACTTGGGAGTTCCTCACTTGAGCTCAGGAGTTCAAAACCAGCCTGGGCAGTATAAGTGAGACCTTGTCTCTACAAAAAGAAAAAAAAAATTAGCCAGACATGGTAGTATATGCCTGTAGTCCCAGCTACCTTGGGAGGCTGACGTGGGAGGATCGCTTGAGCCCAGGAGTTTGAGGCTGCAGTCACGACACCACTGCACACCTTCCTGGGTGATAAAGTAAGACCCTGTCTCAAAACAAACAACAAAAAAAGTCTGTGCATTAGTTCCCTAAAGCTGCCACAGAGCTTATCCCGAACAGAGGGGTTTATAACAACAGAGGCACATTCTCTCCCAGTTCCGGAGGCCACGAGTCTGAAATCGAGGCATCAGCAGGGCCGTGCTCCCTCTGCAGGCTCTAGGGGAGGACTTTTCCCCACGCCCCCCAGCTTCTGGTGGCTTCTGGTGGCTCCTGGTGTCCTTTGGCTTGCAGCCGCTTCACTACATTCTCTTCCTCTGGCCTTGCATGTCTTCATGTAGGGACCCCAGTCATGCTGGACTTGGGACCCACCCTATTCCAAAATGACCTTATCCTTAGCAACTAATAACATCTGCAAATATCCCATTTCCAAATAAGGTCACCTTTTTTTTTTTTCTTCCTGAGACAGGGTCTCACTCTGCTGCCCAGGCTGGAGTTCAGTGGTGCAACCCCAGCTCACTGCAGCCTCCACCTCCCGGGCTCAAGTGATCCTTCCACGTCAGCCTCCCGGTAGCTGGGACTACAGGCATGCCCCACTACACCCAGCTAATTTTTTGTATTTTTGTAGAGATTGGGTTTTGCCATGTTGCCCAAACTGGTCTCAAACTCCCGGACTCAAACAATCCTCCTTCCTTGGCCTCCCACAGTGCTGGGACTGCAGGTATCAGCAACTATACCTGGCCCAAATAAGGTCCCATTCTGAGATTCTGCGTGGATGTGAATTTGGGGGTGCTCTATTCAACCTACTGTAGACTCGGATGCTGGAAGCTGGAAGGGGCTTTACGGCTCACCAAGGGTGCCCCCCTCTTCTTCTGATAAGGAAGCCACGCCCAGAAGGGGGAGGTGCCTCCGTGGCAGTCCCCACACAGAAAGGAGGCAGCGGGCCCTGTCCCCTGCCCCGCCTGCACCGACCCCTGCTGCCTGAAAATAGGTGGGCCGTGGAGAGGTCGACCACTGGGCACAGGGGCAGAGCCTTACTTACTTACAGTCCATCCCGGCCCAGGAATTTCTAGGTCAGGCCAGTAGCCTTCTTATGGGCTGTGATCATGCTGGACTGTTTCCAGCACTAAATTATTTAACACACGGCTATTCTAGTGTTCTCTGCCCTTCGGGAGGAGGGGAGAAAGGGAGAGAAAAGCTCAGGATGGCTAGGCCCGTTCCCCAAGAGCCAAGGTTGGGGTAACTGAAAGCACTGACCCCGAGTCAAATTAGTTTGGAAGACCCTGCCCATAACGTTTTCTGAGGCAGAGGGTGGCACGGGGCGAGGAGGGAGCACTGGAGTGGGAGTCCTGGCCTGTGGTTTGGTACTGGCTACATGAGCCATGCTAGGTTGTCAGGCCACCGACAAAGGCCGACACTGTCTTGGTGGGTTTGAAGCTCAGATGAAAACAAGCTGGAAACATTTTATTTATTTATTTATTTGTATATTTATTTATTTATGTTTTATTTTATTTGAGACAGAGTCTCCCTGTGTCGCGCCCAGGCTGGAGTGCAGTGGCAGGATCTCAGCTCACTGCAGCCTCTGCCTCCTGGGTTCAAGCAATTCTTGTGCCTCTCAAGAAGCTGGGAGTACAGGTGTAGCTACCACTTCCAGCTAATTTTTAAAAAAAAATTTTTAGCCGGCCACAGCTGGCTGATGTTATAATTTTTTGTAAAGATGGGGTCTGCCTCTGTTGGCCATACTCGAGCACAGCAGTGTGATCACAGTTGACTGCAGCCTCCAACTCCTGGACTCAAGCAATCCTCCTGCCTTGGCCTCCCAAGTAGAGGACTACAGATGTGCACCACCATGCCCAGCTAATATTATTTTAATTGGTTATAGAAATGGGGTCTCACTGTATCACTCAGGCTGGTCTTGAACTCTTAGCTTCAAGCAATCCCCCCGCCTCAGCTAATACAAAGTCTTAAACCTCAAGCCACGTGCAATGGAAATTTGCCACAGCAAAGTTCTGCCTGGGGCCTCTGCATCGCCCCTCCCTGGAGAACACAGAGCTCGCCGGCTCCCTTCCTCCACGCCTCTGCTCCAACATGCCCCCACCAGCCTCCGCTGTCCCCCACTGGCACCAGCCCTGTGGCTCCGTACCCTGCCCTGGCTCTGAGCTCTCTTAGTGTGCCTACCCACAGACCGGTCACATACTCTCAGGACGTTTATTGCCATCCCCAACACACACACAGAATATAAGCTCCTCCAGGGCAGGGGCGTCTACCTCTGTCCCCGCTCTGTCCCCTGCTCCAGGCTCACAGCAGATGCTGAGTAAATACTCCTAGGAGGGACACATGTGATCTGAGCCCAGCACCACTCCAGACAGACTCAGGAGGGAACAGAAAGGCACCATGAGGGCATGCGTCAGAATCCCCCAGGGACGGCTCCCTCTGGGAAGGAAGAGGCCTGGCTGTGTGTCGTCTCTGCTAGGCAGTGTGGCTACTCAAGGACGCTGAATCTGGAAACTACCTGTGTTCAAATCCAACCTCTGCCACTTCGGAGCTGCGGAGCCTCAGGCAAACTGTGGAGCCTCTCTGGGCCCGAGTCCTCCGTCTGTAAAGTGGTGATACGAAAGTACCTCCCCTCATTGAACTCTTGTGGATACTAAACAAGTGAACGTGAGTGAGGCCCTCAGAACAGGGGCTGGTATTTCGTGAGCACCAGGTAAGCATTTACTGCTGTTGCCATCATTGCTGGAATTCCGGGGAAAGAATTCCTAAGAAAGTTAAGAGTGCGGCAAAGGGGAGGGGATTCGATTTGAGAGGGGGACTCAAACGGGGATGGGGCCTGCTGGCGGGGGACAGAATTTGAGTCCCTGAACTGCTGGAGATGGAACCCCAAAAACCTCAGCACAGGCCGACAGGGGCGGCTCCCGGCCAGCGCAGCCGCCGGCAGCCTCTAGTCTATTTATAGATCAAACACGCTCGCCATCAAGGTCCCTGTGTCCCCGCCAAAAAGCTGGTTCTGACAAGCAGGAAAAGCAAGTCAACCAGAGGCTCCAGCCAAGCTTGTCTGGCACCCGCTGCCTCGGAGGGGCAGGCGTGGCCGGTGGTAGCCAGCTCTCCAGGCCTAGCTGCCCGTGTCCAGGGGTCAGCTTCCCAGCACCTCAGTGGTGATGGTGGTGCCCAGGTAAGCAGAAAGATGCCCCAGCCCACGGGGTGCTCAGAGGAGCCCCAAGACCCAGGCAGCGACAGGGACAGGCAGGCAGAAGGCACCTCCTGTCCACATGAATACAGCCATGTGGTACCAACACAGGCCACAGTTACCCCCGGCCGACCTCACGAGAGGCGCTGTGTCTCCCAAGAAAGGGGCCCCTCCAGGCTGCATGCAGCCAGGCCCAGTGTCACCCCCACTCTGCCCCTCTCCTCATCAGACTGTGGTGCTGAGACGCGGCTTTCAGGCTCCCAGGAGGGCTCGGGGAACCAGATGCCGCTTCCTGAAAGGAGACCAGGCTCTGTCACTTTTCTTGCCTCCTCCACCATCGGGTCCGACTCCTCAGGCAGGCCACGACCCCGCCGGAGCCCAAGCTCCTTCCAGCTGCCACACGGGTCTTCTCACCCTCCTCGCCCACAGGCCAGGCCTCCCTGCGCCCCAGCACCCCTGCCAGAGGGCAGCTTCTGGGCTCACACCCTGGCCCCCCAAGTCATCCTGCACATATCACCTTCTCATGAAGCCCCTCCCAACCCACTCTCTTCTAAAACCACCACCCAGCCCCCTAGAACACCCCACATCTTCCAACATCCCACCTCTCCCGTTCCTATAGGGAGCTTCCTGTCTGTCTCCAAGGGCAGGGACTGTTCCCCGTGGCTCCGGGGCACCCCAGGTGCTGACAGGTGCTCAGTGAACACTGGGTGAAGAAACAGATAGATCCTGGGTCCCTTCTCCTGGCCCCAGGTGGCACCCAGAGGCCTGAATTGAGGCCTGATGCTGCGTGAACACAACAGTGCCTGCTAGCGGCTCCGGGCTGAGCTGCAGTTGAGAATGCTTGAAAGCGCTTTCCAGCTGCTCAGGTGCTGCCCCTGTGACGGGGCATGGAGAGCCCAGCTGCACCCCTCCCCCTGCACCTGCAGGACCTACCTCAAGGAGGGCTTTGGGGTACCCTGGCGGCCAGAGGCAGGGGGAGAGAACGGGGTGTGGAGTCCAGCCCCTCGGTGGGGAGGCTCCTGGGGCCGCTAATGGCTTTACCCCCATCCAGCAGACTTGGCCAGCATTAATTTGACCATATATACACACGCTAATCAGCTGTAACCGTGGCACCCAGCTCAATTCAAATTGATTTACTGAGCCTGGAAATGGATACAAATGTGATTAAAGGCTTTTTATTTTACATAGGTTCTCTATAAAATGATTTAAATCAATTGCCCGGCAGGCCCCACGCTACTGCTGCACAGAGCCGTCCTCTTCTATTGATGGATACGGTGCTCCGAGCCAGGGCTGGAGGCACGGTGCTCTCTGTCCCCGCCCTGGGATCACAGTCGGGGCAGCCACAGCATCCACTCGCGGTTGGCCGCCTCCACACGGGGTGCCTCTCTGCGGTGACCGGGCACCTTCTTGGGGGCAGCAGGAGCTAGCGGGTCAGGGGCTGGCCTGGGAGCCAGGTGGGTTGGCCGTGGTGACAGCCTCCTGCACCATCGTTCCTTCTGGCCACGATGCCCTGGGCCTGGGAGGTCAAGTTCAGGATCTAGACCTGTGAGGGGGGTGCGGGAATTGGCGCTTCTGCGGACATCACCTGCTCTACCCTGCTGCTCCTTTTACACATGAGGAGACCAAGGCCCAGGGGTTTGTACCAGGGTATCAGAATCAGGGACAGACAGCTCCTGGGCCACCCACGGCAACCATGAAGGCCCCACCTGCCCACATGAGCGCCTAATGGCTCCAGTTGATTTATAAAACATTATCTCCTCCAGTGAACACAGAAAACACGAGGTGCTCCCGGGCCCATCAGCCTGGGGGGGAGCTCAGCATGGAGCCCCCAACATGTAGGGTGCTACCCAACATCCAGCACAAGGGAGGCCGGAGCAGCAGCCAGCAGACCAAGGAGGGTCTCTGCCACCACCCCCATCTGTATGTCTCCAGGAGCCACCATAACACAGGACTGCAAACAGCATCGCTAAAGCCACAGAACTTTCTTCTCTCTCAGTTCTGGAGCCCAGAAGTCGGAAGTCCAGGGGTGGGCAGGGCTGCACCCCCTCAGAAGGCTCTAAGGGAGGTCCTTCCTGCCTCATTCCAGCTCCCGGTGGGTGTGGGTGCTCCGTGGCTGTGGCTGCCACGCTACACTCTCGCCTGTCTTCATGTGGCCTTTCCGGCCTATCGCTCCTCTTCTCCTAAGAACTACCAATCAGGCCGGGCGTGGTGGCTCAAGCCTGTAATCCCAGCACTTTGGGAGGCCGAGGCGGGCGGGTCACGAGGTCAGGAGATCGAGATCATCCTGGCTGACACGGTGAAACCCCGTCTCTACTAAAAAATACAAAAAACTAGCCGGGCGAGGTGGCGGGCGCCTGTAGTCCCAGCTACTGGGGAGGCTGAGGCAGGAGAATGGCGTGAACCCGGGAGGCGGAGCTTGCAGTGAGCTGAGATCCGGCCACTGCACTCCAGCCTGGGCGGCAGAGCGAGACTCTGTCTCAAAAGAAAAAAAAAAAAAGAACTACCAATCAGGCTGGATTTAGGGCCCACCCTAGTCCCATGTGACCTAATCTCAGCTCGATGACACCTGCAAAAACCCAGTTTCCAAATAGGGTCACGTTTGAGGTTCTGGGCAGACATGACGTTTGGGGGGACACTATATTCACCCCAGTTCAGACAGGGTCTGAGTCAGCACACTGGGGTTCCGCTGGGAAGAGCTCATCCTCCTGTGAAGGAGGCGTGGGCCGTGTAGCAACTTCACCAATGAAGCACGGCTTGTGGGGCGGGGGCTGCGGGGCAGACACAGCAGGGTGGGGGCTGTGGGGTAGGCGCCGTGTGGCAGGCACTGAGGGGTAGGTGCTGTGGGGCGGGGGCTGTGGGGCCGGCGCTGCGGGGTGGGCGCTGGCTGTGTGCCTGGGTCCGACGGCTGCACAGTCTCTGCTCCTTGGAGGGGCAATGTGCCCCCGCCTGTCTCTGCTTGAGAGCTTCTGCAGTGGTTCTGAGAACTGCAGAGGCAGACGGTGCTGGAGCCATGTGCCACCTGGTTACTAGGCAGACCCCCAGCCCCCAGTGCCCACTGACAGGCAGGGGCCACTAGCCTCTTACATCTTGGTGGCAGAGACCGTGCTCAGAAAACCCCACTGGCCAGGCTCAAAAGCCCATCCAGGATGGGGAGGGCTGGCTGGGGGCAGGGAGAGGGTCTCTGACTCCAGACCTGAGCTGTCCAGTAGAACAGCCACAGGTGATGATTTCAATTCAAAGTTGAGCTAATAAACATGAGATAAAATTACAGTTCCATTCCTGCGTTGCCCAGGCTGTGGGTAGTTCATTGCTAGCACATGGGACATTGCAGATGCGGATACTTTCCAGCATGACAGAAAGGTCTGCGGAGGGCGGCTCTGGACCTGCTTTTCCTGGCGTAATTTGTACCATGTCGCCCACGGAACAAAAAAGAATCAATGCAAATACTAACAATTTAAAAACGAAAGGCCAGGGCTGTTGATGGCCCTTCACCCCAAATCTGACCCCTGGGCAGCTGTTAGAATTGGGTGTCTCCTGCTGTTTCACCTTCCCTCTCTGGCCACACTGTCCAGGAAATCACCCACCTCTGATTCCCCTGGTCCCCAGCCTGAGGCCCTTGCCTAATTCTCTGGTGTGCTCAAGCTTCTCCCAGAGGCAGCTCAAGGTCCTCCTTCAGTCTCCATCACTCTGTCCTCTGCTCTCCACCTCACAAACTCCTGCACATCCTTCAAAACCCAAGTCCAACTTTATGACCTCTGGAAAGACTGTTCCTGCGGCACCTTGAACTTCCTCTCTTGTGGCTCTTTTCACTGAGAACCTGAGTCCCTGGTGTGCCTGCCCTTCTCTGTCTGGAGTTTCTAGAGCTTAGCCACGCAGACAGCCCCATAGGCTGTAATGCACTAGCTGTGCGAATAAATAAATGTGTGACAACCACGGACGGGAACCAGGTCCCATCCTTTGTTTGTACTCTGAGCATACTCCGAAGCACACAGTAGGAGCTTAATAAACGGAGGGAGGCAGATAAGCTGAATTAAGTGGAGAAAAGACTGCAAGAGGATGAGGATGCTAGATAGGGACACTGAAAAGCTGAAAGGACCAGTAAGAAGATGAAGCAGGCAGGGCCCATGTCAGCTGGGAGGAAGGAGCGGCCCTCCAGAAGCCAACCCCATCACTCGGGTTTTCCTCCACCTCCTTCCTGGCTGCAGAGGGAAGCGTGGCCCTGCAAGGTCACAGCGAGGATGACCACAGACTCCAGGACATTCCCCCAGGCTCCCCTTGTCTGGTCCTGCTAGGAGTCTCGATGGCCAGGCAGTGGGGCTGCCGCTGCTCTGCAGAGCCCAGAGGAGTGATGAGCGGCACTGGGGTATAGCCCTAGAGGTGCGAAAGGCATTGGTGATGGATGGGTCACCCTTGCCCCAAACCACCCTTTGTGAGGCCAGGAGCCACGGCCTCGAGGGACCACCAACCGAGGCGGAAAGGGCACGTAAACCATGCAAGGTCACACAGATGCCTGCCTTGAGCTCCACCATTCTGGAGTGAGCAGTGGCCTGGACAGCCCATCTCCTTCCCCCACCACCCCCCATTTCCCGAAGGCACAGCCTGGGCCCCAAGCCCCCAGCTTCCTGCTTCTATTCTGGGGTCACCATCAAGGTTGTATCGTGGGGTGATTCCCATCCTGGACTTGGGGACCTGGATTTGAGGGCCCGGCTCTGCCGTTCCCAGCTGTGTGACCTGGGTGGGTCACCAAGCCTCTCTGTTCCTGTTTCCCATCTATAACACAGATAGAAATAAGGGGAATAATGTGGTCACTGTGGGCTCACATTTGCCTGGCTCATAATGAGGCCTCAGTGTTTATGAAATTCACCTGCCCAGGTGCAAACACAGACCACACGAGGGTTCTCAGGCCCTCGACATGCCCGTCACAGCCGGGAAGACTCTACAGACCCCAGAGCTCAGCTCTGCAAAGACTGAGCTCTAAAACACTCCTCTGTATCCACGGGAGGTAGCTTGCCACGTGACAGGAGGAGCCGCAAGGCTGTGAGTGCAAGGCAGACTCAGTCATTTCTGTAAATGCAGAATTTTTCCTGGGGGGCAAGGAGGTGACACCCAGTGAGGTGCTATTTGTATCCATGTCCACTTCGAGCAGGACAATCTCTTCTGCTCCCGTTTTGCTTCCCCTCTTTTCCCAACTGGACAGAGAACCCATCCACTGGGGCAGGGCAGCCTCTGGAAGCTTCTGGAATTCTTGCCTTCCAGTGTGGCCCAAGGCCTCCCTGCGTCAGAACCTCCTGGGGTACACGGCAACCACCTGTGAACCCCAAGTCACTGGGGTGCCTATGGTGAGGTGGGCACAGGGCCAGGCACAAAATGACCATACAAGAAATCAGTAACAACTGTAATTTCACCTGAATCCTGCAGCCTACATTTAGCAACAGCTGAACTCACCCCAAGAAATGCACACTGAGCACCACGCACTGGCGAGGCCCCAGCCATGCCAGGACGGAGGTAGAGGGAGCCACGAATGTGGGCTTGGGGGAACCCCCGAGAACAGCCCATGCGACAGGACAGATGCCCGCTCCATCCCGGGCATGGAGAGGCTGCTGGAGGCGGCAGGGCAGAGAGTGAGACGGCGCTCCCATCCTCGCTGGGGCAGGAGTGGGACAAGGCTGGGGGCCAGGGCAGGCCCCTCAAGGAGAGAGGAGACTCCACACCAAGGCCGCCAGCCACAGGAGCCATGGACAGTTCCACCCAGAGGCAAGGCCTTATCAGTTTGGAATCCTGAAATTCTAAGATAGGAGACATGCCACCCCCTGAACGGAGCCACCAGGTGCCACTTAGTGGCTGCAATGTCTTTTTGATGCCTGCCATGCCAAGGGGTGGGAGCTATGCTGCAGGGTAACGGTGGCCCTGGGCAACGCCAGGGAGAACAGGGGAGGGTCCCTGCTGCCCTTGGAAGGCTTCCCGGGCTCTAGAGTGCAAGTGAGAACATGCGTGCTCTGGAGAGCAGGAGCGTGTGCGTACGTGTGTGTGACAGCAGGTGACACCAAGGCAGCATGTGAATGGGTGTGCAAGTGTGTTATGTGTGAGTACAGAGAGAAGGGGAGAGGGAGAGAGGCGGGGGTAAGGGAGTAGGGTAGGAGAGAAGAGGAAGAGGAGGTGAGGACAGAGGCTGCAATTGGAGGGACTGGGCGTGGGGTGCCCCCAGTTGGCAGGGCCGCACCTGGGGTGGGCACCCTGACTGCACGGAGCTGCCGTTATGCCCTATCTGTAGAATGGGGCCATGACACCCCCTAGCAGGCTTCTGGGCCAGAACAGGGTCCCTGTAGAGGGGAGGCAGCCGCTGGTGCAGGCTCACGTCCTCGGGGGGCCTGGGTGAAGGGTCCTGTGCTCCTTCTCTGTGGGTGTTTGGGGGAAGGACATGGGTGTTTCCCGGAGCAGCAGCTCCCAGCTCCTACCTGGGGCCTGGGCTGGGTAGGGGCTGCGGTGGGAGAGCTGCTTCTGCCTGCCTGCCATCCCTAGGGAGGGTGGCATCAGGCTCCCCAGGAGTGAGGCGGCCCAATTACAGGAACAATTACGGGCACGCTGATGCACAGCCGGCCGCCTCGGCGCCCACCTCGCGAGTGACAAGCTGGCCCGGCGGGCTGCGCACGGCTTTAATCCGAGGAAGGCTCTCGAGTGCTAATGGTGCGAGCAGGCTCATTAGCTGTAATCCATCTGTCCTTAACGCGGCGGCGGTGGCGGCCGGGCCTGCGGGATGAAGGATGCCCTCCCAGAACGGCAGGCGGCAGGCGCTGCGGGCACAGACTGAGCAGGGGCTGTGCCTGGCTCCCTCCTTTGCCGCCCAGGAACATGAAATAAAGGCAGAGGTGAAGGCACAGGGGAGGAAGAGGAGGAGGACAGGGCTCCCCACCGCCCCTGGTGTGACAGTGGCTGTGCCAGGGCTGCACGGGACCCGGCCCACCCTGCTGTGTGACTGCGGGCTCCTGTCTCTCCCTCTCTGGACCGATGCCATTCTCTGGGAAAACACAGGGCCTGGGATCCATGCCTCTGGGCGCGGGAAACCATGAGTGGGTGGCCCTGGGGTGCCTATCTCCGGGCACAGGCTGTCACTCCACTTCCCTGGGAGGTGTGGTGGCGTGAACGCTGCCCGGAATGTTCCAGATGGTTTTCTGACAACCATAAATCCTGCTTTTGTCTGTGGCGGCGGAAGTGGCCCTACTGCACCATCTGGACAACGGGTAGCCTGGCAAGAGGCGGTCACTGGTGGGTCCCCAGGGCCTGGCCCCGGGCCTAGGACAGGTGCTGAGGAATCAAGACTGAATGAGGGCTGAGCAGGCAGGTTCCTCAGGCTAGGTTCGGGGTGCAGCCCATACCCAGGGCAGGCACCGGGGTAGGCAGCACCCACATGGCCGTCATGGTGGAGGACAAAGACCGTGAACTGGAAAGGGGGCCCAGGGAGACAGGCAAGGCAGGGGAGCTGGCTACAGAAAAGGGGCCACCCCGGGCACAGAGCCGGCGCACAGAGCAGGGTGGAGCGGCTGAGAGGGGCTCTGTGCCAGGGCCCTCCCTGGTCTCGAGTCCTGGCTCCGCTGTGCAATTGAAGGAGGTTACTAAGCTTCTCTGCGCCTACTTCCCCAGCTGTAAAAACATGGGAAATAACAGCCCCTCCCTCAGGAGACACGTGAGCTGCCGTGCGGAAAACCCGTTGCGGGCCTGGCCCCTGAAGCACCAATGGTGGTCCCTGCTGTGCAGCGGATGCGTCTCCCTGGCTTCGTCACTCAAGGGCCACTTCTGCGGTTTCCGCCACGTCTGTGTACACCCTGCCCTGTAGTATTTACTTACTCCTTCGAATCCATCTGTTGTTTCTGGTTTGAGTTTTGGAGGGATAATTTATATCAACGAATTTTTAAAAACTATTTTATCTCCAGAAGGAACCTGTCGATCACTGGCAGGAACGGGAATCTGGGCTCCCATCCGAGTCCTGCTGGCTATACTGGCTCTGAGCGCAGACCCCTCTCCTGGTTCCCAGGGGACCCGCAGAGGAGAAAGGGAGAGAGGCAGGTGTGTAGGATCCACTGGCCCCTGGCCACGCCTTGCTCACCGCCCCAGTCGGAGGATTGTTAGGATGGGAAAACCTCACTGGGTTCTACGAATGGGCATGTTCCTACATAGCGTAACCGGTCCGGGAGCCACACAAAGTCACCAAGTGTGGGATGTCCCCCTACCATGAATCCGAGGGCCTTCCGGGGTAACCCCAGCTCTGCCTCAGTTTCCCCATCTGGAAAACAGGGACGCACCTCTTGGGGAGGGTCGCTGAGGGGGTTTCCTCTAACAGTTAGGTCTGAAAGTCCCCCACTGTCCCAGCTGAGGGGAAGGCAGCAGAGCTGTACCTGTGACGGGCAGGGCCCAGAGGCCTGCTGGCAGGGGACAGGAGGACGGTACACCGAGGACGGCAAGCTCCCCAACATTCTTCAATTATTCAAACAATAATCACACCCTTATTTAAAGTCTAGCCTTGCATTCGCGGCACCCCAGCGGCAAGCACGGAGCCTGCTGCTAGGTTTACACGGGGATGGGCTCCCTCTCTCAAAGTCAATTAATTAAGCAAACGCTTTTGCCAGCATGTTCTCAGGTGTGCGGCCAGGAGGCCCGTCCGTCTCAGCCCGCCGCCTCGGGGACACTTGATCCCACAGGACCTGCCAAGTGGGCGGGGACAGTGGCCGGGGCCTGGGCATTGCCTGGTGGAAGAGAAGGGACCAGAAAGAACTGTTCACAGGCTTCATGGAGCGCTTGCTGTGTGCCGGGCTGGGCTGGGCCACGGGCACTGGACAGGCTCTCAAAACCCTCTTGGTCAGCCCCTTAGCACCCCAGTGTACAGGTGGGGAAACTGAGGCACAGAGTGGGTGAGGGACTTGCCCAAGGTTGAAGGTCACAGAGAAGGGACTCAACTCCACGCACTCCCCTCTGCCCCATTTCTGTTCTCGCTCTCCCACAACCCACCCAGGCAGGGAACAGCGGCAGTGACAGCTGAGGCTTCCTCCTCTGAAAGCTCGGGACAGAGAGCCTCGCTTTTTCAGGTTTTGGAATATTTGCATGTATTAATACGCAGTGAGATATCTTGGGGATGGGACCCAAGTCTAAACAGGAAACTCACGTATGCTTCATATACACCTGATCCACATAGCCAGAGGTAACTTACACAATACTTTGAATAATTTATACACGAAATAAAGTTCATGTGAAGTCCTTATGTGTGTGGAATTTTCTAGATGTAGTGTCGCATTGCCACTCAGAGAGTTTGGTATTTTGTTGTTTTTTTTGAGATGGAGTCTTGCTCTGTTGCCCAGGCTAGAGTTCAATGGCGCGATCTTGGCTCACTGCAACCTCTGCCTCCTGGGTTCAAGCGATTCTCCTGCCTCAGCCTCCCAAGGAGCTGAGATTACAGGCGCCCGCCACCACGCCTGGCTAATTTTTGTATTTTTAGTAGGGACAGGGTTTCACCATGTTTGTCAGGCTGGTCTCGAACTCCTGACCTCAGGTGATCTGTCCACCTCGGCCTCCCAAAGTGCTGGGATTACAGGCGTGAGCCCCTGTGCTCACCTGAGTTTTGTATTTTGGAACACCTTGAATGTTGGATTTTCGGACGGGGGTGCCCGATCTGTACACACAAGCAAAACGTACACTTTGAAACAGAGGCTGGCAAACAGAGGCTGGCACTGAAGACAGATGTCCCATCCACATCACTCACGTCGGTTTTCATATCAAGCCCCCAGGTAAGGACTATCGTTACCAGGATTTTATGGGGGGCGCGGGGATCTGAGTCACGCGGAGGCTGAGGGACTCATTCCAGGTTGCGCGAGTTGTCAGAGATGGGCTGGGGGTTTGAATCCAGACCGCCTGACCTGATCCCTGCTCTGGAGCCAAGTAGAGCCTTTCTAATCCCCTTGCAGGGCAGCTCAAGGCACCCACGCCCTCCTCCAGGAAGCACACAAGTACACGCTCTCACCTGGCAGGACTGGGCACACACCCGAGCACCCCCAGCATCAGCGACTCCCAGCATGTTCTGGAGGGTCCCGGAGCTGGACCCTCACCCACGATCTCCCATCGCCCGCGGCTCTTCTCCAGCCGACAGCACCGGGCACTGGAGACACTGAGCATTGTGCCAAGGCCTCCCTCCTACAGCCTATGAGCCCCGAACAAACAGGACAAGGTGGATCGTCCACAACAGCAGCTCCCTTTACAGGCGGGGACATGAAATCCAAAGGCCGAATGACTGAGGCCAGATGGGCTGCCTGCAAGGGGCACAGTCCGGGTGAGGGCTTTGGCCACCCTGCCCCCAGGGCCTCAAGGAGCAGGCCAGCATGGTCCATAGGCGGCTGAGAATGTGGATGCCGGGTGGAAGGCTGCTCCACACCCCCATTCTGCCTCCTCTACACTGTGTGACCTTTTGGGCACATCACAAGTAACATCTCCGGGCCCCAAAACGTGGTCTCACAGGACCATCTTCTCACCTTTTCCACACTTCTCGCCACATCTCCCAAAGTGCCGGGCCCTGGGCAGAGTCCTCCTAAATGTACTTGCTCTGGTGGCAGAATTAGTGACACCCAAGGTCAAAAGAGCTGCTGGGCCCTGTGTCCACCTGCTCGTCTCAGCTCCTGGAAACTGACCACGCCAAGCACTTCCAGAAAACGGACATCAATTGCTGAAACCTTGGCGCACACACACAGGACAGAAGATTCCAGTCAAACAAAAGCATCTCAATCAACTCCCCACCTGGAAGGAAGAGGAGCCACCCACGAAGAACTAACTTCAATTCCTGGGCAAGGTTCCTCTTATGTGGATTGCCCTTTTCTCCCTACCACCTCCTTCTAGAAAACTCCTATCCACCCCTCAAAACCCTTCCTAAGCATCAAGCTCCTCTGTCCCCACCCAGAGTTAACCACTGCCTCTTCCCCTCTGAGCCTGGTACAAGCCTCTCCCATGAAAAAAACTGGCTGTGCTAACGCACTTTACGTGGTTTATCTCAGGAAATTTTTCAAAAAAAGGAGATGTCTTTTATCTCCATTTTACAGAGAAAGAAACTGAGGCGCAGAGTGGCTGCGCCATGTGCCGAGGCTGGGTGTAAACCTGGGAAATCTGGCTCGGACCTCAGCTGCTCAGGGAAGGACCGGGTGGGGAGACGAGTGAGGTGTGGCTGTCCCAGGAAGAGCAGGTATCAGGGCAGGCTGGGAAAAACACCGAAAGTGAGGCGGGAGGCCGAGCGGCCCAGAGAGGGAGCAAGGGCAGATTAAAAAATAAAACTGAAATCAGAGCAAAGGCAGCACACGCTGTCCCGGGAGGGGGTGGCAGACCTGCGGTTTTGCACGCGCTGCTCCCTGGGGGCCCTGCCGGCGCTTGCTCAGCGTGGAGCCCAGCTGCTTCGGAGTATTATTTCAGGAGTGCAGGGAGGTGAGCAGAGGTCTCTGGGCCTCAGGTCGAAACTTCAGGAAGGGGGCACTGGGATGTCAGGCAGAAAAATCAGACGGTGGGGATGGGGGGCCTGGACCTGACCGACGGTGCCGGCCACCCAATCTGGCCCCACATCTTCCCAGGGGCCTTGGCCACCCCTGCCACCTGCCGCACCTGCTGGGAAGGTGACACCCAGGGTGGGTTGTCCCTGCTCTGTCTCCCAGGAGGGCAATCAGACACCAAGCAGAGGAACAGGTTCGATGGGCCGTGTGATTTGCTCTCAGTGGCCGGGGAAGGCGGGGGCCCCACTGGGCCTCCCAGGACAAAGAACGGGTGTCCCTTCAGCAGCTGCAGTCACAGGAGCGTTGAGGCTCAAGAGAGCTCCGAAACAGGGTGGAGTGGCGGTGGCGGCAGAGCTCCCCAGGGACCCGGGAGCAGGCAGAGGCGGGTGGAGGCTCACAAAGGCCCCACATGCGCCCCCTGCCACACGGCCAGGAAGCAAGCGAGATGCAGAAGACGTGGACCAGAAAAACTCCCAGTCCCGCCCGGCCCAGTAGGGCCCTGGGATTTCCCTCCATCCCCCTCCAAACATCTGCTTCTCATGCAAGCGGAACAATGTCAGGCCCATGCTGTAGATTCAGGAGTCAAACTGCCTGAGTCCTACTCCTGGCTGGGACCCTTGAGGCCGATGACCCTGGCTCCTCACTCCACCTCTCCGTGCCTCGGTTTTATCATCTATTAAACGGGAACAGGACGCTCAGGATGATGTTAGTTTAGTGATTTCAACCAAGTGCTGGGGACCAGCCGGGAACATGGGCAATGGCAGAGAAGTATCACCCGCCCTGCATCGTGGCCACTGTGTGGCCTCAAGCACCCCAGGGCCTCTCTGAGCTTTGCGTCCTCTGATCTGGAATCTGAACCCCGGGCATGGAGAGCTTTGAGGAGGAAACAAACCCTGATACTGCAGAACGATAAGCCATTGGGCCTGGGCCTCAGTTTCCCCACTCTGTACTGGGAATGACGGCAGCCCCACTGCAGAGCTGCTTGGGCTTCTGTGAAGGGTTCAGGCTGGCACCTGGCACACAGTGACACTCAGAAAATGTTCACTCCACACGGCAATGTGACGTCCCCAGCCAGCCCCTTGCAGCACCAACAGGAGGTTTCCTGCACAGAGAAGGGATGGTGAGCTAAAAACCTCCACACTCAGTGAATCAAAAACATAACATCCACACACAAACTCATGCAAGCCAGGCGCAGTGGCTCACGCCTGTAATCCCAGCACTTTGGG
This sequence comes from Macaca mulatta, assembly GCF_049350105.2. Lineage (NCBI taxonomy): Eukaryota > Metazoa > Chordata > Mammalia > Primates > Cercopithecidae > Macaca > Macaca mulatta. The sequence continues at coordinate 80,870,915 of NC_133425.1, read as the reverse complement.
AGGCAAAGGCAGGCAGATCACCTGAGGTCAGGAGTTTGAGACCAGCCTGGTCAACATGGAGAAACCCCATCTCTACTAAAAATACAAAAATTGGCCAAGCATGGTGGCTCACACCTGTAACCCTGGCACGTTGGGAGGCTGAGATGGGCAGATTACCTGAGGTCAGGAGTTTTGAGACCAGCCTGGCCAACATGGGGAAACCCCATCTCTACTAAAAACACAAAAAATAAATGAGCCGGGCATGGTGGCGCATGGTTGTCATTCCAACTACTTGGGAGGCTGAGGCAGGATAATCGTTTGAACCTGGGAGGTAGAGGTTGCAGTTGAGCTGAGATGGTGCCACTGCACTCCAGCCTGGGCAACAGAGCCAGACTCCATCTCAAAAAAAGGCGAGGGGGAAGAGGGGGAAGAAAGAAAGAAAGAAAAAAACACCTCATGCAAGAACGTTCATGCCAGCGCCATTCTCCATACCCAAATGGTAGGACTAGCCCACATGGCCCCCAGCTGAAGAATGGACACACTGGTCTCTCCATGCCATGGATTTTTTTTTTTTTTTTTTTTTTGAGACAGTCTCGCTCTGTCACCCAGGCTGCAGTGCAGTGGCGCGATCTCAGCTCACTGCAACCTCTGCCTTCCAGGCTCAGGCGATTCTCCTGCTTCAGCCTCCCGAGTAGCTGAGATTACAGGTGCCCACCACCACACCTGGCTACTTTTTGTATTTTGTATTTTTGTATTTTTGCATTTTAAAGCCCTAGGAGCCCTTCCTCTGTGTGCTGCCCACCTAGGAGGGTGCCCCCCAGCCACAGGCAAACATGCCCAGAGCCACCTGGGTCTACCCAGCACCCCTTATCTTATCGTGAATGCTGCGAGCCCCTCTGGCCTCCTGGGCTCTCGGGGGTCACTTTCCAGGTGCAGAAGAAGGTCTTAGGGTTTTTTTTTTTTTGAGATGGAGTCTCACTCTGTCACCTAGGCAATAGGTGATCTCCGCTCACTGAAACCTCCAGCTCCCGGGTTCAAGCAATTCTCCTGCCTCAGCCTCCCGAGTAACTGGGATTACAGGCACCCACCACCATGCCTGGCTAATTTTTTGTATTTTTAGTAGAGACAGGGTTTCACCATGTTGGCCAGGCTGGTCTTGAACTCCTGGTCTCAAGCGATCTGCCTGCCTTGGCCTCCCAAGGTGCTGAGATAACAGGCGTGAGCAACCACACCGGGCCCCATGCCATGGAATACTCCTCAGCCACAGGAAGGCAGGAAGTACTGACACACGCTGCTGCATGGACAAACTGTGAAGATGCAATGTTTGGCGGAAGAAGTTGGACACAAAAGGTCACACAGTATGGGAGTCCATTTCTGTGAAATGATCAGAACAGGGAAATCCACAGACAGAAAACGGATGAGTGGACATCTGAGGCTGGGGCAGAGAAATGGGGAGCGGGGAGTGACCGCTAATGGGGAGGGGGATTCTTTCTGGGGTGACGAGAACGTTCTGAAATGAGGTCATGGTGACTCAACACCATGGGCCTGTACACTTGAAAAGGATGAACTGCGAGATATGAGAAATTCATCTCAATAAAACTGTTTGAAAAAACAAAACCCTAGGCCGGGCGTGGTGGTTCACGCTTGTAATCCCAGCACTTTTGGAGGCCGAGGTGGGCGGATCCCAAGGTCAGCGGTTCGAGACCAGCCTGGCCAGCATAGAGAAACCCCATCTCCACTAAAAATACAAAAAATTAGCCGGGCATGGTGGCGGGTGCCTGTAATCCCAGTTACTTGGGAGGCTGAGGCAGGAGAATTGCTTGAACCTGGGAGCTGGAGGTTTCAGTGAGCGGAGATCACCCATTGCCTGGGTGACAAAGTGAGACCCTATCTCAAAAAAAAAAAAAAACCCTAAGACCTTCTTCTGCACCTGGAAAGTGACCCCCGAGAGCCCAGGAGGCCAGAGGGGCTCGCAGCATTCACGATAAGATAAGGGGTGCCGGGTAGACCCAGGTGGCTGTGGACATGTGTGCCTGTGGCTGGGGGGCACCCTCCTAGGTGGGTAGCACACAGAGGAAGGGCTCCTAGGGCTTTAATTTTGGCTAAAGAGTGAGGATGTACATTAAACAAAACGCATATTTGGAGTCTTCATTGAGCAGCTCCTGTATACATGTTTAGGGCATGGGGGACAGGCTGTAGAGCCAAAACCCACCCAGTCCCCGATGGGTCAGCTCCAACTCAGCAAGAAGTTGCACAGGAATCAAGAACCACATATACATCCCAGCACTCTGGGAGGCCAAGGCAGGCAGATCACTCGACCAGCCTGGTCAACATGGTGAAACCCCATTTCTACTACAAATACAAAAATTAACCAGGTGGTGAATACCTGTAATCTCAGCTACTAGGGAGGCTGAGGCAGGTTCAATCACTTGAACCTGGAAGGTGGAGGTTGCAGTGAGCCAAGATCGCACCACTGCCCTCCAGGCTGGTCAACAAAGCAAGACCCCAGCTCAAAAAAAAAAAAAAAAAGAACCACATACGATACCAGGCATGGTAGCTCACACCTATAGCCTCAACTCTTTGGAAGGCCAAGGTGAGAGGATCACTTGAGCCCAGGAGTTCAAGGCCAGCTGGGGCAACACGGTGAAACCCCGTCTCTACTAAAAAAAAAAAAAAAAAAAAAAAAAAAAAATTATCAGGCGTGGTAGTGCACACTTGTAGTCCCAGCTACTGGGGAGGCTGTAGTGGGAAGATCGACTGAGCTGTGATCATGCCACTAAACTCCAGCCTGGATGACAGAGTGACTCTGTCTCAAAAATAAATAAATAAAAGAATCACATAAACACACTGGGTCAGCCAGTGGGAACAGCATTGCAAAGGCCACAAGGTAGATGGAATATAACGAACCAAGAATGGCTGGTGACCCAGGGAACAGAAGGCACGGGCAGCAACTGCCATGAAGCCATGATACATGGAATTTAAAGTAGAACGTCCATTCCGGGATTGCTGGCTGCCTGCCTTTTTTTTTTTTTTTTTTTTTTTTCAGACGGAGTCTTGCTCTGTTGCCCAGGCTGGAGTGCAGTGGCCGGATCTCAGCTCACTGCAAGCTCCGCCTCCCGGGTTTACGCCATTCTCCTGCCTCAGCCTCCCGAGTAGCTGGGACTACAGGCGCCCGCCACCTCGCCCGGCTAGATTTTTGTATTTTTTAGTAGAGACGGGGTTTCACCGTGTTAGCCAGGATGGTCTCGATCTCCTGACTTCGTGATCCGCCCGTCTCGGCCTCCCAAAGTGCCGGGATTACAGGCTTGAGCCACCGCGCCCGGCCGGCTGCCTGCCTTATTTGGGATTGTCCTATGCATGTGTGGGGGGGGATTAGAAGACACCCAGAAACCTCACCATCCCTGAATGTCACCCCAGCCTCGGCAGGTACCCCCGAGTTGCCACAGGAATTCTCATCGGATTCCACTGAGCACCATCCCAGGTCTCCGGGAGCCCATCGTGTTCTTAGAAGCCTGCAAGCCTCAACAAAAGGTGAGGCACGGTGGCTCATGCCTGTAATCCCAGCACTCTGGGAGGCTGAGGGAGGAGGGGCTCAGCAGTTTGAGACCAGCCTAGGCAACATGGCGAAATCCCACCTCTACGAAAAATTTTAAAAATTAGCTGGTGGCATGCAACTGTAGTCCCAGCTCCTATGGAGGCTGAGGTGGGAGAACCATCTTAGCCTGGGAGGCGGCAGTTGCAGTGAGCCAAGATTGTGCCACTGCACTCCAGCTTGGGTAACAGAGAGAGACCACGTCTCAATAATAATAACAATAAAGAAGTGGCCAGTGCGATGGCTCACACCTGTAATCCTAGCGCTTACGGAGGCTGAGGCGGAAGGATCACTTGAGCCCAGGAGTTTGAGACCAACCTGGGCAACATAGTGAAACCCATCTCTAGTATTTAAAAAAAGAAAGAAAGAAAGAAAAAAGAAAAACAATTAGAAGAAACATTCCCCCACAGCTCCTGCCTCCTCTTTCTTCCCGGTACAAGCAAGATGTTCCAGTTCCCTCTGGAGAGGGCCCCTGGCCTGGGAAATTTCAGGCCTCGACCCCTGGACAGAGGCCCTGTCACTAGATTTACAAGGCCCAGAATTGCCCGGGCCCTTCAGACAGAACTGAGGCGTGCCACAAATAATCCAGCTTCTGAAGGCCGGAGCCAGCATTGTGATAAATCATCACTCCTTAGCACAATTACAGGCTCCAGGCAGCAGACCGTCTCCACCTCGGCATGGCCAGGCGGGAGGGATAACCTGCCCTCGCCTGCTTCAGGACACCAGGTGCCTCCACAGGACAAACACGGTCCGCCTGCCCGCATCCTGCCCCAGCCTTTGGGCCATGGGCTGGTGATGTCCCATCCCACCCAGGTGCAGGCAGCCCCGAGGGGCCCCCAGCACTGATAACAGATTCAGCAACGCACTTGTCTGTACTTGCACTGCTCTGCAAACCGTCCCTCCCCTGCTGCCCCTGGTTTTCAGGAGATGGGTGGGGTCTGGGCTGGTGGCGGCAGGGAGAAGGAGAAGGAAAGGATACAGAAAAGTTGGGGCCTTGTCTGGAAGGGGCAGGAAGAGAAGGGGGCCGTCGGGGACCGCCCATCAGAGCAGGGTCAATTAATCCATCGAGGAGTGTTATTACAAGGCACAATTTATCGTGCCTGGGCCACATGAGTGGTGGCACAGAGGACATGGGGTCGCCCCAACTGCATCAGGAGATAAACTGGAGATGTCTGGAGAACAGAGCAGAGATTACAGTGAAATTCAGACGCCAAGGTCCCGGCCGCGAATCTGTCAGCACCACGGGGTCTGTCCAATAAGTTAGAGACGATAAGGATTGAAGGATGAAGTATGAAAAGCAACGTTCATTTCAGAAACTGGCACAAGGGCTTCATGGCATCTTTATTCCCCAGGCTCCCTCTTCCAGGGGTCCTGGAGGCTCAGTTTCCAGGCAGAGAGGAGCTTGTCGGGGAGGAGAAGGTGGTTGGGGGGGAGAGGGAGGAGGGCAAGGGGCACAGGGGAAGAGGAAACAAAAGGAAAGGAGGGGGAAGAGGAAAGAGAGAGCGGGTGGGAAGAGCGAGGGGGACTAGGGGAGGACAGAGGGTGATGGGGACACAGCCCAGGGACGCACTTTCCCCAAGGCTGGGTCAGGCTATCAGAATAGGCGCTCAGGTTTAATTGTGGGAAGTGCTGCAGAGAGGGGAATGAAATGTCACTCCCTGCCGGGGCTGGCATGGCCCCTCTGGCATCCCCGCTGCCCGAGGTCCTCCACCCGCCTCCCTCTGTGCACCTCCAGCTGTACTCCCCCAGCTCCCAGGAACAGCAGCTGCCAACGTGGCAGGATGGGCAGGATGGGCAGGATGGGCAGGAGGGCGGGGCAGGCTGTTTGGGAGAAACACAAGACAATCAGAAGCCCATCGGAGCACGGGCTGGCAGGGTGGAGGCTGCACTGAGATGCCGGCTCTCCCTGCATGGACAGCCCAAACCTCTGGCCCTCTTCTCTGTCCCAGGTCCCTGGCCTGGCCTGGCCCAGCACCTCTCATCTGGACTGGCGCAGGAGCCAGCTCACTGGTGTCCCTGCTTCCGCCTCAGTCCTCACGCCTCATCCTCCACATGGCAGCAGAGGACCCACTGGAAGATGCGTCAGCTCACGTTTCTCCTCTGTTGGGAGCCTCCCTATGTCACACTCTGCCCCGCCCGGCCCCGCCGTGCTGGTTTCGGGCCTTCGGCCCCCAGCGTTGGAGCTCTCTCCTAGGCATTAGACCGGCTCCAGCTCTGTTTTTTGGAGCTGGTCATGCTAGTGCCTGGAGAGTGCTCCACACAGATGCTCCCCCGCAGCGCCCTGCTCCCCACCAGACTTCTCAGAGAGGTCTCCGCTGTCCTCCTGTAGTGCTGAATGGTGATCCCCCACAAAAGACAGGACCACGATCTGCACTTGGAACCTGTGCGTGTGACTTATTTGGAAAAAGGCTCCTTGCAGATGTGGTTAAGTGAGGGCTCTTGCAATGAGGTGGTCCTGGATTATCTGGGTAGGCCCTAAATCCCACGATGTGTGTCCTTATAAGAAGAGGGGACAAAGAGCAAAGGCAACATGAAGACAGAGCAGGGAGATGTGACCACAAGCCAAGGACTGTGGCAGCCAGGGGGAGCCGGCAGAGGCAGGAAGGGTCTTCTCTGGGAGCCCCGGAGGGAGCCTGGCCCTGCCAGATTTCACACTTCCAGCCTCCTGAACCGGGAGAGAACAAACAGCTGTGGTTTTAAGCTCCTCAGTCTGTGATGCTTTGATCTGGCAGCCCCAGAACTCTGACCACCACTCTAAATCCTGCAGCCTGCCCACTCCTCCACCAGCTCCCGGCCCTAGCCCTGCCCTAACTTGGTTTCCGCAGCACTTTGCACCTTTCAACTCATCACTTTTACTGTTTATTGCCTGAAACAAGCTCCCCAGGCCGGGGACCTGTATCTTTTACTCAATGCGGTCTCAGTGGCCAGGACAGTAAATGGTGCAGTCAGTGACCAGCAAATAGGCCGTGGAACGAAGGACAGTTTCTGCATGGCCCTCCCACTGCCTGCTGATCTCCATTCAAACGTCCTCCCTCGAGAGGCCTCCCCTGTGCCCTGCTCCTGGCACCTTGGTGCCGAGCGCACCTCCCGTGCTAGAACTCCTCAGCCTTCCTCGCCTGTGCTGACGTGGAGAGAAGCCCAGTGGGCTTGGGCCGAAAGCCCTCTGCAGACACACAGAGCAAGCCTCAGTTGGAGGAGCCACAGCATGGCAGGGGCTGCAGGGAGCCCAGGAGAGGCTGCAGCCCCCACCCCTTACCCCCACTGCTCTCCAGCACCCTGCTCCCTACCAGAGGTGCCAAAGTCATGTCGCTTGGATCCATGTAATGGTGACAGCTTCCCGGACCTTGTTCTTTGCCTTTAGGCCATTTAAAGTCATTTCCCGGTGGCAGAAGCAGACAGAGCTGCAGAGAGCAGCAGGGTCAGACTGAGCAAGGCCTTGGGCTCCAACAGGGGGAGGCCAGACTGGACCCTGAGCCGCTGCTGAGCTTGGGGCTGTGCCGGGCTGGGCTATGCCTCCCAAAATGCATGGCCACCCCATAACATGGCCTTATTTGTAAACAGAGCCTTTGCAGATATAATTAGGTAAGACGAGGCCACACGGGAATAAGGTGGGCCTTAAGTCCAATGAGCTGTCCTTCTGAGAAGGAAATCTGGACACAGAATAGCACATAAAGACAGACACTCAGAGAGAAGGCCACGGGAGGAGGAGGCAGGGACCACGGCAACGTGGCCAGAAGCCAAGGAGCACCCGGAACTACCAGAGGCTGGAAGAGGCAGGAAGGACCCTCCCCCAGGGCCTCCGGAGGGAGCACAGCCCTGCGCACACCTTGATTTCAGACTCCTGGTCTGTAGAGCTATCAGATAATACATTCCTACGGTTTTAGGCTACCCAGTTTATGGTCGTTGATTATGGCAGCCCCAGGAAACATACACATACCTTGAACAAGGATTTCTCAACAGGGGCATTTTGCATGGTCTGAGATCCCCCAGGAGACACTTGGCGATGTTTGGGCAGGTGTCTAGTTGTCACACTGGGACAACCAGTATTACTGGCATCTCGTGGGCAGAGGACAAGGTCAATCTACAAAGCACAGGACAGCTCCCAGGACAAGGAAGTATCTGGCCCCAAACCTCAACGGTGTTGCAGTGCCTGAAGGTGTAAACACTCATCAGATTTCTCCCATGAGGGGCCACCACAGGCTCCAGCCACAAGTGGTCACTTAACAAATGTGGGCTTAGCCAGGTACGATGGTGTGTGTCTGCAGTCCCAGCTGCTCAGGAGGCTGAGGCAGGAAGGTCACTGGGGCCCCAGGAGTTCAAGGCTGCAGTGAGCTAGGATCACACCGCTGCACTCCACCCTGGGCAACACAGCGAGATCATCAAAAAAAGTAAATTAAGAAATAAATGGGGCCGGGCGCGGTGGCTCAAGCCTGTAATCCCAGCACTTTGGGAGGCCAAGACAGGCGGATCACGAGGTCAGGAGATTGAGACCATCCTGGCTAACACGGTGAAACCCCGTCTCTACTAAAAAATACAAAAAACTAGCTGGGCGAGGTGGCGGGTGCCTGTAATCCCAGCTACTCGGGAGGCTGAGGCAGGAGAATAGCGTAAACCCGGGAGGCGGAGCTTGCAGTGAGCTGAGATCCGCCACCGCACTCCAGCCTGGGTGACAGAGCGAGACTCTGTCTCAAAAAAAAGAAATAAATGGGCTGGGTGCAGTGGCTCACGTCTGTAATCCTTGCACGTTGGTAGGGCGGATTGCTTAAGCCCAAGAGTTCAAGACCAGTCTGGCCAACATAGTGAGACCCTGGGTCTACAAAAAACACACAAAAAATTAGCTGGGCGTGGTGGCGTGCCTGTAGTCTCAGCTACTCTGGGAAGCTGAGGTGGGAGGATCACCTGAGACACGGAAGTGGAGGCTGCAGTGAACTATGGTCTCACCACTGTACTCCAGTCTGGGTGATGGAGTGAAATCTTGTCTCAACAAGTAATAAAGAAAATTAAATAAATGTGGGCTGAAAGGCCTATGAGCCTGGCCTACGGTACCATGCAACCAACACTACGATCTTCAGCTTAAACTGTGACTAAATGAGGCTGGAGCTACGAAATCCTCAAAGGAGATAAGGTAGCCTTGGGACCGGCAGATCCCTGCCACCCGCTATCCCTGGAGCTGGGGACCTGCCCCCACCAGAAATGCTGAGAGCCCAGCCTCTTCTTCAGGTCAGCAGGGACTTCGTGTCTCTGGGCAGGGGTTGGGTTGAGAGCGCCCAGGGCAGATGGGGGAGGACTGAGCCATGCACATTCGATGTGGCTGGGCTCAAGGACATGCCATGGAGGCGTCCATGGAGGGAATGCCTGAAGGCTCCTGCTCTGGGGTGGCAGCAGGAACCCCCAGCGCCCCCCTCCCCACCAGCACCAAGCTTCAGTGGGCCGCGTGTCTGCCAGATGGCAACGCGCTATGTGTCAGGAGATAATCACTATTAAAAATTCACTGGGTTTTATTTTATCTTTGTATTTTTTTCAGATTCTGTTTGGGCTCTCTGCTTCCTCCTAAAGAAGCTACCAAACCGCCACGGTTACACTGTTTTAATCGCCGCTCATTAAAAGAAACACTGACTGGGTCACAGCGTTTCTCCACCCCAGCAGCTGTGGGGGTAAGGGAAGTGGGCAGGGGGCGGGGGGCTGGCTCTCCGGGGCAGCCCAGTGGCTGCCAGCCCGCCTGCTCACCCCTGTGGAAGAGCCCTGCAAGGTGCAGCCCCTTCCCAGGGCACCCAGACAACCCTCCCAGACCCCGAACTCCCTTGAGGCACAGAGCAATCGCATTGCAACCTGGGAAGGAATCTGGCCCTGTCAGGTGCAGGTTACCAGGGAGATCAGTTCAGCACCCCAACAAGGGGCACCCGAGAAACCACACATGGGGCATCCCAGGTGCAGTGGCCGGACATGAAGGGGACCCCAAGTGGCCATGTCACTCGGGAAAGAGACACAGATCCCAGCTCTGCACCCGGGGCCTCGGGCAAGCCCTGACTTCTCCAGGCCTGAGCCCTAGTTCTGCCCAGTGGTGTGCTGAGCTTAGTCTGGCTGCGGCTGGAGGGTCACCGAGGGGCGCCAAGCCCCACAGAGGCACTCCAAGTCAGTGGGAAGACCCCCCCGGCTGGCCCCAGGCGCCCTCTCACTTCAACCAAGGATTCAGGCACCTCCTTGTTCCAGCAAGTTCTGGGTGCCGTGGGCACAGCCTGAACAGCCCAGCTGGCTCGAGCTGCCGACTTTCTAGAGGGGTAGGAGGTGAGAAAAAGCGGAACACGGATGGGGGCTCCCGCACCCTGGAGCCTTGCCCTCACCCTCAGAGTGAGCACATCCCAGGGACGGGCCTCTGGGCAGAGGAGGGGGTGGCATCTCAGGCCTGGGGTGAGCAGGAGCAGCCCTCCATACCCATGGTTGCCACTGCGGGGAATCACAGTGAGGACGGGGGTCCTGGGGCACCCCATGCTTGGTTGGGGACTCTGATGGGCCGAGGGCCCTGGCTCCCCCTCCCACCTTGCCTTGCACTTTTGGTGTCCCTAATCCTCTGTGGTTAGGTGACCTGCTTGGGCAACTGCTGGGAAAAAGGCTGGATTTTTGCAAGGTGCATTTCAGACTGGAAAATGACCTTCCTCCAGTCAGCCCGGATGATTTCTCCCACCTGAACTGGGAACCAGAGAGGGAAGTGACTTCCTAGCCTCAGGGAGCAGCAGCATCCAGGTCCCCAAAGCTATGCCCCACAGTACTGGGGGCCTCAGAGTCCATAAGGAATGTTAGACAGAATTTTTAACCATTGCACATTTTTAAAACATGTAAGGTAGGGAAAAGGTGATGCCTGTGTCCTAGCGTTGCCTTAACAAATGGCCACAAACTGGCTGACTAAAAACAAAGAAATGCCTTCCCTCACAGTCCCAGCGGCCAGATGTCCAACCCCACTCCTGCAAGAGGCTCTTCAGGTGGATCCTTCCTGCCCCTGCCAGCATCTGGTGGGCACCCTGGCTTGTGGCCCCACCACTCCCATCTCTGCCTCCATCTTCACGTGGCCGCCCCTGTGTCTGTGTTTTCTCCTCATCTGTCTCTCATAAGGGTCCCTGTCACTGAATTTCGGGCCCACTTTTTTTTTTTTTTTTTTTTTTAAGACAGAGTTTTGCTCTTGTGCAGGCTGGAGTGCAGTGGCACGATCTCGGCTCACTGCAACCTCCACCTCCCAGGTTCAAGCGATTCTCCTGCCTCAGCCTCCTGAGTAGCTGGGATTACAGGCCCCTGCTACCACACCCAGCTAACTTTTTGTATTTTTAGTAGAGATGGGAGTTTGCCACATTGGCCAGGCTGGTCTTGAACTCCTGACCTCAGGTGATCCACCTGCCTCGGCCTCCCAAACTGCTGGGATTACAGGCGTGAGTCACCATGCCCAGCCACGGGCCCACTTTAATACAGGATGATTTTAGCTCAAGAGGCTTAACTAATTACACCTGTAAAGAAACTATTTCCAAATAAGGTCACATTCTGAGGTTCCTGGTGGACGTGAATTTTGGGGGTGGCCCTATTCAACCCAGTGTCGATGGTCGACACCCCCAGCACACTAAGATGAGCTATTCTTCTTCCAGCTCATACTCTTAGACATCAGTAGACGGGGAAAGGCAGCCACTCTTGCCAACATCTGTTCTGTGTGGCTCCAGGCGGGAAGGGGAGGGACATGACCCTCCGGCTCTCAAAGCTCTCCAAGATGACGTTTCTGGGTGGCACAGGCACAGAAGGGCCCTACGAGGGCTGGGTGTGGTGTCTCACACCCGTAATCCCAGCACTTTGGGAGGTCAAGGGGGTGGATCACATGAGGTCAGGAGTTCAAGACCAGCCTGGCCAACATGGGGGTGAAAACCCTGTCTCCGCTAAGAATACGAAAGTTAGCTGGGCACGGTGGCACATACCTGTAATGTCAGCTACTCAGGAGGCTGAGGCAGGAGAATCACTTGAACCCAGGAGGTGGAGGTTGCAGTGAACCAAGATTGCATCACTGCACTCCAGCCAGGGTGACAGAGTGAGACCCCATCTCAGAAAAAAAAAAAAAAAAAAAGGAAAGGGCCCCACAAGAAGCTGGTCCAGCCCTTCAAGGAGTTAGGGAGGCTGAGGCCCTGAGCGTTTCGTACCTTGCCCATGGTTCTGGAATATTCCCTATTCCTCTAGGGCTGTCCCACCCTCTTGTGGTTCAGGGAACCCCAAGCACAGAAATACCTGAGACCCAACAGGTAGGAGTCAATCTCCCATCAGGACCTCCAGCAAGGCTTTCGAGGTGGGCCGTGGCTCTTGGGAGGAGGCCAGGGGGTCACTCCAGGGACAGAGTGAGGGGTGGGCAGAGAAGGAGCCCTCACTGGCATGAGAGAAGGTGAGTCTGCAACCCCGACGCCTCCCGCGCCCCATTCTCTTCTGTCCCTCTGTGTAGCTTTTGATGCAGACGATGTCTCAGGTCCCAGCTCGGAGATGTGCCGACATTCACTAACTACTCCCTATGTTGTAAGCGTGCCTTACACAAATCAACCGTCAACTCCAACACCCCCAGCAGGTATGTGGCGGTCCTGAAAAACGTCCACAAATTCTTTGACGCTCTTCCCATCTGGAGGGGGTATCTCCGTACCTTCCCCTTGAACCTGGGCAGTTTTGGAGGCTGCCTCCGTAGAAGTGATGCTGCGTGACCCCTGTGGCTGGGTCAGGGAAGGTCACACAGCTTCTGCTGGCCTCTCTTGGGACACTGGCTCTGGGAGCCAAGTAAGATGCCCAGCTAAAGCCACCATGTTGAGAGACGGGGGGGATGAGACCAATCCAGCATTCTCACCCCACCCATTTGAGCCTTCCCAGCCCAAACAGCAGGCACAAGTACAGAATCGGCAAGATGCCCCCAACCCAGCCCCCGTCTAATACAACAACATGAGACCCCAGGCGAGAGCTGCTAGCTGCACCCCCAGATTCACGAGCAAACAAAATTTTTGTTCTTGTTTTATGCCAATGTCTTGGGGTAGTTTGTTACGTAGCAATAGCTGACTAGAACAAGCCAGAGATGAGGAAACTGAGGCACAGACAGGTCAAGTGTCTTGCACACAGCCCGTAAGAGGCAGCAGCAGGATGCGAACCCAGGCTGGCTGGCTCCGGACGCTCCTTACTGTTAGCCGGGCAAGGGTGAAGACGCAGGTGCCCACACCATCCAGCAGGGGTCTGCATACTCACCCGGCTGCTGGAGGCCAGGGCCCAGGCCATCTACTGCCCACCCTGCCCCACTTCCTGCCTGGCCTCTTCCTTTTTATTTGTTTATTTTTAAGACAGAGTCGCCCAGGCTGGAGTGCAGTGGCACTATCTCAGCTCACTACAACCTCCGCCTCTGGGGTTCAGGTGATTCTCCTGCCTCACCCTCTCAAGTAGCTGGGATTATAGGCGCCTGCCACCACGCCTGGCTAATTTTTGTATTTTCAGTAGAGATGAGGCTTCGCCATGTTGGCCAGGCTGGTCTCAAACTCCTGACCTCAAGCGATCTGCCTGCCCTGGCCTCCCAAAGTGCTGGGATTATAGGTATGAGCCACTGCGCCCAGCCATCTTCCTCCCTTTCTATATATTTAATTCGCAAACCTGGAAACACTCTGCATATTTCCTCACTGGAGGACAAAAGCACAAATGATACCACTGTCATTGCCACCTGCAGTGAGTCTTCGAGAATGCCAAAGGCGTGGCCACCTGGCCCTATCTATAAGGCACCCAAATGCCATCCTCACCTCCCAGGGCTGCTAACTCCTCAGGACCCATGAGCTCAGCTGCCAGTGTGTGCCAGCAGGGCCCCTCTGAGGCCATGGAATCTCAGGGGCAGAGCCTGGCCTGGGTCCACGGTCGCTGGCAGCCATGGCAGGGGTTCCCAGGGTTCACACAGCCCTGCCCGCTCCCCAGGGGGTCCTGGGGCCACTCCTGCTTGGGGAGTAATCACATCACCACGCCTGCGTGGAAGCTGCTCCATAGCCCTGAATTTCAAAGCACAATGAGAGCAACTCCCGGCTACCAGAGCCTGGGCCCTGGCAGAGCATGTCAGCTGGCAGGCAGCCGGGTTACCATGACCTGGCTTTGAGGATGATCCACCCCGTGTCCTTTCAACACTGACCACGTGGTTCCACCCAAAGTGCCCGTGTTCTCACATTCCCACAGCTGGCTGCTGTCACTGAGATGTGAACCTGCCCTCTGGGCCCCAAAGGAAAAGCTAAGCTCTTAGGCTGGGCCCATACCCCTGCCAATGAGCTCATCCACCCACGGGACTTGGAAACAATTTTAAGGCATCCCAAAGTACAGACAGACTTCGGATGTGACTCCACTAATCATTAGAACAAAGTGCTCATTGAATAGCTGGGAAGTGGAGCCACTCATTGGTCTGGCAGGAAAAATGGTTACTGTCTATTCATCTGACAAACATTTATTGGGCACCTACTACATACTCAGCAGCTTGGAAGATTCTGAGATGAGAATGTAAAGGATCTTCCCTTGAGGAACATCTGTCTGATAGGGAGAGAAAATAGGTACAAATGTATAAATTCCACTGAGAAGAACAACAACATAGACCATAAGGAGGCAGGAGAGATGACTTATGGCTGGGTGGAATCTGGAAGGCTTCTTGGAGGAGGTGGCATTTAAGCTAGGCCTTGATGTATGGGGAGATGGTAGGGAAAAGCAGGAAGGAACTTTCAGGTGGAAGAAAAAATAGCAGCTGACATTTATGACACTGACAGTATGCAGTCATTAACTGGACTGATGCACTTACCCTTAGCAGGGCAGTCCTGCCATCCCCATGGAACGAATGGGAGAATGTGGCACAGAGAGGTGAGGTCACTTGCCCCAAGTCACACAGCAGTAATGAAGGAGAACCCAGATGGGAGCCCAGGTCTGGCGCTCTTCATGGATCTATTACATGCTTCCTTTACACCCCAGGCACCAAGCAGAGATGGGAAGGGCCAGGGCATGGCACAGAAGCAGCATGAGATTAGGCTGACAGGAGAGCTGGGGAGGCAGGAGCTCCAGGTGGGCAGGGGGGCAGCCAATGGAGGAGCCCAGGATTCCCACCCAACTGCTGCATGCTGCCGGGAACCTGGGGCCGTCCCAGACTCCCGGATATCAGAGTGACCGGATCTTTCTGAAGGAAGAGACGCCAGTGGCCACAGATGGCTGGCTGGGAGCGTGCCCCTGAGTGGGACTGTCCAGGCTCCCATGAGCCTCTCCCCTCCGCACCTCACTAGCTGTGTGACCCTGAAAAACGAGCATGCTGTTTCCTCACCTGCAAAAGTGAGAGGGCATGAAGCCAGTGCCCTCCCCCAGACGCTGCCATGAGGACTGAGGTGTGACCACAGGTAAAGGACATAGGGAGGGCCCATTCTATCCGTAAGGGGCCCCTACCAGCCCCTGCGGGCAGTCAACCCAGCACTTAACACAGGCCTCTCCAGCCGCCATGCTCCTCCCGGCCCCACTAGCTGGGCTATAGAAACAAAGTGAGGGCCCTTCCAGCTCCAGGCAGGTAGCCTCTGTACCTGGACAGGGGAGTCGGTGTGGCAGAGGGGGAGCAGCAAAGAATCCAACCACCACACCCTGCAGGCCAGGTACACCCTCCGCCTGGGAGATGGTGGCACATTCCCGAGGCTTCGTGAGTACCCTGTGCAACCCGCATGACCATCACCCCTAGGGGAAAACAGAGACTCCCAGACACCGCATGACCGGGCCAAGGTCACGCAGCTGGCGAGGGGCCGTCTAGGGGCTGTCGAGGCCCTCCTCCACCAGCCGGGCACCCAGAGGAACGGCGATCAGAGAAAGCCAGGCAGAGGGGAGCAGGGATCAAACACCCAAATAAGAAGAGAGTTTTGCAGGTCCACTTAGCTTCAAGGAAAAAAGCCTCCCCTTTTCTCTAAGCGGCTGCCCCCCACCCCGGCCCCCCAGGAGAGCGCTGGAAACCGCCTAAGCCGACATCTGATGGACAGGGATTTGTTTTAAGCTCTTTCTACCCACTGGACTATAATCATCAACCGTTCGCGACCTCTCCACAAATGACTCTTTCTCCCCCTGAGTTTTCAAAAGGCAAAAAGCTTTAAAAGCTGCAGTTCAAACAGGCAGAGAGGTGCACACAGAGAGAGGAGGGGTGGGCGGGCAGGCGAGGCAGCCAGGAGGGGCCAGGCATGGGGGATGGCGTCGACCCCCTGCTGCTCGCCTGGCTCACCTGGAAGAAAAGGCCCGCAGGTGAGGTGCCTGAAGGTCAGGATGGGAAGGAGCAGTCCTGAGACCAGCATCCCCGCCCATTCTCTGTCACTGGAGCCACCCCGAAGGGATCTTGGTAGCCAGGGTTGCTGTTCATTGAAGGCTTCTCTCCGTCTCTCACCCCGGCCACCTCTCAGCCCGAGGACCTCAGTGGCCCACCGCCAGCTTTACTGCCCTCACCTTGCGCCACTGCCCCGGGCCTCAGAGTCTCGCTCACCCTCTCTCTGATGGGACTCATGGCGCCACCCACCCTCAGCGGGCTCTGTGACTCTTACCCTCTCGCTGCCTAACTGCGCCAGTGATACAAGGCCTTCATGCCAGGAGTTCTCCTCCCCAGGGAGCTGATGGGGCAAGGGAGGTGATCCGGCAGTTTGGGGAGGGGTAGGTTGAGAGTTCCAGCCCCACAACCCACCCCAGGTCCCACCTGTGCAAGCAAGAGGGCGCGAAGTCCACACACACAGCCCCATTTCCCACCGTCACTGCAGGCACGAGGGGCCCTGCCTGGGTGGCACCCACCTCCAGGAGCCCCATGGCCAGGCTAAGGCAGAGCCCTGGGTACAGCAAGCTCGGTACCCGCCGGCCACTTTCCTACACGGGGTCTGAGGCCAGCCTCCCCCGCCTGCCTAGAAGCAGTCCATGCGCAGCCAGACCGCGGGGTTCAAGGGTTTTCTACCTGAGGAAGCCAACCCAGGGCTTCTCTTCTGAGTTGACAGCATGAGGAGGCGGCGCTGGGGAGCACGTGCGTGGCCTGAAGGTGATGGGGCTGGAGGGCGAGATGGGGTGAGTGTGGGGCCAAGTCCCAGCCCCGGGTGGGTGGCGCGCCCCAGAAAGTTCCACCCCGGACCCCCACCCTCCCGTCCACGGGGCGGTGAGCTGGGCACTTACTGAGGTTCTGGAGCAGAGACGACCAGGTCTTCATGCCCAGCATCCTGAGCCGCCCCCCGGGCCGCGGGACCCGGGGACTCTAGGAGGGGCTGCTCAGCATGGCCCGCGGCAGAGGCAAGCAGTAGGGGCGTCACGGGGCGGCAGAGGACGGGCCCGGAGGGGGCGGAGACGTGGATGGAGCCCCGGGATTCTGCGGGGGTGGGGGGGCACGGAGCAGCCGGGGCGTCCCTGCGCGGTGCGCCCTGCCCGCGGCGCGGAGCCCGAGGAGGGGCCGGGGCGCCTGGGGACCCCGCAGCCGCTCACGCCGCCCCCCGGCCCCGCGCCCCCGGCTTCACGCACCGCCAGCCGTGGCCGCGCGGCCGCCTTGCAGCCACCACCTCGTCCCCCGCCCGGCCGGCGCCGCCTCCCGCCTCCCGCCTCCCTCCCGCGCCGCGGCGCCCCCGCCGCCCTCCCCCGCCCGCGCTCCCCGGGCAGCCCCCGCTCCCCTGCACTTGATAACGCGCTTGTCAAGACTGCTGAGTTGTTCCTGACCTCTCCCCCGCCGCTGCTAATTAAGGCTCCGCCGTGACAGTTCAAGTGCCGAGCATCAAGTTTGCAGAACCAAAGCCTCTAATTGGGGCCGCTTTTCATTTCTCCATCCCCGGGGCTGGGGCTCCCCAGACCTGGGCACTGGCGCATTTTTCTTTGTATTTTTCATCAGGGAGGAGGGGGAGAAGGAGGACAGGCACCAGGAGAGGAGGGCAAGCAAACAACCAAAAGCCTGAGGGAAGGGAGGGTGGAGGGCCCCCTCCTGCCCAGCAAAAGCCAGGTGGCAGCCACAGGACACCTCCCTGCCAGACGACCTGACATCGCTTCTAACCCAGTCTCTGAGCTCTCTGACCTAGGGCTTTAAGGAGCTGAGCCCATCCCCCAGGAGGCGACTGCAGGGGACCTCCTGACACCTTGTGCTCTGGCAAGGAGGGGCAGACCCGAGACTGGGTGCTGGGGGCAGAAGGTGTGTGTAGCTCTGGTGCACACAGCCCTGCGAGCACAGCCTCCCTGCCCCTGTGGGGAGGTGCTCAGCCTCGCGCCCCACTCCCCCGGGGCCCGCTGGCCTCTCCTTTCCAGATAAGTGCTGTGAGCACCGAGGCTCTAAGTGACTCTTCAAGCTGCCTTTCTCCTCCACCGCCTACTAAATCAAGCTGCGCTGAGAGCCATGGGCTGGGAGGAGAGCAGGAAGGAGGGGCAGGGCTGCCTGCTGCTCTCAGGAGCTGGGGAGGGGTGAGGGCTGGGAGAAGGTCCGCGGGGAGGGGAGGAGGGGAGGGGAAGAGGAGGCCCAGCCGCTGGGATGGAAGAGGGGAGCTGCAGGAGGTCCAGTGAGGCTGGCTGGCGAGGCCTCTTAGCTCAGAATCCTGGAGCTTCACGCAGCACAGGGATTATGGCTCTCCCAGCCCTCCGACTGCAGCCTGAGAATTCCAGGTGATCCTAATTAAAGGGGTGGGGGCTTTCTTTTGAGCCACTACCCAGGCGATTCTTATGACAAGTCAAGTTTGAGAAACAACCATGTACACCAGGGGGTCTCGAACCCCTCGCAACAGATTAGAACCACCTGGGTGCTTTTAAACCACATTCCCCCTTGCCTGGGCCTGCCCCCAGACCAATGACATCACACCTCTGGGCATGGACCCAGCCACTGGTATTTTCTAAAGCTCCCTGGGGGTTCCAATGTGCAGCCAAGGTAGAGATCCTTTGTTCCAAACCAGTGGCTCTCAAAGGGGGGAGGGGGGCTTGTCCCCAGGGCATAGTTAGCAACCAGTGTCTGCAGACAATTTTGATTGACACAACTGGGGGTCACAGCGCTGCTGGCACCTGGTGGGTCAAGGCCAGGGATGTTTCTCAACACCCTGCAGGGGACAGAAAAACCCCCATACCAAGGAATCAGCCAACCCCAAATGTCAACAGTCCCAAGGTTGAGAAACCCAGGGTGAGCCAATCCCCCACCAGGCAAAGGCCCTTCAGGAACTGTCCTCCCCTGCGCCCAGCTCAGGGCTTGCCCGAAGCAGGTGTTCCCTAAGGGTGTAGGGAGACACGGTCCCTGGGTCTCCTTCCCACTCGGGAGCTCACTCCTTCCCACCCAGCTGGCTGCCGTCAGCCTGTGACTGTTACAATTGCTTCCTGTGTTGAGCTGAAATCTCTTAACTTCTACCCCACTGGGCCAAGCCCTTTCCCATCTGTCATCAGACTTCACGTCCTTATTTGCAGCCCACTCTCAAGGTCCCCTGGGTCTGAGCTGCTCCAGCAGACTCTCCCCACCCCCACCCTGGCTTCCTTAGCTCCTTCTCCATTGCTGTCCCTGGTTATGGGACGTTCCTTGGCCTGTAAACATCCTCCTTAAAGTGCAAGACCACAGGACCGTGTCTGCGCATGGGTGCTCCGCTCTGGCCTCCCACGCCCCCAATCTCTTCAAGTCTTGGAAGTGACATTAGCTCGGGCAATGAGAGGTCACTGCCGGCTCCTGCCCAGCTTGGAGCAGCTGAGGCCTCATTCACCCTAACCCTAACAAGTGAACTCCCCCACTTTCTGCTTGTCAGTTTACATTGGAAACAGAGTTTTCGGCTTTACATGAACTACCTTGCATTTTACCAAGTGCTTTCTTCCCATTGTCTAGGAGATTAGCAATATAATGCGGTTTCCAAGGCCAAATCGTCCAGCGTCCCTCCCTTGAGGGTAAGCCCTGGCGGTCACCCCTGCTGGACAGGACAATTTGGGGAGTTTAAGAAAATACCAGGCTGTGCCCCACCCGTGAGCAGCTGTATCAGACTGTGGAGAAGGGGCCCAGTGTGTCTCAAAGCACCCCGGGTGGTTCCAAGGTGCAGCTACGGCTGAGAAGGGCTGCTGGATGGATCAGGGACTCAAGGCCTTCTCCAGGCCAGCCCATTTGACCTTGAACACACTTGGTGTTTCAGGCTGGAGTGTCTGTAGGGGAGTGTTTATCTGGTCAAGGGATGTGGGCCAGGAGCTTGCATCCCCAGGACAGCGTGTCCTTGCTCGTCGGAGGCCAGGCACTGGGTGAAGGTATGTGCACTGCGGGGCCCTGGGGGCTCACGCACCCCAGCAGGAGGACAGGATCCCAGGGAACAGGGTCTGCTTTCTGGTAGAAACTCTTTGGGAAGCTCCTGGGAGGAGCCAGAAGCCTGGACTGAGATCCAACCAGGCCATCCACTCACTGCGTGAGCTGGGGGAATAGCTCGGCTTCCCCGGGTGTCAGCAACCCCCTCTGTGAAGGAGGGGTGAATGCCTGTTCAGCCTTGCACAAAACAAGTGCTCAAGACCAAAGAGAGAAAGCCGCTGGGAAGGAGAAACAAGTCTCAGCAGTGACTTGCCTGAAGCCACATAACTTGCAGGGCCTCAGTATACTCATCTGCAGGATGGGCAGACTGGGCTCAGTGACTCCCTGGAGTCCTCTACCTCTAATCCAGCCCTTGGCATGAATTAACAGATCCCAGCCACTCCCCACTAAGCACATAGGCAAAAGGGACCAGGCAGAGCGTGGAAATGGATGCCCTGGTCTCCCCAGAGTGAAAGGGCAGCTGGGTGGTTTGTGCTGTAAGCCCCTAAGAGCCAGTGGGATGGTGATGGGAGCCAACAGGAGCCCAGGGAACAGGGCTGCCAAGTATAGTTGTCCAGACTGTTCACTGCACAAGAGCTCCTGAAGGAAATGGCAAGTGGGAGCTGAAACCCAATACTCACTCTACTCTTCAACAAGCACCTGGGCATGGGATGGGTCTGCCTGAAGCAAGGGGTAACTTCTAATTTGCACAAAGGAGCCATATGGGCAGGTGGTGGCTCCGTGGAGGGGCACCCACAACTCCTGGATGCATGTGGAGACACAGAGGGTGCCCGGGGGTGGCGTCTGCAGTTGGCAGGGTGGTTGTTCTAGATAGACTCCGCCTGCCTCCTGACTTCCTCTCGATGCCATCTTTCTGGGTGAATGAGCACAGGCGGTGTCAGAGGCCACTGTGTAAGCAGAGGATGATGAGCCGAGTCACCACAGGCAGCAGCTGACGGAAAGCCTCAGTCCCTGCCAAGGCCCTGGGCATAGGGTGGCAGGAGCGACAGCGGCCAATACTCCTGAGAGAGGGGAGGGCACTGCTTGCCCCACCCGGACCTGCGGGCAGGCAGCACGGCTTCTCCCGAGCAGGGAGACGGGTACCTCCTTGCTGAAGGTGAAGGAGCACAGCTCCCCTCTGGCCTTGGATGGAGGGTTAGCAGTAGAAAGACGCCCCAGGCTCCCTGAACCTGAAGCGACTTTGTCCCTCCTGCAGTACAGAGGGCCTCATGCTTTAAGAAGCACCAGCATCCCCAGCAGCGCTTGGGAGAACACAGCCTTGCTCTGCCGCCCAGCATTTCTCATTTAGCAGGTCTGGGGCGGGGCCTGAAAATCTGCATTCGTAATGAGTTCCCAGGAGAACCCCACTTTGGGAACTGCTGCTCTGGTGTGATAGCCACCCACAATGTGGAAGCCCCTGCCACTGGCCAGGACGGCATCAACAGGAGATTCCCCTGGACCCTGGGCTTCCATGCCCAGCTCAACCAGCCTCTCCATCTGGGCATCCTGATATCTGGGACAGGGCCTCCATCTCTCCATGCCCCCTTCCAATGCCCTCCTGCTAGGGCCATGTCTGCTCAGCTCTGGCTGCCCTGGGGCGCCTCCTTCAGCTCCAGCTGTCGAGTGCTCCCCTCCAGGCACCTGCACCTGGAGACCCATTCTCCAAGCAGGGCCTCATTTACCTGTGGCCTTACAGCTCCTACCTCAGCTGTGTTCCCTGGGCTGCACTCCTCCCTGCTCCTTGAGGGCAGGACTGTGCCTTTTCTGAAATGTCCCCTGGCATCCAGCCGGGAGCTAGGCAGGGGGTCCCCGGAGCTGGAGGGGGTCTGAAATGGCTGGCCCAGTCCCAAGCGCTGGGAGGCCAGGTCAGCGCCAGCTGGAGCTGCAGAGGGGGCTCTCGGGAAGCCCAGAGCAGATTGTAGGGTCTGGGGAGTCAGATCACACCTGAGCACCTCACTAGAAGACAGGAACCAGAGTGCACCAGGATAGGGTCACTGCTGTGTGCCTCAGTCTCCTCACATGTAAAATGGGGTCAATAATAGCTACTTCAATCTCAGACAGAGAATGTATGAAAATTACACATCACCAATGCTACCACATCTCAGGATCGAGTGAGGCAGTGTATGGAAGGCTCCGCACAGGGCCCCGCACACTACCAGCCCTTAATACATGTTGGTTGCTGTTATTTCTACTGGAAAGCAGGGTTAGCACCAAGCCTTGGTTATATTCTCCCCATGCTCAGGATGGCTCCCTCCACTCCTAGAGTCTGCCACTCTGCCCAGCCGGGCTGAAGCTGGATGCCTGTGGGGCAGAGGCGGGGGTGGATCGTCCCCAAGTCTCCTTCCTGAGGCATGAGGACATGAGGACCTTGCTGGCAGCTTCACCCAAGGAGGCAGGGGGTGCTGTGTGCAGGTGGCCCCGGGGCCCTAGAGGAGCCCATCCAGCCCTCACCCTCACCCTGCTCTCTGCATGCCTGAGCTCAGCCCCCACCAGGTCCTGGGACGATGACATTTCTCATCACCACGAGGGAGACTGTAAAGCCTGCTGTGCTACCCTACCGGACAGAGAAACCCAGGATGATCTGTACCCCAGCCCCAGATCAGGGACCATCGGAGGCAGCCTCTCCCCTCCCCTGCAGTGGGCAAATGCTGGGACTCATGGCCAGGCTGGTAGCTGCAGTCCAGGCTAGGGGGAGTCTCGCCATCCCCTGTCTCCCTGCTACCCAGCTCAGGGTGGAGATGGCTCCCTTCTCTCCTCCTCCCAGAGCGTCTTCCTTGCTCTGGGGTCCTGACCTTGCCCAGATAAGCTCTGACGGGGCCTCTACCCTTTCGCTCTCCCCATCCTTATCTGACTATGTGTGATGCAATCCCGACAGCCTCTAGGGCAGACCCCACTGCCCTTTCTTTTGGGGTCAGAGGCAAGCAGGAGGCAGGAACTGCCTGGCTCACCCCCACAGTCACCCTGGGTAGACAGCGATCTCAGGACGCTCACTGCTGAGGTTCATTTATCAGAAGATGCTTTCAAGCCCAACTGGCTAAGTCTTCCAGAAAGTAAGCTGTGGAAGCCCTTGGTCAGCTTTTCTGTCGGGAGTTGGTTTCTTGTGACTCAGCAAGGGAAGGCCCGTTTTGTCCTGGGCTGTGCTGTGAATGGCATCTTCTTTGAGAACACAGCCTGCCCGTGGTCTCTCCTGTGAGTCCCACCGTTCCTGGCAATGGCGGGGCTTGGGAGTGTGGTGGGTCACAGAGGGCAGGTTCTCCCCGCCAGGGCCCTGGGTCACCACAGCAGCCTCCTAGCGGGTCTCTCACACACCAGTGCTCACCCTGCTGCAGCCTCCCTCCCTAGAAATGCTTAATCTTCTTTAAATACCACTTAGCTGCCTCAAGTCCTTTCTGGAAGCAGAGCAAAAATGGCAGAACACACACACACACACACACACACACACACACACACACAGAGAGAGAGAGAAAAAGCGCAGGAAAATGACTCTCCACCCTGTCCTCAGGATGCTTGGGGATTTGCAGTGGGGTCCACACCACCCCGGACTTCCTGGCAGTGTGAAATGGTGGGCTTCGTGCTGCTGAAGGTACAAGCAATTTGGAAGTCCCAGAGCATAAACTGGAAGGCAGAGAGGGTGGTGGAGATGGCTGAGCCCCCATGTTCCAGAGTAAGCTCAAAGGGTCCCACCTCCAAGTCCTTCCTCCTGCAGGGCCTCCCCACTGGAGCGCCCTCTCTCTCTCCCACTTCGCCTCACTGGATTCTGATGCCCCAGCTCCACTGCTTCTCAAAACCAAATATAATGCTGACGACAGACCCCCTTTGCACCCCACAACAATATACCAGGGGTCTGGCCCAGGTGTCCTCCACAATACTGTCCTGCCCCTCGGTAACCCTCCTCTGAGCCAGGACTGGGTTAGCTCAGGGAGGCACAGCTGCCTCTGGACACAGGTGAGGAGGAGTTGAGAGGGAGGGCCAGCCGCTCAAGTTCAAATCCTAGCTCTGTTACTTACAACTGGGTATCCTGGGGCAAGTCATTAACCTCTCTGAGCCTTAGTTTCCTCATCTCTAAAATGAGGATGCTATGAGTTTATTTGCATTGTAAGGCACACAAAGCAGCGCCTGACCCCAGGGGTGGGGGTGGGTCCCTGAGAGGGAAGGGCCTTAGGCCAGGATGGGGGTTAGGCAGCAGGATGGGCCCCAGGTAGGCGTGAGATTGGAGAGAGAGCAGGACACTTTCACCCCCAGACAGCTGCCTGCACGTGGATGGGTCACATTCCCCCCAGTCTTGTCAGAAACTGAGAGCATAACTCCACAACGTGGGAAGTCTTGGCCACCTGAAGTCTCCTGCGGGGGAGGCAGCTTACAGCGTGCCAGGCTCCCTGAGTTTGTCTCTCATCTGAGACTGAGCCATCAATTCCAAACGGGGCTGAGTTGCAGCCCAGATAATCGGGGGCCCCCAAATGAGCAGAGGCTGTGCTTGCCCTTCTGTTTCCTGGGCAGCCGCTGTAAACCCCACACCGGCCTGAGCATGGGGTGTGAGTGGGGGCCATGGGGTCTGCTGTTAGAACACCCCAGCTCCATCCCCAGCCCCACAACGAGTAGACTTCCTTCCTTCCTTCCTTCCTTCCTTCCTTCCTTCCTTCCTTCCTTCCTTCCTTCCTTCCTTCCTCCCTCCCTCCTTTCCTTCCTTCCTTCCTCCCTCCCTCCTTTCCTTCCTTCCTTCCTTCCTTTCCTTCCTTCCTTTCTGTCTCTCTCTCTCCCCCTCTCCCTCCCTCCCCTTCTCTCTCTCCCCCCCCTCTCTCTCTCTCTCTCCCTCTCTCCCTCCCTCCCTCTCTCTCTCTCTCTCTCTCTCCTCTCTTTCTTTTCTTTTCCTTTCTTTTCTTTTTCCTTTCCTTTCTTCCTTTCTTCTTACACCAGGTCTTGCTCTGTCTCCCAGGCTGGTGTGCAGTGGCACAATCTTGGCTTACTGCAGCCTCAGCCTCCTTACTGCAGCCTCAAACTCAAGCGATCCTCCTGCCTGCCTCCCCAGTAGCTGGGATGACAGGCATGTGCCACCACGCCAGGCTGAGTGGAGTTTTGGAGTCTCTGTTTCCTCACCTGTAAAGAGGGACCCTAGGGTCACCTTGGAAGAGAATGAGGCCCTGCTCTGAAGGGATAACTATCCAATCTGCAGGTGTTTATTGCAGCTGCAGGGCGCTGGTCAGGTCATCACCCCAACTCTCTCCTCTGACGCTTACGAAGCCTCGTAGGATGCACCCGTGTCCCCATTTACAGAGGAGGAAATGGAACGTAAGGTGCCTGCACAGAGCCTGGCACCCAGAAGGTTGAGTTGTGGCTCTCCAGAAACATCTGTCCACACCCTCACCCTCTGCACCTGCACAGGTGACCTTATTTGGAGGCAGGGGCTTTGCAGATGTGATTAACGTAAGGCTCCTGAGATGAGCTCATCCTAGATTAGGGTGGGCCTTAAACCTAGGGAGGAGTGCCCTTGTAAGAAACACAGAAGGAGATGCAGACCCACAGAAGGCCACATGATGACGGAGCCAGAGCCTGGAGTGACGCATCTACATGGCAAGGAGTGCCAAGTGTGGCCGGCACCGCCAGGAGCTGGGAGGAAGGCTGGAACAGATCCTCCGCCAGAGCCTCCAGAAGGAACCCGTCCTGCCGACACCTTGACTTTGGACGTCTCCAGAACTCTGGGAGAGTCTGTGTGTGTTGTTTTGAGGCCCCCAGTTTGGGGTGATTCATTACGGCAGGCCCAGGAAACTCATCTGGTGTCTGCCCAGGAGCCTGGCTACATGGATGCTCCTGGGAACATGAGCCCAGCCAAAAGGGCACTGTGGGCTCACTGGCCCCTGGACCCTGCTGGCAGCAGGGGAAACTGAGGCCCACAGGCATGCCTGGCCGGCCACCCCTCCTGAGCTGTTCTGCCTTGGCTTGGAGCCATTTGCTGGCTGCTCCCCTGCCACATGGGCAGCCCTCCAGGGTCACTGCCTCCACCAGGGCTAAGGGTGAGGAACCAAGGGCCTGGGGCAGCCTTGGAGAAGCTCAGAGGGTATGAAAATTACACATCACCAATGCCACCACATCTCAGGATCGAGTGAGGAAGTGTATGGAAGGCTCCGCACAGGGACCCGCACACTGCCAGCCCTTAATAAATGTTGGTTGCTGTTATTTTTACTGGAAAGCAGGATTAGCACCAAGCCTTGGTTATATTCTCCCCACGCTCAGGGTGGCTCCCTCCACCCCTAGTGCCTGCCACTCTGCCCAGCCGGGCTGAAGCTGGATGCCCGCAGGGCAGGGGGCAGGGATGGAATCGTTCCCAAGTCTCCTTCCTGAGGCATGAGGACCTGGCTGGCAGCTTCACCCAAGGAGGCAGGGGGTGCTGTGTGCAGGTGGCCCCAGACCCTGGAGGAGCCCATCCAGCCCTTGCTCTGCTTTCTGCATGCCTGAGCTCAGCCCTTACCAGGTCCAAAAGTGTCAAGCAAGTGAGGCTGGCCATGGTCAGACACCCGGGGGTCCTCCCAGAGTTGGCTGGGTGCAACCACCTTGTGCA
This sequence comes from Macaca mulatta, assembly GCF_049350105.2. Classification (NCBI taxonomy): domain Eukaryota; kingdom Metazoa; phylum Chordata; class Mammalia; order Primates; family Cercopithecidae; genus Macaca; species Macaca mulatta. The sequence continues at coordinate 80,844,533 of NC_133425.1, read as the reverse complement.
GAGGGAAAAGGAGGTCTAGTGAGGGAGGGTGCCGGATGAAGCAGGATCCCCCCACAGGAAAGGCAGTGGCGCCCCCTCTTCCTAGCCCCCTGGGCTCTAGACTTCACGTCAGGAACTGCTCACCTAAGCCTGGTCTTATGGGGTGTGGGGCACAAACCAAGCCCTGCCCTCAACAGCTGGGGCTTCAGGAGCCACCCTCAGCCCTAGGGTCACCACCTGAGGGACCTGCTACCTCTACCCACCGACCTCCTGATGAAAGAGGCGCCTTCCGGTGGCTCAAGCCTGTAATCCCAGCACTTTGGGAGGCCGAGACGGGCGGATCACGAGGTCAGGAGATCGAGACCATCCTGGCTAACACGGTGAAACCCCGTCTCTACTAAAAAAAAAGTACAAAAAACTAGCCGGGCGAGGTGGCAAGTGCCTGTAGTCCCAGCTACTCGGGAGGCTGAGCCAGGAGAATGGCGTAAACCCGGGAGGCGGAGCTTGCAGTGAGCAGAGATCCGGCCACCGCACTCCAGCCTGGGTGACAGAGCGAGACTCCGTCTCAAAAAAAAAAAAAAGAGGCGCTTTCACACCCTGGCACGCCCTGGATGCCCGATGCTGAGTCCTTCGTACACACTGCATCCATACACGGAGTGATCTGCCCAGCCTCCACGGAGGGAAGGGAGGTGGAGGAGGGTGGGCAGGCTGCTCAGGGCCCCTGAGCCACCGTGTGACTTTACCGCAGAGCTCCCCAAAACAGCGTTTCTTCACACCCCCATCAGCCATGCCAATGTCTAAATCTAGAACCTTCCTCCGATATGGGAGCGGGAAAGGACTGCCTTGCAGTTGCTAACCCCCTGCCCCCATTTTACGGGTGAGGGACCCAGACCCAGGGGCGTCCGTGACTCATCTGTCCAAGGTCACAAAGAATCCTGGTGTCCCTCTGCCCCGGACTAGCAGCACTGGGGACACAAAACCAAAACACAGAGGTAAATTGCCAAACCGCACAGCCAGAGACAGCAGACAGCTCCAGGGAGGACCCTCAGTGCCCACAGGGTGGGTGGGGTTGGAGGCACCGAGCAACCGCTCAGCCCCCCACCCAGTACTGCAGCACTCGCCTAGCCCAGCGCCTGGCAGAGGGAGGGGCCCAACCCCAGTTTGTTAACAAAACAAACAGGGGAGAGAGAATGCTAAACTGCTGCCACTAACAGAAAAGATGCCCGGAGTTCTGCCCACCGCCCACCAGGGGTTTCTCTCTCCCAGGGCTTGTGCTGAGGGTCAAATCCTTCTCTGAGTTTCAGTGAGGCCTTCAGGAGAAGACCACAGGCCTCCCAGTGGGAACAGCCTGGGCCCACTGGGGCAGGGGATTCCAAGGAAGGAGGGAGGCCCTGTGAGATGCAGCAGCAACCCAGGCTTCCAGGAGAATCTGTGACCTTTAGACCAGGGGCTTCTGGGCCCCACTGGGGTAGCTTTGAAAAATCCCAGTAGCCTTGCCACAGTCCCAGATCAACCAACTCAGAGTCCGTGGGGGTGTGGCCTGGCCATCCGCATTCGTTAGAGTCTGTCCCCAGGTGATGCCCTGAGTTGCCAGACAGAGGCAGAGGCGGGGGCCGGGGTGGGAACACACACGCTCAGCACCCGCTGTTAATTACCAGGGCCCACTGGCACGTCCCAGCTGATGAGAGTTGGGTAAATAAATAAATAACCGCGCTGGCAGGGTCATCAAACATCATCACATTAGGGACGCGAGGAGTCAGACAGCTTGACTCTCAAAACATAATCGGCTTAATTGCGGGGCCTCGATGCAGGCCAGGGTGGCAAATGGCTTCAGCACTCCCATTCGTTTCATTAAAATCCAATTATTCGTGCCGGACACAGGTCTCTCTGGCAGGGACAAAGATGCATCTTCAGCCATGGTCTAACCTGACACCGAGACATGGGCCTTGGGTGGGGACGCATCTTGCTTACAGCACGTGGGCCCAGTCTCCCTGGAACCAGAAACTCGGTGGGGGGAGGCAGGCAGAGACGGGCCTCTTGGGTGGCCTCTCAAGCCAGGTGGCCTGTTATGAGGAGCCTAGCAGTGTGACTGTGGGCTTCAGTGTCTCCACCAGGCAAACCATTTGTGGTGCATCCACACAATGGTGCACTACTCTGCAACAGGAAGGAACCAACCACCAGTGCACGCACCAACCACCGCCAGTGCACGCAGCAACCACCACCAGCGCACGCACCAACTTAGATGGGGCTCAACCCTGGCACACTAAGCACAGGAGTCTTTGTACTGAACGCCTCCATCTGCATGACATCCTAGCAAAGGCGAAACAATAGAGTCAGAAAACAGACCCATGGCTGCAGGGGCTGAAGGTGCAGAATTACCACAAAAGGACGCCGTGGAATTTGCTGAGGTTGGAGGCGGAATTGTGTAAACTGTGGTGGTGACTGTGAGAATTCACCGACCAGTATGCTCAAAAAGACTGAATGCTCTTGTGCATAAGCTATATCTGGATAAACGGGGTTTGTTGTTTTTTTTTTTTTTGAAATGGCGTTTTGCTCTTGTCACCCAGGCTTGAGTGCAGTGCTGCAATCTCGGCTTACTGCAACCTCCGCCTCCCAGGTTCAAGCAATTCTCCTGCCTCAGCCTCCCTAGTAGCTGGCATTATAGGCACACACCACCACACCCAACTAATTTTTGTATTTATAGTAGAGACAGGGGGCAGGGGAAGGTTTCCTCATATTGGCCAGGCTGGTCTCGAACTCCTGACCTTAGGTGATTGGCCTACCTCGGCCTCCCAAAGTGCTGGGATCACAGGTGTGAACCACCGCACCCAGCCAAACCTGGCTTTTAAAAAATATCTAAGGTGGGTCGGGCATGGTGGCTCACGCCTGTAATCCCAGCACTTTGGGAGGCCGAGCCAGGTGGATCACAAGGTCAGCAATTCAAGACCAGCCTGGCCATGATGGTGAAACCGAATCTCTGGGCATGGTGGCGGGCGCCTGTAATCCCAGCTACTCAGGAGGCTGAGGCAGAGAATCTGCTTGAACCCGGGAAGTGAAGTCTGCAGTGACCCGAGATTGGACCACTGCATTCCAGCCTGAGCTACAGAGTGCGACTCTGTCTCAAAAAACAAAAAATAAAAAATAAAAAACAGTAAGGTGGCTGGGTGCGGTGGCTCGTGCCTATAATCCCAGCACTTTGGGAGGCCGAGGCAGGCAGATCACCTGAAGTCGGGAGTTCGAGACCAGCCTGACCAACATGGAGAAACCCCATCTCTACTAAAAATACAAAATTAGCCGAATATGGTGGCATATGCCTGTAATCCCAGCTACTCAGGAGGCTGAGGCAGGAGAATTGCTTGAACTCAGGAGGCGGAGGTTGCGGTGAGCCGAGATCACTCTATTGCACTCCAGCCTGGGTGACAAGAGTGAAATTCCATCTCAGAAAAAAAAGGTCAGGTGCCTAAAATAGAACTGGCCACAAAGTACCCACCATGGTAATGGGGTTCCCATTACATGGGAACAGCTGGGCACAGCTGTATGGTTCCGATTCTACACCAAGGGGCTGAAGGGAGAAGGCCACTGGGGCTGAGACTAGGCCCTTCCTTTTGGGCCAAGCTGGGAGCCCTGGTGGGCATGGTGTGGCAGGAAGGGGAGTGGTGGGCAGAGGCGGCACAGTCCAACTTTCTGTGTTTTATTCCCCACCAGGGAAATGATTATTATTGTTGGCATTGTTGTCATCATCAGATTTGCAAGGTGGATCTTCAAATGCAACCCTTATATTTTGCAGGAGACAGGATCAGAGAAGTCAAGCGATCTCTCCAAAGTTACACAGCAGCGATCCAAACCCTAGGCATGCTGGTCCCAGTGCCCCGAGCTCACAACCACTACACCTGGCCCCCTCCTCAAAGGTTACCAGTGTTTCCTGAATGCATCTCAGCTGGGCTGGGAACAAGGCATTTGGGCTTCATAAGCGTCCATTCCGGAAGAGAGGGCAGGAGCCATCGCTCACTCCGATTTCCAATCAATTTCACTTGGCAAGCGTTGCTTACTTCATCTGGGCCTATGGAAATTGGATTCTCAGGTGACCCTGTGGCCAAAGGTGGCCAGACAGGGCCATGACTGTAGCCGGATCTGGGAGCCAGGGCTCTGCTCTTCCCCACCCGCCATACGGCCTCAGCCCGGCTGCCGGGAGGCCCTGAGGTTTCCCAGCCATCCCTTGGCTTTGTTTTTCTGGGCCCTTCCAGGCCCAGAACCATCCAGAAAAGTCAGTTAGGCCGGGAACAGCTGCCTGGCGCCTCTTGAATGGCTCAGATGTGGTGCACGGTGAGGCCCCAAGCCAATAGGCTGCCACTAGGTGAAATGGGCACCATTAGAGTCACAAAGACCAATTAAAATGAGAGGAAAAACAGCCTTCCGTTCTCCCAGGGCACCCCGGCCAGCTGCTCCCTGCTCCCACCTCACTGGCCCCAGGGGCTGCTCCAGGCCCGGTTTCCAGCCCGGCTCCATCCTGTGCCCGGCCACCTGCCTTTGACAGAGTCAATATTGACGCCTGAGAGGCCTCCCGCTCAGGCGAGTAGAGGGCTGAGGGGGTGGAGGGGCGGGGAGAGGCAAACAGCTCCTGGATTTTCGACTCAATTGCTGCGAGGAGAGATGAGAAATTGCCTTTCTGACCCAAAACCGGAGTTCACAGCTGCACTTCATTACCGATTTCTCCAGGAGGCCCTGGGAGAGGCTCGGCTCGGGAAGGACTCACCTGTTAGCAGCAGCTGCCGCCTGCCTCTTTCATAAACACGTTGGTGGTTTCCTGCCCGGGGTTGCAGGGCCGGGGATGTGGGCGGCGTGGGGCGGGCTGCCAGTGGTGCCCCCGGAGCCCCCCTCCATCGCCCCTGCCAGTTTGCATTAACTTGGCAGATGGAGGGAGGAAGAGGCGCCAGATAAGTGTGCAGGAGGGAGAGGAAACGGCCACAGGGTCGGCTCTGCTCACTTTAGAAGGGACCAGAAGGTGAGGAGCACATCTTCCCCCTGGGGTCCCGCCTTATCTCTCCATCTCATGTCCACTGCACAGGGCTAACAATAGCATGACAGATGACTGGAGCATCTCCAGGTACACAGTAGGCACTCAGCAAGTGCTCTCTCGCCTCCTGGCTTGCAGCTGGCCTCTCTGCTTTTGAAACACCACCGTTCAACATCTGGTCATCACTCAAAGAGCACAGCCTCCTGCACCCCAGGGGTCCTCCACCCTGGCTGCACGGCAGAATCATCTGGAGAGCTTCCGGAAAGATCCTGAAGCCCAGCTGTACCCCAGAATCCCTAAGCTTGGGCCCAGGTATGTTTCCAGAGCTCCTGGGCAGCTGGAACACAAAGCGAGGCTGAGACTCTCCGTCTGGGATCATTATCTGGACCTTCATGTCTGCACATCTTTTTCCAGAGAAGGTGATACGTGCAGGTGGCGGAGCCCAGAGCTCGGTACACTACTGGGAGGAGGCAGAGGGCTGATGAGCCCTCGCTGGCTGCCAGGTTCTCTAAGCTTCCTTCCCAGCTCTGCTTCTCCCTCTGCCATGAAGATTTGCAATCCTAAACCACAGCAAGCCCTGAGGTATCAGCGGCTGCCTCCAGTCGCCCACCAGGAGCTGACAATGAGAAGCTGTGTGACCCTGGGCAAGTCACTTGAGCTCTCTGGACCTTTGCTGATGAGCTTGGAGACTGAACCAGATGGCCGCTGAGCTGTGCCTGAAAGGCACCTTGGGGTCTGACCTCACGCCTAAAGGTGCAGATGGCTGCTACCTTCGGAAGCAGTGGCAGCAGCTCACTACCAGTCCTTCTCAGTTCAGCCTCCACTGAATTGAGTGATCAGTGGTGATCCTACTGGGTGATCCTACAGAAGCTCTGAGCCCCACAGAGCCTCAGTGGCCTATCTGGTTAGTTGGAAGATGTGACACCTCACAGGGTTGCTGTGAGGGTGAAATGAGGAAACAGGCACAGAGCAGGCGCCTGGGCCATGATGGTGACAGCTGGTGACAGCTGGTGTGTGCTGAGCACCTGTGTGAGCCAGCTCCATAGCCAACCTGAGTCCTCCATCCTCCCAGCGCACCAGTGTGGCTGGTTCTTTTAACGGCCCCATTTTTCAGATGAGAAAGTCAAAGTCCAGAGAGGTCATCTGCCCAAGGTCAAGTGGTGAATCTGGGACTTGAACCCTGAATTGTGAGCCCCAGCTCCTGGCCACCACACGCTTATATGAGCCTTCTTCCAGTGGCTTCTCAGGGCCACTGGGGCCTCAGAGTGGCCAGAACAGACAGCGGCCCAAGAAAGAATCCTTGTGGGGAAACAGGGCCCAGAACACGGAGGGCCTGGGGGTGCTGCACACTCCTAACTAGTGCCTTCTTCCTTGCAAAGCAGGCAAGGTGGGCCCGGCATGGCCCTGGTTACTGGGAGGACCCACAGCACGCCCAAGCAGGGTCACTGCCCAGGGCAGGCTGCTTTGTGTCCTGGCTCAAAATACAGGCTCAGCTCAGGGTGTGTGGCCCATAGGGCACCTGACACTGTGCTGGAGGGGTCGGAGGAGCCAAGCCGAAGGGGATGGGGTGCGGGGCAGCAGGCACACAGAGCAGGAGGAGGGTGTGCCCGTGCAGAGGGAAAGGAAGGCCAGATGGGGACAGCTGGAGCGGGGTTGCGGGCCCTGGGAGGAACCTTGGGAAGCACCAATGAGGAAACTGAGCCTGAGACAGATGAGCCAACCTGCCCAACGCACCCAGGAAGCCAAGCGGAACAGGACGCAGGCTACCGCCTCCACCATGCCTGCTCTTCCCTCGTTCCTCTGTTCCCCAGGGCTGAGCTCCAACACACAGTAGGTCTCCCCGCCAGGCAGGCAGAGAACCTGCTCGATGGTGACTACCAAGGCACCCGCATCCCGCAGGGGCCAAGCCCCGCCCGGGCTACCCTCTGCTCTCCACTCCTGCTGCTGTCCTTCCACACGAGCCCAGTCATCGCAGAACCCAGAGCCAACGCCGGGCCCACTGGGGGCTCCTGGCAAACAGGAAAGCCACCAGGAATGCCGGGGTGGGGGGTGGGCATTGCCCACCCATGCCTATCACGTGCCAGGCGTTGGTCCAAGAGCTTACAGCTAGATCATCTCCAGCACTGAGAGGTTCAGTTGTTTTTATCACTGCTTGACAGATGGGGAAACTGAGGCAGAGAGCGTTGCAGCCACCGCCCAAGGTCTCACAGCTGAGAGACCATGAGGTAATCAGGCCATCTGGTCCCAGAGCTCCCACGTTTAGCTGATGAGTGGAGGATGAAGCAGAGGCCTTGTTGTCCTGGGAAATGCAGGTCCTCCAGGGAACAGGCCCTGACGTTGCAGATCTGACGCCAAACAGCTCCCTGCCTGGTGGGGTGCCAGGGCCAGGCGGGGCTCTCTGGAAGCAATACTACTACCAATCAGGCTGCTGACAGCGCTGATACCAGCAGCTAATGTTTACAGAACGCTCACTGTGTGTGCACCCAGGCACTCTTCCAAATGCTACACGCACAGCCGTTACCCATGGAACCTCCCAAGCCTGTTAGGTAAATGCCATTATTTGCCCATTTCACAGATGAGGCACTGGCAGCACAGAGAGGTTAGGACACCTGCCTGAAGACACACAGCTACTAGGTGACAGTGCCAGGATGTGAACTCATCAGCCTGACCCCAGCGAGCTGCAAGGCGGGCCCCCAGCAGAACTCCCACAAGGGCAGCATGGCTGCAGGGGCCAATGGGAGCAGGCCAGCCACCCACCGGGGCAGCTGGTGGGAGTTCTCCCTCGCGCCAGGAGAGGGCTGCTGCTGCTGGCGCGCTCCCCGAGAGGCCAGGCCTTGCAAGGGAAGCAGAAATCTGTCGTTAACACAGTGCCAAACCCAAAGTGGCTGCTCCCAAACTGCAATCCAATAAAAGTGCGACTTGTCTATTTATCATCCTCAGGGCTTTTTATCACAGTGCAGATGGCTGCTACCTTTGGAAGGCTCAGCAGCTCGCTGCCAGCCGCCCGCCACGCAAAGCTTAGCTCAACAGAATCTGGGCCTGCACCTGTGAGGGGTCTGGGGAATGGCCGCCCCCCCTTGCCGTGCACGGCCGCCAGCGAGCACACTCAGGGCTCGTCCAGCCCACCTTTCCTCAGCCTCTCCCGCCCCCGTGCTCACAGTCCGCCTTTGCAGAGCGGGGAGGGGGGTGGTTTGCTGGAGCAGGTAGCAGCACACTCGCCCCTCCACTGTGCTAGCGGCAGTGGCGGCCACACCTGGTGTCAGCCTCTAATTACCCCACGTGGCAGCTACTCCCGGGAGAGGAGAGCAAGCAGCAAGGGGCCCCATGGGGGACGGCAGTCAGGTGTGTGGCACCCCGATGCCCAGTGCCAGGCGGCTCAGAACAAGGGGGCCCTGTGGGGTGCCACTAGCGATTCAGGCTGGAAGATAAAGCCAGGGAAGATCAAGGGCGAGGCGCGCAGAAAAGACAGCCCCCGCTCCCCTGCCTGCGTGCGGCGGGAAACCCAAAGCATGAAAAACTGCTCAAGATCACGGCTGGTGCGGAGCCGGCGGCACACCTGGGCCTCCTGTGACAACGTGGGCAGCGGGGAGGCGGGGGAGGCACAGCCAGCGCCACGGGAGGGGGCACGGGCGGGACACCCCAGGGTCAGCGATCCGGAGCTTCTGCTCCCCCACTGGAAACACTCTCTCAGAGGCTGGAGGGGACGGGGAGAGGGACTGGGGCTGGGGCCCAGCACAGCGATGGCACGAGAGATCAGGCCTGTGCTGGATGCTGGTTCCCAGCTTGCCAGTGGGTCACAGGAAGCAGCTTTTCTAGCAACATGGAGCCCTGCTATAGCGTGTGTGCACGTGTGCATGTGTGTACGTGTGTGGAGAGGGCTGAACGATTTACCCCAAGCGGACTGCAGAGGTCCCGGGGACACCTGCAACCAGGGCACTGCCAAGCCCGCAGGCCATGACTTTTGCCCTCTGGACCATAACCCAGGAAACAGAACACCCCAGAAGCCCCTGCCTAGGGTTCCCCAGGCTGTCCGGTGTCGCCTTTCCAACTAAACCAGACTCGGCAGCTCTCGACGCCAGCGAACTTCCTGCCATCTCTCTCACCTCCCTGGACAAAGCCCTTCACAGCCTCTTGAGACACCGTCCCCTGGTTGCCTTTGCTTATGTCCCTTGGGCTGGCTAGAAAGCGCTCCCTGACCGGGCACGGTGGCTCACGCCTGTCATCCCAGCACTTTCGGAGGCCTCGGTGGGCAGATCACGAGATCAAGAGATAGAGACCATCCTGACCAACATGGTTAAATCCTGTCTCTACTGAAAATATAAAAATTAGCTTGACTTGGTGGCATGTGCCTGTAGTCCCATCTACTCAGGAGGCTGAGGCAGAAGAATCGCTTGAGCCTGGGAGGCAGAGGTTGCAGTGAGCCGAGATCACGCCACTGTACTCCAGCCTGGAGACAGATCAACATTCCATCTCAAAAAAAAAGAAAAAAGAAAAAGCGCCCCCTTGTCTCCCAGAATGTGGCAGCCACCCTCCGGGGCCCCCTTCATCACAGGAGCTCTCGTATGGCCCGGCCCAGGGCTTCTGCAGATGTGCTTTCTGGTCGCCACAGGTCACCGAGAGCAGGCACGATCTCAGCCTGTAGCAGAGCTGGGAGCTGAAGTTCCAAGAGGCTGGGGCACCCAGGCAGAGGGACCTGCCTGGCACTTTCCCTGCTGGGCCATCCGGCTCTGAGGTCCCTCCGTCAGCCAAACACGAGGCCTTCTGGTGTGAGGACTCCCTAGCAGGGAAGGCAGGCGGGTGGCGGTGGGGACGCGGCATCGCACCTCCTGCTGCCAGGCCTCAGTTCCCTGCTGCACTCGGCTCACGCCACGGGAACAGCGGGAAGCATCTGTCACCTATGCTTCTCTGAGTTTTTACTTTTTGTAATACTACTACTTAAGTTTCTACCCAGAATAATAACAGTTAACGGTTATATAAACATTACCATGGGCCAGGTAGAAACGCTTTCCATCCATTTCCTCACTGGATCTCAGTAACACGAGGAGGAAGGTCATTGCCCTAGCTCTGTTTTACAGGTGGAGAAGTGGCCACGGAGAGGTGAAGATACTGGCCCAAGGTCAGCCAGTGGGAGCCAGGCCAGGCTCTGGACCACGCACTCCACTGTGCTGCCTCTTGGGGTACACGGACCAAAGGGAGAAGCAGGCGAGATGGGCCTGGAGAGGGTGGTCTGGGGTCTGGCGGGCCATGGTGTGCTGAGGACAGCCCCTCACGGAGAGGGCATTAGCACGCTGGGGAGGAAATGGGGCCTGCACTGGGCTGGTCAGTGCCCCCCCAACCACATTCACGTCCACCTGGAACCTTGGGCTAGGACCTCACTGGAAAGAGGATCTTTGCGGATGTCATCAATCAGAGATCTCAGATGAGACCATGCCGCTGCAGGGTGGGCCCTCGATCCAATGACGGGTGTCCTTATAAGAAGACAGAGCTCGCAGGGAGGACGACACGGGCAGACGGAGCCAGAGGTCAGGGTGATGCGGCCACTAGCCGCGGGACACCACGGGTCACCAACAGCCACCGGAGCTTGGAAGGGGCAAGGATGGATTTCCTCCAGGGGCCTCCAGGAGGAATCAAGCCCACCAACACCTTGATGTCGGACTTCCAGCCTCTGGAACTGTGGGAGAACACATTCCTGTCATTTTAAACCACGGCATTTGTGGCAACATGTTACTGCAACCACTAATACGGGAGCTACTGGGGCGGCCGCTGCCAAGCAAGGGGGCCAGGGGCTGCCTCTCCACCTGATGGGTTGCCTGGCCCACAATGCCACCTGGGTGCCCTCTGGGTTTGCAGCAGCAGACACAAAATCTAACAGCAGTCACGTCACACCTGTCTCCTGCCAAAAATTCCCAATGACCCCTTGGCCAGATCCTAGATGCTGTGCACCACCCAGTCTCAGTTTACCCCCTGTGCTTCCCAACACATCATCCCCTCTAGCCTGCCCGAGCCTCCCCTCACTCTGTCCCTTCATTCACTCATCATTCATTCATCCATTCATTCAATAAACATTTGTCCACCACCTGCTGGACACCCAGCGCTGGGCCAGGATGCAGCAGGGAACAGGACTGAAGTCCCTGCCCATGTGGGGCTGATGCTGAGACGGGGCCAGGATGGTAAACAAGGAACACACAAGCAAGGAACAGTGTTTCAGCAACCGGGGCCCCACAACGGAAACAAAGGCAGTGAAGGAGGTAGCGGAACAGCTATTTAAGGAGGAGGGGGGCAGCAAAGGCCTCTCTGAGGAGGTGATACCTGAGCTGAGGCCTGAAACAAGGGCAGGACTAAGTTCTGGGAATATTTGGCAGAAAGAGCTCCAGGCCATCCACAACAGCAGGTGCAAAGGCCCTGAGGCAGAAACAGATCTGGCTGTTTGCTGTTTGGAGACCAGTAAGGTGGTCAGTGCGACTGCAGCAGGGGCCCACGTGGAGGTGGAGATGAAGCTGGACAAGGCCGCTAGAAGCCAGAGCATGCAAGGCCTTTAGGCCATCGTGAAGAGTTGGGATCTTATTCCAAGTGGCACAGGGAGCTGCTGTGATGTAGGGGGTTTTGGCAAGGGAAGTGAAATGGGCTCTCAGATGTTCTAAAGTGGTCCATCTGGCTGCTGCAAGGAGAAAGCATTGTAGGGGTTAGAGGGGAGGCAGGGAGGTGAAGGAGGAGCCCACTGCCATCAATCCTGGTGTCTTTCTCTGATCCTTCCTTCTGTCACAAGAGCCTTTCCTGGAAAACTCCTACACATCCCTCAAGACCCAGCTCAAATGTCCTCTGTTTTGTTTTGTTTTTTTATTTTTGAGACAGAGTCTCACTCTGACATCCAGGCTGGAGTGTAGTGGTGAGATCTTGGCTCACTGCAATGTCTGTCTCCCAGGTTCAAGCACTTTCAGCCTCCTAAGTAGCTGGGATTACAGGCGCACACCACTACGCCTGGCTAATTTTTGTATTTTTAGTAGAAGTGGGGTTTCACCATGTTGGCCAGGCTGGTCTCAAACTCCTGACCTTCAGCCACCTCGGCCTCCCAAAGTGCTGGGACCTCAGGCGTGAGCCACAGCGCCAGTACATGTCCTCTGCTTTGTGAGTGTCCCTTAACCTGGTGATTCTCAACTAGGAGTGGACTGTGCCCCCCAGCGGACAAATGGCAACGTCTGCAGACATTTTTGGTTTTCACAATTGGGGGGTGCTACTGACATCTGGTGGGTCGAGGCCAGAGATGCTGCTAAACGTCCTACAATGCACAGGACAACCTCCACCACGAAGGAGGAGCCAGCCCAAATGGCAACAGTGCCGAGGCTGAGAAACCCCAGTCTGTCTGCACCCTGCAGCCCCCCGGGAGCTCCCTGAGGTCCACGCTCTGCTGTCACAGCACTGGGATCAGCCGCCACCCATCTCCCCGCCAGCCCCTCGTTCCTCAGGTGTGGCCCAGCATACGGGTTGGCCTCCCAGGAGCTTGCTGGACGTGTGCAGCTCAGGCCCCCCCCCCCCAGCAGGTGGCCCAGGGCTCGAATTGCCATGAGGCCCCGCGTGATGGGTGAGGACTCTGGTGGGACCGCGTCCTCCCGGAAGCCAGGCCAGGGCTGAGTCAGCTGGCCTCCCAGGGCGCAGATGTGGCCTGCCCAGCTTCACTGCAGCCCACAGTTTCCAAAGCTGCAGGAAAAGCTCCCGGGAAGGCCCTACCTCCATAGGCACATTCCAGGCTGCACTGTGCCCCCATGACGGGTCCTGGGGCCTCAGCACCAGAGCTTATCCAACCTGAAAAAAGTAAAAGCTGCAGGGAGTGAGACCCAGTCAGATTAGCATCCAGCTGACCAGTGACCACTGACCCCAGCCAGGGAACCGGGTGTGACCCTTGGCAGAGTTAACCCCAGGTCTTCCCTGTGTCGGCTGAAGGCCAGCAGCTGAGTCCTCATTCTGGAGTGGGTGTGAGAAAGATGATGTTTGGGACTGTCCAGCTGCCCATCTCCTGCTCCAGCAGGTTCATCTCAGATGCACATGAAACTTCTGGAACCCAAGGAAGCGCCTCCCCCAGATGGCAAGTGCTTAGTCCAGTGGCTGGCTGTCTCCGGGCAGTGGAAAGGAACACTGTACAAGGAATCCTGAGGTCTCAATCTGGGCTTGTGATTCGCTAGAGCAAGCTGCACCTGCAGCTGTCCTCTGAATGTCCTGAAGGTGTTCCCCAGTCCCCAGCAAAGCAGAGGACTGACTGACTTCTCATCCTCACCTCCAGACCCCAGTGGTCTCGGTGTTGCTGAGTCAAGATGTGGTTCGAACCATCCATTCATTCACTGACTCAACAAACATTTACCACACCCAGCCCCACGATCGGCACTGGAGACACTTTGGAGAACAAGACACGGGACATCAATTTGCTCAGGGCTTAAACCCGAAGGTGCAAGTGTGTGTCTGTGGAGCTCTGTGTAGACTGTGTACTGTGCATATTCATGCATGCATGTGTGTGCACATATGTAATGTGTGTCTGTGTATCTGAGTGTCTCTGCATATGCATGTGTGCATGCATGTATCTATGGGCGTGCATGCCTGTGTGTACATGTATACACATATGTGTGCATGCCTGTGAGTTTATATGTGTCTGTGTGTGAATGCATGCATCTGGGCCTGTGGATCTGTGATCTCTGTGCACATGTGTGCACTCACTTTTGTGTGCATGCGTGTGTATGCACATATGTGTGCATATCTGTGTGTGTGCATGCATATGGATCTGTGGATCTCTGCGCACCTGTGTGTGCACTTTTGTGTGCATGTATGTGTGTGCACACGCGTGTCTGTGTGTGTTGGGGAGTGTCTTCACCAGTCGAAGCTGGACCTGCAGGCCCATCAGGAGCCCACCCCCGACTGACACAGGCCAGGAATTACAAAGCACTTCAGCGTGACGCCTGGTGTGTGTGTGTGTGTGACCATGTGTGTCCCCGCCTGTGAGTGCCTCTGAACAAAGTACACCGTCTACCTCTGCGAGCCCACTGCCATCTGTCTCTCCCCCTCCTGCTCGGCCATTTGAGCCAGTGGTGGGAGGGCACCCCCAGCCTCCCAGGCTGAGAGAGCCAGATGGCAGGAATCAAGGCCTCATCTTGCCCCAGGGAGGCCAGCGCCCGAGGCCACCCCCACTGCTCCTCCCCGGCCACCTGGGTCACAGGGCAGGCCACTACCCTCATTCTTGGTGCCTCCTGGCTGTAATGACCCCTGTCCCCGGGCCCCACCTCAGAGGCCTTTTGCCTCAGCCACATAAATCACCATCCAGGTCAGTGCCGGGTGAGCGGCCAGGGCAGGCAGGGCACGTCCCCCGGGTCTGCAGACAGAGTGGCTGCTGAATGACCCCTGACAGCCCTGGCTGGGGGCCTCGGAGGGAAAGAGGGCAGGTCGGGAGGCTCTCGTGTTCCCCTGGGCTTTGTGGGTGATCTTGGCTGTGCCCCACCATGTGTGGAGGTTGACTCTGATCACAGGGCCTGGGGCAGAGGAGCAGGCCCACACCTGCTCAGGTGGCCTCTGGAGGCAGGCAGGAGGCCGCTGGGGGACGCTTACCCTAGGACCGCGTGGGGAGATTCCCAGGACGCAGTGGTCAGTACGGGAGCTGCACAGACAGTGCCCGCAGACCTGAGTGCTGGTCTCAGCTCCGCCAGCCACAACTGAGTGACCCAGCACCCTTTGCTTCTTCACCCCTGAAACTCAGGTGCTCACACTTACTTTATACAAAGTTCCCCAAGAATGCAAGGCGGCAGTCACTCATCAAGCAGTCATTCAACAAACAGAGGCCCAAGAGGCTGTGGCTGAGACACGCAGGCTCTGGAAGCAGCCACTTGGTGTGAACTCTGGTGACTCGCTTCCCAGCTGTAAGAGCATGGGCAAGTGACTCCACTGCTGGGGCCTCAGTTTCCCCATCTGTAAAAGAGGAGGCTGACAGCATGTACCTTCTAGATTGCCCCAAGGATTAAGTGAGGCAGTGCTTAGAGCAGGCCCACCACCCACAGAGCCTCTCCAGGCGGCAGCTGATATCACCCATGAGGGACCTCTGGGCAGGCCCAGGTACCAAGAACAGAGCGTGGTGCGCCCCTCGGTCTCCTGTCCCTCCCTGGAGGCCACCACTCCCCACTTTCCCCAGCAAAGAGCAGCACAGATCCAGACACCACCACGTGGCCTCCCAGGGTCCCCCAGGCTGGGCTGAATTCTCCAGCATCTGGAGTACTGAGTCTTCATTCATTCACCCTCTCATTCCACACATTCTACAGTGTCTACCTGTGTTAGGTACCCCGTGGGGGCTCACAGACTGATGGGGAGGCAGAGGCGGAAACATAGTATCCTATTGGGGGCCACAGAGAAAGGCGGGCAGCCCCTGCAGTGCTGAGAACAGAACCCCTCTCCCCTCCCCCAGATGAGCCCGAAGTAGCTTCGGACATGGAACTGGGTCCTGAGCACTAATAACAGTAGTTAGAATAGCTGTTATTTATGCACCTTCCAGACATAAGTGACTTAATCCCTACACAACCCTATGATGGGAGGCAGGTACTATTGTCATTGAGGAGGCAGGCTCAGAGAGGTTCAGCAACATGCCCGAGACCACACAGCTAAAGGGTGGGAGGGAGATTTGAACCCAGAGCCCGTCCAACCACTGAACATAGCCCCTACTAGCTCTAGGGGTTGGTGTTCAGCCTCCCTGATCCCCCAGCCCAGATCTGTGGATTCCTAGACAGGAGGAAGGTAACCGGGAGGCAGATCGACTTTATAAGTGGGGAAACAGGTCCAGGTGGGGCAGGAGACAGGCAGGACAGGCGGCTCCTGTGCAGGCTGAGGCTCCAGCCCAGACCCCTTCCTGGCCTCCGATCCCGATCCCCCGAGCTTGCAGCTGCCCCTCCTGGTCCTTCTCCTCGGTAGAACCCGCAGGGCTGTGCAAACGCGTAGCTCCCTCCTCCCCCAGGGCGGGTGTGGGTGCCGCCTCCCGAGATGTCATTATTTCCTTATTTCTCCTCCCAGGCACCATACGGCTGCCTCCCGGTCCAGCAGGAGGCCCCGGGTCTTGGCAACATCCTGCTTTCTAGAAATAAAAATGAGAAGAGGGAAAAAAGCCTTCCAGGAGACCAGTTCTTCTATTTACATGTAAAAAGGCCTCCTCGGCACTCCCTGCCCCTCCCCCACTTCTTCTGGGGGTTGAAGATTGTTTGCAGGGCGTGCAGGGGGTCTCTGTGACCCCAGGAGCCTCCTCGGGGAGCCAGGCGAGATCAGATGGCCTCAGAGGGTTGGGGGACTGTGGGAAGGGGCAGGCCGCCTAGTCGCCCCACCTCCCTTAATGGGAAATTTCATGGGTGTGGTAGCTTGTGAGACCGGCCGGCTGCGCCCACGCCCCCGCCCCCGCCATCTGCTCAGAGGCCAAAAGTCGCAGGGGAGGGGAGTAGGCCTCTGCCTGGGCTCCGCCGTGTCGACCTCGACGGTAACCTCCCCTCCCCATCCCCACATTTTTTAAGCAGCTGTCTCCCATTGATGAGCTCAAGGTTGCCTCCAGTCCACCCCCACAGTCCCGGGCTGCCCGCTGCGTGGGATGGGGGAACCGAGCCCAGCCCACACTCTGGCCTGCGGGCTCCCACCCCCAGCCCGGCTGTGGCAGCGCGCGTGGGGTCCCGGCCCGGAACCAGGCACCTGGCCAGCGAGGACTCTGCCAGGCAGCTGGCCCGCCCCTCGGGCAGGAGACTGGCGCCCACGGGCCCTCCGGGGTTTGGGCCTTGCCCAGCTGGCCGGGCCTGGGGCTAGAGCTGCCTCCCGGACTCTCTGGGAGGTCAAATCCTAACCCCACTGGGGCTACCCAGGTCCCCACCTTCACCCCCTGGGTGTTTGCCTCCATGGAGGAAGGGAGGCCCCCTGTTCCTGGGAAAAACAAATCCCACCTCCTGCATTCTAGGCAAAGAGTTACCCCAAGTACAGTGAAAGATCAACCAGGGAGAGGGCGGACCGGCAGAATCGCACTGGAGTGTGGCTGACTGAGCAGAGGCCGGGATGCTGGGGCCGGACTCAGGGCTAGGACAGGCTGGGCCAGGATCCACGGTGGCCTGAGACAGTGTCTTGAGCTCTCTGGGCAATTTCCCTGCCTGCAGCACTGGAATAAGAAAAGCTGGCTTGCTGGATTCCTGCTCTCTGATACCTTCACAGGCTACTTTGCCAAGAGCAAGGGAAGGAGGGGAGAGGAGTTTAGGGGTGAAGTGTTGGAGGAGAGAACAGGAGGTTCAAGCAGCCACCTCATTAACCCAGGGCTGGGCAAGGCCACTCAGTGACCCCTAAATCTTTCTGGAAGGCCCTAGAGGTTGGGTGGGACGATGACGCGGAGAGTTTAAAGAAGCTTCTGGAGGCTGCCTGGCAGGGTTCTGGCCCTGGAAATGCAGACCCACGCCAAACACACTAGTGAGATCCAGGAGCCCCAGACTCCACTTGCCTTCTGGGGTGACTACATGGGGCTGGTGGGGTACCAAGGGCTTGGGCACACGCAAGTCCCCTGTGGCCTCAACTTCCTGCCTGGGGAACATGGGACCCACAGATCCACCTACAGCCGAAGGGCCCACTGTGCATGGCCCCTGGTCAACCCTCAGCCCAGGCCTCTTGCATAGATGAGGAAACTGAGGTACACACAGGCAGGGATGGAGTCACAGAGCTACGGGGAGACGTCAGGAGAGGGAATTTCAGGAGAGGGGATTTCTGCTGCCCATTCCCAGGCCATCCTTATCCTACACCATCTCTCCCTCTCCCCTTTTCTCTCAGACATTCCCATCAAGCCCAGATCCCCCATCAAAACCCACTCAAGGGGAGGAGTTGCAGGGGCAGCAGGAGAAAGCAACAGACCCCTCCCTCCCTCAGCCCAGCCCCTCCCACAGGACCCGCCCCAGAAGTCAGACGGGCGGCGCACCTGCTGTAGGGGCTGTGACAGATCTAGGGCACGGGCTCAGAGGAATTTCCGCTGCAGCCGAGGGAGAGGGAGGGAGGGTGCAGGTCTCCATCTCTACAGCTGGGCAGAGGGAGGACCCAGGCTGGGTCCCCTAGAAGGCTGCTTCTCCACGGAGGACACAGGCTCAGAGGAATTTCTACCACAGCCAGGGAGGGGATGGTGGGAGGGCACAGGTCTGGATCTCTAGAGCTGGGCAGAAGGAGGACCCAGGCCAGGCCCCCCAGGAGGCTGCTCCATAAACGGCACCTCCTGACATGTACAGGCCGAGGCTCTGGGCATCCAGGCCCTGCTACCACATCTCAGCCTGCCTGGGCCCCTGCCTGACCCCGACAGGGAATCCGGGGCTGTGGGGCTGGAGGGGCCCCAGTGCAAAATGAAAATGGGGACCTCCTGTTCAAAAATGATTAAGCCCATGAAGATGGCAACACCAGGGCAATAAAACCAAGCGTAGGCCCTCCTGAGCGTGGGGCCTGTGTGACTGCTGTGGCTGCACAGCCACAAAACCGCCTTGCTGCCAGGTCGGGGAGGGGACAGGGAAAGGCTGCGACCACAGGGCCCCCCCACCCCCCAGTAGGACAAGGCAGCAGACCAAGATGGGCAAGTCCAGCCCCCAAGACCACAGCAGACCAAGATGGGCAAGCGGAGCCTCACTGTCTCCCAGGCTGGAGTGCAGTGGTGCCATCTTGGCTACTGCAACATCTGCCTCCCGGGTTCAAGCCACTCTCCTGCCTCAGCCTCCCAGGTAGCTGGGATTACAGATGCGTGCCACCATGCCTGGCTAATTTTTGTGTTTTTAGTAGAGAAGGGGTTTCACCATGTTGGCCAGGCTGGTCTTGAACTCCTGACCTCAAGTGATCCGCCTGCCTCAGCCTCCCAAAGTGCTGGGATTATAGGCTGTGACGTGACCAGCCTAGCTCTGATACTTCCTAACCGAAGCCTTGGGCAAGCAGCTCAACCTCTTTGTGCCTCAGTTTCCTCATCTGTAACATGCAGATAATAACACAGTAATCCTTCCCTTACTGGATTGCTGGGGAACTAAAAGGAGTTACATATACAAGTAAAGCGCTGACACTGAGTACACAGGAGGCGGACGGCACTGATTATTATTATTATTATTATTATTATTAACCACCATCCTAGTGACTCCTAGGCCATGCCCTAGATGGTGCCCATGGGGCAGCAGGGGCGGTAAGGCATTCCTTGGGACCCTTAGTTTGTCACAGAAATGAGGCTGCAGTCGCCAGCCCTGCAGGAAATAAATCCTGAGACCATGGCAAGTCTCTTTCCATCTTCCAGTCGCAATTTCTTTCCTGGTGAGGAGTTGGGCCACAGTCCTTCAGACTTTGATACTGGAGAATTTCTGCTGCCCCTTTGGGTGGGAGACTGGTGCCCACAGGCCCTCAGGTTTGGGTTGTGCCCAGTTGAGCAGGCCTAAGGCTGGAGCTAGTTAGTCCCCCTTTCCACTAGGGATATGAGGAATTACGGCTCTTCCTTCCCCTCCCGGAGCCAGAGATTTCCATCCTTCCATCTAGTCATCTAACCAACATCCATCCATCCATCCAAACCACTTCCATCCATCTATACAACCAATATCTATCCACCATCCATTCATCCATTCTCTATCCATCCAAAATCCATCCATCTATCCAATATCCATCTATCCAGCATCCATCCATCCAACATCTGCTGATCCATCCGACCCTCCATCCATCATCTATCCAGCATCCACTGGTCCATCCATCCTTCCACTCATCCAGTTCCATGCCAGTATCTATCCATTCAACATTCACCCAGTCATCTCTCCATCCATCCGGGATCCTTCTCTTCATCCATCCATCTACACAGCCTTCATCTGGTCAGAGAGACAGACACCAATGCCAAACAGCAGGGCCCAGAGCTGTCAGGACTCCACAGTGAGTGGGCAGCAGAGGTCCCTGGGTTGGCCAGGGATCACGGCCAGTGGTGTGCACTCCCGCTTCTCTCTCCAAGGCTGGCTGAGGGCAGGGAAAGTAATTGGGGGAAGGTAAAGGATTGAAGTCAAATCACAGCTCTACTTTTATAATCTAGTCACCGGACCCAGGTGACTTAACCTCTCTGTGCCTCAGTTCCTTTGCCTGTAAAATGGGCATAAGAGATGCTTCTTTGGGGTTCTTATGAAGATCAAAAGAAAATGACAATATAAACCAAGCAAGAGAATGTATGGGGCAAGTGTTGAACTCAAGGCTGGTTGGGTCACTTGCCTGCAGCTCAAGGCCCACTGTTGAAGAGAGCACCTGCCTGGGGCTGGTGGCTGAGACTCCCTGAACCCCTGAGCCCCATTCCAAGGTGCCACAGGGAAGTCTCCAGAGGGGACTTATCATCACCTGATCCCCCAAGCACATCTGAAAAAGCACAAGATAAAAATGGGGCTCTTTCATCCACAGTGTGATCGCTCTGGGCCTCTAGATGCCAGACCAGTCCCAATCTGCCACCCCAGTAAGTCCTGGAGCCACAGGATGACCCGTGTAGAGCTGCAGAGAGTGCCGGGGCAGGCAAAAATCCCCAACCAGACAGACCGAGGTTCAAATCCCAGCTCCATCCTCACCTGTGCACCTGGGGCCTGCTGCTCAAGCATCCCAGCCTTGCTTTTCGCATCTGTCAACTGGGGGCATTTCAGGACTGTTGGAAGCATTGAAGAGAATACCTGGAAAACACCTGACACACAGTGGTCCCTCAAGAATGTCTTTTTTTTTTTCATTAGAAATGAGAGAAGAGGAGAGATACTGAGAACCGTGGAAATACACAAAAGTGGCATAAAATATGCCCCGCAAATGACATCTGCCACGATGTGCAACATACGTGCTTGCAGGCAGGACCCTGAAGAGAACACGCAAGCAAAGCACGGAAAGAACCGCGTGCAGTTGTGTGTTCCGGGATGTGCAGCTCAGCTGCTCGGCACCTGGGAGACAGCGGGTTGGGTCAGAGCTTCCAGCTCATTCTCGCCCTTTTCCCACCCAGGCTCTTCTTGCCTGTGAAGTGAACGCTACTGAGAATTCCCACCTCTAGGGAGGAGGTTTCACTTCAATACGGACTTGACTGTTGATTTCAAGTGCATCCTCAGTTCCCTAAAATTATTTGGAAGGGATGGCTGTGTACAGACCCTCTGCCTCCTCCATCTGGGCGTGACTGTCTCGGCCAATGGCAGAATGTTCTGGAAGCATGGCAATCCATTCTGCACGCATAGAACCTAATCTTACGACACTCCAAGGGCTTTATTAATAGCCTATTAGCGGGTAATTCATGCATTTTGATGAGAAGTCATCCAGTGGTCGTTTATGGGGGAAGAGGGGTGAGGAGTGAGTTCAGGGGCGTGCAGCTAGAGGGTCACCTCCAGTATGCGTCCCAGCACCCGCCCAGGCGGCGAGGATTCCACCAGGCCCCCATGCCGAGGCGTGCCTGGGATGCTCCTCCCACAGCCCCGCCACTCATTAATCTTGATGAGTTTTCTGCTGAGTATTCTTCCAGGGCTTTCAAACCGCTAGCTAATTGCAATTAATCACTTACTGAAACAGATGTCAGGAACAATGGGATTGGGAAGGCTGGAGGCTTGATAAAGCTGTCAGGAGAGGGTGCGTGGGCGGCTGGGGGTCCAGGGAGGTGAGGCGGCCCAGATACCCTCTGGGCCCTGGGTGCTTAGGGTGCCAGGCAGGCCAGTTCCTGTCCAGGTGGGCTGGGTGGAGCTTCGCTCTGAGGGAGGAGGGAAGGTCAATGGTGGGAGGCAGGTGCCATGGCCAAGTGTCTCGGGGAGTGCGGGCAGAAACCTCCGACGTTGCCACGGCCGCCACCCCAGAGGAGACTTTCCAGCCCTGAGCTCAAAGGATCAGATCTGGGGCCAGCAGGCGTTGGATCAGAGACGCGCTCTGCAAGCGTGGCCCGCAAACACAGTCGGGGCGTTGTGTGTTTTTCGCCCCGCAGTAATGTAAGAATTGTATTTTCGCATTAGTTGCCAACATTTAAAAATCAGATTTGACAGAAAAATCTGGACTTCTGGCTTCTCTTTGAAAACACAAAGATTTTGCCATACGCCATCCTGCGGCACCGTGGGCTGGGCCTGAGCGAGCTCCCGTATGGACGGGGCCTGGATGCTGGCTTTTGCCAGTGACTCCACGTTCGCCCCGGGGGCTTCCCTCCTTGGGTCTCTGGCTCCTGCGTACCCCTCACGTAGCCGCCCTATCAGACTAGACTGAGGCATTTTGCAGACTGACACCCCTGGGGTCTTCGTGCAATTCCGAGCCAAGCTCAGGAGGGTTTGAATCCAGGACGTGAGAAATCTGCCCCCTGAGGCAGCGGCTTTCAACCTTAGCTGCACAAGAAAATCACTTGGGGAGCTTTAAAAAATCCTCAGCCCAGGGCCCTGCGGGGAGCTGGAAATGCTCTGTATCAGCGGCGGCTCTCAAAGTGCAGCGTCTTCAGCAGCCGCAGCCCTTCTTGGGAGCTGTGTAGGAACACAGACTCCCAGGCCCCACCCTGACCTGCAGCGTCAGAGAACCCGGGACAGGGCCCGGCAACCTGCGTTTGCCTTCACGGGATTCTGATGCCTGCTAAGTGGGGGAACCTCCGCTCCAGGCCCTGTTGCAGGGGTGCGGGCAGGTCATGCAGCTGTGTGCCTACATCAGAATTTCCCCAGCGGTGCCTTCAGACGAATGCCCTGGACTGCCGCCGCCCTGTGCCCAGCCCGTACCTGGGGCCTATCAAGCCAGAGCCTCTGGGGGTGGCACCAGGTGTCCCCGTTCTCTGCAGCTCCCAAGTGACTGCCATGTGGAGGCTGGGCTGAATGCCGCTGCGTGGCTCCATGCTCACCCTCCCCACCGGCCCCCGCCAGGCCTTTGAGGTGCACGGCAAGGTCCAAGGTCATCCCCAGGCCAGGCTCCCTTGGCCACCTTCCCAGTGCAGTTCCCACCTGTGTTCCTCTTGGAGTTGGCTCTGGCCCTACCAGGCTGGGTGACCTTGGGCAAGTTGCTGAACCTCTCTGTGGTTCTTCCCCATCTTCTTCCCTCATCTGTGACTGGGAATGAGGACTGCACAGGAGGCTGTCTGTGTGTCCAGCAATTATCACGGCTGATCTCGGTTCTTCCTTCGGTGTGTTTTTATGCTCCAAACTGCTTCTGGGGCTGGCCTCATCTTTCACTGTATTCCACCTGTTTCCTCTTCTGTACATGGGCTTCATGACCCAGGAGGTTGTGAGGATGAAATGTACGCATGGGCAACGTTCCTAGCCTAGCCCCAGGGATGCGGTAAGCGCTCAAAAAGTGCTACATGTTGCCCGGACCCTGCTCACACTTCACTGGGCTCCGGCTGAACCTCCGATGGATTCCCCAAGGACTGGGTGGTGAAGAGACAGGAGAATGAATGAAATTCCCTAACCTGCGCGTACTGCACGTTTTTACCGAGCCCCTGCGGAATGCGAGGCCCTGTTCACAGTCCTGGGAACCGCACAGAGGAGAACAGGTCACTGGTGGAGCTGACAGTCCAGCAGGCAGACAGAGAATAACCACACACACGCATCCATGAGCAAGCTCGCTGTGACCCAGAGCTCTGGAGAAAAATGGAGAACTGAGGAATGGAAGGAGGCCATGTGGAGGCTGTGCGGTGGAAGCAAGGGGGCTCAGAGCCATGCAGGTCTGTGCAGGCGGGATCAGCGGTCCAGGCAGAGGGAAAAGCAGGTGCAAAGGCCCTGGGACAGGTCTGAGGCCTGTGGGGCTGGAGCAGAGCGAGCAAGGGAGATCTTGGGAGGAGGTGAGGACAGGAGATGCTGGGGCCTGGGGGCCGTGGAACAGATCACAAAGTCCTTGAGGCCAGGCTAAGGACTTTGGCTTTTGTCCCCAGGGACATGGGAGCCACGGGAATGTTCTGAGCAAGGAGAGACATGATGACACCTCATTAGCAGATTGGCACTCGTCACAGTTGTGCCTGCCTCCGCCACCAGAGCCCCCGTTCTTGGTTCTTCTGCAGTTGGCTTCCCGGGAGGATGTTTCGGGGCAGCAGTACAGCCCCTTCCTGGAGATACTCTGTCCCCAGACAGAAGTCCCTGCGGGGAGCTCCTCCGTGCACATGCCCCTGGCAGAACGTGCCAGTGATGCATGCCACACAGAATGTAAGTGTGGCACCTGCCATTGCCAGGCATCCTTGGGGCTGCTCCGGACACAGGTCCTGGGCAAGGGCTGTGTGTCCTGAGAAGGTATGCATGCCCTGGGCTGTCTCTCCACCTATGCCTCTGCACATATGTTACACGTGCTTGTGATGAGCGGGCACCTCTGCTCCTGCGCGTTTACTGTGAGCGATGCAGCGTGCGGGGGCTTCGGAGCTGTGGGCATGCCACGTATGTGCATGTGTTGTACATGTGTGTTGTGCACGCTGCTGTGTTATGTTATGAAGCTGAGATTCTCGAAGGTGGCTGGGCAGAAAGAGTACCTTACAAATGTTACTGTTCACTCCAGCAGCCCAGGACGGTGGCCACAGCTCACCCACCAGAGACAAAGACAGTTTACTGGTCTGCTGTCAACACCAGGGACCCCCAGGCCTTTGTCTACTGGAAGCAGGATCGATTTTCCCCTAACTGCCAAGGATCCCCCAGCCCGCTCCAACTCACCGGACCCCTGGTAACTAGAACGGGGGGTGGGAGGTGAATTCAAACAGGAGCCAACAGTGAAATTCATCTTCTGGGGCTGTGGACAGGCCAGTTCAGGGGAGGGCTTACCTTTCAGCCAGGTGTCCCCCACAGAGGACCGCTCTCGGGGCTGGCCTGCAGCCTCACCCGCCCACTCGAGAAACCCCACAGGGACCCAATACACCTTGTCTTAGCGAGGCAGGGGAATAAACTGCTAGCAGTGCTGGTTCCAAGTGCTATAGTCACTGCCTCAGCACCCCGTGAGGCAGGGGCTGTTATCGCCCCATTTCACAGCTAAGTAAGCTGAGGCTTGGGAAGGTTCAATCACTTACACAGCGTCACAGGGCCAACAGGTGGCAGAGCTGAGCTCTGAAGCCAGACGGTCTGGCTCCGAAGTTCGAGCCACCCCTTGTCTGATACCTACCTGCCTCCGCCCATCGTTACCCCTCACAGCTCTCACCAAGACACGAGGGAGTCCTGGGTCGTGCAGGAAGCCCAGGTCAGGAGCCCACGGCCAAGGCTGGACCTTGTGTCAGGGCCTCAGCCTGCCCTGTTAATGAGGGACCGGCCCCGGCTCTCCCTCCTGCCTGGGATCTGGTGAGGCTCAAAGAGACAAGGGTGGGCGAGATTCACCAGTCCCCAGCACTGAATCCCCTTGAACAAGGGGTCTATCTCAGTCCTGTCCAATACAGCAGCCACAGGCCACACATGGCCATGGAGCACTTGATATGTGCCTGGGTCCAACTGTAGCATGCTCTAGGTTCAAATTCACACTGGCTTTTGAATATTTAGGACAAAAATAAGGATGTGGAATATCTCACTGATACTTTTTAATATTGTCCACATGCTGAAATGGTAACAGGATATGTGGGGTTTGTTAAAACATATATATATACACACACACACACACACACACACATACACACACACACACACATATATATTTTGAGACGGAGTCTTGCTCTGTCGCCCAGGCTGGAGTGCCATGGTGCGATCTTAGCTCGTTGCAACCTCTACCTCCCGGGTTCAAGCGATTCTCCTGCCTCAGCCTCCCAAGTAGCTGGGACTACAGGTGCACGCCAGCATGCGCAGCTAATTTTTGTATTTTTAGTAGAGATGGGGTTTCACCAATTTTTTTTTTTTTTTTTGAGACGGAGTCTTGCTGTGTCGCCCAGGCTGGAGTGCAGTGGCGCGATCTCGGCTCACTGCAAGCTCCGCCTCCCGGGTTCACGCCATTCTCCTGCCTCAGCCTCCGAGTAGCTGGGACTACAGGCGCCCGCCACCACGCCCAGCTAGTTTTTTGTATTTTTAGTAGAGACGGGGTTTCACCGTGTTAGCCAGGATGGTCTCGATCTCCTGACCTCGTGATCCACCCGCCTCGGCCTCCCAAAGTGCTGGGATTATAGGCTTGAGCCACCGCGCACGGCCTGGTTTCACCATTTTTTGAGATGGAGTCTTGCTCTGTCACCCAGATTGGAGTACAGTGGTATGATCTCGGTTCACTGCAACCTCCGCCTCCCAGGTTCAAACGATTCTCCTGCCTCAGGCTCCCAAGTAGCTGGGACTACAGGCGTGCACCACCACGCCTGGCTA
Organism: Macaca mulatta; assembly: GCF_049350105.2. Classification (NCBI taxonomy): domain Eukaryota; kingdom Metazoa; phylum Chordata; class Mammalia; order Primates; family Cercopithecidae; genus Macaca; species Macaca mulatta. Next base: position 80,818,316 of record NC_133425.1, on the reverse strand, counting down.
ATTTTTGTATTTTTACTAGAGACGGGGTTTCGCCATGTTGCCCAGACTGGTTTCGAACTCCTGGCCTCAGGTGCTCCACCCACCTCGACATCCCAAAGTGCTGGGATTACAGGCCTGAGCCACGGCACCCGGCCTAAAACATATTGTTAAAATAAATTTCACTTTCTTCTTTTTTAAAGGTAACTACTGGAAATAAAACCTAAGCCAGCACGTGGCTCACATTTGTGCCTGAGTTGCATAATCCGTAGACGGTGTTGCTCTGCTTTGACTTCAGGCACCCTGGAGGGTCTGGGAGATGCTTCTCCAAGGGCTGAATTTGCCTGAACTTGTGGGCAGCTGCTGTCCCACTCCCAGGACCCCAGGACTCACAGTGCTGGCACTGGGGTTGACATTGCATAGCCACCACATACTGAGCCTGTTCCCACTGTGAGGTCTGGGCTCACAGGTGGGGATGCGAGCGGGGACAGTCTCATAGCTCTATTTCCTAGGCAAGTAAACTGAGGCCCCCCAGGTCACTCAACAGTAAGGGGCACAGTCAGGATTCAAACCAAGGTCTGCGGGACACACCACAGTCCATGTTCTGTGCCACCCTCACCAGACATTTTTCAAGCACTTCTCCCTAGAAAATAAAAGATGAGGATGCATGAGCCACCAGAAGTGGGCTGAAGCCAGGGTTAATTTAGCACACTCCCAGTGACTGGAAATAACAGAGCTTAAGAGGATATTTTTTTGTGGTTCATTCATACATCCATCCTTCCATCTACCATACATCTGTCCATCCATCCACCCGCCCACCCACCCTTCCATTCATCCAACCATCCATCCATCCAGCCGCCCACCCACCCTTCCATTCATCCAACCATCCACCCACCCACCCATCTATCTACCCATCCTCCCTTCCTTTCTTCTTTCCTTCCTTCCTTCCATTCACCCATCCACCCACCTACCCATCTACCTACATCTGTCCTTCTTCCATTTATCCATCCATTCACTCATTCACCTATCCACATTCATTCACGCACCATCCATCCACCATTCAGTCATCCATCCATCCACCCATCCACCCACCCTTCCACCCACTCTTCCATCCATCTGTCCATCCATCCACACATCTACCCTTCCTTTCATCCTTCATCTACCCATCCATTCATCCATTCACTCATCCATCCATCCACATTCATTCACCCACCATCTACCATCCATTCATCTACCAGCCCACCCACCCTTCCTTCCTTCCATCCATCCATGCATACATCTACCCATCCACCCTTCCTTCCTTCCTCCCATTCACCCACCCATCTACCCATCCATTCATCCATTCACTCATCCATCCATCCACATTCATTCACCCACCATCTACCATCCATCCACCCATTTATCCATCCATCCACCCTCCATCCATCCACCCTTCCCTTCATCCATCCATACATACATCTTTCCTTCCTTCCTTCCTTCTTCCCTCCCTCCCTCTCATTCACCCATCCATCTACCCATCCATTCATCCATCCATCCACCCATCCATCCATTCTTCTATCCATCCATTTTCCACTCATTCTTAGAGAGTGGTGGTTAAAAGTGTGGATTCCAGAGCAGGACTGTCTAAAGTTTGAATCCTGACCTTGCCATTGACCAGTTGAACAACTGTGGACAGGAAACTCCACTGCTCCCTGCCTCAGTTTCCCCATCTAAAAGAAAGAGATGATATTAGGAGACCTCAGTCTAGGATGTTCAGATTCTTCCTTGCCTTTTACTTGCCATGGGTTTTTAACCAAAGTCTCCTGTAAAATGGGAACAAAACTGCTTCTTCCTAGCAGTGAGCGGTCAGGAGATAAGACTCCTCAGTGCAGTGGGTACGCAGGGCTGCGTGACTTTCTGGGTGGGCAGGGCAGGCTTGCCTGGCTTGCCTTGGAGGGTGGGTGGGGTGGCCATGTTTGAGTGATATCATCCTTTACTGCCCCTCTTCCCTGCGGCTCAGTCTCCACCAGGGCATCGGTGTGGTTCTGCTCCACATCCCACTGGGAGGAGACCAGCCCCTTTTTGCCACCACAAGATGGGCTTTGTCTCATGAGTATCACAGGCGACTTCCCTTCCCCCAACACTCGCAGCCCCAGTCCCGCAGCACATCTGCCTCCAAGGTCAGTCCCAGGTCCGTCCTCCACCAAGCCTCTGGGTCCAGCAACTCCACCCTTTCTCTTGGCCCTGGGGGTGGGGCTGCTTCCTGCTATCACCACCTCCATCACCTGTGCATCCCCTCCTGCCTTCCGGGTCCTCCAGCACCTGCTCAGCAGTGCCCTGAGTCAAATCCTCTCTGTTGAAATGCCTCAGGCGGCTTCTATCGTGGCTGGCCCCTAACAGAACAGGCAGCTGTTTAACAGCTGGGACCATGCAGGAACAGCCAGGGATGCAAACGGCTGCTGGGACACCCCCCCACCCCAGAGTGCCCAGGGAGGGCCAACAGGAGTCCTGGGCGAGTGTCCCGGGGCCCCCAGCCCAGCCCAGCCTGCTCGGAGCTTGCTCTCCACCCTGGCCCTCTGCCTGCCCCGCTCCAGCTGCCTGGTATGGGAGGCAGAGCTCTGCCTGCAACCCGAAGAGGCCCTGACACATGTTAAAATAAATATTCTGCAAATATGATGTTCCATATGTATGACTTCGTGGGGTGATGATTTTTCCACTGATCGCTGTAAGTGACAGCTGCGCGGGCAGCACTGGAAACACAGGCTCCAGCGGCCCTCGCTGTGCCACGCAGAGGGGGTGGCGAGGGGGTGCCACAGTGCGGAGCATCTGGCAACTCAGGGCGCGAGGAGCCCTCGCGCCTGTCAGCGTTGGGCGCGGGCACATTAGCGATTCCGAGGGACGGCGGGAGCAGGTGTTCCCAAGCAGCCTGTTTGTAATAACTACTTTCAGATTGTTTTAAAGTATGTGAGCGAGATCCTGGAGGGCTGGGGGGGAAGGAAGAGGGCGGAGGCTACAGGCGGCCCGGCCAACTCAGGGGCAGCCTTGCATGTGTCCAGAGCTGGGCAGGGCTAGAGCGCACAGCTGGCAGGTTCCTGTGTGGCTCGTCCACACGTGTCCAGCCAGGTCGGTTAACCGGCACCCTGCCATGCATCCTGTGGCCCCAGCAAGCTGCTTCCAGAAGGCCTGGCCTCTCACCAGGAAACCCCCAGCCTCCCCCAGAGCCCCGGGCCGAACGGGTGAGATGTGTTCGGCAGCGACCCTGCCATCACCAAGAACCTCAAGCCTGGACGTCTGGGTACGACTGCCTGGACGCTGGCACCAGAGGGGTGGGGGCTTTGTGCTCCATTCCATCCCAGTCCTGAGAACACAGTGCTCAGTGAGTCCCCCCAGTGAACCAACAAATGCATGAAAGCGGATTGTCATCATTAGGAGGACAAGAGCTTTCTGGTTCCTTCAAGAGACCCCAGAACACTCTTCTTCTGAACACACTTGCTCCAAAGAGCATCCCGAGGTCTGGGATGGGGGCATGGATGGCGGAGGTTCTGGCCTCCCTGGTGGATGCAGGGGAGGGCTCAGGAGGGACTTGAGGAGAGCAGGCAGCACCAGCCTCCAGGAAGTGGCCTCACGCCACTCCTTCAGGTGGGGTACAGGTGCTGGGGCTGACATCCTGAGTGGGGCCTCAGGGGGTCTCCCCCGAAGAAGTCCCACGAGGCTGGGGCTGCAGGGGCCCTGCCTATGAGTGGCAGGGGCCAGGTCCATGGGGAGAGCATTGGAGGAGAAGGGAGAGCAAGTGCGGTTGTGGGTGAGAGAGTGGACAGATGGACAGATGGACGGATGCGGCGACAGAGAGAGGGACACACACTAACGGTTCAGTCTGCTTGGTAGAGTAAGACTCCTACCCTGGACACCAGGCCACACCCCACCCACCCAGGCCCCACCCCTACCCCACTGTGCATTCTCTTTTTTTTTTTTTTTTTTTTTGAGATGGAGTCTTGCTCTGTTGCCCCTGCATCACCTCTCTGCGCTCAATTTCTTTCTTTTTTTCTTTTTCTTTTCTTTTTTTTCTTTTTTTTTTTGAGACGGAGTCTCACTCTGTTGCCCAGGCTGGAGTGCAGTGGCGTGATCTCAGCTCACTGCAACCTCGGCCTCATGGGTTCATGCCATTTTCCTGCCTCAGCCTCCCAAGTAACTGGGACTACAGGTGCCCGCCACCATGCCCAGCTAATTTTTTGTATGTTTAGTAGAGACGGGGTTTCACCATGTTAGCCAGGATGGTCTCGATCTCTTGACCTTGTGATCTGCCCACCTCGGCCTCCCAAAGTGCTGGGATTACAGGCGTGAGCCACCGCGCCCGGCATGTGCATTCTCTTTTCTACAGCCCCTGAACTCCTCTCTCATTGGGGGTCCCGTGTTAGTGCACAGTGGCTCTCCATGGGCTCAGCAGCCCCCCAGCCTGTGCTGAGGACCTGGCTACACACTGGAATCGCCAGCTTTAAGCAAGCCAAACCCTGCCACCCCAGACCAGCTGGATGGAAACAGCAGCTGGGACCCTGGCTGGGGGTGACTTCCGAGACCCTCCAGGGATCTCAGGTGCAGCAGAATGAGGCCATGGCAGAGCAGCAGCTGGGTGGAGCACCACAGCAGCGACGGGTGAGGCCACTGGACATCTCTGTCTGGAGCCTGACCCAGGGACTGGCCCGGCCACTCAGGGAGGACGTCCATGCAGGTCTGGAAATGGCGCTCCAGCTTGGCTGGGCATTTGCCCCTTCCCTGCAGAGAAGGGTTCCCCTGACCATTTCCAGCACAAAAGGTGAGCAGAGAAGCTTTCACTTCTCGGGGGTGGGGCAAATGATGAGGATCTGGTTCCTGGGGAGCTGACTCTGCTCCACTTCAGTGCTTGTGAAGCAGCACCTGGGGCCAGCTGCACCTGACTGCCTCCTCGGGCAAGGATGTGTGGACCAGGGGCTGGGAGCAGTGTTTACAGCTGCTATTTAAAAGCCAGTCAAGTTCAATATTAGCTCTGGGGTTTGTGCAATCTGTTGTCAAGATAAAGCAGCCAGGCAGGTGAGCAAGCTGGGCGCGGCCCCGCCCCTGGAGCCCCCAGCGTCAGGCCTGGTTAATGAGCAGCCAGCGGGTTCAGCCGTCCTTCCTCCAACGCCTGCTTTCCAGAGTCTGCTGAGTCCAAACCCAGGGCAGCAGCGCCCCGGTACCCCTCTGTCCTCACTCCCTGGCTCCGGCCTCCAAGTCCCCAAGCGGCTTCTGTACCTGCAGGGCCTCTGCCTGGGACCTCTCTCCTCTCGCCTCCTTCAGGCCAGAATGCTACTTCCGGCAGCCAGAACCCCCCCTCTCTCCTGCCCCTTTTTCTCTCCTACTGTCTGCTTTTTTTTTTTTCTTTTGGCCAGAACAGGGCCAGGCCCACAGTGGCTGCTCCGTGAACGTGTGTGCGAGAGGACTCCCAGCACGGTGCTCCTCCTCCTCCTCCCTTCCTTGCTCAGCCCCGCCCCACACTGCCTTCCACGCGGGCCCCAGGCTTCTCCCAGCCACCAGGCCTCCGAGGGAGGATCCGACATCCCTCATTTAGTGGCTCCACAGGGGCACCCCCCCCACCAGCTCCTTCCCGCAGAACCTCTTACTGTCAGTCTTGCCGGGAGGCTCGCCTGCGCAGGGAGGATCCTGACCGCCACCCCTAGCAGAACTCATCTTTTATTCATGCCGATAATGTCAACGGGATTGTGTCTGATGCAAAGTCACTTAACCCATTAGAAGAAGTTGCGGCTGCAGCCCGGCCAGGGGCCAGAGGAGGAGGGGGCTGAGGTGGGGTGTGAGGATGACCCGGGCACACCCTGGGGACATGGGGGTTCACTGATGGCCTGCCTAGGTCAGAGGCGCGGCTTCCCCATGCTGGGCTGTTCCTGTACATGGGCCGTGGGGCGGGAGTCCTGCCCACCGGTGAGCCTACATGGGGAAGGGGCCCCTCTCTGTGCCTGACATTCATCCTGGTTGAATGAGGCAGTGAAGCCCCTGTTTGCTGTGCTTTTTGTGGGGTGCATCTTCCGGGTCTGAGTGTCCAGAGGGTGTGGAAATTGGGGTGACCCTGTGGAAAGCAGGACCCCCGCAGAATGCCCTGGGCTTCCATCCCCCTGCAATCTGGGGCCAGGGCCCAAGAGACCCCCCAGGGACCCCTGTCTTGGGCCCAGATCACTGGCAGGGGTCCTTGTCCAGGAGACGGGAGGGTGCCCGCTTGCACTCCGAACTGCCCAGCCCTGCCCTTCTTGTTTCTCTCGGTTTCACACACACTTTCACAGCGCTCCCTGCATGCCGGGCTCTGTGCTCAACACCACACATACTAATTCATTTAATCCTCCCAACGCCCCCGGGTAATAACAGTAGGTGCTGTTATGATTCCCATTTTACAGAGGGGGACACTGAGGCCCAGAGAGTCACGTGGCACAGGCGGCGTGAGGCGGCGCAGAGGCGGCAGCCCAACTGCAGAGCGCCCCCTGCAGGACAGCGCGGCCTCACACCGCGGGCGCAGCCAACACCGCCGCCGTAGCCGGTAGGGGCGCCCCCGTGTGGAGGCCCGCGGCACTGCAGCTCCAGGCTGTGGCCGGGCGCCCTGCAGCCTCTCTAGAGGTCCTGGTGAGAGGCCCTAACTCTCCACCCAGGGCGAGAGGACGCCACCTGCCCTTGGCTCCCTGAGGGAAGGCGGCTGCTGGCTGGCCACCCCTGAGAGCACTGACGGATCACAGGTGCAGTCATGGTGGGATGTGAGCACCAGCAAGCCCGGTGGGCCGAGTGGGCTGGCTTAATCTGCTGCAGGTCCTCCAGTGTTTGTGAGTCCTGTCACTGGAGGGAGGCATGGTGGTGACACAAACGAGGCACACGGGCCCAGAGTGACCAGAGAGCAATGGTGCCACCCTTGGCCCTGGAAGCCCCAGGGCCCTCCGCATCAGGGACTTCCTCTGAGGGGACATGGCGACGGGTAGGGAGGACAAGACAGAAGCAAATCCTGCCTGATCCTGTGTTGGTTTTCCAGGGCTGCCACAGCCGAGACTGGGTGGCTTAGATCCACAGAAGTGCATTCCCTCACGATCCTGGAGACCCTAAGTTCCAAACCAAGGTGTCTGCAGGGCCATGCTCCCTCCAGAGGTACTACGGTGACAGCCTGGGCGACAGGGCAAAACTCTGTCTCAAACAACAAAAAGCACACAAAAAGAAATGGGGTCTCACTGTGTTGCCCAGGCTGGTCTCGTACTCCTGGCTTCAAGCAGTCCTCCTGCTCCAGCCTCCCAAAACACTGGGATTATAGGCATGAGCCACCGCCCCGTCTGGCCCGAGCACACTGCTTAGTGTCTGCCAAGGCACCCGTCAGACCCCTCTAGATACCTTGAGGGCAGGGATTTGTTCTGTTCAGCATCCCTGGCCCCAGCGTCAAGCTCAGCATTCACAGACCCGTGATAACTGCCAGCTGAGCCTCAGAGGGGCCTTCCTCGCTCAGACTTTGCCCTTGCTGTCCCTCAGTTCTGTTCCAGCCCAGTCCCCATGACTCTGGCCCTCCCACAGCAGTGGTGGTCAGTCCTGGCTGCCCACTCCACTTTACCTGTGGAGTTCCTGGCTGGCCCTGCAGAAGCCCCACTTGGACCATTTCCATCAGAGTCTCGGGGGTGGGGCCCAGGCATCAGAGGGGTTTTTAGAGATCCCCAGCTGATTCCAACATGCATTCACCATTACACAGCACTGCACCAGAGGCAAGAGAAAGGCTGGCACATTCTGCTATAATGTGTTTGTTTGTTTGTTTGTTTGTTTGGAGAGACAGCCTCGCTCTGTTGCCCAGGCTGGAGTACAGTGATGCAATCATGGCTCACTGAAGCCTCGACTTCCCAGGATCAAGTGATCCTCCCACCTCAGCCTCCTGAGTAACTAGGACCACAGATGCGGACCACCATGCCTGGCTAATTTTTGTTTGTAGAGACAGGGTCTCGCTATGTTTCCCAGACTGGTCTCAAACTCCTGGGCTCAAGCAGTCCTCCCATCTCAGCCTCCCAAAGTGCCGGGATTATAGGCACGAGCCACCGCACCCAGCCATCTGGTATATTCTCAAACCCTGACCCCCACTCTAAATGTTGCCTCCTGAGGTGGCCTCTAGCACCCTCTATGAGCTGAACCTTTTGTAAGGGCAGGGCCCGGGCACCCTCACTGCTGTCCCTGCAGAGACCAAGGCAGCCTCTGACTGTTAGAATCCCCAGGCTCGGTGCCTGGGCTCCCATCACGTCACTCACTCGCAAGGTGTCTCCCCAGTCTCCCAGCTTTACACGCCATCTGTGCGCTGAGGACGCCCACATTCATAGCTCCAGACTCAAATATCCAACTGCCAGTTGGATCTCCGCACAGTGTCTCACGGCAGCTCTCACATGGCCAGGACGGAGCTCCGGCGCCTCTCCCACCCCCAAACCTGCTCCTCCTGGCAACACTAACCTTCCAGCCGCTCAAGTCAACAGACTTGGAGATGTTCTAAGGTTCTCTCTGTCTCCTATCCCACCTCTGCTCTGCCAGCAAATCCTGACAGCTCTATGTTCAAAACGTTTCCCAGATCCAATCCCTCCCCACAAAGCTGCCACCCTGGTCCTGCCTGGATCCCTGCGGCAGTCTTCTGGTGGCTCCCTGCTTGCCGGCTCGTCCCCCTTTTTCTGTTCCTCATATAGTGGCCAGGGGGATCCTGCATCAGAACCTTGGAAGGACTCTCTCCTTTTGGCACTGGACCGTGTCCTCTTGATGATGCCTGTCCCCAACGTCCCAAAGACAGCAGTGGCTTCTCTATGCTGAGAGGCTGGGTCTGGCTCCTGGGAGGGGCAGGGAGGCTGCTGGCTTGTGTGTGCATTTTCCGGAGCAGGCTGGGCTAGAGCAGTCAGAGAGGGCTTCCTGGAGGAGGTGGGGCTTGTGCTAAGGGCTGATCTGGATGGGCAGCCAGGAGAAACACGGGAGATGGCCAAAGAGCAGGAGACGAGACAAGCAGTGTGCCAGGAAAGGCAACGAGTGGTCTGCATCGTCCTCTGCTTCTGAGGGAATGCCTGGGATCACCCTGGGGTCCTATGCCTTGGAGATTGGACCTTTCAGCCCCACCTCTGTGACTTTGCATGTTAGTGGCTTCGTGGCAGCTAAAAAGACTGCTCAGCACGCTTCCTGGAGCACGTTTCCCCACCCTGCCTCTGTCTGGCATGGCGACTCGCAATGTGGCCCTCGGGCCAGCGGTGGCATTGTTAGAAACACAGCCTCCAGCCGGGCACGGTGGCTCACACCTGTAATCCCAGCACTTCGGGAGGCCGAGGCGGGTGGATCACGAGGTCAGGAGTTCAAGACCAGCCTGGCCAAAATGGTGAAACCCCATCTCTACTAAAAATACAAAAATTAGCCAGGCATGGTGGCAGGTGCCTGCAATCCCAGCTAGTCGGGAGGCTGAGGCAGAGAATTGCTTGAACTCGGGAGGCCGAGGTTGCAGTGAGCCGAGATCATGCCACGGCGCTCCAGCCTGGGCGACAGAGCGAGACTCCATCTCAAAAGAAAAAGAGAAAAGAAATGCAGCCTCCAGCCCCGCCTCAGACCCATAGAATCAGAAACGCGGTGGGTGCAGCCCAGCACTCAGGACTGTAACGTGTCCTGTGAGGGATGCTGATGCCCTGGGATGAGACGCTGAGATCCTCTGCTTTAGCCTTGGGAATAGCCTGGGCCCAGCGCCCCCTCCACTCCCCCTGGCCTTGGACCCCAGCCTTCCATACCCAGGGACTTCTGACTGCTGAAGCAGCCTGGGCTGCCCATGGGGGAACACAGCCACCTAACCCGCTGATGCAGACACTCTGGAGGCAGTGGTAGAGGCGAGATTCCTACCGCTATGCTGGACACACACCTGGGTGGCCCTTCTAAAACCATAGGCACTTAGAGCCAGAGGGAGTCAGAAACTGTGTGCTCTGACCCCTCCAGGTTGCAGGGAGAACACAGAGGCCACGGGGCTGAGCTAAGCCTGAACTCGGGTCTTCCAGCGCAGACTAGCGGCCTGACAGGCTGTGCAGGTGGCCAGCCCGGGCGGTGTTGTCTCCACGGGGACACGTGGCAATATCAAAAGATGTTTCGGTTGTCACAACTCAGGGAGTGAGTGCTACTGGCATCTAGTGGGGTTGAGGCCAGGAATGTGGCAGACACCCAACAGTGCACAGGACGGCCCCCACCACCCAAATGATCTCACCCACATAGCCACAGAGCTGCTGGGCGTGGTGGCTCACACCTGTCATCTGAACACTTTGGGAGGCCAAGGCTGGTGGATCGATTGAGCCCATAAGTTTGAGACTAGCCTGGGCAACATGGTGAAACCTGGTCTCTACAAAAAATACAAAAAAATTAGCTGGACATGGTGGCTTGTGCCTCTACTCCCAGCCACTCAGGAGGCTGAGGTGGGAGGATGACTTGAGCTTGGGAGGCTGAGGCTGCAGCGAGCCATGATGGTGCCACTGCACCCTGGCTTGGGGGACAGAGTGAGACCCTGCCTCAAAACAAAAACAAAGCACACACCACCACCACCACCACTCCACAGGGCTAAGGTTGGGAAGCCCCGGGCTCCATGCCAGTTCTTGGGCCTCCAAGTCAGTCATGGTCCAGGGAACCTGTAATTCCATGAAAGTGGATTTTCCAGGGACTCTTGGGTTCCCATCAAACTCTTAGCAGGAAACCTGCAAGGCTGCTGAAATGTACAGAATGTGATGGGCCCCCTGAAAGTCTGGGCAAGTGGGCACACCCCATTCCACATGGCAGGGACTGTACCTCCTTCCGGGAAGGAGCTGGGCAGAAAGCACCACCCAGTGGACTCCCACCTGCTCAAGAGGAGCCGCTCTGAACCCACGGCCCCACCCCATCTCACCACTGGCTCTCACCTGGGGGCTCTGAACGGAGAAACCCCACAGAGCAGAATTACACATTCAACCTTGAGAAATTAGGCGGCCCCTCCCAGCTCCCGGCCCCGGGCTCCTCCCTCCTCCAGCACGCTGGTGAGCCGGGTTCCAAGAGCGGTTCATATTTAATAACGCAATTTATATTCCACTCTCAACATAAACTATTGTAAAGGCGCTCTAATGTAAAAATACATCTGGCTTGTCAATAGTTTATCTTCTGGATCTGCATCTAAATCCCTGGGCCTGTTTGACTTATGGCTGCACCACCGTCTAATGAATAAAAAGGTGCAAATTATAGGCCCGGCTTTAATGCTCATCATAAAATTAGACGATAGTTGCAAAAGCTGCATTCTCCTGCCCACAGTGCCGCGATGGTAAGCCATAAATAAAGTGTATTTAATGTATCCCAGGGCTGTGCAAACCCAGGAAACAGTGTGTTATTGCTCGGCCTTCGATGGGTCCGCCACAAGTTCAATGAAGTGATAACGGATCCATCATGTGAATTTATGTTAACTGTCTCCTTGCAAAGCCATGGCCTCAACACTGTAAATAGCCTACAATCCTTCTAGCAGGCCCGCCTGCCAATAAAACTGTCACTGCCAGCCTGGCAGCCAGCACCTCCAGGACAGGGGAACAAGCCGTAAGGTTCTGGAGGCCGACCCGGGCTGCGCCTCCCACCCTCGCAGCTCTGCTGTGGGGCCGTCAACCGCACGGGGAATGAATCTTCTTGCAAACAGAGCAGATCCCGATCACGGGATCAGCAGAGGCCAGCTGCTGTAGAAGGGTTTGCTCGGGGCCCTGGCTGGTAGGGGACGGGGGCTCAGAAGGTGGCCATCTGCCTCGCCTGCGGGGAGCAGAGCCAGGGAACTCGAGGTGAGGACCCAGTTTGCCAGCTCTGCATCTCTAGGATAGCAAGTTTGCCATAGCAAACCCCAGGACGCCCTCAGCACCTGGAAGCCACCAGTAACAGAGTCATTATATAGTCATTCATTCATTCATTCATTCATTCATTCATCATCGTGTCCTATTCAGCACTCTCTCTGTTGTGGGTCCTCTGCAGACATGAAGAGGACACACTCCCTCCCCAGGGAGACTCAAAACATGAGAAAACAATTAAGTCCTGGCCAGATGCAGCGGTTCACACCTGTAATCCAAGTACTCTGAGAGGCCAAGGCGGGAGGATCACTGGAGTACAAGGGTTCAAGACCAGCCTGGGCAACACAGTGAGACCCTGTCTCTACAAAAAGTACAAAAATCAGCATGGTGGCGCACACCCAAGGTCCCAGCTACTCAGGAGGCTGATGCAGGAGGATGGCTTGACCCCAGGCGGTAGAGGCTGCTGTGAGCTATGACTGGACCACTGCACTCTAGCCTAGGAGATAGAGTGAGACCCTGTCTCAAAAGTAAATAAATAAAAATAAAATTAGGCCGGGCACAGTGGCTCATGCCTGTGATCCCAGCACTTTGGGAGGCTGAGGCAGGTGGATCATCTGAGGTCAGGAGTTCAAAAGCAGCCTGGTCAACATGATGAAACCCCGTCTCTACTAAAAATACAAAAAAAATTAGTCGGGCATGGTGGCGAGTGCCTGTAATCCCAGCTACTCAGGAGACTGAGGCAGGAGAATTGCTTGAACCCAGGAGGCAGAGGTTGCAGTGAGCCGAGATCACAACATTGCACTGCAGCCTGGACAACAGAACAAGACTCCATCTCAATAAATAAATAAATAAAATAAAGTCACGCTAATGTCGATGCGTATCAAAATGATGATGCCGTCTCCCTTTCCCGAAGCCCCAGGGCACAAGCCCTCACACCTGTGTTTCTGGGCGTGGGCGTTAGGACCCACGAAGGCAGGGCGATGTGATTCTGTGGGTCAGGGCAGCAGTCTTTTTCCACAGCACAAAACAGAATAGAAAATACGAGAGATGTGGGTGTGGAGAAGGGGGGAGCACCGTTTCAGGGAAGATGTGTGCATGGCCTGCGTCATGATGTAAAATGTGAAATCCATATTGTGGGCTGTCAACATTGAAGTTGGAGAAACACCTGACTATGGCAGTCATTTAGCAACCAATGCAGTTCCCGAAATACCGGCTTTCTCAGCACGCGAAGACATCTGATGTTTCCGAATAAGTCCCCTAAATGCCTCCTCCCTCCTCTGTGTCTAGCTTGACCCCTCATCCCATAGAACTGTGGCATGGAAGGGGAACGTGGGCCCATGGGGGAGTGCCAGCTGTCCACACCCTCTGTATTAGTCCATTTTCACACTGCTATAAAGAACTGCCTGAGACTGGGTTATTTATAAAGGAAAAGGGTTTAATGGATTCACAGTTCTGCATGGCTGCGGAGGCCTCAGGAACTTACAATCATGGCTGAAGGCGAGAGAGAAGCAAGGTGCCCTCTTCACAAGGCAGCAGGAAGGAGAAGTGCTGAGCAAAGGGGGAAGGGCCTGTTATAAAACCATCAGGTCTCGCGAGAACTCACTCACTATCACGAGAACAGTACAAGGAAAACCACCCCCATGATCCAATCACCTCCCACCAGGTCTCTCTCTCTCAACAGCTGGGGATTACATTCAAGGCGAGATTTGGGTGGGGACACAAAGTCTAACCATATCACCCTCCTTGCCCTGGAGGTTCTGGGAGTAACCATTAGGATTCTCTATGTTAAATTCCTCACTCCGTTTCTGAATTGCTGTTTGGGGGTCAGTTTTATCAGGTACAGTCTGCTAGGCCAGTGGTACATGTATGTAATTGATACCTAAGTAAACATGTCCATTTGGGAAGCGTGTGTTAAATATGATTTTAATGACATGGGTTGAATGAAGTCTGGAGACCATCGGGACCCGAGGCCCGCACTCAGCCCTTGCTGCCTGAAGGTATAAGTGACATTAGTGATGGAAGATGGTGCTCCACACTCACCCAGGAGAGCGGGCCGCCATGCTTGGGGGTCACAGCTGGGGAAGATGGTGACATCAATCTCCACATCTTCTGGACCCTCCCTCCAAGGCCCTGCCTTCCTCCTAGGTAAAGCACCAAAGCCACTCAGCTCTTGGCTTCCCAACCTTCAACCCACCTCATTCCCCATGTCCCATACTTTCTTGGGAGATGGGGGTCCCTCAGCCCCGCTGCCTCAACCTCACTCACAGTGGCCACTGCCCGGATGGGAGCGGCACTTCCACGGTGTGCGGAAACACACAGGCTTCAAAATGGAAAAGGGTGCTCTGCCTGGAAACAGTAAGAGACAAGCAGAGCAGCAGGGGCTCGGTGGGGCAGCCCCTCCAGCAGCAGCACAGAACCTTCCAGAAGCCAGGCCTTCCTAAGTGTGCATCAAAGGCTCAGCATCATAACCTGCACCTTAACAGGCACCCGGGCTGGTGGCTTCATGGACACATGGTCAGTGCAGTCACACAGGGCCTGGGGTGGGCTGAACCATGGCCGCCTGAAAAGATGTCCCCGTCCTCATCCCTGGAACCTGTGAATGTGGCTTTATATGACAAAAGGCAAGGGTGTTTGCAGGTGGGAGTAAATCAAGAATTGCACTGGAGAGGTTAGCGAGGATTAGCAGGGGAACCCTGAGTGAAGAGTGAGGATTATCCAGGGGTCCTGAGTGTAACAGTGAGGATTATCCAGGGATCCTGAGAGTAACAGTGAGGATTATCCAGGGGTCTTGAGAGTAACAGGATTATCCAGGGGTCCTGAGTGTAACAGTGAGGATTATCCAGGGGTCCTGAGTGTAACAGTGAGGATTATCCGGGGGGGGTCCTGAGTATAACAGTGAGGATTATCCAGGGGTCCTGAGTGTAACAGGATTATCCAGGGGTCCTGAGAGTAACAGTGAGGATTATCCAGGGGTCCTGAGTGTAACAGTGAGGATTATCCGGGGGGGGTCCTGAGTATAACAGTGAGGATTATCCAGGGGTCCTGAGTGTAACAGTGAGGATTATCCGGGGGGGGTCCTGAGTATAACAGTGAGGATTATCCAGGGGTCCTGAGAGTAACAGTGAGGATTATCCGGGGGGGTCCTGAGTGTAACAGTGAGGATTATCCAGGGGGGTCCTGAGTGTAACAGTGAGGATTATCCGGGGGGGTCCTGAGTGTAACAGTGAGGATTATCCAGGGGTCCTGAGTGTAACAGTGAGGATTATCCGGGGGGGTCCTGAGTGTAACAGTGAGGATTATCCAGGGGGGTCCTGAGTGTAACAGTGAGGATTATCCGGGGGATCCTGAGAGTAACAGTGAGGATTATCTGGGGGGGGGCCCTGAGAGTAACAGTGAGGATTATCCAGGGGGGGGTCCTGAGTATAACAGTGAGGATTATCCAGGGGGGCCCTGAGAGTAACAGTGAGGATTATCCATGGGGGGGTCCTGAGTGTAACAGTGAGGATTATCCAGGGGGGGTCCTGAGTGTAACAGTGAGGATTATCCAGGGGGGGGGTCCTGAGTATAACAGTGAGGATTATCCAGGGGGGCCCTGAGAGTAACAGTGAGGATTATCCAGGGGGGTCCTGAGAGTAACAGTGAGGATTATCCAGGGGGGTCCTGAGAGTAACAGTGAGGATTATCCGGGGGGGCCCTGAGAGTAACAGTGAGGATTATCCAGGGGGTCCTGAGAGTAACAGTGAGGATTATCCAGGGGGGCCCTGAGAGTAACAGTGAGGATTATCCAGGGGTCCTGAGTGTAACAGTGAGGATTATCCAGGGGGGGGTCCTGAGAGTAACAATGAGGATTATCCAGGGGGGGCCTGAGTGTAACAGTGAGGATTATCCAAGGGGGGCCCTGAGTGTAACAATGAGGATTATGCAGGGGGGGCCCTGAGTGTAACAGTGAGGATTATCCAGGGGGGCCCTGAGAGTAACAGTGAGGATTATCCAGGGGGGGCCCTGAGTGTAACAGTGAGGATTATCCAGGGGGGGCCCTGAGTGTAACAGTGAGGATTATCCAGGGGGGGCCCTGAGTGTAACAGTGAGGATTATCCAGGGGGTGCCCTGAGTGTAACAGTGAGGATTATCCAGGGGGTCCTGAGTGTAACAGTGAGGATTATCTGGGGGGGGGGGTGTCCTGAGTGTAACAGTGAGGATTATCCAGGTGTCCTGAGTGTAACAGTGAGGATTATCCAGGGGTCCTGAGAGTAACAGTGAGGATTATCCAGGGGTCCTGAGTGTAACAGTGAGGATTATCCGGGGGTCCTGAGAGTAACAGTGAGGATTATCCAGGGGTCCTGAGTGTAACAGGATTATCCAGGGGTCCTGAGTGTAACAGTGAGGATTATCCAGGGGTCCTGAGTATAACAGTGAGGATTATCCAGGGGTCCTGAGTGTAACAGTGAGGATTATCCAGGGGTCCTGAGTGTAACAGTGAGGATTATCCAGGGGCCCTGAGTGTAACAGTGAGGATTATCCAGGGAGGGTCCTGAATGTAACAGTGAGGATTATCCAGGGGTCCTGAGTGTAACAGTGAGGATTATCCAGGGATCCTGAGAGTAACAGTGAGGATTATCCAGGGGTCCTGAGAGTAACAGGATTATCCAGGGGTCCTGAGTGTAACAGTGAGGATTATCCGGGGGCGGGCCCTGAGTGTAACAGTGAGGATTATCCGGGGGGGGGTCCTGAGTGTAACAGTGAGGATTATCCAGGGGGGGGCCCTGAGTGTAACAGTGAGGATTATCCAGGGGGGCCCTGAGAGTAACAGTGAGGATTATCCAGGGGTCCTGAGAGTAACAGGATTATCCAGGGGTCCTGAGAGTAACAGTGAGGATTATCCGGGGGGGTCCTGAGTGTAACAGTGAGGATTATCCAGGGGGGGTCCTGAGTGTAACAGTGAGGATTATCCAGGGGTCCTGAGAGTAACAGGATTATCCAGGGGTCCTGAGAGTAACAGTGAGGATTATCCAGGGGGGGTCCTGAGTATAACAGTGAGGATTATCCAGGGGGGTCCTGAGTGTAACAGTGAGGATTATCCAGGGGGGTCCTGAGTGTAACAGTGAGGATTATCCAGGGGATCCTGAGAGTAACAGTGAGGATTATCCAGGGGGTCCTGAGAGTAACAGTGAGGATTATCCAGGGGGGGTCCTGAGTATAACAGTGAGGATTATCCAGGGGGTCCTGAGTGTAACAGTGAGGATTATCCAGGGGGGGCCCTGAGTGTAACAGTGAGGATTATCTGGGGGGGCCCTGAGAGTAACAGTGAGGATTATCCATGGGGGGGTCCTGAGTGTAACAGTGAGGATTATCCAGGGGGGTGTCCTGAGTGTAACAGTGAGGATTATCCGGGGGGGGTCCTGAGAGTAACAATGAGGATTATCCAGGGGGGGCCTGAGTGTAACAATGAGGAATATCCAGGGGGGGCCTGAGTGTAACAATGAGGATTATCCAGGGGGGGCCTGAGTGTAACAGTGAGGATTATCCAGGGGGGGCCCTGAGTGTAACAGTGAGGATTATCCGGGGGGGGTCCTGAGAGTAACAATGAGGATTATCCAGGGGGGGCCTGAGTGTAACAGTGAGGATTATCCAGGGGGGGCCCTGAGTGTAACAGTGAGGATTATCCGGGGGGGGTCCTGAGAGTAACAATGAGGATTATCCAGGGGGGGCCTGAGTGTAACAGTGAGGATTATCCAGGGGGGGGCCCTGAATGTAACAGTGAGGATTATCCGGGGGGGTCCTGAGTGTAACAGTGAGGATTATCCAGGGGGGTCCTGAGAGTAACAGTGAGGATTATCCAGGGGGGGTCCTGAGTGTAACAGTGAGGATTATCCGGGGGGGGCCCTGAGTGTAACAGTGAGGATTATCCAGGGGGGCCCTGAGAGTAACAGTGAGGATTATCCAGGGGGGTCCTGAGAGTAACAGTGAGGATTATCCAGGGGGTCCTGAGTGTAACAATGAGGATTATCCAGGGGGGGTCCTGAGTGTAACAGTGAGGATTATCCGGGGGGTGTCCTGAGTGTAACAGTGAGGATTATCCAGGGGGGGGTCCTGAGTATAACAGTGAGGATTATCCGGGGGCGCCCTGAGAGTAACAGTGAGGATTATCCAGGGGTCCTGAGTGTAACAGTGAGGATTATCCAGGTGGGGTCCTGAGAGTAACAATGAGGATTATCCAGGGGGGGCCTGAGTGTAACAATGAGGATTATCCAGGGGGGGACTGAGTGTAACAGTGAGGATTATCCAAGGGGGGCCCTGAGTGTAACAATGAGGATTATCCAGGGGGGGCCCTGAGTGTAACAGTGAGGATTATCCAGGGGGGCCCTGAGAGCAACAGTGAGGATTATCCAGGGGGGCCCTGAGTGTAACAGTGAGGATTATCCAGGTGGGGCCCTGAGTGTAACAGTGAGGATTATCCAGGGGGTCCTGAGTGTAACAGTGAGGATTATCTGGGGGGGGGTGTCCTGAGTGTAACAATGAGGATTATCCAGGGGTCCTGAGAGTAACAGTGAGGATTATCCAGGGGTCCTGAGTGTAACAGTGAGGATTATCCGGGGGTCCTGAGAGTAACAGTGAGGATTATCCAGGGGTCCTGAGTGTAACAGGATTATCCAGGGGTCCTGAGTGTAACAGTGAGGATTATCCAGGGGTCCTGAGTGTAACAGTGAGGATTATCTAGGGAGGGTCCTGAATGTAACAGTGAGGATTATCCAGGGGTCCTGAGTGTAACAGTGAGGATTATCCGGGGGCGGGGGTCCTGTGTCCAATCACAAGCCAGTTTCTGAGAGGTGGGCAGCGGGAGTTCTCATGCACACAGAGCAGAGGCCCCGTGAGAACAGCGCAGAGAGGGAGGTAAAGACACCAGCCCGGAAGGCTGCAGTGAGCGGACACAAGCCCTGGAAGCCAGAGCCCCCAGAGGCTGGGAGGGGCAGGAAGGGGCCTCCCAGGAGCCTCTGAAGGGGGTGCAGCCCTGCCCACACCTTGATGCTGGACTTCTGGCCTCCAGACTATGGCAGAATACATTCCTGGGAATTTTTTTTTTTTTTTTTTTGAGACAGCATCTCACTCTGCTGCCCGGACTGGAGTGCAGTGGCAGGATCACAGCTCACTGCAGCCTCAACCTCCTGGGCTCAAATGATCCTCCCATCTCAGCCTCCTGCATAGCTGGGACCACATGCACGTGCTACCCTACCTGGCTAATTTTGTTCTTTTGTTTTCCATTTTGGTAGAGATGGAGTGTCACTATGTTGCCCAGGCTGGTCTCAAACTCCTGGGTTCAAGTGATCCTCCCACCTCAGCCTCCCAAAGTGCTGGGATTTCAGGTGTGAGCTACCATGCCTGGCCTACAATGTCAATTTTATCCCTCCTTTGAAAAGTCACAAAGCATGTTCATTAACAAACTTAACCGACCAAGAGACCCTCATTCTCCGAACACTCAGAGTTGGGGCAGCTTTGACAAGGCCCCAAGGATCACACCTCCTGGTGCTCCGGCCCCTGGGTGGCCCCCGCCCAGTAAGTGTGGGCTGGACCTGGCGACTTGCTCCTAATGAATGGAACATGGCACAGGTGAGGGGGCTCACTTCCGGGGTCGGTTACAGACTGCGGTTTCCGTCACGTGTGCCCTCTCTTGCCCTCCCCCGTGCCCTGGCTTGCCTGATAGCACAGGATCCCTGTGGTGGGCTCAGTGTGGCTTCCAGCCAGCATCCGGCAAGGAACTGAGGCCTCTGTCCCACAGCCCAAAGGAACTGAGTCCCCCCAGCAACCACGGGAGAAGGCTTGGGAGTGGACCCTTCTCCAGCCAGCCTGCAGCTGGCGAAGGCTGATACCCAGGAGGCCTGGCTAAGCTGCATCCGGATCCCTGACCCACACACGGTAGGATAATAAACGGCGTCTGGAGCCACAAAGTTTTGGGGCAATTTTTTTAATTTTTGAGTCAGGGTCTTTCACTGTCACCCAGGCTGACATGCAGTGGCACAATCACAGCTCACTGTAGCCTCCATCTCCCCTGGCTCAGGTGATCCTCCCGCCCCAGTCTCCCAAGTAACTGGGACTACAGGAGTGCACCAGCACACCTGGATAACTTTTGTATCTTTTGTAGAGACAGGGTTTTGCTATGTTGCCCAGGCTGGTCTTGAACTCCTGGGCTCAAGTAATCCTCCCGCCTCAGCCTCCTGAAATGCTAGGATTACAGGTGTGAGCCCCACGCCTGGCCTTGGGGCGATCTGTTCGGCAGCCAGAGGTAACCAGCAATCCCAGCACCGCGCTCTCCACATGCTCTCTTCAAAGCACTGTCCTGTGATGCCCCAGCCCCGGCTCCATGCGGCTTGCAGCCCACTTTCTCTGGGTCCACTCTCCCATCTCCAGCCTCGGCATGGCCCCGGCCCTCAGAGAAACCACCATGATCTTCCCTATTCGCTCAGCCCCGTTCTTCAGGCTGGGCGCTCCCCTCTGCAAACCTCCTCCTCCCAGGCTCTCTCGAGTCCCCCTTACTGGCAGCTTCTCCAACCAGCCATCCCACCGGCGACTCCTCTCCCCAGAGCTCCTTGGCATCAGGTTCAGGATGGAAAACACAGTGGCCCGGTGGACAGGTCGCTCCGGCTTCAGGACCCAGCAGCTCATCTCACCTCCCCGCCAGGCCGCAAGGTTCCTATGGACACATCCCAGACATCGCAGGGCACTCAGAGTGTGCCGTAAGCTGGGCTCCGGGACAAATGGCACAGGATGCTGCCCTCTCTGGGCCAACGGTTCTCAAACTTGCGAACAGAACGACTTGTGAGGAAGTGGTTGGCCTCCAACGTCTCCGGGCTCCGGTTCTGAAAACCCGGCATGGAGCCCAGCTGCTGTCCCTCAGGGCGAGCTCCAGACACTAAGTTGCACCTGCAGGCACACACCTGGATCCCCCAGAAGTGCCCACTCACAGCGGGGCTGCCCGGTAACCAGCACACGCTCACGCCAGGCACAGTTAGATGGCTGGAAACACGGAAAGCACACATTTAGAAATTCCCATCAGGAATGGTGGAACCCAGATTGAGAAACACTGCTCTCGACCCTCCCTGCCAATAGCAGCATGGATGGGTATCAACCCCAGTAATGGGCGTGCTGTGCTGTGTGTATACAGCAGGTGCCCAATAAACACTCAGCAGCAGTTAGAAGCACTTATATATGCCTCATTTGGGCCTCAGCCCCTTGACCCAGCCTGGGGACCCCACCCTGGCCTCGGCAGAGTGTTGGCCCTCACCTGGATGGGCCGCCCAGCAGGTAGAAGCCGCCTGCCTCCGCCCTGCCCTCCAGAACCCTCTGGCCAGCTCGTTCTCCTGGCCCCTGGTGCCTGGCTTTGCGGGAGACACCCCAAGGGAGGCAACTGTGTCCCCTGTTGGGGTCAGCAAGCCCATCCAGAGCCCCTGAGCTCCGCTCCAGCTGGGACAGCAGCATCTTTCACTCTCTGCTGCCACCCCTGGTGCCCCACCCACCCCACCCACCCCGATGGCCCGGGCACTCCCTAATAATAGCAGTACTAAATCTTCCCGGCCAATTCTGCTCCATTTCTATAAATAATGTAGAATCTTTTTATTTACTGACAGGTTGTAAAAGTATCAGGGAGAATAATGTGAAATCAGGAACCGCTGAATAATGCATGGCGTTGGCCTCACTCCCTCTCCTGTGGGGGCGGGGCGCCCATCGCCGCTCCCCGCACTGCACCCACCCAGCTGGGCCTCAGAAAGCCCAAGCTGCGGACCCCAGCACCACGTCCTCTGATTTGGGCTTTTGTGGTGTGGCCTCCACACGGGGGTCTTCGTGGGTGGGGTCTCTGGATCTGCACCCCCACTGATGTAGATGCTCAAACCAACCTCGCCGGCTGCCTCCTCTCACACACAGAGATTTGCAAAGTCAAAGCCAGGTCTCCGCTCTGACCCCTTCTGCGCACACACACAGACACACAGACCCACAACCACACCCAGAGACACACACAACATACACAGACCCAGAGATACACACACCACATGGAAACACACAATCACACACAGACACAAAATCAGAGACACACACCACACACACAGAGACACACATCACACACACACACGCACACACACAACCACATAGACACACCACACAGAGACACAGACACACACAACACATACAAACACACAAAAACACACAGAGACACACATGACATACACATACACAAACACAGAGACACAACACACAGACACACAGAGACATACAACACATAGACATATACTCATACACAGGCATGTATCACACAGGCACACAACTACACACAACACACACACAGACATACGAAATACACAGGCTCACAACCACACACAACACACATACAAAACACACAGGCTCACAACCACAAAGAGACACACAACACACCCACATAACACAAAACTACACACAGAGACATACCACATACGGACATACAATCACATGCAGAGACACACACAAAGACATACACGCAACACACACATGACCACACAGAGATACACATACAGACATACATGAAACCACACACAGTACACAGAAACACATGACACACACAGATATATAACCACACACACAAAATCATACATAGAAACACACACACACAATTACACACACACACCCACACACACACAGAACCCTACACTTCCTGTTTTCCCATCTCTTTGATGATCCCAAAACCTCAGCAGGGAGTGGAGGCCTGCGAGGCCTCTGGTGGATCATTCCCTGTTTTCTTGACTTTGAAAGAATGAGCATTAATGATTCGTGGTGCCAGTGTGGTGGCGAAGGCACAGGTGTCAGTAGTCAGCTCCGTGTGGCCGTGACACAAGGTCCCTGCAGGAGGCCCATGTGTTTGAGCTGGGCCTGCTCAGGGGCTGCTGCGCACCTGGTGTGGCTTGGCAGGTCACACTCCATGGGGCACAGCTCCAGGGCACAGCCCCCTGTAGCTGGGCATGCAGTGGCCTGGGGCCCAGGGTCTGCCCTGGCCAGTCTCAACCTCTCAGCAATATTAATGGTGATATTAATAATGTAACAGCAGCCCACACTCACGGAGCCCCCACCACGTGCCAGGGGGTCTTCTAAGAGTGAAGCACATATTCCTAATTCATTCTTCCCCCAAACTCATCAGAATGCGCACCCCGCCAAGTGGAGGTATCCTTGCCTGTTTCACTGTCTGCTGCATCTCCCATGCCCAGGGCAGTGACTGGCACACAGAAGGTGCTCAATAAACATGTTCTGAGGACACGAAGCTTGGTACTGCTATAGTCCCCACTTTACAGGCAAAGAAAGCAGGCAGATGGCTTAGGAAACTGGTCATTTTATCCAGGGGCCTGCAGGGGCTTTTGAAAGCCTGCAAGGGTCAGCGGTGTGAAACTAGGGACAAGGTAGAACCACATCAGCAACGTTCTCTTCCTGAAGCTGGTGGGGTATATGGGTACCGGCTGTGTTATTCTTTTTTTTTTGAGATGGAGTCTCGCTCTGTCGCCCAGGCTGGAGTGCAGTGGCCGGATCTCAGCTCACTGCAACCTCTGCCTCCCGGGTTTATGCCATTCTCCTGGCTCAGCCTCCCGAGTAGCTGGGATTACAGGTGCCCACCACCTCGCCCGGCTAGTTTTTTGTATTTTTTAGTAGAGATGGGGTTTCACCGTGTTAACCAGGATGGTCTCGATCTCCTGACCTTGTGATCCGCCCATCTCAGCCTCCCAAAGTGCTGGGATTACAGGCTTGAGCCACCGCGCCCGGCCGGTGTTATTCTTTATACTTTTTGAAATGCATTAAGTATTTCACAATTAAGACACTCTAAAGGCCATGGAGCCCCTGTGGACTGCCCCCGGAAGCCCACTTTTCCATGTGCACAGGGCCCCACTCAGGGCGGTCTGAGAGGACCAGCAGACCAGGCAGCCTCCCATGGGTGCAGCACCAGGAGCTGACAGTAATGAAACCCTGGAGGACTCCCCACAGCACCACACATCACATGTGCACATTTATATGGTCACATGCACACAATACGGACATACACATGCCACATGCATGTGCAAACCTATGCATCCTCAGGCACACATGTACACATCACACACACATACACATGTGCATGTAATACATAAAACACTGCACATGCATATGTATATACCAACCACACACAAGTACTTACACAATGTACACACATATGCACATGCTACACACACACCCAGAGGCACACACAAACATACCACACACGTGGGTGCACACTTGACATGCATTATACGTGTCTACACATGCACACGTATACACATGCACCCACACACATTCTCTGTGCAGGACCATGTAAGGACAACGTGAATAGAAAGTGACATTTTCTTCCAGCCCAGGAACCCAGAGCTGGGCTGTAAACTTAGATTCTCTCTCCTGGCTCTGACACTAAAGTTGTAGGATCTGAAATGAGCCCCTCAATCCTAACCTGTCCCACTTTACAGCTGGGGAAACTGAGGTCCAGGGTCATGCAGCGATTTGTCTGATTATGCGGGAACATGATCAGTATTTGGCCATGTGTGGCCGTATCCTGGGCAGCTCTCCCATGCTTTACCACAGCCTAAGTGGGTTGCAGGGGTGTCCCCAGTCCCCACTCTACAGATAGCAGCAGGGTACAGCCACTTGCCCGCATACAGCAAGCAAAGGGGCAGTACTGGACCCAACCCTGCTGACTGGGAGCCGGCACGCTTCCCCTCCACCTCCTGCTCAGGAGGGACTGGGCTCTCGCCTGCTCTGACCCCTGGGAGCTCTGTGACCCCTCAGGCTTCTGTGTCCCAGATTCTGCCACTGCAAATCACGACATGTTAACACTCCTCCACTTCCCCAAAGACACCTGAGTTCTTTACCTGCTCACTTCATCTCACCCAACGCTCAACAACCATCTCGGGAACCCGTGATCCCCATCACGCCCATTTTGCAGATGAGGAAACTGAGGTACTGAAAGCCAGCATCATTCGTCGGGGTCTGAAGCTTGGAGGCCTAGCTCCAGATGCCCCACAATGCCATGGTGCGTCTTCACCAGGGTCCTCTACTGCACAGGATCACCTGGAAGCTCTGAGAATACACCAAGGTCTGCAGCCCCCACCCCCAACCCCACCCCCATGATTCAGAACTAACTGGTCTGCCGGGTGGAGCCCAGGCTCCGGAATTTTATGACTCCAAGGGGCAGCCCCGGGTCTGAAGGGCTCATTTGCTTCCAGAAGCCTCACACCTCCTTCTATGTGGGCTGAGGAGGAGGATCCCAGGGGAAGTCCCTGAATTTAAATCAGACCTTCAGGAGGGTGGAGACGGACGTGCGCCTTCCTCCATATTTCAGTCCCACAGCCCAGGGCCCCCAGTCCCCAGGGAAGCGGTGCAAAGGCGATGCAGGTGTGAGGCTGACGCACGTCCTTGAGAGGGGGCCAGATGGCTGCTCGGTGGCGGGTGGTGGCTCCTGCACCCTGGCGCTCCGGGGAGGCCCCGGGCTGAGTCAGAACCCGAAGGCTCCCTGCACGGAAGGTGACTTTGGAACCTCAGGAACTCAACATGACAGCTCCAGAAGCTGGCGGCAGCGGCGGGGGGCAGACAGGGAGAGGGCTCAGTCTCCAGATTTAGTCCTGTGACAAGCCTGGGCCAGCGGAGACCACGTGTTCCAGGCAGGGCCCATGCGAGGAGACACGCATACCATGCGCTATGCCTGGCCTTGGGGACGCACCACCCGCAGGAGACAGCTCAGCACCTGCATCAGCGAGTGGACACTGAGTGTCGCTGAGCACCGAGGGTGGGAGTGGGGATCACAGCCTGAGCACCCTGCTGTGTGGCCCCGGGCCCTCCAGTCTACCTCTCTGAGCTGCTATCTGCTTCCCCAAATGAAAAAGGGGAGAAAAGTGTCTGCTTTGCCACGGGGCTGAGAGGAGACATCTGAGCCCCTGCCCCAGTGTGTGGGAAATCGAGTTTCCCTCAAGGACTTCACAGAGGAGACGGGGGATGGGGCAAGGGGGCTCCCTGGGACGTTGGCTTGTCTCCTTTTCCATCCGCCTGTGCCTCTCTGCACCCTCTTCCCACCCACCCAGCTGGAGGCAGCCCTCGTCTCTCAGTCCCTTGCTCTGCTTTTCGCATTTGCTGTCTCTCTCTGGACCTTTCTGTCCCTCTGTTCTCTGCCTGGGTGTCTTCCTCTGTCTCTCTCCACGCCCATCTCACATTGTCTCTTTGTTGCTCTCTGTCTCTCTCTGACCTTCACAGGCTCCCTGGAGAGGGCACCCCCATCTCACACACAGACAGGAAACAGGCAACCGCCCAGCCCACGGCCCTGACCTGCGCTTCCCAGACACAGCCTCCCCTGCCGCCACCCTCACCCACTACTAGGACAAGTCCCCATGGGGGCCTATGGCCTCCCATTTGTGCAGCATCCAGACATCCATCCTGCCCCGTTGTGGGGTCTTGAGAATGGCCTGGACGTCCTGAACTGAGCAGAAATCCCGCTCCCAATCAGAGGGAGGAGGCAGCTGCCTGCGCAGCCAACTGCTCTCCTCCATGGCTCTGGGTGCTGGGCAGCTGCCTGTGGCCGTGGCCAGGCACTGGAAGGTGCTGGCAGGCACGGGAGCGGAAAGCATCCAAGACAGCGGCTCTTCCACCCAGCGTGGAACTAGACTTGGGTGCTGGGGAGGTGGGAGGGGTGTGCAAACAGCCAATCAGAGGTGTTTTTGCATTACGATTGCAGCAGGTCCACTCTGTGCTGGAGTTCAAGACAGGGCCTGTCTGCACTGGGCCATGGCCTAGTATTTCCTGCCTTTCCAAACGACACAGCCGCCCGCTCCCAACTCCCCCTGCCCCAGTGCCTGGGCAGCAAGGAGAGGCTGAGAGCAGAAGAGCATGTTATCCTCCTGCCCCCATGGGCTTGGGGAACTGGGGAGGAGACGGGCAGGGGCAGGGAAGGGTGTGCCTGTTGATGTTCTGCCTCCTGCTCACGGGGTCCCAGTGAGTTTTCCAAATGAGGTGGACAGACTGAGGCTGGGAACAGGCCACTTGAGGCTGAAGCTGTCATCAGCCTTGTTCATATCCAAGAGAAGGTTCTAGAAGCAGCCAGCTCAGGGGCAAAAAGGAGAAAAATTCCCAGAGCATCTTGAAACTCAGGACATACCAGCCAGGGGACAGGGCTGTGGGCTCTGCAGGCCGGGGGGACTCAGGACGCCAGGACTCCTCACGCAGCCCTTCTACGAGGCGCTGGCTGGCTTTCCTCTCTCCCCATCTCTGGGCTGGCTCTGCTCCAGGCCAGCCTGGGAACAGGGCAGAGCCTGGGGAGGGTGGGCGGGCGCCCAGGAGGAAGCCATGGGGAGGAGGCCAGGGGGAGGAGGCAGGCGGGATGATTTAGGAGCTGTTCTGGGCAGGCCCCTGGAGAGCGTGGGCAGGGGAGGGCGGACGTGACAGAGGGAGGGAGTATTTGTTCAGGGTGAGTCAAAAGATGCAAAGGGCTTTCTCGGGAGGCCTGGAGAGAAAGGGAGGTCTGGAGCTGCCGTGACGAGGGCTGGCATGGTGCCTAGCCAAAGCCAGAGCTTCAGAGCTGGGTGCTGGCCACTGGGAGGGTGTTTCCAGGCAGCGAACATGCCAGCCTGTGTCTAGCCTGGCCAGACCTGCAGGCTCTGAGATGCCCCTTTGCATCTCGGCTCCACCCTTGGCAGCCTGGACCCACTGTCGGGTCTTGGTGTGCCCACCTGTGAAACGGGAGAATCCTATGGTCCTTCTCACATGAGAAGCCTGGCACACAGCAGGGCGTGATCATCTTAGCTGCTGCTTCTCCCTCCTTTCTAATACGCTGGGCAGGCACCACTCTCCTGAAGCCTCAGCAGTTCGGGGCTTGGATTTTTCTGGGCCTGGTATAGATTTTACCTGTCCATTTGGTTCCATTCCACTCCCAGCGATTCAGGGTAACGTTCAAGAAGCCCTTAGTTCGGCATGCAGGGCCTACCCCAGCTTGCCCCAGACCCTCCTTCCTGCTCATCCCCAGCCTTGTGTGGCCACAGCCTACAACCTCCCTACGTTTAGGTGCCCCAGCCTCTGCCCACCCCATTTCCCCCATCGAGAATGCCCGGGTGCCTCTCTCTGCAGGCCTAATTCCTATATGTCCTTGTCCTTCAAGGCCCAACTCAATTGCCACTTCCTCCAGGGAGCCTTCCCTGGATGCCTCTAGCCTACCCCATTGAGCTTCCAGAGTGCCTCCTCCAGACCCATTTATCCACCCTTGGTCTGGGCCAATGTTTGAGCCCAGAAACCATGTGCCCAAGGAGCCAGGGCTGGCAGGGAGGGGGATGCCCGAGGAAGGCTGGGTTTTTGCAGGCAGCAGGAACAGAAGAGGAAAGGTTTGCTCTGCTGTAGAAAAAGAGATGTTCTCGGGGGAGACGGACGGGGCTTCTGCTCCAACTAAGACAAATGAGCTAATACGAATCCCCAGGGCTTTCAGGGGGAGAAGCCCACACACCTGGCTCCCGGCAGGGCCTGGAATCTCAAGGTGATCCTGCAGACAGGAGTGGGTGTGTGTCGGGGGTGCTGGCGCCCATCCAGGACTAAACCAGTGACCTCACAAAAGGGCACAGGGGAGGGTCCATAAGGCAGAGCCCCCTCAAGCCACTCATCCGAGGAACCACCCAAATCGTTTGCTTTAAAGGGACACTCAAAGCCCGACCGTCCTCTTCCTGTGAACATCACAGAAGCAAGCCCCCGACCTCCCCGATTATTTGAGAACTCTCCCTCTACACCCATCAAATTAGAGCAGCGTCCAGCGGGGCCGCACCAGCACCAACAGGTATTAAACTTTAATGAGCGCTAATGGCTTTGCCCTACTTCGTGAGTGCCAGGCCTACATTTATGAACATTTAATTTCTCGGGCCTTGACCTCGCTCCCTCCCTCGCCTGCCGGTCCCTGGCTGCCTCTCACCCTCCAGCCCCGCCTCTCCCCTCACAGATGTTTGTGGTTTTCCTCAGCAGTCACCGCTGAGCCTTCCCGGCCCCTGACAGCCCGAAGGCTCACTGTCCTAGGGAGTCAACAACCCGGAGGCCAGCAGCGAGCTGGATCAGTATCCATGCCTGGCGACAAGCGGCCTGAGGCCCCCAGGCAGATTGGAAGTGTCCTGTGGGTCCTGGAGAGCGGCGCACTTCATGCTGCCTGCAGGCCATGGCCCCAGGATGCCTGGAGTTCCCCAGCCCAGCCCCGCCCCAGTGGGCCTGCATCAGGACTGCGGGGCGCAGGCTGGCGGCCAACCCCCTGCTGCCCCCTGGTGGTGAGAAGGCCCACCTGCCCGTCGGGGGGAACCCCCAGCCCCCCAGCCCAGCCCAGCCACCAGGCTGGGGGGCAGTGGGGAATAGATAGAGGGGGTCTGGGCAGGGCACCTCATTCTAGACTGGGCCCGTAAGAAGATCAGAGCCCTGAATTGCCTGCTGCCTCCTGGGTGCAAGTCCCCTGCCCTGGGGGCCTGTAAATCACACAGGAGCCTGAAGACTGTTCCAGAAGGTTGCAGACCTGTCTCAGTCAGGGATAGGTGGCTCTTTGGGACTCAGTAGTAGTCTCTGCAAAATGAAGTTAGCAAAACACCCACCCAGCTGCTTCCACACCCCTTTAGCTCCAGGGCTGGAGTCAATATGAGAGGCACTTATTAAGCACCTACTGTGTGCTGGGTACTGTGCGGGACGGAGCTGTAACGACATCAGACATTTCTGCTATCAGGATTCAAGGGGATGGTACATCAATCACAGACACCAGGTCATTTGGGCCCTGGGAGGATGTGGCCCCTGGCCTCCCTGCCACTCCTATCCTGCCAGAGGCCTCAGACAGCCTGAAGTTCACATAGTTTGTGCTCCCGCCTCCCTTTTCTTGAGACAGGGTCTTGCTATGTTGCCCAGGCTGGAGTGAAGTGGCATAATCACAGTTCATTGCAGTCGACCTGCTGGCCTCAAGTGATCCTCCCACTTCAGCCTCGCAAAGCGCTGGGATTACAAGTGCGCACCACCACGCCCGGTGCAGTTTCTCTTCCGACCTCCAAGAGGCAGTTGCCTGTGAGAAGCAATGACTGCAGGCCCTGCACTAGCAGCCTTGACAGGGCCTCTATCTGATCCTCCTCGCTCTGACCAGCCTGTGGTCATTATCTGAGGGAGGAGGCCAAGCCCAAAGAGGCAGGGAGAGAATGAGAGGAACCTCGGTCACATTAGGACCCCTTGTTCAGAGGCATGCACTCTACCTCTGGGCAGAGAGACCTCGGAGGGCATCCCCGCATATTCAGGGTCAGCTAACCTGGCCCCAGCCGCTTCTCTAGCCTCAGGCTCCATCTTCCCTGAGGCAACGCTCCCTAAGAGTTAAGGAGACTGGCCTTCTGGGTTCCAGTCCCTTCCACAAGTCCTGGCTGTGATACGGGGCTGGCTCTCAGTTTCCTCATCTGTGACATGGAGATAGTGGGAGAACCTACCCCCCAGTAGGATTGCATGATAAAATGTACAACTCCCAGTGAAACTTAAATTTCAGATAAACAACAAACACTTTTTCTTTATTAATACATAATACATAACCTGAATACCATATGATCCCATTTAAAGCATACGGTTTGATGGACTTTGGTGTACTTATAGAAGTGGGCAGCTACTCACCACAGTCAATTTCAGAATATGTACCCCACTCCAGGGAGAAATTCCATACTCATTAGCAATCACTCTCCAACCCCTCCCCAGCCCGAAGCAATGGATGTTTTAAGAGCATAAGTATAGCCCAAATATTGCATGGGACATACTTATACTAAAAGGTATTTGTTGTTTATCTAAAGTTGACATTTAAGTGGGTGTCCTGTTTTTTTCTTTCTGGATCTGGTGACTCTCTCTGCCAGGCCTGTTGTAATCCTGAAGGAGTCAGCCGCCTGTGCAGAATCAATGCTGTGTGTGCCGGCTGTTCTGTTATCATTATTTATATTGTCTTCATTTGGGTTTCTCCAAAAGCAGATCCCAGGACAAGGATCAAGGGCAGGGAGATGATCTGGGAGGGAATCCAGGGAAGGGAGGGAGTAGGGGGTGAGGCTAGGAAGGAAACCTACAGGGGCCACGTTGAACAGGCCAGCTGGGGCCCCTAGGAGAGAAGAGTTCCCAGGAAGGACAAGGACAATTGGGAGGTATCCACCAACACCTTTCCTTCTTGGGCTGGAGTGACTCCCAGGGACACCCACCTCCTGGCATGTAAGTTGCAGCCTGCGTGAGTCAGGGCAGCCCGGGAACACGTTCCAGCATAGAAGTCCAGAAGCCACAGGGTTCTACAGAGCCATCTGCAGGTAAGCTCGGAGACTGGTGGGGGACATGCTGGTGGGGCTCCAGTAGCACCTATTACAGCGACCTTGGGCACACATGTCAGCTTGAATAGTGTCCCCACCCTCGTGCATGTCCACCTAGAACCTGTAAATGGGGTCTTGCTTGGAAACAGGGTCTTTGCAGATGTCATCAAGTTAAAATGTGGGTATATTAAATTATGACCGATGTCCTTTTAAGAAGAGGGAACTGGGACACAGACACAGAGGCAAGGCGGCCATGTGATGACCACAGACACTGGAGTGACGCTGCCACAAGCCAAGGAATGCTGAAGCCACCAGAGACTGGAAGAGGCAGGAAGCATCGCTGGCTGGACCTGCCAGGCAGAGTGTGGCCCTGCCAACCCCTTGATTTTGGACTTCTGGCCTCCAGAACTGTGGGAGAAGAAATCTTTCAGCCCCCCGGTTTGTGCTACTTTGTTATCGCAGCCACAGGGGACAAATATCACAAGTCACTATCACTCTGTGCCTCGTTTTACTCAACTGACAAAAGGGATAAAAATGCCTGCTTCTTAGGGTGGGTGTGTGTGACATGCATTAATGCCCAAATGTGTTTGCACACTACCTGGAATGTTACAGCTCTGTGCAGCGTGGCTGCTGGGACCATTCTCACTGCTGCTGTGGGTCTGCCTTGCTCCATCCTGGCCCTCTCTTGGGTGTGCTAGGGCTGCCAGCTGGGGGAGGGGGGCTGGGAGCTGAAAGCATCAAACCAGCTAAGCAGCCCCAGCCAAGGAGGCTGGCGCCTTGTCCTGTCAACTCCCAGGGCGCAGCGGCGGAGTCGTGAAGGCGCTGTAATAAAGTGGACCGCTATCAGCTCCCCACGGTGCCCGGCCCCTCTGCTCAGCCCTGCCCAGAGCTTGTCATTCTGCCAGCATGACGCATCTCCAAAGTGCAGACACAAAAATGTAATGTCATAACATTCGCAGTCCAATAACCTTTGCTTCAGGAGACAGCTCTGGCTGTCAGAGGAGCTGGGAGGTAAATATTTCAGCAGGCGAGGCCAGCACGGGGTTCGGGCTGGGACCAGACTCCCAGAGCTGGGCGGTGGCGGGGGACAAGGCGGGGGTACGGGAACACTAGTGTCCAAGCTCACCCCATTTAAAATATCTGCACAGTAAATCCAAGGCGAGTGAGCAGGAGAGGCCAGAGCCAGGATGAAATATGAGCAGACATAAAGTCCGACACCTTTATTGTTCTGAAATGTCTTCCAACAAGTTATGGGACCACAGCTTGACCCTAACCCATCATATTGTTATATGGAGGGACACAAAGCTAGCTCTTAGAATTAGGGCTCAAAGGGGACTAGCTGCCCTGGCCAGGCCACAGCCCTGGGGGGCACAGGTGCCCCCCATTTAGCAGGAATCTGACCCTGATCTTGTTGCCAGAAAGCAAAGGAGGCCCCGTCCCCGTCTGTTGCTGGACACCTCCCCTTCGTCACTTGAATCATGACCCCTACTCCAACATCAGCAGAACCATGCCTGTGACCGCACAAAGCTACAGGCCTGTGACCGCACAAAGCTACAGGCCGTGCAGATTTTGGAGCACCTACTGTGTGCCAGTGACTGTCCCAGATCTCGAGGACACAGAGGTATGTATAAGAATACATAGTTCCCGGCCAGGCGCGGTGGCTCAGGCCTGTAATCCCAGCACTTTGGGAGGCTAAGGCGGGCGGATCACGAGGTCAGGAGATCGAGACCATCCTGGCTAACACAGTGAAACCCCGTCTCTACTAAAAAAAAAAAAGTACAAAAAAATTAGCCAGGCGTGGTGGCGGGCGACTGTAGTCCCAGCTACTCGAGAGGCTGAGGCAGGAGAATGGCGTGAACCCAGGAGGCGGAGCTTGTGGTAAGCCGAGGTCACACCACTGCACTCCAGCCTGGGTGACAGAGTGAGACTCTGTCTCAAAAAATAAAAATAAATAAATAAAATAAAATAAACAAAAAATAAGAATACATAGTTCCCTTTGTACAACTATTATGTATCCATCATAACTACAAATAAATAATTTTATAAACAGATAAAGAAATAATCTGTACTTTCTAGGCCTGATCTGCAGCTGAATCCCAGCCTAGGCCCCGAGGTCAGCTGCTGGTGCTTTCTTTGCTCTCTCTGTCCCTTCTCAGGCTTCAGTCATGCCTCAGTTTCCCCTTGGGTAGAACAAGACAAAGAGCCTGACTCCACAGGGTCTGTGTAAGGCCTCAGTGCCCAGATCCACTAAGCATGGACCCACCTGCCATGCAGCTGTTTGCAAGTGACGCCCCTCTCTGGGCCTCAGTTTGCCTCTCTATTAAATGGGGGCAATACTAGCACCTGCCTGGCAGGCTTGTAGGAATTCAGTGGGTTAGTTCAGTGGGTTAGTTCAGGTAAAGGGCTCCAAGCAGGAAGGGCCTCAATGATGTGTTAGGATTATTCTTCTGTATATGGAAGAGAAGAACCTCAGCTGTGAGGGCAGGAGGTTCTCCCTGCTTGAGGCTGTCTAGGACAGTGACAAATGGTGGGAAGGATGGAGGACGGACACAGAGACATGGCCACAGGAAGATGCTTTGCACACCCAGGTTTACACCACCTGCATGCAAACCAGATGCAAACCAGATGAAAACAATGTGACCGCCACCCTCGGCCCCTGATACGACCCTAGCAGCTGCTTTTTTTTTTTTTTTTTTTTTTTTTTTTGAGACAGTCTCGCTCTGTCACCCAGGCTGGAGTGCAGAGGTACAATCTCAGCTCACTGCAACCTCCACCTCCTGGGTTCAAGCAATTCTCTTGCCTCAGCCTCCTGAGTAGCTGGGATTACAGGTGCCCACCACCACACCCAGCTAATTTTTGTATTTTTAGTAGAGATGGGGTTTCACCATGTCAGCCGGGCTGGTCTTGAACTCCTGACCTCAAGTGATCCACCTGCCTTGGCCTCCCAAAGTGCTGGGATAACAGGCATGAGCCACTGCCCCTGGCCCCTAGCAGCTTCCTAATGAGGTTCTGCTCTACCAGAATGCCTCAGATGCTGCCTGGCCCCCAGTGCTGGCCAGTCCTTCCTCTCCCCAGGACCTGGCTGGGGGGCCTCAGAGCCTGAGCTCCTTTTCTCAGTCAATGAGGGCCATTCCATGGTTCAGAGATTACCCTCGACATCATGGAACATTTCTCTCTCTTTTTTTTCCCTCATGATCTATTCCCAAAGAACACTTCTTTACCTTGTAGGATTCAGGACACCTATGATTTTGTCTGGGGATTCCCCATCTAACCACAACGTCATCATCCAGTCACTTGTCCTGGCTCAACCCAACCCCCAATGCAGAGCCACCAGCTGCCCCACTCCTTCATCAATAGTCACAACTGAGTCAAGGGAAGGAAAGAAACCCAGATGTTGCCTGCCCTCTTTCCATCTTTCCTTCCTTCCTTCCATCCACTCATATATCCACTCATCTACCCATCCATCCATCTACTCACCCATATACCCACCCATCCATCTGTCCATCCATCCATCCATCCATCCACCTATGTATCCATCCATCCATCCATCCATCCATCCATCCATCCATCCATCCACCCACCCATCCATCCATCCATCCACCCACCCATCCATCCATCCACCCACCCATCCACTCACCCATCTACCCACTCATCCATCTGTTCATCCATCCATCTATCCATCCATCCATCCACCTATGTATCCATTCATCCATCCATCCACCCATCCATCCATCCATCCACCCACCCATCCACCACTCACCCATCTACCCACCCATACATCCATTCATCCATCCATCCATCTACCCATGTATGTATCCAACCATCCATCCATCCATCCATCCACCCACCCACCCACCCACTCACCCATTCACTCACCAATTCATCCATCCATCCACCCATCCATTCATTCACCAATCCATCCATCCATCCACCCACCCATCCACTCACACAACTACCAACCCATCCATCTGTCCATCCATCCATCCACCCACCACCCACTCATCCACCCACCCATCCAGTCACCCATCTACCCATCCTTCCATCCCTTTATCCATCCCTTCATCCATCCATCCATCCATCCATCCATCCATCCATCCACCCATCCATCCATCCACTCGCCCACCTATCCACTCATCAATCCATCCATCCATCCACCCACCCATCCATCCAACCATCCAATCATCCATCCATGCAAATATCCACCCATCCATTTTCATTCACCCATTTGTCTAACCAATAAGTACTTACTGATCACCTACTTTGTACCAAAGCACTATCATTAATGTGTTCTGGTGACACATAATGAACTACACAGATGAATGAGCTCTCACAAAGCTTATGTTCTAACCAAGGGAGAGAGATTTTTAAAAGAAGAAAACTGGCCGGGCGCAGTGGCTCACGCCTGTAATCCCAGCACTTTGGGAGGCCGAGGCGGGCGGATCACAAGGTCAGGAGATCGAGACCACGGTGAAACCCCGTCTCTACTAAAAATACCAAAAATTAGCCGGGCGCGGTTGTGGGCGCCTGTAGTCCCAGCTACTCGGGAGGCTGAGGCAGGAGAATGGCGTGAACCCGGGAGGCGGAGCTTGCAGTGAGCCGAGATCGCGCCACTGCACTCCAGCCTGGGCTGGGCGACAGAGTGAGACTCCGTCTCAAAAAAAAAAAATAAATAAAAAAATAAAAGAAGAAAACCAATGAACAAGACAGTTGTGGAGAGTTGGTGATAAGCAAGAGGAAGAAAGCAGCCCAAGGTAACACGAGAGCAGGTGATGTCCTGGAGGAGAGGGGCCACCAGGTCAGGTGATCCGGGAGGGCCTCACCAATGAGGTGATCTTTGAGCTGAGGCCTGAAGGTTGGGAAGAAGTCAGTCCTGCAAAGTTCTGTGGAAAGAGCATCGCAGG
Organism: Macaca mulatta; assembly: GCF_049350105.2. NCBI lineage: Eukaryota > Metazoa > Chordata > Mammalia > Primates > Cercopithecidae > Macaca > Macaca mulatta. The sequence goes on along the minus strand of NC_133425.1, from coordinate 80,782,334 downwards.
CTGCAGGGACAGCAGATGCAAAGGCCCTGGGGCAGGACCAAAGAGCAGGGGCCACAAGGGCTTCAGCATGCATCGGGGGGCTAAGCGGGGGGGGCTAGGAGGGAGGCTGGGGCCAGACCTTGCAGCATTCCCAGTGCTCCACAGGCCGCAGCAAACGGCATGGCGCCGGGGAAGTGGGGGGTTCTGGGGAGTCACTGGGTGTGAGACTCAGGAGGGGCCTGGGGCTGGACCATGGGTGCAGGGGGCTCCCACCCTCCTCAGGCCCGGTGTCTGTTGTGTACAGTGCCCTGTGTGGGACTCCAGTACCCGTGGCATCTGGGCTGGAAGGGCCCTCCAGAAACCACGGGCGTTGGCCAGTGGCAGGGGAACCCCACTATCGCTCCTTTCTGTCCTTCAAGTGGTTCCTGAGAACCTCACATTCAAATTGTCAAGAACTCAGGGACTTGGTGCTAGAAGACCCTAGGTGATGCTGTGTGGCCCCAGGGAGCCCCAGAACCTTCCATGGGAGCTGTACAGTTGTCCCTTCCAAAGTCCACCCAGCCAAAGCCAGCAGCCAGGGCTGCCCCAAGAGGCACCCCAGGAATGGCACCCTGGCCCCTTCCCTCTCCTCCAGCACCCATAGGGTAAAATCTGGTAACAAGATCTCCAGGAGAAGCCTCTGGAAGGAGTGTCCCAGGAGGACAGCATGAGTGGGGGAGCTGTTTCCAGCACCCACTAAGTGGGGTCATCTTTCCTGACTACTGACTCAGGCCAGCCTCCTTCCAAGGCATTTCACACACAAGCGTGCTCAACACTCAGGTCACAAAACCGAGGGAGGCCCAGAGAGGGTTTAGCACCTCCTGAAGGTCACAGAGCCGACACAGCTGGGACCAGAAGCCATGCTCTGAGCCACCACTATGACAATGATGATGAGAAGGATGACAATAACCACAGATACCGCTTCTGTGGCACCAGGTGCCGAAGCTGCCAGACATAGCCTGTCACGGCGACAGCTCACCCTATCATCTCAAACCCCCATGCGTTAGGTCACATCGTTATTATTATTATCTCATTTTGCCTATGGGGGAAACTGAGGTAAGATGGGGCAAGAGACTTACTCATTTGCACAGTGAGATGGCGTGGCCAGGTCTGACCCAGGCAGCATCCAGCTCCCCACCTAGAGTCGGCCGTCCATCCTGGTGTCAGACACGCAGGCAGGACGCGTCGGGCCAGGCACCTGCCAGTGTCAGGGCCGTGTTCAGCTCTGCCGGCCGCATTGCTAAGCCCGAATGGGGGAAGGGCGTGGGAGGGTCCCACCCGAACCACCATGTTTAAACAGGGTGGGAGGGGGTGGTAGTCTCTGAGCCAGTGTCCCCTCAACCCTGACCTGTCACAGAGAGTCCTTGACCAGAAGGGCTGCTGTCTCACGGCCACGGGAGGCCCAGACAGCCCCGCAGAGTGACACCCACCCTGGGTGTATCCTCGGGGAATGGGGGTTCGCCCCCTGCCCACCTCTCTCCAACGGGGCTTGAGCCAGCCCTGAAAACAACCCATGCCGCTATCTAGCCCACACCCAGGTTCAGGGCTGTGCAGGCCCCGTCTGGAGCTGGAACTGGAGCCGTCCTGGCCCGGGGGTCACTCGCGGTCATTCTTAATGGCTCTCCTCCCCTGTCCAGCTCTGTCTCCACCAGGGAGTGATCTATGACCCCATTACTGCCGAGGCCTCGGAAGGGCTCCAGGATGGATGGCCGGCTGCCTCGCGAGAGCGGGGAGGCGAAAACACGTGCAGGTGAAAAATGAACTTCATCAGACTCCCCGGGTCTCATTACCATCTGTCAGCAGCCAGGCGCTGGCTCTGGGGGGCCGTGGGACCTGCTGGGTGCGGAGGCTGCGGACACTCCTCCTCCACCAGGGGTCCACCTCAGCCACAGCCTCCGCTTGGCCTCCTGCCCTGCTCCCCAGGGACCCAGAGGAGGAGCTGTCTGCCATGGGTAGTGGTGGGAGGCAAGTATTTCCCACAGCCCAGACTGTGTGGCTGTGAGTCTCTGTCCAGGCGTCTGTCTCTCCCTCTGCATGGTGACTCCAATAGTGGGGGCCATACCATGCTCTTCTGGGAGCCCTGGCCTCACACACAGATGGCGTCAGGGGAAAGGGGCAATTGAGAGGAGCCCTGCCCACACCTGGACCAGAGACACACAGCCGACGTCACTCCCCGTCTCCTCCCAGCCTCCTGCCCCGGACAAGCAGCCACAGGCTGGAGGCTCCCACCCCAAAACACCTGCTGAGGGTGCCCTGCCCCAGGCACCCATCCCAAGCCCCATGTGGCCGGGCCCAGAGTGGCACAAAGGGCTTCCTTGGCAAGAACAGACTTGTCTCCCGACTGGCAGAGCAACAGGGCCCGGGGCAGGTGACGGAGCCGGTGAGACTTTTATGATGGGAAGCGTTTCTGAAAGCATCTGGCCCAGCCGAGCCGAGGCCAGGGCGGGCGGGGCAGGGGTGCCCAGCATGCTAACCTGCTGGGTCTGCGGCAGGCTGGATGGAAGGCCGGATCTCCTACTCGCCTGTCTGCTTGCCTGAGGGCCCCCAGGGTGCAGAAAAGCCCAGCAAGACTCGGACATGCCTGCTCTGTGTGTGTCCCCTCCTGGATGCTGGCACTGGAGGAACTGTTTCCAGCCCTCCACACCTCCATCAATGCCTTGTCCCCTCAGGAGAGCCTGGGCTTCATTAGCTGGAGCTCATCAAGGTCTCTGAAGAGTAGGGCTAGGAGGCATCCAGAACAATCCACCCACACGCCTGGCCGAGAGTTCCCAGCCCTTCTGTGGGCTGAGCCACCGCCTGCACAGGTCCCAGCTTGCAGGAGAAGGGAAAGTGAGGCCCAGGGGCAAGGAAACCTCCCTCACAGTCGGCACCACGTGTATAGTCCTGGTGCTGCACACACCGCAGGACCCTCTGACACATTTGGTGAGGTCTGGGATTGGCGCTATCCTTGGTCCCATGTATAGATGTGGAAATGAAAGCTCAGAGAGGTTGAGAGAATGGTCTGAGGTCACACAGCCAGTAAACAGCAGAGGTGGAAGGAAGCCGGAGCCCTTGCTACAGGCAAGGGGGAGGTTCTCCAGCCCTCCCAGGACGGGCCGCTCGCCACCTGGCCAAATCCACAGAGAGCAAGGCACGTGTCTGTTTCTCACTCCTCTTGGAGAGGGTCTCTGGGGCCCCCATCAGGAAGCCTGGGCTAGGCAGTCCCTGCCCGTGTTCACAACAGCACCTCCTTCTCCTCCTCTGAGTCTGTGCCCCGCTATGAGGGGAGTGTCATTGACTGTACATAGCAAGGCCCGAGGGTGGAGGGAGAGGTGCTCTGTGGAGCAGCCTGGAGAAAGGAAGCTCTGCCCATGTGGATGTGATCACTGGCCTGAGCTGTATTCTGGAGGGAAAGCCCAAGAGGACTTGAAGCAGTCAGGGGTGGCGGTCAAGCCCTGTGAGGACGGCCCAGGATTGAGGACAGCAGCTTCTGGGCCAAGGACACAATCCTGTGGACCCCATGCCACTGGCCCAGAGACCAGTGGTCCACTCTGACCCCAAGCTCTGCAGGGAAGAGGCCTGTGTGGTCCTCCCACCCTCGGCTGGATGACTTCCTGCCTTCATGGGGCCCCTTTAATGGTAGACCCCTCTTACCCCTGCCAGGGTCAGCCACCCTCACGAGCCAGCCACTCTCTCCTCCTGGCCTCTGCTCCCCTCCCCAAGCAGACAGATACTCATGAGGCAGTTAGAGGGAGGCAGGAAGAGTCCATGTGGTTGGCTTCTGAGGAAACTCACAGTCACTCAGGCTGGCCTGGAGGAGGAGGAGTATGAGTGTCAGAGAGAGACAGAGAGACGCAGTGGGGTGTGTGTGTGTGTGTGTGTGTGTGTGTGTGTGTGTGCTGGGAGCTCTGCGTGTATGTTCAAATGTGTGACAGACTGTGTGTACATGTGAATGTGTATGTATGTACAGAGGCTGTGTATGCGTGTCTGCATGTGTGTGAGCGTATGTGTGCCATGTGTATGCAGCTGTCTACTGCGTGTAAGTGTGTATCACAGTGTGTGTGTGCTGAGGACTGTGTTCACGTTTGCATATGCATGTGTGCTGGGAGCTGTGTGTATGCTTAAGTGTGTGACAGGCTGCATGTGCATGTGAATGTGTGTGTTTATGTACAGAGGGCTGTGTGTGGATGTGTGTGTGCAAATGTGCACTGTGTATGCAGGTTCTACTGTATATATGTGTGTGTTATAGTGTTTGTGTCAAGAGCTGTGTGTGGGTGCATAGGCATGTCTGTGCACTAAGACTGTGAGTACACACGCGTGTGCATGTGTGGGTGCAATCGTGTGTGCCCAGGTTGTGTGCACGTGTGTGTGAGTGTGCATGTGTGCGCACATGTGTGTGCATGGGTACGTGTGTGTGCATGTGTGTATGCACAGGTGCATGAGTGTGCATGTGTGCATGGTGTGTGTGCATGTGTTGTCCGTGCACATGTGCATGTGTGCATATGTGTGCATGAGTGTGTGTGCATGTGTTGTGTGTGCATGCATGGGTGTGTATGCATGTGTGTGCACGTGCTTGAGTGTGCACATGGCTGTGTGTGTGTGCCTGTGTGAGGTGCCATGCTCCCGATGGCCTGGGGCTTCTACTGTTATCTGGCAGTGCTTTGACTTGGAATCTGCTTCCCTGCTCCCCATTCTGTCCCTCCCATCTCACCCAGTATCCCCGGGCGTGGGCTCCCAGCCTGGGCACAGGCAGGTACCCCCCGCTTTCAAGGGCTCTGCTGTTGCATCGGGAAAGTGAGGGGCAGGCCATGTCCATCTTCCCAGGGCCCCTCCCAGCTGTGTGACTGGGAGCGATTTTACCCAATTCTGCACATTTCGGGGGCAGCGGGTCACTGTGTGGTCTCTGAAACAGAGGAGCCCTCGTCCAGGGCCTGTGGACCTGATTAGCCTTGTGTGGGAAGCCAATCCCGTCCCAGAGGGTCTGGTGATGACAAGGGGGCCATCCCTGCCCCCACCACAGTCAGGGTTTGCAAGTAAAGGAAGGGCCCAGACACAGAGATAAGGGTGGGCTGGAGAATGACCAGGGCAGGAGATCAGGCAGCGGAGATGAGCCATCGAGGGCCGCCTGTGCGAGCCCCGGGCCCCAGCGGCGATGTGTGGCCAGGAGATAACCACATTGTGTGGGGGTGGCTGCCCGGCCAGCTCAGGGCCGCATGATTGATCACAGCGGAGGAGCCAAGAGACCACAGGAGATCAGATCAGCAGAAAGCTGGGGCTCTGTGGAGCTCCAGGAGACCTGAGAGCCGGCTTGGCTGACAGCCTGCATGCCTGTTATTTACTCCTGGGCCTGGGACCAGACTTCCTTAGGCACTCCGTGAGCAGGCCTGGGAGCCTGGCCCCAGCCCGGTGAGATGCCCCGAGGCGGGTGTCAGGCAGGGGACCCTGACAGGGAGAGGCTCCCCCTCCAGCTTGCTTTGCAGTGACATTTCTCTGTGAACAGATGCACCAGCCTCAGGGTCACCCAACAGCCTCTTGAGGGATGGTTTGCACAAAGGAGGCCTCCCAGGCCCTGTAACCCTGAGAAGTGGTTCCCAAGGGTCACTCAGAGCTGGTGGTCTCGATGCCAAATTACTACACTGACTAGTGAAAGCCAGCAGCGTCTGGCTGCCTGGTTCAAATCCTGCCTGTCAAACCCAAACAGCCTCAGTTTGCTCATCTGTAAAACGGAGATAACAGTACCTCCCTCTTCGTGATGTATGAATATTAAACTGGCACCCAGCAAGAGCTACGTATGTGTTTGTTAAACAAAATGAAAAGAATACTGTGGCCTTTCAGATCCCCTCCGTGGGGACTGATACCCAGAGGAACAGAAAACAGGTGTTCAAGGACCCATTTGCACCTTATGTTCCCAGCAGCATTCTTCACCATCGCCGAAACTGCGGACAGCCCAAGTGTCACCAACAGAAGGACGAATACGTAACATGGGGTCTATCCACACAATGAAATATTATTCGGCCATAAAAAGGGATGAAGCTTTGATTCAGGCTGCAACGTGGATGAACCTGGAAGACACCACACTGAGTGAAAGGAACGAGACACAAAAGGCCACAAACGGTATGATTCCATTTCCGTGAACTGTCCAGAATAGGCAGATTTATAAAAACAGAAAGTAGATCGATGGTTGCCGGGGGCTGGAAAGGAAGGTGGGGGAATGAGGAATGGCAGAGCTAATGCGTCTGGGATTTCCTTTTGGGGTGAGGAAATGTTTTTGCACTGGACGGAGGTGGTGTTTGCGCAGCACTGCGAAGGTACTAAATGCCACTGAATTGTTTGCTTCCAGTTAGTTTTGTGTTACGTGAAGTTTACCTCAACTTTAAAAAATTAAAGAAACATGCATTGCAAAGACTTCGCCAGAGCTCACCGGGTTCCCACGCCCACTGGAAATCCACAGGACCCCAAATAAAATGCGAAGACCAGGGAGAAGGACAGTCTGCTAGCTTGGCAGGGCGACACTCCCTTCAGCCGCAGGAGCAGCGGAGGGCTGTTTGCAAGGCTGGATGATGGATTGGGGCTTGATGCAGGACCCCCAGTGAGTATTAATTAGATCTAATTAGGTCCGGGGCCACGCCAAATGGAGCCAATTTGTTAACCTTGTTTATGTCAAGATTTCAAATAGCTATGGTCTAATGCAGAGCACAGATCAAATCTCTGAGATGCCACACTAAACCTGAACCATGAGAGATGGGAGGCCTCCCACAGAGGGCAGTGTCAGGGGCTGGGAGCGCCAGGGTGGCAGCGGGCGGGGGGGTGTCCTCCCACCTCGCCTCACCCCTGCTTCTACCGTGTTTGACCAAATGGTTCCCTACGCTCCAGATTCATCACCTGCAGAACAGCAGGGTTGGCCAGGGGCTCAGGGAGGATTTAGAGGGTGGTTTCAGCATTGCCACAATTTAGAAGAGGCCCTCGAGTGCCACCTCCTCCCCTCTTGGACTTGTCTCCCTCTGTCTCCAAGAAGACCTCAACTACTCTCCTTTGCATCTTGGAATCCTTCAAGTCACAGCCTCCGCCTCTCCTCCTCTAGGGAGCCCTCCCAGACTGCCTCGGCCACGTGCCCTAATCCTTGGGGTATAAGAGCCCTGCCTGCCCAGCCGGACTTGATGATCCCTGAGTACAAAGGATCACAGCTGTTCACAGCTATGGTGAATGTCCAGGTTCAAATTAGTGAGTTATGGCCCTTATAACCCATCAGAATGTTCTAGAAATGGTAATGCTTGGTCTTCCCAAGGCCAAACACCTGCTGTCCTATCCTTGGATTTGGAAATTAAAGCCCCTTTGGCCACCACGCTTGGCAGGGCAGGATTGGGGTCTTGGTAGATGTTGTCTGGGGATCTGCCTGGGGCATCCTGGCATGGACAGGCGGGCCAAGGGGCCGGCGAATGGCTACATCTTAGAACCAGCAAAGGTCTTCTCCTTCGTAATCTTGGACCAGGGAGCAGGAGCTAGGGGAGGAGCACAGCCATCTGCTTCCCTCGACCCCTAGGCCATGGCCACTGGGCTCTGGCAGGGCCCAGGATCCAGTAGCAAAGGAAGTACACATCCAGGGCTGAGGGGACTCCAGGACTCCTGGCGCCCCTGCAGTAGCCTGGCAGGGAGCAGCGTCCAGGCCCAGCCATCTGACTTGCAATGGAGGGAGGGGCCGCAGGAAAATGTCCCCCAGGAGCTGGGTTGCTGCTTCTAAGTAAGACCTCAGATGGTCCATGAGAACCCAGAGGTCCCAGGAGACCTGAGCCATGCTCACCATGGGGTGAGGAAGGAACCCATACGTGGAAGCACCTACTATGTTCCAGGGAGACCTCGAATCTTCTCAGGAGCAGGGAGGGGTCTGCGGGAGAAGCGGTGAGGAAGACCACTCCGTGTTCTCCCTCCTACATGTGACAAGGCTTTCCCGAGGGCCGCTGCACGGGGCCAGGCACCATTCTAGGCACTGGGGGGATGGAGAGGAGCAAAACGGATGGAAACTCTGGCTTTCTGGAAGCTGCTCAGCTAGTGTGGACACCAGACCAGGAGTGGAGTTGATTGGTACAACACACTCCCTCTGCCAGACGGCACTGTGTGCTAAGGAGGCCCAGGGAGGAGGGTGCTGAGGCCCGGGGAGGGGCGGCCATCACGTAAGAAGTGGGCTGGGACCGGGAAGCCCAGGGAGAAGTGGCTCTCTGGGGAGAGTCCAGGGAGATGGCAGCTCTCTGAGGAGGGTCCAGGGAGATGGCAGCTCTCTGGGGAGAGTCACAGCAGCTCTCTGGGGAGAGTCACAGCGGCTCGCTGGGGAGAGGTGCATGGCTCTGTGCATGGTGCAGGTGGTAGATGGCTTTGCCCAAGGCTGTCTGGCCAGTGAGAGCCAGAGCCGGGATCTGAACATGAACCTGGACACTTTAATGCTCAAGTCCTCTGGCGTTTGCAAGAGTTGGGGAACATCCAGTTTGGCCACCCTCAGTACTGGTTCAGGGAAGTTCTCAAGTGGAGGAGAGGGAGCAACGGCAGAGCCGGGAGGAGACCGCAGAGCGGCACGGGGGTAGCCAGACGTCTGGGGACGAAGCGGGGAACGGGACTGGCAGTCACTTTCCATCCCCAAGTTGCCTGTCTGGCATTGCCCAGAGAGTTGGGGCAGGCACAGGGCTGCAGGGGGCAAAGGTTCACCTGGGCCTCGGTCTCCTGGTCTCCAAGATGGGTCAGCAACTGTGCCTGCCTCATGAGAGCCATGGGAGGATTCAAAAAATGAATCAGTGCAAAGTGCGCCAAGCAGGGCCACCCTGTCTGGTGAGTACCGCACGTGGGCACTGTCGTGGTGCTGATTATAAAGAGGGAGAGCCTGGGGTCTCTTTGGCCTGGGGGGAGTCAGGGAGGCTGAGCAGACTTCCCATGGCCCACAGCTCCTAAGTGAAAGGCTTCCCGCCTCCACCCTCCCGCACACGCCCACACTGCCAGGGGCAGGCTGGGACCCCTGACCGCCTCCTGGCACACAGAAGGGACTCTGCCCGCAGGAGGCTGCCCCAAGCCACCCGGCCTGGAATGGATGGGCAGGCAGCCACATGGAGGCCACCGTCCCAGCTGAGGGAGGGGCTGGCGGGACCTGAACATCACGGAGTCCCAGAGGGGAGTCTAGAAGCTTCTTCTTTCCCAACCCACCCAGAGCCCGCCACGGAGGAGGGAGCCCTGCCCCCACTGGCCTCCTCAGCCCTGTCCCGAACCCTGGCACTGGGTGGTGGTGGGGGGTGGGGGTGGGGGTCTGTCTCCAGGAGACGCGGCTGCCATTCCCAGGGAAATCCACTTGACCACGTGTTCCTAAGCCCAGGGTGCAGATGACGGAGCCGATAGAGCCCTTCCTGGAGACAGGGCTGTCTGCAGAAGGCCAAGATAAGGCTGAGCGGCTGCCCAAGGAGCGGCCGGGGGGCAGCCGGGCCCTGTGGTTTCCCCTGTACCGGGAGGTGGAGGCTGGTGCGGACGAGGGTTGGGGGCCCATGCCCTCCCCCCAGCTCCTGTATGTGTGGACACCAGGCCATCTGGAAGGCCGCCCCCAGGGAGCCTCCTGTTGCAACCCTGCCCGTGTTTACAAAACCAGGGCTCATCCTGGGCTAGGCCTGGTGCTGGCCAACCCCGGGGACAATAGAGGGGAGCCCCAGCCCCCTGCCTGCAGGACCTCCAGGTGTCACAGGAAAGCGGAAGCAGTGGCTTCTGCCCAGGGCACGTGGGGTAAGAACCGCTGCTCACGCTTGCTTACTGTTCCTTCTCACAGTGCCCCCACCATCATCTCATTTAACTGCCTCCGGCCCTACCACATATTCTATCAGTCCCTCCTTCGTTCAGATAGACAGCTAAGGCACAGAGAGGGTAGGTAACCTGCCCAAGGTCACACAGTTAGGAGAGGTTTCCATTGACATCTCTTTCCCCAGGGATCTGAGGGAACCAGCAGCGCAAACCGAAGTCCTTGAGTTAAAAATTTTATTTCTTGGCAAGGAGGGCCAGGAGCCAAGAGGGAGAACAGGCCAGACCCGAACCACTGGGGGCTGTGCAGCATGGCACCCTGCAATTCAGACACTGCACAGATGCCCGTGTTGAGTGGGATGCGTGAGACACCCAGAGAGATACACAGAGAGATGTCCTGTCCCCTGAGGACAGAAACGGCTTCCTGCAGCCCCCAAATCCTCACACCACGTGCGGCCTACCAGGGGTACCCTGTCATCCACAACTCTGCACACACGTCAATCCTGTCAACATTCCAGACTTACAATAAAAAAAAAGGTGATCCGAATTCCAGAACCAAAAATCAACACGTGGTCGGTGAAGGTGGGAGGCAGGGCTGGGTCACTCACACTGGGCAACTCCAGCCACACGGCCGCCTGCGACTGCGCAGTGTGCAACCTGCACAACAGGAGGATCCGTGGGGTAACACGGGGCCATCTGTGCGGTGTGGGGAGGGGTGTGCAGAGAGGCCTATGGCACCATGGACACACTCTCTTCCCAGCAATCCTTGCTGTCCTGTCCTCCCCCCACAGCCCCCACCTCCATCTACCAGCCCCAGCCCCCTGCTCTCTGCCCAGCAGAGCCCCTCTCATCCTCTGTGTATCAGAGGCACCTGTGGCTTGGCAGGGCCTGTGCTGAAGGCTGAGGGCACAGACATGGCGTCCTCTCTCCCTCTGGGCTCGCCTCCAGCTCCCAGCCGCTGCGGTGACAGCCTGCCTCCCACGACTTCAAGAACAGAGCCAGGGCTGTGTTCCTGTGTCCCCAGCCAGGACCACACGCCCGGCAGGCAGGCAGGGAGGGCAGAGCCCTCATCCCACTCTGCCCACACCACCCGGCCACAGGCTCTGTCTGTGCCCAAATCTGCCATCAAGGAGCCAGGAGGCGGCCAGACCGGCCTGCACAGCCACCGAACTCACCCCAGTCCAGCCCTCAAGGGCCGGGAGCAGAAGGGCAGGGCCCCAACCGCTGCGGTAATCCTAACGGGCAGGGACACTGTGCCAGGAACCCAGGCTCCTCCCCAGGCCTAACCGAGGTCGAGCTCCTCCATCATCCCCATTTCCCGGAGACAGAAACTGACACTCAGATGTGCCTTCGGGGTCTGGTTCCTGTGCCTCTCTGCGGACCATCTCACCATGTTCTGCTTGCCAGGGGGTGCAGAGCTTGTTTGGGCTGGGGATGAAAAGAGAGAAGCCTGGAGTTTGCACCTTCTTTGGTGGGGGTGGGGACCCTGAGGGCTGGGGGCAGTTGCTCAGGCCCAAGAGAAATCCACGTAGCAGGAGGGAGGCCAGCTCGCAGTGTGGGGTCTGGTTCCCTGTGGGAATTCCAGCTTCAGAACTGCAGGCTGCAGCCAGGCCCCCGGCACACCTGGGGCAAATCTCACACCTCTCTGGGCCTCAGTTTCTTCACCTATAAAATGAGGTGAATGGTGGAGCTGACATGCGCACGAGAGCTGGCATGCAGTAGGCACTTAATAAATGTTCTTTCCCTTCCCGTGTCCCACTTGGTGAAGGGGAGAGATTCACAGGGGCCAGGGTACTGGAGGTGGGCAGCGCGGCTGCGGAGCTGCCCCCAGGAGGGACGGGCAGGCCTGTGCAGTTCCCTTGCCTGTGCTGGCCCAGCCTGGGCTCATGGCGCTCTAGCTGCTGCCTGGGAGGTGCCCGGCAAGGGAAGACAGAGTCAGAGGTGTCCAAACTCCAGTCTCCACTTCAGCTACCCCTATACCTGGTCGAACACCAGCAAACCCACCGCTTAAGCCCTGCATGGCCCCAGGCAGGCCTGGGGTTCTCAGGGTCCTGGCATCTGGCTGCCCCACACCCCAGCAGCGCTGGCACCGCCCAGCTGTGGCTCTTTGTGACGCCCGCTGCTTTCTAGATATGGGGGCTGGACTGGGTCCCACCTTAATGGGCGCCCTGGGCCTGGTGAGGATGAGGCGGGAACCTCCCTCGTGGCTGGGGTCCTGCTCACCTGAGACTCCTGCATTGCTCCCCACCTGGGGGAAGTGGGAGGGCCAAGGCATGGGCTCTGGGTGGCCGGAAAAGGCACCTGGGGCCTGGGAGGTGACACTGGGATCCAGAAGCTCCCAGGCAAGGGGATTAGCAATGACAAGAGTGACAGTGACAGGCAGGGTGCTGGCAGCTCGCACAGCCTGAGCTGGGTGTCCTGAGGGCCTCGAACCCCAACTCACTCTATCCCCACAGTCTCAGCCAGTGAGTGGCTACTGACTCCCCTTAATGGCCGGCAGCGGTGCACAGAGGTTAGGTGGCTCATCCAGGTCACACAGCAGGGAGTGGCAGCACCAGGATCGAAACCCAGAATGTTGGGGCCACAGCCCCGTTTTCCACCATGACACTCGGGGGCAAAGGGGTGCTTGGGACAGCCTCGGCCCTACAGGGAAGGCACAGTGTCACCATCGCCAGGAGGAGTGACGAGAGTCCTTGTCCCTCATCTGTCTTCACCCCACAGAGGATGAGGGCTGTCTGGCCTCAGTGAGGCAGAAGGTGGCCCAAGAGGAGGTTGGTAAGGATCCTGAAACCGCCTGGGTGCCTCCCCTCCTCCACAGCCCTCGCCAAACCAGAGGCTCAAACGCGTCCACCGGGCCTATCCACCCTCCACTCCCTCCGGGGTCATGGGCCTGGCTGGCTGCCAAAGCTATTGTCTCCAAGCTACTGCCCTCAGCCTGGCCATGGCAGCCACATGCCCTGAGACCTGTACATCACACCACAGAACACACTGGGAGCTGCCTGTGCGTGAGCACACACACACAAACACACACGCACACACCGACACATATTACACACTGAGAGCCACACACACACCCACACACACAGAATCATACATGTGCACACAATAATGCACATGGACGCAGACACAGACATGCACACTGACACACTACATACTGAGGGCCACACACAACCACACGCATGCACACTGACACACACTGCACACCGAGGGCCACACGTGACCACAAGTGCACACTGACACACACTGCACACCGAGAGCCACACGCTACCACACGATGCACACTGATACAGTACACACCGAGGGCAACACGTGCATACCAACACAGCACCACACACACTGAGAACCACATGTGCACACAGACACACAGGTACACAGATGCACGTGAACATGACAGCCGTGGACGACCATGCACATACACACATGCACACACTATGGGGCGATGGGTAAGGCGCCACTGACTTGACCCGACAGTGCCGGGGGGGAGTGGGGAGGGAGGCCAGGCGGGTGCCTGGAGCCTGCCACTCATGAAGGAGACACAGAGACTGGCCCTGCCAAGGCAGTGGTAACCATGGGGCACCGTGGGGCAGGAGCACAATCACCCTGCCCTGGGCAGACTCGGGGATCCAGGGTCCCCAGGCCTGGTGGGAGGAGAGGGCGGCCAGCACTCATCCATTCACACTTTCGTCCCTCCACCCACACGCACCCACCTGTTCGCTCCAGGACCTCCCTGGAGCACCTGCTCTGAGCGGACTCTTCCAGGCTACAGCCAGCACACCTGTGGCCCTCCCAGACACTCACTCCGGACTAAGAGGACACGCAGTAGCAATGCGGTCACTGAATCCCTGCTATCCATAGTGCCCCAGCCCATCCTCCCAGGTGCCCCGGGAGGCAGCTGCCGCAGCATCCCCACTTCACAAATGGGGAGACAGGCTGAGCTGGAAAGCAGCAGACGGGGAGGAGTTCTCATCCCCTCGCCTCCTCTGCTCTTCCCTCCTTTGCTTTCTTTCCATTTTTTGTCTGTTTTGTTTGACAAGAGAAGACACCAGAGACACTCAAACAAACAGCCCATGATAGAAGACATCAGAGAAGGCGCCCCAACAGCCTGGCTATTTGAGACAAAGGGGTAGAGGGAGAGCGCGCGAGAGTGGAGGATCCCAGCATGGAGCGATCCATCCCCGGAAGCACCTCGAGGCAGCTGGGACTGCAACCGCGCACCTGGCACCCATCCTGGTGGACGAGGAGCTGGCCTCCCATGGCCACAGAGGCTGTTGCTATTGTTGACACCTGCCTGTCCCGGCAGAGGACCTGGGCCTAGAAGGCCACAGCCCACTGCCCTCCTAGTCAAAGCCATGTGGGTGATTCTGGAGAACTTCCGCATGTCTCACAATTTAGAGAACATTTTCCTAATGGGTGGACTTCCTGTAACTGAGGTCGGGATGAAAGCTCTGTGCCACATGGCCTGGCTTTGCAACCCAGCTCTGTGACTCAGCCGACCAGTGGTCACTTGTCCCCTCCTCCTCAGCCTTCTCATCTGGAACAAGGGGGAGGAGCCTGCCCACCTCCCAGGGTATGGTGAGGCTTTGGTGGACTGGTGCCCACCGAGGGTGGTGAAGAACCTTGGTATACAGTAAGTGCTCACTAAATCCCAGTGGCTAGGGTCCTCATTACAGTACAGATGAGGCGCATGGAGGAATTGGGATCTGGAATCTAAGACCCAGAAGGAATATGGTCTCTTCTGACCTCCAAAGACTCCCTGACAGGTTGCACGAATCCTGTTTGAATACAGTCAGGGATGGGGAGCTCACTACCTCGCAGCCAGCCCACGTGCAGAAGGGCATGGGGTGTACATGACTTGCTAATGTGTGCTTGCCACTTGGTAGTGTGTTCCTTTTTTTTATTTTTTTGAGACAGAGTCCAGAGTTTCACTGTCACCCAGGTTGGAGTACAGTGTACATGATCTTGGCTCACTGCAGCCTCAACCTCCCAGGCTAAGGTAATCCTCCCACCTCAGCCTCCTGGGTAGCTGGGACCACAGGCATGAGCCACCATACTCTGCTAATGGTTTCTCTTTGTCTTTTTTTTTTAGAGATGGGGTTTTGCCATGTTGCCCAGGCTGGTCTGAAACTCCTGGGCTCAAGTGATCTGCCCACCTTGGCCTCACAGGCACGAGCCACCGTGCCCGCCAGGGGTTCCTTCTTAATGAAATCAAATCCATCTTCCACAGCCCAAGCCAGGGAGTGCAGGGTCTGGACCACAGTCCCCCGGTATCTGTGAAACCAGCCATGATGGAAGAAGCATGGAGCGATGAGAAGGTGAGAAGCCCCTTGCACCCCACCTGGTAAGGAACTAGGAGCGCCAGGGCTTTGGTGTCACCTGTGCTACACACCTGTGCCCTCCTGGAATCTCCGCAGAGGCAGAGCCCCCTCTGCACGCTTCCTCTCCTTCTCTGCCTGTTCCTGCAGCCAGGCTCCTGGCTCCTCTCCCAGCCCCTCCTGCCCTTTTCCTCTCACTTCCAGAAGCAGCGGGTAGCTTGGGAGAGGGTCATTCAGGTTCTAAACCTGGCATTGTCTAGGGCTGCTGAGCAGCCTCAGTTTCCCCCTCCATGGGAAAGGAGGGTGGGATTCAGTGACCTCAGAAGGCCACCTAGTACCCAGGGGCCCAGTGCTGGGAGGATGGGAGGCACCCTGAGCTCACCCTCAGGTGTCTGGTGCCAGGCTCTGTGCCAGCTGTGCCCGGTAAGGGTCTGTGCACAGTACAATAGGGGTAACAGCAGGAGGGGCAGCTGGGACGTGCCCAGGGAGTGCCCAAAGGGCTGTCAGCTGTGGCCTCAAGGCCCTGCCACGCCCCCTTAGAATCCTAACACCTGCGCCTGGGCACTGGGGCTCAGACTGGGGCCATTATGCCTGTCCCTGGGGTCACTGTCCCATGGTTCAGCACTCACGCTCCACATCTGCACCCATGCAGCCCCTGCAGCCAGGACGCACACCCTCACCGAGCCACAGCTCTGCCCTCTGTCCCTCCTTCCTATCTCAGTCTTCTGTCCTGGAAGTCTGGGCACTGTCCGAAGACCTGCGCCCGGCTCCTCCATGGCGCTGGGTGGGGCCATCCCTGGGGACTCACCCGGAAGGAGCACTTTCCACTTGGAGCTCTTCTGGTCCATGAGCACTGCCTGGCCCAGCCCCTGGCCCCCCTGCCCTGGCCGGGCAGCCCGAGGAGCAGCGGTGGCCTCGGTCATCAGTCAGCTCCCCTTGGCCTGGGGAAGGAACGAGGGGGGCGGAGCAGCGAGGTGGGAGGAGAAGAGGACGCCTCCGGCTCCCTCCCGGCCCAGGCCCACAGCTCCGTGTGGGGCGCAAACTCCCGAGAAGAGCGCGAGGGCGTGGAGCACGCCGCAGCCAGCCGCTGCCGGGCGCAGGCCCTCCTCCTGCCCTCCCAGCCTCCGCCCCACCCTGGCACAGGCCGCTGCAAGCTGTACACAGGAGCCAGGCCAGCTCAGAGAGTAGCGGGAGCTGGGAGCTGCGGCGGCCACTTCCTGGCTTCCCTGTCAACTCCGTGGGCAGCAGAGAAAACCCAGTTCCCAAAGGGGGTCACACAGAGTGATATCCCGCCCAGGTCACACCCTTGGGCTCGCAGAGTTCTCCAGCGGCACACACTGAGTTCCCACCCCAGGCCTCCCGCAGTGCCCAGCCCTGGGTGGTGGCCTAGGAACTCACTCCACACAGAAGCAGCCGTCCTCATGGGAGGGAGGGAGAGAAGGAGGGAGGGAAGAGAAGAGGGAGGGGAAAGGAAGAAGCCCACCATCATTGCTGTATCCACCTTCAGGTGCTTCTCCCCTGAGGGGCCTCCTTTGCCCTACTCGGGTCTGGGTGCCCAGTTCAAGCAGTGCTGCCTCCTCCCTGGAGCCCTCCTGGGTTGCCCCGTGCTGTGTTCTCTGCGTCTTGTGAGAGCCCATCTTAGTGTATTTGGGGATAGATGGGTTGAGCAGTGACCAGAGGTGAGCACCATGGCTTAGCTGCTTTAGGGGCAGGCAGGGGCAGAGGGATGCCCAGTGCACTGGAAGGTGGGGTCGGTTGGCCATCTGCTGGGGTGCGTTGCTCAGAGGCTAGGGGAGGAGCAGAGGCTGGCTGGGTCTCTAGGGTGAGTGCCCTTCCCAGTGCCCAGGGACAAGGTGGAGGCAGCCCCAGGGTTTGGTTTTGGCTGTGCATCCAGGGTTTCACTGCGCCACCTTCTGGGAGAACGCTAAACTGCACCCAGAACCTCCTGGGTCCGGCCAGCATCCAGCCCCTGCCCTGCGAGGGTGGCGCAGGGACTACCTGGAGGGCTGCCCTCCCAGCTTTAAACTCGGGAGTTACTAACTGAGGCCACCCTCTCAAGGGGGCTCCATCATCAGCCCCGTGTTCCCAAGGAGGGGACTGACCCGGGATGACACAGAATGCACCCCTGGGGCTGAACCAGGCCGTGGGGCCCAGTCTGCCCCTGCAGAACGACTGTGAGGCTGAGGGACCAGTCCCAGCAAAGCACCTACAACTGTGCCTGGCACACATTCGGCGCTCAATAAATGACTAATCGTGAGCATGGACACCATGCCCCAAAGGCTCAGCCAGCTCAGCCCAGCCAGGGAGAATGTGTCAGGTTGTATAACAGCCCCAAAAGACGTCCACATCTAATCCCCGGCGTCTATGAAAATGTCACCTTCTATGGCAGAAGGGACTTTGCAGACATGAGCATGAATCTTGAGATGGGGAGAGTATCCTGGACTGTCCAGGGTGCTGAGGGGCATCTAATGGGGTCACAGGGTCCTTGTAAGGGAGGCAGGAGTGGGTGGTGGGAGATGTGAGAACAGGAGCAAGTAGGGGCTCACGCCTGTAATCCCAACACTTGGGGAAGCCAAAGAGGGAGGGCTGCTTGAAGCCAGGATTTTGAGACCAGCCTGTGCAACAGAGTGAGACCCCATCTCTACAAAAATACAAAAATTAAGCAGGCATGGTGTCGCATGCCTGTAATCCCAGCTACTTGGCAGGCTGAAGTGGGAGGATCGCTTGAGACCAGCGAGGTCAAGGTTGCAGTGAGCCGTGATCGTGCCACTGCACTCCAGCCTGGGCCACAGAGTGAGATCCTGTCTCAAAAAAAAGGCAGCAGCAAGAGGTTAGAACGATGTAGGAGATGAAACGGCTCCTAGAAGTGGGAAAAGACGAGGGAACAGATTCTCCCCTAGAGCCTCCAGGAGGAGCCAGTCCTGCCCACACCTTGAATTTAGCCTCGTGAGACCCGAGTCAGGGCTCTGACCTCCAGAACTGTAAGGAAATAAGCTTTTGGTTTAAGCCACCAAGTCCACGGTGACTTCTTACAGCAACACAGAAATAATATGACTAGGAAGAGTGCTGTTCCCAGACACAGCACCCGACTCACAGCAGCTGCTTGGTCAGGACCCGCTCCATGTGCTCAACCCAGGGAGCTTGCAGCCCTCCCAGAACCATCCATGCCCTAGGGAGGAGGACCCATCACACCCGGGTGACCGTGAAGTACCCTTGACCCCAAACTAATCAGTCTGGGAAGCCCCCTAGGGAAAACAGGGTGGTCTACAGCTGCTGGAATTTTATTTTAAACTTTGTCATCATTTCAAATGGAATTTTAGTTTAGTTTAGTTTTTTTAGTGACAGGGTCTCACTCTGTCGCTCAGGCTGGAGTACAGTGATGCAAGCATGGCTCACTGCAGCCTCGAACTCCCGGGCTCAAGCGATCCTCCAGCCTCAGCCTCCTGAGTAGCTGGGACTACAGGCATGGACAACCATACCCAGCTAATTTTTAAGTTTTTTGTAGAGATCTGGTCTCACTATGTTGCCCAGGTTGATCTCCAACTCTTGGGCTCAAGTGATCCTCCTGCCTCAGCCTCCCAAAGAGCTGGGATTACAGGCGTGAGCCACCATGCCTGGTGGGAGCTGTATCTTTCAGAGAAGGCATTTAGGGCTGATCTAATCCGTTGTGAAACAGGCGGCAGGAGAGCCAAGGCTCTCCCCCGATGCTCCAGTGGCCTTCAGAACTCTCCCAGCACAAAGAGTTCTGCCCAGACAGGCCAGAAGATCGACTCCACCCTGGGCCCTGGAGAGAGAATGAAACTTCTGGAATGCAGTAAGAACCTGCTTGGAACATCAGCTCTTGACCCAGGAAACTTGGGAAGATGTGCATCCTCCGTGCTTGGAAGAATCTTAATTTCCGGTGGCTCACGCCTGTAATCCCAGCACTTTGGGAGGCTCAGGTGGGTGGATCACCTGAGGTCGAGAGTTAGAGATTAGCCCGACCAACATCGAGAAACCCCGTCTCTACTAAAAATACAAAACACAATTAGCCGGGCTTCGTGGTACATGCCTGTAATCCCAGCTACTTGGGAGGCTGAGGCAGGAGAATCGCTTGAACCCAAGAGGCAGAGGTTGCAGTGAGCCGAGATCGCGCCATTGCACTCCAGCCTGGGCAACAAGAGTGAAACTCCATCTCAAAAAAAAAAAAAAGA
Source organism: Macaca mulatta (assembly GCF_049350105.2). Taxonomy (NCBI): domain Eukaryota; kingdom Metazoa; phylum Chordata; class Mammalia; order Primates; family Cercopithecidae; genus Macaca; species Macaca mulatta. The sequence goes on along the minus strand of NC_133425.1, from coordinate 80,763,073 downwards.
AAAAAAAGCATCTTATTTCCTCTTTACATGTCCCCTCCCCTGGTCATGTCTCCCAGCAACAGCTGACTTAAAAGCTTGCATTCACTCAACAGAAGTTTACTGAACACCTATTATGTGCACTGTACCACACACTCGAGAGATCACGAGGACAAGGAGCCATGGTCCCTGCCTTCATGGTGAGGGTAAGCATGCCAGGCACTGGCTGCCTCAGGGCCCTTGCACATGCTCTTTGCTTGGCCTGGAACTCTCTGCCAGATGCCACCGCCTTAGGCCTCTGTGACCACCCGTTTAAAGCCACGACCTCAGGTCTCTGTGTCCCCTGCCAGTTTCTTCACAGCCCTCCCACCACCCGGCATCACCCCTTTACCTGCTCATTTGGGAGTTATCTGCCTTCCTGTTGAACGAAAGCTCTCGGGGCAGGGGTTGTGTCTGCTGTGTGCCCTGCTGTGCCCCCCGTGCCCAGCATGATCTTTGGCACACAGGTGATGCTCAATGAACACTTGTGAACAAAGGCACACATACGGCATGGTAGCGGCAGAGACGGACGTGCCGTGCCGGTAGACAATCAGAGCTCGGTCAGATCGGAGCTGTGGTGAAGTCGCAAGCCAGGAGACATCCCCAGCTCTCCTGTGGTGTCTGCTCCCACTTAGAAGGTCATGGTGAGGGCAAGGGTGGCACTCTTCAAACCGTGTAAACCCACAGTGGTGCCAAACGGACCAGCCGAGGTCCCCGGAGACATTTGTTTATCAGCTTGGACTGGTCAAAGGGAATGAAGGACAGTGAGTGGGCAGAGGCCACGGCAGGGTGGTGGCCAGGCGGGCCAATGCACGGTGGCCCCTGCAGAGATGGTCTGTGCCTGGTGACATGGCTGTGTCCCTGGGGTCCCTGGCACTGCCCCTGGGACGCCCCACCCTGAGCTCCAGAACAGCCACTCCTGCTACTCAGCCAGTCTCGTCTTTTCCATCTAAAATCTTTATCACCAACTTATTGGGAAAGGAGTTCCAGTTTAGGGTAAACAGACCCTCTAAACAGCAATTTTGCCAGTTATAAAGATCTGCTTTTATTCAATGCTTGGTTTATTGTTTTTTCAACTTCCCAAGTTAAATTCTTTTTTATTTCACACAAATCTAAACCAGTCACAGACAGACACACAGAGTCACATGCTAGCAAGGGAACCAGCTGAGGGAAACCAGATCCCAGTAAGTAGGAGAGCAGGAAGCAGAGGGGAGGGAGGGTCTCTAGACCCAGCATGGGTAAGTCCCTGCTAAATATTCCAAGAGGCTCCTGGGGAGAGATCCACTTACAAGCAAACAGCCTCTCAAGGCTGCCTGGGCTTCTAAAGCTTCCTGCCCCGACTTGCAAGCTCTGCACTCCCAGCATTACAAGAAGTTCCCGAGAAGATAAATAGATTGGTCGCGGAGAGGGAAACAGACTATGGATCCCAGCTCAGCTGGAAACCTATGAAGAGAGACTGAGACAGAGCGGGTGACATGAGCCAGGAGGCAGTCATGCTGCAGAAGGGCCAGGGAAGGGGGGGCTCCTGTGCAGAGCTGGAGAAGCTGCAGCCAAATCCAGCCCCCCCGTGCCCTCCGGAGCAGCTGCCGCTTGGCAGTGGGGGCAGAGCTCTGGGAGCGCCTGGTGTCAAAGCACTCGGCACCGGAGCCGCTACAGGCAAGGCTTGCCAAGGACTTCTGGAGGCCAGAGCCAAGTACCCAAGCACAGTCCCGCCTTCCTGGCGATGGAGGCCGGAGCCCGGCTGGGAGCCCATTTGCCCAACAAAAAAGAGACAAAAGCCGTCCCAGGGCCAGGGTTTCTGGTGGTCACCAGCTCTCTCTCGCTGCCAGGGCAGGCCCAGCTCACACATTCCCATGTGCCAGGCAAGCATCTGATTCTTGAAACCCCATCATCCCCATTTTACACATGGGGAAACTGAGGCACAGGGCAGCTATCTGCCACACAGCAGAAGCTCCAAAGGAGCAGAGCCAGGTTTTGAACTCCGGGAGAGGGAGTCCAGATGTGCACACCAAAAGCCATCCACAGCCTAGTCACTCCCAACGAATAACTGATTTCAACACAAGGCTAGACGAGACAGTGGAAATGAAGTCGCTGTAGGCTACTATAAACCTTCACCTTCTACAAACCTTCACCTTCTACAAACCTTTGCTTTCTACAAACCTTCACCTTCTAGGCAACGCACATGGACGCACCCTTACAGCCCTGTGGTTCCATCTACTGAATGTGGTCCCCAGGGGTGCTCCCCGGGCTCCAAGAGATCCTCAGCTGCAGGTTGAGGGGTTGAACCCCAAGGCTACACTCTGAAATGAGCCTGTCTATACTTGCCTTCTGCTGGCTTCCTTCTTTCGTGTTCCCAACTTGACCTTCTGGGAGGAGCCAGGTGAACCAGCTGCCCCTTTCTCCGCCGGGAAAAGAGGAGAGTGAAGGTGGAGGCAGAGTGCAGGAGGAGTGCGTCTGAGGTGCTGTCTGCACAGACAGGGCTGAGGCCATGGCCCTGGGCATGTGCTATCTCAGGCGGGTTTCTCAGAAAGAGACAGGGAGAACAGGATGCCGTGATCTCTAAGGCTGGGCTCCCGGGGAGACTGGGGGCGGGTGTGAGGATGCAAGGGTGACTTCAGACAGAGCCCGGACCCCAGCCCTGTCCCAGGGGAGCTCTGGAGGGTGGGCAGCTCCTCTCTCCAGAAGTAAGGGGCTTCCCACCCCACAGTTGCCAGTCACTGATTGCAAAGGGCTGCCCCGAAGATGAGAGCTCCCGGCCCGTCCTACAGAGCAGCTGCAGGGACCTGAGGACAGTCCTTCAAAGACAGCCTCGAAGACAGCCAGGGGCTGCCTCAGAACCACAGTACACAGGAACCACGGAGGGCGTGCAGAACTGGGAAGCGCCTGGGCAGTGCGCAGACAGCCTCCGACCCGTGCCATCTCAGGGATCGTGGAACCGTGGATGAACTGCCTAGCAGAACGGCAGGGCTCGGCCCCTTCCGCCGGGGACAGTGCTGCTGGGGAGTGGCTGCTGTTCTGCTCCCCTCGAATCTGGGTGGGGCATGAGCTGGTCCAGGCCAGTGGGAAGTGGGCAGGAATGGCACACGTCACCTCAAGGCCACAGCGGGAGAGCATCTAGGGGTGTTCCTGTATCTGTTCCCTGTGCCCGCTGGTGATGGGACATCAGGGCACTCTGGAAGCCCCGAGGAAGCAGAGACCATGGCTTGAAAAGAATCCGGGATCCTGAGTCACCCAATCAGGAAGACCCACCGTGAACCCCGGGACTGTCTGTTACAGCACCGGGGGTGCCTGCCCTGACTAATGCAGCTGACTTTATAAACGCTGTGGCTGCAGGCTAAGCATAAGCTCCAAAGATGTCTACATCCCAATCCCTGAAGCCTGTGCATGCGCCACCTTACCTGGGAAAGGGGGATTAAGGTTGCTAACCAGCTGACCTTGAGACGGGAGATGGGCCTGGATTAGCCATGTGGGCCCAGTGCAGTCACAGGGGCCTTCTAAGTAGGAGAGGGAGGCAGGAGAAGAGGAGCGAGAAGGAGGTGCGACCCGGAAGCAGGGTCCGAGAGATGCTGCGTTGCTGGATTGGAAGGTGGAGGGAGGGCCGCAAATCAAGGAATGTGGGTGGCCTCCAGTCAAGGAAGCTGCAGAAGGCATAGAACAGATTCTCCCCTGGAGATCCCAGAAGGAACAGACCCTGCCCACATTGGGATTTTTGCACAGTGAGACCCACAGTAGACTTCTGACCTCCAGCACTGTAAGAACTATGTGCATGAAAGAGTAATGAGTGTTGTTTTAAGCCACTAAGTTTGTGGTATTGTCATAGCCGCCATGGGAAACGAACACAGACCTCTTCCTAAGTAAGCCCTTGCCATGGTGGCTGGCAACGCAAAAGTCACAAGAGCAGGCAGAGGGAAGCGACCTTCTGGGCCGGCCCAGAGGCTAGAAACGGAGGGCACGATGTGTCTTCTCCAGCAGCTCCCACCCACCCTGTCAGCCCCCTCCTCTTCTCCCCTGCCCCACCCACTGTCCCAGACCACAGGGAGAGGCTGGCTTTCCTTTCCTCAGGTGGCTAACAGAGGGCAACTGGTGGTGACAGTACCTATGGGTAAACTGAGGCACCACATGGGAAAATCAGGCTTTTGCAACTGCACCCTCTGGTGGGAAAACAGCTCAGTGCTTTCATTCTCTTGATTACCCTCACTCCCTCCTTCCTCTGCTGTGTGTGGACGCCTCCTGGAGTTGTGCAGTGTGCACTCTGCACAGCCCTGCCTGGCAGCCCTCAGTGCCTTCTCAGTGTTCATCCAGTATCACTGACACCATGCTACCAGAAGGATTTTATTTTTACCATGCCTATTCACTAGTCAGAGCAGCAGAGCCCAGGAAAGGTCCTGAACCTTGAGAAGGCTCCGTGGCCGGGAAGTAGCAATGCTAGGACTTAGAGACTTGGACCTGAGTCCAAGCCCCTCCCTCCTATCACCAACCAGTGCTGCTTCTCTCCCAAGGCAGCTGCAGGCAACACAAAGATACTTGTTCTAGGGAAGCCTGTTCCCATCCGCTGGTGATAAATTAGCAGTGTCCTCTCAATAGATTCTATACTGCACGTGATGGCACATGAGAAATGGGTCTTCATTTGACTAAAGGCCGAAGAGTACTGGAAAGAGATGAGCTCGAGTGCTCGCCCGCCCCAAGAGGGAAGGACACACATCACAAGGTTTCGGTTGCACCCTTCTCCGAGCAGCTGGAGATGCCTGCTCAGTCCATTTGGGCCTTGCCTGCCAGAGGAATCCCAGCCCCAGGGGTCCCCAAGGCCTTCACAGAAGGGCCGAGTCCCCAGTCCTGGAGCTGTGCTCCCCGCAGCCAGCAAGAGGCCACTTCCCAGACGGCCACTGCAAATGCAACACCTGGGAACCAAAGCTGCCCACAAGGTAAGAGCCTGGCCAGCCACCAGGAGCCTTTGCCCGGGAGTGGCCCCACTCTGGACACGGCGGTAGCCCCATCCGACCATAGTGACACAAGTCTGATAAGCTCTGTGGGCTGGCCTGGGAGTCTGGGACAGCAGGGAACCCAGTGTTACCAAAACTCATCACCGCCTTCCACAACAGACACAACCCCTACCTCTGGGGGAGACCAAGGAAGCTGACGGCCATGTGCTTCCCTGGGGGACTCGGCCCAGGTCCCAGCTCAGCACAGGCTCCTCCTGTACCTGCTTCCTTTCCCTGGCAAAAGCTGCTGTCCCCACGCACGAGGCATTTCCAGGGAAGTGGGGGTCAGAAATGGACTGCCCTGGGCGGTTACAGTTCCTCCACCTGCCCTGGCCACCCCCACCGCTGGGAAAGGCCCCTGCCCCAGCCAGTGCCAGGGTGGGACCACCATGTCAGGCGCCAGAGAGACAGAGAGGGCAGAGAGCGTCAGTGCCCCCGGGGCCGTGGCCTGGGAAGAGGGAGACGGGGCTGTGGTGGGGATGGGCATTTGGAATGTGTCTCCTGTGTGTGTTTCTGTGGTGTGTGCTTACGTGTGTGTGTGAGACAATCTTGATGCCTGTGTGTACCTGTGTGTGGGGGGGGTCTGTGCCTGTCTCTGTGTGTCTCTGTACCTGTGTGTGTCTGTGTGCTTGTGGGGGGACTCTGTGTATGTATCCATGTGTGTACTGCATATGTGTTTGTGAGTGTGTGTGTGTATCCACCTGTGTGAGGATGTTTGGCTTCTGTGTGTGTGGCTGTGTGTGGTATGTGTGCGGTGCAGACAGGCTCTGTGTCTGCCTGTATATGGCCCTGTGCCTGTGAGTCTGTATATCCACGTGTATATCGTGTGCTTGGGAAAAATCTATGCAGGTGTGTGTGCGTCACGGGTTTCTTTGTGTGTATCTGCGTATGTGCTGGGTCTGCCCGTGTGTCTGCATATCTGTGTGTGTGTGTGGCCTATGCGTGCACCCGTGCCTATGCCATGTCTGTGGGCTGTCTCCGAGTGCCTGCTTTCCTGTGTGTGTGTGAGTGTGTGTGTGTGCGCGTGTGTGTGGCCTATGCGTGCGCTCGTGCCTATGCCGTGTATGTGGGCTATGTCTCTGAGTGCCTGCTTTCCTCTGTGTGTGTTTGCGTGTATGTGCTGTGTCTGTGTCTGTCTCGTGCGTCTGCGTGTCTGGACGTGCCCCCTCCCCCTGCACCCGCCCCACCGCCCAGCTGGCAGTGCACAGCTGGGCCCGGGAGACTGCGCCCGCCCGCCTGTCGGATGAGAGGTGGCAGGTGTGTAATAAACCATTAGTCACTGTCATGTTTCTGAGCAGCAGTGGCTGCCCAGGCGGGGCCTGACTGTGGGACACGCTCTTGGTGGGTCTCTAGCTGGGGAACTGCCCGGACTTGGCAGCGGCCTGACAAGGAGCAGCTGGCAGACGCAGGTTCGTGCCCTGGCCCCGCCTTACCTGCCCCTTCCCGGCCACAGGGCAGGGGCTCCTGGCTTGCCAGGTCAGCCCTTATTGCAGGGACACTCACGGGGATCCTCCACAACCTCTGCACCCTTCTTGGCACCACCAGACTCTCAGGCCCTCACCCCTAACTTCCCTCGCTGTTACACAGTGAGTCACAGCAAGGACCTGCTGATGAGACAGATTCTTTCCAGGGACCTGGTGGCCACTGGGACCAGGGACTCAGGAGTGACCAGGTCCCAGGGACTCAGATGTGACCCAGGTCACATCCCCAAAGGTCTCCATAAAGGGCTCCTCTTGGAAATGTCACTCTGAAAACTCCTGAATTAGTTTTAAACTTTTTAAAAAATTAAAACAAATATTTTTGAGACGGAGTCTTGCTCTGTTGCCTAGGCAGGGGTGTGGTGGCACAATCATGGCTCATTGCAGCCGCCTCAACCTCCTGGAATCAAGTGATCCCCCCACCTCAGCCACTCGAGTAGCTGGGACCACAGGTACATGCCACCATGCCCGGCTAAATTTTGTATTTTTGTAGAGACAGAGTTTCAACTGGGGGTGGCCCAGGCCAGTCTTGAACTCCTCAGCCTCCCAGCACTCAGGGAAGCAGCCTGGTGTGCCCGGGGTGAGTTCGGTGCGGGAGCCAGACTTCAGGGTTCAAGCCCCATCCCCCTCGCTCAGTGCTGTGTGAGTGGAGGCAGATTGCTCAGCCTCTCTGGCCTGCAGGACACTGTTTCACTGACGGAGGAGGACATGTGTCCTGACATGAGTGGGGAAAAGGCTGACTTGGTTCTTCCTCGGTGTCCAGATCTCTTCAAGCATCTTACAAGCATCAGCTCATGTGGCTGCCACGAAAGCTCTACTAACACCTACTATCATGGCTCCCACTTACAGATGTGAGGACAGAGGCTCAGGATGGCTCATTAATTTGCCAAAGGTCCCTCAGATAAGAAGTGGATGGGCCTGCTCCCCCAACCACAGCCAAACTCCGCCTAGGAGTCCATCTGGGCCTTGTTCTGCTCCGGAGGACTCTGGTTTCCTAAGGCCTCTCCTGTGGCAGGACTCTGCCCAAAGCTGTGGGAGAGAAACGGTGAGAACCAGGCAAGCTGCCTCCTCCTCGGAGCCCTCCACTGACCCGTGAGCCCCCAGGCCCGGGAGGACGCATCGCCAAACAGGGGCACCCGGACTACCCCAGGCACAGGGGAACACTGGTGTCCTCCTCTGACTGAGCCTCCCCTGGGGACGTCCTGAGTGACAGGTGAGTGTGGACCCAGCCTGAGCTGCCACCAGAGCTGAGCATCAGAAATCACAAACAAATCCCAACTCACTGGTTCCAGCCTGCACCCTGAACACTGAGGGTACCAAGGCCTGTCACAAACACGCTCGGGTCCTGGCTGAGTTAATCTCCACACCTGCCCCGTGAGCCAGACACTCCCATTAGCTTTCTTCTCATTTCCCAAATGAGGAAACTGAGGCATGGAGCAGGGAAACTCACTTGTCCAAGGCCCTTAACCATTCCTCCCTGACAATGGCCTGGCCTCTGTGATTAGGAACTCTGTTTAGCTGGCTCAAGGCAACAGCAGAGCAGGTCCTCAGACAGGGTGGGGCAGTAGTCCCTGCCTGGCCTGCTTTGTGGCCTGACCACCCTGTCCTTACCTGCCAGTGTCTGGAAGCCCTTCAGAGGGCTCAGCGACCCTGAAGTCCCTGGCCAGTCCCTTCCCTCCACCAGAGCCTACCACATGAGAAACAGGTCGGTATTGGGGTTGTCCTGCAGATGGAGGTCCCAGATCAAAGTCCAGAGCTTGGGGGATGGGCCAGCTGTCCCCGGGTCCCCAGCAGTCCCCTGTCTGCTCATCTCCTCTCCAGCTCGGCCCAGTAACATGCGGTGCTTTGGACCCACTGCCCTCACTGTGGTTGGCTCCCGGGGCGGGCTGGGCTGGGGGTCTCAAGTCTCCCATCCTGTAGGGCAGTGATGGGGGCGGGACAGAGCCTTGACCACAGCCCTCTGGAGGGTCTTGCTGACGAACCTATGGCCTAAGGGGTGGCTTCAGGACGGGGCCATAAAAACGCATCACAGAGGTCACCGAATGTCCAAGCCCAGACAAAGGGTCTGACCTGGCCCAGGCCCCAAGGCCCAGCAGCCAAAGCCTCAGGGTCCCACACACGGCAATTAACCAAGGAGGGCACAGCCTCGCCTTGCCTCAGGGAAGCACCGTGCAGAAGCCCTCAGGAGATGTCTGAGGACGCCTTGGGGTGGGGGTGTTGTCCACAGCGCGTCTGTGGCTGGAGGGAGTGGGAGAGGGAGGCGCCATCGTCCCGCACACAGCGGCCTGGCTCCTTGTGGCCCAGCCTGAGAGATCCACACACGTGCGCCCGGGACACAGCACGTTGACATCCGCAAAAACCCAGAAACGACCCCCTCTGGACTCAAGAATATCCGTTACATCTTGTTTTTAAATGAAGGAATGAATGAAGACAGGAGAGTGCAGAGGTAAATAGATAAACAAAGGCAGCCCTCAAGCATAGCAGGAGAGGGTATCGAGAACCAGGGATGTTGATGAAACCACGATTTGGGAGCCCTAAGGAGCACGGAAGAGAAAATCCAGACTCCAGTAAGGGAGACCCCGCACCCGGTCTCTCCCCTAGGATGTTGAGGACACGAGGCGGAACTGTCTCTGAACTCAGCTCTTGGAGTCCCCATCCCTCCTGGGACAACCGCATCCCAGCCCAGTAACCAGAGATACAAAAAGAGCTGGCATCTACCTGCACCGGCGAGGTCTGGTCCGTCCTCCTCCCGGCTGCTCTGCAGACACTGTACTGGCCTCAGCTCCTGGGCCATCCTGGGGCCTCTGGGCAGGGTCTCCATGGGGGCGCCTGGCCGGGTCTCGGACTCCCGGGTGGGAGGGTGGGTGGCTGTAGATGCTTCCAGAGATCCACAAACAGCCTGAAAGGAAAAGAGATGGACATGGTGAGCCTGGGCCACGCCTGCAGGGGATGACACATGAATGGACTCTCCGGCTGTAGGTGCCATTCCTCCCTAACAATGGCCTGGCCTTGGCATCAGGGACTCAGACTGGCTGGCTCGGGGCAACGGCAGAGCAGGTCCTCAGTAAGGCTGGTGCCAGTGTCTTCCCCGCCCAGCAAGCCCGGCCTAGGTGACACCAGGCTGGACCCCTGCTGCCGGGGTTCCATACAGTCCCATCTGCTTGGTCATCCAAAACTGGAGCTTCTAGAGCCCTTGTGGCAGCTGGCCAGCACTGCAGGGAGCCCAGAAGCATCTAAGAGGCAGCCTGAGGCTGATCCCAAAGGTCCAGCCTTGTCCTGTCCCCTAGTGGTGGTGGGGACAAGGTTTATTCTGTGGTCCTTGCCCAGAGACCCCCTGGGGCCTGGCACTTGGCTCAGAGACCTGGGCAGACCATCTCAGCCGCATCCTGCAAATCAGGAAAAGGCCCTCATCCGACTCCCCGCCGAGGATGCTCTTCCAGATTGGGCCGCTGGGCACCTGGTACGATCCTGAGCTGTTATTACCAGCAGAGGAGCAGCAGACAGGACCCTCACCTCTCTGAGCAACGGGAGTGCCTCGATTACAACATGACAACCTGGATACAGGGCCAGGCACGGTGGCTCCCGCCTGTAATCCCAGCACTTTGGGAGGCTGAGGCAGGAGGATGACTTGAACCTAAGAGCTCCAGAGCAGCCTGGGCAACATCGGGAAACCCCATCTTTACAAAAACAAACAAATACATTTTAAAAATGGACACAGGAAGGCTGTGATTGTGATGTCTTGAGTTCTTGCAGGAGGACAGGTGGGGTGGCACCTGCTCTGGTGCACGTCCTGGTGACCAGCTGTACGCCACAAGCTGGCCAGAGTCTCACCTGTGGCTTTACTAACACAGATATTTCTTCTAGGTCCCTGCGTCAAGGGGAGTCAAAGGGAGCACAGAAGTGGTGCGACCCCCCTGGGAGCAGGCAACACTGGCCGCTGACCATTCACGGCTGTGTCCCTCCCCAGGTGCTGCCCCCTGACAAGGGAGCCCACCCGAGCGAGGACCAGGACTGCAAGGGTGCGGCCCTGGGCCTCAGGGCACTTTTGCAGGAATTCTCCACCCTGCTGTGTGCACCTGGGCTCACTGGTCCCAAGGGGAGCAAGAACTACCATGCTGACGACGATGATGGGGATGCTGACGGTGATGACGCCAACTGCCCGTTACTAAGGGCCTACCTGTCCCGAGCTCTGCATGGAACTTGGAATAACTACCAGTTATAACTATAAGGATGAACACGGTTAATCTCCATCCACACTGCAGGGGGTCATCCCATTTCCACAGCCCTCACTTTTTTGTAATCTTTATTTTTTATTTTATTTTTAACTTTTTGAGATGGAGTCTCGCTCTATCACCCAGGCTGGAGTACAATAGTGTGATCTCAGCTCACTGCAACCTCCACCTTCTGTGTTCAAGCGATTCCCCTGCCTCAGCCTCCAGAGTAGCTGGGATGACAGGTGTCTGCCACCACGCCCGGCTAACTCTGTTTTTTTTAGTAGAGATGGGGTTTCACTATGTTGGCCAGACTGGTTTCAAACTCCTGACCTCAAGTGATCCGCCCACCTCTGCCTCCCAGAGTACTGGGATTACAGGCGTGAGCCACCGCGTCCGGCCACTTTTCTATAATCTTTAAAATTGTCATAAAATATACCAGGCCGGGCGCGGTGGCTCAAGCCTGTAATCCCAGCACTTTGGGAGGCCGAGACGGGCGGATCACAAGGTCAGGAGATTGAGACCAGACTGGCTAACACAGTGAAACCCCGTTTCTACTAAAAAATGTAAAAACACTAGCCGGGCGAGGTGGCGGGCGCCTTAGTTCCAGCTACTCGGGAGGCTGATGCAGGGGAATGGCGTAAACCTGGGAGGCGGAGCTTGCAGTGAGCTGAGATCCAGCCACTGCACTCCAGCCTGGGCGACAGAGCGAGACTCCGTGTCAAAAAAAAAAAAAGAAACCAAACACAAAATTTACCATTCTGACCATTTCCAAGTGTGCACTGAGTACATTCCCAATGTTGTGCTACCATTACCACCATTCATTTCTAGAACTTTCTCATCATCTCACACAGCAACTCTGTCCCCATTAAAAGGCTCCCTGCTCCCTGCCCTCAGCCCTGGCTGTTGGCATCTGCTCTCTGTCTTGGTGACGGGCTGCTCTAGTTGGCCCATCCCCTTTCCAGGAAGGGTTGGTAGGAGCCTGGGGTCACAGGCAGGGTCAGTCCAGGCCAGGGGCTTCAGAGGCCTGGGTGTGGGAGGCTGAAGGCCTGCCGTCCGGTGAGGTGGTGAGCTAAGCCCCCCAGCTTGAACAACGAACTGCGCTACCAGGCCCCTGTCGTGGGGGTTGGTGACCCTCCACTTCTCAATCATGAGCTCCAGGGACAGGAGGGTTGTGGAAAAGCAACTTTCTGTTTATCTGTTTTTTTTTTTTTCTTTTAGGGATTAGTGCTATAAAACCCAAGTGCCTAAGTGAGACGGATGGTTTGGAATTCCTCGGGCAAGCGCAGGCTCCACCGGCTCTGCATGCGAAGGACATATAAATTTACCATTTGTTTCCGGGAATGCTTTAATTTATGGGATCCATATGGTGACACTGGCCAGACCACAGCCCCCACAAATCCCACAGGCGTGCCGGCGGCTTAGGCTGGAGCCAGGAGGCGGCACCTCGGACCAACACACTTTATTCATTCATCCACTCACGGCCCAGGGTAACCCCATCAGGACGGCAGGTAGCCTGGGGCCTATACCAACGTGGTTTCCACCCTGGGGACTGAGCCACTCCCGCAGCCTTGCCCCGAGTCGTCTCGGGCAATGCTGTAGGTGATGCTAAAGAGAGGAAGGCTTGGAGCTGCTGTGTCCATGACGGGGCACGGACAGCAGCTCCAGCCAGCCCCAGAGGCTCCTGGTGCCAGGGAGGGCTTACGGGGCAGCACCGGTCATGCTGGGCCGCATCTGTGTTCAAGCCCCCAGGGGATGGGCTGGAGGGGTGCAGGGGAGGGCTGTGCCATGCCCCAGTCTCGACCCCTGCCCACCTCCTGGTCCCTCCTGGAGCTGGGGGGCCAGGCTTCTGCTAGAGGGAGAAACTGAGAGGCCCCTCCTGGGGTGGAGATGGCTCCCAGAAGCGGGACTGTGAGTGTAAGGAAAGAAGTCAGCAAACACAGCTGTGGTGAGGCTCACCGTCCACTTAGCTCAGCACTGGAACAAAAGAGAAAACAACCCTTTTTACTGAGCACCTACTATGTGCCAGGCACTGATCTAGGGCTTTATACTGATTAGCATAGTTAATCCTTCCAATAAGGCATGGAGGCAGGAAGAGATGAACTGAGCGGTCTGAGCTCCCACAGTAACTGGAGGTATATGGATTTGACCTGAAGCAGTTGTCTGTAACCTCAAACAGCTTACAAAACAACTGAAATACAGCTTTTCAGTAGAGAACAGAAGATGGCAAGAGGGAACACCACTGGGGGAGATGGGAGCACAGATGACAAGTACTACAGGAGTTTGAGGATGGGAGGGGTCAGCAAGGGTTGGGGAAATCCACACGGGCTTCCTGGAGCAGCTGGAATGTGAAGTGGGCCTTCAAGAGGAGTAGGATTTGAAAGGGAGTAGGAACAGGAGGGACAGCATTCCAGGTGTGGGAGGCACCTGCACAAGGCGCCAGAGGCAGGAACACACATGAGATTGTTCAGACACGGAGCCAACTGGGCAGCGGGCTTCCTGCAAAGGCAGCTTGGACGGGCTCCTGCTCTGCCTTAAGGGGCTCGCAGTCTGGGACAGGAGTTGGAACACACGTCCCCGCAGGGGCCAGGAGGGGAAACTCCGCAAGGGCACCGAGTGGAGAAGACTGCAAGGAGACAGCCACAGCCCTTCCCAGGGTCAGCAGGTATCGCCTTGATGGAATTGAGTCCCACTTTCACAGATCTTCTGATTTTTCAAGAAGAATCTGGGAATCCTCTTTTTAAAAATGTTTTTATTAAGAGACAGGGTCTTGCTGTGTTGCCCAGGCTGGCCTTGAATTCCTGGACTCAAGTGATCCTCCTACCTCAGCTTCCCAGGTAGTTGGGGCTACAGATGGATGCTACCACTTCTGGCTTTGGGAATCCATTTTTTTTTTTTTTTTTTTTTTTTTGAGACGGAGTCTCGCTCTGTCACCCAGGCTGGAGTGCAGTGGCCGGATCTTGGCTCACTGCAAGCTCCGCCTCCCGGGTTCACGCCATTCTCCTGCCTCAGCCTCCCGAGTAGCTGGGACTACAGGCGCCCGCCACCTCGCCCGGCTAGTTTTTTGTATTTTTTAGTAGAGATGGGGTTTCACCGTGTTAGCCAGGATGGTCTCGATCTCCTGACCTCGTGATCCACCCGTCTCGGCCTCCCAAAGTGCTGGGATTACAGGCTTGAGCCACCACGCCCGGCCTGGGAATCCATTTTTTAAAGTTGAACTCTCCTGATGATGAAGTGTCAGCAACTAATCCCCGAAATGTGAAAACACTGTGCAAACCCTCATACACTTTTGATGAGAATGCAAAATGATGCAGTTGCTTCACAAAACAGCTGGCAGTCCATCAAATGGTCTAACATAGGGTTACCTTGCAACCCAGCAACTCCACTCCTAGACATACAGCCAAGAGAACTGAAAACATCCAGCCATCCGCACACAAACTTGTACAGGAAGGTGTGTAGCAGCCCTCAGTCCCACAGACAAATGAATACTGACTGCCAACAACCCAAGTGAGTGTGGAGGTGGGTTCTTCCCCGGTCGAGCCCCCGAGTGAGACTGCGTCCTGGCCAACAAACCAAGTGAATGTGGAGGCGGGTTCCTCTCTGGTTGAGCCTCCATGTAAGACTGTGTCCTAGCCAACACCTTGATCTGCAGCCCAGTGAGAGACCCAGAGCAGAGGGCCCAGTTGAACTGTGTGATAATAAACATGTGTTGTTGCAAGCTGCTAAACGTATAGTACTTTGTTACACAGCAATAGAGAGCTGATAACAGTTCTTAAAGTTCTAGAACAGCACCTGGCCTGGGTATCAGTGTTCCCTGGTACCACTGTCTGCTGAGCTGTGTGTGTCAGAAACAGAGGGAACCAGGTGCCAGTCCCTCCCCTGGCCTAGCTCTTCCCACCACTGTGACTCTTGCTGGGAGTGAAAGGATTTTACCCCCTTTCTTTGTCAGCAGCTGGCCTGGCTCCCAGGGGAGCCTGGTCAATATTAATGGACCGGCAAGGCTGCAAGGCACACAGGGTTTTGTGAATATGGATTATCTCATGCTCAGCACCATCTTGAAGGTGGAGGCAAAGGTTCTCAGCCAGGTAATCAAACAGAGGCAAAGGGCCCCCCTTCCTTATCCTTCTAAGGCCACATTTACGACAGTCCCTGAAAAAGCAGGCCCTGAAACCTGCATATGTGCTGTGCCTTCTCTACCAGAGCCAGGAATTCCAAGCCCACAGTGGGTCTGGATTTAAAGTGCTGTTGTGCCTGGCCCTGCGATGTCATCATCCCCCACTCCTGGGGGGCCCTGGAGAACATGGCATCTCAGAGCAGTCCAAGGGGCCCAGGCAGATCGGGCCTCGGACGACTGGCCAGGCTGGGAAAATGCCATTGTTTCCTGAATTTCCCTGGACAAGAGCCACCACCTTTAAAGCTTTAGTCAGTTAATGGGGAAGGGTGAAAGGGGGAAATTTAATAGGGTTCTTCCAAATAAATGGGGATTCACAGCCTACCGCTGAATAGCCTAATGAGATCCTGCATTGTTATGCTTTCTCCAGGGAGCTGGAGTGGTTTCTGGAGAAAGCCGACTCCTGGTAGACTCAGGGGAGGAGGGTGTGGGGGAAGACAGATGCCACATCCCTGCTCCAAAGAGGAAGACTGTGTGTGTGTGCATGCACACGCGTGTGGTCAGTGCCAAGTTTTATTAATTTTATTAGTCCATGAGATCCCGAGGTCTGGGAGCCCCAGTCTATTTCAGGTTTTTTTGTTTGTTTTTGGTTTTGAGATGGAGTCTCACTCTGTTGCCCAGGCTGGAGTGCAGTGGTGTGATCTCAGCTCACTGCAACCTTTGCCTCCCGGGTTCGAGCAATTCTCCTGCCTAAGCCTCCCAAGTAGCTGGGACTACAGGTGACCACCACCACGCCCAGCTAATTTTTGTATTTTTACTAAAGACGGGCTTTCACCATGTTGGCCAGTCTGGTCTCGAACTCCTGACTTCAGGTGATCCGCCTGCCTCGGCCTCCCAAAGTGCTGGGATTATAGGCATGAGCCACTGTGTCCGGCCCCAGTCTATTTTTAAAAATGGTTTATTGATATATAAGTCACACACTATACAATTCACTCATTTAAAAT
This sequence comes from Macaca mulatta, assembly GCF_049350105.2. Classification (NCBI taxonomy): domain Eukaryota; kingdom Metazoa; phylum Chordata; class Mammalia; order Primates; family Cercopithecidae; genus Macaca; species Macaca mulatta. The sequence continues at coordinate 80,747,275 of NC_133425.1, read as the reverse complement.
GTACCATTTGATGGCTTTAATGTAGGTATAAGCTGTGTAACCATTACCACCATCCGTTTCAGAACATTTTCATCACCCCCAAAAGAAACCCCCATCCCCATGCACAGCCCCCCCTCAACCCCATCCTTCCAGGCCCTGCAATCACTCATTTGCTCTGTCTCTGTGGACTGGCCTCTTCTAGACATTTCATACAAATATCATTTCTGGACATTTCATACAAATCCAATATGTGGCCTTTTGTGCTGCCTTCTTTTTAAAGTTAGCACCATGTCTTCAGGTTTGTCACGGTGTAGTGTGTAAACCAGTATTCTGAACAACAAAAGACATTCCAGTTTGAGGACCCGCGGCAGCCCAGGGGCTGCTGGACAGACACGTCAGAATTCCCTTCTCCAGGAGCCTCCTCGGCAGGAACTGGTTGGTTGTTCACGGAGCCAGTTCCCTCTCCCTCCTGGGCATCCAGCCAGATTCCATCTCCCGGCCTCCCCTGTAGAAGGGCACAGCTGGTGCCCCAGGTCCTGGCTACTCTCCCAGCTGGGAGATCTTAGTGAAGCGGCTTCACCTCTCCAGGCCTTGGTTTCCTTTTGAGTACGATGAGAGCGGCACTTTGGGAGGCCAAGGCAGGCAGATCACTCAAGCCCAGAAGTTCAAGACCAGCCTGGTCAACATGGCAAAACCCTGTCTCTACTAAAAATGCAATAATTAGCCGGGCACAGTAGTGGGCGCCTGTAATCCCGGCTACTCAGGAGGCTGAGGCAGGAGAATCACTTGAACCCAGGAGGCAGAGGTTGCCGGGGCAGAGATCATTGCACCACTGCGCTCCAGCCTGGGCGACAGAGCGAGACTCCGTCTCAAAGAAAAAATGATAGTGACAACACAGTACCCACCTCCAAGAGGAATGATGGAGGAAATTCAATGAACTCTTCTGCTGAGGCACTTGGACCATAGCAGGTTCCCAACAAACTAGCTGATCCTGTGAACTAAGGGCGGGAGCATCAGGAACAAGAATCGAAGCATCACGGCAACCCCATGGCCCCGAAAAGCTTGAAGGGGTGTGTGCTGGGGAACGTGCCTTGGCCTTGGGTGCAGATGGTGGGGGCGGGGCCTGTCCACTGACCCTTACACCCTGGCCTCTGGGCAGCTCCAGCTGGTAGGGCTCTCCTAGCTGCCGGCCTGGAGCTCCATGACAGTCTAGGGTCCCTGAAGTCACAGGGGCAGGATGCTCTGAACAGCTAAATTTCAGGAGAATGGGGCCCACCCACTTTTCCTGACCAGCCAGAATCATCTCTTCCTTCCAAGCAAGCTCCAGGTGCGCCCCAGGAAGCCGGGGCTGCTGATCTTGAGTAAAACACACGTAGGCCTGAGTCCAAGCTGCCACTCACCTGCTGGTGTGACTAGGAGAAACCAAGCAAGCCACAACTGCTCTGGCTCTCAGCTGATGTCTCCAGGAAGTGGGCTAGTAACACCTGCCTTACTCGTCCCAAGTACCTACTATGTGCCAGGTGCTGGTTGAGCACCGGCCATAGGCAGCCCATTTTATCATCCCAGCAACCCCACCTGAATTCTCGGAGGCACAGAAGTCAAGTCAGCTGCCCAACGTCACCCAGCCGGTCACAGTGGGAGCCGAGAATGTAGGCCAGCATGTGTCCTCTGTCAAGTACCTAGTCCCCGCCCAGTGTCCAGGGCACAGTAGGTGCTCAGTAAACACTGGCAAAGCCTGGTTCCGCACCCCCATGCCTAGCAGCCGCACAGCAACCCAGGCCATGATCTGGGGCAAGTAGGTTTGTGCTGCTGGTGAATGGCAGAGAAGGGAGGTTTGCTGACGGGCTGAGGCTGATTTATCTTGAGAGCAAAGCAGGGAAGATGAGACAAGGAACACAACCGCAGGAGGGGAAGAGACGCCAGCATCCTGACAGCACAAAAGAATGCAACGTCACCTCCTTTTCGCCCTGAGGAAAAATCAAGCACAGGCACGAAGCCAAGTGCAGGGGGAAAGGCGGTCCCTTCCCCAGGGCACTGGCAGGGTGTGTGCGTTGGCTAAGGAGGGCGGCGGGCACAGCCAGCCCAGGAGCACCTCCCCTTTAATAACTAAAGGGTTATTAAATGTGCACTGGCCAGAGGCTCCTGCCCCTGCTGGGGACGCTCAGGTTGCAGCACCAGTGCCGTCATCTGCCAGGGAGGGAGAGAAGGGAACACGGACAGGCCAGCCCCGCCACAGGAGTCCTCTTCTCCCGCTGTCCTGACCCGCTGTGGCCCCACACAAAGCCCACCTAGCAAGACTTTCTGCTCAACCTGCCCTGATGGGATTTCTTGTTCTGTGCTTCAAGCTAGTGTGTCAGAAGCCAAAAACAGTATTTTACGCCCCTTAATTCCCTGTAATAGCTCCATAATGGCAAGCAGAGGACTCCAAATACTGCAATAAAGGGAATGATAAGGCTTCGGGTCAGGGGGAGATTGGAGATGCCGAATGCCGAGTCCCTGATAAGCAGACAACTAAAGGGTTATTAAATGTGTGCTGGCGACCGGGTGTAATTGGAAAGTTATTAGATATGGAATACACACAGCACCCGGCAAATGAGTAATCAGGGACTAATTAAGCACACGCCACACGGCAGATCGCGCGGGAGAGGCTGGTGGCTGCCACATCTGTGACTGCAATTAGGACCGCTCCGGCTGCAGCGCTCCCGGCTGGGGTTGGGGAGCGGCGGGGTGGGTGGGGGTTGGCTGTCTTGGGCAGGGCGCCGCAGCTGGGGGGTCAGAATCAGACTCTCCCCGCTCTCTCGGGGGCTGGAGGGAGGGAGGCACCAGGCTCCTACAGCCTTGAGGACAACAGAAGCTCAATTAGACACATGGTCCAGGGCTCGAAAAAATAAAAAGGCGGTTCTGTCCCAGGCTTCAAGTTTGGCCAGGTGATGGCTGGCTGCAGCTGCCTAAGCCCTCTAGACATCCATGAAATACATGCACAAAAGCACGACCCAAAGCCAGGCAGGCCAGGCGAGAATGACCAACCCATTTTATAGATGAGAAAACTGAGGCTGAGTGGACAGAAAGTGGGCAGAGGTCGCCCAACTAGATCCTCTTCCAGCAGGCACAGAGCACCTTGCCTTGGGTGTCTGGGTTAGGGAAAGGAGCCTGCATTTCCTGGAGGGGCAGTGACCAAGATCAAGTGGAGAAAGAGAGGCTAGATGCAGCTGGGTGACCAAGAAAGAGCTGGGACCTGAGCAGGAGCGAAGGTAATCTAGGGAATGCCTCTCTGTGTCATGTCCCTGGCCTCAGCTTCCTCCTCCATAAAGGTGGAGCTGAGTCCCACCCATAGTTCTAAACTGGATGGGTTGATGGACAGATGAATGGACAGATGGATAGGCAGTGGATAGTTGGATGGATGGATGGATGGATGGATGGATGAAGAGTGGATGGATGGATAGATGGACAGGTGGATGGATGATGGACGGGTAGACAGATGATGGACAGATAGATGAATAGTGGATGGGTGGATGGATGATGGGTGGATGGTGGACAGGTAGGTAGCCTGGCCAAACTTGAAGCCTGGGACAGGCCTTTTTATTTTTTCAAGCCCTAGACCATGCGTCCTGGACCATGAGGCAGCTGTGCATTCCAGCTTAGCACAAGAAGTCCATGAGTGCATTTGCTACATAAAGAGTAGAAGAAAGAAGGGGACCCAACCCTGCCTGCCACAAAGAAAAGCTTGTCATTGGAAGATAAGAAAGTCCCTGGTTCAAGGCCTCAAGGGCTGCCAGGGTTGAAGAATCTGGGTTCAGTTGACACTGGGGCTTGTCTGTCCCTGACCAGGTGGAACGGAGGGTCCCAGAGCGGAAGCCTGCAGCAAAGATGGCTTTTGCAATGCCTGCAGCCACGATGTCCACAGCAGCTACTGAGGGCCAGGCCTGAGCTTGTCCCTGCAGGTGTTGACCCATTTAAGCCTTAATCAACCCAGTGAGGCAGGAACTCTGTGTCCCATTATACAGATGAGGTCACTGGGGACAGAAAGGTTGGCACACTTGCTGTGTCTGATCCCATTGTGGGATGGGCGGGTGGGGCACGGGTCTTTCCAGGAGGGTCACTAGAAAGCAGGGATCCATGTTGATGGCACTGAGAGCCTCAGGACACACTTAGGCTCGGAGGCAGCTGATGGTCCCTCACAAGGCTGGCACAGGGCAGGAGGTCACTGCTTCCCAAGGCAAGAGCGCCTCCTCATGGCTATCAGGCAACAGGGTGCTTGGGTGCTGCTGGGGAATCCAGCCGGGCCAGGGTAAGTGGCCACCGCCCCAAGATGTGGAGGCCCTGAGACCTCGGCACCAGCCCAAGAACCTCCTCCTAGTGGCTGGCAGTGGGAGCTAGACTGAGCTCAGACCGGCTCGCCATTGACATCCTGTCTCTCCCAGGGACCCCCTCCCAGACCCAGTGGTAGCCCCCCACCCCCAGCCTGCTCATCTCCTGCCTCCAAGGGTGAGAGCCTCCTGCTGGGCCCTGGGTGTACAGCCCTGCCAGCCACAGCTCTCCAACACCAACGGGCAGCGGCCTTCCTGAAACACCACACTTATCCCGCCAACCCTTTACCAAAGTTCTGACCCTGTCACGTGACATCTAAGAGCCACGTTATTTGGTTCAGCTTAGCTCTGCATCTACATTTCTGTCACACCCTCATATCCACCCATCCAGCCAGCCACCCACCCATCATCCATCCATCCACCATCCACCCACCTGTCCAGAATCCACTCACCTGTCCACCATCCATCTGCTCATCCACCATCCATCTACCTGTCCATCACCCATCCACCTGCCCATCATCCATCCATCCATCCACCATCCACCACTCATCCATCTACCTGTCCATCATCCACTCATCCACCATCCGCCCACTTGCCACCATCCACTCACCTGTCCACCATCCACCCACTCATCTACCATCCATCTACCTGTCAATCACCCATCCATCCACCACTCATCCATCTACCTGTCCATCACCCATCCACCCGCCCATCATCCATCCATCCATCCATCATCCATCCATCCATCATCCACCCACCTGCCCACCATCCATCCACCTGTCCATCATCCATCCATCCATCATCCACCCACCTGCCCACCATCTATCCACTCATCCATCATCCATCTACCTGTCCATCATCCATCCATCATCCATCCACCACTCATCTATCTACCTGTCCATCATCCATCCATCCATCATCCACCCACCTGCCCACCATCCACCTACTCATCCACCATCCATCTACCTGTCCATCATCCATCCGTCCATCATCCATCCACCACTCATCTACCTGTCTATCATCCATCATCCATCCACCCATCATCCACCCACCTGCCCACCATCCACCTACTCATCCACCATCCATCTACCTGTCCCTCACCCATCCACCCACCCATCATCCATCCATACATCATCCATCCACTACTCATCCATTCATCCATCATCTATCCACCCATCTATCATCCATCCATCCATCATCCACCCACCTGCCCAACATCCATCCACTTGTCCTCCATCTATCTACCTGTCCATCATTCATCTACCCGCCCATCATCCCTCCATCCATCATCCATCCACCCATCCACTATTCATCCATCTGTCCATCTTCCGTCCACCTGTCCATCATCCATCCATCCATCATCCACCCACCTGCCCCTCCATCTATCCATCCATCTACCCATCCATCGTTCATCCATCCACCCATTCATCCACTTGTCCATCTGTCCACTGCCTGTCCCTCTGTCCACACATCTATCCATCCACTCATCCACCTGTCCATTCATCGACTTGTCCATGTGTCCACTGTCTATCCATCTGTCCATCCAAGCATCTATCCATCCATCCACACATCCACTGTTCATCCACTCATCCACCTGTCCATTTGCTCATCATCCATCCATCCATTCATCCAGTAAACGTTTATTGAGTACTGACTCTGTGCTAGGCTCTGTGCCTGGGATGTAGCAGCAAGAAAAACAGCTAAAACTCCCTGCTGACATTCTGGTTGGGGAGACACACAGTATTTTAACATGATTATGAATAAACAAAGTGTTCATCTGTCCGTCAGCAGGAAGTGCCATAAAGACAAACAGCAGGAGTGGCCGGGCGCGGTGGCTCAAGCCTGTAATCCCAGCACTTTGGGAGGCCGAGACGGGCGGATCACGAGGTCAGGAGATCGAGACCATCCTGGCTAACATGGTGAAACCCCGTCTCTACTAAAATATACAAAAAACTAGCCGGGCGAGGTGGCGGGCGCCTGTAGTCCCAGCTACTCGGGAGGCTGAGGCAGGAGAATGGCGTGAACCCGGGAGACGGAGCTTGCAGTGAGCTGAGATCCGGCCACTGCACTCCAGCCTGGGCAGCAGAGCAAGACTCCGTCTCAAAAAAAAAAACAAAAAACAAAAAACAGCAGGAGAACAGGATGGAGAGAAGGGCAGGTGGGTGGAGAAAGTAATGGATGGGTGGGCAATGGTAGAGATACCATTTTCCATAGATGGCCACACTGAGAAGAGCGTATTTGTGAAAAGACCTGAAGGAAACGAGGACACCAGCCACGGAGATATCTGGGGAAGAGTGTTCCTGGAACAAGGAACCGCAAGCGCAATGGCCCAGAGGCAGCAGCACATTTGCAAACCTTTTCTTAAAGGGCCAGATGGTATTTTTGGCTTTGTGGGCTGAATGGTCTCTGTCAAAACCACTCAGCTTTGCCACTGCAGCTCCCAAGCAGCCTCAGACAATACCTAAATGAACATGTGTGGCTGTTTCAATAAAACTTTATTTATGGACACTAAAATTTGAATTTCATATAATTTTTATCTGTGGTGAAATACTGTTCTTCCTTTGGGTTTTGTTTTTGGCAACCATTTAAAAACATGAAAGCCTTTCTTAGCTCATGGGCCGTCCAAAAACAGGCAGCCAGCTGGACTTGGTCCGCAGGCCCCTGTTCTAGAAGCAGAGAGGAGGCCTGGGGTTTAGGAGGGGGTGGGAGGTGGGGCACTGTGCATGCCGACTCCTAAACACAAGGAAATTTCTTGTAGGCAAAGCCTGTCAGGGAGGGGGGCTTGTGGGAGGGGGTGGCTAAGCCTTGACAGAAGAGGCGAACCTGGGAGCCATGGTAAGGGCAGAGCAGGGCTGGCTATAGCAGCACCCACGAGGTCACCTGCATCTGCCTGAAGGCGGCAGACGGCTCGTTCTAAAGCACACATGGCACCAGCCAGCTTGTCTGCAGCACCGGCTCCTCCCCTCCCTTCCCTCTCCAGCCTGGGAAGCTGCATCCTGCTGGGGCTGAGGGCACAGACTCAGCCTTGCCTGCTTCAAAGTCCAGCACTACCTGATGAGTTGTGTGCCTGCTGGCAAGTGGCTCTACCTCTCTGGGCCTTGGCTACCCCATCTGTGAAATGGAAACAGTGACAGTGCCAGCCTCCTGGGGCAGCTGCAAGGGCCAATGAGTCTGTGCTGTGAAGCTCTGGGGCAGGGCCTGGCCGGGCAAGGGCACTGCCGGATAAACAGGGAGCGGGCCAGCGCTTCACACACGCTCCTGGTGCCCATCACATGTGCCCCACATGCCTGTCCTCTACACATTCGCCGCATCACAGCTTCTCAGGGGGCATCTCTCAGTCCCAAAACAAGGGCTTCTGTCATCCTGGGAGCTTCGGGCAGCCAGTCAAGGAGGCTCCCCGGGCAGGGTCCTGCTCGGCCCAGGGTTCCAGGCGAAAGCAATGCGCGGGCTGCTCACAAACCTTGCCAGCTGCCTAAGGTTCCCTCTCATCCCAAAATACCCCCTGCCTTCCTCCCAGCAATGTTCTGTGCCACCTCCTCAGCCAGGGATCACACCCTTTCCCCTGGGCGCCGTCCCCAGCTCCCCTCCCCAAGCAGAGCTGGCTGCACCCCAGCCCATGTCCATTAGTGGCACATCCCAGTGCAAGAGATTTGGGTTACCGATCTGCACCCCCAGACCGTCAGCCCTGTGTGAACAGCACTCCCAGGCCCCGTCCCCAGCACAGCCGCTGGAGGAGACATATCTGAGTTATGCAAGGAGCCATGTTCCTGGGTGAATGGTGTTTCAGGCACAGGGAATGGCCAGTGCGAAGGCCCTGAGACAGGAGTGTGCCTGGTTGCATTTGAGGAAAAGCAAGGAGCAGGTGGCAGGGGAGGAGCTAGGGAAGCAATGGGTCCCGTTTCGAAGGTCCCCACAGGTCCCTGGGAGGACTCTGGCTCTCATTCGCAGCGAGAGGGCAGCCTGCTGAATGTTCCGGGCTAAAGAAACATCATTTTCATTGTTGCCTTTTTAAAATTTCAACTTTTTTTGAGTCAGGATCTCACTTGTTGCCCAGGCTGGAGTGCCGTGCGATCATAGCTCACTGCAGCCTCAACCTCCTGGGCTCAAGCGATCCTCCCACCTCGGCCTCCTGAGCAGCTGGGTCTACAGGCACGCACCACCATGCCCTGCTAATTGTTTTATTTTTTGTAGAGATGGGGTCTGGCTATGTTGTCCAAGCTCATCTCAAACTCCTGGCTTAAAGTGATCTTCCTGCTTCAACCTCCCAAAATGCTAGGATTACAGGAGTGAGCCACTGGGCCCGGCAAACTCTTTAAGCTGAGATACTTGCAGATTCGCTTGCAGCTGTAAGCGGTAATGGAGCCATCCCCAACACCTTCACCCAGCCTCCAAGGGCAACCCCTTGCTCCCTGTAGTACCTGCCGCAAGCAGGAAGTGATAACCACTAATCTGCTCTCCATTCTAGAACTCGGTCACCTCAAGCACGTTAAGGAAATGGAATCACATAGCGCTCGGTCCTCTGAGGCTGGCTTTCCCATTCAGTGCGGTCCTCTGGAGACGCACCCAGGTTGCCCTGTGCACCCATGGTTTGTTTCTTTTCATTGCTGAGTAGCATGCTGTGGTGCGGACGTGCCACGGTTTATTGAACTGATTTCGGGTTTAACAGGATCAAGAAGCACCTTCCTCCCTGAGAGGCTGAGGGAGGCACATCCGGCAGCTCAGCTGCTCCCTCTGCGCCTCCGGGCCTTCTCCACAGCCGCTGCTCCCCACTCCCTGCTGTCTACCACCCCCTCCGATCTTCAGAACCTGTGCCTAGCTTTCTCTGCTGGCCCCCCTTTTCAGTGGCACCCCCTCTTCATGCACAAATTGCTTGGAGAGGGGTGCCATTTGTGCATGGAGAGGGGGTGCTGCTGAAACAGAGGAGCCAGCAGGGATGCTCCATTTGCTAGGCACCTGCGGAGCCCAGTGCTCCCCCCACCCTACCATCGCCTCCGCTGATGTCCCAGGCTGGGGAGGCCAGTGGCTAGGAGCAGCTAATCCATAGGGTGTGCTCCCTGTTTAGATGTGGCTCAGAGATGTTTAACAGCCTGCCAGACGTCAGACAGCCTGAAGATGACAGACTCTCGCCCTGGTGCGCCTTGAACCTCCCAGAGACAGACCCTTGTCACATGCGCTCCGAGGAGGAGGAATTCATCCAGCGGGTCTCCCAAAAGGATAGGAGAGTGGAGGCTGGTGGGGCCGCCGAGGCCCACGCCCTGGGGTCTCAGCTCGCGCGTGGGCCACCGCGGGTGAGCGTGACACAGGGACTGAAGGAGCAGAGCCACCTCAACCAGGGTAGTCAGTTTCTCCAGCGCCGACGGGGCATTCGCTAAAGTGATCACTAGGACTATTAATTTCTTCCCCAGCCCTTGCCAAGGGTATTAAGAGTGAAAAACGGCAGCTTAGCTCTAGGGAAATTCTTCAGGGTGACAAACATAAAAATAGCTCTAATTGAAGTTGATAGAAATTATATCCTTTAAAAATACACTTCCGGATGCACGGGCTGCAATGTGAGTTAATGCCAGGGCAGGGTTTCTGTCACAGGATCGTGGAAACACAGTGACAGCCACAGCAAACAGCCTCAGGAGATGTCACTTCTGCTTGGTGGACCCTGAGGTGTCGGGGAGGTGGCAGTGACGGGCTGGAGGGCTGGCCACCCGGCCCTGCTGACACAATCCCACCTGCTCACCCACAGTTCCTGCAGAGGAACAGCAGGCAGCCCAGGAATAGACAGACCACCTGCCGGTCTCTATTCCACTGCCGAGAGAATAGGCCCAGGGACTGAGGTCACTGGCTCGTTAGCGGCAAGGCTAGGATCCAACTCCAGCCATCACCACAAGGCCTTGCTCCCTAAAGCCTGATGCCCATCTGAAACTCACACATTAAAAAACATAAATAACAGGCCAGGTGAAGTGGTTCACACCTGTAATCCCAGTGCTTTGGGAGGCCAGGGCAGGAGGATCACTTAGGGCCAGGAGTTTGAGACCAGCCTGGGCAACATAGCAACATCCTATCTCTACAAAAATTTTATTTATTTTTATTTAGAGACAGAGTTTTACTCTGTCACCCAGGCCGGAGTGCAGTGGTGTATCTCTGCTCACTGCACCTCTGCCTCCCGGGTTCAAGCAATTCTCCTGCCTCAGCCTCCCATGTAGCTGGGATTACAGGCGCTTGCCACCAAGCCCAGCTAATTTTTGTATTTTTAGTAGAGACGGGTTTCACCATGTTGGCCAGGCTGGTCTCGAACTCCTGACCTCAAGAGATCCACCTGCCTCAGCCTCCCAAAGTGCTGGGATTACAGTCATGAGCCACTACGCCTGGCCTCTACAAAAATTTTTAAAATTAGCTGGGCATGGTGGCACATGCCTATGATCCCAGCTAATCAGGAGGCTGAGGCGGGAGGATCACTTGAGCCCAGGAGGTCAAGGCTGCAGTGAGCTGAGATCCACTGCACTCCAACCTGGAAGACAGAACAACACTCTGTTTACTTAAAAAAAACCAGTAAACAACAGAGTCCCTAGAGAGCTTAGAAAAATTCACATGTTCTTGCACACAGTGATGAATTGACTTCTAGCAGTCAGGAAGGTTTCAATTCAGTGGATGGAAGAATAATAAGTATAATGGCAATAAAATAATAATCAACACAGGTGCAGCATCTGCTCTCTGCTCTGCCCTGCTTTAAATACTTTCCACATATTTTAATTCACTTAATCCTTGCCAGAGCCGATGAGGTAGACACTGCCATTATCATCATCATTTTCCAGATGAGGAAACTTGTGCAGAGGCTCAGAGAGGTTGCATAACCTCCTAGATTGGGGGCCAGGGCAGAGCCGGGAGTGGAGCAGCACAGGGCTCCAGCCCACCCTCCCACCGTCCCCTCCCACCGTCCCACCCTCCCAGCTACCTGCAGAGTCTGTCAGCCTGACACATGGGAAACACCCTTGACCTGCTGACCTGCAGGAAGTGCCTCTGTTCATTCTTAAACCCAACCTAGGAACGCACCACGCACAGTGGTATCAGGAGCTGGTCCCGAACAGCTCACGTGAAGATGTTTTTTCTTTGTGTGTTTTTGGGACAGGGTCTTGCTCTGTCGCCCAGGCTGGAGTACAGTGGCGCAATCTTGGCTCACGGCAACCTTCTCCTCCCAGGTTCAAGAGATTCTCCTGCCTCAGCCTCCCGAGTGTTTGGGATTACAGGCATGCACCACCACACCCAGCTAATTTTTTGTATTTTTAGTAGAGATGGGGTTTCACCATGTTGGCCAGGTTGGTTTTGAACTCCCCAACTCGAGTGATCCTCCTGCGTCGGCCTCCCAAAGTGCTGGGATTACAGGTGTGAGCCACCACACCCACCTTTGTTTGTTTTTGAGACAGGGTCTCCTTGGAGTGCAGTGATGCAATCACAGCTTACTGCAGCCTTGAACTTGTGGGCTCAAGTGATCCTCCTATCTCAGCCTCCCAGATAACTGGGACCACAGGCACACGCCACCATGGCAGGCTAATTTTTTTCTACCTTTTATATAGAGGAGGTCTCACTATGTTGCCCAGGCTGGTCTGAACTCCTGGGCTCAGCCTTGCGTGATGATTCTTAAATGACTTGCACCATGTGTTTCCACTCTGGATACACCTTTATCGACTGAGATTCAGAAATGCACCAAAAGCTCACTGTCTAAGCTCAAAGCTGTGCTGAGAGAGCTGGGGACCAGGGGACAGAAAACAAGCCTGTTAGTGAATTTTAAAGTATTTATCTGGCCCCTGCCCTGGGCCAAGCACCGTTCTTGGCACTGAGGACTTGGCAGTGATCAAGACAGCGAAAGATTCGGCTTCTGTGAAGCTGACATTTCAGGTTAAAGGAAGACAGGCGATGTAAATCCAATCCTTCTGGTTCCACAGGCAAACACGAAAGTCACCAAAAATGAAAATGCAGATGCCGTCTCCTGGCATCTTGAATTAGACAATTCAAGAGTCTAAGACTCTCACCAGCAAAGGATTAAGAGTCATTTTTTTAAAAAGAAGAAAAATGGAAAGATTAAAAAGAACCGCCTCCACCCCCACCCCACACCCGCTGCCTCTCTCTGCCCCCCTCCCCCTCTGCACATCCACAGAAAGAAATCTAATAATGGGAGAACATTGAGAAGACAGCAATTTTAGTGCCTTTTCACTGCCGCCTTCCCTGAAAAGATCTGAAGGGAATAATTGACTGAAGTGAGTCCCAGTTGGGGTGGAAAGGGGAAAAGGAAACATGGGAAATAAAAGGCAGAAGCTTCCAGAAAGGGTGCAGCACGCAGGCAGAGTCACGCCAGGGCCCCGTCAGTGCCACGGCCATTTGTCCGGAGAAATCACAGCCAGAGTGAGCACAGCCCTAGGTCCGGGCAAAGACAAATGCGCCCCTTCCACAGGAGGAAAATCACGCCCCAGCTGGAAATCCCGGGTCAGCCAGCTTGGCATCCACGCCCAGGCGGACTCTAGAACAGATCATTGGGAAAACCAATTTGCAATCACGTAAAATAGCCACGAGAATTACTACGGGCCTGGCTACTGGCCTGGCTGGTGGGGAGGGAAATGGCACCAGACCCAGTGACCTCCCTCCCTTCCAGGTGACAGCAACGGTTCAGGGGAAGACAGCAGGGTTGGGGCCATCCAGCTGCTCATGACAGTCACAGCAGCGGGCGGTGGTAACATGCCCAGCTGCGACTCCACCCAAACACCCGCCGCAACGCCGAAACCAATGATGTTCACAGGATGAGATGCCCTGTGATTCTGCCTGCCACGTGCCAGGCCAAGCTCTGCAGACACCTGCTCATTCCATCCTCAGCAGTATCACGAGAGTAAGGCCGCTGGCAGCAGCACCTGTCCATCACAGCTTGCCCTCCTTCATGCACTGACTTGGTTACTGTGGGCTGTGTGGCCACAGGGAAGTGACTAAACCTCTCTGGGCCCCAGCTTCCTCATCTGTAAAATGGTCACAATGACAGTACCTACCTCACAGGGAAAAAAAAAGTGACTCAAGATAGGTGTATTTAGACCACTACCTGGCCTTTAGGAGCCACTGGATAAAACCTAGCTGATTGTATTTCCCTGACAGTAACCCCTTAATTATTTAATGTCATTTAAATTATTTAGCCACCACATGTGCCATGCAATGCTCAAGCACTCTGCAAATCTTACTTGCCTGATCCTCCAAACATGCCTATGACATAGGTTCTATCATTATACGCCCATTTGATGGAGGTGGAGACTGAGGCAGGGAGGGGTAAGTCAGCTGCCTCAGGTCACACAGAGCCAGCTCTGCACCCAGATGCCATCATCCCCAGCCTGCACTGTTAACCTCGGGGCACATCTACCACTCAGAATAGCCCGGAAGGTTAGGCACTCAGGGTGGCCCTATCGCAGGAAGGAGGTTCAGCAGCTGAATGCACCCAGAGGTGAGGGCAAGATACGGAAAAAGCCACATCTGGAGACGCTGAGGGGGAAGATCTGCCGATGCAGAGATGAGAACGGAGGATGAAGCAGATGACGACGCCCAGGCAGCCTGCCCCACCCTGCCGTGGGCAGCCCAGGCTCAGGGCTCCAGGGAAGAATGGCCCAGGCGGTCAGCAAGCGGGAGCCCCCGATGCAGCCGGGGCCCCTTGTGCTCATCTGGGGCAGCAGGGAAACTGCACACGGATGATCTGTATCCATTCTCCAGATCTTTATTCACACCCTGGGTTTGCTTTCAGTCACTATGAAAAGCAGCAACAGCCACCAGCACCCAAGGAGGTGGAGGTGCGGAGCAGGACGAGCCGGGCCAGCACCCACAGGCCCAGCACAGGGAAGGCGCGGCCTCTGTTCACTCTCTTGATCCAGAGGAGAGGGAGAGCCCAGGGGTGTTCCCAGCACCCTCAAAGCTCGGAGACGGGAAGAATCTGAAAGGTCACCTGCTCCAGGGTCTCCAACTCCAGGCTGGGTCCTGCATGAGACCAATACGGAGGCTTCGGCCAGTGGTTTTCAAAAAGAAAATCAAATGGAATGAAAACATCGAATGTGCCGCATGCAGTGAAAACAGCAGAGGCTGATGCTTCCGTTTCAGACGCCGGGTGTGGCAGCATTGCCAGACCTGGACAATCAGGACTCCTGCCCCCGGGCCCTGTGCTGAGAGGAGCCCAGCCCTGGCCCACACCCAGGGGCCCCCGAAGGCAAAAAGATGTGCAGCCCAGGGCACTGGCCCCCAGCCCATCCCTGTGCCAGGTCCCCGGTTTCCCTGCTTGGAAGTCCTGAGCCTACGTGCAGGGCCTCCCCCAAGGCCTGTCCTCCTGAAGGGGCTGTCTGCCGGCGAGCCCTCCCCTAGACCCAAAGGGTAGCATGAGCTTTGAGGAGCGGGCTGGGGTGCCCACAGGCGTGGCCTGGTGTGATGCGGGACACAGTGATGGGTGAGAAGAGACGGCAACAGCAGTAGTTTCTGTCTGCACTCTGTCGCCAGCCCCTCGATGCTGGGGGCAGAGCTGGGGTGTGTGCATATGTGTGAGTGTGCATCACATGCACTACAAATGTGCATGTGGATACATGCACTTGTGTGTACATGTCTGTGAGTGTGTGTGCACCTGTATACGTGTGCCTATGTGTATACAAGCAAGTGTACATGTCAGTGTGTGCATTTGTGTGGGCAAGCATGCACATGAACGTGTGTGCCTGTGTGAGCATGTGTATGTGTGAATGTATGACTGTGCATGCATGTATTTTGGCATGACATATGTGTGCATGTGCATGCCTTGTGTGTGATGTGTGCACATAAGAATTGTGAGGGCAAAGGCGGGCGTGGTGGCGGGCGCCTGTAATCCCAGCTACTCAGGAGGCTGAGGCAGGAGAATTGCTTGAACTGAGGAGGCGGAGGTTGCAGTGAGCCGAGATCGCGTCACTGCACTCCAGCCAAGGCGACGAAGTGAGACTTCACCTCAAAAAAAAAAGAAAAAATGTGAGGGCATGTGTGTCAGGCTGTTCAGTGGCTCATAGCCCACCAGGTTGGAGAAGGCCACCAGTGTCCTACCCGAGCCACCAAGGCTGCAGGTGGCCTAATCCCGCACCTCTGCTTCTGCGCCTTCTGTGCTGAATGCCACCGACTAGTCGGCATCTCTGAAGCTCTGTCTTCAAAAGCTGATGAGCTGATGCTCAGGCCGGGAGCTCCTTGAGCAAAGCCTTGGCCATCCCCTGGCTCAGTGCCAGGCTTAATGAACATTTGTTGAATGAATAATCAAGGGAACGAACAAAGGCTGAAAAATCCATCAGCCAATCCCCAAACACTGCTGGAGTGGCGCATGTCAGGAGGGCTAATGGAAGCTCATTAAAGCACCAAGGCTTGATGCTGCCAAAGCGCCCCCTGGTGACCCTGGAGTCCTGCAGAACTGCAGCCGGGTCCTCACCAAGGCTTCGACAAGGACCCTGGTCTGCACCCGGGGAGCCTCCACACCCTGTTCCGCCATGGCTCGGAGACACTAGGATCCCAGAAAGGCCTGAGTCACACCTGTCCTAGTATGCGGTCCTGCCCTGGCTCTGTCCTCCTGGAACCCCAGCCCCAGCTGCTGGAAGTGCACTCAGGCCAGCCAGCCAGCAAGCTGGGGACTTCTTTATGGGACATCTGGGGTAGCAGGGAAACTCCACACTGGACGTGAGGTCTGAAGGGTGTCCCGCCCTGCTCCCAGCGCACCCAGCAGCTCGGAGGCCTCAGACAAGGCACTGGCTTCTTTGGGTATCAGGGTTCCCAACTCTAAAATGGACATGGCTCCCTCCCTTCTACCTCGTCCCTTCCTCTTTTCCTTCTCCTTCTCTTTCTCCCGGCAGCCAACAGTGTTATTGCTGCTGTCACTGTTGGTGGTGCGGGGCATGAGACTGCCACCCTGCAGCAGTGGCAGTGGGAGGGGCTGGGCACCTTCTGTGGTGCACGGCCTCACCCCATGCCCCTCCCCCTATTCTAGGCCATGTACCCCCTCACCCCAGAAACCCACGCCGCAGCACCTGCAGGGAGCCCAGCCCGCACGGCACGGCCTCCGCCTCCTGCAACTGCCCACTCCCGGCTCCATGCTAATTACTCATTCCTGCTGGATCAAAAGTCTTGTTGATTAAAAAGCAGATTGAACTCACTGGCTTGCCGAGGAAAGAATGCCAAGACAGTACGGCCCTCCGCTCGGGCCCGGGGCTGCTCCAGGCCTCAGCAGTGCCACCCAGGGCAAACGGCTGTGTCAGTGAAAAGTACTCAGGACCGGTCACCCCCGGGCTCAGAGCTGGGGCCTCCCGGGACGGGTGTTGGGAGAGAAAATGACTCCCCTCCACCCTCCGAGGTTCCTTGGCTGGGCTATGAATAAATCAACATGAGCGATTAACGGGCGAAAAACCATGTTTAATTACATGCGCAGACACGGGAGTCCCACCGCACGGGAAACTCAAACAAGGGTCAGGTGACTGTCGCTTGTATAGATAGCATCCGAGCCGAAGGAAGAGCAGGGGCCTGGGGCTTCCGGGAGTCGCAGGAGGTGAGGGAGGAGGTGCCTGGTGAATCAAGCTTGTCTTGCTAAGCAGATAAAGTCTCTGGTGATAAAAGTTGTCGGAGCAGCTCTCTTCCCGGTGCAGACACCTCACTAATGCGGCTCTCCTTTACAAATGCAAATTGCTTTTACAAAAGGACAGCTTTTCAGAGCGACTCCTGGCTCTGCAGTTTCTCAGAATAACCGGCTGTAAATATGCTGAAGAAGTATATTTTGGGGTGGCACATTCTGGTCTCCTACAGTCATATTTTGGGGTAGTGGTTCTTGAACCCCCCCATTTAGGGGGAAGAAAAATGGCGTCCCTCCACGAATCACATAGCCCCAATCAGGGGCTCCTCACAAGTGGCCCACCCCATGCCAAGCACCCCCAAAAGCCAATGCACTGCCCCTGCGCCTCAGAGTCCACCCTCTGGTCAGGACACCATGTCCTTCAAAGATGAGCAGAATCTGGGGACAGAGACAGGAGTGGAAACGCAGAGAAGGGGTGCTGGGAGAGGGGAGCTCGTCATGGCTGGAGCACCGGGAAGCACGGTGGGTGAGGCCAGAAGGGCCTAAGTGCGGGACCTTGGCAACAAGACAGTGACTCCAGCAACACCAGTGCTGCTGCCCCACACAGGCCCTGTCCAAAGTCAGCTCCAGAAACGCTGTGAGGCGTCGATAACTTTTTCCAGATGACCAAACAAAGGCCAGTGAGGCCCAGGGTCACCAGGTGGCAAGTGGCAGCTCCACATCCACACTCCGGACGCGCCAGCTCAACTCCTGCAAGGCCATGGGCAGTAGGGAGCCAAGTCGATCACAGAGTAGAGGAGTGACGGCACAGCATCATGTGTGGGGCAAGGAAGGCCGTGTGGACTCAGAAGACAGCTTGGTCAGTGCACACGGTGAGGGCGGGACCAGGAGAGTAGCTGGAGAGGGAGCAGGTCTGAGGAAAGCAGAGCCCCCGTGTCCACGCCCTGGAGGAAAGACGGTGTTGATCCCAAGGCTGATGGACCACAGGCTGACGGGGACATTTTGGTTGTCACAGTAGTATCTAGCAGGAGAGGCCAAGGGCACAGCTCGGCATCTTGCCATGCACGGGACATCCCAAATGTCAACACTACCCAGGCAGAGAAAGTGGGAGCATGGGGCCTCTGGGCCAGGGAGGGCAGGCAGGGCTGTGGAGAGGAGGAGGCTGCAGCTTGGGGCCCACTGAGGGAAGTGGCCCAATGGGATGGGATGCCCGCGCAGAGACGGCGGGGAGCTCCAGAAGTGAGATCTCCAGAAGAGGCGTCCAGGTCCAGAGCTGAGGACCCTCTTTGGGCCCCCATGCCTGCCGGCCGGCTCCAAAGGCTTGCTCTCCTGTAACCCAGCCAGTTCCCAGGAGGCTGGTATGTTATTGTCCCCATTGCACAGAGGAAGAAACTGAGGCCCAGGGCCACACACAGGAAAGAGGCGGAGCCAGCTTCTGATGCAGGCTGGCCTCAGGCACCTGACCCAAGCCCCCAAGCCCTAAGGGGGTGAGGTGGGCAAAGTGGAAGGTCCCGAGGCCGGGCAGCAGCCATGCTCAGAGGAGCCTGCAAGAGAGACAAGAAGGAGGCCTGGAAGAGAAGCGTGGTGGGCTGGGCAAGCACAGGGTCGGTTGCTCCATCACACTGGCCTCTGGGGCTGCTGGCAGGGGATCTTGCCCTCTCAGTAAGGGAGACTGTTGGAGATGACCTGGGTAGGCCTGCGTGGATCAGCTGGGAGGCCTTCAGAGCCAGGCCAAGGCTTCTCTGAGGAAGGAGGACCCCTTGTGACAGCAGCTCCCCCGCCCGCCCCTCCTGGTGAGAGCCCTGCAGATGCTGGGCCTGCCCGCCAGCCTCCCCACTGTGAAGTTCAGGGTCCACCTCCCACCAGTTCTGCAGCTCTGGGTGAGTGCTGGCTGATTTGGGGGTTTCTAGAAGGGTCCAAGGTTGCGGAGTGCAAAGGGATGACAGGTGGAGAAGTGGTCCCTGGTGGTGATGGTCTCTGGTGGCCTCTGAAAGGACACACTCTGGGAGCAAGGGAGGTTCAGTGTGAGAAGCTGGTGTAGACCACTCGCAAAGGCCCCGGCTGAGACAGGGGGTAAAGGGGGGTTCTGAGGTGGGACAGCATCCTCCCTGGGTGGCCAGCACATGGCCTGGCCCCTGGACCCTCCAAGAAGGGCACTCAAAAGACAAGCAATGACCTTGAGGAGAGAAGAGGCTAGAGGGGGAGAGAGGGTGTTTCAGAGGGAAGTGTAGACAGGAAGAGGCCGAATCGGTGTTTCCAGGTAGGAAAACAACTAAATCCAGGGTGGGAAAAGCATCACGCCATCCTGACCCCTCGGTTTGGCGCAAAGGAAGCCGAGGGAGAAGGAGAGGCCTGCGGGGTCCGCTGAGCGCAGCGCAAACCTGGCTTCTCGGTCCTGCCAGCTGGGGGCGGGGAGAAGCACACACGGGGAGGGGGGCTTTCAGCTCCCTAAGCCTCATATTAACCAAGAGCTGCTGGCTGTGGATCCTGCTGTGTGACCTTGGGGAAGTCACATCCCCTCTCTGAGCCTCTGCCGCCCCATCTGGAAAGTGGGGACACTGGTCCTGACTTGGTAGGGTTGCTGGAGGATTCAGTGAGTTAAGGAAGACAAAGTACCCGCAGTGTGCGCTCAGTACGTACTGCAGTCCTTAGTGTGATTAGGGAGAGGGAGGATTCTGCCCATCCAGGTCTGTAAGCGGGAGACCAAGGCACACAGACCCAGGGGTTGATGGCACCGCAGCCCCCTCTCACGGACCCCAAGGGACAAAGAGCAGCGGTGTTGTGCTTTCTACCTCTAGGTATGAGTCACCTCTGGTACTTGTCCCAGTTGCTTGGGTGTGACTGGGAGTCTGGGCCCCCTGCCCCATCCCTGGCTCCCCACTTCAGACCTGGGGCAGTCAGGCTAGGACGGGAGCCCCAGCTGGTTGTCAAAGAACCCCAGAGCCTCCACTTTGAGGCAGGAAGCACCCTCTGGATGCAGAATTGCCATAAAGGTGATTCAGGTGTACACACCCCTTCCTCCGGAGGCCCCAAGGCTGGACGCGCCCATTAGAGGTCTCAGGCCCTGCCCCTCAAGCTTCCGAACATGGGAGGCACACCCTCAGGAGCACAGCAAAGACAGGGAGTGGCCAGGCACGGTGACTCAGGCCTGTAATCCCAGCATTTTGTGAGGCTGAGGCGGGCAAATCA
This sequence comes from Macaca mulatta, assembly GCF_049350105.2. Lineage (NCBI taxonomy): Eukaryota > Metazoa > Chordata > Mammalia > Primates > Cercopithecidae > Macaca > Macaca mulatta. The sequence continues at coordinate 80,727,238 of NC_133425.1, read as the reverse complement.
CTTGAGGTCAGGAGTTTGAGACCAGCCTGGGCAACATGGTGAAACTCCATCTCTACAAAACAAAACAAAAAATACAAAAATTAGCTGGGCATGGTGGTGTGCGCCTGTAATCCCAGCTACTTGGGAGGCTGAGGCAAGAGATTTGCTTGAACCCGGGAGGTGGAGGTTGCAGTGAGCCGATACCATGCCACCGCACTACAGCCCGGGCGACAGAGTGAGACTCCGTCTTCAAAAACACAAACACACAAACAAACAAAACAGACGGGAAGCATTTCCCATCTCTATTCCCATCTCCAGAGGAGCACTTGAGCTCAGAGAGGTTAGGTGCCTAGCCTAAAGCAACACAGCAGGGTATGACCTCTCTAACTCCCCACTAGGTGGCTTGCATTAAATCCTGCCCCAAAGCCAGGGTCTGAAATGTGAGCCATTAACAGCTCCCACGTGCCTTAAGCAGCAAGACAAGAGTGATTCCTACACAGCAGCAGACTTCCACAAACACTCCGACTTCCCAAGCATGGGGTAAGGAGGGAGGAGGGAGACAGGGAAAGAGAGGGAAGACGTGTCCCCGGGCCCCAGGGGCTCATGCTTGGCCACTGACATTTATCCAAGAGGGGCAGGAGGACTCAGAGAGGGGCAGACTCTGGGATCCAGGCAGATGTCATTTCACAGTTCAATTATGAAATATTTTAAACATACAGAAAATGATGCATGATACCTGCCGGTGCCCACCCCTGCCCACCTGCACCCTTCCTGGATTGGCAGAGGCAGACAGCATGGCAGTGGGCTGCTGCAGCCCCTCACAGTGCCCCAGGCGAGGCACCTGCTGTGAGGGGCTGTCTCTGTTCTCCAGCTGCTGTAACACGCGACCGCGAACAGTGGCTCTAACAACACATATGCACCCTCTTTGGAGGTCAGAAGTCCGAGTTGGGTCTTGCTGGACTAAAGTCAAAGTGTGGGCAGGGCTGGCTCCAGGGGAGACTGTTCCCCGTCCTTTCTTCCAGCTTCCCCAGGCCCCTGCATTCCTTGGCTGGTGGCCCCCACCCCATAGCACTCCAGCTCCTCAGTCTGTCACCACACAGCCCACTTCCTCTCCCGCAGCATCAGCTTCCATCACCCTCTTCTAAGGACAGTCACAAGGACAACCCAGGACACTCTCACTGTCTCAAAGTCCCGAGCTCACATCTGCAAAACCTCTTTGGTGAGGGGATCAGGACATGAGCCCTGGGTTCCCTACTCAGCCCAGCACAGCAGGCATTTCTCAGACGTGGCTCTGCCCATTCCCCACTTCTGGCCGCCACCGGGAAGAACACGTGCACCTCAGAGCCCACCGGGGAGACTGCAGAGCACCTGGCAGGGGCATTTGCCAGGGAGGAGAAAATAAAGCAGGAAGCACAGAAGCCCCTGGTGGGCGGGGTCTCACACCTGCCACCCCCCAGCCCCTTGCCCCCTGCACCCTCCCAGCCCCTTGCCCCCTGCCCCTGATGCCCGGTCCTGTCCCCTCCTGCCCTCCGCCCTCCCCACACATTCCCTCCCCTCCCATCCCCAGCCTTCTTCCCAGGCAGTCCCTGGAGTTACTGTTTTAATGAGTTCCTTGCCCTCTAATTAGCAGGTGCGGCTCTGAAAGGAAGCGCCTGGTGTTTACCCTGCGCAGAGCCTTTAATAACCAAGCCCAAGGAATCCTCGGCTGGCTCCGGCCTAATCCCCTCGGAACACCGGCGCTTAATGAGCCTTGGCACAGGCAAACCTTCTCCTGCCCTCTCCCCGCACCCCGCAGCCCCCCAGGGCTCATTGCTGAGCGTCTCCGAGGGGCTGCCACAGCCTGCAGAGACCCAGGCCCGGGGCCAGCGGGTGCCCGACTTGGGGTCCAGTTGCAGGCGGCTCTGCAGCCCCCAAGCCAGCAGGACACCCGGCTAACATCCTTCCAGCAGCCCCTGGGGCTAGGGCTGTTCCAGGCTTAGCGGAAGTGGCTGACTCACACCCACCCCATGTCTTCCCCACACCGCCCCAGCAGAGCTGAGGCCCTGTATTCACAGCACACAGATGCGCTGAAGGTCCTTCTCCACTCATTTCACACACCAGCCCTGGAGGCAGCCAGCGTCCACCCCCATTTTACAGATGAGCAAACTGAGGTGCAGAAAAGCTCAGGCCTTGGCTGGCTCCTAAAGGGCAATGCTGGGTTTCCAACTGGGTTTGGTTTGATGCCAAGGTTGTGGCTCTTTCTGGGGGTCCCAGGGAGCTGTGGGGGCAGGGAGGGGCCCAGGGCAGAGATCTCCCCCAATGTTAAAACACTGGGGCCATGGGGGTTCTGGCTCCACTAGGGGAGGGCAGCCAACCTCACCCCTCAATCCCCCACCGAACACCCCTCTTGGGCCCCGATGAAGGCTTGGGGCCCCCAGTCCAGGAGGGGCATCAGCCACCCTGCAGGCCCTGCCATCCTCTTCCCCTGGCAGGCTGCAGGGGCAGGGGTGCAGCTGGGAGGTCTGGGTGGTCTCCTCTGTCCCTGTCCATCTAGTCCACCACGGGAGGCCCCGGGGCAGGGACGCCCAGCCGCAAAGCCTTGTCAATCACTGGAGAGGCAGAAGCTATGAGGACCCGGCAGGGACACGGACATGGCTATGGGGAGGGACCCAGGTCCATTGTCTCTCTCCAATTCCCGGCCCCACTGCAGACCCTGCAGGCCCACAAAAGGACCTGCACTCTGAGGAGGAATATTCTGGAACATGTTGTGGCTTTTTTCTTTTAAATAAACGGCTCTGCCTCTACGTTGCTTGGGAAGCAGAGGCACCTCCCACCCCATTTTGTGCTGCAGTTGAATAGCCCGCCAGTCGGCTGAGAGCTTGAAAGGAGCTTGGAGTGTTTAGGCGGGCGGGGGAAGGCCTCCGCAGGCTTCCTTTGTTGGGAAACGGCTCCCTCCGGCCCCCGCTGTGCCTTTATCTGGCTCAGCCGGCTCTTCCTGCAGTCCCGACGCCTCTGAGAAGGTGGCTGGGGAAGCGGAACCCTCTAGGCTGTGGGCAGACAGTGGCCAGGAGACCCTTCTCTGGGGTGACAGTCCCACCCTGGACAGGGAATTCCAGGCCCTTCCACCCCGTCTGGGGGCTTGCTGTGGAGGAGGAGCGGAAAGAGGGCCTGCCAGGCCTGGCCCCCCAACTCCGCTGTCCTATGTTCTGCCCTGGCCTGGTGAGAATGAACTTCCTGGCATCGGTCGGTCATAAGCAGCCAAGCATTTATTGAGTGCTTACTGCATGCACTGCTGTGTGGCCAACATGAGGAGGAGAGGCCAAAAGGCTGAGTGACCTTCTGGGACATGACCTGGGGGACCACTTGACCGTAGCCAGCTGGATTCAGGCGTGGCCAGGGAACTGTACCGGGCAATATGGGGGTGGAGGGCATGAGGGCAAGGATGACCCACCCACTCCCCACTCCAGGACATCCTCCCAAATAACCCGTATGTGGCAGGCTGTGAGTCTGTGATCCTCAGAGTTCACTCTCCCCCCGGACCTCAGTTTTGCTTATCTGTAAAATGGGCATGTGGAAGGGGACAGTGACCTGTATGAATCCATGCAGCCTTGACCTTCTGTTTCACGAGGATGGAACAAACACAATGTGTGCCAGATTCTACTTTCCAAAAACGGCCACAAACGGTATTTCCCACCTCACATGCTCTTCCAGAACCTTCCAGTTTTGTTTTTGTTTTATTTTGGTTTTTTGAGACAGAGTCTCACTCTGTTGCCCAGGCTGGATTGCAGTGGTGCGATCTCAGCTCACTGCAACCTCCCAGGAACCTCCTAGGTTCAAATGGTTCTCCTGCCTCAGCCTCTGGAGTAGCTGGGACTACAGGTATGTGCCACCATGCCAGGCTAATTTTTGTATTTTTAGAAGAGACAGGGTTTCACCTTGTTGCCCAGGCTGGTCTTAAACTCCTGGCCTCAAACGATCTACCCGCCTCGGCCTCCCAAAGTGCTGGGATTACAGGTGTTGAGCCACCACATCCGGCCTTAGAACCTTCCAGTTTTGTCCTCTTTTCCTGGACCTGCGCAGGAGGAGGCCTCTGTGTCTGTATCTGCTAATAGAATGTGGTGGAAGTGGTGGGTGCCTTGTAGCTTTGGAGCCTAGGTCATAAAAGTAATCCAGCTCTTTCTTTTGGGACACTGGTCTCGGGACCCTGCCACCATGCTGTGAGGAAGCCCAGGCTGCCCGGGGAGAGGCTCTTGTGGAAAGAAACAAGCCCAGAACCAATCTAGCAGCCATGTGGTAGGTGCACGCACTGTCTTGGAAGTGAAGGCTCCAGCCCTAGGGGAGCTGCCTCTCCTGGCGCCCTGGGGGCAGGACCAGCCCTCCCTGCCAAGCCTTATGCAAATCACAGACCTGTGAGCAAAATCAGCGATCATGGTTTATGCTGCTAAGCTTGGGGTGATTTGTCACAGGTAATAGATAACTGGAAGAAATGTTTCCAGGCAGGGACTCGGTCTTAAACTGATCAGGACCCCACATCGTCCAGCACCTTCCAGGCGCCCACACGTGCTTGCTGATCACAGCCTCTACCCTGGACATGAGCTGAAACCACAAAGTAAGCCCCAGACTGTATGAGTCTGTTCTCACGCTGCTATGGAGAAATGCCCGAGACTGGGGAATTTATAAAGAAAAGAGGTTTCATTGACTCAGTTCTGTATAGCTGGGGAAGCCTCAGGAAACTTACAATCCTGGCAGAAGGGGAAGCAGAAGCAGGCAACTTCTTCACAAGGCGACAGGAGACACAGTGCGTGCAAGCCGTGGAAATGCCAAACTCCTCATCAGAAGAACAGCACAGGGGAAAGCGCCCCCGAGATCCAATCACTTCCCACTGGCTCCCTCCCATGACCTGTAGGTTTGTGGGGATTACCATTCAAAATGAGATTCGGGTGGGGTCACAGCCGAACCATAACACAGGCTAAACTCATTTAATCCAACAACAAGCATCCCCATTTTACAGATGAGTTCACTGAGGCCCAGACACGTTAATTAACTCACTTAAGGTCACACAGCCAAGATGTGGTGGAAGTGAGATTAAAACCAGGCCGGAGGCTCAGAGTCCTCCCCATTAACCCTTAGGCTTAACCGCCCCTCCCAGGTGGTTGTGATGAGACCATATCCTGAATAAGCCAGGGAAGCACCGATTCCAGATATGTATGACCCTTCCAGTCAAGGATCTTGTTAAAGTAGACACCGTCAGGCCAACTTTCTACCCCTGTCAAATTTTTCATATGAACATATTTTTAAAATTGACTGGGCTGGGTGCAGTGGCTCACACCTGTAATCCCAGCACTTTGGGAGGCCGAGGTGGGAGGATCATGAAGTCAGGATTTCGAGACCAGTCTGACCAACATGGTGAAATCCCTTCTCTACTAAAAATACAAAAATTAGCTCGGCATGGTGGCATGTGCTTGTAATCCCAGCTACTGAAGGCAGGATAATCACTTGAACCTGGGAGACAGAGGTTGCAGTGAGCGGAGATCGTGCCACTGCATTCCAGCCTGGGCAACAAAAGTGAAACTCCGTCTCAAAAACAAAAAAAAATTGAAAATACTCTTTATCAGATCACAGGACTCAAATTTTGGTTTGAAAACCATGATTGTGACACTGGAAGAACTTACAGGGACAATAAAGAGCCCCCGGAGGTCAAAACACAGTGCTCGTCCAGGCCCAAGGCCTGCCTCCCTCGCCACTAAAGCTTTTTAAGACCCTGAGATCTAGGCTGAGTATGGTGGTTCATGCCTATAATCCAAGTACTTTGAGAGACTGAGGTGGGAGGATCACTTGGGGCCAGTAGTTCGAGACCAGCCTGAGAACATAGTGAGACCTCATCTCTACGAACGATTTTAAAAAGTAGCCAGGTGTGGTGGCATGCACCTGTAGTCCCAGCTACTCAAAAGGCTGAGGTCCCTGGGCTCAAGTGAGCTCAGGAGGTCAAGGCTGCAGTGAGCTGAGATTGTACCATTGCATTCCAGCTGCAGTGACAGAGTGAGACCGAGACCCTGTCTCAAAAAAACCAGATTAAAAAAAAAATGAATTGGGATGCAATTTATACATCATAAAAAGCACCATTTTAAAGAGTCCAACTCAGTGCTTTTACATTTCACAATGCTGTGCAACTAACTCCAGAGCTTTTCCATCACCCAAAACAAAACTCCATACCCATTCGTACTTATCCCTCTTTCCCCCGAAATCGCCCTCCCCAGGCCCTGCCAGCCACTCATCTGCTTCCTGTCTCTGTGGATTTGCCTACTGGACGTGTCACGGATGGGGCAGACCCACCCTCTGTGCTCGTTCCTTTTATGGCCCAGTCATACCCCACTCTCTGGATAGACCAGATTTTGTTTATCCGCTCATCAGCTGACAGCTTCTGTGCTGTTTCCACTTAGGCTATTACTAATAATGCCGCTAGGAATGTGTGTGCACAAGCTTTTGTGGAACCGATGTTCTGATGTTTTCTTTTTCTTTCTTTCTTTTTTTTTTTTTAGAGAGGCAGTCTCGCTCTGTCACCCAGGCTGGAGTGCAGTGGTGTGATCTCAGCTCACTGCAATCTCCGCCTCCTAGGTTCAAGTGATTCTCCTGCCTCAGCCTCCCAAGTAGCTGGGACTACAAGCACGTGCCACCAAGCCCAGCTAATTTTTGTATTTTTAGTAGAGATGGTGTTTTACCATGTTGGCCAGGCTGGTCTTGAACTCCTGGATCTACCTGCCTCAGTCTCCCAAAGTGATGGGATTACAGGCGTGAACGATTGTGCCCGGCCACTGATGTTTTCATCCTCTTGGGTACCTAGAGTGCAGTAACTGGGTCCTCGCGCAACTCTAAATTCATCATCTGAGGAGCTGCAGGCTGTTTTCCATGGCAGCTGCACCATGTGCGTTCCCAGCAGCCATGCGCAACGGTTCCAACTTCTCTACATCCTCACCAACACTTGTTATTATCTGTCTTTTTAATGCCTGCCCCATCATGGGTGTGCAGCGAGACCTTGGTTAAGCTTTCATGTGCAAAGGAATTGGGTGGTGCAGAAGCAGTTCACAGAAAATGCTCCTGGGCTCAGGCCAGGTTCAGGCTCAACGCCTTACTGGACTTGGAAGCTGCGTGGCGGTTGGCCAGATGACCAGCCACTCTGTGTGAACCTGGACCACAAGGCAGGACCCCTTCGGATCTAAGGGGAAACTCTTCACTCAACAACAATGCAGCACATCAAGGTGGTGATGGGGGAGCGTGGAACTCAGCCTGGGGCCCCGGGTGACTGCACAGTTGCCCCCCTTGGGGCCGGCCCTGGACACAGCTCTCCAGACCTCTGCCCACTGCTCAGCCTGGCCAGAATCAGGGGTGGGAGCAGTCACTGGGCAGGGCCTCTGGGAGTTGGCAGTTTCCCACCACACAGGCCTTGGGATTGGGGTCCCTCATTTCAGGCCCCACCTCATCTCCTGCAAGCTACCGGATTATGCCGTCCACTCGGCGACGCGCCCCCTCCTCCTGGCCGGCACCTTCCCCCGAGATGCCCTCTCTGGGCCTGTCTCCCTTCTTCCGGAATTCGGCTCACCTCAGCAGCCTCCTGAGACTCTAACTCCCAAGGCCCTTCCGCCAGTGCCCCTGACCTCTAGGCTCTCACTCTTTCTAGAGGCAGCCCAAGGCCACTATTCCTATCTTGCCATTTTGTGGTCTCCGGCAACCCTCAGTAGGTTCTGGAAATGTCTGTCTCCCACCCGGAGACAGCACAAAAACGCTCTGTTGAACCATGTGACCCAATCTTTGGTTTTGAGACTGCAGCCCTTAGAGTTTCCAGGCCCACCTGAAATGGCCTCTCACGTCTTGCCCCAAGGTTCTGTCTCCGCCACGAACCACAAATGGTCAGAAACAACAAACAATGACGCCCTGTTCTGTTTTCCCTTCCAAATGCTATTTTGGGAGGTGACAAAGTAGGAAAAAGCATGAGCTTTTGACTCAGACTAACTGACATCTAGTCCCCGCAGGGTCACTCACCAATCAACACTGACCTCGAAGTCGTCAGAGCCTCAGTTTCCTCAAAAGCAAAACGGAGGCCGGGCACGGTGGCTCACGCCTGTAATTCCAGCACTTTGGAATGCCAAGGGGGGTAGATTACTTGAGGTCAGAAGGTCAAGACCAGCCTGGCCAACACGGCGAAACCCAATCTCTACTAAAAATACAAAAATTAGCCAGGCATGGTGGTGCACATCTGTAATCCCAGCTACTCAGGAGGCTGATGCAGGAGAATTGCTTGAACCCGGGAGGCGGAGGTGGCAGTAAGCCGAGATCACACCATTGCACTCAAGCTTGGGCGACAGAGCGAGACTCTGTCTCAAAAAAAAAAAAAAAAATGGAGATAACAGCCCTTTGCTCACAGAGTCACCAAGACGGCTGGGAACAACGTCCCCAGAACACAGCCGAGAGGTCCTGAACCCAGCAGACCCCTGTAAGTATCCACTGCTGGCTCACTGCAGTACAAACAGTCCCTTGGTCACTGCTTGCAAACCTCCTCTGATTAGGTTTATGTATTTATTTTTCTTTGCTACAAGGTTTGAAAGTGCAAACAGTGTGGCCAGTTACAATGTTTCCAGAAGCCTCCAGGAGTTCTCAGCAACTCTGGGTGGGCTGTTCCCCTTCCCCGACTGCCACCTTCTCCGCCTTGCCGGGGCTTTGAGGGTGCTGACCCACCCCAGGCTATCAGACCCAGACTGGCCTCCAGGGATGGCAGAGGCCGCTCTGTTTCCTGGAACGTGTGCCATGTGACACTGAGCTAGCCGCTGGCAAGCGGGAATGTTGAACTTGGAAACAACATTGCTCTGAACGCCTTGGAAGGTCCACCCAGTCCCAGCCCTTCTGACCTGCAAGTTGCTGGGTGCAGAGCCTCAGGCACCTTCCCACGCAGGCTCCACGCCAGCCCCTAGCAATGGTCACTGCCCAGGCAGGGAGGAGCCGTGGCCAGGCTCAGTGGGTGGACACGGCCCTGGCGGTCAGGAAGCTGGACATGGGGTCTGGCTCTACCCCAGCTGGCTCAGGGACCTTAGGCTGCATCTGCTTAGGTCCTTCTTGGAGCCTCAGTGTCCGAGGCTATTACTCTAGATGCTCCAGTCAGTCTCTAGATTCTTCCGTCAGTTACAGACAGAATCTTTCTTTCTTTCTTTTCTTTCTTTCTTTCTTTCTTTCTTTCTTTCTTTCTTTCTTTCTTTCTTTCTTTCTTTTCTTTCTTTCTTTCTTTCTTTTTTTTAAAGACAGGCTTTCACTCTGTCACCCAGGCTGGAGGGCAGGGGCACAAATCTCCTGGGCTCAAGCGATCCCCCGCCTCAGCCACCCAAGCAGCTGGACCACAGGGACACACCACCACACCCAGTTACATTATTATTTATATGAACAAAATGGTTTTAAGAGTTGGGTCGTGCTCTGTCACCAAGGCTGGAGTGTAGCAGCATGATCACGGCTCACTGCCACTTCAAACGCCCAGGCTCAAATGATCCTCCTGCCTCAGTCTCCCCAAGTGTTGGGATTACAATCGTGAGTCACCATGACTGGCCTAATTTTTTAAGTTTTAGTACAAACAGGGGCCTCAGTATATTGCTGGCAGAATTCTTTTCTCCCTTCCTTTCAAACAAAAATAAATATGTAATTTAGAGAAAAGCAGACCAGCTCAGGCAGCAGAGGGGAGGAACCATGGAGTGGACCCCTTCTTTGCCCTCCTCTTTCCTTGCAGTGCGGCTTCTGAAGCCCCTGTGCTGAAGAAATCATTACTTCAAGGACCCCTTGGGATTCCACAAGCCTGCACACTTGAGCTACACGAGCATTCATTCACGCTGCAGATGGAGTTAGCACCTACTGTGTGCCAAGAACCGTTCTAGGAGACGGGGATAAGAGACAGAGAAGGTCCCTGTCCTTCCAGATGCCTGGAGGTATCACAGACTGGCAAATACACATAAAATATACAGGGAGCCAGGGGCACAGAGGAAACTAAGGCGACCTAAATAAGATCCGGGGTGATGGCAGGGGGCGCAGAGGAAACTAAGCCACCCTAAATAAGACTGGGGTGACAGGAGTGTGATTTCTTTTTTTTTTTTTTTTTTTTTTGAGACGGAGTCTCGCTGTGTCTCCCAGGCTGGAGTGCAGTGGCGTGATCTCGGCTCACTGCAAGCTCCGCCTCCCGGGTTCACGCCATTCTCCCGCCTCAGCCTCCCGAGTAGCTGGGACTACAGGCGCCCGCCACCACGCCCGGCTAGTTTTTTGTATTTTTAGTAGAGACGGGGTTTCACCATGTTAGCCAGGATAGTCTCGATCTCCTGACCTCGTGATCCACCCGCCTCGGCCTCCCAAAGTGCTGGGATTACAGGCTTGAGCCACCGCGCCCGGCCCAGGAGTGTGATTTCTAAGAGGTCATGTGAGCAGACTCCTGGAAGGAGTGAGGAAGGGAGCTCTGGGTGTACCAAGGCCCTGGGGCACAAGCATGCCTGGTGCTGTGGAGCAACAGCAAGAAGGCGGTGCCTCCAGGGCAGCCACGCAGAGTGGGGAGAAAGGACGTGGGGGCTAGAGAGGTGGTGAGAGCCCATCCTTGGGAGAACAAATGTACTGGCTGGAACAGTGCTCCCCAAGAAATCAGGCTCCTCAAAACCTCAGAATATGACCCTTTTTTGAAATACGGTCTTGAAAGATGTTACTAGTTAAGATGAGGTCACACTGGATTAGGTGTTTTTGTAAGAAGAGAGGATACCGGCCGGGCATGGTGGCTCACGCTTATAATCCCAGCACTCTGGGAGGCTGAGATGGAAGGATCACTTGAGCCCAGGTGTTTGAGACCAGCCTGGGCAACATAGAGAGACTCCATCTCTACAAAAAGTCAAAAAAAATGAAAAAAAGAAAAATAATTAGCTGGGTATGGTGGTGGCCCTGTCCGTCCTGGTTCTGTGAGCTCTTGGATTCACCAAGTGAGAAATGGGCGTCTGCTCCACATACTTCCTGGCCTCAGAGGAGGCAAACAGGCCTGGTGTTCTGTGTGAGCAAAAGGAAAACTGCTCCAGCCTCAAGTGACACAGGTCTGCTAACCCATGCATCGTCCACTCCCTCCACGGAGGGTGACCAGAGCCCCGCCGGGTGGGGCCACAGCTGCCCACTCTGCTTCCCACTCAGTCCCCTCTGGAGGTCCTTGGCCCCAGGAACAGCAGCAACATGGATTCCCCAGCCCCGACTGCTTCTCCTTGTTGCCTTACTTAACGTTTCCCAGACAGATTTCTCCTGTGAAAATGTGGGGCCTGTCATTATCCATCTGAGAACCTGTAATTTGTTTTTAAAGAAACGCAACCCCAAGGAGAAGGGAGCCGGCTGGGTGGGGCAGCCCCAGGCTTTGCCAGTTGTAAGCCCTGGACCCAGGGAAAGCTTACCCATGGACTCAACAAGCATTTATGGAGCACCTTATGTTTGCCAGGCACCATGCTAGGTGCTGCCTCAAACAGCACTTCAGTTCAGTTCAAGGATGTTACACTAAATGGGTACTATTTGTGAGAAGGCCTTCAAAGAAGGTATAAAAGGTGTAGGATATAACACCAAACTGAAATAGTAGGAGGCAGAATGTGCAAATGCCCCCAAGACTGGCCTCTAAAAGATCACAGGGAAGCTCAGAAAAAACAGAGTGAATGAATGCTGGAGGTGGTGTTCGAGGCCCCTGTGGGCCCTGTTCTGGGTGGAGCCTCAATATGCTCATCTGTGAGATGGTCGCGATAATATCTGCCCAGAACCTTGCCTGGCAACTGAAAAGCTCCAATGGGCTCAGCACAGGGGCCCCTTCACACAGGGAGCTCATCAGCCCAACGCGCGCCACCCCGCGCACTCCAGCTGGAACGGAAGGGTGAGGACCAGGAGGCTCCGTGGCTGGGACGGACACAGGCTGACGCCCAGGAGCTGGCATCTCTCCTGCTCCGCTAGAAAAGCCGCCCGGCTCCCTGCAGACTGGTTACGATGGGACTCGATCCAGAGGCTTCCGTTAGGACTCCTGCTACACTGTCCCACCCAGTGCCCTGGCACCGATCGCAAGCTCTGGGTCACACGCCTACTTTTCCAGAATTTTCTTCACAAATTTCCGACAACTACTTGTGGAAAGCTAGTGTTTTCATTGGCTCTGAGACCCCCAACCTACCACCTGGGCATTTGCCTAAATGTCAAGAGAGAAGAGGAGAAGGGAGCGGGTGAGCAATACTGAGGGCCTACGATGTGCCGGGCCCCACAAGTTCACGTCCAATGTTGCCTCCACTCCACCCTTCCAAGCTACAGACCTCGCTCGCTTTCCAAAGGACACCAGACACCAGGTAGTACGCCATTCTTAGCACCTGGGTCCTCAGCCCCGCCTGCTTCTTTAGGACTCCGCCTTAAACACTGCCCCGTCCATGTTATCAAGGGACCCAGATCATTTACCAACAGCTCAACATCACAGGTCGAGTCAACAGCGAAGGTGGCCCAGGAACTGACAGTCTGGGAGGTCTCCCCCACTCTATGTCTCCTGCGGCACTACCTTTGGGGAGTCAATGGCAGGTGAGAAGCTGAGAAGCCACATCCTCACTGGAGGCTGCTCTGGAGTCCGCCCGAGCAGCTTGATATGGCTGTGCCGCCCCCACCACCTCTGATGCTGATCTGAACGATGGCGCGGGCTCTACGTGTGCCCCACACCCACCACTGTTCCAGGTGCTTCTCACACATCACTTTTAGTTCCCACTATTGTCAGCCCCATTTTATGGACGAGGAGGCCGGGCACAGTGGCTCACGCTTGTAATCCCAACACTTTGGGAGGCCCAGGAGGGAATATCATTTGATCCCAGGAGTTTGAGACCAGCCTGGACAACATAGGGAGGTTCCCTCTCTACAAAAAATTAAAAAATTAGCCAGGCATAGTGGTACATGCCTGTGGTCCCAGCTAGCTACTTGGGAGGCTAAGACAGGATGATCACGTGACCCCAGGAGGCTGAGGCTGCACTGAGCCACAGCTGCACCAGTGCACTATAGCCCAGGGCCCAGAGTAAGACCCTGTTCCCCCATCCAAAAAAAGGGATGAGGAAACCAGGGCTCAGAGTGACTCATCTTCCAGACACAGCCACACTTCAAAGTGAAGGGCCCCCTCAGTCTTGCTGGACCCAGTGATCACAGCCGAGAAAGGACTGAATCTCTTACGGGGCCTGGCAGCCCCTTAACGCACCCCATCCCTGGCCCCAGATCTGAGGCCTCCTGCCCATCTGGGTACAGGTCCCACCACCATGGGACAACCTCCGCCCCTGCCCTGTTCAAACACGGCCTTGTTGTGTGGCCAGATGTTTGCAGATGCTATTCTTCCTGACTGGCTTGCCAATTCCTCTTTCCCAGCTTTCTAGAACCTTCCCAGTTCTTTTGAGACCCAACTCAGGCCCCACCTCCCCCAAGAACCCTAGGCTGAGGCAGATATCCAAAACACTTGACAACTCACACGACAGAGTTTCTCTATTAGTCTGGGGTCTCCCAGAAGCAGACGAGGCAAGGAGTTGAGCTCAGGTCCTGCACTTAGGAGGGAAGCGCTGGATACACTGGTGGGCAGTGGGGCAGGAAAGTGAATGAGCCAGTGCAGGGCACATGGATGCTCACCAGCATTCACTGTGGGCACCAGGCTCAATCCTGCCAGGGATCTCCAGGGCTGTGCAGATCAGGCCTAGGCTATACCACCTGAGGGGCTGGGACTTGGAGGTGGGTTGTCCTCACTTCCTGGGGCTGCTGGCCAAGGCTGGTCCTGGGGGCATGAGTCCGCAGCACCACTGGAGCTGGAGGTAGGAAGTGTGGTGTGCACAGCACACCGGAGAGCCAAGAGGAGAAGGACGGCTATCGACCAGCCAGAGGGATGCATGCCTGCTGTCAACAGCCAGGAGGTCCTGCAGCCCTGACATGGAGCAAGTGCTAGTCCTGTCCACAACCAAAGGAGGTGCCTGACGTCACAGTCACTACAACCAGACCAAGGCCCAGTCTTGTCCCCACGTGATCCTCAGAGCCAGGCATGGTGCCTGCCCAGCATACAATAGGTGCTCAGTAAACGCTCACAGTTACATAGACACATGGCAAGATGGAGCAGAGACTTTTATGGGAGGGAATCAATGCGCCTGCCTCTGCCTTAGGCCCCAGCAGGGCAGGGACGGGGCCTGAGATTCACTCAGCAGCCCACCCCCAATGGAGGCGGGCTCCCCATAGAGCGCCAGGGCATCCCTCCCGGGGCTCCCGCTCTGCAGCCCACTCAGTTTTTCTACTCTTTGAGGCCGTACCCTGTGCCCCGAGGGGCTGCAGCCATGCCGGGCGGGGTTCCCTGAGCCCAGTTCAGCCCTTGACACCCACCATCCTGACGGGGAGATGTCTGCTCCCAAAACACACAAGAAGTGGGCCACAACACCCCTGTGGGTGGCAATTCCTGTGGAGCCCCAGGGGGTCAAGACTCGATCTACTGCAGAGGCCACCGGCTGATGTGCAGTCCCCAGTGAGGACATCTGCTGTCCTTGCAGGTGTCCTGGTCCATGGAGGCCCGAGCGCTGACCTCCACTGCCCCCTACTGGCCACGGGCAGTCCAGTCCCCTTACCACTGTGGAGCTCAGTGACTCCTCCCCCAGTGGGAGAGACCTCAGATCAAAGCCTGCTGGAGCGCCCCTCACGGGGAGAGGACACCTGGACCAGGCGCCGGGAGATGTGGGTGCCAGACGGCTGGTCCCTTACAGTCACCTGGGCCACACGTGGCTAGGGAGACCTCGAAATGTGCCCTGTGCAGATTGAGACGTACTATAAGCAGACACACCGGATTCTGAAGACTTGATAGGAAAAAAGGAATCGCTCTCTGACAATTCAACATATTGATGACATGTTGAAATGATAATATTTTGAATATATTAGGCTACAGAGAATATATTAAAATAAATTTCACCTGCTTTTCCTTTTTAAAAGCGTGGCTAGTAGGAAATTGAAAACGGCATAGGTGGCTGGTGTCGCACTTCCGCACCGAGTTGCTCAGGGAGCTCGTGGCTGCTATCAGGTTTCTGGTAAATTCACTTCGCCCTTTGGAAACATCGGTCAGGCCAGATGGCCTCTGCCGTCCATCAGGTGGGACATTCGATGGCTCTGAGGGCTGACGCAGGAGCAGCCACAGCAAAGCCCAGCAGGGGCACCATGGGCACGGCCTGGGCACCAGGTCCACAGCACCAGCCCTGCGTCTCCAGCCTGGTCCTGCCCCTCACCTTCACCCCCACTCCCCCCAGGGCCTCGCCCTGCTCTGGTGTGGGATGCAGTGAATACACTCGCTTGGTCCTTTCCCAGCCTGGGTTTGCTCTGAAGCCTTCATCCCCACTACTCAGGGTTGCCAAACACAACAAACAAGAATACAGGGTGCCCAGTTCATTTCGGATAAACAATGAATACTTTTTTTTTCTTTTTTTTTTTTTTTGAGACAGAGTCTCGCTGTGTCGCCCAGGCTGGAGTGCAGTGGTGGCCGGATCTCAGCTCACTGCAAGCTCCGCCTCCCGGGTTTACGCCATTCTCCGGCCTCAGCCTCCCGAGTAGCTGGGACTACAGGTGCCCGCCACCTCGCCCGGCTAGTTTTTTGTATTTTTTAGTAGAGACGGGGATTCACCGTGTTAGCCAGGATGGTCTCGATCTCCTGACCTTGTGATCCGCCTGTCTCGGCCTCCCAAAGTGCTGGGATTACAGGCTTGAGCCACCGCACCCAGCCAACAATGAATACGTTTTTAGTGTAAGTATATCCCAAATACTGCATGGGATAGACTTTTATACTAAAAACGCATTCGTTGTTTATCTGAAATGCAAATGGAACCGCGGCCCCCACATGACTGGGCGCGTATTCCTCTCCTGCCTTGCACACGGTCTCAAGTCTACACACACCAGGCAGGCGGCTCCCCCAAGACACAGGGGTTGGGTTTTGGTTACTCTTGTCCCCATCACTGTGCCATGGAATGAACGAGGGGCCCAGTACTTGCTGTAGGAGGCAACACCAACCCGAGGCCCTCCAGGCTCTGCCCACTCCCAGGCACTCAGCTCCCTCTCAGGGCCACTCCCCAGTCCTGACCCCCAGGGCTCTGCAGGATCACCATCCACCATGGTGCCGTGCCCTGTTTCCTGCCTGTTTGCCATCTGAGCCCTGTTTGTAAACAAAACGTCCCCCAATCTGATGAGCGCACAGGAGGGGCAAGTGAGACCGGACAGCAGGAGAGCAGGGCCCTAAATGCTCCTGTGAAGACAGGGCAGAGCTGTGTGGCCTCCTGCTGAGCCTCCCCCAACCCCTGCTCCCTCAGCCACCTCTTTGTCTCCTCTCTTGTCAAAAGCTCACCCTGCAGTGGTGCCCTCAGAACTTCTCAGAGGAAGATGCTAAGGCCTGCTGTGTCCACGGTGGGCAGGGTGGGGCACTCCCAGATATTTCTAAAATAAGCGGTAGATCTTCACTGGGCCTCGGCTCTGTCCCGGGACACGCTGCAGATTTTCTGAACTGGCCCTAATTTCAAGCACTACCCAGTTTTTTCCCCAAGCATCTAAGCGTCCTGGGTGTTCCCGTGAGGTCACCAAACAGCAAGTGCAGGGCCGTGCCAGCTTGTCACTTGATCAACGCACGGCCCAGAACACTTAGCTGGGAGGGTCCCGGGATGGTTCTGTCTCCTCCGAGAGGCCTTGGAAGACACACGAGACACAGAGACCTCTCCTGGGCCTGCCCCCAGGTAACCTTGCCTGGGAGACAAGAAACAGCGGGAGAAAACAAGCCTGGGGAACCTGGGGTCTGCTGCGGGGGAGACGGCGGAGTGGACCTCCAGGATTCTAAGCCAGAGACCCAGGCCCACCAAGCACGGGGAGCCTGCCAGGGGAGCAGGTGTTCAGGAAGGAATGGGGCGAGGAAGGAGGGAGCCTGTGGATGTGTTCGTGTGTGTGTACATGCTCACGTGTGTGCATGCATGTGTGCACACATGTGTAGGGGAGAGTGGGGTGACCAGCCTGGCCGCCTCCAAACCCTGCAGCCTCACCAGGCCCCACTGTGCCTGACATCCCTTCATCCGTCCCGCGGCCCCACACAGATGCTGGGCTGGGACACGGCATCCTGCGTGCTTTGCCTCTACCCGTGAGACACAAGCCGAAAACAGGCACCCAGGGCAGACTCAAGACCTTTCCAAGGGAATCCTGGGAGGTGGCGGCATTCATGCCCCCTACCTTGGCGAGGTGTGTGTAGGGCCTGGCTGGTTTTGTGGCACCAGCTGGCAGAATGCCTGCCTCCTCTTTTCCTTGCCTTCTCACTCTCCGGGCAGCTCTGCGAGGCACTGCCTTAGGGGAGGGAGGTTGGGAAAGTGGGAGCCCTTCTCTGAGCTAGGCTGTGTCACACACAGACACACACGGCTGTCACATACACACATACACACTGTGTCACATACACACACGGCTGTGTCACACACACATACACACTGTGTCACATACACACACACACGGCTGTCACACACACACACACGGCTGTCACACACACACACACGGCTGTCACACACATACACACACGGCTGTCACACACACACACACGGCTGTCACACACATACACACACGGCTGTCACACACACACACGGCTGTCACACACACATACACACATGGCTGTCACACACACACACACGGCTGTCACATACACACACGGCTGTGTCACACACAGACACACACGGCTGTCACACACATACACAGCTGTGTCACACACATACACGGCTGTGTCACACACAGACACACACGGCTGTCACATACACACACGACTGTGTCACACACACACACACGGCTGTCACACACACACACACGGCTGTGTCACACACACACACACACGGCTGTCACACACACATACACAGCTGTGTCACACACACACACACACGGCTGTCACACACAGACACACACGGCTGTGTCACACACACATACACAGCTGTGTCACACACACACACACGGCTGTGTCACACACACACACACGGCTGTCACATACACACACGGCTGTGTCACACACAGACACACACGGCTGTCACATACACACACGGCTGTGTCACACACAGACACACACGGCTGTCACACACACATACACAGCTGTGTCACACACACACACGGCTGTCACACACACACACGGCTGTCACACACACATACACGGCTGTGTCACACACACACTGTGTCACACACACACACGGCTGTCACACACACATACACGGCTGTGTCACACACACACACGGCTGTGTCACACACACACACGGCTGTCACACACACATACACAGCTGTGTCACACACACACACACGGCTGTCACACACACACACACACGGCTGTGTCACACACACACACACGGCTGTGTCACACACACACACACACGGCTGTCACATACACACACGGCTGTGTCACACACAGACACACACAGCTGTCACACACACACACGGCTGTGTCACACACAGACACACACGGCTGTCACACACACATACACGGCTGTGTCACACACACACACACACACACGGCTGTCACACACAGACACACACGGCTGTCACACACACATACACAGCTGTGTCACACACACACACACGGCTGTCACACACACACACGGCTGTCACACACACATACACAGCTGTGTCACACACATACACGGCTGTGTCACACACACACTGTCACACACACACACGGCTGTCACACACACATACACAGCTGTGTCACACACACGGCTGTGTCACACACACACACGGCTGTGTCACACACAGACACACACGGCTGTCACATACACACACGGCTGTGTCACACACAGACACACACGGCTGTCACATACACACACGGCTGTGTCACACACAGACACACGGCTGTCACACACACATACACAGCTGTGTCACACACACACACACGGCTGTCACACACACACACACGGCTGTCACACACACATACACAGCTGTGTCACACACACATACACGGCTGTGTCACACACACTGTGTCACACACACACACGGCTGTCACACACACATACACAGCTGTGTCACACACACACGGCTGTGTCACACACACACACGACTGTGTCACACACAGACACACACGGCTGTCACATACACACACGGCTGTGTCACACACAGACACACACGGCTGTCACACACACATACACAGCTGTGTCACACACAGACACACAAGGCTGTCTCACACACACACACACGGCTGTCACACACACATACACAGCTGTGTCACACACACATACACGGCTGTGTCACACACACACTGTGTCACACACACACACGGCTGTCACACATACACAGCTGTGTCACACACACGGCTGTGTCACACACACACACGGCTGTGTCACACAGACACACACGGCTGTCACATACACACACGGCTGTGTCACACACAGACACACACGGCTGTCACATACACACACGGCTGTGTCACACACAGACACACGGCTGTCACACACACATACACAGCTGTGTCACACACACACACACGGCTGTCACACACACACGGCTGTCACACACACACACACACACGGCTGTCACACACACATACACAGCTGTGTCACACACACATACACGGCTGTGTCACACACACACTGTGTCACACACACACACGGCTGTCACACACACATACACAGCTGTGTCACACACACACACGGCTGTGTCACACACACACACGGCTGTGTCACACACAGACACACACGGCTGTCACATACACACACGGCTGTGTCACACACAGACACACACGGCTGTCACACACACATACACAGCTGTGTCACACACAGACACACACGGCTGTCTCACACACACACACACGGCTGTCACACACACATACACAGCTGTGTCACACACACATACACGGCTGTGTCACACACACACTGTGTCACATACACACATGGCTGTGTCACACACATACATGGCTGTGTCACACACACATACACGGCTGTGTCATACACACACTGTGTCACATACACACACGGCTGTCACACACACATACACAGCTGTGTCACACACATACACGGCTGTGTCACACACACTGTGTCACATACACACATGGCTGTGTCACACACACGGCTGTGTCACACACACACACTAGGCTGTGTCTCATACACACACGGCTGTGTCACACACATACACGGCTGTGTCACACACACTGCGTCACATACACGGCTGTGTCACACACATACACGGCTGTCACACACACACTAGGCTGTGTCTCATACACACACGGCTGTGTCACACACATACACGGCTGTGTCACATACACACTGTGTCACATACACACACGGCTGTGTCACACACACTGTGTCACACACACACACGGCTGTGTCACACACACATACACACACGGCTGTGTCACACACACACCAGACTGTGTCTCTCTCACACACACACACGGCTGAGACCAGGGCGGCAGCACATCCCCCAGGATGCATTTGCTGTCCACATATCTTGGGTCTCCCGGCCTCCCAACTCCCCAGTGGGCATGTATGAGGGTCTCGCAGCCCGGGGTAGACATTGCCAGCTCAGCCCAGGCTGGCGGGTGGCAGAAGCCAGGACTTGGCCACATAAGTTGCCCAGAGGCTCCCAGACAGCTCCCTGTGGGCTTCCTTTCCCACAGCCTGTTCTGACCGCCCAGACCTCAGGCCTGCCTGAGCTGGCCCCAGAACCCTCCTCCCCCACCCCCCAAGCCTAGGGCCTCTCCAGCTGTCCCAGGGGGACCAGCAGGGCAGGAAAACCTCTCACAGCAAAGGGCAGGGAGGGGGCAGGAAGGGGATGGGGGGGTAGGGGTGGAATTATTCCGCTTGGCTTCCTCGGGGCCAACATGAAAGGGGCCCGTTGTCTGCAAGAGAGGAGGCCAAGATGGCCTGGCCCTGGCCCAACGGGACAACCCATTCCGAGACTTCCACCAGGGTGGTCTCGGGGCAGAGGCAGCCCTCCCCAAACACGGAATCACACTGGACGAGGTCAAGCCAGGTGCCTCGAGGACCTTGAGGAAGACACGCAGGACAAGGGGGTCCGCCCAAGGAGAAGCAGGGCAGGTCTCCCCAGGAGCTTCTCGGAGCCCTGACCAGGCATTGCCCCCAGTCCATGAATGCTCAGCTGTGGTTAGAGGGACAAGGGACCCCAACAGGCCAGGGGCCCCATCTCTCACTTTCTGAGAAGGTTCCCTGGGAGGCCCCACAGGCTTCCCTCCTGCTGTGGCCAGGGCTGAGGGTGCCCTGGGGTATCAGCGCTGGGGCCTCTGCGAGCATCAGCCGGGCAGTGGGTCCTCCTCCTCTCCCAGGGAGGCCGCCCACTCCAGGGACCTGCAACCCGGCTGGATCTGCGGCCTGCTTCATCCCCTGCCCCTTGGCCTGGGCACTTTGGTCACAACTGCCCAGGTGACCACTCAGGAAATCCACCAGCCTAGACAGGGTTGGACAGTGTGGGGAGAGGACACTTCAGCTGCTCCCCTCTGAGGCCAGTGTCAACCCGGGTGGATGACCTTCTCTTCTTCCTGTCCCTCCTCCTCCCCTCCTTCCTCCTCCTCCTTCTCCTCCGCCTCCTCCTCTCCCTCCTCCCCCTCCCTGCTTCTCCTGTAGTGAACAGCGTCCCCTCAAAACCCGTGATCTTCTGGAACCTGTGAATGTGACAGTCTGGAAGGGGGTCTTTGCAGATGTCAGGGAGTTAAGATGCTCTAAATCCAGTCTAAATGCACCGAAATCCACGGGGCTCTAAATCCACTGGCTAGCATCCCTATAATGAGAGACAGGTCTGGGCACACAGCGAGGAGGCCACGTGAAGAGGAGGCAGAGACTGGCGTGATACAGCCATGAGCCAGGGCACACCTGGGGCCAACGGGAACTAGAAGAGGCAGGACGGGTCCCGGAGCCTCAGAGGGGAGGGGAGCCCTGCCAACAGCTAGACTGTGGACTCCTGGCCTGCAGAACCGTGAAAAAGTGAGTTTCTGCTGTTTTAAACCGCCAGTTTGTGGCACGCTGTCACATCAGCCTAAGGACACTCAGTTGTGTTTAGGGTGGGGGGTAAGTACGCCCGCCTGCAAGACGATCAGAGGGACCACAGAGGGGTTGCAACATTCTCTGAGCTGGGCACACGGGAGGGGATGGAAGTGGTGGGCGAGCGGACCAGCAGGAGAGTCTGAGCGTCCTGTCCTTGCCCCAGGGCTCTGGGGGTGCAAGGCAGAGAGGCCAAGCCAGCCTGGACCACCCTCGTCCCAGAGGTCGGGTGGAGCTGGCCCAGCTGCTCCAGCAGTGTGCACGGACACTGCCCACATCTCCAGACACAAGGACAGCAGTGCGGGGCTGCGGCTGCGGCTGGGCAGTGCCCGGCCGGCGGAGGGAACCTGGGAAGGCAGGTGCTTCACAGCCCTCACTAAACACAGACGCGGAGGTCTGGGGTGAGGACTCGGGGCTGGGGCCACAAGTCAGTGGGTCCCCATCACCAGGACTGCAAGGTGGTATGTGGGCATCGGGGGCTGGGACAGATGTCCCTGGAGAGCCTGCACCATCTCAGGTCCTAAGACATCTGGGAAACGAAGGCAGGCAGGAGGCACCCAGGGCCCCAAGAGAGCCACAGACAGAGCCACCAGGCCCAGGTACGCAGCCCAAGGGGCCCCCACAGAAGGAACCCCAGGTGCACCAAAGCAGAAGCCCATGGAGTCCACCAAGGAGGGAAGAGAAGAATCCGAAAACGAAGCCTCGGGGAAGGTGAGCACCCCGGCTGCTCCTTCCCTCCCTCCCCAAGGTTCCAGGGTGGGAGGCAGCCGAGGGCTCTGCCCGTGTCCTCTGTCCCCAGCAGCTCTCCCATGGTGTCACAAGGGCAGGTTGCCTCTGACGCTGCTGCTGACCTGGGGTGTCTGCACTGGAGCCAGTTTAGAACTGCACAGGCTTGGGTCCTGCCACCACTGTTTCTGCTCCCACGACGCCCACCCTGTCCAGGGAGCCCACTGCCTGGCAGAGAGGATGGCACACTCTCTTCACGGCTCAGCTCTGCCCCTTTGTGCCCACATCAGTGTCATGGGATTTAAGTCTCAGCTCTTCTGCTGGGGGGCACCCCGGGAACCAGGGGCATCAGACGGGCCTCTGGAATTTGGGACCAGCCCATGGAGCAGGCTGCCCTCCCCTCTGCCGTCCTCCACGGCTGTCAGATGCCCGCCTGCAGGAGGACGAGATAATCCTTCTTGACAGAGCCACGGCCATTGCTGGCGGCCGCGGGAAAGCGGCTGGGTTTATATTTAGCCTCAAACTGCTCCTGCCTGCCGGGTGCTGAAGGATGCGGGGCGATGGGAGAGCCCTGCTGTCCCCTCTACTGCGCCTGTGGGTGCCCCCATCCATCCCCAGCCCCTGAGCAGACACACAGGGCTTTGGCTGTGCACTGCCTTGCAGCCCACCTGGCCACACCTGATGGACCCTGGGTGGGTGCTGAGGGGAGTGGCTGGGCTGGGGAGGTGGGCGGGGAGGGGGTACAGACCAGAGGCTGTTCCAAGCACCTCAAGTGGACCCTGACTGGGTGCACTGCCCTTCCAGACCAGGCTCCATCTCTCCCTGGTGGGCCCCAGTGGGCCCTCTTGCTCCCTCCCTCCCTCCCTGCCAGCCTGGGATGGCTGAGAGAGGATGCCCAGGTGCCAGGGAGCAGGGAGAGGGGCTCAAAGGGAGAAGGAACAAGAACCAAGGGCAGCGGGCAGGTGACAGGATCTGAGAGGTGGGGGAGAAGGAGGAGGTGGCGGGGGAGAGGCGGAGGAGGAGAGCACGGCAGGGGAGGGGAGGGAGGGAGGAAGACAGGAAGGAACCGCTGATCAGAGCCACTGTGAAAGGAGGGCAGCCGACAGTGACATTAATGAGAACGACAGCTTAATAAAAGTAGCTACTGTTTCTCCAGTATTGCCAGCTGGTTCGCGCATATTAAGACGCTGAACTTCACAAACATCCCGTGCAGTGGCCACAGCAATTGTTCCCATTTCCAGATGTGCAAAGTGAGGCCTGCAGCAGTTACAGGCCTCACGCACCCCGCTCCTGGGTCCTCTCCTGCCACCCAGGCAGGCTGGGTCAGGGCGTGGGGGCGCCAGCGGGAGCAGGTGGCGGGGGCAGCTGGCAGGAGGCGCAGGCCAGCGCGGTGCCCCTAGCCCTAGCTGAGTGCCAGGCGGGGCAGGGGTGAGGCCGTGCTAAGTGGCTTATGCCTGGGCTCGGGCCGACTGACAGGCGCTGGACTAACAAAGACACGCTCTGTTCCCGGGCAGGTCATGTGGAAAGCACAGCCGTGACCCCGCCACTTCTCTTTCTCTATTTTTTTGTAAGAAGGGATGTCTGTTCCTGAGCCGGGGCGTGAGGGGGTGGCAAGGGGGCGCCCGCCACTTCGCCAGCTGTAACCACATCAGCTGCTGCGGGCACAATGGATGTTTCTTGGCCGCGTCCACCCCTCACCCCGAAACCCCAACCCCAGGTCGCCAGCCGGCCCAGACCCAGGGCTCAGCCTGCCACCCGGCTCTGCAGCACTGTGACAGCACTGAGTGCCAGCTCGCCGACAGCAGCTGAGACTGGATCATTAGCCCCAAATGGCGTCTGCAGAGCAGCGGAGGGGGGCAGGCCCTGGCACTGCGGAAGCTGCTCCTGGCCAGATCCGGGGGGGTGGGCCACGTGCCGCGAGGACGCTATTTTGGATGTGTTGAATTAAATAAAATATCATCTTGAAATTAATCTCACTCAGTTCTTCTTATTTATTTATTTATTTATTTATTATTGTTTTAGAGACAGGGTCTGGTTCTGTCGCCCAGGCTAGAGTCCAGTGGTGTGATCACGGCTCACGGCAGCCTCAAACTCCTGGGTTCAAGCGATCCTCCTGCCTCAGCCTCCTGAGGAGCTGGGACCACAGGCACGTGCCACCATGCCTGGCTTTTACATTTTTTGTAGAGATGGGGGTCTCACTATGTTGTCCAGGCTATTCTCGAACGCCTAGCTTCAAGCAATCCTCCGGTCGGCCTCCCTAAGTGCTGGATTACAGGTGTGAGCCATGGCACCCGGCCTCTTTTTACTTTTTAAATGCGGCTACTGGACAATTTAAAATTCTGTATCTGGCTGGCATTCCTGGTTTCCTGTGGCCGGCCTGGGTCGAGAGCCTCGCTAGTGCAAAACCAGCTGAGACCAGCAGCTGCAGCAACCCCTTGGATCCTGTCAGAAATGCAGAGTCTCAGGCCCCACCCCGTCCTGTGGAACTAAATCCCAATTCCCAGGCCAATTTTGGAGCCTCCACGGCTGCCCTTGTGACCTGTCACTAACCTGAATGCAGACCTCCCGCGCATCTGTGCTTCTGAAAGGCCCCAAGTCACTCTAAATGGCTTGTCGCTGTCACGTCATCCGAGACAGCACAATCCCAAGCTGGGAGGAATTTCTCCTGTGGGTCATGGTAGCAGCAAAATTGGATCTGAGAAGGCTGAACTTGACCTGGTCTCTCCAAAACGGCTTTTGCTGCAAACCTCTCTGATTCAGACTAAAAGGAAGGAAACAGCTGTCTCGCAGAATTCAAGAACCATTGACAGAGCGAGAGCCTTCCCCAGGCAACGTGTTTTAAAAATATATGTTCTTCTTTGTGGATATACACAACATAAAGCCAGGCTTCCCTGTTGAACATCTTTCTGGGGTCAGTTTTAATACATAGATGAGAAGGTTTCCTGTTCAGAGGGGATTGCAGGAACTGTGGTGAGAGCTGCTTTCAAAGTCCCCGAGGAGTTTGTTTTCTGAAGCAGTTTAAAGGAAGCCCTCCGTATTTCTGTTTGTAATCAGTATTGTGCTTTATGGCTTAAAATGCACACTGATGTTCGAGGATTGCTACGCCCAGGAAGCCGGGAGCTTGTCTGTTTTGATCCAGAGCCTTAAGAAGTAAAAGGCATTCTCTGTCCTGGCTGCCCCAAAAGGTTCCCTCAGGGTCCTCTCGGAGGCTGGACTCAGGGTCCACAGAATGGTGGGAGGAGTCAGCCCTTCCTGTCCCCAGTTTTCGCTCTGAGATTCCGGCTAGGTGGTCTTCAGAGCTGAGGGCTTCCTTTAGATGTCTCTTTGCAATTCAAAGAGAAGAGCAGCTCGGCATTCTAGGTGAAATACAAGGAAACTGAAATGCAGACACTTACTCGGAGCCTCCTGAAGTTCATGGCTAAGTCCCTCCTTTGGCCACAGAACCGCGCCTGACCTCCCTCCTGCCTGGTGGAAGCTGTCCATGCTGCCGGCACAGCCCCCCGAGGGAAGTAACCAAGCCCTCCCCTGAGGATCTAGAACCTGCTATCAGCTTCACAGCTGATCCAAATTCCCAAAACCCCCAAGTACTGGTGCACAGTGAAGGATTAACCGAGCCCACAGAAAGTGCGACCTTTCCCTCGGCTCCTGGGGCAGTCACCTCTAGACCCCTGAAGAGTCCTGTCTGATGACATTGTCTGTTTACCTGGGGGCTTAGCCACCCTGGACAGCCTACGCTAATGATAAGATTCATGGTGGTGCCTTGGACCATGTGGCATCAGCTCGACCTGTGGAGGGGCTTGGAGGTTAAGGTCAGTCACATGGTGTCACCCATGCCCACGTGACCAAGCCCCAACAAAGACTCTGGACACCGAGGCTGGGGGAGCGTCCCTGGTTGGCAATGCTCTGTGTGTGCCGTCATACGCTGTTGTCATGAGGAGTTAATGCTGTCCAGGACTCCATGGAGAGGGACACCTGGAAGCTCTGTGCAGGGAACCCTCCTGGGCTCAGCCCCACGCATCCCTCCCCTTGGCTGACTGAAACCTGCATCTGTAATAAACGGTAACTGTGCGCGCAGCTTTTGACTTCCAGTTCTGCAGTTGCTCTAACAAATTACTGAACCTGAGTGCTGTCTTGGGCCCCCCTGAGCTGGGCAGGTGTGTGGTGTGTCAGAAGTGAAGGTGATCTTATGAGCTTTCTTGGGATGTCGCAGGTGGTCAAACCAGAGAGAACATAGACAAGGAACAGAGAAAGTGGTGGCCACTGACAAGGAGCCTCCAGGTCTGACACAGAGTGTACCTGACTCTCCACCTTGCAAACCATTTGACGACCTCAGGTCAGCAGGTAAACGAGGCCTGAGCTTCCATCCCACCCCACCCCCACTACCGGGGGCAGGCAGCCGGCTGCAGCCTGTACATGTGGCCTGTGCACAGAACACCCTCTGCCCAAGCTCAGCTGCTGGCCCAGCCTCGTGGACACCTCCCAACCTGCCCTCACCTGCAAGGGGCTTGGGCTGTACCCACACCCCTGGGTGGCTTGTGCTGAGCTTGGGCACAGTGCTGGATACGCCACAGCAGAGCTTGTGCCCCAGTGCATGACGGGAAGGGGACCCCAGGACACCCAGGTCTGTATGCTCCCACCTTTTATGAACAGGTACAAACCGCTTGTGGCCTCTGAAAGGCCACTCTCCTTCTGGAAAATGCTCAGCCTAAAAGCCCCTCTGTCGAGTCCACAGCTCCTTCCAATCTGCCTCCGTTTGGCCATGCCCAAGGCCAGAGGTGGCCCGTTCTTATTGGCCTCAAATTGCTAGAAACAGCCAGGCATGGTGGCACATGCCTATAGTCCCAGCTACTCAAGAGGCTGAGGTGGGAGGATCGCTTGAGTCCAGGAGGTCGAGGCTGCAGTGAGCTATGACTGAACCACTGCACTCCAGCCTGGGTGACAGAGGAGACCCCACCCCTAAAAGAAAAAAAAAAAAGTGCTAGAAAGTTATTTCCCCTACTGACTCAAAGCCCTTCTCCTGCAACCTCTACCCACAGTCTGAGGGGAGCCCTTGGCTCTGACCGGAAGAACTCCACTTACTTTCAGCGCAACTCACAACAGAAGCAACGACCACCTGACCACGTCCCTGTGATGATGCAGCTTCACTTCCCTCGACTGCAGCTCAGGCGTCATGGCCTCCTGCAGTCATGCAGACCTGACCCACCGGGTCCATATGCCAGTGTCAACATGACCCAGACACCCTCCTTCCTGAGCAGGGAGGATTAGGAAACAAGACTGGCTAGGAGCACAGACAGGGCTGGACGGTTCTTTAAGGAAACTGGAGACCAATACATTCTTGGAGGAAGGTTCTCTTTCTAGAGCAGGAGTTCCTAACCCTGGCTGCACACCAAATCACCAGGGGAACTTTATTCATTTATTTATTCATTTTTTGAGACAGGGTCTCACTCTGTCACCCAGACTGGAGTACAGTGGCACGATCTAGGCTCATTGCAACCTCCACCTCCCAGGCTCAAGTGATTGTCCTGCCTCAGCCTCCCGAGTAGCTAGCATCATAGGCATGCACCACTACTGCCCGGCTAATTTTTGCATTTTTAGTAGAGACGGGGTTTCACTATGTTGGCCAGGCTGGTCTCGAACTCTTGGCCTCAAGTGATCTTCTTGCCTTCATCTCCCAGAGTGCTGGGATGACAAGTGTGAGCCACCATGTGTGGCCCACCAGGGAACTTTAAAAAGTACTGATGCTGGGCCAAGTGTAGTGGCTCACACCTGCAATCCCAGCACTTTGGGAGGCTGAGGTGGGTGGATCACCTGAGGTCAGTTCAAGACCAGCCTGGCTAATATGCAGAAACCCTGTCTCTACTGAAAATACAAAACTAGCCAGGCGTGGTGGTGCATGCCTGTAATCCCAGCTACTCGGGAGGCTGAGGCAGGAGAACTGCTTGAGCCCAGAAGGTGGAGGTTGCAGTGAGCTGAGATCGCACCATTGCACTCCAGCCTGGGTAACAAGAGCAAAACTCCATCTCAAAAAAAAAAAAAAAAAGAAAGAAAGAAAAGAAAAACTGATGCTGGCTGGGCATGTGGCTCATGCCTGTAATCCAAGCACTTTGGGAGGCTAAGGCAGGAGGATCGCTTGAGCCCAGGAGTTCGAGGCTGCAGAGAGCGATGACTGTACCATTGCACTCCAGCCTGGGCAACAGAGTGAGACCCCACCTCCAAATAATAATCATCGTCATCATCCTGATGCCCAAGGTCCGTCGTCAGAGATTCCAGCTTCGTGGACTGGAACGAGGCCAGGGCATCAGTGTTTTGTGGAGAGCTCCCCAGGTGATTCTCACGTGCAGTCCAAGTGTAGATCCTGCTCCAGTCACAGGGGTGGGGAACCCGGAGTCGGCCCAGGGAGCTGCTTGCCTGGGGCAGAGCCCACAGGACAAGCTGCAGCCCAGGATGGCATGTGCCCTAGGGGAATGGGAGGGCCTCTCACAAGGAATTGAGCTGGGCGGGCTGGGCTCCTGACAGGATGTGGGCTTGCGCTGGGCAGGCCTGGGAAGGGTGTGGAAGTGGGTCCTATGCTGCGCTGGACAGTCAGGAAGCAGGGGTCACTCAGTGCTGGGCTATCTTCATTTCTTTTAGGGGCTCAGAAGGTTAAAGCAAAGTTAGAGTTGTCATAGGCAAAGGAACAGCAATGAACAACGCTGGTTGGAAGAGGAGGACGTTGAGTCATTCTGTGGTTGCAGAGTGGCCTGGTCGCTCTCTTGTCCCCAGTGAAGTCGGGAGGGCCCTGGCCTGTCTCTGCCATCTTCTGCAGGTATTGTTTATGTTCAGGCAGGAACATCATGGCCCAGCTGCCAGAGGGTGGCTTTTCATGTTCTCAGCTGACACCAGGTTTGGTGGTGGACTCAAGGCAAAAGAGATGTCCTCCCTCGCCACCCTACCGCTTGGCAGCTGCCGTGTGGCTTTTCAATCCCAAAACCCCTACTTCCCTTTCCTTTCTGAAGCCACATTTTGGGTGCTTCTCCTGGCATGGGAGAGCCTGAGCTCCACAGAGCTGAGGGCACTGCCCCTGGCGGCCGCCCCGCCTCACCCACAATGCCCAGGAGTTAGCTGGGGCCCAGTCCCCACGGAATGCAGGCACCCAGCCCCTCTGCTAGACAGCCCCGGCCCCACCGAGGGCCTCTCCCCTCCTGGCTGTAGCCAGGAAAAGAAAAGGACAGGAGGTCACTAAAGACACCATGCCAGGGGGCTACTCCCAGCTCTCCACCACGCAGCCAAGTGACCGATCCCTTCCTTTTCCTGGGACTCAGTTTCCCAGCATAAAGCAAGAAGGCTGGCTATATCTCTGGGGGCCCGTGTGCTCTGTATTCCCTGGCATTGGGATGTGGTGCGGAAAGGCCACTGCGCAGTGATTCTGTTCCCTGACCGTGGAGAAGCACCCCAGGGACTTCAGGAAGCCAAGGGGCTCTGTCCTGCAGCTTTTTCTGCTGTCTCCTCTTATCTGGGCCTCGTTTCTAGAATCTTCTCCTGCCCCAGACCACTGTGGTCCTGTTCTCATCGTCTCCGCTGCCTTCGCAGGCAGCCGGGAGGCAGGAGGCCGGCAGCCGACAGCAGCACCAGCGGCTGGGGCGTCCCCGGGACACCCCTGGGGGCAGGGGCACTGCCAGGCGATTCCCAGCCTTCTCCCATGCAAACCTCGCAGCCCCGCCAGGCCAGGGCCTCTGTTCACCCTCGTTTCACTCGGGAGAAAACTGAGGCAGGGCCGGGCCACAGACGCTTTCCCTGGGTGCCCCCAGAACTCGGGAGGCGGCGGCCAGTGCCAGTGGCCCCAGCGCCTGGCCATTGCCCGCACCACCGTGTTTGCTAACCTAGTCTGCAGCTGGCCAGCTGTGCGGCCTCGGGCGGCCCCGTTTACCTCTCTGAGACTCACTGTTCCCGTCAATAAAATGGGAGTCACAGTAGAACCTGCCACCCTTAGTTGTTGTGAGGGTCCAATGAGCGAGTCCAACGGCCCCGGGCTCACAGCAAGAGCTCACCAAGCAGCGGACCGCGGCGTGGGTGCCGCGCCCTCTGGTGGCTGGGAGGGCTTCCTGCAGGAAGAGGGGATAGGCGGCACCATCCCATGGACAGGTGGGAAACCACAGACCTCCTTTCTGGGAACAGCCGGGTCGCGACTCCCCACCGAGGGGTCATAGACTCTCACTTGCAGGGTGTGCCTTGACCTCAGCATGACTGGAGCTGGAGCATGTCCTAGAGCCCCAGACATGAGCCCAACCAGAGTGACCGCTGCAAGCAAGGCAGTGGCTCGCATGGAAAACTCCGCGCCCGCTTCCCGTTGCTTGGCCACCTGTCCTCAATGCCGGGCACCCCACTAGGCCTCCGGGCTGGGCAACAACGGCCAGAGGGATGGTCACTAAACCCACTTCCTCGCTCTGGACACATGGCTAAGCAACATTTCCACCACCTCGCTACAGGCGGAGGCCACAGGACTGGCTGCAGTCAGCGCAATGTAGGTGGAGGCGACGTCACCACTGTGCCATCCTCTGCTCATCACTAGCAATGCGGAGGCCGAGGCTCCGGGAGACCGGGTCCCTAAGTCACTTCATGGAAGGCCCACTGAGCACCCCAGTGGACCCGACTGAAAGAGAATGCGCTTTGGCTGCATCACGCCACTGAAGACGCTGGGCTACTTGTCACAGCTGACCTTGCCCACCCTGCCCAGCACACCACACCTCGACGAGGCCAAGGCCAAGAACTGACCTCCCGGAGCTCACCACGTTCTCAGGTTCAGATGCCTGGGCCCCCCACACCAGAATTACGAGGGCTGCTTGTGAAAATGCAGATTCTTGGGCTGAATCAGCTCTTCCGATTCAGAGGCTCTGGGGATGAGGTTCTGCAATGCACATTTTAAACCAGCAGCCCTGGTGATGCTGAGGCATGCGTGCATTTCAGAGCTGTCAGTAGCAGAGCAGGAAAGCACAACCTCTCATGCTTGCTGTCCTGCCCGAGCCCAGCCCCCTCCCTGCTGTCGAGAAGAGCCTTGACAGCAGTACTATCGGTGTGTGGGGGGGTGTGCTCTGACTCATTTGTGGCTAATGGTCACTCAGTAAACTGGGCCGACAAGAGATTCATTAGGGTCCTTGCTTAACGCAATGACGAATTCATTGAATTCTGCTAAGGTCGCCCCTTAGCAGGTGGGATAAATCGCAGCTGATCTCTGTCAGGATGACTCCGAGTCACCCCGGATTAAATTAATAATGATTAATTGGGGCTCCTGAAAGCTGAACCACCGAGCGAAGATTAGAATGTGCGTTCGAGTCCTCTCTCTCTTTTATTTCCTCGCTCCCTTCCTGGGCTGTGTCTCCTCCCCCCAGGTGACATTCGAAGACGGGAAATTGGACATGGATGATTTTGAGATCTGGGGTGGCCATTAGCAGCTGTTCAGAGGGCTGCCCTGCAGCTCAGCCGGGGAGGGAGGTTTGGGAAAAGCCCTGCCTGGAGAGTTCTCTCTGTTTCTCCAGGTTGTGCCTCATGGCGGTGGACAGGGCCATCTTCCTGGGGCATGGAGCCCAGATGGGCCTGCTCAGGCTGGTCTGCACCCCGATTTCCAGACAGGGCTTGACTATCAGAACCCAAGGATGCAAGGACAGAATGGGGACAAGGTCACGGGCTCCTGGCTGTGCTCATCTCGTGAGACAAACAGCAGGATCTGACAGCTGGGGCCTCTGGGCCATCTGGAAGGAGGGCGCTCCCTCTTGGGGGCTGCTGCCTGTGGGGGTGCCCTCTGCCCTGCCCTGGGAGGGGACCCAGGGAGACAGGGTCCAGCTTCAAGGGCACAGAGGCAAAGGAAACACAGATGGCAACAGCGAGGGACAGATGTCCATTAGAAAGTGCTGTCCCTGTTTAGAAATCAATCCCGCAGGGAGAGAAGTCCCACACTGGCCCCAGCAACTTCCCTTTCTGGTGCCCATGCAGGGCAGCTTGCCATCCACCGACCGGCAGCCACTGCCATTTTATCTCAAGTGTGGCTGGTACAGGTGAGGGCAGGAGCCTGTCTGCTGGTGGATTTTTAACAGGAGATCATGTTTCCTGGAAACCTTCTATCATCCCGGGAACCCGTCTCCCTGAGACCACCCACTCCAGGGCCTTCCTCAATCACCCCCAAGAATCCGACATGTCTTCCTGAGTGAAGGCCGCTCCTGCCAGCTGCCTGGGTTCTTAGCAAACATTCACCGAGGGCACCACTTTGCGGGGCCCAAAAGGCTCATAAAATGGAACACGGGCTCGACCTGGGAGGTGTAACCATAAACATCCCTGCAGCGGGCTTGGCAACCGCCCTGACACTGACCACCACAGCGCCATGTGAGGGGAGAGGGAGCGCCCCACCAGGCCCTGGGGGTCTGGGGAAGGTTTGGGGCCACTTCAGAGAGCTGGTAGGTGCAACCACACAGGAATTCTGTGTAGCGGGGGAAGGTGGCCCCTGGAGGAGGGAACACCCTGGACCCTGTTGCCAAATGCTCCCATCCCACACCCTCGCTGCATCTCTGCCTGGGTCTCCCCCTTCTCCAGCCCCCCCATCCCCACTCTCCCCAGATTCTGGGAGGCAGCATGGCTGGCGAGTTCAAGGTATGGGGCATGAGTCCAACCCCCTGGTGTGTCCCAGTTCAGCCGCACGCCAGGTGGGTGGTCGGGGCCAAGTGGCTTGACTCTGTAAATCCTGCCTCATCACCCACACAGCGTGAGACTGGATGCGGAAGCCGAGACGCAGGAGGTGCAAAAGCCTGGTGCAGAGCAGCCGCTCCAAAGTGGAAGCCTGGCAGACGAAAGGACACGCAAAACATGGTGGGACCACACCATGGACTATTCCTCAGCCAGAGAGGAATGAGGCGCTGACGCCCCCTGCAACACGGTGGACCCTGACGACGCTGCTGAGTGAAAGCGGCCAGACACCAAAGGCCGCAGTGCGTGTGAGTCCATTCACATGAAATGTCCGGGAGAGGCAGCTCCCTAGAGACAGGAAGCGGATGAGTGGTTGCAAGATCCGCTGAGGGGAGAACAGGGGCTGACACCAAATGGGCACAGAGTTTCTGTCTGGGAAGATGAGAAAGTTTGGGAATCAGATGGCGGTGACAGTTGAAGAGCATTGCAAATGTACTCACTGCCACTGAGGTGTATACTTAAAAATGGCTAACATGGGTGAGTTGCAGTGGCTCACGCCTGTAATCCCAGCACTTTGGGAGGCCAAGGCCGGTGGATCACCTGAGGTCAGGAGTTCGAGACCAGCCTGACCAACATGGAGAAACCCCGTCTCTACTAAAAATACAAAAATTAGCCAGGCGTGGTGGTGCACCCCTGTAATCCCAGCTATTCGGGATGCTGAGATGGGAGAATCACTTGAACCTGGGAGGCGGAGGTTGTGGTGAGCTGAGATAGCACCATTGCATTCCAGCCTAGGGAACAAGAGCAAAACTGTGTCTCAAAAAAAAAAAAAAAAAAAAAAAAAGGCTAACATGGGAAATTGTATGTTATTTATGTTTTCACACAATTAAAAAATGCTTTTTTTTTTTTTGAGACAGGGTCTCTGTCACCCAGGCTGGAGTGCAGTGGTGGGATTAGAGCTCACTGCAGCCTTGACCTCCCTGCCTCTGCCTCCTGAGTAGCTGGGATTATGCATGCCACCACACTTGGCTAAATTTTTTCTTATTTTTAAAAGTTTTTATAGAGACGGAGTCGCATTATGTTGCCCAGGCTGGTCTCGAACTCCCGGGCTCAAGCGATCTTCCTGCTTTGACCTTCCAAAGTGCTGGGATTATAGGCGTGAGCTACCTCGCCTGGCCAAAAAATGCAATTTTTAAGTCTACAGTTAAAACTGCTTAATTTCTGCAGAGAACAGAGTAGGCAGAGGGCTCAGGTGTGACATGCTATGCTTGAATCCTCAAAGCAAGAACAAGTTCACTGGAGGCCCAGAGGCAGGCCTGCTGGGGATACGGTCCCTCTGACCTCAGGCAGGTCACTGGCAGAAGCGGGCTTGGCAGCTTCCCTGGCTTCCCCGTGGCCAGGTGTAGGCTGGCAGGCGGGGTGGAGAGGATATAGAGAAGGCAGCCCAGGACTCAGAAATCCAGGTCCTGCCCCTGGCCTCTGCCACCACTAGCCTGTCACCTGCAGACTGGCCCATTCCTGAATAGATGCAGGAATTCCAACATCCCAGATCCAGCACCTGGTGCATTCAGGACCAAGCCCCTTAACAACTCAGGTATTATTTGTCCAGCATGTCCTAGACTTGCCAGGCCAACCCCAAGTGCATTTTCCCTGAAAAAGACAAGACGGTGCATACATACGGACACGGGATTTGACTGACCTAGCACCACGCTGCATGTTCACTGCACACAGTCACTGACCAGAGGGCCACGCCTCACAGGGGAACTGTGGCCACGAATGTCAGGAAGCATTCTCACACCTGTCCTCCAGTGGTGAGGACAGACATTCCAGACAGGCAGGCTGGCCTGTGTGCCTATGACTGCAGGTGACCGGGGACAGTCACAGACTGCCTTTGCCAACCAAGGAGAAAGCCCGTCCACCAACACAGACATAAACACCTAGGCTCCCCCACACCCACTCCTGAAAGTTCTAGCCCACCTGCAGCGGACTGCCCCTGCCCTACCTGTGACACTCACACTGCGATCACAGCCCAGATTAACAAGCAAAGAGCTTGAATTTGTTTCTTTAAAAATATTACGAGGTCTCGGCTGGGTGCATTGGCTCATGCCTGTAATCCCAGCACTTTGGGAGGCCGAGGCAGGTGGATCACTTGAGGTCAGGAGTTCCAGAACAACCTGGCCAACATGGTGAAACCCCATCTCTAAAAACACAGAAAAATTAGCCAGGCATGGTGGCGCATGCCTGGAATCCCAGCTACTTGAGAGGCCAAAGCAGGAGAATTGCTTGAACCCGGGAGGTGGAGGCTGTAGTGAGCTGAGATCGTGCCACTGCACTCCAGCCTGGGAGAGAGAGAAACTCCATCTCAAAATAACAATAAATAAATAAATAAATAAATAAATACTATGAGGTCTCTTGTCAGGGCTACGCCAACAGTGGTGACAGCCCTGCTGAGTGGGGGACTCAGGAAGGTGGCCAGTTTAAGAAGGAGGTGGAGATAAAGCACTTCTTCTTGGACATGTCAAATTTGCCTCTTGGAGACATCTGGGCAGGGAGGCAGCTGAGGGATGGGGCCAGGCTCTCAGACTCAGAGGGCCCTGCACCAACAGCAGCATTGCATCACCAGGGAGCTCATCAGAAATGCAGAGTCCCAGGCCCCACCCCGCGCTGCGGAATTCGAGTCCGCTTTTCTAACAAGATCCGGACACGTCCCACGTTGCAGGTTGAGAAGCTCTGGGTGTCCTCGCCTCTCTGGAGAATGGAGATTACAGCCTTTTACATTTTTCCCTCAATGATCTGTTCCAACTGTCTTCACGGAAGGCAATCCTTAATAAGCTGAGCTCAAGATACCTGGCCTGTTTCCCACTCTCATCCCCACATTTCTGCATATGGAATGCAGGGACTGAACTCAAGTTCCACGGCACCCTGAAAATAAGCTCTGCAGGCCACAATGGAGATTCCATATCCCAGCAACAGAGGGAGACAAGGAAATATAAAAGTCAAAAGATGAGGGCCAGGTGCAGTGGCTCACATCTATAATCCCAGCACTTTGGGAGGTCAAGGTGGGAGGATCCCTTGAGGCCAGGAGTTTGAGACCAGCTGGGCAAGAAAGTGAGACCCCGTCTACAAAAAATAAAAAAGAAAAAGAAAATTAGCCAGGCACTTTGGATGGCATGCGCCTGTGGTCCCAGCTCAAGGGAGGCTGAGACTGGAGGATCTCAGTGGAGGCTGCCATGAGCCATGATCACACCATTGCACTCCAGCCTGAGTGACAGAGCAAGACACGATCTCAAACACACACACACACACACACGCGCGCGCGCGATAGCTAAACATTCGTGACGGGGCAACCCATCTGATAGTAAGTCATAATTCTTAAACTAAAACTAAAACGTCATCCGGGTTCAGATCAAAGTCTAAGGGATTTACAGATGCTTTGCTTCTCTGGCTAAGAAGGTTCCTCCCCATCTCTGGAGTTTGTCTGCTGCCCCTACCCCTCGGTGAGTCACTTCGTTGGTGGGCCTGGGGGAGGCCTCTGGCCCTGTGAGCCCCAATTTTCAATGCCCACTGCCCTGGTGGCCCAACTTCTGTGCAGATGCTCCCAGCAACTCCAGTGCGCCCTCTGGAGGGAGGGGAGAGAAAGTGCCGTCTCCTGACAACCCTGGAGGGTGCCAGCCCAGCCCGGCAGAGGGCGGGCAGCACGAGTCACTGGGATCACTGGCCCCCCCATCCTCCCCACTCAGTCCCCCTTGCCCCACACTGTTCTGAAGGCTTGGGGCTTCCCAAGCCCCGTAAGTCACTAAAGATGCAGTCCACACCCAGCAGGCACAGGGTGAGGTCGAAGGAGGAAAGATCGGGCACTGGCCGGGGCAGCGCCGCCAGGGGAGCAGCACGGGTGTGCCGACAGACCCCCTGAGTTTAGACCCCACCCCCACCCTCACAGACAGCAGGACTCCAGACAAGCTGTGGACCGGCCCATGCCTCAGTCTCCCCGACTGTTAAATGTAGCAAGTGATAGTCCCTTCCTCCCAGGGTCTCTGCAAGAATGGAAGGAGTCAGGATGTGAAAGGGAGGGAAGCCGAGGCTCTGAAAGCATCAGTGGGCAGTCAGCGTTACCCCAGGTCATTGGCACAGAGAGAGCTGAAGAGCACTCAGAAATGGGTTCCTGCTGCACGGTTTTTGTTTGTACGGTTTTGGTGTTTGTTTGTTTGGAGAAGGAATCCAGCTCTCTCACTCAGGCTGGAGTGCAGTGGTGTGATCTTGGCTCACTGCAACCTCCACCTCCCGGGCTCAAAGGATTCTAGTGCCTCGGCATCTCGAGTAGCTGGGATTACAGGTGTGCACCACCACATCCAGCTAATTTTTTTTGTATTTTAGTAGAGTCAGGGTTTCACCATGTTGCCCAGGCTGATCTTGAACTCCTGAGCTCAGGCAATCCACCCAGTTCGGCCTCCCGAAGTGTTGGGATTACAGGCGTGAGCCACTGCACCCAGCCCTTTGTTTTGTTTTAATGAAACTACCTGACCGCGCTTTGTGCCTGGCTGTCTGTGCTCAAACATGATGAGCCGTGGGAGGTGGTTAGAGACCGGCCACAGGGAGGGACAGGCAGTGTTTGCACAGGCTGTTCCCTTCCCTAGCGTGCCTTTCACACCTTCTGCCAGTTCAGAAATCACCTCCTCTCCACTCCCACATCCCCCCTCAGCCTTGAAACAGCTTTCATCCTTAGGTTTCCCATACCGGCCTCCTGGTTCTCAGCCTGCAAAACTGATCCAAACGGGCTCCAAGGAGAGCTGTGGTGCTGGCTTCCTGGATGGGTGCTCCGAAAGGCTGGATTTCAGTGCAGCGGTGACGGTCACCCTTCCTGTTACAAGGAAGGGCCCAGAGCAAGGGGGACCATTAAAGTCCCAAGTTAGGCTGGGTGTGGTGGCTCACACCTATAGTCCCAGCACTTTGGGAGACCAAGGCGGGAGGATCACTTGAGCCCAGGAGTTGCAGACCAGCCTGGGCAACACAGAGAGACCCCATCTCTACAAAAAAAAGGTCACAAATTAGGCGGTTGTCCATGGGAAAAAGGATCGACATGTGTTTCCTACCAGTGTTGCTGTGATGGTCCTAAATCATGTCCACAAATTCTCTGACAGCCCCAGCAAGAGGGGCCTCTAATTCTCCTCCCCTTGACTTAGACCAGCGCAGGCTCACCCCTGACATCAAGAGTACAACGGAAGTGACACAGCCCTGTGACTTCCACGGCTGAGTCATAAAAGGCCATGAGGCTTCACACAAGACCTTCTGCACAGACGTGACAGCAGCCGAAAGGTGGAGACAGCCCAAACGGCCATCGGCGGCGGATGGGTGAACAGAACGCGGTCTATGCGCACGGTAGAATAATCACTCAGCCGTAAAAGGGCTGATGCGCTGGCCCACACTGCAGCCTATGTGGACCTTGAAAACTGATTTTTGTATTTTTAGTAGAGACAGGGTTTCACCATGTTGACCGGGCTGGTCCCGAGTAAGAAAAGCCACAAAGGAGCTCGAACTGCAGGATTCCATTCACAGGAAATGCCCAGCACAGCCCATCCTCCGGCAGAAGGTGGACCAGTGTGTGCGGAGGCACTGGGAAGTGGGGCATGGAGTAACCACTGGGTGAGTATGGGGTTTCCTTTTGGGGTGATGCTATGCACTGAATGTGTCCCCCTCAAATTCAGGTTGAAACCCAAACCCTTGAGGTGATGGTATTAGGAGGTGGTGCTTTTAGGAGGTTATTTGCTCAAGAGGTAGCTCCCACCTGTAATCCTAGAACCTTGGGTGGCCTAGGCAGGAGGATGGTTTCAGATGAGATGTTCGAGACCAGCCTGGGCAACATAGTGAGACCCTGTCTCTATAAAAAAGTAAATAAATAAAAACTAAAAAAAATCTAAAACACTGTGAACATACAAAATGTCACTGAACTGTACACTTTAAAATGGTAAATTCTGTTATTAACCTCAATTCACAATAGACCCCCAACCCCTTCTCTCTTTGGACATGCACCTTGGGGTCCCTGGACTTCTGTGCAAGGATCCCAATTACCCTGAAGCATCCATGCTGGGGAGTTCATGGAGAGACTGGGGTGGAGGCAGAGGGAGGGAGGGAGAAAGAGAGAGAGAGGGAGAGAGGCATGCTGGCAAGGTCCAGGAAGGCTGAACATGACCCCAGCCTGTAACCCTGAAATTCAGCCTCACACCGTTGAGAAACTGTCAGGCAGCAACATGAGGCAAAAGAATGGCCTGGGCAGCATCTGTAATAGCAGAACCTGGAACCAACCTCCCTCCATTGACGGAACACGAATGAACAAATGTCACCCGTGGAATACTACACAGCCGGGACAAGGGCCAGCAGGGCCTGCTCAAGTCACTCAGAGTAAACCTCACACTTCAAGCACAGATTCCGGAGGGTACAGCTCCATGTGACCATTTATCCAGGGTTTACAAACAGGCAAAACAAAACCAGAGGTGGGCTCTGGCTGGAGCTGTGTACCCTGGAAGTCTAAAGGAAACATCTGGTTTTCAAGCGTGGGTTGCTCTGGGGCGGAGGGAGAGGAGGCAGAACGGACCCCGGGGGTCTCGGCTGCAGCTGGAGAGATGCCGGCTGGAACAGGCCACCTGGTTTGGCGGATGCGGGGAGCCAGGCTGTGCTCTGGAGTCTTTGCCAGTGTTTTCTCATTTCACCAGCAGCCTGGGAGGAGATATCACTGCTGCCCTCCCCATTGCACAGAGGGCACCTCAAGGCATGGGGGGGCATCGTGCTGGGTTGGCAGTGCCCCCGAGACTTCAGGTCCACCACAGACTCAGCACACGACCTCCTTTGGAAAGAGGGTCTTTGAGATGTAATTAAAGATGAGGTCATGCTGGGTTAAGGTGGGCCCCCATCCAAAGACTGGCGTCCTCCATAGAAGGCCGCATGAGGACACACAGAGAAGGTCACGTGATGGCGGAGGCGGAGATCACAGCGATGAAGTTCAGTGATCGCAGAGATGGCTTCTAGGCACCAAGGAACCCCAAGAACTGTGGGCGACGCCGGAAACTGGAAGAAAGGCCCAAACAGATTCCCGCTCTAGTTCCAGCAGAAGGAAGGCATCCCGCTGGCACGCTGATTCCAGACTTCGGGTCTCCAGAACCGTGAAAGAACACATTTCTACTGTTTCAAGCTACTACTTCTATTTTTTAATTTTTTTTGAAATGGTGTCTCATTCACCATATCCCCTGGGTTGGGGTGCAGGGACTCAATCTCAGCTCACCGGAACCTCCACCTCCCGGGTTCAAGTGATTCTCCTGCCTCAGCCTCCCGAGTTGCTGGGATAACGGGCACGCGCCACCGCAACCAGCTGATTTTTGTATTTTTAGTAGAGACAGGGTTTCGCCATGTTGACCAGGCTGGTCTCGAACTCCTGAGCTCAAGTGATGCACCCGCCTCGGCCTCCCAGAATTCTGGGATTATAGGTGTGAGTCACCGTGCCAGGCCAAGTCACCACTTTTGTGGTGATTTGTTATGGGACACTAACAGGACACAGGACACTAACACAGGCCCGTCACTCGTCCAGTCACAGAAAAAGTACAGCAATGGGGGACAAAAGCTGATCCGTGACTCTCGGGAGTTGGGCTGGGGAGAGGGGCCTGACCGTGGGGGCCTGGTGGAACACTGCGGAAAGAGGGAGGTGTTCAGTACCACGGTGGTGGTGGCGGTGGCCACACGACTGTACACGCTTATCAAAACTCTTCGAAACAGACACTTAAAACGTGGATTGTATTGTATGTATATCATTCCTCAATAAAGCCACTAAAAAAAACAATTTAATTTGCTTGCACACACAGCTATTCATTACAAGAGGTCATGTCTAGCACTGTCCCTGTTTCACAGACGACGGAATGTTCTGGGACCACACAAAGGTGATGGGTGTGCACTTTCGTGAATGTGTGAAATGCCACTGAACTGTACACTTACAAATGGTTCGTTCTGGCCAGGCGTGGTGGCTCACACCTGTAATCCCAGCACTTTGGGAGGTTGAGGCAGGTGGATCACCTGAGGTCAGGAGTTTGAGACCAGCCTGGCCAACATGTCGAAACCCCGTCTCTAAAAATACAAAAATTAGGCCAGGCATAGTGGCTCACACCTGTAATCCTAGCACTTTGGGAGGCTGAGGCAGGTGGATCACAAGGTCACGAGATCGAGATCATCCCGGCCAACATGGTGAAACTCCATCTCTACTAAAAGTACAAAAATTAGCTGGACGTGGCGGCACACGCCTGTAATCCCAGCTACTCGGGAGGCTGAGGCAGGAGAATTGCTTGAACTTGGGAGGCGGAGGTTGCAGTCAGCCAAGATCGTGCCACTGCACTCCAGCCTGTTGACAGAGCGAGAATCTGTCTCAAAAAAAATTAGCTGGACATGGTGGTGCACACCTGTAGTCCTTACTACTAGAGAGGCTGAGGTATGAGAGTTGCTTGAACCCAGGAAGCGGCGGTTGCAGTGAGCCAAGACTGCACCACTGCACTCCAGCCTGGGTGACAGAGTGAGACCCTATCTCAAAAAAAAAAAAAAAAAAAAAACAAAGGTTCATTCTTTTGTGTGAATTTCACCTTCAATTACAACAATTTAATCGAAGCCCAGAGAAGTTAAGTAACGTGCCCAAAGCTGCACAGCAAGTAGCTGGGAATATGGGGGGCGGCACCTCCCACGCTGAGGGTGGATTTCCTGATCACCTCTCTGCCTCCTTTACCGGGCTCCCAGGGTCAAGGGCAGGGCTGCCTTATTTCTATCTAAGTCCCCACAGCCTGACCCGGTCAACCCGAAGCCAGCTCTAATAAAAGCTGGAGGGAAATAAGGGCTCTCTGTGGTGAGACGGACGAGTGTTTCGTGCTGGTGGGGGGATGGGGAGGAAGGCAGACAGCCAGAAGGTTATGGGCCCCACAGAGAGGCCCGGAAGGTGGCCTCTGGCCTCTGGGCCTCCACCCCCAGCCTGACCTCCACCCCTAGCCCCCACAGGGTGAGGGCAGTGTAGGGAGGGTCTCCCCGGAGTCAGGGGCCCAGCTGGGCTCTGTCAGCAGCTGGGGCTGGCCGGGTGGAAAAGGGCGGGGACGAGACCCAGCCTCCGCACCAGGCGGTGGCCACACACTGCGCCCGAGCCGCGGCCCTGAGTCCTGTGGGCACGTCTGCCGTGCCAGGGCTGACAGCCCTTTATTTGACCCCATGGGATACCAGGGCTCACACGGGGGCCGGGGGAGGAGGCTGGGGAGGGCGGCGTCCGCTCCAAGGGTGGTAGCGGGTTCAGTGGAAGAGAAGGATCCAGAAAATGCTGCTAGATTCAGGAAGGAAAAAGTCCAGCACCAGCCAGCAGGGCACAAAGGCGCCCTTCTGCAAAGCGGGCTGTCCAGTGGGGCTTGCGCCACCCTCGGGACAGGGAGGAGGAGGGTGAGGAGGGATGCTTGGCTCCTACTCAAGCTCTGAGCAGGCTCAAGGTGATCAGGAGGCCTCAGCTTGGATCTGCAGCCCGGTGTCCAGCTCGGCTGAGACCCTGGGTGAGGGACACACCCACTACATGCCTCAGTTTCCCCTTCTGTAAAATGGGGATAATGACAGTGCTGACCTCCCAGGGCTGCTGTAAAGATTCCAGGAAATGCTGGATGTCACATGTGCGGACAGCATGTGCCTGAATCAGGCTTTGCTGTTCTCATGATGATTCCAGGCCTGCAGCCCCCTCCCGCGTCTGGCTGCTATGGCTCTGACACTGAGGACGGGCACTTCCCTGCTCCCCGCCCGGGGGCCCGGCAGA
The DNA here is from genome assembly GCF_049350105.2 of Macaca mulatta. Classification (NCBI taxonomy): domain Eukaryota; kingdom Metazoa; phylum Chordata; class Mammalia; order Primates; family Cercopithecidae; genus Macaca; species Macaca mulatta. The sequence goes on along the minus strand of NC_133425.1, from coordinate 80,684,071 downwards.
CGCTCCCCAGCTGCTTGTTCTCAGGGGAGGCTGGGCAAGGCTCCCACACTGGCCTGCTCAGGGACCAGGGGACCGCACGAGCTGGTGAGGCTGAGGAGCAGAAGAGAATGCAGGACATGGCACTGGCCAGCCATCTGGTCAGCATGACAAGATGAAACAAGTCAGAATCTACCGGACAGCTCGTGGGTGGCCACCTCCTATCTTTGTGTGTCTCAGTGACAACAAAGCTTCTATGAAGAGTTAGTTATTATTACAGATTATTACAAACAGGGTTGTACATTGGAAAAAGGTGCTCCCTTGCTCCAGGACACCTGGCATGGTATGTGCTGTGTGACCTGGATTTTGGTCTGTGTCCTTGGGCAGTGTGTAACCTGCACAACTGTACAGGGCAGCTGTGGAATGAACAAACAGAAGGCCAAGCGAGTGACGGAGGGTTTAAGGCATACTCCTTGCTCTCTAGGGGCCTAGTATCTATTGAGGTTACAGGAAAGAGAACTGCTTACGTGTCATTTACCAGTGTAAGGCAGGATGGGGTCAGTACCCAACGGAACAGAGCTCACTGGAGGTCATGGGGAGGGATCCTTGAAGGCTGCCACGCTCCAGGTTGAGGGCCTGGGAGTGACATGGATGTGGCCTTGTGATGAGAAGACAGCAGGGGCCCAGGTCTGCTGAGGCAGGGCAGGCTGTGCGGGGAAGTGCGGCGGGGCCTTGGCCCAGGGCAGGAAGGCTGCCCTCAGGAGTGCCACAAAGGGGATGACCCTTCCCACGCAGGGAAGTGACTGACTGTCCAATAACTGGCATCCAAACCACTTCTCCCTTCACCAAAGAAAACCCAAGCGGTGACTGTGGGAGGGGAAGAGGCCTCGTCTCACTTCCCCACTGGGTTTTGCACCCAAGACCTCCCCTCCCTGGCCCTCTTCTCTAAACACCCACCTGCCCATCACACGCAAGGACACGCAAGGGCACGCACCAGGGAGTTAGAAGTCAGGGACGGGACAGCAGAGTGGGGAGTGGAGTCAGCCGAGCCCCCCACTCTGGGGGATGCTGGACGCCTTCCACGGAGCCTTGGGGCCCTCAGCCATCTCAAGGGGGAGGGAGGCCGCCACAGTCGGCAGCGTGGCCTGTGCTCCCCCCGGTCCCTCCTTGGCACCCCCAGGTTGCCATCCTCCTCTCTCCAAAGTTCTAGGTGGCTCTTGAGGACGACAGAACCCCCTCTCCAGGCAAAGCTGTGCAGGCCTTGGCTTGGGGGCGGCCTTTACCCCAAACCTTCAGTGGCTCCCCACTGCCTACAGCTACTTTCCACCAACAGTGAGCCCCCAGCCCATCTCCCTCTGCTCCTCCACACAGCTCCTGCCCAGCCAGGGCCCCAGGGCTCTGCGTGCCTTCCCCTCTCTAAACACCCCTTCTTCAGGCCCAAAGATAAGGAGCGAAGCCAAGGAGGCCGAGTGGCTTCCCTGTCACTTACATAGCTTTTTGGGTAGGAATCAATCAAGCCAGATGCAGAAATCTCCTGCCTACTGGGGCTGCAGGCTCAAGACCACCGTGCTGCGGCTCTGGGGAGCCCAAACAGGTTCTAGCTGCCCTCGGGGATCATAGCGCCCCTTTCAATCATCTACCACATTCTCGTGACAGTGGCATTTTGATGAGCACTGGGCAGGTGCTGGATGCCTTCATAAGGACCACGTAACTCTCCCATTTTACAGATGAGGAAACCAAGGCTGAGAAAAAATATAGGTCTTGCCCAGGGTACACAGTAACCCAGTGGCAGGACCAGCACAAGTTGGTCTCCTGTGCCCACGTGCAGCACACTGCCACCAGGCTAGCCTGGCATGGAACAGGTGGGACCCCAGGTGACATGGAAACTCCCGGTTCATGCCGAGACCCTTGGCACCCAAGACATACCCCCAAGTTTAGCCAGCATTGGTGATGCCTCCCTCCAGTCCCTGGGCCCACAGAGAGGTGGGGGTGGCTGAGCAAAGCTGCTCTTCACGTATCCACCTGCCCACCAATCCCTTCTGCCCCATATCTCCCTGGCTGCTGTTTCAGGGGGCTGATGGCGGGGCACGCCCAGCCTCCCTGCACCCCCAAGCCTCAGCTCTGCGCGGCACTTCCTGTCAGCGGCCTCTCCTGTGCCTGTGAAAGGCCGTGTGGGCTGCAGCCTGCCCGACGGGAACCCCAGGGCCTGGCTCCTGCTGCAAATGTTCAGAGGCAGTTATTTCCACATGAGGACTTGGAACGGAAATGAACGTGGCCAAGCTCGGCGCCCCTCCTGCAAAGTGCCCCTCGGGGAAACAGGAACCTCCGCTCTGAGCTTTCCCGCACGTGTATGTGGGAAGGTCTGATGGATGGGGGACCCAGGGAACCTGCTCCCTCCACCCGAGCCTCTCCATCTGTGCCCAGGCGAATCTCCTGGCGGCTGTCACAGCTCACCCTGCAGGGCTGGCTAAGCAGCGGGATGGCCCAGTGTGTGGGGTCTGGGCTCCCACCCAGGGACCCTCCTCCTGCCGCCGCTTTCTTTGAGTGGGAACTTTAGAGACGTCAGGAGGGCTCTGTGGGCCAGAAGCGGACAAAGAAGCTTCTGCAATGACTTGTAGGCAGGAGAGTGGTTCCAGCGGCAGAAACAGGTGCTGGGCGCCCTGGGGCTTCTAGCCCTGGTGGCTGGATGTGCCTGGGGCTGGTGCTGCCCAGGTTTGAATCCTAGCTTTGTTGCTTCTTAGCTGTGTGACCTTGAGCAAGTTAACTGCACTCTCTGGGCCTCCACGTCCTCTTCTGTACTCCGGGCACAGTCATGGCCCCTGCCTCTCAGGACAGGGCTGAGGCGCTGGATGAGACAACCTTTGTTGGGGAACAGCACCTGACCCTGGTCCAGTGCCCAGGAAGCGCCAGCCAACAACTGTCAGAATTGCACACCTCAGTCTCCCATCTCTCACTCCCTGTTGCCAGTGGCAGACGACGAGGACAACTGGCTCCCACGGGAGAGCTGGGAAGGAGGTAGAAGCTTCCATATTCCTGGTGGATGGGTGCGACACCAGCAGCTCCCAGCACCCACAGGAACCTCCAGCCAGCAGGCTTGGAGTCCACCGCCTCTCAGTCGGGGGGTCATGGGCACTGGTCCGACCTCTCCGGGCCTCAGGTCCTCATCAGGCAAACAGGGACAACAGCCCCTCTTGGGAGAAGGTGTCAGGAGAGCTCAGAAAGCAAATGTGCCAGGTGCGGAGCCTGGCCCTAGCCCAGCTCCCAGGCACGGTCTGGCTTCTTCCCATCCCCGTCTGCAGACCCCAGAGTGTCTGTCCTCTGGGCCGCACTCAAGCCTCTCTGTGTTTCTTCTTGGAGGCTGCTCTGGGACGTGGTTTTGGGGTCAGGTCACCCAAAAGAAGGGGCCTCATTACTTGACATCTGCCCCTTGGCATCATCTGCCCCTTGGCTTTGCCCCATGTGGAACCCACAGCCTGATCCTTAGCAGAGTCATAGACAAACCATGGCTGGCCATTCTCAGAAATCCAGTCCCCTCTCACGCCCTCGAATGTGGGCTCCAGAACGTGACTGTGGAAGAAGAGACCCAAGGCTTGTGAGTGCAGGTGAGGTCACCAGACTAGGAGCCAAGCTGTGTCGGGGTCGGGGGGTGGGGAACAGCGGCGTTTGTGTTGTCAGCATTGTGTGAATATCTGATAATTCATTTTGTCCTCTCAAAGTCACATGCTGGCTTTCCTTCTTTCCTCTGCCTGGAGGACCCTGTCCTCTTCCAACAGACAGAGGCTCATCAGGGCGTCTGTCAAAGGACACCTCTTCCAGGAAGCCTTCCTGGATTGGCAGTCCCCATAAAGACTATTGCTGCTCCCACAGCACCACTGCCCTCATCGTCCAGGGTCAGGGAGCCCACCCTCCCCCATCGCCAGTAGGACACGGCCTTCTCTTTCATCTTCCTCTAAAGTCAGAAAGCCTAAGTCACTGGGTGCAGTGGCTCGCACCTATAATCCCAGCACTTTGGGAGGCAGAGGCAGGCAGATCATGAGGTCAGGAGATAGAGACCAGCCTGGCCAACATGGTGAAACCCTGTCTCTACTAAAATACAAAAGATTAGCAGGACATGGTGGCGCGCACCAGTAATCCCAGCTACTTGGGAGGCTGAGGCTTGGGAGGAATCGCTTGAAGCCTGGAGGCAGAGGTTGCAGTGAGTTGAGATAGCGCCACTGCACTCCAGCCTGGCGACAGAGCAAGACTCCATCTCAAAAATAAATAAATAAATAAATAAACAAATAATAAAAATTAAAAAGTCTAAGTCTGATCAGTGTCATGCTGTTTCCAGCTCCCTTGCATACAAATGTGTTCACTAACCACCGCCCTAGATTACAACGCAGGTTGTTACAATGGGATTTTAGAAGGGAACGGTTTTAAGGGCCAGAATTGATTCTTAAAGTTCTCTATTCCTTTCCCATCACTTACCCACACCCCCTCTCATCAGCTCTGGAGATTCACATAGGTCACGCGTTCCTGTTCCTATGCTGCAGCTAGGGCAACTGAGGCCCAGGGACAGGGTTGGTTTCCCCAAGGTTCCCTGGCATCTAGCAGCACAGCTGGGGTTAAACCCAGGAGGTTCAAGGCAGCCTGCTGCTCTCCGGCCTGGGTGCTTGTTAAAAATGCATATTCCCGGGCTCCAGCCAGATCTAATGAATCTGAATTCCAAAGAGAGGTCAGGCAGACACATGCTCAAAAGCTCCACCAGGGGTTTCTTTCCGAGTGAAACCGCGGTTTTCATCCCTGCCCCAGCATGAAGGAGCCCCCCAGCCCGGGAGCCAGAGGCTGAACCAGTTGAGAGACAAAGACCAGCCCGGCCTGGGTTCCTCACTGGGCGACTGCCCCAGGACCCTAGGACCTTGCCATGTCCTTCACCAACAAATGTGAGTTGCCTACTCCACCCCCTCCTCTGCATCTTCCTGTATCCCACCACCACCCCATCGTTTACCCTAAGCCCCTAAACCAGGCTGCAGACAGTCCAGCTCCATGGTTCTCAAAGTGTGGCCTGTGGCCCAGCACATTGGCCTTCCCTGGGAGCCAGTGAGAATGCAGAGTCCCAGGTTTCATCTCAGACCTGCAGAATGGGAAACTGCATTTCCACAAGGCTCCCAAAGGGTTCACACACATTGGTTTGAGAGGCCTGGCACTACATATGTGTTACTTAGAGGACACGAAGCAAGGCCTGGACACGAGTGTGTCAGGGGCAGGGGAGCTGAGCTGGACATGGGTGGCCACGGTACAGGTTGAGTCCTTGGGGGCAGCTGCCTGTTTCACTGACAAAGCCAGCCTCTCAGGCCTGGGGAAAAACCCAGCATGGGCGGGGAGGCCAATGGGGGAAGGATGAACTCACGAGAGCCTCTGGCACTGCAGGGAGGACGCCGGGGACCCTCCCACGTAGCAGGTCATGCCTGTTTGTATATGAGCTTAGGAACCAGAAGGGGTCAAGGTGATGCCCTGCCAGAAGCTCAGGGCTGTGCCAAAGCTTATCTGAAGATAAAATGAAACTTGAGCCCAGGATCTGATCCTGAGTGGTTCAGGTGGTTCTCACCACCTACATTCAGAGGTAGGTGGTGACAGCTGCTGCCCCACGGACCTGGCAGGTGGAGGTGAGGAAGGTGGCCGAGGCTCATGAGAGCCTGACACCATTGTTTTCTGGCTGACTTCCCCTCCTTGCAGGGTCCCAGTGATACACACCATTTCTCAGGCCCATAGAGCCCAGGCTGGGGCTCCCGTCCCAGTTGGCAAAGAGGGGGTGGAATTTCACCCCCACTCCCTCTCTCTCAGGGTGGGTGCCTCCTGCAGAGCTGATAGCCCCACCCTCCCCACCTCCAAGATTTGCTGGGGCTGAAATGCCCCCACCCCCAGATTCCAATGACCCAGCACAAATGCCACCTCCTCCAGGAAGCCTGCCTGGACCCCATGTGAGTTTTGCTTCTTCCTCTATGCCCCTGGCCCCCAGGACAGAATAGACTGCATCCTGACCTCTGCTGTCCTCAGCGGCAGGGGTGTCTCCCCACAGAAGGGAGGTTCCTTCAGATCAGAAGCTTCTTTGAAACTTTTCTGACCCCAGCTGGGCAGGGCATTGCCGCACACAGTGGGCTCTCAACACGTTGTCACATTCCACCTCCCCAACGCCCCCATGGGTCAGTCCAGGCTAAGAGGCGGCTCTGCTTCTAATTAACTGCATCACCCTGGGCAGGTGGCTCCTAAGTCCTGGGTCTCTTTGCCCATCTGCCCAGGTTGGATGTATCGTCCTACAAGTTCTTCCAGCTCTGGCACCCCAGAGTGAGTTCAGGGTCAGCGACTCTGTAATTATTTTTTAAATATCAAAGGAGGTGGGGGTTTGAGAGTACTTATTTCTTCTTTTTTTTTTTGGAGCTGAAGTCTTGCTCTGTTGCCCAGGCTGGAGTGCAATGGCGCGATCTCGGCTCACCACAACCTCCGCCTCCTGGGGTCAAGAGACTCTCCTCTTCAGCCTCCCGAGTAGCTGGGACTACAGATGTGCGCCACCACATCCAGCTAATTTTTTGTATTTTTAGTAGAGATAAGGTTTCACCATGTTGGCCAGGCTGGTCTTGAACTCCTAACCTCAGGTGATCCGCCCACCTTGGCCTCCCAAAGTGCTGGGATTACAGGTGTGAGCCACCATGCCTGGCCAATAGCGCTTATTTCATAATGATCTCCATTTCTTCCTTCCACAAATACTTCTGTGCCTACCGTGCACAGGCATTATTCTGGATACTAGGAATGCTGCTGTGAACAAAATAGACCAGCCCTGGAGCTCCTGGGGCTCCTTTAGGCTTCAGCAGGGGTGAGGGTGAGAGACAAGAGGCACAAGGTCAGTAAGTAACTCACCAGCCAGTGCTGGCAACACACGCCAAGGAGGAAAATGGCATCTAGGGGGTGGGGTTGGGACTGCCAAGTCAGGGGCTGGAGTTTTAGAAAGGATGGTTAGGAAAGACCCCACAGAGAAAGTGACCAATACGGAAAGGCCTGGAGGAAGCGAGGGAGGGGCCGTGTGGAAATCAGGAGGAAAGGCATTCCAGGCAGAAGAGGCAGCAGGTACAAAGGCCCTGGGGCAGCAGCGTGGCTGGTCCAATCAAGGAACAGCAAGACCGGGGGGGCGGAAGAGAGTGGGTGTGTGGAGGAGATGAAGTCAGAGGTGGCGGTGTGGGTAGATCACGACAGCCTTGTCAGTCACCGTAGGGATGTGTATGGCTGTTTCACTTTGAGGTCTTCCACGAGGTCCCACAAAACCCTGGGGTGGGTGGTGCAGGCGGACGGGCAGGCAGCAAGCCCCCCACTTCCCAGCTTGCTCCGGCCCCATGCGTCAGCCCGAAAGGCCACCCTGGGAGCTCAGGCCTCCGAGCCCCACCAAGTGGTGCATGTCTTGCACAATTTCCAGGAGCCAGATCTGACAGAGCCATCTGTCTCGAACAGACCCCGGCACTCGCCTCCAGCTGGCCTCGTGCATGAGCCAGAGTTCTCAGTGACACCGCAGAACACTCATCTGCCGCCGCCAGCTCAGTCCCCGTCCCCCGAGACGTGCAGGGAGGCCAGAGGCGCCGGACAAACAAGAGTCCAGCTGTGGCGGGCGGCACCCGGGGCGGGCAGAGTGACCCGCTGAAGCCCGCAGCCCCCGGCACTTTCCAGGGTGGAGGCACATTTTGCAAAGGCTTCTCTTCCACCAGAGCTGCTTCCGACTGGGCCCCAGACCCTGGAACCCATACTAGGGGGCAAAGAAAAACCTGCGTTTTTCCATTTTGTTTTTAATCCCTACACGGGGAAGAAAACATCCCACTCGCTGATCATACGAACTCGTCTGACTTTAAATTTCCCAAGTGATACCAGAGCAGATGTTCAAATAGCCCCTAAATCTTTCATCTTTCAAAAAAAAAAAAAATCCCAACCCAATCTGAAGCTGTTGGGCAATTGGACTAATAGATGCGTAAATCGCAGCGCCAAATAATTTCTGGCAAGCCCAAGAGCTGCCCATTATGACTGTTACAGCTCAGACGTGCCTACTCTTAATTTATTTTCACAGCCACCAGCCCTCCGGGCCAGCCGCACTACAATGACCTATTGTTAACATGGAAGTCTCCCGATGTGGGGACGGGCATTTGGAAGACCATCTTTTCAATGGACACCAGGCTCACCAAGTCCTTGATTCAGTAACACGGACTGCGGCAGCAATTTGAGGGGAGATGAGGCACCAGCCAGACACAAAGACACTGACACCCCCTTTTTATTTGTCAGAGCTGAGTTGTCATACACCCCCTCGAATAAATGCTCCCATCTGGAATGAGTCACTTGGCAAGGACACGGAGAGCCTGTGCCAGCCCGTAGGCCGACCCGCCTGAACCCCGTATTGGAAAATATCAAGCGGCCACTGTGTCCTCCTCCTGCTAACACGCACGGAGCACGGGGCCCTTTGCTGGCACTTGTTCACCACCGCCCAGTCTGCTGACCTCCTGGCTGAGCAAGAAGCACATGTGAGCCCTGGGCTGTAAACTCAGCAGCTCGGGAGGAGGGAGGGGCTGCAGGCCCGACGAGGGGACATCTCGCCCTATGCTAAGCCCAGATACCAGCCCCTCCATCTTTTCTGGGGGACCACCCAGTGCCCAAGAGAGTGGGCCTCACTCACCCCCACAGCCTGACGCCCACAGCTGCTTTGTCTCGCCTGCCAGGGGCACGCCACCAAGTCCTGTTTTCCCATGTGGTTCCTTGTGATGTTTAGACAAATGGCATCAAAGCCACACACTCTGGGAGGTAGAAGGTGTTTGGGAGTTAAGCTTTCTCAGCCTTCACGGTGTACATGGATCACAGATGCGGGGCTTGTTAACACGCAGGTCCTGATTCTAGGTCTGGGGCAGGGCCTGAGACTCTTAATTTCCTTTTTTGTTTTTTGAGACAGAGTTTCACTCTTGTCACCCAGGCTGGAGTGCAGTGGCGTGATCTCGGCTCACTGCAACCTCCGTCTTCTGGGTTCAAGTGATTCTCCTGCCTCAGCTTCCCAAGTAGCTGGGATTACAGGCATTCACCACCACACCTGGCTAATTTTTGTATTTTTAGTAGAGACGGGGTTTCGTCATGTTGAGCAGGCTGGTCTCAAACTCCTGACCTCAGATGATCCACCTGCCTCAGCCTCCCAAAGTGCTAGGATTACAAACATGAGCCACCACGCCTGGCTGTGCTTTCTTACAAACTCGGGGTTAAGGGTGTACCCCTGCTGCTGGTGTACAGACCCCACTTTGAGTAGTGAAGGGCTGGTCCAAATCCCTATCCATACAGAATCAGCTACATCGAGAAGCACACACTCTCGTGACTTTAACCAAATGGACTGTTTGGGGCAGGAAGAACCCCAGAAATGACATTGTGTTCCCCTTGGTGCTTCATGACACAGGCATACGGTGTCACCCTGGAGACAGTAACACGGATCACTTGGTGTAAGTGACATCTGCCAGGCTTCATCTGGCCATTTTCCCCTTTGAAATTAATAAGTATCTCATGGAGAGATACTTTGAGACGATGCAAATCGCTGTTCTTCATCACACTTTCGCTCACTGATGTCAGCATCCATTGACGGTTTTGCCTGAAACGATGACTCCAGTGCTGTTTGTAAGCGGCGATTTTCTATTTCCATCGTGCCCTCTAGGTTTATTAATTTTTAAGTTCAAATTCTGGTCTATGATTACAGACCTACTCTGCTACCAAAAAAGAGCCTAGACACCCTTGAACTGACATCTCAGCAACACCTGTCAGTGACTGCCAGGACGGCTGCAAGGTGAGCTGTGTGTGCCAGCCCCGCCCGCACCCGCCAGCCGTCCCCTCAGTATTCCGTGAGCAACCATTTTCCCCACAATCCCTCCAGCCTGAACAATCACATCCTACTGCAGACCACGACTCTCCCAGCAGCGGGCGTTTAATATCCAGTTAGCAGGTTCTCACCACCCTCTCGCTGGCTCGAATACAGCATCTGCACCAAGTTCCCGAGAATCGTCAACCCAGCAAATCCCTTAATTGGTGGACATGAAAATCCAGGGCTTTGTGCTGTAATAACAGAGTCCTGGGGGCCTGGGGAGTTTGTGCCGCTTGGAGCTCAGGTTTCTGGGACAGAGGCTGAGCGCAGGGCAGGGAGGCAGGTCTCACCTGGCACCTCCCGGAGTCCTCGCCGAGCAGATGGAAGCAGAGGCTCTCTCGCCCGGCCCCCGCCGGGAGACCTCTCTCTCTTTCCCTCGGCCTGCTCTGCCCTCTCCCGCCTTCTCCCTGTCTGATCCTTCTCTGCTGTCATGTTCTTTGTCCTCGCGCCACACGCTGTGATTACACGCCAAGAGTCGCCCTGCAGCGACAGCTAAAGCACGACCCGCCAGGCAGATTCTCAATTCTCCCGGCCTCCCGACCCGCCGGGCCTTCTCCTGGGCCGGGGGCATCTTGAAAGCTGAACAACTGGCCTCTGAAGGCTGGCAGGCAGCTGTCCTCACGAATGCCACAGCCACGGGCATGCATTTAATTGCTGGGAGGGACTGTGGAGGCCATGCAGCCTGCCTCCCTCCCGCCCCCATCTTACTCACAAGAGAAACTGAGACCCAGAAAGGCAAAGAGATGGGCCCGAGGACATGAGGGCAGGAGGGAGACATGGTGGAGCAGATAAAAGCACAGATGCTGGAGCCAGACAGCCTGAGATTAAAGACCAGCTCCAGCATTTCCTAGCTGTGCAGTCTCAGGCAAGTGAATCTGCTTTTCTGGGCCTCAGTTTCCTCATCCATAAAATGGGTATAATAATGGTCTCTACCCCTTAGGGGCTGTTTGAGGGTTGAATGAGCTAATACACTTATGAAGCACTGAGAAAAGGCCCAGCAGAATCAACAGACACGAATACCGTTTTACCCCACGTTCCATTCAGCACCCTTCCTCGGGCTGCAGCCGGACGAGGTTGCACCTTGCGTCAAACTCTGCCTGCTGGGGTCCACGGCCCATCCCAGGGAGAGCACTAAGGATACCATCAGCCCAGCCCACTCTGGCAGCTGCAGGAGGACAGCCTGGGTCCCCCTGAGGCCTTCGCCAACTACTCTGCCTGAGTTAGGCCATGCCTCAGGGCCTGCAGCTCTCAGGAGCCCATTCACTCCAGAACAAGGTGTGTGTGCAGCCCCCAAAGTCCACAAAGGGAACCCAGCTGCAAGCCAAGCAGAGCCAAGATGCTCAGGGCACACGGGGTTGGCACCCACTCTCCGGAGGGCCCAAGTGAGCAAGCCACAGGGGCCCCGCCATGCGTTTTCAGTCTCTGCCAGTCCAGCATTTGGTTAGGACACAGAGAGGAGACGGGAGACACAAGGGCAGTGGAGAAGAGGGCAGGAACCCGTGTGGCCGGGCCCAATGCAGAGGCATGGCTGGTACTTCCCAGGTTGGGCCATCCAAGGGGTTCCAGCCTCTACCCTGCTCAGCAGCCGCCACGTCATGAGGTCAGCCAAGTAGCCTTGTGCAGAGGCCAACTGTGGAGATAGGAAACCACGTGCCCATAGTGGGAGGGAGCCACCTCTGAAGTAGAGCCTTGGAAGCAGATCCCCTTGCCCAGTCCCGGGCCAGCCTGCAGGTGACTCCAGCCCCAGCTGATGTCCAACTCCAACTCTGCGAGAAACCCCAAGGCAGAACTGCCCGGTGGAGCCACCTCTGGAATCCTGACCCACAGAAACTGTAAAAGATCATCAATGATGACTGCGGTTGTAAGCCACAAGGTTTGGGAGTGATTAGTTATGCAGTACTAGATAATTAATACAACATAGAATTATGCAAATTTGTCAAGAAACAAGACTTCAAGGCAGGTGATAACATTGAATCTCGACTAAAATCCTGGTATAGCAAAAGCATAAAATTATGGACAGAAATAAAGGAAATCATAATTCATAAAAATCCTCCAAGGAAAAACAAGAGCCTCTGAGTGTCCCCAGCTAACGAGCAGCACCCCCAATCCTCCGGAGGTCTCTGACCTCATCATCAAATAGTCCAGGCTGCCTGAACGCTTCCTCGATCCTGTCCAACTCTGACTGTCTGAAACTGGAATTTCCAGCCCTCATTGGGTTCGGTAAATGCCCTGGGTCCCCAAAACACACATGAGAACTCTGAAGCGGGCTTTCAGAAAAATAACAACTTTCAGAAACCTGGAGGAGAAAAAAGCTTTAAAGTCAGTCTACCCCAGTGGGAGGTAGGTCGGTGGCAAACTGATCTAAAGTAATCATGAAAACACAGCAACCCAGCCGCGCATGGTGGCTCATGCTTGTAATCCCAGCACTCTGGGAGACCGAGGCGGCCAGATCACAAGGTCAAGAGATCCAGACCCTCCTGGCCAACATGGTGAAACCCCGTCTCTACTAAAAATACAAAAATTAACTGGGCATGGTGGCGCACGCATGTAGTCCCAGCTACTCGAGAGGCTGAGGCAGGAGAATCACTTGAACCCGGGAGGCAGAGGTTGCAGTGGGCTGAAATCGTGCCGCTGCACTCCAGCCTGGGCGACAGAGTGAGACTCTGTCTCAACAACAACAAAAAAAAGAAAACATAGCAACCCACAGGATAACCCCAGATGTGGCACCTGGCACCGTCTGTGCCATCTAAGACCCTACACAGGGCTCTGCATGTGGGTGGCAAACCTGGGGACTGTGGGGTTTCTGGCGAAATAATGCTGGCATGCCGCGGCGGGCGTGTCCTGCCCAGATAATGTGAATCTATTCCGCTTTGCTTCCAGAGCTCCTGAAACCAAGAGTGGCGAGGATGAGCTTGGCAGCAACACTAACCCTGTGCACATGCTCTCCATCCTCCCACCTCATCACTGGACACCACCCATACCCTGAAGTGGGCTGACACAATGAAAACCATGTCCATGCACCTTGGTTTTGCCCATGGTGAGCAGGTAGGAGGGAACTTGAGTTTTAGGTTCTTCTAGGGTTTTCTCTTCCTGGAGCATCGCATATGCTTTTTAGAGGAAAATAACAAAAATGGAATCCTTGAAAGTCATTGGAGCCTATTAGCCCCAAGTAATTAAGAGGCAGGTTAGATGACGCTCCAATGCAGGGCAACTTCTCATCTGGCATTTAAGACGCTCACCCCACCTCTGTGGGCCTCGGTTTAGCCACCTACAGAGGGGATATGAGTAATAATTATCTCCTTTGGAGAGGTGCTGTGAGGGTTAATTAACTCGTGCCTGGAACTGCTTGGAGCTGCTGGTGGCCGAGGCTTGGAGGGTGTGAACGTCACCATCCACAGTGCTGTTCTCACGGGAGCCATCACCTGCCTGCTGTCAAGAGGGCCTTTTGTGTCCCCAGCTAATTGGGGCCTGGGACAAGCCACAGGGCTTCCGCAGGCCTTGGATGTCCTCCCCAGTAAAGGTTCAGAACCGACAGCCTGGAAGATCATGTCCACCTCTAAGGCTTTGTGGAGGTGATGCTGAGAGAGGCCGTTTGCATTGTGGGTTCATTTGCTTCTTGACAATTCTAGGTCCCTGCTGAAGTGACTTTAGAACAGGGAGGGCTGTTCATCTCCAACTTCCCCACAACGCATCAGAGACACGGGGCAGCAGGGGCCGCTCTGACCTGGCCCAGGCACTGGAGTAAACCCAGATGGGATGACCTGGGCAGGCAACTCCGGAACCTGGTTCCAATTCAGCCCAAGGACCCACGGGACCCTCTCCTTGTCACCGCCAGTGCTCTCTGCTTCTCCCTGCACTGGCTTTCTAAGAAATCAGACACAGTAACACAAGAGAGAGTCCTCAGGGGGCTTGAAAAATGGAGAGACATTGACACAGATGCAAGGAGGCAAAGGTGACATTTTGTAAAGAATGATGGCAGGGACGGTGTGGGGGCAGTCCCCAAATTAAAGAGACCATGTGGCCAGGTGCTGTGACTCACACCTGTAATCCCAACACTTTGGGAGGCCGAGGTGGGCTGATCACCTGAGGTCAGGAGTTCGAGACCGGCCTGGTCAACATGGCAAAATCCCATCTCTACTAAAGATACCAAAATTGGCCAGGTATGGTGGCGGGCACCTGTAGTCCCAGCTACCCAAGAGGCTGAGGCAAGAGAATCGCTTGAACCCAGGAGGTAGAGGTTGCACTGAGCCGAGACTGCACCACTACACTCCAGCCTGGGTGACGGAGAGAGACTCCATCTCAGTAAGTAAATAAATAAATAAATAAAGAGACCATGTGACCCAGTGGGACAGACCAGGAGTGGTGCATTCCATGGGCGGAATCTGAGAGCTTGGGTGCTGGTTGGGGCCTTGGCCAGAGAAGCCTCACCCTGGACTGATAGAGGCCTTACCCAAGGTCACCTGGCTAGTGGAAAGCAGGGGCTGGGTGCACTTTTCCCAAAACCTCCGACTCCTGGCCCAGGGCCTTCCTACCATCTTAAGCACCGCCCGCGGTGAAGCTGGGTCTCCAAGGGCCAGTTCCATCTGCTCTGAAACAGCACGCGCTCTGGAGACAGTGCTGCAGACCTTCCGAGCACCGGGCGTGTTGCCAACAGAACTGCTGCCCTCAGCAACCCCTGGGTGAAAAGAGAACTTTCTGGAGCCTCAGCAAGGCTCAATTTCCCCCTCAGCTCTGTATATGAGGAGAATTGAGTAATTTCACTGATAAACCCTGGAGTCACCGCTCACACTTAATGAGCTGCTGTCTCCCCGGCTAATGACGCCGCCGGAGTTTGCTCTGAGATGGCGTTCCTTCCACGGGGAAATGGGCTTTTCTTGAAACATAGATCCTCACTCGGGCAGGGGAGGAACAGAGAGTCCCGAGAATTCAAGTGAAGACAGAGAAGCTGGAGTTGAGAAAACACCGCCTCCCACAATGACACAGGGCTCATGGGCTTGGGTGCTCAGGAGGCCCAAGCAGGCGAGGCAGCACCACCTCACAGGGAGGAAACTGAGCTCTGACCCACAGAGCTCCGTTACTGATTGATTGAAACAGGATCTTGCTCTGCCACCCAGGCTGGAGTGCAGTGGTGCAATCCTGACTCACTGCAACCTCCACCTCCTGGGCTCAAGTGATCCTCCCTTGAGTGGCTGGGAACACAGGCACACATCACCATGCCCGGCTAATTTTTGTACTTTTTGTAGAGATAGGGTCTTGCTCTATTGCCCAGACTGGTCTCAAACTCCTGGGCTCAAGTGATCTGCTGCCTTGGCCTCCTGGAGTGCTGGGATTACAGGCATGAGTCACCACACACAGCCCCATGGCACTACTTTAAATGAGCCTGTAGCGTGTTTGCATGGCAGAAGGTATTTCAGGACTGAGAATAGAACCCATAGAGTACACAGGAAAATACACTTTCTCCCTGGGGCGTTGGCCTGAAGCATCCTCCTCCTTCCCCACTATTTTATTGCCCTCTAGCCCTGAAAGCTGCCACATCATATTTTATGTCGTTTACATTTTTTTAAAATCTGGGCATTTCTCCATCAGCTGGGAAGGACACTGGTGTTGAGGTTGATGTCCCTATCAAGGACAATAACCGCCAAAGCTTCCAGTGCTTTGACAAAACCTCAGATGTGTGGCCTTCTGGCCAACGTCTGCAATTTCCTGCACTGAGCATTCGCTGTCTGTCTGGGGGCTGCAGCTCTCTATAAGTCTGCTGTGGCTGAACCAAGAAACAAGTCATTCGCAGATTTCTACAGCAATTAGGATTCCGTGAAGGATTTCGAGGAGATGAGGAAGGCTGGCATCTTTCAGAGTGCAAGGTGATTTTGGAATACAGATAATTTCTTTGGGTTGAATTACCTAGAAGTTTGTCACTAACCTATGTTCCTGAACTATGAAACATGAGTATGTGAGTTAAGAAATAGTTTCTCTTGAGAAATAAACAACTGGCAAATAGTTTGGACAGGAAGAGTCTTTGCTAAATTATTCTTACTGATAATTCAAGACACTTACTTGTATTGGAATTGGTTTGGGATTTTTAACTATGTGTATGAAGCCTACGAGGCTAACAAAAAAAAAATATCTGGGGTAAAAATATATTTGGGGCAAACAAACAAAACCAAAAACAAACCTTGTGAATTCAGGCTCAAATGATTTTTTTAAAACCTGTATTATTAAACACAGTGTCTTCTTTCTCAAAAACCTCATGAAAAACAGGCAAATACACACAAAAACAGAGAAGCAAAGCACTGCTCAGTAAGGGGGCTCAGAGCACCCTGCTTCAGGCATGCGTAGAGAGGGACCGCCAGGGCTCCCACCAGTGCGGCCTCACTGCTCAGGAACGAGAAGAGAGGCTCTCAGGCCACACCCTGCAAAGGGCCTGGGTCAGAGGACAGCACCCCCGCCCCCTGACGCTGCAGGAGGGTGAGTCCAGGGGGGCCTCACCAGCTTGGATTCAGATCCCGGACTTCAGCCAGGGACATGGACCCCTCTCCTCCATCTTCTCATCTGTAAAACGGGGCCAAGTCCGTGACCTTCCTCGCACGACAGCTGTGAGGTTGAAATGGACGATACGGTTGGGATACAGGCCACCAATATTGTGACTGCTCTCAGTGGAGTCAGGAAGACCACATGGCTGCCTGCTTTCCCACCCATTCCCCTCTGTGTGCACTCTTGGGACCTAGGGACCCGCTACCCCCAGCAGGAAGGAACCCCAAGGTGGAGGCCGGGAGGAATCACAGCTCGAAGGCAGCGGCAGCAGAGAAACAGGCCTGAGCTGTTGGAAATGGACATAAAGCAAAGAAGAGACGCTTTGTGGGGGTGGGGGGTCCCCAGAAGATCACCACTCACCCCCCTGCGTCCAGGCCGGCCGCAGCCCAAGGTCTCTTTCAGGTGGGATGGAAGTCGGGCTGGATGAGGCACCCGTGGTAGGCGGGAGCGCGTCAGTGAGGTCCTGGCCCAGCATCACAGGCAACACCGGAGTTTTTTAGAAATTCAGAGTCCCAGGCCTAGTGCCAGGTGACTCGCATACACATCTGAGAAGCACAGGCTTGCCCTGTGCCCAGCCAGCCGCGCAAGGGACAGGCCCCACCAGACCAGCAGCTCAGCCTCTTCCACCTTTCAGGGGTGGGTTCTGGCACTGACAGACCCTGGAACCCCCTTCTCTCCTTCAGGGCTCCTGTGGAGGGCTCTAGGGCATCCCAACTCTCACATGTAAAAAATGACCCAGCCGTGGCTCAAGCCTGTAATCCCAGCACTTTGGGAGGCCGAGGCGGGCGGATCACTAGGTCAGGAGATCGAGACCATCCTGGCTAACACAATGAAACCCCGTCTCCACTAAAAATACAAAAAAATTAGCCGGGCGTGGTGGCGGCGCCTGTAGTCCCAGCTACTCGGGAGGCTGAGGCAGGAGAATGGCGGGAACCCGGGAGGCGGAGCTTGCAGTGAGCCGAGATCGCGCCACCGCACTCCAGCCTGGGCGACAGAGCGAGACTCCGCCTCAAAAAAAAAAAAAAAAAAAAAAAAAAAAAAAAAAAAAAATGACCCAGCCTGGGCCCATCTGGAGGCACCGGCCAGAAACCCAGGAGTCAGTATCCTTGGACAGCCCTCACAGTGCCCCGCCCACCCCTGTGTCACCTGCCCAGTCTCTTCCCTACTTCTCCCCACTCCACAGGCCGGATGTGGGGTCTCAGGGCCTCTGATGGGCTGGGTGTCCCCTATACACCTCCCCCACCTCTTTCCCCAGATCCAGTCCATTCTGGAGCAGCTGTTAGGGACTCTGAAGATGCCATCCGATCCTCTCATCCTGCAACCTGAAACCCTCAGGGTCCCCCTACTCTCAGAACAAAGCCCCCCAGCCTGGCTCGGCTACACGGTCCCCTCCTGCCCACCCACCCTGCCCGGCACATTCTCCAGAGCCCGGCCTTGGGGGCTCTCCAACTTGAGCATGCACGGGAGTCTGAGGACACCTGCCTTTTAGAGCCGCAGTGCAAAGCTCCTGAATCAGAGGGCCTGGGTGGGGCCAAGAGCGCATGTCTAAGGAGCTCTGGGTGACATCCTGCTTCTGGGCCAGGTCCCACCCCACACACCTCCCCAGCCCCTGCCCTGGCCCACGCTGAGAGCAGTGCGGTGGGTCCATCCTGTCTCCTGTCACCGCAGCATCCTCCATGCCCTTCCCGGCCACTTGCCTCTACTGGCCCCTCATGGTCATCACAGGCAGGTCACCCCGAACCCGGGCCCTTTCTGGATTAAATATCCTTAATGTTGCTCCCTGAGGCCCTGCCTTGGCTGAACCTGCCCAGTGACTTAGGAGTTGATTCCATTCATTTCATTTGCCACCAGCAGGCTTTGGGGCAGCAGGCGGTGCTCAGAAAACCGCCAGGTGAACAAACTGCTGGCCTGGACGAGCTGTAAGCCAGACTTCCTGGTCCAGTGCATACCAGCTCTGAGGCTCCTGGGGCACCTTCCTGAGGTCCTCCTACCTCAGTGTCCCCCTCTGCAGCAGCATCCGTTGTAGCAAGTAAGGAGATTCATGTCAGGTGCCCAAACGGGGCAGACAGTAATGCTCAGCATGGGCTGGCAGCCAGCAGGAGGGCCTTCCAGCTGCCCCACAAGGTGGAAACAACAGGCCCAGCCTGCTGCTCCCAGCTGTGTGACCTTGGGAAAGTCACTCAACTTCTCTGGGCTTCAGTTTCCCCATCTGCAAAGTGGGGATGCAAACCCCAAGGAAATCGAATAGGACCCAAGGAAATCGAATAGGACTATCTTCTCTGTGGCTCTGACTACATCCCAGGCACTGGGCTAGCAGGGGACTCAGCTGCCTATCAGTCCCTGTTTGCCCGTCGCTGGGAGGGAGACCCTGAGGCCTGGGACATAGAAAGCACCCCCTCTGACTTTGCCTATAGCTCTGCAGCATGAGGCATTGCATCCACCCATGCAGAGGTGAACCGGGCCAGAGAGCAGAGAGCCGCCAGCAGGCAGGGCTTGCCCCGCCACCAGCCCTCCTCCTAGCTAAGCCCTTCCCTTCCCAGGCTGAGGGTGCCATCTGCTGGGGGCATGGGGCTCAGCACCCTGGTTCATCCCTTTGCTTGGTTTCCACCTGGGTCAGGGGTCCCATGTTGGAGGCTGCACCTTTACGTACCCCTATTCAGTCCCTGGGGCCCCTCACCCTGACTGCCTCCCCACCTCCAGGACCGATCTCTGGAAATCAACTTTGACCCCAAGGGCCCTGGGGGTAGCCCAGAGAGGATGCCACAGGGAGAAGTGTGAAATGCTGGGCACTAGCTCCGGAATTTTCTCTTTTCATTGGTGCCGTTTGAACTCAGTGGCTTGTCCAGTGAGACAGGTCCGAGACTCACACCAAGGTACTTCTGGATGCAAAGTCCAGGCCCTTCCTCCAAGGTGGTCCTTGCCAGTGCCAAGGGAGCAAACCCTCAGCACCCCTGGCTCACGCTCTCCTGACAGAGCCTTCACCCCCTCAGTGCCCTCTGCCTGGGCTTCTGCCCCCTGCCTGCCCTCTGCACAGCTTTTCTGTCCTGTCCTTCCTTCGGTGTGGAGGAGCGGGGGCTATTGGAGCCCTGGCTGGCTGTCCTAGCAGGGAGCTATTCAGTCTCCTCCAGTTCAGAGGTCTGTGTGGTCTGAGAGTAAGACTTTAGGCCGCATGGTCCATGGGGAGTTGTCGTCTGTCTAGGGTTGGGGCCCGCACAGGCCCAGGTCTGCGTCTGCGGATCGGCTGATATTCCATGTCATGCTCCCTGGCCAGTCACCGCAGAACGTGGCCCCTCACACCTGACAGACTCCTTGCTTTGGGCACCGGCCGCCAAGGAGCTATAATAAGGAATGCTTTGAGCTTCAAGGCTGCTGATGGAGAAACTGCAGAAAATGCCTGGTCTCATTCCAAGAACAGCAGGAGGGGCTGGAACTGGAACAGGGGCAGTGAGGGCCAGGCCCCACGTGCATCTGCAGGGTCCAGGACTGAGCTTTCTGCAGATGACATGCTGCTGGGGGCAGGTGCCAGTGGCTGGACACACAGGCTGAACGCAGCCTCAGGGGTCACCCTGGACCAGCGCTCTGGGTTTATTCCTCCCCCGGCAAGAGGGAGACAGGTACCTACACCCTGTTAGTACTGCTGACACTAAGCTGCCTATCCCACGTGGGAAGCTGGGGATCCCTTCCCACCAGGAAGGGCCCCTGCCCGCAGAGGCCTCGACAGCTGCCCATTCATGGCCCTCTTCACACTCCTGAGGCTGTTCCTAAACCTGGCAGGTAGCAAAGTGCACGGCCACTGGTATCCCTAGGCCCAAAACCTTCCAAGTCAGGTTTGAAGAGAGCCGCCGAAGCCATCTGGCCAAGTGCTCGATAAACACATCAATATACCCTTCCCTCCTTTAACTTTATTTATTTTATTTTCTTTATTTATGTATTTATTTTTGAGATGGAGTTTCACTCTTGTCACCCAGGCTGGAACGCAGTGGCGTGATCTCAGCTCACTGCAACCTCTGCCTCCTGGGTTCAAGCGATTCTCCTGCCTCAGCCTCCCCAGTCGCTGGGATTACAGGCACCTGCTGCCATGCCCGGCTGATTGTGTATTTTTAGTAGAGATGGGGTTTCATCATGTTGGTCAGGCTGGTCTCGAACTCCTGACCTTAAGTGATCCACCCGCTTTGGCCTCCCAAAGTGCTGGGATTACAGGAGTGAGCCACCGCACCTGGCCTACAATTGCCCATTTTCAAGTGTACAATTCAGTGGCATTCACAATGTTGTGCAGCCACTACCTCTGTCTAGTTCCAGAACTTTTTAATCACCCCAAAAGGAGACCCCGGACCAGCATGGTGGCTCACGCCTGTAAACTCAACACTTTGGGAGGCCGAGGTGGGTGGATTACCTGAGGTCAGGAGTTCGAGACCAGCCTGGCTAACATGGTGAAACCCCGTCTCTACTAAAATAAATAAATAAATAAATAAATAAAATAAAATTAGCCGAGTGTCCCGGCAGGTACCTGTAATCCCAGCTACTTGGGAGTCTGAGGCAGAAGAATCACTTGAACCCAGGAGGCAGAGGTTGTGGTGAGCCAAGATCGCGCCACTGCACTACAGCCTGGGCAACAAGAGCTAAACTCCGTCTCAAAAATAATAATAATAATAAAATAAAAAATAAAAAGGAGACATCGTGCCCATGAGCAGTCACTCCTCTTCCTCCTCCTCCCAGCCCCTGGCAGCACCAGTCTGCTTTCCGACCCTATGGACTGGCCTATTCTGGACATCCCACATGAACGAACTCATACACTATGCGGCCTCTGCTGACTGGCTTCTGTCACTCAGCATCACGTTTTCAAGGTTCATCCACACTGTACCATGGATCTGCACTTCATTCCTTTTTATGGCTGAGTAATATTCCACATTTTGTTTCTCCATCATCAGTTGATGGACACATGAGGTGTTTCCACATTTTGGCTACTACGCAAAACACTGTTATGAACATCTGGGCACACGTTCCTTTAAGTTGTCCTAAGGTCAGACTGACTGGGGGCACGTAATTACATACAGTAAAATCTACTCTTCCTAAATGGACGTTGTGCTGACTTTCAATGGCCCAGCATCACTGTTTTCAATCTTCACCCACCCCCAACCCTAGCGACGGGGACACCAGGGACCGGAGAGGCCACGCAGTTGGCCTGGGGTCCCTCACCTCTAGGCTCCTATTCCGTCAACTCCCAGCCAGTCATGGCTTCAATTCTTCCCTGAGAACAAGTAGGGCCCCCATGGGCTGGGTACAGTGGCTCACGCCTGTAATCCCAGCACTTTGGGAGGCCGAGGCGGGCGGATCACCTGAGGTTGGGAGTTTGAGACCAGCCTGACAAACACGGTGAAACCCTGTCTCTACTAAAAATACAAAATTAGCCGGGCGTGGTGGCGCACGCCTGTAATCCCAGCTACTCGGGAGGCTGAGGCAGGAGAATCACTTGAGCCCAGGAGGCGGAGGTTGCAGTGAGCTGAGATTGCGCCATTGCATTCCAGCCTGGGCAACAACAGTGAAACTCCCAGAGAAGAGAAGAGAAGAGAAGAGAAGAAAAGAGAAGAGAAGAGAGAGCAAGAAAGAAGTAGGACCCCCTTGCAAGGAGAGCTTCAGGTTCTCTTTTCTCCTGTGGGTCCCCTCACCAAGCTCCCAGCACTGCCAGGGGCTGTCCAGAGTCAGCCCAGCCTCCCCGTACACAGACCCATGGCTTCTCCAGAAACGACCGGCTCTGAGCACGTCTCCATCCCTCCCGCTGCCCAGGCCTGAGGGAGCCCAAGCCCCATCCCACAGACATTCAGAAGGTTTAGGAGAAAGCCACCTATGTAAAAAGATCTCACCAAAACCAGACCATTTTCCAGGAAAACAGAAACTGCCAGCATTCAGTCAATAAGTAGAAACAAAAGCAGATCTCGGATCAGCGCAGAAACAGAAGAAAGTTGTCCCACGAATCATCCAGGAATGCAAAGGCCCAGACACCTCTGCGGGCCTGAAGCTCCTTCGGATGTGAACAAATGGATCGTCCCGTGCATGAAGCCCTTTCAGAGCACGGTCAAAGGCAGGAGCCCCCATCCACTCCACGCTGGGAAGTGTGCAGCCCAAACCCAGACACCCAAAGCAGAGCTTGTTAGGAAAGGGAGCCCGGGCTTCCTTGGGCCTGCCTGTGCCCCCAGCTAATGGCTGCCACATGGTGACGATGATGGGAACGCGGGACTCGGATCTGGGACCATCTGTCCTCAGGCTGGCGGCACCATGCCCTGTAGTGCACAGGAGGTAGCCTCCACCAGAGGGAGGGGTGAGACAGGGGTTTGGAAGGGGAATCCTTGCAGAAAGGCATCCTGCGACGCTGGCCTGGTCACGTAGCCCCCAAAGGAGCTCCTGAAGGTGCCCTGACCCCAGCCCTGGGGCCTCCGGCTACTACCCTTAGAATAAGGTACATCTTAACCAGAATGTGACCCATTGCTGGTGACCAAGAAACCACCACAGCCTGACTCGAGCTCCCTCATCCCCTCTTTCCCTCCAGGCAGCACTGCTCTCCCCACTTCCCCTTTGTCACAGGCTCCCGAGACAGGGTGAAAAGTGGCAGAGGTGGGGGGTCATGGCACCTGGTCACAGGCCCTGGCTGGCTGTGTAACCCCATAGGCCCCTAGTGTCTCTGAGCCTATTTCCAGCTTTAAGCTCCTGTACATATGGCCCTGACTGCCTCTGACTCTTGGGACATGCTGCAAAGCGGCAGGAAAGCCAGTGTGGGCTGCAAAGGCCTCATCAGTGCTGTCACTCCCACACCCTGGCAGATGTTTCAGGCTTTGGGGATGCCTCTCCTTTCACCCCCCAAAGTCCTACTGCTGACTCCAATAACCACAGTCACTCTTCCCCACCAGTTCCCAAGCCCTGGTCTTCCTGTACCAGATTCTGAACATATATCTGCATCCCACAGAACCCCCAAGGAGCTGACTGAGAGGAAGATGAGCCATTCATGTGAGCAGAGATGTCAAACAGGCAGGAGTGCGGGGAAGAGGGGCAGGGGAGGAAGAGGCTGGGAGAGAGGGTGGGCTTCAGCCAGTCACCCTGGTGGGTAACTGGAACTTGATCCTGCTCAGGAGCTCTGGGACCCACCGTGAAAAACACGCTTCCGTGGTCCACCCACAGGAGGGATCTGGGGTATTTATACACCAACTCCCACAGACATTAGTAAAGGGCTCCTCCTCAGGGCGTTCACCTCCCAGTACTTCTGGCCTCCCCCAGGCCCGGAGGGCTCCTGGGCCACAGAAAGCACCGAGGAGAAGAGATCCTTTTGGGGACAGGGCCTGACGGCATTCACTCTGCCTCAGTGAGACATGGGGATTAGCACCAGTAAAGAAATGAAGAAATGCTGGTTGAACTGGCACAGAGGAGGCAGGTATGGGAAGCCAGGTCTTTGCCTGCACCGGGTGCCTTCTTTCCATGTCCACCTGCCTCTGTCTAGCCTGGGATGGATGGGCTGCCGGAGGAGCCAGACGGGCACATTTAGAAACTGCTCTTTCCTGAGTGGATGGCAAGAGCTCATAAGGAACCTCTCCCACCCCGGAAACACCCAGGGCGACATTCTCTCCAGCTGGCGGGAGCTGGGCTTCTGAGGATTATTAAATGGATTTTTCCTCCCTCTCGTGTGTGTTTCCTTCAAGGCCGCACGCAGGACAGAGCATTAACAAAGCAGCCAGCCCAGGGCAACATCAATCCAACAAATACAACAGCCCGAGAGCTTTGATTTAATAAAATCGGCCCCCACTGGGCCGCTTTAATTGTTTCCAGATTCTGAAAACATTTGAAAAGAGGATGCAAATGGAAAAATCTACCTCTGGCTACCAAAGCATTCCAGGCTCGCTGTGCCGAATGTCTACAGGGGCTGTGTCCTCGGAGAGTCACCCAAGCAGATGGAGCGGAGCCTTGGATGTTGCTGGGACAAATGTCCGGGAGAAGAAGGACACCAGGAGGGAGGCTCTCTCTATCCATCAGACAGGAAGAGTGGCAGGTCACCGGGGTCTTCACCTGGGCCTCCACAGAGAAGAATGTGCTGGGAGCCTGGCTGGTTCTGTTTTGTCTCCAGAGACCACGGAATTGTGTTGTGGCAGGTGGGAGACCCAGGATCTGCCCAGGAATCCGGTGGCCCGGGGAGGTTGCCACTGAGCGTCTGTCCAGTCCCTTCTGGCCAGTATGACCCCAGAGGAGTGAAGCCACGCTACGCCCCACAGCAGAAGGTAACATGGCCACATGGAAGGAGGAGCATGGGGTGGAGTCCAGCAGACTTGGATTTGAATCCTAGCTCTACCAACAGTGTGGCCTCAGGCACATCACTCACCTTCTCTCAACCTCAGTCTTCATATCTGCAACATGGGCTCACTATGCAAACCACAAAAGCCCTCCGAAGTGTCCACAGAATGCAGCTACATGTAGGCGCTGCCTCAGGTGCTGCTTGGTCATTAACATGGCATGCGTGTAGGGCACAGGCATCCCACCTATGCTGCCACCTCTGCCGACAGGGTCTGGTGCTGCCCCAGGGAGGAGCCCAGAGACCCCGGCAGACCTGCTGCAGAGTGCCAGGCACAAGGGCGTCTGGTGCAGCTCCTCTTTGGGGACACTGCGAGCCCTTTCCCCACGGCTTAGGCTTCAAGGTGGGCACTGAAGGCTGGACAGAGGGGCTTTGGGGGCCAGGAATGCAGAGCACAGGAGGCAGTGCCAGGGAGTCAGGAGTCTCCTGTTCTGTCCTGGGTCCCCAGCCCCATAGGCCACTTGCACTGTGTTTGTAAGAATCTCCCTAACAGGAAAGAGTGTTTGTTACCTCCATAGAACACAAGGGTGAGAACACTCTCTCTCACACACACACACACACACACACACACTCACTCATGCTAACAGGCACATTCCCACCCTGCGCTGACGCAGATGACAGCCTGCCACGGTCTGTATGTTACAAGTCAATTACACCCGCCTCCCAGCCTGCCTCTGATGCCGCTGGGGAGGTCATCTTACCATCTCGGGACACAGGGGAAGGATGTGGGATGCTCCCCCAGGAGAGGCCCGGCAGCCGTCAGAAGGCCACTTCCCGTCAATCAAAGGAGTAAATTGGAGGTGGGGGTGGCTCATTTACTTTCATCTCTCCATATTAGATGGCATGGTAATAAAAGAAGAAAATGGTATGGTTTTTGAGTGGCCTCGGGCAGGTTTCTGAATGGTCTTGATGCTCGGTTTGTCCATCTGTAAAATGGAGGCCATGCCCACCCCAGGGTCACTGTCCAGGAAGCCCCTGACTCAGAAGACATCACAGATCCATCCTTTCCTCCCTCCTGGCGTTTTCTGCAGCCTCCCCCTCCCCTCTCATTAAAATCAGAACGTGATGGAAGGCAGGGGCAAGCCTAGCCCCCTGGTCCCCCCTCAAGTAGAAATGGGTCCCATCCTTCAGGACCTGTGTCTGGGCAGCTTTGAGTGTGGAGAGAGCACGGGGTCCCAAAGTCCACCTGGAAGGGGGGTGGCTCATGGGTTCTTACCCAGGAGGCTGGGCACAGATGGAACCAACACCCCCCGAGGAAAGCAGAGGGTATCTGGACAGCTGGACTCCTCCTGCTGAGGCAGTGTGGGAGGTGAATTGTCCAGGCCCCTTGGGGGACTCCAGGGGCAGCTGCACGCCGAGATCATAGCAGCAGCAGTGCCCCAGGCCAGCCTCACAGGTCTCACTCCTGCCCTTATAGCCGGACAGGGTTTAATCAGACACCTGGACGACGATGAAGGTGCCCTTTGGCCTATATGGCTTGCAGCCCGAAGCCAGCACCCCTGACTGACAACCCCCCTCCCCACTCATAGAAGAGTGATCGCAAACTAGGACCCAGACCTGGGGCAGGGGCCAGACGGGGAAGGGGAGTGACATGGGTGCACGACACAGAGGGGGTCACTGTGGGGCTCGACACGGTCACTCAGTGGGGGCCTGGCGGTGTTTGTACTGTGGCCATTATCACTATCAGGAGGAGGACTGCTGGGGTAGTGCAGCTGTGGCCACATCACAGCTGAGCGATGCTGTGTGTGAAATTACGCTTCTGCACCAGTGTCCTGTAGAACCCCCACCTGGCCACACCCTGTGCCAAGCAGTACCAGGGCCTCAGAGAGTAGATGAGCTGTGGCCCCTTCTCTGGGCCCCAAGCAATTCCCCCAAGGCAGCAGGATAGACAGCACTGTGTCACCGAATACAGAGGCATCATGGCAGAGCGCTCGGCAGTGGGCACAGTGAACCCCACCTCCTTACCAACCACGACAAAGCCTGGCAGCCTCTGGGCAGTGCCAGGCGGTGACGTGAGCTCTTGACAAGTATCACTAATTTAATCCTGGCCACAACCCGCTGAAGTGGGCACTGCTATTAGCCCCATCTCCCAGATGAAGAAACTGAGGTTCAGAGAGGCCACTTAGCTGGGGCCAACAGTTAGTCTGTGGCAGAGTTGAGGCTTCAATCTGGCATCTGGTTCCATGGCTCATGTTTAACCGCCATACTATGCTGCCTCTTATACAACAAGAGCATATCGATACAGTGCCCTGGTTGTTTGAGGAGGGGTTGCCTGCAATGGGTTTTGAAGGATGAATAGGAGTTGTCTGAGCAAAGGAAACAACCCAGGGGTCAGGGAAATCTTGGATGTGTTCAAGAGAATGAAGAAAAGTTAGTATAGCTCGGAGTAAGGGCAGGTCAATCCCTGGCACATAGTAGATGCTCAATAAATACTTGCTGAAGCAGGTGCTGGAGGAGAGCAGCTAGATGCAAGCTAGCAGGAGGTGGCTAAGGAGCGTGACTGTCCTTTAACCCACCTGCACACGCATGCACACATAGGCACCTCCCCATCCCCCCTTCCCCAGTCACTGCCCTCCTTTCCTTCGTGCCAGCCCCTCCATGCCAAGTATCCTTGGGAAGCCACCGAGGGGGTGATGGAGAAAAGAGGAGACTCAGGCAGGCAGGGACAAGGCAGGGGTGGGAAAGCTGGTTCACTTTGCTTCTGGATGTTTATGGTTCTGGAAAATATGCCAGGGGCAGGGGAGGTTAGCTATCCACCACCACCCCCACTTCCTGGGCACCCTGGTGGGGAGGGGGCAAGGATGTGGCTCGGCCTCAGGCGAGGGGTGGGAGTCTCAGGGGAGGCCAGCCCAGGCAGCCGCCGCCGCTGCTCTGATAACCTTCAGCCCCGACCTCATTTCCCACCGAGGCTCGTGCAATTTCTTCCAATTTTCCACATAATTAGCTGAGCGGGAGACGCATCCCCTGCTCTGGAGGCCCAGCCTCCTGGGCAGGAAGGAGCCAGCCGCCTCGGAGCCCAAGGGTCCATGGCTGAGAGCAGAGCCACCTCCCTGCAGGCTCCCTCCTGTCCCCCCGCTGAGCAGGCACCAGATGTCCAAAAATGGGGGATCAAGGGGGAGGGGAGGAGCACAGGACACGGAGGTTAGTGTCCACTCCCCACCAGCTGGCTGTGTGGCTCCAATCCTCAGCCTCTGGGGCCTCAACACACAGGTCACATAGGATCAGTACCTCCAAGAGTCCACTAGAGCCCTGTCTCTGCCCACCCCTCCCAGCCCCAGCATACCCCCAGCAAATAGCCACCCTTCCTTCATGCTGCCCTCACCTCTTCTGGCAGCCCCCAAACCATCCCTTCCCTCCCTGGAGTGGTAGGCGGTGCAAGGACTAGGAGGGGGCATCTAGGAGGCCCACAGCTCAGCTCTGCACCAGATCAATCCCTTGTCTGCTGGGTAACAGGCGGTGTTGGAGACCCATCAGCCTCAGCCTTGCCCTCTGTGAAGGGGGCACAACAGAAGCTACCTCAAAGTTGAGAAGAAACAGGTCCTCGTGCCGGAGACCCTCAGTGCCGGCCCTGCTCCCCGCCTGGTGGACGGTGCCATCCCTGTCCAGTTAGAGGGAGGCCTCTGGATGCTTCTGGAATGCTTGCCATTGGCAATCTCCAATTTGGCTCAACAGAAGCAGGGAGGGAAGGAATACAGGTCTCCCTGCTGGGCCCCCACAAACACGAATTCACTCCTCGGGCCTCAGTTTCTCTAACTGAGCAATGAGCAAGGTCGTTGAGCTCTCACATGGCTAGAAAGTTTTCCTAGAAAGAGAGGAGGCATGCCCAGCAGCCTCGCCCGGAGCTGGAAGGGGGCGCCATGGCCCCCAAGGTGCCCAGAAAAAAGGACAAGTTTGCCCTTCCTGGGGAGGGAGGCCCCTCTCGGATGGGTGGGGTGGGGCACTCCCCCGCCTCCCTGGGGAGCCTCAGGCTCCTTGGAACGGCCTTCCTGTGACGGCATGAGCAATTCCCTTCCTCCCTCCCGAGCCCAGCACCGCGGCCTGAAATCCATCATTCCACTTTGTCTGTCCAAGGACCCGCAGGCCACCCAGCCACTCTTACAGGGAGTACAGCAAGCATTCTCGGGCAGAACCAGGCACAGCGTACCCAGAAAATGTCAAGGCCAGAGACTGCAGAGACCCAGGCCCACCCAGTCATGTGACTGTGGACCTGGGACCTCACCTGCCCTGGCCCTGGGCTGCTCATCAGGAAAATGCAATCATCCACGTCACACCAGCCTGGACCCCGGGGATGTGTGGGATGCTCGGGTACCCCATTTCCTGAGCACAGCAGAGAGCCCCGCATGGCCTGATCAAAACATTCCTCCCTCATGAAAATCAGAACCTGCCCCAAACATGTGGTCTTTCAGTGCCTGCTCCCAGCAACAGCAGGGGGGGCATCAGCCTCTGGAGTTAGCTATCAGAGGAGGCTATCAAGGAAGGCTTCCTGAAGGAGGTGAGGCCCGAGATGAGGAGTTTGACCAGGGGACAAAGGAGGGGTCTGCCCAGTTATGAGATATAGTCTGGGCACATTCTGGAAAAGGCCAGGAATTGGCCTGAACTGGGGCAATTATGTCAGTGGTGAGGTCTGCAGGGTGCATTAGTGTGGGTCTGGGGCGGTCGAGACTCAACAGGGAGAACAGCATCTCTAAGCAGTCAGCCCTCCTCAGCAGCAGTCATGCCTGCCTCCACCCAGCGGAGGTGGCCGCCAACTCCTTTCTGCTCCGTTTATGAAACTGGCTTGCAGGCAGTCAGGATTGGTGACAGTCTCTCCCATTGCAAACAGGCTGGTCTCAGTGTCCCGTCCACACTCCGTGCATTTACCCGCAGGCCCTCATTCTAATTCTGCTACTTGTTTGCCCTTAAGAATAATAAAATTATATTCCCCCTCGCAACTCTCCCAACTCACCAATCTGGGGAAGCAGCCTCCGCCACTGTAGTGATAACAGTGCGTGTTTACTGGGTACTGACAACATGCCAGACGATGCTCCGGATCACCACAGCTCTCTCAGGCTGTCATGACATGACTGTCCCATTTCTCAGAGGGGAAAACTGAGGCACAGAGAGGCCAAGTCACCTGCCTGGCCTCACACAGCATGGAAGTAGGGGAACCCGTGTAAGGACCCAGGGCGCCTGATCGCGAAATGCAAGGACTCAGCCCCACCCCCTCACCCCTCCTGGTCCTGGTCACCCACAGTCTACACACACCTGACACCAGGGGTCTCCACAGGGGACAGGCCAATTTCACATCCTTTTCCTGACTCTACACACACTGGGATACCAGCAGCTGGGAAGTCCAGCAGGGAGAGAGGGCTCGAGCCGTGACAAGCACCAGGGACTGCCTGCCCGACGCCATCCATAGGGGGATTTCATGCGAGTTCAGGGCCCGAGCAGCCACCCCTGGCCCTGGCCCCGGCCCCTTCCTCTCACCCCTGGGCTCCTCTGCTGTTGATGCTTAGATCTCAGCTCCAGGTCTTCAGACAGTGGCTGGTGCAGAGGAGAGTTTGCAGAGGAGGGAGGCGATGATGCTGGGGGAATCAATGTGAAATCAAGACTGGGCCCAGAAACCTCAGGGGCTCCCCGGAGTTGAGGCGTGGAACCCCCACAACAACCTGCCCAGTATGAGGCCAGGGCTCCCCTCCACCTCACCCGGTCCCCCAAGCCCATCTGAGACGGGTCCTCCACAAGGTCTCCTTGTGCTTTTAAGCTAGGGATGGGGGGCAGATATCCCATTCCACACCAGGGACATGACATGCCACCCATGGGTCAAGGACCCCTCTACCCTAACATGAAACCTCAGGCCCTCTGAGAGGGGCCCACTCCCGGCTCCAGCTGCCCCCCACTCTCCCACAACAGACTGTGCCCCATGATCCCTAACTGCTAACCTTGCGAGGCACCCTCCACTTGGAATACCCTTCCCTGCTTTCTCTATCTGGTAGTGCTAAGGGTCTGTGGAGCCCTTACTGGGGAACAGAGAGGTCCCTGCCTCCTGGAAGCCCTCCCTGGAGGGCCCGCCCTGGACTAAGCTCTGCGCCAGCACTGTTTGTCCTCCCTACCGACCAGCAGCTCTGTGAGACCAGGACGGTACAGGAGATCTGGAATGATGAATACGAAATAGAAAAAGTGGCCGGGCGCGGCAGCTCATGCCTGGAATCCCAGCACTTTGGGAGGCCGAGGCAGGCAGGTCACCTGAGCGCAGGAGTTCCAGACCAGCCTGGCCAACATGGTGAAACTCTGTCTCTACTGAAAATACAAAAATTAGCTGGGCGTGGTGTCCCACATCTGTAATCCCAGCTACTTGGGAGGCTGGGGTGGGAGAATCACTTGAACCCTGGAGGCAGAGGTTGCAGTGAGCCGAGATCAGTCCTTTGCACTCCAGCCTGGGTGACGAACTGAGACTCCATTTCAAAAAAAAAAAAAAAAAGATAACAAAAAGTGACCATTTCATCTGGTGTGATCTGACCCTAGGTGCGTGCCCCCGAGGTAGAAGAAATTCAAGCTTTAATGCAGGAGCCAAGTCCATCTGGGCCTAGACCAGGGATCCTCACACTGCAGCCACCGGGCCAGCAGTGCAAGTGCCACCTGGAAACTTGCTAAAGGCGCAGATTCTGAGTGAGAAACTCCCAGGACCGCCAGCAACCTGATTCTCCAGCTCTCCAGGGGCCTCTGATGCACGCTCCAGCGTCACAGTCCCTGCCCTGAACACTGTAGAGTAAAAGGCTGTGCATTTCTATCGAGCCAAAAAATAAAAAAGGTTTGATGATCTTTGCTAAACAAGCATGATGCTAACATGATGATGATGATGGTCTCAGGGAGGCCTATTCTGACCACGCTCTTTGAAGCTACAACTCTCTTCCCTCCCGCACCCTCCAAGCGTGAGCTTCCTTCTGGAAGCCTCTAATCACTGCGTGTCGCTAATTAGCTGTCAGGAGTGCTGTAAGCGAGCCTGGCCCCCGCCCTCCCGCAATCTGCAGGATCCGGGTGTTATTCATCTACTCCTGTACTGTCTCCTTCCCTGCTAGAAGCTCAGCTCCCTAAGGGCAGGGATCTCTGTCCACTTTGTCCACCGCTCTATCCTCTGAGCCTAGAACAGGGCCTGGCATACAGTAGGTGCTCAATTAACACCGAATTGCAGAATGGAGGAACCCAGACACTCACCTAGTTCTTTTCAGCCCCCTTTGCAACACATTTTCCAACTGGTGCCCACGGCAAGCTTGTTAAGAGACGGAGCAAGCATCACTCTTATACCCAGTTTCGGATGAGGAAACTGGGCTGTGGGGAGGATCAGACTTGCGCAAGGTCACACATGGAGCCTCGGACTCCCACTCTGGTCTGATTGCTAAATCCAGAACCCTGTGATCTGTTGGCAAATTCAGGCTCCTGGGATCAGGCGTTCTGGCCTTGCCTCCTTCTCCTGCTGACAAGCCTGCAGTCTAACGGCGTGGCCAGAATGGAAACCGTTACCCTAGAAATCACCGATGTGGGGCTGGAGGAGGGCGGCCACAGCGTGCTTCCTCTGAAGTCCCGGCATGCGGCTTCAGGGCCGTGACGATGATGCCTGCCATCTGAGAGGCCCCCCGGTGCAAAGACACACAGCTAATTAGCTGTCAAAAGCGATGCAAACTCTAGCTGGCCCCCTCCCTGACAATCTCTCCCGGAATCGCCCTCTGCCACCGCGTGTCACCACATGATAAAAGGAAATATGTTCAAAGCAGAACCACTAACAAGAGACAGGGAGGCTCTGAGAGGCAGAAGGAAGCAGATTGCCTCTGACACTCTCCGAGGAAAGGGGGATAAATTAAAACCATTAAAAAAATAATTTGTCATCGTCAGTTTTCAGAAAGAAGTCATTCTTGAAGAGCAGGATTCTTGTTTGGGGCATTCCGAGCACCCGCAGGGGAGACGCCAGGGAAGTGGGTAAGAGTCTGGGCTCTGGATTCAAAACCGGCTTTGTCCCTTGTGACCTGGGTCACCTTGGGCAAGTCACCTTACCTGCCACACCTCAGTTTGCCCATCCGTAAAGTGGGGGAGACAATCATCCCGACATAAAGCATGGGGGAGAGGCTATGAGAAAATACACGTATTTCAGGATACACGAGGGTTCAGCCCCCCGGGGACAGCCGAAGCGGGCACCAAATCACAGGTGCTGATGCGCCCGCTGCTGCCCAGCTGCAAAAACACAGGCACGTTCTCAAGCCCCTCAGCTTCCTTGTCTGTGGAATGGGGACAATGACGGCTCTGGCATATAAAGTGCTTAGCATGCACCTGAACAGCCATCCACTGTGGGATGATCTGTCCGAGGGCATCTGCTGAAAGTCGACGGCCTCAGGATGGCCGGGAACCCATCGATGCCCAGCCCTCTCCTGCTGGCCGCCATGTCCCCTCTAACACACAGGGCAGCCCTTCACTCTGAGCCTGTCCTGGCCTCTCCCAGGAGACCCCCACAGGTGTGCCACCCGGCGGTCAGAACCAGCTGGGCTGCTTTGGAGATGTGCCTACCCACTCTGCGCCCTCCTCCTCTGTGGGATGAGGGGAAACACGCCAAGTGCCTACCTGGCTGAGCCCTTGCCAGAAGTCAGGCACAGCTCAAAACTGCGTGAAATCCGCTGAGTCAGCAACTGCTCGCTGTACAGATGGAACACGGAGGCACCGAGGCAGAGGCACACCCTGAGTGACTGGGGGCACCAGGCCTCCTGCCCCCAGGGGTAGGTGAGGCAGAGTCGCACCCTGAGTGAGACAGGGTACCAGGCCTCCTGCCCCCAGGGGAAGGTGAGGCAGAGTCGCACCCTGAGTGACCAGGGGCACCAGGCCTCCTGCCCCCAAGGGTAGGTGTGACAGACAAGCACATGGCATGGGTGTGGTTGGGGCCAAAGCAGAGGTGTAGTCTTGAGCGTGTGTCTGGAAAGCTCTGGCAGGAACGCGAGTGGGGTTGGGGCAGCCCAGGGCAGAGGAAGGGCTGAGACCCTGGGCAGCCGTGGCCCTCCAGGCAGGGGAGGCAAGGGCTGATCACTTAGAGCACTGGGTGATGCCCAGTGACCAGAGCACCCGGGAGAGGGCAGGACCTGTCAGGGCCAAGCCATGGGGGAACTGAGCACCCCCAGGTTGAATGCCCCCTCCCAAGATGCCAGGCTGGGCCCTTCCCTGCAGGTTTCTCCCTGCTTTTCCTTTGCTTTCTCCCTGCAGCTGGGCTGGGGTAGGTCAACAGATGTCCTCAGCCCCCATCTGGATGCTGGCACGGAGGCCAGCCATGGACTCCCTGAGCCCTCAGTGCCACGCCCCATGTGCCCATCACTGCAGGATGTCGTGCGGGGGTGGGGGCTCCCAGTACAATGCAGGGGCAACTGGGACACAGAGAGCAGATGGTGGGCACACGGGCAGGGGCACAGCCCTGCCCTCGGGACTGTCACTGCTCTCACCTCCCCTCTCCTCTGCCACCTGTGTGGCCACCATCTGGCACTGATGCTTCCACAGGGGACAAAACTCCAGCAGCAGGACAAGCAGCTCCTTCCCCTAGCCCTGTGCAGTTCTGTGCAGCTGCTCACCCTCTCTGTGTCCTGGCTGCCCTGGGGCAAAATGAGCCAGCCGTGAGGGCCTCCAGCCCACACCCCGCAGGACAGCTGTGACTTCAGTCTTTATTCTGAGATCTCTGTCTGGCTGTTGGTAGATCCTTGACCTCTTCACACAAAACAACAAGAGTCTTCAGGTGCCTGGAGCCCACGGCAAGAGGGGTGGAGCATGGAGGGAAGGGGTGAGCACAGGGTGGGCCAGGGTAGAGCACAGGGCAGGACGGGGGCTGCACACAGTGGGGCCGTGCGGATGGGCAGCTGGGAGGCAACCGGGGTTCCTTGGAGACCAGGGGCACAAGCCCCACCCCTGGTGGCATGATGTTACTTCTCCCTTCCACAGTTGCGGCGGCCCCTGCAGAACCCTCCTCCTCCCTTGCCCTGAGCCCGCATCCTCCCTGGGCAGAGGTCAAGATCCCCTCCTCTCCCCAGGACCAAGAGGGGCCTCTGGGGAACTTGTCCCCAGCCTGGCAGCCCCCGGGGGCCTCCCAGAAGAGCTTAGCCCCCAGAGAAGAAGGGGGAGCAGTGGGCCCCTGACAGCTGAGTGATTGCCATGGCAACCGCGCGGCAAGGCAGCTGGCAGGGGGGAGGTTGGCAGAACAACGGGCTGGCCTCCGACGGGGAGAGGGCGAGGTCAGGCTGGGGCACAGGGGCCACAAGGGGCGGAGGCTAAACCGCCACAGCTCCCTTCGCAGGGCTGACAAGCGCCGACATGACAAGCTTGTCCCTCTTGGAGGAGTGCGTGGTGACCCCGCTGGGCGGTCACTGACCAGGCAGGTAGGACATCTGAGAACCCCTCCAGACCCAACCGCTTTGACAACCCTCTCCCTCCTCCTCCCACAAGTGGGGAAGGGGCTCTTGCTGGGATTCCTGACGCCTTGGGAGGCAGAGGCCTCCCGGCCCCCAGCTCCCCCTCCGCCTGGAGGCCAGCCAGGAAGGGCTGGCGCGGAGCAGGGGCCATGGGGCTGCAGGATGCGGGAGGGCTGAGCTTTGCTGGGTTTTCCTGCTGCTGTTTCTGCAGCTTGTAGTGAAGACCCAGTAAGAACGTGTTCAGGGGAAGAATGAAGGAATCAGGGGGCATCGTCTCAACATCCTTTCACTGTGGTTCAGGAAGGGAGACCCAGGGGTGCAGGGCCAGGACAGGGGCTCGGCTGAGATCAAACACAGTCTGTGTGACTCCAACCTGCTGTCAGCCCCTCAAGGGAACTGGGCGGCTCCCAGCGGTGTGATGGGCCAGTGGGCCACATTCACGGTTTTGGGGGAGCTGGAGGGGACTCTCAGCCCAATTCTGTCCCTTCTGAAGATGCGTGAGGAGGCCCCTGCTGCCTGCTGGTCTTCCAGGTGCACATCCCACCCTGCCCCTCAATTGAGATCCTCACCCAACCCAGCAAGGGCCGTTTTGCCCATTCTACAGATGGGGAAACTGAGGGTCCCCAAAGAGAGTCAAGCAGCCCAAGGTTACTCTGCAAAGTGAGGAACTAAGTCCAGGCCCTGAGCTCCCAACCACACCACCCCTCCTATGCCCCTGGAATCCCCAGGTGAGGGGCCTCAGTTTACGTGTATTTATAAACTGAGACGTGGAGGAATGATGAGAAAGCATCCCAGATACTCGGGGGACACCCAATCTTAGCTCATCTGTTCTTTTCTTTTCTTTTTCGTTTTTGAGACAGGGTCTCACTCTATTGCACAGGCAATGGTGCCATCATGGCTCACTACGGCCTCATTCAAACGACTGGGCTCAAGTGATTCTCCTGCCTCAGCCTCACCAGTAGCTGCGACCACAGGTGTGCACCACGTCCCGCTAATTTTTAAGTCTGTGGTAGAAACAGGGGTCTCACTATGTTGCCCAGGCTAGTTTTTTTCCTTTGCAATAAAGGCAGTTTATAAAATGCTTAGCTAAATATTACTTCATTTTCCATATCTTATAAGACTTATCCTATAAATCAATTTACAAGTATATAAGAAATCTCCTTCCTCACACTATGTGCTCCAGCTTGAAGTTGGACAAAATACAACGGAATGAGCTCCTGGGGAAACATGGTAGAAAATGCAGAACGTTGCTGAGCATGGTGGCTCATGCCTGTAATCCCAGCACTTCGGGAGGCCGAGGCAGGAGGATCACCTGAGGTTAAGAGTTCGAGACCAGCCTGGCTGACATGGTTGAAACCCCATCTCTACTAAAAATACAAAAATTAGCCAGGCATGGTGGCGGGCTCCTGTAATCCCAGCTACTCGGGAGGCTGAGGCACGAGGATCGCTTGAACTCAGGAGGTGGAGGCTGCAGCGGGCTGAGATCACACCACTACACTCCAGCCTGGGTGACTCTGTCTCAAAAAAAAGAAAATGCAGTGTGTTGTTCCAATTGTTCTCTGACGAATACAGCAAGTGTAATCCACCCTTCGTCTCTTCAACCTCCCTATGTCCCATGTCCCCCCACCCACAGACCCCCACCTTGTCCAATAAGAGCAGCACCATCCAATAGAAAGTATCGTGACAGAAAGAACCTTCTAGATCTGTGTTGCTCAATACAATGGCAACCGGCCACACGTAGTGATCACTTGAAACTCAGCAAGTGCAGCTGAGGAACTGAATTTTGCATTGCGTTTCATTGAAATGTAAGTGGCTACATGTGGCGAGGGTCCTGGGCCCTGAAGCTGGAGAGTAAAGCCTTTATCATTTACTACAAGAGTGTCCTGAGGCCAGAGGGCAGGAGAGTGACAGACAAGACCCCACAGCTGACAACCCCTCTGGGTGGCCCAGCACCCCGTGACAGGGACAGACATGGGTCTGAGCTGGTGGGTGTGTTCAGGCGGGGATGGGGAGGAGCGGGTGGAATCCGGGGTCCCCGATGGAAATAAGGCATCAGCCAAGGCCGGGAGGCCGGGCCAGGTGCTGGATCAGGCCCGGTGAGAGCTTCGCCAAGGAACGTGCTTGGGTGGCCCTGAGAGTGAGCGCCTCAGCTTCCCCATCTGCACCAAGGCAACGAGAACAGTCCCAAACCTAAGGCTACTCTAAGGCTGAATGAACCAGTGCATGCGAAGTGTCTGCCTTACACAGGGTGCGCCTAAGTGCTGGCTGTTGTCATTATTATTAATGCAAAGCACTTAGACATGTCTGCGTCAGAGAGGGCGCTCCACAGGTGCTGGCTGTTGTTGTTATTATTATTATATTATTATCATTACATGTTTCTCGGGCTGTTTGCCCCACTTGAAGCTCCTGCCTTCCAGCCGCCTGGTACTGTCTGAGTCTCCCTGCGGAGGGACGAGCTTCCAACTCACCCTGTTGGCGTCCCCTCCCCACCACGTGGTTTAACCAGAAAAACCGGCATTGTTTCAGCCCCATGACACTATGAGGAAATTAGTATCATTCTCCCATCTCACATATGGGGAAGCTGAGGCACAGGGAGGTTAGGGACTTGCCCAAGGTCACACAGGATTGAGAAGTAGGCACTGGCCAGGTGTGGTGGCCCACGCCTGTATTCCCAGCACTTTGGGAGGCCATGGTAGGAGGACTGCTTGAGCCCAGGAGTTTGAGACCAGCCTGGACAACACGGTGAGACCCCATCTCTACAAAAATGTAAAACTGAGCCAGGCATGGTCGTGCACACTTGTAGTCCCAGCTGTTCAGGAGGCTAAAGTGGGAGGATGACTTGAGCGAAGGAGGTTGAGGCTACAGTGAGCCGAGATCACGCCACTGTACTCCAAAAAAAAGAAAGAAGAGTAGGCACTGACTGGCCAGGCATGGTAGCTCACACCTGCAATCCCAGCACTTTGGGAGGCCAAGGCAGGCAGATCACGAGGTCAGGAGTTCGACACCAGCCTCATCAACATGGTGAAACCCTCTAAAAATACAAAATATTAGCCAGACGTGGTGGTGGGCACCTGTAATCCCAGCTACTTGGGAGGCTGAGGCAGGAGAATCGCTTGAACCCGGGAGGAAAAGGTGGCAGTGAACCGAGATCATGCCACTGCGCTCCAGTCTGGGCAACAGAGCAAGACTCCATTTCAAAAAAAAAAAAGTAGGCACTGACATCACCCCCACTTTACAGATGGGGAAACTGAGGCTGAGAGGGGTATCATCAGTGGTCCTGGACCACACAGCCAGAAGACAGCTGGGCCAGGCTGGGCCGGCAGATGGGCTTTCAGGCCTCCCAAGCCCAGGCTCTGGCCTCTGGGCTCCCGGGTCTCCCAGGCAGCAGGAGTCGCGGGAGAAGCCTCTGAAAGGGCTGGGGAGCGGGTGGGAAGGTGTGGACAGCAGGCTGGGCTTCTGCCACTCGCTCCATCCTGCCTCTCACGCCCGCCCCTCAAGGAGCCGGAAGCTGGCAACAGCGACCGCCGCCGCCGCCTCCCCTCTCTGGGCCCATCTGCTCCGGCACCGGGATCCAGTGGGTGGCGGGTCCCTGCAGAGACCGCCCGCATCAGAGGTGGGTGCTGCCCCCAACCTCCTCTTCTTCCCAGCCTGGGGATCACCGGGGGACACAGAACAGTGTTCATGAGTGCACTGTGGTGGGCAGAGGAGGCCGGATGCCCCTCCACCTCCAACACTGAGACCTGGGCACACATCCCCAGCCTCGGCTGCCGCAGGTGTAAAATGGGCACAGCATGTGTTGGTTTAACAGTGGGCTCTAAGCCAGCTCCTGCCCCTGACTGGGACCCCTCTGCCTGCGTCCTTCCCTTTAGGTTTCCTGATCATAGCGTCTGGGTTTCCAGGACCCTCCCACTTCAAATCAGTGCTGGTGCCCAGGAGCACAGTCATCCTTGTGACAGGCGTGTGGCCGGGCTGAGGACCAGAGCGAGCAAGCTGGGAGGATGTGCGGACAGGGAGTGAGATTTCCAAATGGCCTCCCCAGTGGGCGGCAAGGGACCCCCAGAAGCTAAGAGCCCAGAGCCACCTGTCCCAATTGATGACGCTCATTGCCAGACCTCCTGGGGTCAGGAGACCTCTCCGAGTGGGGCGGTCATGCTAAAGGGTCACCTAATAGATAGCAGAATATGTGCTGAGTACCTGCTGTGCGCCAGGCACTGTGGGAGAGGCTAGGGGACAACTTCGTGAGGGTCAACACATGTCCCAATCCAGACAGCCAAGAGAACCAGGTCTGCAGGCACCTGGGCGGAGGGCAGGGGCGGGCAGGGCTCTGCAGCAGAAACGCTGGGTTCCACCACCTGCTCCTGCTTCCCAGGAGTGGGCTCCAGTGCCGGCTCTGCCATCTGGCTGTGTGACCCCAGGCAAGTCACTTGACCTCTCTGTGCACCAGAATACACCAGGGTAGAAACCACGCCCCCTTCGGCGCAATCCCGGGAGGTGAGATGAGCTGCTGCCTGGCACACGGTAAGTGCCCCACAAGGGCTGGCAATGGGATGGTGCTGAGGCTGCGCCCCACACGGCAGGGTCCCCATCCTTCCAGATGGGAATTCAGCCTCCATTTTTGCTCCAGCTCCATCCCACACCTTCCTGACACAACGCACCAGACATCCAGACCTGCCTTTGCCACCTCTGAGCCCACAGCACCCAGCCTGTGCCACCTCCTGGCCTTTGCACGCACAGTTCCCACTGCCAGGAGCAGCCTCTGAGCCCACAGCACCCAGCCTGTCCCACCTCCTGGCCTTTGCACGCACAGTTCCCTCCACTGGGAGCACTCTTGCCCCCCTCCTTCTCCCCTGGCTAACTCTTCCTCCAGGTCTTCCGGGAAGGGGACCGGACAGGATGTCCTTCCTCTGGGTTCTCCCAGACTCCTGGAGCCCCACCAGTGCCATCAATCACACTGTGCCATAGCCCACCCTGGCACAGTGAGCCCTGGGAGGACAAGGCCTCCCCATCCCTCGGCAACACTCAGAAACCAGCGTACAGAAGGGACTCCAGAAAGAGGAGGCAGAGACACAAAGGGGTCCCAGGTGGAGACAGCAGAGGTGGCTGCAGCAGCAGCCTGTTCCCCCTGGAGACCCCACCCCATTTCCAGGGCCACACAGGCTGCAGCTCTCCAGGATCTGGCAGGGGACAGCGACACCTAGTGGGCAGCGGGCACAGTGCCCCATCACCCAGGAGGCCCAGCACACATCCCAGGCCCCAAGCAAGCGGGGATGAAGACTCCAGGGCAGGACCAGGGGCAGAGGGGTACCCAGCAAGCCAGGTGGGTGCGGCGCGTCGCCGGCGGCGAGGCAGGCCTTGGCGCCTTCTCTGCTCCTCCTGCCTCCTCCCGTGGGCAGCTCATTCCCGCGTGGCATATGCCCGCCATATGCTCTTCCCGTCACAGCATCTTCAGCGGGCCTGCAAGCAGCCTGCTGGCGGGGGGCGGGGGCGGGGGCGCCTATGAGCTGGAGCCGCCTGGCTGCTGAGCCTTGCAGGCTGCAGGGAGCAGCTGGGGGCTGCCGAGGGCAGGGAGCCCACCCAGCTTCCGCCTCCCTTCCACCTCCCTGTTGGCAAGTGTCAGCTCCACCAAGGCCCCTGCAAGGGAGCCAAGCCTGTGGTCATCCCACATGACAGGCAGCCAAACTGAGGCTCAGAGAGGCTGAGTGTCTTGCTGGAGGATACAGAGCCTGCAAGGACAGGCCCGTCCTGTCACCGGCAGCCTCAGACTGCACCTGTAACTTGGGGCAGGTGGTTGGGGTGACTCACTGTAGCGTTCTCTGATGTTGGAGGCTCAAGGGTTCAGAGCTTTGCTGTGCCATCCCCATACTGGCACAACCTCTGTTTCCTCCTCCCCTGAAACCATAGCTGGGGCCTCTCCGGCCTCTTCCTGCTCTGACAACCCCCTGAAGGAGGATCTTCAGGGCATTTCTGGGCCTGGCACCTGACCCTGGACTTGAGCTTCTCAAACTGGGTTCCCCAGAGCACTGGTGCCTGCAGACGGGCTTGAGTCTGCCCGAGGGGCTGAGGGGAAATTTGAGGTGGGGACCAGGAGGTTGTCCCCCTTAAACCAGAAAGTGTCTAGGGCAGATTTCCACAGTAATTTCATGGGCATACACATCTAAGCAACAAGGGTAGGGAGGAAGATTCCAGAACTTTGTGCTACGGAGGAGGTAACACTGAGCCACAGTGACAGGCCCAGCCCCCTCCTGCCACCAGATTCCCTCAGGAGCCAGGCCAGGTGACCCCATGGAGATAAGGACAGGCCCAGCCCCCTCCTGCCACCAGATCCCCTCAGGAGCCAGGCCAGGTGACCCCATGGAGATAGTGACAGGTCCAGTCCCCTCCTGCTGCCAGATTCCCTCAGGAGCCAGGCCGGGTGACCCCATGGAGATAGGGACAGGTCCAGTCCCCTCCTGCTGCCAGATTCCCTCAGGAGCCAGGCCGGGTGACCCCATGGAGATAGGGACAGGCCCAGCCCCCTCCTGCCGCCAGATCCCCTCAGGAGCCAGGCCGGGTGACCCCATGGAGCAGATTCCCAAGCAACGGATGTTTACTGAGCATCTACTCAGTATGAGGCTCCATCATTTCCAAGTTTCGTTTAATCCCATGGGGCGGGAGTCAGCCCTGGGTCTCTGGAGTCAGACTCTGGGGTTCAACTCCTGTCTCTGCCGTCTATTAGCATGTGCCGATCAGGCAGTGACTCACCCCTCTGTGCCTCCGTTTCCTCATCTCTAAAATGGAGCTGACGGCAGT
Source organism: Macaca mulatta (assembly GCF_049350105.2). NCBI lineage: Eukaryota > Metazoa > Chordata > Mammalia > Primates > Cercopithecidae > Macaca > Macaca mulatta. The sequence continues at coordinate 80,642,139 of NC_133425.1, read as the reverse complement.
TCCTACCTGTTCATGGCAGCCTGGCATGGTGGCCTCTGACAGCCAGGGAGTGGCTGTTTCTGAGCACACAGCAGAGACCTACTTGCCTGGAGGACGGGGGAGGGGTTCTGCACACCCAGTGGGTGTGTGCAGCCCCCTAATGAGGACAGGAGCCAGGTGCCAGTCCACCAGGCAGCTGCTGCATTACTCGGGCCCCTTGATGCAGAATCACCCGGGAAAGAGGAAGAGCCGCCTGCGTTTGGAAAAGCAGGTCCCGTACCCGGCAGCAGAGGCCTGCGTGTGAAAGAGGGCACGTGCCCAGCAGGCAGGGTCTGACCGCCCAGCAAGGCCCAGGAGGCACCACCACAGGCAGGCAGGCCCTGGGCTCAGCCCCTGCCCAGGGTCACTCTGCTGCCCTTCTCCAGCCCTGTCTGGTTCCTCGGTCAGGCGGAGCAGGGTTCGAGGCCCGGCCTGGCTGCACCCCTGCTGGATGACCTCGGGCCTGTCTCCTGCTGGGCCCAGGGAAACAGAGAACTGGACTGTGCTGCGGCTCAGCCAGCTGGTGAGTGCCAGGTCTCATGGCCGCCCACTCACCCGGCACTTCCTGGGCACCTACTCTGTGCTGTTTGTGCCGGGTGCTGGGACACGGTGGTAGAGAAAACAGACATGAGTCCTTCCCCACAGGGACAGGTTTTATCACCTTGAGAGCATCTGCGGGAGGACAGAGCAGCCTGAGGGCAGGGCCTCTGAGAACTGGAAGAAGCTGCTCTGCAGACAGCACTCACACACGGCGACGCCCAGGAGCCACAACTCCATATGAAGGCACGGTGCCGGAGGGGATGGCGACATGTGTCCACAGGCACACTCACAGCTGGGTGATTCAGAACAGCCCAAAGTGGGAGCAACCCAAACATCCATCCACGGATGAAGAGATAACGAGACGTGGCACACCCACACAGTGGAATATTACTCAGCTATGAAAAGGAATGAAGTCTTGACTTGTGCTACACAGATGACTGAGGAAACCAGACTCCAAGTGAAAGAAGCCAGACACAGAAGTCCACGTGCTGTGATTCCACACAGACGAAATGTCCAGAACAGGCCAATGCCTGGAGACAAGAAGTAGATGGGTGGCAGCCAGGGACTGGGGAGGGGATGGGGAGAAGCAGATGGGTGGTTGCCAGGGATGGGGGGTGGGGGTGGGGAGTGACAGCTAAGGGTGCAGGGTTTCTTTTGGGGGTGGTGGAAATATTCTAGAATTAGATAGTGGTGATGGTTGCACAACTCTGTGAATATCCTCAAAACCACTAAACTCTACAGTTTAAATCAGTGGCTTGCAATGATATGTGAATTATATCTCAATACGGCTGTTATAAAAAAAACTGCACTTAAAATAGCACTTACAAAATGCCGTTTTTCATACATCGGGGTATTTTTGAATTACAAAGATGAAAAGGCATGAACACATTGTTTTGATGATCAGCAGCACAATAAAGGTGCTTGGGGGTCTCCATGGCAAGGGGCTTGCAGACAGAGCAGTAGGGGGTCGGGGGAGGCCTGGCCCCGGTGCCTCCGCCCCCAGCCGAGCTCACCAGGCATCCTGGGAACACCCCGCTGGGGCGGGGCCAGCCAAGCGCAGACGCCCTGCCAGCTGCTCTGTTTGTAAACTGCCAGCCAGTCCTGCAGGGCCCAGGCGAGAGGGGGTGCGCTGCTGGCACGAGCAGGGCGCCACAAGAACCTCTGCCAGGGACCCGGGACTCTTTGCCAGGCCTCCCTGGAAAAGTCCAAGCCCCTTCTGAAAGACAGGCCACTTGGCCTCCCTCCCTGGTATGGGCAGGGGGAAGAGGGGTCTCTTCGAGGGGCACAGCCAAGGGCTCGGCCTGGCCTCAAGTTGGTGGACAAAACTAGGAGAGAACCGAGCAGAGCTGCTGAGGCCGCGGCAGACCAACATCGCAGGACCTGCAGCAGCAGCCAGGCGGGTACACAAACCTTGCCCTCACCCCAGGGGACCCCGTAACAGCTTGGGAGGCAGGAGCCGTTCTCATCGCTGCTACAGACAAGGAAACCGAGGCAAGGAGAAGCGCCCAGCTGGCATCACTCTCGGCCCTGTTGCATCACCAGCTTCTGCAGCTGTGACACTGCTGCCCTCATGGAGAACAACTGGAGCGGTGGGCCGTGGAGGGCATCTGCCTGCCTACCTGCCAAACTGCAGGGTGGCCTGACCCTGTGCCGCGTGGGCACAGAGCTGTGAGGGGCAGCCCCGACTCCAAGCCAGGCCCTCAGGGTTACCAGAACACCCTCTTCCCAAACGTCCTGCTGCAGGGACAGCTGGACAATGGGAGCCCCGGGACCAGGCCTGCCCCAGAGTGGCTGGACGCCTGCCCCCAGTGTCCTGGTGGGAACCCAGGACTCTGCCCTGCTGTGCTGTTGCTCCACGGACTGATGATCGTGAGAAGTCCTGGTGCTGGCGCTGGCAGCAGCCTTTGGAGAGAGGCGCCCCACGCCCCCTCCCCAGAACCCGGAGCCCTGGCTGGCAACCCAGCTCTGCTGCTCAGGGTCCCAGTCTGAAACGGGCCGACGGCAGCCTCACCTCGGGGTTGCTGCCTGCACAGGCCCACAGAGTGCTAGCCCGGCTGGGCCTCCGCAAGTGCCACAGTCCTCGCAGCGAGCATGCCTCCTGGGCCCCACGCCCCCTTCTGCGACGGGTCCCCACTATCCCCCATGGGACCCAGGGAAGGGGCTGAGTTGGGGACGGGCTCTGGGCCCACTAAGGCAGCTTTATTCCTGCTGGCTGGGTCTACTGGGCTACTGGGCACAATGAAGTCTGCACAAGTGCAGCCACTGCTGCTTAAATATCTCTCGTGCCTGGGAAAGGCAAGATGTCTTAGCTGGGCCTCAAACTGGCTGAGCAAAAGGGCTTTTGTGCACTTGGAACATGAAGTGTCTGGGGCAGGAGGCCTTCAGGCATGGCTGGATCCAGAGGCTGAAGGCATCGCCTGGGAGCTGCCTCCTATCTGTGTCTGTGTCTCCCTCGCTCATCCCGGGAGCTCCACCTGCCAGTTGAGCACTAACTCCAAGGGAGTGCCCAGTGCCCAGGGCCCATGCAGCTGGTCCAATCAACCACTCTCAGCACTGACTTCACGCCTCCCGGAACCTCAGCCTGGACCCTGGTATCTTCACCCAAAGGGAGGAAGCGGTTTCCATTAACTAAAGACCTGAGCTGGTATCAATGGGGGGAGATGGCGCCAGCCAGCACCCCCCTCCCTGCTTGGTTCCAGCCAAGATAAGGTTCCCAAAGGACTAATGCTGGTGTGTAAATATTAGATACTTCTGTCTCCTTCGAGACCAATTACACAGATCATGGCGGCTCCCCCAGGACTCTGCCTTCCACTTACTGTATCATCATTAACAGCCTATTAGGTAACAGCTGCTCAGAGAGAGAGAGAGAGAGAGAGAGGCAGAGGGAGGAAGAGGCAGAGAAAGGGAGGGAGAGAGAGACAGAGGGAAAAAGGAGGGAGTGTGAGAGAAAAAGGGAGAGAGAGAAGGGGGAAGAGAAAAGAGACAGAGGAAACAGAAAGAAGAGGGAAAAAGGGGAGAGACAGACAAAAGGAAAGAGACAGAGCTAGTGAGGATGGCAGCACAGGACACAGAAGGACCCAGAATCCAAACTGGGCAGAGGTGGGAAGACAAACGGTCAGAGAAAGAGAAAGGCAGAGGGAGGCGGAGGGAGGCCGAGGCGGAGGAGGCAGCAGCGAAGACTCTCTGAGGGGTACGGGGCTCCTGGGGCCCCAAGCCCACCCGCCCAGCGGGGTCCCCACAAGAGGAGCAGCAGGGTCCTGCCTGTCCTTCTCCATTTGCACCTGCAGCTCTGCACACCTCACCGACCCTCAGCCCCACAGGGAGGTGGACAGAGCTGGGGGCACCAGGCAGGCCTCAAGTAAGCTCTTTTAAAGCCAGGGTCACCCCTAGCTGTCCTGAACCCAACAGCACTGGGCAATTTGTCCCCAAGGAATTCCTACAGCCAAAAGTGACGAGAAGAAAGCCACTGTCTGGTGGAGCCCAGGCCTCCTGGCAAAAAGGGCCTTCAGGTGCATGCTTGGATGCAGGGGCTGTGCCACTGCTCAGAAGGGGGCTCAGGTGTCCCCATTGCACTCACAGACCAGCCCCGTCATGTCCCCGACGTGCCCAGCCCCTCCCTCCCCACGTTCCCTCCCTGAGTGCTCACAGCAGCCCCAGGGGCAGCAATGAAGTGAAAGATGAGAGGCAGGGGCTGTGAGTGGCCTGCCCAGGGCCAGCTGGCCGGGGAGCCCCAACGCTGCTGCTGCTAAACCCCAGGACAGGCAGTTCCTTGCATGCAGGGTGGGACAAGTGGCAGTGGTGGCAGTGGCCTGAGCCAGGCTCAGGAGAAAGAACCCCCTGTATGGTCGGCCAGGTCCAGGCCTCCTCTGAGGAGTGTGACGTGAGGGCCCGGCCCTCATCCTGTCCTCCTCCCTGGCTCAGGCCCGGTCCCTGCATGCGGCCACTGCCTTCTGGAGCCTGTACAGTCCTCCAAGCCACCTTCCCTTGCTCAGGGACCCCACTGAGCTCTGAGGACCTCCCAGTGCTGCGGCAGGTTTCCCATGCATTGTCCATCCGTCCAAACAACACATAATTATCGAGCACTCCCTACCCACTAGGTCTTTTCCAGGCACTGGGGACAGAGCACGGACAGGGACCTGCAGACCCTCCCACTCAGAGCATCCAGCTCGTGGCGAAATCAAGACCAGGACACTTGTGACCAGAGAAACCAGAGATGAGAGCCTGGGCGAAAACAGAGCAAAGAGAGAGGCGTACCAGAGGCGGTCAAGGAAAGCCTCGGGGACAGCGCAGAGCAGCAGCAGCCCTGGAGCGTGGGGCGGGTAACAACACAGGTCAGAGAAGAAGGCGGTGCCCCATCTAGGGACACCCCCTGAGCCACTTAAAACTGTATTCTGGCCAGGCGCGGTGGCTCAAGCCTGTAATCCCAGCACTTTGGGAGGCCGAGACGGGCGGATCACAAGGTCAGGAGATCGAGACCATCCTGCCTAGCCCGGTGAAACCCTGTCTCTACTAAAAAATACAAAAAACTAGCCGGGCGAGGTGGCAGGCGCCTGTAGTCCCAGCTACTCGGGAGGCTGAGGCAGGAGAATGGCATAAACCCGGGAGGCGGAGCTTGCAGTGAGCTGAGATCCGGCCACTGCACTCCAGCCTGGGCGACAGAATGAGACTCCATCTCAAAAAAAAAAAAAAAAAAAAACTGTATTCTAAGAGCACTGGGAAGGGCCTCGGGGACATGAGCAGGGGGTCACCCAACCTGGCCCCTCTACCACGCTCCCCTGGGCTGTGGTGTGGGGGACAAGCCAGCCAGGACTCCGTGACAAAGGGGCCGATTTCCTGAGCCCCCACTTCCTCTGGTGCTCAGTAGGGGCCACAGACATCCAGCGGGGAGGCTCCCCCAGAGGGTGCCCATTTCACTGCTTCCAGGCAGAGTACCCTTGGCTGCCCCCCAGGCCCTCTCTAGGCCACTAGGCTTCTGGGGCCTCCGAGGGTGTGGGACTGGGGTGGGCCTGGCGCCCAGAGCCCCTGCTGAGATTTCAGGCTCCCAGCCCTGCAAAGCGCCTCATTTCCCCTCCGCCAGGGCCGGGGATAATTAGACGACTGGGGACATAAATCACGGCTGCTCCTGCACATCTGCTAATCACATCTCCTGCAGACAGCGTGTGTGTGTGTGCATGTGTGTGTCTATGTGTGTGTCTGTGTGTGTGTGTGTGCATGTGTGTGTCTATGTGTGTGTCTGTGTGTGTGTGTGCATGTGTGTGTCTATGTGTGTGTCTGTCTGTGTGTGTGCATGTGTGTCTATGTGTGTGTCTATGTGTGTGTGTGTGCATGTGTGTGTCTATGTGTGTGTCTATGTGTGTGTGTGTGCATGTGTGTGTCTATGTGTGTGTCTATGTGTGTGTGTGCATGTGTGTGTCTGTGTGTGTGTGCATGTGTGTGTCTGTGTGTGTCTATGTGTGTGTGTGTGCATGTGTGTGTCTATGTGTGTGTCTATGTGTGTGTGTGCATGTGTGTGTCTATGTGTGTGTCTGTGTGTGTGTGTGCATGTGTGTGTCTATGTGTGTGTCTGTGTGTGTGTGTGCATGTGTGTGTCTATGTGTGTGTCTATGTGTGTGTCTATGTGTGTGTGTGTGTGCATGTGTGTGTCTATGTGTGTCTATGTGTGTGTGCATGTGTGTCTATGTGTGTGTGTGTGCGTGTGTGTATATGTGTGTGTCTATGTGTGTGTGTGTGCATGTGTGTGTATATGTGTGTGTCTATGTGTGTGTGTGTGCATGTGTGTGTATATGTGTGTGTCTATGTGTGTGTGCATGTGTGTGTATATGTGTGTGTCTATGTGTGTGTGTGCATGTGTGTGTATGTGTGTGTCTATGTGTGTGTGTGCATGTGTGTGTCTATGTGTGTGTCTGTGTGTGTGCATGTGTGTGTCTATGTGTGTGTCTGTGTGTGTGCATGTGTGTGTCTATGTGTGTGTCTGTGTGTGTGTGCATGTGTGTGTCTATGTGTGTGTCTGTGTGTGTGTGCATGTGTGTGTCTATGTGTGTGTCTATGTGTGTGTGTGCATGTGTGTGTCTATGTGTGTGTCTGTGTGTGTGTGTGCATGTGTGTGTCTATGTGTGTGTCTGTGTGTGTGTGTGCATGTGTGTGTCTATGTGTGTGTCTATGTGTGTCTATGTGTGTGTGTGTGCATGTGTGTGTCTATGTGTGTCTATGTGTGTGTGCATGTGTCTATGTGTGTGTGTGTGCGTGTGTGTATATGTGTGTGTCTATGTGTGTGTGTGTGCATGTGTGTGTATATGTGTGTGTCTATGTGTGTGTGTGCATGTGTGTGTATATGTGTGTGTCTATGTGTGTGTGCATGTGTGTGTATATGTGTGTGTCTATGTGTGTGTGTGCATGTGTGTGTATATGTGTGTGTCTGTGTGTGTGCATGTGTGTGTATATGTGTGTGTCTATGTGTGTGTGTGTGCATGTGTGTGTATATGTGCATGTGTGTGTATATGTGTGTGTCTATGTGCGTGCGCGTGCGCGCAGGGTCCCTGAAGCTGGGGCATCCTGCAGGGGGCCTCCATGACACCCCATGTCCACCACGCTCCACAAAAGAACACGAGTGCTAGTGTGTGTGGGCTCAGGTTTCCTACAACTCACAAGCATTCACACAGTCACACACAGATGCCCTACACACTAACACACGCAGACACCCCCAATACACACACACACGCGCAGACACCTCGTCTCCCCACTAACACACCTAGACACCCCCCTCCACCCACACATGCCTTGCTCCCCAACACACGCAGCAGACACCTCCCACACACACACGCAGACACCTTGCCCCCTCCACTAACACAGGCAGACACCCCCCTATACACACACACACACACACACACACACACACACACACACACACGCAGAAGGCAGAACCCCCAGGGAGGACCTGGAAAGTGTAGGGTTGGGTTTTGGCGCCACCTACAGTCCATGTCCTGAAACTGCCAGAGCTGGACGAGGCACCCCCAGGCAGTGCCCACACTGGCCGTCCCCCTCCAACCAGAGGACACTTTTTTCCTATTAAATGTCCCTAATCTGTTACAAGTCCGGTTCATACAATTAACTGGAAGAGATAGTAAGGACTATTTTAAGAGTTAAAATGTTTAATGTAACTGCTTTTAAACAAGATTAGGGCATGAAACTTTATATCCAAGAAATCCAATCGAAAGGGGCAAGAAAAGAGGGGAAGTGTTTTTAAACACAGTCAGTTAGGAAGAAGCTCCTTCTCCAAGGATGACGGAACAATGACAACAGCAACAATAATAATGGGACACATGGATGGGTATGTGTCAGACAGAGGCTCTGCCCCTGGACCAGGTGGAAACGCAGCGTCACGTCCACACACGGGATGCGAAACTTCCCTTCCCCGTGCTCCCAGCAGAAAGTCTCGGGATGGTGCTGCTCTGGCTTCGGTGCCTCTCAAATACTAGCCAATCTCCAGCTTTAACAGCAGGGCAAGGGCTGAGGCTCAGAGACATCAGAAGCTATAATATCAGAAATTGCTCACTGGCTACCTTTTATTTACGGTGAGTGGGGCCAGGAGTGTTTTTTTTGTTTTGTTTTGTTTCTTGAGACAGGGTCTCACCCTATCACCCAGGCTGGAGTGCAATGATGCAATCACGGCTCACTGCAGCCCTGACCTCCTGGGCTCAAGCCATCCTCCCACCTCAGCCTCCTGGGTAGCTGGGACTACAGGCATGCGCCACCACACTCAGATTTTTTTTTTTTTTTTTTTTTTTTTTTTTTTTTTTTGAGACGAAGTCTCACTCTGTCACCCAGGCTGGAGTACAGTGGCACAGTCTTAGCTCACTGCAACCTCTGCCTCCCAGGTTCAAGCAATTCTCCTGCCTCAGCCTCCTGAGTAGCTGGGACTATAGGCATGTGCCACCACGCGTGGCTAATTTTTGTATTTTTAGTAGAAACGGGGTTTCACCATGTTGGCCAGGCTGGTCTTGAATGCCTGACCTCAAGTGATCCACCGACCTCGGCCTCCCAAAGTGCTGGGATTATAGGTGTGAGCAACTGCGCCTGGCCCCAGATAATTTTGTATTTTTGGTAGAGATTGGGGTCTCACTATGTTGCCCAGGCTGGCCTCAAACTCCTTAAAACAACACAAATTAATTTTCTTACGCATCTGGAGGTCAGAAGTCTGATAAGGTCTTCTGGGCTAAAATCAAGGGATCAGGATCAGGTCTGTGCTCCTTCTGGAGGCTCTAGAGAACCATCTCGTTTCTTTTCCAGCTTCTAGAAGCCGCCTGCATCCCTTGGCTCATGGCCCCTCCTTCCATCTTCAAAGCCAGCAATGCCAGGTGAGTCCCTGCTGCATCCCACCTCTCTGACTCTCTTCTGCCTCCTCCCCACTTATAAGGACCCTGTGATTACACTGGGTCCACCAGCATAATCCAGGGTTAATTCACAGCCTTAATTCCACCTGCAACCTTAATGCCCCCTTTCTTTCTTTTTTTTTTTGGACACAGAGTCTTGCTCTTGTTGCCCAGGCTGGAGTGCAATGGTGCAATCTCAGCTCACAGCAACCTCTCCTCCCAGGTTCAAGCAATTCTCCTGCCTCAGCCTCCCGAATAGTTGGGATTACAGACATGCACCACCACACCTGGCTAATTTTGTATTTTTAGTAGAGATGGGATTTCTCCATGTTGCTCAGGCTGGTCTTGAACTCCCGACCTCAGGTGATCCACCCACCTCAGCCTCCTGAAGTGTTGGGATTACAGGCGCGAGCCACCGCGCCCAGCCCACCCCTTTTCCAAGTAACCAACATATTCATGGGCTCCAGGGATTAGGAAGTGGACATCTTTGGGGACCATCATTCTGCTGACCACAGTTGGGATATAAAGTTTCCTTTTAAAATAAACTTACATTGAAAAAGGGGCATCTTGGCCGGGTATGGTGGCTCACGTCTGTAATTATAGTGCTTTAGGAGGCTGAGGTGGGCAGATCACTTGAGCCCAGGAGTTCAAGACCAGCCTGTGCAACAGGGGGAAACCCATCTCTACAAAAAACACAAAAATTAGCCAGCATAGTGGTGCACACCTGTAGTCCCAGGTACTCAGGAGGCTGGGAGGTCAAGGCTGCAGTAAGCTGAGATTGCGCCACTGCACTCCAGCCTGGGTAACCGAGCAAGACTGTCTCAAAAAAAGGGTGGGGGAATCTTGTTTATATGAATAATGCAATAAATAATACTAGAGTGTCACGTGAGTGTGAGCACGTTCAGCAGGAGATAGCGTGGGAGGAGACCTAACTAATACCTCTGGAGGAACCTGTCTTGCGTGCCCATCTTTCAGGAGGTAAGTGTGGCCCCAGACGGTTAAGCAATGGCTTGAGTCACCCAACATGGTGGCAGACCAGGGCCGCTGGGCCTCTGGCAGAGGGGAAGCAGGAGGGCAGCTGCTTGCAGGGGGGTGTGGGGTGAGCAGAGGATACTGAGGCTTGTGGACAGGAAGGCATTACACTCTTCCTCAGGGCAAACAGGAACCGTGGCCTCTGTCCATGCTCCTCACTAGGACACTAAACTGTCCCCAACTCTTATCTCATTTCCCCTCTGGTCTCTAGGAGGTGCAATGGGGTCCAGGGAAGTGCACCCACTCCCCTCAGGGATGCTCACCCAGGGTTCCTCTCAGTGTGCCCTGTGACTTTGTTTACCCCTTTGTCCACACTGCCCTTCACACACCTGACGCTTTGGCTTTCCTCTGCAGGCTGGACACCGTCCCGCCCCCACTACAAGCTCCCTGAAGCAGACCTGCAGCCACGCTGCAAGCCGATTGTAACAGCACCAGCGCGGTGGGCAGCCCTGGTGGAGGTGCACCCCTCGAGGGCACAGCAAAACTGCATGCACCTGCCAGTGAGATCTACGGGGACCCTCCCACCCCCTCCAGCTAGTGACAAACGTGTGCCACCCTAAGGGAACAGCTAACCAGAGAAAGACACCCCCACTGAACCACGCTTATTTCTGAGCTTTGACCCAGTAACAAAGATAGCCTCCTGGCCCCCATAACGTTTCTTTTGAGATCAAAGACTTTCAAAAATGTTAAATAGTGAGACACGTGATTTTTTTTTTTTTTTTGGTCTTTTTGAGATGGAGTCTTTACTCTGTTGCCCAGGCTGGAGTGCAATGGCGCCATCCTGGCTCACTGCAAACTCTGCCTCCTGGGTTCAAGTGATTCTCCTGCCTCAGCCTCCCGAGTAGCTGGGATTACAGGTGCCCACCACCATGCCAGCAAATTTTTGTATTTTTAGTAGAGACGAAGTTTTGCCATGTTGGTCAGGCTGGTCTCAAACTCCTGACCTGAGGTGATCCTCCCAACTCGGCCTCCCAAAGTGCTGGGATTACAGGAGTGAGCCACTGTGCTTGGCCAACACATGATTTTTTAAAAGCCAAACAGTAGAAACAGTTAAAAGTGAAGGTTGCTTGGACTCCCCAAAAATGACCATGGTAGATCCTTCCCGTGCGTCTCCCCCAAATCTGCCATGCGTACACACAAGCATAGATGCGTCCACACACATTCTCACCTGCCAGGACAAACTACGGCGCACCAGACACGGAGCCGGCTCCCTGCTCCTCCACTCACAACATCTCTGGGAGCTCTTTCCACCCCAGCTCCTGCTGCTGCGTAGAGGCCAACACATGGCTCCTGTGGTTTATTTCCCAGCCCCACCTTCCAGGAGGGCACGTGCAAAGCTCCTGGGATCGCTGCGTGCACCTGGCAGCGAGCAGCCACACGCCACCGCCTTCTTCAACACAGGCAGTGATGCCAGGGACACAGTTCCAGCAGCAAAACTGCGAGGAAAGGGGTGTGTGTCCCCATTTGGGGTAAGCCCCACTGCCCTCCGATGTCCTTCCCCTCACAGGCAGCCTCTAGAAGCAAAGAGATTCTCCCCTGTAGCCCCCGGAAAGGACCTGCTCCGCTGGCACCTTGACGTAGCCTGGCCCAGCAAGAATGATTTTGCACTTTGGACTTCCAGAACTGAAGGATAATACATGTGTATTGTTTTAGGTGCCAAAGGATGTGGTCATTTGTATTAGGACCACACACTTCGGAAACTGACTCTGTGTCTCCTCGTTAGGGCTTACATGTTAGTCACCTGGGGGATGGGCGCAGAGGCTTACGCCTGTAATCCCAGCACTTCGGGAAGGCAAGGAAGGAGGACTGCTTGAGCCTAGAAGTCTGTGACCAGCCTGGGCTACATAGTGAGACCCCATCTCTGTAAAAAATTTTAAAAATTAGCTGGGCTTGGTGGTGTGCGCCTGTAGTCCCAGCTACGAAGGAGGCTGGGGTGGGAGGATCACTTGAGTCCAAGAAGTCAAGGCTGCAGTGAGCCATGATCACACTACTGCACTCCAGCCTAGATGACGGAACAAGACCTTGCCTCAAAAAAAAAAAAAAAAAAAACAGGGTCACCTAGAGAACTTTGCAAAAATGTCTAAGCCCAAGGTCCACCCCAAGCCAATTACATCAGAATCCCCAGGAGCAGGGCCAGCATCAAAATTTTTCTACGGAGCAGTGGGGTCAGGGTCACTGTCCTAAACCTCCTGTTTCCGGAGTCCCCGTCCAGCCCTCCCTGCTTGGGACAGGGGCTGCCCTCTCAAGCCCAGCAGGCGTGGCTGTCCTGGATGGGCCTCAGTGCGCCCATCTGTAAAGCGCTGGTGACAGCACTGTCCACGCTGTGCTGCTGTGAGTTTAAAAGAAAGATCAGTGCAAAGTGGCTGAGCACAGGCCCTGCCCCGCGGGGCACCGACAGGAAGACGGAAGGTGGTCTTCACCAACTGCCCAGTTCCATGTGGTCCTGCTGACTGCACTGACCCATCCTTTCCTGAGTGGGGGAGCGGGGAGGGTGACACATCGCCTGTGTGCAGGCCCTGGCCAGCAGGGACAGACCCTGAGGGCTGCTGGGCCTCTGGCAGAGGGGAAGCAGGAGGGCGGCTGCTTGCGGGGGGGTGGGGTGAGCAGAGGATACTGAGGCTTGTGGACAGGAAGGCATTACACTCTTCCTTGGTGCCAGGAGAGGAAGTGAGGGCCTCTGCAGGCATCCACAGGGCGAGCTGCCCGGCGGGTGATGGGCAGTGAATCTGTAATGCCAGCAAGCACCCGCACAAATCACCTGGGGACATGGGACTCTCACACCTCCTGAGAGTGGAGGGCTCAGGGAGGAGGCAGGGACACCAGGACGGTGCAGCAGCGAGCAAGGGAACCTGGCTGACCCCAGGTGCAGACAGCAGCTGGGAGAGATGAGCAGCCTCAGAGGGGCCAGCTCCCTCCCCTCCCAGCAGCTACCAGGAAGGGAGGGCAGGCTGCCCCGTGTGGGCTGGGGGTGCCCGGGGAAGGGGTCTGAAGTGTAGGCCATGAGATTCCATAAAGGGCATCGGCCACTCTTAGTCCTAAAGTGAGCACAGCAGGAGAGATCTGGGGGAGAAAGTCCTTTGAATCCCAGCTAGGAGCCACACCGCCTCCAGGAAGCCCTCCCAGACCACCCTAGTAGGGCTGAGTACATAAAGCACAGGGTTTCAGAGTCACGCAGACCTGAGTTGGAATCCCTGTTCAGTGGCTTACTAGCTGAGTGACATATTCCTAAATCCAGGCATTGGAGGACCACACCGAGTAACTGACACAGTTTGTTCAGAGACTCACCAACGCCCCCTCCCTGAGGTGAGGTAAATGTTTAACCACCAGCTTTCTGCAAAAAATAAACAACTCCAGCTTGCAGTACCTGCCCATTTCCCTGGTGTAAACACTCCCACCACAGCAGACTGCAAGCTACCAGCATGATATCACGCAATGCCCACTTGGGAAAAGGTGGGTCAGAGACAGAGAGGGCCTGGGAGGTAGCACAGGGAAGCACCCCCTCAGGGGTAACTGCCAGGTGCCAGGGGCTATGCTGGGTGCCCCAGCACCGACTCCTCACCACAGCCCTCTAGGATGAAAACCATCAGCCCTGCTTTTACAGACACAAAGAACTGAGGCTCTGGTAGGAGAAGCAATGAGTCCAAGGTCATGCGGCCGAGCCCAAGGTCACGCGGCTAGGAAGTATCAGAGCCAGGTTCAAGCTCAGATCTGTCTCCAGAGGAGGAAGGAGGCTCGTTTCATGGGGGAGGCTAAAGCCTTGAAAAACATGACAGGCATCCCTGGAAGATGGAAACAGCCTCTTCCGGCCTCCAGACTGGACTCAGAGACACCAGGGCCTAGGGTGGCAGCTTTTAAGAGGGCATTTTTTAACAGGGAATTAGAATGATGGGAACATCTCTCCGTGACTTACAGAAAGGCGCATTTCTGCTTCCCTGGGTCCTGCGTCCAGCCTCTCTGCTCCCCGACTATGCAGGAATCATAATTACCTGGGACCCCCCAACCTAGCACCAGCCTCTGAATACAATTCAGCCAAGACAGACGAAGTCTGAACGCCCACTCTGACACCCTCAGCTGTCACCATGCTCAGGACAATGGCAGTCCTGATGGGCAGCGTGTCGACAGTGGCCCTGAGGAACCTCGCAGGGCGCACCCAGGCTCCGGCTCTTCGTGACCCCTCCACGCACCGTCTCATTTAAGTCCGGGAGACCCCTAGCAGCAGGAACTACCACCTTCCCCTCACTTCAGGTGAGGCTCGAGAGGCTCAGTGACCAGCCCCTTGCCCCTGCCAGGACTCCTGGGCTGTGAACCCCAACAGGGAAGGTGGCAGGAAAGGCCAGCAGCAGCCCCCAGGACAGTCGTTGGTGAGGAATGCAGGGGTCAGAAGTGCTGGACGTTGGCGCTCCACCCATCTCCCCCTTGGTGGGGGTCTGGTCTGCCCCGAGGAGGCCTGAGCCAACTGAGGGGCTCTGGCTTGGCTGTGCAGCTGGGGGAGGGGCCCAGCACCAGCAGGAAGGGTGTGGGATTCCATATGGGGAAGCCCTTGGGCTAATGACTGGGGAGGAGGGGACAGGCACAGAGAACAACTTGGGCACCCACGTGTCAACAGAACAGTCACCACGGCCAAGCATCACGTTCCTGTTAACTTATTTCATCTTCACAAGAACCCTTGGAGGCCAAAGCCAATGTCCCACTTAACAGATAAGCAAGTTGAGGCTCAAAGAGATTCAGTCTGCAGAGATTCAGTCGCTCAAAGCCACTCACTGGTGGCACTGCAGGGCTGCAGGCTCACTCTAGGCCCTGAGCCGGGGTGTTTCTACCAGGCCACAGACATTTACAGTGAAGTGCATACAGTTCAATGCCAGGCCTGATGCTCTGATGCAGAAGGATGCACCCCGTTACCAGTAGACCAAGACCAAAACCATGTCCAGACCTCAGCTGGCAAACCAGACTTTCAGTTGCTTTGGGATCTGAGATTTTCAGGATTTCAGTATCGGATTTCAGGATCCAGAACTGGCGTGATCAAGATGGAGAAGAGATTTCTATTGAATCATGACAAATGGCAGACTCATAGCCCCGGCGGGACCCCCAACCCTGGCTGTGTTCCTGTGGCTCCCCAAGATCGGGTACGGAGTTACCCGGAAGAGCCCTCACTAGGAGCTGGGAGCCGTGGGGCGACTTGGCTCTCCAGCTCTCAGCTCTCCCAGCCTCGTCTCCTGCAGCCCAGATTAGGTGGGTAGGTGCTTAGTCCTGAAGGCATGGAAGCGCCGGACCCTGAGGCCAGGCTCCAGAAAAGGCTTGCAGGAGGAGCCCAGGGGACTCAGGGCAGCCGTGCAAAGACAGATCACTGTCCCTTCTCAGAGTTCTTGAAGCAGACAGTCCTCCCCACCCCTGCGGCGCCTTCCGACAAACTCCCCAGGAAAGGGTCTCTGCCAGCTTTGCTCACATGCCCGGCCTCACACCTGGTGTTCAATACCCGCTTGTCCTCAGAGGCAGCCACCTTGCACTAGGAGGGTCTTTAAATGCCCAGCTCTGGCCACTGCCCCCATTAACACCTTCCAATGACTTTTCGATAGAAAAGGCCACTGCCAGGCCTGGAGTGGTGACTCACGTCTATAATCCCAGTACTTTGGGAGGCAGAGGCGGGTGGATCAATTGAGGTCGGGACCTCACTTCGAGACCAGCCTGGCCAACATGGTGAAACTTCATCTCCACCAAAAATACAAAAACAAATTAGGGGGGTGTGGTGGTGGCCTGTAATCCCAGCTACTAGGAAGGCTGAGGCAGGAGAATTGCTTGAACCCGAGAGGTAGAGGTTGCAGTGAGCCGAGATCGCACCACTGCACTACAGCCTGAACAACAGAGCAAGGCTCCATCTCAAAAAAAAAAAAAGAAAAAAGAAAACAGCACTGCCCTCCCTAGGCCCAGGTGTGCAGGTGGTGTCAGCCTGTCTAGCACACAGTAGGTGCTCATTAACTATCTGTTGGGGCAGGAAGGACTGGAAGGAAGGAGCCCTGTGGATTAATGAATTGGGGGAGAGTGGATCAGGTGATGGTGAGAAGAACAGGAGCCCCCCTACCCTGACTGAGAGTCCCCCACCCTGACTGAGGGTCCCCCACCCTGCTGAAGGCCCCAAGGGCTGGCCCCACCAGGGAGACCCTGCGGCAAGCGGCCTGGAGCCTTCCTCCGCCCCAGCTCTGACCCAAACCCTGCCTGGCTCCTCCAAGGGGGAGCACAGAGGCTGGCGGCCCCAGTGTGGGCAGTGCTGAGCGAGCAGAGGCAGCCAAGACAAGCAGAGAGGCTTCAACGCCCCTTCCCAGGACACACGCCGAGGCCAGGGCGGCCCTCACGCACGCTCGGGATTCCGCCTGCAGAGCCCGGAGCCAAGGGCTGACGAAACCGCAGCACCAGCCCCAACCAG
The DNA here is from genome assembly GCF_049350105.2 of Macaca mulatta. Classification (NCBI taxonomy): domain Eukaryota; kingdom Metazoa; phylum Chordata; class Mammalia; order Primates; family Cercopithecidae; genus Macaca; species Macaca mulatta. The sequence continues at coordinate 80,625,762 of NC_133425.1, read as the reverse complement.
GCCGCCGCCACAGGGGTGCAGGGGGCAGAGGATGTCTCCGGAACACCACCCCCCTTGGATGGCTGCCTTGGTGAGAGGGATGGTTCTGGAAGAAAAACAAACAGGCTCTAAGGGAGGAGGAGGTAGCCAGCAGATGCTGGAGGGTGACTCTATCTGGGGAGGTCAGGGCAGGCTGGCACGCCCCCCCAACCCTATGTGTGGGGAGAACCTGGGCAGAGAAAACATCAATAGCAGGACGCCACCTCCCAGGAGTCCTCCTGCACCCACACACCCCCAGGCCTGTGTTGGGTCCAACAGCACCACAGGCCAAGTGGCCCAAGGCAGAACCTCAGGCCTCAGCTCCTCACTGCCCTCTTCTCCACTGCTCCCACCCAGGGCCAAGCTCTCTGCATTCTTCCCTCAGAACCCTTCATTCATTCATTCATTCATTCATTCATTCAACTAGTGATGAGAGAACTCCTAGGATGTCCCAGGCCCTGTTCAAGATGCTGGGGTTGGAGCTGCAGATAGGGCCGTCTTGCCCCAGGGAGCTTTCATTCATTCACTTTCAGTGGCTCCCCAGTACCTTACAGATAAGCCAAACCCCAAGCATGTGCTGTCAACCCCCAGCTCAGAACTCCCTCCCAGGACTGTAGCCCCACCTCTGCTCTCCAGTCACCGAAGAGTCCCCTGCAGCGGGCACCATGGTCAGCTCACACCTCCTCCTCCTCTACCAGGTGTAGGGCTCTGATGCCATTTCCATTGTTTTATCCATTCATTCATTCTGAGACGGACTCTTGCTCTGTTGCCCAGGCTGGAGCACAGTGGCGCAATCTTGGCAAACTGCAACCTCCGCCTCCCGGGTTCACGCCATTCTCCTGCCTCAACCTCCCGAGTAGCTGGGATTACAGGCGCCCGCCACCATGCCTGGTTAATTTTTGTATTTTTAGTAGAGACGGGTTTTCACCATGTTGGCCAGGCTGGTCTCGAACGCCTGACCTCGTGATCCACCCGCTTCAGCCTCCCAAAGTGCTGGGATTACAGGCGTGAACCACCACACCCGGCCCATTGTTCTTTCTGGAAGTCTCTTTCATCCTCTCTGCGGCATCAGCTTTAAATGGAAAACCCTTGGGGTGGGGGCAGCAGTGACAAACGCACTCAGGATGCCAGTGACTCACAGTTCATTCAGGAGGGGGAGTTCTGCAAGGGCAGGTGGCTGGAGGGCATGAGACCTAAGGAAGGGATGGTGGGGGGGGGGGCCAGGCAGAGGTCCCAGGGGGCCTGGTGGGTGCAGGGGAGGCACACTTTCGAGGCATTACAGGCAGCAGGAGCTGTTCCTTCATAATCTCTGGGGCACTCTACCCAGGCTGGAGAGAGAACCGCGGCCAGGGCTCCACAGGCCACTCTCCTGCTCAGGTACCTTCAATGACTCCCTATGGCTCAACCACAAAGTCCAAAGAAATACAGGCTGTTGGGACCCAAGAGCAGGCATTCACAGTCTTCACAGTGGCCCGACCCACCCCCAGGCCCAGGCACACACTGTTCTCTCTCCACACCGTGAGACACACAGAAGGCACCCACCCCCAGGCCCATGCACAGGCCCTTCTCCCCACAACAGGAGACACACAGGATGTGCTTGCCTTCATTCATTCCTATGCCCCCAGTGGGACTCCAAGTCTCAGAGTTTCTAGCCCAGTGGGCCAGAGGCCCAGCCCAGGGCCAGACAACTTGGGGGATGTGAAAATGAAGCTCTGAGGACTTGACCAGACTCAGATCATTATTTGACTTTTACACAGAAGTCAGCATCTGCTGTGCCACAGCTCACACCACAGGGGCCAGCCCGGGTGCCCTAGGACCCGGTGCTTCACCCCCCTCCGGACCTCGGTTTCTCCCTCCGTACAATGGGGTCCCCAAGAGCTGGTCCCAGTCCCCTACCAGGAGAAACCCGAGCCCAGCCGCCCTCTTTTCCGGTCCGGTGGCCCAGCTCACTGCCTGCCCGGGAGCCACACAGGCAGCCAGGGAGGGAGGAGCGGGGAAATCCGGGAGGGGCGGCACCGGCCCCAACCCCAGCCCCAGCCCCAGCCGCAGCCGCAACCCCAGCCCCAGGCCCAGGCCCAGGCCCACCCTCGGCCCCAGCCGCAGCCCCAGGCCCAGCATCAGCCCCAGGCCCAGGCCCGGCGCCGGAGGGGGCGCCGGCTGCTGCAGCCCTGCTCCCCAGATGCGCGCATTCCTGGAAGGTAGCGCCGGCCAGCGCAGGGGTGGGGCGCGGGTGCCGCTGCCAGATGTGCATCGCGAACAGCTGCCCCGGCGCCCGTAAGGTCAGCTCCTGGCTCCAGCCAGCCGCGCTCACCGGCCGGCGCCTCGCCCGCCTGGCACCCGCCACGTTTCCTGGGGCGGGCGGGCCCCCCACCTCCTAGTCCCGCCGCAGAGGGGAAGGGGCCAGAAGGCCACCCAACGGTCTAGGGGAGGAGCCGGAATCCAACCCCACCCTCGGGGTGGGGGGGAAGGGGAGCATGAACCCCGCTCCCGTGGTGGCAGACGAGGGGTGAGAACACGCCTCCCCCCTCCACACACACACACACACATATAGAGTCCCCTTTATCACCGCCTCACCATGGTCTAGCCAGGAAAGGCCTCTCTGCGGTGGGAGGGGGATGGGCGGCCAGAACACACCCCCTATACACACACACACACACACAGAGTACCCTTCCATCACCCCCCTCACCCCACCCCTACCCCACCCTCACCCCACCCCTACCCCCACCCTCACCCCACCCCACTGTGGTCTGGAGAGGAGAGGTCTCTCTGAGTTGGGAGGGGGGTGAGGGGGCCAGAACCAACCCCTCTTCGCCTGGGGAGCCGTCACCCCCCAGCAGTGGGGGAAAAGGCCAGTCCACTCCCGCCTGGCAGCCAGAGGCAGCCCTGGGGGTGCGGAGTGTGTTCTGATTTTGTTTCATTGGATGTTTCCTTTCAGTAATTGAGAGCCCCGGCCTGGGAAGAAAGGGCACCCCTATTTCGGGCTGGGCAAAGCTGCCTGGGAGGGGCAGCAGTGAGGAGTCTGGGGCCCCTAGGACCCCTGCCCCAAAGAAGTGGCCTCACCCCCTGCTCCTCCACCTCACCCCACGCCAGGAACACCCTGCCCCCATCCAAAGATGTGTGGTCCTATCTCTGAGGGTCGTGGGGATGCGAGGAGCCAGGAGGGGGATCAGGGCCCAGATTGGCCTCTCTTTAGTATCCGGGTCTCTGGCGGGGCCCAGGGCAACCCCCACCCTCCAGTAGATAAAGGCGCCGGCAGCCGCCTTTGTTTCTTTGGTGTAAACTGAGCCAGATGCCTTCTAATCCCCCAGCTGGGCCATACTGGCGCTGGCGGCCGCGGCTCCCACCCCCTCCACCCCGCCCGCCAGCATTCCCAGGGCTGCCGGCTCCTCCCTGATGCTGCGGGGGCGGGGCCGGCATCCTCAACTTCTCCCCGGGTCCAGCAGAGGGTCAAGGGCAGTGTGAGGCCAGCGGCTTTGTGATCTGCCCTCCTGGGCCTCCTGGCGTTGGGAAAGTCACAGGGCCTCCCTGAGCCTTGGTTTTCCTGTCCGTAAATTGGGAATACGGACACAGCCCACAGGGATGGAGAGTGCTTGGCAGGCATCTGCTACCATTAGTGGGATCCACTAGCTTGGGGCCACCCCGCCCCACCTAACCGCCCATCCATCTCCAGGGCAGAGAATAGCAATGGCAGGAACGTCACTATCTAGGGGACCTGCCAGGAGCTGCTGGAGCCGTTCCTGTGCTCACTGACTCCTTCCATGAGCCGGAGAACCCGGGGAGGTGGTGCTCATGTGATCCCCACTGCACAGACCAAGACCGAGATGGTGGGGCCCAGAGAGGCCCCAAAGCTAGTAAGAGAGGAGACTCTTATTTCAAAACGAGGCAGTATAGCCCAGAGAGGTAAAGTGGGTAGCCTAGCATCACACAGCAAAAGGGACCCGGGCGATGGGTATCTGAGGGGCAAATACAGGACGGCGGGGAGCAGATCCCTTCCTGGCCTGCACCAAGACTCCCTTTTGCAGCACCAGAACCAGACACCTACAATGCTTGTTAAAATGCAGAGTCCCTGGGCTTGGTCTCGTCCTATTGAACCTGAGTTCCTAAGGGGGCCTTAGAATCTGCTTTTGTTATATAGGGGCTGGGGGGCTGGTTCTGGGGCCCATTCAGGTTTGAGGAGCCACCTTCTGTGCTCTTGCCCATGTGATCCCTGCCATGTGTGGACACGGGGCAGGGATAGGAGGGGCCTAGGATAGAACAAACCTGGGTCAGCTCCAAAAGGGCTCCCTACACTTTCCTAGGCCACTTGGGCTGGGCAGGCAGTCTCACCTGGGCCGGTCCAGCCAGGAGGCCGGCGAAGTGCCAGCTCAGAACCTGCCATGAGCGTCTGATGGACGCCTGCCTCCCTCCAAAGACCGTTAATCATTCCGAGAAAGTCCCTGTCAGTGTGTCTCTTCCCACTGCCTCCACCACCCATCCATACGCACACCCCGGCATCCATACACACCACATGCACACACGCATACCGAGAGCACACACGCAGGCGCCACATGGACACATATCACACACCTCATACATGCATGCATCCAGACACTGTACATGTGTGCATATGCAGCTGTTAGAGCAGTTCCCAACCCTCAAGAGGAGAGAACGAGGCCCTGGAACTGTTCTAAATTTCCCCAAAGGCCGAACCACTCTGCCCAGCCTCCACCTGAGGGCTCCAGCCCGGCTCCAACTCAGGTGCCCTTGATTTTGGTGACAATTCTGTCAACCCAGCAGGCACTGGGCTGTTCACCCCATGCAAAGACCTGGTGGGTAGGTAGCGATTTGATGAAGAAGAAATGAGCCAATGAATGAGTGCTTGGCTGACAAACGAGGCTGGGTAGACACCTTGCCTTTGCAGGCACAGGGTCCCATGAGGGAAACAGCAAGGGGGACTCTCAGGGATGAGAAGGCCAGGACTGAAGCTGCCCCTGCATTTCATTCAAGAGGACAAGGCCCAGCTGGGTGGCCTGTTTGGAGCCACGGGGCCAGCAGCCCCAGCAAGGCCACTGGGACCAAAGCAAAGATCTCACTGCCCTCGCCTGCCGACTGCCATCTCTGACTTCAGCTGCGCACCTTGGCCCAGGTGGCCCCCCCATGTGGACCTTGCCCAGGCTCATGCACTTTGCACACTCACACCTGGGGCCATTCATTCATTCATTCACACCTGGAGCCATTCACACCTGAGGCCATTCATTCATTCACACCTGGGACCATTCATTCATTCACACTTGGGACCATTCATTCATTCACACCTGGGACCACGCATTCATTCACACCTGGGGCCATTCATGCATTCATTCATTCACACCTGGGGCCATTCATTCATTCACACCTGGAGCCATTCATTCATTCACACGTGAGGCCATTCATTCATTCACACCTGGGACGATTCATTCATTCCCACCTGGGGCCATTCATTCATTCACACCTGGGGCCATTCATTCATTCACTCATTTGGGTCAGAAAGGATACTAACATAGGGTTGAGATCCTGAAAATGTAACCTGGGTGGAAGGAAGCTAAGAAAGCTGAAGCGGTCAGGGAGGCCTCCGGGAGGAAGTGGCTTTTGAGTTGAGACTTGGGAGCTGGCACTCTGGGCAGAAGAGCCACATACAATGGCAAGGGACTGTTGTTTCACAGGACCCCACTGGCTGGAGCCTAGGAAGGAGCACCTCGATGGAAGGGGGAAGCCACCTCCTCCTGCCCAGTCCTCACACAGGAGCTGGGTCTGCTGGGCCTCCCTGGGGCCACATGGCAGGAGACCAGGGCTGGAGGGTCTGTCCATTTTGCTCCCAAGCTCATACCCTGAGTAGGACAAGCCACCAGGGAGCAGTTCTGTTCCTCTTTCATTCTGGACATTCACAGCCTGTCCACATCATCAGCCCCTGTCCATCCACCCACATGAGGATGTCAGAGCCTGAGTGGTCCTGGGGTAGCCTGGGTTCCCATCCTACCCCTGGGAAGGTGGAGGTCCGAGGGGAGTAGATGTCAAATGGACAGAACATTTAATTTCAGATAAACGAGGGCTGGCCTTTTCAAAGTGAGCCCCCTGGGAAGCACACTGTGGCCAGAGCTTCTCTTTGGATGTTCTTTGGGGTTCAGAAGGCAGCTCCCAAGGAAGGAGTCATAAAAATGCTTGGCTCGCTGTGGGCTTGTTGAAACAAACATATACCTCCCAAGGGATGTACCGAAGGCCAACGCCTTGCTTCTGGTCCACTTGCCAGGAAGGCTTTTGCTGCTTTATGTCTCCCCAGCACCGCCTCTCACTGTGGGGAAGTGAGCCTGGCTCGGCCCAGGTCCCCTGAGGCCTGGCACTCCCTAAACAGAGGCAGGGGGGCAAGCCAACACTGGCATTCATGGCGCTCAGAAAAGAGCCACCAGAGACACCCACCAGATGTCAACGTTGGGTATCCCCGGAGGCCAGCACCATCATAACTTTTTATTCACTCTTGCAAGTTCCTTGCCTTCTAGCTTTTCTCAGATAACCAGGCATCATTTTATGCTGAAACAACAGTAATTCTGACACAAAGAAAAGAGCAGAAATAACCTTGATACAAAAGTGAAGGTTTAGATGCGCTTCAGAGCCTAAACAGGTTGCTGACCAAGAGGAAGACCCAACGTGGTCATCATCACACAGGTAGCTCTGCCCAGAGAGACCCTAAGGAAGGCAGGGAAAGGGGGCTACATCCAACCAGCCACCCTTCTATTCCACCCATGCATCTAACCACTGTCCATCTATCATCTACTAATTAATCTACACTTCCATCTGTCTGTCTTGTCTAACCATCTGCTCATTCAGCCATCCATCCTTCCATCCATCCTTCCGTCCATCCATCTATCCATCCATCCATCCATCCATCCTTATGTCTGTCCATTCATCCACCCATCCTTCCAGCCATCCTTTCATGCATCCATCCATCCGTCCATCCATCCATCCCTCTATCCATCCATCATCATCCATCCATCCATCCTTCTGTCCATCCATCATCCGTCTGTCCATCCATCCATCCATCCATTCATTTATCCATCCATCCATTCCATTCTATCCATCCTTCCATCCATCCCTCTGTCCGTCCACTTATCCATCCATCCATCCTTATCTTTCCATCCATCTAGTCTTCCATACATTCATTTGTAGTAAGGAACTTTTCCATTTTATCTAACCAGCATCTGTCCCTCTCTAACCCAGGAGGGCTGTGAGTTAATATACACCCTTTTCCCCCTTTATAGACATGGAATGTGTCCCGGGGTAGGCCAGTTATAATCTGCCCTTGGGTATTCGCTAGGAATCTCTCCCCACATGTCCAGGATCACTAGACGCCAGCCTAGAACTGCTGGTGGCCATCTCCGACAGCATACAAGGAGAGCCTGCTGGAGGACGAACCCCCACAGCAAAAGGCAGAGCTAAGTGGGGAGAGGTAGAGGCCTACAGACAGTCAGTGAGACCTGGATCCAAGAGGCTGAAGCCAATGTCACCCCATTGGTTACACGAGTCAGTAAACCCTCTTTTGCTTGAGTGAGTTTGAGTTGGGTTTGTGTCACTCACAAAAAGAAAGGGGCGTGGATAACACAAGCCCTTTCAATGTAATACAAAGTGATTTAGAACCTTCTAGAAGCTTAGCCCTGAGCCTGAGAAGGACACACAAAAGATAAATAAGCCCTGTCCTTGACTGCCAGTTGGAGCAGCAGTTCTAAAACACAAACAATGAGGTTACAAACCAGACAGCACAGGCACTCAATGCCAGCACGGGGTTAAAGGAGGCCAGACAAGACCCCAACCAATTAGCTTCAGTTTTCCTACCTGTAAAATGCAGACAGCACCACTTAAACAGTGCAGGGTTGCTGGGAGAACCCGTGATGGAGCAGGGACTCAGCTACCCACCCAGCAGCCATACTAGCCCAGCCTGTCCTCCACAGAGCCTGAGGAGGCAGATAACGTTCCCAGAGCCCCTTCAATTACAAGCAGGCATGTCGCATAGCCCTGGACAACTGGACCTAGGTTTGCACAAACCTCCTGAGAGACACTTTCTTCCCCCAAAGAGAAAAGGGCAAGAGTGCCCTCTACCCCTTCCCACCCTGCTTTGGGATGCTATCATGTGAGAATGTGATGCTTGGAGCCATGGCAGCTATCTTGCAACCATGAGAAAAGGACCAAGAGAATCACACTTAGATTTACTCTGATTTAAGGAAAAGCTCATTTGTTGTACCCTGGAGCAGCGAACTACACTCTCCACTCTCACTGAATATTGGTTTCGGGAGGCAGTCTCTTGAGGCAGTTAAGAGCGTGGCTTCTGGAGCCAACCTGCCTGGGTTCAAATCCCAGCTCAACAACTTGCTGGCTGTGTGACTTTAGGCAAGTTTCGGAACCTCAATTTCCTTCTCTATAGAATGGGACTTATATGAGCATGAAATAATTTAGTACACATTGAAACACTTAGCACAGTACATGGCACACAGACAGTGCCCAAGAGACAGTGGATGCTGCACTAGCCAGAGAAGGCGGGGCAGAGTGAGAGAAGGGACTGGGTGGGGCAGGGAAGGCCAGAGGGGCGCAGAGGCCAAGGCCCCAGTGACCTGAACAGCAGCCACAAGTCCGCTCCCGGCCTTGACACAGCACAGGTGGAGCTCTCACTATGTCCGCCCTGCCAAGGCCAGAGCTGGCTCCAGCCTGCTGCTGACTGCAGGGAGGGCCACCCCCTGAACCCAACATGGCTGCCACCCCCCTACCCACCCGCACGCTGGGCCGCTGGTGCTGCACCAGATCCCAGCTGGAACCTACAAAGGGGGGCATCTTCTTAGGTAGGGAGACCTCAGCCCCCTGCTCCCACGATGCTGCCACCCCATGCTTCGGGCTGTACTCCACAAATCCCCAGCGATGTTTCCTCCTTGGTGGGGATGGCAGGTGTCGCACCCTCCCTTGGGCCCAGCATGGATGCCCATCTGGTGAGGCAGGAGCAGTTGTTCCCTCCTGGGATGCCCAGGCCCTGCCCAGCTCGGAACAGGCTGCAAGGCTGGGATGGCTTAACTCTTTCGGGTATGTTCTCATTCTCCATGGAGGACCAAAGGCCCCAGGGTAGGGGGCCCCAGGGTGCCTTCTAGTGGGGTAAACTGAGGCAGAAGGCGACCTCAAATCTTGCCGCGCAATTTCCTTTTCTGAGAAGATGCTTTCTGCCAACTAGTCTTCTGGGCTCAAGCGTATGTCACCACTGGCCCTCTCGTTTTCCAAAGCCACCCAGACACGGCAGGTCTGGCCCATCGGTGCCTGTGACCTGTAATTCATGCCATGCTCGCAGGGCCTGGAAAACGGCACCCATGAGGCACACACTGCAGGCAGGGACTGCATTGCTGACGCGTAACACTTCCTGGAATGCCCACGGCAACTCCAAGAGACAGGCAATATTATTATTCCCATTTTATAGGAAAGCACACTGAGGCTGGGGAGCATAAGCACCCTATCCACCTCCCACAGCTGGTCCATGGCAGGGCGGGGGTTCAAACCCCGGCACAGCTGACCTGGAAGCCTGGGCCTTTGCCGCACTGACTCAGCCTTCCCCAAAGCTCCTGGCCCCAGAGCCTTGCCCTCTCCCTCCTAGCCATCCTGTACACTGCTGGCCACGAGCAGTGTGGACAACCCTCCTCTGCTCAAAAACCTACAATGGCTCCCCAGCACCCACAGGAAAAAAAAAAAAAATCCTTCGCAAAGCCCTCCGTCTGTAGCTCCTGACATCACCCCCAGACTTGACTCATGTTTCACTGTGAGCCAAGTGACAGGGCTCCTCCGGGGGTGCCAGGACTAAGCGCTGCTCCTCCAGCAGCCAGGCTCACTCCCGCCTCAGGGCCTCTGACCGTGCTGTTCCCTCCTCCGGGATCACCGGCCCCAAAGAGCTGTTCGCCCACTGCCCCCCCTGCACGGTGTTCTCTGCATTGATCTGTTTTGTTTTTTTGAGACACAGTTTTGCTCTTGTTGCCCAGGCTGGAGTGCAGTGGCGTGATCTCGGCTCACTGCAACCTCCGCTTCCCAGGTTCAAGTGATTCTCCTGCCTCAGCCTCCCTAGTAGCTGGGATTACAGGCACCCGCCACCACACCCGGCTAATTTTGTATTTTTAGTAGAGATGGGGTTTCTCCATGTTGGTCAGGCTGGTCTCAAACTCCCAACCTCAGGTAATCCGCCCGCCTCGGCCTCCCAAAGTGCTGGGATTATAGGCGTGAGCCACCACGCCCGGCCCCGATCTGTTTAAATGTTTGATGCTCCTAACTCTAGTGTGAGCCCCGTGAAGGTAAGGCCCAGCCTGTCTTGTTCACTGCTGCAGCCCCCGGTCAGCTTGAGGCCAGCATTCAGCAAACAGAGAATGAATGAATGAGTCAAACAACCAGTCAATCAGTCTCCAACTCCCAGGGTCCAGTGCAAAGCCAGACTGTGGTGGATGCTCCAGAGCCTGGGGCTGTCCTGAAATGAATCTCCCCTCCCACTTCCTCTCTATCTGCCCTGATCTTCCCCAACCCTCAATATTTCCCTCAAGTGACCCAACCACCCCACATCCAGCCCCAAAATGCAAGAACCTCCCCGCTGCTCTCTCAGAGACTGCCCAGCTGCCTACACTTTCCCATGCTCGCCAGCTCTCATGCCTCCTGGGCCCTGCCTGTGCTGTTCCTCCTACCCGGACCACCCTTTCTCTCTCACCCACCCAGCCAACTCCTGCACATCCCTCAAGATCCCATTCAAGTACTTCCTCCCTTGCAAGGTAGAGTTGATTTTACAGCCCCTTCTGGCACCTCATCCTCTGGACATACCCACCGTGAGGTCCGTGAGAAGAGGCTTGCATGCAGTAACCTTCACTGAGTACAGCGGGTGCTTACTAAACCACTGCAGGATGACTAACCGTCTTCTCCATTCATGCACGAACAGGCCTTCCCAACCAGACTGGAGCTCTCTGATAGCAGGGGCTGTTGTGTTCATTGCTATGTCTTTAGCATAAAACCCACTGCCTGTTGGATGGATAGATGGACCAATGAACAGATGGGTGGGCAGACGGATGGATGGATGGATGAAAAGAAGGACTCAGGAAAGATGGGTAACGGGTATGTAAATAAACAGATGGAAGATGAAAGGAAAATGGGTGGGTGGGTGAATGGATGGAAAGAGGATGTGTGGGTGGCTGGATGGACAGGTGAGACCTAGGTGTGGGGATGGCCGCTACCTGACTGACTTACTCCTGCATGGAGAACCTCAGTTTTTGGGCCAGATGAAGAGTCCTGCAAAGTCTCCCCCAGCCCCACCAAGTGCTACCACTGCTCAGAGGAGCAGACGGGTGCTAGCTCCTTCGTCCTCCTTCACCTACACACACACACACACCGGTCCGGGCAGTACCACAGGCAGCCCAGTAAGGCTGAGGCTCAGGCCACCTCCCAGCAGGAGACACCCATCCTGCCCGTCCCTGTGCTGAGCCCCCTGTGTAGACTCCATTCTATCTAAGCCTCACAACAGCACCGGCAACAGCCTGCTTCCTCACCTTATCAAGGAGAAACTGAGGCCCAAGGAGGTGAAGTGCCCACTGCAGACACACAGCTGTAGGCAGCAAAGCCAGGACTCTGACCAAGGCCATCTGGCTGCAGAGCCACGTGCTGCCAGCAGCCCCCTTGATCAGGCCCCACCTCTGCATCCCGGCGTGCTCCCTCCACTTGTCCTTCACTATCACTTTACTTCCTATTTCTTACTTCATAATTTTCCTTAAATCAACTCACTCTTTTTTTTTTTTTTTTTTTTTTTTTTTGAGGCGGAGTCTCGCTCTGTCGCCCAGGCTGGAGTGCTATGGCTGGATCTCAGCTCACTGCAAGCTCCGCCTCCCGGGTTCCCGCCATTCTCCTGCCTCAGCCTCCCGAGTAGCTGGGACTACAGGCGCCCCCCACCTCACCCGGCTAGTTTTTTGTATTTTTTAGTAGAGACGGGGTTTCACCGTGTTAGCCAGGATGGTCTCGATCTCCTGACCTCGTGATCCGCCCGTCTCGGCCTCCCAAAGTGCTGGGATTACAGGCTTGAGCCACCGCGCCCGGCCTCAACTCACTCTTTAAGCTTAAATAAATTAAAACTGTAGATGACTGTCATAAAATGGCAATCAGTATCAAGCAACATAAATAGAATGTAACCCTAAAAAGAGGTCCTGGGAAACCAAGCAGTGTTATCCCATTTCAGCCAGATACCACTCCTGATAGACGGCCTCTCTGCCGCTACCAAACAGAGAGATCAGCAAGAGTGGTGGTTTCAGAACATGTCCATGGACCCTCTGACATGCCTCCCTTAGTGACACGTGTCTAAGGAAGTGAGTATGGCAGAGTGGCAGGGTGTGGCTTCTGAGACCAGGCCATCAGAGGCACTGCAGTGTCCACCTTGCTTAGGGGGAAGCCAGCACCCTAATGTGGGGACATTTCAGCAGCCCTCTAGAGAGACCCACATGGCCAGGAACTGAAGCCTCCAGCCAACAGCCACAAAAGAGTCACCCGGCCAGTGGATCCCCCAACCCCAGTGGAGCCTTCTGATGAGACCACAGCCCCATGTGACATGCTGATAAGGGCACCTTGCGTAGGAGTAGCCAGCTAAGCTGCTCCTTAATTTCTGTCACACGGAAACTGACAGATGATAAATATTTATTGTTTTAGGCTACAATGTTTTGAGGCATTCTGTTAGACAGCAATATATCACAAATACTCCAAGTGTTTGAGAGGCTCTGAAGACAATAATTCCACACCAAGACTCTCTGTGCAGTGAGAGAGAGTAGTGCCAGAATGGCCAAAGACACCTGAAAGGGGAATGAATGTATCCTTGTGGGGCTCCATGCATTCCCTAAGACCGTGACCGCACTGGCCCCTGCAGCGGCTCTCTACCTGGCAGCAGAGGTACAGGGTTCATGTGGATCAGGCCTCATCTCCCTAGGGACTCCCCCAGTGGGTCCCCTTCCCACGGAGTGTGAACTCTGTGCCCCAAGGCCCTGCTGACCTCTGAATCCCCGCCCCATGCACAGCCCCTGTGCTCACTGCTCCAGCCCTGCTGGCCTCCTGCTCTTCCCAGGAAGCCCACACCCGTTCCCTCCTCGGGACCTCTGCACTGACTGCTCTGCTCTCTGACAGGAACACTCGTCTCCTGGCCGGCTCCGGCTCTACCCTGGGCTCTGCACAGAGGGCCCCAACCACAGGATCTATGGGGCAGTCCTCCCAGAGCCTCTGCTCAACACCCCAACTGTGTCTTCAGCTTTGTGTATGTGTGTGTATGTGATGTTTGTGTTGCATTCAGCTCCCTGTGATCTCACGTGGTCTACTATTCACTTTTTTTTTTTTTTTTTTTTGAGACAGAGTCTCGCTCTGTCGCCCGGGCTGGAGTGCAGTGGCCGGATCTTGGCTCACTGCAAGCTCCGCCTCCCGGGTTTACGCCATTCTCCTGCCTCAGCCTCCCGAGCAGCTGGGACTATAGGCGCCTGCCACCTCGCCCAGCTAGTGTTTTTGTATTTTTTAGTAGAGACGGGGTTTCACCGTGTTAGCCAGGATGGTCTCGATCTCCTGACCTCGTGATCCACCCGTCTCGGCCTCCCAAAGTGCTGGGATTACAGGCTTGAACCACCGCGCCCGGCCCACTTTTTTTTTTTTTCCAAGAGGGAATCTCTCTCTGTCACCCAGGCTGGAGTGCAGTGGCACGATCTCAGCTCACTGCAACTTCCACCTCCCGGGATCAAGCAATTCTTCTGCCTGGGCCTCGCAAGTAGCTGGGGCTACAGGCACACACCACTATGTCCAGCTAATTTGTTTTGTATTTTTAGTAGAGACGTGGTTTCACCATATTGGCCAGGCTGGTCTCGAACTCCTGACCTCGTGATCTGTCCACCTCAGCCTCCCAAAGTGCTGGGATTATAGGTGTGCGTCACCACGCCTGGCCAATGTTTTTTTTTGTATTTTTTTGTATTTTTGTAGAGACAGGGCTTCACCATACTGGCCAGGTTGGTCTCAAACTCCTGACCTCATGATTCGCCCACCTTAGCCTCCCAAAGTGCTGTGATTACAGCCATGAGATACTGTGCCCGACCAACTTATTTTTGCATTCTCAAAGCAAGCACCCCCCTCCCCTGCCATCAGAAAGTAAGCTCGGCGGGGGCATGGATGGAGCTGTCATCCACGGCTACACCATCATCACCAAGAACAGTGCCAGGCACATAGTAGATACTCAAGGAACCTCTGTGGAATGAATGAATGAATGAATGAATGAATGAATGAATGAATGGGGATACTGCCAAGAGCTCAGCATCCAGGAACCCAGGGAGTCGGGCTCCAACTGAATTAAGCTATAAACCCGAACTGGAACCAAGCACACTAATTTGTAGAGCCTTGAGCTAAGCCCAAATATTAAGTTTCTCAGTTGCCAACCAGAACGAGAATATTTTTTTAATGAGTTTGGCTCCTGGAATCCTCCTGTGTGTTCCTTTACCCTCCTCTTCCCTTGCCTTCTCCCTTTTCACGCCCATCCTTCAAGGGCAGGTTTTTCTACGGAGGTCCTGTGTTCCTTTCTCCCCACCAGCATCGTGGGACAGGGTCCCTCCCACAGGAACCGGACAACACTTCCTTCTCCTGGGGATTTGAGACGCGCCACGTTCCCCAGAATCGCCAAGGGAGGAAGCGTCTCTGCCTCCAGAATGTCTTAAAAATAGTGCTGATAATGGGGATGGGGCTTCCTTTTGGGGTGATGATAAAGTTCTGGAAATGGAGAGAAGTGGTGGTTGCACAGCCTTGTGACTGTGCTAAACGTCACTGAACTGTGGGCTTTAAAATGGTTACAGTGGGAGGTCAAATGCAGCAGCTCACGCCAGTAATCCCAGCACCTTGAGAGGCCAAGATGGGTGGATCACTTGAGACCAGGAGTTTCAGACCAGCCTGGTCAACATGGTGAAGCCTCATCTCCACTAAAAATACAAAAATTAGCTGTGCATGGTGGCACAAGCCTGTAATCCCAGCTAATCGGGAGACTGAGGCAGGAGAATCGCTTGAACCTGGGAGACAGGGGCTACAGTGAGCCAAGATCATGCCATTGCACTCCAGCCTGGGCGACCAAGCGAGACTGTCTAAAAATAAATACATTAAAAAATAAAAAATAAAAATAAAATGGTTACAGTGGTCACGTGTATTTTACCACAATTTTTTGTTGTTGTTTTTTGAGATGGAGTCTTGCTCTGTTGCCCAGGCTGGAGTGCAGTGGCACGATCTTGGCTCACTGCAGCCTCCGCCTCCTGGGTTCAAGCTATTCTCCTGCCTCAGCTCCCGATTAGCTGGGATTACAGGTTCACAACATCACACCCAGCTAAGTTTTGTATTTTTAGTGGGGTTTCACCATGTCGGCCAGGCTGGTCTCGAACTCCTGACCTCAAATGATCCACTCGCCTTGGCCTCCGAAAGTGCTGGGATTACCGGCGTGAGCCAATGTGCCCAGACTATTTTAACACAATTTTTAAAAGGTTAAAAACATGGTTCTGGTTCCACTTGGCACGACTGAATTCAGGAGTGTATAGGATTAATAATAACCATAGGCTTGAAGACTTTTCCCTGCCTTTTCCTGAGATAAGACAAATGAGTATGGCAGCCTTGACTCTGCCAGCCCTGTTCCTGGGAACAGAGCCTCTCCTTCATCCCTGACCAGAAAAAAACAAAACTAGAGGAAAGCAATCCAGTAAGACTATCTGCAAAATGAAATTCTGAGGAACTCTGCAAGCATGATTTTTAGCTATACAGAAGACAGTTTTTCAATTTTTATGTTCCTCTTTTGCATGCACAACTAGAATGGTAAGAAAACAGAGAAAAAGCCACTGTATGAAGGAAGCTCTGCATGGATCCAAACTTCTGCTGCAAGGGAGGCCCGGGGAGGCCTGGGGAGGCCCATCAGCAGCGGGAGACCAGTGAGACAGAAAATCAATCAACAAAAGCTCCCCACCCTCGGAGAGGGCGTCTTCAATGAGAAACATCTCCTCCCAGCAGTCCATGCGGAGACGGAGACACGTTTGTAATTGGGCCACGTTTTCCGTTTCCTGGACTTCATTTGTGTTCGAGGAGGCAGTAAAATTCATTATGATTTCCAAATTTGTTTGATCCGACAAGGAGATGTTGGTGCACGGCTGCCGGGGGTGGGAATCGGCTATTGTGAAAAATAGCTATCAGCCTCCTGGCGGTGTTTTTCCAAGATCTAAAGCTGCTGGTGGCCTGGTGTGAACTGTCAGGCACGTCCCGGAGAACTCCTGACTCAAAGGGACGGGACCGTGAAGATAATCCCCAAGTGGAATGTGGCGACCCCATTTCACACAAGCAGGGGGCATGGCCTCCAGCCTACCCTGTGGTCTGAGGGACCTCTCCCCCAACGCCGGGGCCTGCCTGGGCTGGAAAGCCCTGCACTGGCCCCAGCCTGGGACCTGGGATCCCATGCGGACATTTTGGACTAATCTGTTCCTAAGGTCTGGTGGGTCCAGTTCAGGGCAGAGTCTGCTGGAGGGAGAGGCCAATGTGCCCTGGGCCTGCGCACCCCAGACTCCTGCAGACCTGAGGCTGACAGATACCAGGCTGCCCAGCGGGTCACAGTTGACCCTGTGGGACAGGGGCCGGGAGGGGCAGCTGAGTCAGCTCCCTCCAGATCAACAGAAAGCTGGCCTCTCCATCAGAGGCACAAAACACCAGGGCTCCAAGCAGGCCTGGCGTGGGCTCTGGCCCCCAGCCCAGGCAAGGGGCAGGGTGTACCATCTGCACCCCATCCTGAGGTGCTGGGGTGGCTGGGGGCCGAGCCCCCACCCGCCTGGACAGGAAGGAAAGCGTGCCTCTCTGGCCCTGGGCTTAAAGAGCTGCTGCTGTTTCAAACCCTCATCTTGTTTAGGAAGCCGAGGCGGAGACCATTCAGGCAGCGCGTCCTGGCCCCGTCAGGGGATGTGGGCAGGGGGCAGCCCTGGCTGGGGAGCTGGGGCTGCATGGGTGGTGCCTGGTCTAGGGAACCTGCTGCCATGTGAACGGGGGACCAGGACATCTCTTTAGAGGGATGGGGATGTGGCATACCCTGCTCATAAGCTGTGTGTGTGTGTGTATGTATATGTGTACACGTGTGTAGACATGTGGATGCATGCATTTGGGGGGGTGTGTATGTATGTGGTATGTGTCTGTGGATGCATGTGGGTGTAGGTAGTATATGTACATGGTATGTGTGTGTGCATGTACGTGGGATGTGTGTGTGTGTGCGTGTGCTGGGGGAGTGTGAACCAGGCCAGTAGCCTGCAGCTGACCTCCCCGGCAAACCAGCCGCACAGTGGGGCTCCTCGCACAGCCCGGCCCCCCGCCCACCCAGCACGGGAGGGACAGCTGCAGATGCCGACCCTGTGACCATGAGGCCGGCACCCCTGGCCTCCCTGCCTCTGGGCGGGGGCTGCGCCACTTGACCTCAGAGGTCTGGTGACTCCAGGATTTTACAGCTGGGGGCCTGGTTTTCTCAGCCGCAGGGTCTCGGAGAGGGGGCAGCCCGGAGGACGCTGAATGGCCACAAAGGCTTGGCTGTTCTCCCATGTGCCTTGCTGGGCCAGGGAGGGGGAGAGGGGCTACTGGAGGAAGGAGTGAGCAGGGGGGTGGGGGCAGGGTAGGAGGAAGCTGGAGGAAGCAGTGGGGGGCACGATTTGGGAAGGTTTCCTGCAACGGGGAGGGATGGGGAGGAAGTGGTGGGAGAGAGTGAATCAGAGACAGAGACAAATACTGAGAGAGATGGAGAGACAAAAAAGAGAAACCGAAGCAAAGAGAGAAAAAGGGATAGAGGCAGACACCAGAGGTGCAGAGAGCGCAAGAGAGCACGAGAGCGGCAAAGCCAGGGACTCCAGGCAGCAAGACAGAGACAAAGCGCGACGGGCCAGGGCAAGCGGGCAGCAGCGGGCAGGCCCGAGAAGCCCGCCTGTGTGGGGAGGCTGAAGTTCAAAAGGGAGGGGAAGAGGTGGTTTGACGACCAAAGTCATTGAAAAATTTTTGGCACAGCTGCCCCAGGCTCCTGGCCGCGGGCCCGGCTCTGAGCTGAACTTAAACAAACCCCTGTTGCAGCCATCTGCTTGATTTTAAAATAAATCAAACAGTCTGCTGAGCCGGGGGTGATCGAGTTTCCATCTGCGCCACCGCCCACTCGCCGGCTTGGAGCCTCGCTTGCCTCTCCCAGCCAAGGCTCCTGGCAACATGTGGTCCGGTAATTCCTCCAGGAGCAGGGAAACTGGACCCCCGCCTGCCCCCAGCTCCTAACTGAAACCAAGTGCCATTTTCACAGCCACCCACTGGAAAGCAGACCAAGAAGAGCTCTTGAAATCCCAGGCGCGGGGCAACGCCAAGCTGCTTCTGGCCCAGAGGGTTGGGGAACATGTTTTGGGATTCCCCCCTGCTCCTTGACAAAGAGTGAGGGGCCGAGAGTGGGGTGCTGGTCCCCCAGCCAGAAGGATGCTCTGACATCATGTAAGGACACACAGGCCACCAAGTCTGGGCAGCTGTGGCTCATGGGAGTATGGAGAACGGCCCACCTGGAGCGGCCGAAAATAGCAGCAGGGATTCCCATCCCCCAGGCTGGGGTCACCCTAGGAAATGCTGCCCACCTGTTCCAAAGGAAGTCCTGTCGCCTGCAGGGCCAGGAGACCAGGAGAGCCTGCCTTCCCTGGCCCAGGCCAGAAACAAAGAGAAACGTCGGCTTGGGAGCCCTTCGTGAACCCATCTGTAAAATGGGCATAAAGCAAAGCTGGCGGTCCCACAGTCTTGGGGCTGTGGCTTGCAGAAGGGGGAAGGGGCGGCTCCAAATGCAATTCTGGAAAACGCAAGAAGGAAAGAAATGACCACAGGAGACAGGTCAGGTGCACAGACGCAGAGGACATGATATGACCACTCAAAAGTGTTACAGGCGACATTCGGAGATGGAGGTGGGATGGAAGAAGAATGAGAACATTTGTCTGTTGTCATTGCCGCGCAATGAGTGTACTCATGCTGTCAAGACGGGACTTTCTAGAGAGTGCAAGGTGGTCCAAGACAGCTAGCCCAAGGATGAAGGCTCCCTGACCAGATAGGACCCAGGCCAGCCCCAGGCCAGCAGCTTCATGTGGTAGGTCTGTCCTGGGCCCCAAAGCTACTTTTAACCAGTACCCCCCAGATATTATTCTGGATCCAATCAAAGTGTCAAAATAGAATTCATTTTTTTAAAAACCCACATGGGCAGCAGTCTTTTTGGCTGGGCGCGGTGGCTCACGTCTGTAATCCCAGCACTTTGGGAAGCCGAGGCAGGCAGATCACTTGAGGTCAGGAGTTTGAGACCAGCCTGCCCAACATAATGAAATCCTGTCTGTACTAAAAATATGAAAATTAGGCCGGGCACAGTGGCTCATGCCTGTAATCCCAGCACTTTGGGAGGCCGAGGCAGGCCACTTGTCTCCTCGAGGTCAGGAGATCGAGACCATCCTGGCTAACATGGTGAAACCCCATCTCTATTAAAAATACAAAAAATTAGCCGGGCATGGTGGCGGGTGCCTGTAGTCCCCACTGCTCAGGAGGCTGAGGCAGGAGAATCGCTTGAACCTGGGAGGCAGAGCCTGTAGTGAGCCAAGATCACACCACTGCACTCCAGCCTGGGCGACAGAGCGAGACTCCGTCTCAAAAAAAAAAAAAAAAAATACAAAAATTAGCCAGGTGTGGTGGCATGTGCCTGTAGTCCCAGCTACTTGGGAGGCTGAGGCAAGACAATCACTTGAACATGGGAGGTTGAGGTTGCAGTGAGGCAAGATCGTGCCATTGCACTCTAGCCTGGGCAACAGAGCAAGACTCCATCTCAAAAAAAAAAAAAAAAGAAATCCGCATGGACTTTCAGAATACACAGGAAGGACACGTGACATTCAATCGGTCATTTGATTCTTATAAAAAATATGCAAAGGGTGCCTGGCTACTGCATGCTGGAAGCTGTGGAAGCAAAGACGAAGCAGACGCAAGACCAGCTGGACGCACAGAGCAGGGACCTGCAGAAGGCAGGTCACGGGTGAGCCAGGTGCAGAGCTGGGCCCGTCACTTGCTGGACTCCCACGGGCCTGTTCTTACTCCCATTTTCCATATGATTTGGAAAGTGAGGCCTAGAGGCAGAAAGCAGTTTGGGAGGTCATACAGGTAGCAAGCAGCAGAGCTGAGCTCAAACCCAGGTTCACTGCTCCGAAGGCCACATGTTACCACTATGAGCGGCACATCTCATTTCACCTGCAGCCCCAGAAGCGTGCCTGGCACTCCGCAGGTCTCCATAAACGTGCACTCAGTGAAGGGGTTTACTTCTCTTTCAAAGAATCTTAGGAGCTGAGAATGTGCACTGTGTTTGAGATGAGACCATGAAGGTTCAGGAAGGTTCAGCAGCCCCTCCCGAGTCACAGGGTGACACACAGACTTGGGGCTCGAACCTGGTGCTCCGGACCCCCAAGCTCATGGCTTACAGTGGAAACCCTAGGAGAAAACCACCTCGGCACAGTGAGCTTCAGATGAGGCTGAAAGGAACCAGGCGCAGTGACTCACCCCTGTAATCCCAGCACTTTGGGAGGCTGAGGCGGGCAGATCACTTGAGGCCAGGAGTTTGAGACCAGCCTGGCCAACATGGTGAAACCCTGTCTCTACTAAAAATACAAATAATTACCTGGGTGTGGTAGTGTGTGCCTGTAGTCCCAGCTACACAGGAGGCTGAGGCACGATAATTGGTTGAACCTTGGAGGCAGAGGTTGTAGTGGGCCAAGATTGTGCCACTGCACTCCGGCCTGGGTAACAGAGAGAGACTGTTTCAAAAAAATATATAAAAAATAAATCTGTTGGAAAAAAAGAAGAGGCTGGAAGGACTTCTGACTGGGGACAGGGAGTGCACAGGTGGTGATCAGGGAGGGCTTCCAGGAGGAGGCAGGAGGAGGAGGATTGGGGAAGGATGCAGCAGGAAAAAATGACATGAGCAACAGGAGGGCTCAGGAGAGTCCGCTGGGCTGTTCGGCTTTGAGGCAGAGAATGAGATACTCCTGCTTGCTAGCCGTCACTGAGCCCTTCTTGCAGCAGGCCCTGTTCTGAACCCTGTCCGCGTATTCGGGCATTTAATTCTCACAACCAGCCCAGGACGTCATCCCCTATTTCACCAGCATCACCTCTGACACATTCCTCATGTGGCTTTGGGAAATCCACACACACTCTGAGCCTGGGATCCCCCTGCAAACTCAGGGAATGAGGAGCCGCCGGCTCGGGGACCTTCCAGCTCCCACCTTCTCGCACTCTGCAGGGCACACGGTCCTCTGGAGGGATCCCCAGCCCTCGCGTGAAGGTCTCAGGCGTGGCGACTTCTTTTGGCCCACCTGACCAGGCTTCGCTCCCAACCCCAAACACAGCACAGAAATGAAGACAAGCTGTTTCCGAGAGGCACATCCCGTCCAGGGCCTGCCCCAGTCCCCTCCTCCTGCCTCCCACCCTTTTCCCCCATCATCCCCATGTGCAGCATTTGTTGAGCGCCTGTGCAAGGCACCGCGTCACAGGGAGCTTGACACCCGCCCAGACACCTGTGAAGTTGCTACTCTCATCACCCCCACGCTCCATATGGGGAAACGGAAGCAAAAAGGGGCTGAGTCAGTGGCCCAAGGTTATCTCAGGATTACCTGACGCAGCCAAGGCCCCAAATCCAACCCACTCGCGCCTCTACGGCCCTGTGTCAACCATGGCACCCCGCTCCTTCCTCCCACACGAGCATCAGGCTTGCCACTTTCCACAGGCTACCTCACCCATTCCTCAAGAGAACCCAAAGAGGGGGTGCTGCAAACCCACTTTGCAGTTGGGGAAACTGAGTTCTGTAGATTGCTCAAAGCCAGGCGGCCGGTAAGAGACAGGAGTGAGTTTGAGCAGCAAGTGCTGGATCTTTCCAGGGACAGCCCCAGAAACAGTCCGGGGCCGGGGGGTCCCCCAGAGGCCGGAGGAGGTGAACACAGCACCTCCAAGCAGCTGCTGGGAGTCCTACAGCCCAGGCTCAAATGCAGCCTCTACACCCGTCTGTGGGAAAATAGCTTAACCTCTCTGTGCCTCAATTTCTCATCTGTCCCAGGGAGATAAGAAAAGTACCAATCTCCTGGATATGAAGTGAAGGTCACAGACATCAGTTTGTATTCCTGACACGTGTAGTAAGCTAAAGGTTTTCTATCCGTTATGACTACTTAAAAAAATATTATATTAGCTATGAATTATTATAATTAGATAACATATCACTATTAGGTATGGTAATAGAGAGAGCTGGTAATATCAGTGCTTTATCTTTTGTTGTTAGAGACAGTCTTGCTCTGTCGCTCAGGCTGGAGTGGTGGGATCATAGCTCACTGCAGCCTCCATCTCCTGGGCCCACGTGGTCCTCCCCAGTCAGCCTCCTGAGTAGCTGGGAGTACAGGTGCATGCCACCATGCCTGGCTAATTTTTTGATTTTTTGTAGAGATGGGGTCTCACTACATTGCCTCCATCCTGGGAGCAGGCAGAGGCAAGATGGGACAGGAGGGGCTTGCCCCTCCCCAACTCCTGTTGGCTCTGGGCTGACCCCCAGGGCTCAAGGGAACACTTGTCAAGTATGTCTCTGGCCCACCCCTCCAACGGCTCCGCTCACAGCTGGGGTTGGGGACAGGCCTCCAGGTGACCAAAGGCCCTCGTGTCTCAGTTGGCAGCTGACAACCTGATCCTGTTCTGCGACAGAAGCAGCAACCGGTGGGGTTGGGGTGGGGACGGGGGAGGGGGATAGTTGAGAGTCCTAGGCTAGCCCTCCAAAGCCAGCTTAACCCGTAATATCCCATAATAGTCACGCCCCCCAGAAAGTGTGCTCTGAAAGCAGTGGTGTTCACTCCTTGATCCCCAAGTGCCTGGAACAGTGTGAGGCACAGAGCAGGCACTCTGTGAATGTTTGCTGAGTGAATAAACAACAGCCACATGCCAGGCACTTCTCTAACAGGCATCTATGTGACTGTCACCATAGCTCTATAAGGCAGATATTATTATTTTTTAAAATGTTTATTTCAATTGCTTTTGGGATACACGTGGCTTTTTGTTGCATGAATGAGTTATACAGTGGTGAATTCTGAAACTCCAGTGCACCCGCCAACTGGGTAGCATACACTGTCTCTAATGTGTAGTTTTTATCCCTGGCCCCCCCCATCCTTCCTGTTCCGAGTGTCTGAAGTCCATGGTGCCACTCTGCCTGCCTGTGTGTACTCATAGCTTAGCTCCCACTTACAAGTGAGAACATATGGTCTTAGGGTTTCCATTCCTACGTTACTTCACTCAGAATAATGGTCGGCAGATATTATTTTGCACCTCCATTGTACAGATGAGACAAGTGAGGCTTGCAGCACTTAAATGACCCAAATCACAGGGTTTCAAAGCTGAGGAGCAGGGATCTGACCCCACAGAGTAGAATTTGGAGTCGAAGCTCTGTCACCACTTGACTTCTGGTCACAATCCCACATCTGTGTCGCCTGTGACAGGGTCAGTGTTCGTGGTGGCCTATCCCCCAAGGCTCTGGACATTCAGCTCTTTCCTCTCTGGGCACTCTAACCAGGCCTTGGGCCTAGCGTTGTGCCTCCACCCACCTGCCATCCACAGAGGCCAAGACCGGGGAAGGAGGGGAGAGTGGACATGGGAGGTAAGGGGCCAGCCCTCCTGTGGCCACAGGGTCCACTCTCAGAGTCAGTCCTGCCCTTCTCTCCCGCCCCATCCCCGCCCACCTATCCATCCACAAGGGCCCCGCATCCTCTCACTCACTGCAGACCTATGTTTTGCCAGACCTGCCGACCCCACCCAGGACACCAGGCCGTGCCGAGGACGCTGCAGTCGCCTGCGCCACACGGGGTCTGAGAGGGGACGGGGTGGGGCCACAGAGGCCAGTGAGGGAAGCCTCAGAAGGGCCCAGGTACTAGTGGCTCAAGGCAACTGTGATAAAGAACCACCATCTGAGTGGCTGAAGACCACAGAAAGTCATTCTCTCGCAGTTCACTTAGAAGTCCGGATTCCAGGTGCTGGCTGGGCCGCGCTGCCCCTGAGGCTCCGGGGCCAGCTCCTCCCTGCCCTTTCCAGCTTCTGGGGGCTCAGTCACCATCCTACGCATCGCTGGGCCAGTAGCTGCATCAATCCGATCTCTGCCTGCACCCTGTGTCTGTGTCTCTAAATCTCCTTCTTGTGGGGACATCAGTGTCTGGATATACATCCCAAACCCAGTATGACCTCACCCTAACTTCACGCATGGGCAAAGTCCCTATTTATAAACAAGGTCACACTCACAGGTTCTGGGTGACAAGAATCTGCGGGGGGGCCCTCACCCCAGCACAGTCGGCTTCCCCGACGTGGTGCCTCCGGAGCTGCTCTCGTGGGTGAGCAGAGGCCACCCACCAAGGGAGGGGCCCGCAGGCAGGCCAGTCTCGGAACCCGACACTCGTACAACGTCAATCTTCTTTCTGTCTCTGTGCACTCCAAACAGCCAGACCCTATTATGGGATATTATGTACCCAGCGGAACGATGCCGGTGCCAGCTCCCAGCCTGGCAAGAGATGCCCTGGGATGGCCTCCACCTCCCTTAACAGCCCTCTCTCTTTTTCTCTGTCTTATGGAAGCAGCCACAGAAAATCTCTGCAGGGAGGACTGAGGCCTCTGTTCCCACGTGACTGACCTGGCACAGCTGCCAGCAGCCTGGGGCCCTCTGTCCTCAGGGCCTGCGAGTCTGAGCCGCCTGTGGACTCTGCTCCCCACCCCCACAGGCTGGGCAACGGGGGCCTTCAATATTCTTCACTCTTCGAGAACCAGCTCAGAGCCTGAGCTCAGTTCAAGGTCATGTGGTCCCTGCAAGGGCATTCCTGATGGGTGGGAGTCCAGGCTCTGGACTCCCTGGGCTGGGGGCGTCTTCCTCACACAGCAGAGCCCGCCTTGCTGACTATCACACACGGGCCGGTTGTTGCAATCTGTGCAGCAGCCGTAGCCCAGACACGCGACACTTCGGCTCGGAAATGCCGCTCCTGGACATGTGCCCCGCAAGCATGGCAATGACAAAGTACACAGGAAGGTCCTTTGACTGTCATGATAACAGTGGGGGGTGAGGGGGCTGTTCTTTCTTATTTTAATTTTTAGAGACAGGGTCTCACTTTGTTGTCCAAGCTGGAGTGCAGTGGCGTAATCATAGCTCACGACAGCCTCCACCTCCCGAGCTCGAGCGATCCCCCTCATCTCAGCCTCCCAAGTAGCTGGGACTACAGATGCATGCCAACATGCCTGGCAACTTTTTTTTTGTTTTTTTTTGTTTTTTGTTTTTGAGGCAGTATCTTGCTCTGTTGCCAGACTGGAGTGCAGGGGCACGATCTCGGCTCACTGCAACCTCCGCCTCCCGGGTTCAAGCGATTCCCCTGCCTCAGCCTCCTAGGTAGCTGGGACTACAGGCAGGCACCACCACGGCTAATTTGTGGTATTTTAGTAGAGACGGGGTTTCACCATATTGGCCAGGATGGTCTCAATCTCCTGACCTCATGATCTGCCCACCTCAGCCTCCCAAAGTGTTGAGATTACAGGCGTGAGCCACCGCATCCGGCTGCCTGGCTGACTTTTAAGTTTTTTGTAGAGATGGGGTCTTGCCATGCTGCCCAGGCCGGTCTCAAACTCCTGGGTTCAAGCGATCTTCCCACCTCAGCCTCCCAAAGTGCTGGGATTACAGGCACAAGCCACCACATCCAGCTACGGTTTGTTCTAGACATTCAGCAATAAGGTATCATTAAGAAAACACAGACGCCCCCTCTTCCTACACAGCTGGCCATCTTCAGCTGTCACCCCTGCAAGTGGGCGGACACCCCTCATAGATGTCTGTGGGGCATCATATTCGTTTTCTTGGGCAGCCATAACGAAGTGCCACAGGCTGGGTGGCTTACACAATAGGAATGTATTTTCTCACTGTTCTGGGAGCTGGAAGTCCAAGGCCAATGTGTGGGCAGGGTGGGTTTCTCCTGAGGCCTCTCCCCTTAGCCTGAAAACGTCATCTTCCCCATGTCCTTACACGGTCATCCTCTGTGCAATATCTGTGTCCTAATCTATTCTTATGACTACATCAGTCCTATTGGCTTAGGGCTCACTCTACCCACCTCATTTCACCCCAGGTTGCTTTTTTTTGAAACCGAATCTTGCTCTGTCACCCAGGTTGGACTGCGGTGGCGCAGTCTCGGCTCACTGCAACCTCTCCCTCCTGGGTTCAAGCGATTCTCCTGCCTCAGCCTCCCAAGTAGCTGGGATAACAGGCACCTGCCACCATGCCCAACTAATTTTTGTATTTTTAGTAGAGACAGGGTTTCACCACGTTGGCCAGGCTGGTCTCGAACTCCTGACCTCAAGTGATCTGCCTGTCTCGGCCTCCCAAAATGCTGGGATTCCAGGCATGAGCCACCGCACCCGGTCTCTAGCCCAATTATTAATACCTTTCTGAAGGCCCTATCTCCAGACACAGGCACATTCCAAGGAACTGGGGGTCAGGGTTGCAACACACAAATTTGAGGAACATGGCTCAGCCTATAGCAGGAGTCCTCCCCAAGTCAGAAACCATTTGATGGGTGATGGTTCAAGCAATGCCAGCACGGAGGTGACACAGAAGCCTTCAGCCCCCCAGTGCCTGGAAATCCACACGCTCAAAGCTATGTGTAACTTCAGGAAGGGAGCCCTGCTGGAAATCGCTCTGCCCCAAGGAGCAGCATCCATCTCAGAGGAAGAGCCCGGGTCAGCTCCCAGCTTCAAGACGCAGGAGCAGAGTGGCACTGGTCAGGCACTGACACCTGTCTCGCAGGTGCCCAGCACCCCATCAGGCTCCATGGGGCGCCCTGGTCCACACCTCCCATCCCCAGGATCTCACTCCACCCCTGGTCTCTCCAAGCCAGATGGGAACCACACAGCTGCAAGTGGTTCCCACCACAAGTCACCACCTGCAAAGGGCTTGCACGCCAGGGGCCCCTCCAGACCCTCAGCCCTGTGGAGAAGCTGTGAAGGTGCAGCCTCGCTGTATGGATGACCAAAGTGAGGCTCAGACACGCCAGTAGCTTGTCTAAGGTGACACAGCACGGCAGTGGCAGAGTGGGACAGGAACACAGCTCTCACACTCCACTCAGGCTGCAGTGATGCTTGGCTGGTCACGATGCAGGACTCCACCCTGCATGCCAGTGGCTTGTCAGCAATAATAAAGTGCTTAGCAAGAAAGACATTCCCTTTAAAAAAAAACGCACACACAAACCTGAAGCTGAGACCAGTCTCTCCTGGCACCCCACGTACTTTCTGGCATGGGAAGGGGCAGCTTGGCCAGGGGGCTGGGTACCCCCCAGGAGTGAGGCCCTAACAAACTCCCAGAGAGGTGGTATTGGGATCCCCAACCTAATGGAGGGATCCCCACCACATGCCTGTGGCTCACAGAGCCCAGTGTCTGCACACAGGAGGCACTCAATAAATGCTCCTTGAGCACTCAAGGGCCCCAAAGCCAGTATCAGCAAAACCTGCATCCCAACAAGGTCAAGTGGCACAGCCCTCACCTGTGAGAAAGAGTCTGGGAGCTTCCTGGCCCAAAGATCATCTTACAGAGAAGGAACCCAAGGCCCAGAGAGGCAAAGCAACCTTTCCAAGATCACACAGCTTGCTTGGGTCTTGGCCAGAAGAAGAGTCCAGGTGGCTCCTCTCCTACTGCCAGAGATGACAAGCTCAAGTGACAAGAATGCCTCCCTCCCATTTAGTGCTAACACAACACGGTGACAACATTAAAGGATGTTTCAATGGGCAGTGGGTGGCACCCCCATCACCTTCTAATCACAGCCTCATGCAGCTTCCCAAATTCCTCCCAGCCTCAACTTACACAGGCATATTTCTTTAAGGCTGGAATCAGGACACGTGTACGGTCTGGCATCTGCTTATGGCCACTCAACATGACATCACTGGGTTGTTGTTTTTTTTTTTTAAGACAAGGTCTCACTCTGTTGCCCAGGCTGGAGCGCAGTGGTGCAATCACGGCTCACTGCAACCTGGACCTCCCGGGCTCAAGCTATCCTCCCACCTCAGCCTCCCGAGACTGGGACTACAGACATCATGCCTAGCTAATTTTTTTGTAGAAATGGGGTTAGCCATGTTGTCCAGGCTGGTCTCGAACTCCTGGGCTCAAGCGATCTGCCCACCTCAGCCTCTCGAAGTGCTGGAAACACAGCAGTTTTCTCAATCACACCTTACTGTGGACATTTGGATTTTGTTTCCACTCTGGTAAATAACAGTGCAAAGAACAACTCTGTGCACCTATTATTTCCCTTCTTATGAGTTACTTCTTTAGGACACATTTTCAGAAGTGGGACTCCTGGGTCAAAGCAGCCAGTGTTTCTCAAACTCTTGACACCTGCTGACAAATGGTTTCGGTAAAGACTAACATGGCACAGAACTACGCTGCCAGCGGCAGTATGAAAGAGCCATATTTTTGCAGCTCACCAGCACCAAGTCTGACCATGTTTTTGGTATGCTAATAGTTGGACTGTAACCGCGTCCCCATGTATTTACTGTTGTGTCTCCTTTCATTTGAATTAGCTGTTCAAATCCCCTGCTAAATCACAGCACCCCTGGAGGTAGGAAAGCTCAGTACCAGTCTCTGGTGGCCAATCACTTTAGGTCACCAACTGGTCACTTTGTAGACCAGGTCAAAGGCAGAATTAGGATAGGGACCCTTAGCCCCCTCCCAGCAGCCCCCTCAGCCTCAGCTGCCTGGATCACCAGGGCAGGCCCAGCAGGCAACGTCAGGCGGCCGGCCAGACTCTCCCTCCCAGCCTCGGGATCACGTGCCGTGACCATGGCCATGCACCTCGATCTACGGTTGCAGAATGTGGGCTGAGCAGCCGGGGAACACCTCCTGGCCTTGCGTGACCCTCGGGCTGGCCGTGGGAAGCAGGTGCTGTCAAAGCTGTTTCTAGAACTGTGAGGTGCTTGCGGGTTTCTCCCTAATGTGGGGCAGTGATGGTAATGAGGGAGAGAGTGGGAGGGGGCAGTGGTCCAGGGGGATGCAGGCCAGCTGGGGGCCATGAGAGATGCAGAAGAGGTAAGAACAGAATGCAGGCTCCTCTGCATGCCCAATGATCAGAGCAGGGGCGGGGGCACAGGAGCCGGGCACAGACAGCCAGGAAGTGCATGCCGAGGTCACACACGGGGACGGAGGATGTTGCCCTGGCCAGCTATGACGCCTTGGGCAAGTTCCTTAATCCTCCATGCCTCAGTTTCCTCATCTGTAAAATGAGATCGTGGTGGCTACCTCGTGGGGCTGTTGTCAGAGTTAAAGGAGCCAATTCGTGTGCAGCTCTGCAGGTCAGAGCCACAGTGAGCAGAAAACAGAAACGCTGGACACAGTAAACACACGGTGAACCCCAACACACGGCGAACCCCAACACACGGTGAACCCCAACACACGGCGAACCCCAACACACGGCGAACCCCAACACATGGTAAACTCCAACACACGGTGAACCCCAACACACGGCGAACCCCAACACACGGCGAACCCCAGCACACAGCAAACCCCAACACCTGGCAAATCCTAGCACGTGGTGAACCCCAACACATGGCAAATCCCAACACATGGCAAACCCCAATATGCGGCAAACCCCAACACGTGGCAAACCCCAACACACGGTGAACCCCAACACACAGCAAATCCCAACACACGGTGAACCCCAACACACAGCAAATCCCAAACACGGCAAACCCCAACACATGGTGAACCCCAACAGATGGCAAACCCCAACACGTAGCAAATCCCAACATACAGCAAACCCCAACACGTGGCGAACCCTAACATACAGCAAACCCCAACACACAGCAAATTCCAATACGTGGCAAACTCCAACACAAGATGAACCCCAACACACGGCAAACCCCAACACATAGCAAATCCCAACATGCAGCAAACCCCAACATGCGGCAAACCCCAAACCCCAACACGCAGTGAACCCCAAACCCCAACACACAGCGGACCCCAACACACAGCAAATTCCAACACACGGCAAACCCTAACACACGGTGAACCCCAACACACAGCAAACCCTAACACGCGGCAAATTCCAACACGCGGGAAACCCCACCCCCATCCCCATTCTGCTAATCTAGACCAGGCAGCGGTCAACTGCGGCCCAGGCTGAGCTAAGAATGCTTTTACATTTTTAACAGGTTGTTTAAAACAAAATAACAAGGGAGAGTATGGGGCCCAGAGCCTGAGGCTGTATGGCCCACAAAGCCTAAGATATCTACCATCTGGTCCTTCACAAAGTTTGCGGTCCCTGGTCTAGAGGCACCAAAGTTTCCTTCGGAATTGTGTGAAAGGGGACAGGTGGTGTGGGGGACGAGGACCCAAAGGAGTCAGGAGCTGAGGCAGCAGGAGGCCAGTGTCGGGCAAAGCGTCAGGGAAGGGGCCTGCTCCAGGGCGTGGCTGCTATGATGCTCCTGGAGCCCCAGGCAGGCACCAGGCAGGAGCACCGAGTGGGAGCACCGAGTGGGAGCACCAGCCGAGATACCACACGGGCGATGGCCAAGAACTCCGGGGACTGTTCAGGGAGCACTCTGATTATTCCTTCCACCAGCAACGTGGCAGGGTGAATCCCCAGCATGCGGTGCGGTCCCTCTTCATCAAGCACCCAGCCCTATTGGGAATGTTGAGACACCAAGGGCCTGGACACCAGGGAAACTGAGGCTGGAAGAAACAGCATGACCCCTCCAAAGTCACCAGGCCATTCAAGGACAAGGATGAGAGCCAGGCTCCCTGACTCCCTCCAAAGTCACCAGGCCGTTGAAGGACAAGGATGAGAGCCAAGCGCCCTGACCCCCTCCTAATGCTGCTCCAACCACACACTGACTGTGGGGTACATCCCCATGGTCCTGGGCACCCGGCACCCACCCAAACTTCCTCTGTCCCCAGGGACCCTCATCAGATACCCTCCTGTGAGGTCACCCTGGCCTGGATGCAGGGCCCTTGAGTGAGACCCCGGGATAAGGATCCAGCTACCCACCGGCAACATTGTGCCTTTCCAGAGCCAGTCTCCCCTTCTCCCCTCCCCTTCCTGCACCATCCCTGAAAGCCTCCGTAGGTTTGTCTGTCACATACATCCCAGCACCCAGCAAAGCGCGTGGTGACCGGGAGTGGATGTTTGAGTAAATCAGTGGCGTCCCGGAGAGGTTGGCTATAAAGTGACGTCCTCCTCCATTCATTCTACAGTCGAGAAAGCAGAGGCCTGGAGAGGCGATGGGCCTGTCTGCCCTCACCCTGCTGGTCAATGGCAGAGCTGGGATTCGACCCAGCCTCATCTGGCTCCGAAGCCCAGGTTCCTCACACCAGCGCCTGCAGGGGATTCATGAAGGAGCTGCAGGCTCTGAGAACAGATCTCCTGCTGGGGCAGGGTGCAGGGGCCTCTGAATGACCCTCAGTCACCCCCAGCAGGGGAGGCCAGCCTCTCCCAGCTGGGCTGCAGGTCCCAGTGCATCTGTCATGTCCACTGCCATCACCCGAGGGCTGGCATGGACCAGGAACCTGCTGGGTGATTGAGTGATGGGGATGGCTGGCGGCAGGCAGGGGCCCCCAGTGCAGCACAGCAGAGCCGGCCCTCAAGACCTTCCCAGTTGGACTCTAGGAGGCCGGCCCGCAAAGGGGAGCCTGAGCAGGGGGCCTGGCCAGGGCTTCTGGCTGAGAGGAGAAAGTGGGGGTTCTGCTGGGGAGCAGCGCCCTCAGGACGACAGGGGTCTCCTGGATTCGGCTCCACATTCTGCCTCCCTGAAGGTGGAGATGCGAGGTGGGGAGAAGGCAGGCAAGCGCAGACGCCAACAGCCCCAAGCCGCCAGCCTGTCCCCATCACCAAGAGCCCTCCGCTCGGACCTGCCAAGAGCCGGGGCCAGCAGTGGGCCTGGAGAATAAACATGTCACAGCGAGGCCAGCCTGCCGGACCGCTGGAGCCAAGAACCGCCGGAGGCTGTAAACAGTCTCTCCTCTTGGCCACCGACGCTGGCCCACCCCTCTGGGCTGGGAATTAGCACTTTGCCTGCCATAAAGAAAGGGCAGGAGGGCTGGGGGGGCCTGTGGAGGGGGTGGTGGGCAGGGAAGCTGGGCTGGCCAAGGGCCAGCACCTCCATCCTGGCGGCCTAGAAGCTTCCCCCTTTCTCCAAGAGGCGCTGGGAGATTGTGAATGAATGGGGCCTGCTGAGGACGCTGGGGGCCCAGCCGGGGAGGGAATGGGCAGGGGCAGGAGAGAAAGGGGTGGGGGAGGGGCTGAAGCCCATGCTGTAGGGGCCCCCCGGCCTTGGCCTGGGTAAGCAGACGCTTTTCCAGTACGCCAAGCCCCACCTGGCTTACAGCTGGATCTGGGGAAACCTGGGGGTTCCTGGGGAGGGGGTGTCCAGGCCCCACTGAAACCCAGTTCAGCCACCCTGAAAAGCCTCTCGCACCAACTCTCTCTGCTCCTGGCCGCTGGTTCCAATCAGGCTCAAAACCTGGCTTCATTCCAGTTCTCCTTGCTGGAACACAAGGCTTCTCAAAGGGCAGATGTGGCCCGGCCATCCCCAGCTGAGACCTTTCCACCGTGCCCCCCCTTCCACCGTGCCCCCTGCCCTTCAGATCATAGTCTGAGTCTCCAGAAGGCCTCCGGCCCGGGCTTCCCCCGACGCCTGCCTCCTCGCCAAACACAGGTCTTCCCACCACACCCCGCACCATTTGCACATGCACCCCCCTCCCTCCTTCCCAAGCCTGGTTCACTCCCCCTTATCGTTCAGAACTGGGATCAGCTGGCACTTCCTGCAGATGCCTCCTGGCCTCCCCAGGGAAGTCAGTTCCCTACCTGCCCTGTTCCCTGTTTCTCTCCTTCCAAACCCCTGTCCTGGCAGCACGCTGACATTTGTTTGTGTGGTTTGGCCACTGACATCTGTCTCTCCCACCAGACTGGAAGCTCCGTGAGGGAGGGGCTGTGTCTGGTTTTGCACACCACGTTTCTGTCTTGCAGGCACGTGACAGCACTCAGTAAGTATTTGTTAAGTGAATGAAGCAGCAGATGAATGAATGGATGGATGAATGAATGAGTCAGGCGGCCGTGTCACCTGGAAAGGTCACCCAGGGCTCAGTTCAGATGTCCTCCCAGTCTGCGAGGCTTTCACAGATGGGCCCCTGGGTCCCGCTCCCCAGAGATCCCCACAGGGCAGGCCCATGGGACACCCACTCACACTGAGAAGGGGACACCACATGCTGCCCGGGGCAGGAGAGATGGGCAGGGGCCTCCACGGCTGCCTCTTACCCCCAGTGTAGAGCCCTGGAGCCAAAGAGGGGCTGCGGGGATGAGTGTGTTTGGGGGAAACTAAAGAAGGAAAAAAAAGTAAGGCAGCGAAGACACAAAGCCCGGCCTGCTGTGACCTCAACTCCTGTTTCTGCTGTGTCGCCTCAGGCCAGTGGTCTAACCTGCTGGCTTCCCACGGAAGAAAGAGCCGGGTCTCCCTCCATCTAACCCCTCCCCGTGAGGCCACAAGGGCAGGCTGTGTCCCATGTCCTGTCCTCAGGCCTTGGCTCTGCCTGCTCACCACTGTTGCCAGGGTGCCACACCACCTTGGCTTCCTGCACCTGCCCCACCTTTAGACTGGACCTGGACACAGGTGTGCCTGCTTTACCAGGACCCCACCTGCACAGCCTGGCGATATGCCCTGCGAAGCTGTTGTGGGGCTGGTGGCCATCACTCCATCTAGGTGGCCATCACAAATGGATGCTGAGGGCAGTGGAGCAAAGATGGAAAGTAGGCACCTAGGAGAGAGGCCCCAGAGCCAGGTATGAACTCAGAGCACAGGCACCCCCACAGGAGAGGACCCAGGGCCAAAGCAGTGAGCATCTCAGGAGAAATCCAGCCCCCTGCCAACGCCGAGGACAGCTGGGGCCAGAGCCACATTCCCCAGGAACACACAGATGTTCTGGCCAAGGAGGAGGGGGAGAAGGGGGGTAGAGGTGGGGAGGGAAGGGGAGGAGGGAAGGGGAGGAGGGAAAGGGAGGAGGCGAAGGGAGAGGACAAGGGCTGGCTCTGACCTTCCCACAGAGCTGGGGCACAGCCAGGAGGCCCACAGCCTGTCTCCAGGGCGGGCGCAGGACAAGGCCCAATCCCCAGCCTCCATTCCCCTTGGCCAGGCCTGGCTCCACACTGGGCCTGGGAGCACAGCATCTGGACTCCCAGGAGGGCTCCGGGCGAGAACAGACACAGGGAGCTGGGTGCGATTGGCCGAGCTCCGGCCAGAGGCCCCCAGGGCCCCTCCCAAGGGGCTCTCCCAGAACGCTGTGGGCCTGGCCTGAGGATCGAAGGGTCCCCCATGAATGCTGGCAGCCCCATCACTGTGGCAACTGAAAGCATCCCTGTGTGGGGTGGGGTTCTGCCTCTGGTGAGCCCACAGCCTGGCTGGGGGCCTCATTTCTCCAGAGCCAGCCCCCTCCCCATCAGCACCACCATGAGCCCAGGAGTTTGAGACCAGCAACACAGTGAGCCCGTCTCTACAAAAAATGTCTTGTGGGCCCCACCCCCGCTCTCTCCCGGCCAAGCCAGGCCTCTTGTTCCAATACTCCCAGCAATGGGGAGAGCTTCCCAAGCCCACCCTGGAGGCCGTGTGGGGCACAAACGGGGAGGAATTATGATGTAGGAAGTCCCCAGAGACCCTAACACTCAGGCCCTTCCTCGGAAGGTGCTGGATTCCAGAAGGCAGTTGGGGCTGGGGAGGAGAGGTCCCTGGGATGGAGACAGCCAGCCCCAGCCCTCACTGCCCAGGCAACCCTGTGCCAGCTCCTCCACATCACAGGCCGCCCGGGGCCCGACGGGGGCCTAACAGGGGAGCGTTTCCTAAGTCGGTCAGCCCTACCACCTTCCGCCAGCTCGGCTAAGGCCCGCCACCACCCTCCAGGACTTGCACTCACCTGAAGTTTTCCTGTTCATCAACTCACTTTTAAAAACTCTTTAAACATTAAAATGTATCTCTCTCTCTTACCATCCACAGACGGTAACTAAAATATATCCCCGGATTACACTGTAAAGCCCTAGCTTCCTTGTCCACAATTCTGAAATCTAAGAGGCTCTGAAAAACTAAAAAAAAAAAAAAAAAAAAAAATCCCTAAGTTTGTGGCAAATCATTTGGCCATCAGACTGCATGCTGACAGACACAAGGCTAAGCGGCTTTCTCTCACATCTCCAACATGCAGAGAAAAGCAAAGCCTGGAACTGTGGATGAAGGCCAGGGCCCAGCCAGGGCCTGAGTCAGTGGTCAATGGCCCAGCCATGGTCACTGGTTTTTGTTTTGTTCTGTTTTGTTTTTTGAGACAGAGTCTC
Organism: Macaca mulatta; assembly: GCF_049350105.2. Lineage (NCBI taxonomy): Eukaryota > Metazoa > Chordata > Mammalia > Primates > Cercopithecidae > Macaca > Macaca mulatta. The sequence goes on along the minus strand of NC_133425.1, from coordinate 80,590,309 downwards.
CCTCTTTCGTTCAGGCTGGAGTGCAGTGGCGTGATCTCAGCTCACTGCAACCTCTGCCTCCTGGGTTCAAGCAACTCTCCCGCCTCAGTCTCCCGAGTAGCTGGGACTACAGGCGCTCACCCACGGACCCAGCTAATTTTTGTAGTACAGATGGGATTTCACCACATTGGTCAGGCTAGTCTCAAACTCCTAACCTCAAGCAATCCACCTGCCTCGGCTTCCCAAAGTGCTGGGATTACAGGAGTGAGCCACTGTGCCCCGCCTCCCGTTCATTTCCTGAAGTCAAAAAAACAAAACAAAACAAACAACGGGGAACATGAGTTGCAAGGATCACTGGAGCCTAGGAGTTCAAACCCAGCCTGTACGACACAGGGCGGCCCTGTCTCTAAAACAAAAACAAAATAGCTGGGTGTGGTGGCGCCTGCCTGTGGCCTCAGCTCCTCAGGAGGCTAAGGTGGGAGGATCACTAAAACCAGGGAGGCTGAGGCTGCAGTGAGCTACGATTGCGCCACTGCACTCCAGCCCCGGCGACAGAGCGAGACCCTGTCTCCAAAAAAAGAAACACTTCTAGTCCCAAGGGTTTTCAGATAAGGGGTTACAGATCCACACAACGAAAACAAAACCAATACCGCTTCGGCCGGGCGCGGTGGCTCACGCCTGTAATCCCAGCACTTTGGGAGGCCGAGGCGGGCGGATCACAAGGTCAGGAGATCGAGACCACGGTGAAACCCCGTCTCTACTAAAATTACAAAAAATTAGCCGGGCGCGGTTGTGGGCGCCTGTAGTCCCAGCTACTCAGGAGGCTGAGGCAGGAGAATGGCGTGAACCCGGGAGGCGGAGCTTGCAGTGAGCTGAGATCGCGCCACTGCACTCCAGCCTGGGCGACAGAGCGAGACTCCGTCTCAAAAAAAAAAAAAAGGCCGGGCGCGGTGGCTCAAGCCTGTAATCCCAGCACTTTGGGAGGCCGAGACGGGCGGATCACGAGGTCAGGAGATCGACACCATCCTGGTTAACACGGTGAAACCCCGTCTCTACTAAAAAATACAAAAAACTAGCCGGGCGAGGTGGCGGGCGCCTGTAGTCCCAGCTACTCGGGAGGCTGAGGCAGGAGAATGGCGTGAACCCGGGAGGCGGAGCTTGCAGTGAGCTGAGATCCGGCCACTGCACTCCAGCCTGGGTGACAGAGCGAGACTCCGTCTCAAAAAAAAAAAAAAAAAAAAAAAAAAATACCGCTTCGTTCTGTTCTGACACTGCCCTGCTCCAGGCTTGCAGCCCATCACCAGGGTCGGTTCGTCTCTAGCCTGGTCAGACTCATGGAGACAAAAAGCAGAGAGCAGCCAGGGCTGCAGGAAGCAGAGTTCGTGTTTACTGGGGACAGAAGTTCAGTGTGAGAAGACAAAGTTCTGGGGATGGATGGTGGGGGTGGCTGCACAGCACTGCGAACGTATTCAATGCCACTGAATTGTACAGGTAAAAATAGCCGAAGTAGTCAATTTCCCATCATCTTAGCACAATAAAAATTGTTGAGGTTTGCATGACCTACTGGCCCTTGAGATGTCCCCTTGCAATAACAGCGAATGTGGGACGAAAGAGTGCAACGTCCTCTTGGGGTGATTGTCAGTGAACGCAGTGTCACCAGGGTCCCTTAAAACACGTCATCCGGTGTAAGAGTTCAGCCCACACCTGGAAACACCTGCCCAGGGCAGACAGGTCAGGATTTAGAGAACAGGGCCCTGAGTTCAGGCTCTGCCTCCACTGCGTAACAGCTGTGTGACGTGGGGGGACCCACATGACCTCTCTGAGCAAAGTTTCCTCCTTTCTTCAAGGAACTGGAGGGTACCGGCAGCCACCGAGACCCAAGCCCTCAGGAAAACGCTCCACAAACATTCATTATTCTCCCTGTGATTACTCAATAAAGGTGAGGCTGGCGCAGCCCGCCTGACATAGGAGATAGGAAAAATGTCCAAGGGTTCTATGAGGTCCCTGTCCTAAGGAAACTCAAGACCCCCAGGAGAAAGATATAAAACTGGGCCCCAAGGACAAACCTGCATGTTATGTGATAAAAACGGGATCCGAGCATATTTGAAGGTGGGAGGAAAGAGTGACAAGGTGTCAGCGAGCTTGTGAAAGAAAAGGCAGATTTATCTTCAGCCCGAAGAGGGAGGGATGACAGAGGAGACGAAGGCAAAAGGCAGGGTGACAGCCCACAGCTATTTTTATTTATGGCAAAAAGAGAAGAGGGCAAAGTCAGGCAGGGACTGGCAGCCCCATCTTCTGGCCTAGGAGTCTCACGTGTCCCCCTTGTCCTGTGCATCCCACAGTGGCCATCCACGCTGTCCCATCAATGGTGCTCAGACGCTGCGGTAGCCTCCTCCCTGCTCTCCCAGCCAGCAGCCTCCGGAAGCCACCTTGGTCTCCGCACAGGGGTCTGCTGGCCACATCACACCCCTACTCAAAACTGTTCCCTGCTGTGTGTGGCTGAGCGGGCAAAGTGCACCTTCCAAATGGAGTGTCCCAATGTCATCCTTTTTAGATCCTGAGCTCCCAAACTTAGACTTTAGAGAGAAAAAAAGGGAAGAGGTGCAAACTCGGTGTTCTGGCCTGCAGCGCTTTTGACAGGAGAAGAAACTGCGCATTACCCAGAAATCAGCGGAGGGGCTTCTTGAAGAAGAAACGTGTCTCTTTTCACAGCTGAGCCAATGCGCCTCTGATGAAATAAACACAGCCGGACACTCCGGTTTGTATTCTTGGAGAGGGTGTTTACATTTTAAAATAAACACATCGCTCTCCTTCAAGTCTTTTTGGTCAGAAGACTCGGCTCCGTGTGAGTCCTGCCAGTGGACAGAAGAAAACCCACCGCCGGGTGCCGTGGCTCTCGCCTGTCATCTCCACACTTTGGGAGGCTGAGGCGGGAGGATTGCTTGAGTCCAGGAGTTTGAAGCCAGCCTGGACAACATAGTGAAACTCTGTCTCTACAAAATATACAGGCTGGGCACGGTGGCTCATGCCTGTAATCCCAACACTCTGAGAAGCTGAGGCAGGCGGATCATCTGAGGTCAGGAGGTCGAGACCAGCCTGGCCAACATGCTGAAACCCTGTCTCTACTAAAAATATATTTTAAAGTTAGCCGGGCATGGTGGCGCATGCCTGTGATGCCAGCTACTCAGGAGGCTGAAGCAGCAGAATCACTTGAACCAGGAAGACAGAGGTTGTGGTGAGCCGAGATCATACCACTGCACTCCAGCCTGGGCAACAGAGCAAGACTCTGTCTCCAAAAAAAAAATAGCCGGGCGTGGTGGTGCATGCCTGTAATCCCAGCTACTCCAGAGGCTGAGGTGGGAGGATCGCTTGAGCCCAGGAAGTCGAGGCTGCAGTGAGTCATGATCACACCACCGCACTCCAGCCTGGGCGACTAAGTGAGACCCTGTCTCGAAATAAAAAAGAAGGAACCCCACACTCCAGCCCATATTTTCTCAAAACAACGGAGGTCTGGCAAGGAGCAAGGGGCTGAAGGGTCAGGGTGGGGGGTCTCTGCAGTGTAGGGAGGAATCAAACGGGGGCATCGCAGTCTCAGCAGAAAGAACTGCAGCATCCAGGGCTGAGTGGGCACTGTCCAGGAAGACGGCAGCCCTCCCCAGCCCCAGACACTGGCCAACAGAGCTCAGGCCACCTCCATCCCAACCCTCCCAGCACATCACCATTAGACGCACCCTGGTTCCGCTCATCCACTGCTTTATGGCCTCTCTCTCCCACTGCAAGGTCAGCTCCTGGCAGCCAAGGACTCTGGTCTGTCTTGTCCACAGCTATGCCCCTCAACCCTGTCCCAGGATAGTCCTAGCCCCCAGCTGGGGCCTAGAAAACATGTTCCGAGGAAGTGCCTCAATGCACTTTGCCAGCATCTCTCATCCCCTGTTGACCTCATCCGCAGAGAGGACCCTTTCCTCTCCCCCTTTGACAGTCAGAAACACGTGGCTCCACTTTTTCTGAGCCCTGGTCCCCATGATTGGGAGCTACAGTGACCCTTTGGGTCCAGACAGGGTGTCCCTCAGGGTCACTGCAGCTCCCAGCCATCCCGGTGACGGCCAGGGCTTCTGATCTTCCTTCGCTTCTGCCGCCCACATAGAGGTCGAATCCCAGCCCAAGGTGTGAGGACGCTGAGGGCCACACCTGCATGTCCTGGCCACCCTCTGCTGGAGCAGGACTCGTCCAACCAACGGGTGCTCTCGGTAGGAGGCAGGAATTGTTGGCTCCGTGGCATCTGGTTTGTCACTGACTGTATCTAGAAACTGCCCTGCATGCTCACCACACATCCGAGATGGAAAGAAAATACACCTCACAAGAACCTTGCTGATTTCTGCTCCAGTAGCCCCATGGGGACACTGGGCTGGCAGCGCTACTGGGACAAAGCTTCTCTCTGCTCCAGGCCTCGGATTCTCAGCTGTAACAACGTGCAGGTGGGAACCACCCCTCGAGAGCCCTTGGCCAATGAGGAGACGGAGCAGGTGGATGAAGGTGCTTGCTCTAAGGGGACACGGAGTGGGGACACCAGGACCAGGGAAGGCCTTGATCCCGGAGGGAGCTGCCAAGCTTCCTAGCATAGGGAGGGATTGACTGTAGTGTGCAGAGAGGCCAGCGCTCTTGTGACTGCCGGTGACGAGGGAAACACGGTCCCCGAAACCTGTCTTCTGGAACCAAGTGGAAGACCTGAATTATTTGGGTTTTAGGCCCCAGGCTGAGATAAAAGATTTGGGATTTTAAAGCTAGAAGTGCCACCCCGGGTGTCATGATGGAACAGGAATTAAAAGAAATTAAAGACTGTGTAAGCAAAAACTCAGTTGTATGTAAGAAAACCCAACTCCCCCTGAGGAAGAGAAAGGGCTGGAGTCCTTTAAAATTAACTGCCTGTTTTTCTCTCTGTGGCTAGTGAGTCTTCTCTCTCTTTCCCGCCCCTCCCCAAGTGGATGGAGGAGGGCTCACTGGGGTCCCCCTTCCAGTGTGGATCCCCAAGTGGCTCTGGGTCCACTGTTCTAAACTGCCTGCCCATGTGTCTGGCTTCCCCGCCAGGCTCTGAGCTCCAAGGGGCCAGGTCTTGTTCTCTGTGCCTGGCATGCAGGAGGTGCTCAATAAATGGCTGATCGATAAATCAGTCACACCCAAGCCCTCGTCTGACCCCATAGGAAATGCAAAAGTTGCGTGGCTGACCTGAGGTCACCAAATGAGCAGCAGGTCCCATACCGGGGTCTCCAGACTCCCTGGCCAGTGCTCGTCCTCTGATGCAGTACAGGCTTCTCCAAGTGTCCTGGACACATATTCACAGGGGAGAAACCCAAGCACAGGGTGACCTTCAAATTCGGTTAAAAATGGATTCTGCTGATCTTAATAAAAGATCCATTTAGCTTCTGAATGAGGGAATGCAAATTCCAGCAGGCCCCCCCACCCCGTCTAAACACGCGGTCTAAACACAGGGCCTAATGGGACACCCTCCCAGCACAGGGAGCCTTGGCAAAGAAGGATAGCATGTCGCTGGATTAATTTATGGAGCTGCTCAAGGTCCGGGCAGGTCTGGCTGCCAGCAACCAGGAAAAGAGCACGTCTGTGTTCCACCCATCGAGAAACAATGCTTACCAAAGGCCTCGGATGGAATCCAGAAAGCTCTCCAAACCCCCCCTGGGCACCAGAGACTCAGCACCAGCCACACTGAGAGGCCATTTTTTCCCTTTCTCCCTCAAATGTAAAAAGTCACACACACTCATTGTGACAAGCCAAGACGCAGGAGTGCACACACGAACTTGACACCAATCCCTTCCCCACTCTCTCCTCTCCCATCCCCCAAGGGCTGACCGACAGTCCGATGCAGGTCCCGTCCGAGTTCTCCACAAACTTGTGAACAAGTCGGAACTTGGAACAAAGTTCCAGAGGAGGGGCCTTTTCTCCCTGGTCACCTAAACTGAGATTATCCCATGCACGTTACTCAACATTTCGGGGCCTCACTCAGGTCGAGACAATGACAACACCGGCCCCAACCCTCTACCCACAACCCCCAAGTCCGAAAGTTCTGGAAACCGTAAGTTTTTCTTAACTCATTTGGCAGCAAAAACTGCCCTGCCCTGAGGCTATTTAGAGCTCTAGTTTTTCCCCACTGGGCGTGAATACACACATGTTTTGCAGCAGAAACATGACCGTGTTTGGTTATCGGGTGCTGCCCCCGACTCCGCTGGGGTGTCGTGTCAAACACAGCATCGGTACTAAAGCATCTGTCTGAGGTTCTGAAAAATCCTGACTTCTGAGACATAGCTGGCCCCAAAGGTAACAGACCAGGGGCTGCAGGTCAGAAGTGATGGGAATCGGAGCTGCTGGCTTTGATTTGTTTCATTTTTTAACTCTGTGTAAATGGAATTAGGCTGCTGACTTTTGAAACACAGAGGCTCTCATTCTTTCTAACCTTTCCGGGATATTGTCAGCAGTGCTGTGCCCTAGGGCATCCCGCGTCTTCTTCGAGGTTAAGTTCATGGGGTTAATTTTGACGACCACAGGCGACACTGCAGTGGTCATCCTCATTGGCGCATATGTACCCCCTGGAATATTTACCTCGATAGGGGATTAGCAGGGGGGACCCAAATGGTGTCAGAAATATAGGGCGGAAGAAGGTGGATTTGACAAATGTGCACAGAGCAATCCTCCAAGACTCTAAATCCAGAGAGCTGCATCCAAGCCCATCCCCCGTGTGACTTGAGAAAGATGACTTAACCTCTCTGAGCCTCAGGAACATGGGAAGCTGCGAGGCTGCTTCCAGCTCTCCTTTGACAGCTGCCACCCCTGTCCTGGCCAGGGTTACGGCCCCTGCTTCCGAAGTGGTTCCTGCTCATTTCCTCCCCTCCTTCTTCCAACTCGCCTGCCCGGTGCCACTCAGAAAAATCCTTCTTTTAAGATGTTTTGTTACAGCATCGTTCACCCAAGCTCCAAATACACAGTGGCTTCTTACCGCCCCAGTGAATGGAGCTCAAGCTCTTCTGTGGGTTTTTAAAATCTTATATTAAAAATATTAAAGCACCTAAAATTCCACCACCCATAAGACAGCTGACTTCACCTATGCCCGTTCCTTCTCTCCCCTCACACGTAGGCAGAGGCACATGCCTGCGATTGGATGGTGGAGTGTGGACAGGTCTGCTTCTCACTTTTCCCACCTCACAAATCTCCTGAGCAATTCCTGTACTGGGAACAAGTCTTTATGATGATCTGAAAGCTACTGGCCTCATGACCGGCCCTGCCTGAGCTATGGCTGCTCCGAACACTCACTTTTAGCCATTTGTAGCCACTCACTTTTAGCCTCCTCTTAAAAAAAAATACACAGACCTAGGCACCTTGGATCCTGTTCTCTAGACACTTTTGTCCGCCCCAGCCTTGGCAGCAGAAATTCAGATTCTCACCCTGGAGAGGTCTTTTCAGCCATTTCCTGAAACACCCTGCACAGAACACAAGTCCATCACAGTAGACATCAGTGCATTAAAGGCACTGATAAGTCCTGCAGCCAAAGCTCCTGGTTAACTGTCTTTCATCTACTGTTTCCCAAATGCATTTGAGTAAGGGAACAAAAAATCCCAACACTCAAGTCATTAGTGTTCCTTGGCACACACGTGGGGTCCTGCTAAGGGTCCAGGTCACCTCCCACACTTCCATAGTCATCTCCTGCTCAAAAACCTTCCAGAATGGCCCCTGTCTCCCTAGTAATCAATCTGAATCTTGAGCCTGGTGTTTGCAATCAACCTGTTTTTACCTCTTAGAAAAAGAAGCTCATTGTGGCTGGCACGGTGGCTCACGCCTATAATCCCAGCACTTTGGGAGGCTGAGGTGAGCGGATCACGAGGTCAGGAGATCGAGACCATCCTGGCTAACACGGTGAAACCCCATCTCTACTAAAAATACAAAAAAATTAGCCGGGCGTGGTGGTGGGCTGTAGTCCCAGTTACTTGGGAGGCTGAGGCAGGAGAATGGCGTGAACCCGGGAGGCGGAGCTTGTAGTGAGCCGAGATCACGCCACTGCACTCCAGCCTGGGTGACAGAGCAAGACTCCGTCTCAAAAAATAATAAAAAAAGCAGCTCACTGTGGTTACTGCCTCGTGCAAATCTAGAAGAAGAAATAGTCCCAGACCAGCCTCTGACCCACTAGGTGACGTTAGGCGAATCCACTGGCCTCCCTAAGCCACAGTCTCTTCATCTATGAAAGGAAAGAACCAGCATCCCAGGACTAGTATTTTTGGGTTTTAGTCTATCCAGGGGTCTCAGCCCACAGTTGCAGCAGAGACCGCGAGGGCGCGTGGACACAGAGTCCAAGAACAGTAGCAAAGAGAGAAGGTGACCATTCTCCTGAAGTGATTCAGGGGCGTGGAGTCGAGCCCCGCTGCGTCGTTGAGTCAGGGTAGAGCTCTGCTACGTACCAGCCGCATGAGCCTGGGTGAGGCCTTCACCTCCAAGAGCCTCATTTCCGTTTTGAAAAATGAAGCAGGCTACACACAGATGTACACACACACACACAAGTGCATGTACAACTGGAGAAGTAGGAATAAGAGCCATGGACTGTGTCGATGACGACGCCCTGACTGCGGCATTGTACCACAGTTACCCAAAAGGCTCCCACTGGGAAACATTCAGTGAAGGATACACTGGCTCTTCACTATTTCTCACAACCACACGTCTATCTACAATTATCTCAGAATAAAATGCTTTTAAAAACTGGCTGGATGGCCGGGCGCGGTGGCTCAAGCCTGTAATCCCAGCACTTTGGGAGGCCGAGACGGGTGGATCACGAGGTCAGGAGATCGAGACCATCCTGGCTAACCCGGTGAAACCCCGTCTCTACTAAAAAGTACAAAAAACCAGCCGGGCGAGGTGGCGGGCGCCTGTAGTCCCAGCTACTCGGGAGGCTGAGGCAGGAGAATGGTGTAAACCCGGGAGGCGGAGCTTGTAGTGAGCTGAGATCTGGCCACTGCACTCCAGCCTGGGCGACAGAGCGAGACTCCGTCTCAAAAAAAAAAAACCGGCTGGATGCGGTGGCTCATACCTGTAATTCCAGCACTTTGGGAGGCCGAGGCGGGTGAACCACTGAGGCCACGAGTTCAAGACCAGTCTGGCCAACATGGCAAAACCCCATCTCTGCTAAAAATACAAAAATTAGCCAGGCATGGTGGTGGGTGCCTGTAATCCCAGCTACTCAGGAGGCTGACACAGGAGAATCGCTTGAACCCAGGAGGTGGAGATTGCAGTGAGCCGAGATCGCACCACTGCACTCCAGCCTGGGCGACAGAGTGAGACCATCTCCAAAAAAAAAAAAAAAAGAAGCAAGTGAGCCCAGGAGTTCGAAGCTGCAGTGAGCTATGATCAGGCCACTGTACTCCAACCTGGGTGACTGAGCAATATCCTGCCTCTACAAAACAATAAAAACAACAATACATTTAGAAACATAGCAGGAATACTCATGGAGATATGGCAGCTATTCAACAGGATGGTGTGTCTATCACTCCCTTCCAATGCCTATCCACATCGCGAGTGTTCAATAAACAGACACTGAAGAACTGAATGAATGGAGAAACAGAAGGAATGTGAACTCGGTGTTCAATCTTTTTTCTTATTCTTTTGATGAAGTCTTAATAGTCCAGAAAAGGAAACACGTTTTGAAGTCCGATGGCTGGGTACGCTGCAACCAGAGGGCTCCCTATGGTCTCGAAGCATTAGAGGCCTTACCAAGATGTGCCAGATGCCTGGGGAGGAGCCTTCTAGCAGGCTCCTAGCCCCCTCCAACAGGCCTCCTGCCCTAGTCGGCCAGAGGCCAGGTGGGGCGGCAGGCACACAGCCAGCAAAACCAAGAACAGGGGTCACTCTTGTTCGCAACGGCATTTACACAAATCCCACCTTCTTCCCAAAAGGGCGAGGCGGCTTCCAGCTGAGGCCCAGATGCTGCCTCGACCCCCACGCCTTCTCTCCTTCTGCCCTAGTCCCTTCCAACAGCTGGCCCAGGGAAGCCACCCATAGGCTGCCAAAGAGAATATCCCCCTGCTGATCTCACCCCCTCTGCCATTTGCTGGAGCTGGCGAGGAGGCCAGGAGGCCTCCAGGCTCCCCACCGCGTCTGACGAGCTTAGGCCCTGGAACCTGCAAGGTCACTCAATAAGAACCAAAGGGTGAGGGGGGACAGGCTCAGGATGGAGGCAGCGGAGGCGCAGATGAGGTCCACGGAGGCTCCTGCAGAGCCACGCACACCTGTGAAGCTGGAGACAACCTGGGCGCACAGCCACAGGCGGCCGTTATGTAGCCAATGAAACTGTTCTAGAAGAACGCTGAGCCACATGAGGCCCTATAACAAGGCTTGGCACATCGCTCTAACACGTCCCAACTCGTTTAACCTTTGAAACAACCTTACAATAGACATATGGCTATTAACCTTTACAGATGGGGAAATTACAGCACAGAGAGGTTAAGTAACGGGCCCAAGAACACACAGCTAGGTAGAGCCCAGATTTGAACCCCAGCATCTTGCTTTACAGTGGACAGTCCTAACCGCTCTAAAAGACATGATGTCCTGGGTGAAAAAGACCAAAACATACAATGTACAGCGTGGTCCTACCCACAGTACTGCCTACGTGTGTGCTGTGCATGTGTCTGAGCGCACCAGAATGTACACGAGCAAAAAAGGGCTGGAAGTTCTGGATGGCGGGATTTAGGTCATCTTCATTACCTCCTTCTCATCTCTGCTGTCTATATTTTCAACATGAATAGCTTAGACTTCAGAAAAAGATTCAAAACTGCTGCCCTTGTCCTCCTTGGTGCCCTGCCCCTCTGCATGCGCCGACCCATGCCTGCCCACCCTGGAGGCCCTGCTAATGGCCTAAGTCCTTCAGGTCCCCGGACCCTCACACCACCCAAGTCTATCGGTCATGGTGTCAGGGAAATCGTCTAGCCATACGTTTGGCATCAGCACACGCGGCCCTTCTCACCCGGGGTGTTGACTCTCGGGTGAGGGGTAAGTTCCGGCCTCTACTCGCTAGCCCATCACAGGCACGAGGACTGTTTACTGCAACGCTGGGGGATGTTCATGCCGGCGTGAAGTGAACAGAAGAGGCACAGCTGCATGGAAAGTTCCATCTCAACTTGATAGGAAGTGTGCACTGAACACGCCGAGGGGGAACAGGAAAGATCAGCTGTCGCCGCCTCTGAGCTGTGAGGCTGCTCGGGAGCACTGCTCCTTCATTCCTCTCTGAACCTTCCAAAACCCCTACGGCAATCATGGAATGATCATAAAAATGAAAGCTAACATGGCCAGGCACGGTGGCTCTTGCCTATAATTCCAGCACGTGGAGAGGTCGAGGCGGGCAGGTCACTTGGGGTCAGGAGTTTGAGACCAGCCAACACAGTGAAACGCCATCTCTTCCAAAAATACAAAAATTAGCCAGGCGTGGTGGCACGCACCTGTAATCCCAGCTACTCGGGAGGTTGAGGCAGAGAGAATCGCTTGAACCTGGGAGGCAGAGGTTGCAGTGAGTCGAGCTCATACCACTGCACCCCAGCCTGGGTGACAGACTCTATGTCAAAAAAAAAATTGTGCTAACACTACATGGGGCTTACTGACTGCCAGAGACTAGGCTAAATGCTCCACACGGGTTAACTAACTTAACCCCCTCTTTGAGGTGGATACAATCACAAGTGTTTTCCAGATGGAGAAACTGAGGCACACAGAAGTTAAGCTGCTTGCCCGTGATCACACAATAAGTGTAGGAGCTGGGATTTATCATCTTTAAAATGGAAAAAAAAAAGTATTAAAATAATCTTTTGATATGAAGGGTCAAGGATAGAAAAGGACTTTCGCAGGTACTGAATGTACAGTGTTATGTAAATAAACATTACCTACCCACATGCTTTGCCCCTCATTTAAAAGCAAATCATACAGAAGAATCCTCATACATTGCTGGTAGGAATGTGAAATGTTGCATCCTCTTTGGAAAACATCTGGAAAATAATCTGATAGTTCCTCAAAAGGTTAATCATAGTTAGGATATGGACCAGGCATAGTGGCTCATACCTGTAATCTCAGCACTTTGGGAGGCTGATGCAGGATTGCTTAAGCCCAGCAGTTTGAGGCCATCCTGGGCAACATAATGAGACTCGTGCCTCTACAAAAATATAAAATTAGCCAGATATGGTGGTGCATGCCTCTAGTCCCAGCTCCTCAGGAGGCTGAGGTGGGAGAATCACTTGAGCCTGGGAAGTCAAGGCTGCAGTGAGCTGTGAGCGTGCCATTGCACTCCGGCCTGGGTGACAGAGCAAGACCCCATCTCAAACATAAAATAAAATACATTTAAAAATAAAGTTATAGTGCTACCCAGTAATTCTAAGTATATACCCAAGAGAAACAAAAACATACGTCCACACAAAAACCTACACCTGAATGCTTGTAGCAGCTTTATTCACAACCGCCAAAGGATAGAAACAACTCAAATATCCGTCCACTGATGATTGGATAAACAAAATGTGGTCCATCTATACGATGGAATGGTATTCGGCCAGAAAAAGGAATGAAGTGCTGATACTTGCTGCAACATGCATGGACCCTGAAAACATTATGTCAAAGAAGCCAGTCATAAAAGACCACATTTCGTATGGTCCCATTTATGTGAAATGTCCAGAAAACGCACATCTATAGATACAGAGAGTAGATTCGGGGAGAGAGGAGAATGGGGTTTCTTTTAGGGATGAATTTCTAAGATTAGACAGTGGTGATGGTTGTACAATTTTGTGAATATACTAAAAACATTGAATTGTACACTTTAAATGGCAAATTACATAATAAAGCTGCTGTGTATATATATACGTATATGTGTGTGTGTGTGTGGATATATATATATATATATATTTTTTTTTTTTTTGAGATGGATTCTGGCTCTGTTGCCCAGGCTGGAGTACAGTGGTGCAATTTTGGCTCACTGCAGCCTCTGCTTCCCAGGTTCAAGCAATTCTCCTGCCTCAGCCTCGCAAGTAGCTGGGAATACAGGTACACAACACCACGCCCAGCTAATTTTTTGTATTTTTAGTAGAGACGGGGTTTTCCCATGTTGGCCAGGCTAGTGTCGAACTCATGGCCTAAAGTGATCCACCTGCCTTGACCTCCCAAAGTGCTGGGATTACAGGCATGAGTAAGACTCTGTAATCCTAATATATATATATATATATTTTTAAAAGAATGGAACTGACACAGAAGCAGCTATCAGTGGCTCTGACGGGACCTTGGGCCACCCTGGAGATGAAGGAGCAGTGGGTCTGCAGGATGCCGCTCACCATCAGCCCCACCCTGGTGAGTCCCGCCCTTTGTGCCCTCAGCCAGGAATCCCACATAGGCTTGGCAGCTGGGCTGACCTCCCATGGCCCCTCAAATTGCTAGTGCAAAAATACCAGGATATCTACTGCCAGAGGGACAGTCTTGGCTGATGAAGCAGAAATTTCCAGGGCACTGGCATTCTGCCTCAGCCTCTGGCAGGCTAAGTTACAGGCAAGTCCTCCATATTGGTGGGCAAGTCCCTTTCCCTTCCTGGGCCTTGGAGTTCTGTTAAAGTGAAGAGTGTTAGACTCAACTTCACCCAGTCCTGTGATTCTAAACAGACATTCAGATTTGTTAAAAATACAAAGACGGCCGGGTGCGGTGGCTCAAGCCTGTAATCCCAGCACTTTGGGAGGCCAAGACGGGCGGATCACGAGGTCAGGAGATCGAGACCATCCTGGCTAACACGGTGAAACCCCGTCTCTACTAAAAAATACAAAAAACTAGCCGGGTGAGGTGGCGGGCACCTGTAGTCCCAGCTACTCGGGAGGCTGAGGCAGGAGAATGGCCTAAACCCGGGAGGCGGAGCTTGCAGTGAGCTGAGATCCGGCCACTGCACCCCAGCCTGGGCGACAGAGCAAGACTCTGTCTCAAAAAAAAAAAAAACAAAAAACAAAGACAAGTGAAACTGGAATTTCAATCAAGGTTGTGGATAAACCATACTTTGTAGCAAAAGCACAGAAGGTCACAAATACTTCAAATGGTGGATACTTTGTATAAGAAATGAAACATAACATTATTAAATGCATATGCTCCAAACAACACAGTCACTAATATTGAGAGAGCCAGCAATTGTTTACGATCTGTGATTCTGAGATAAAGTAGTTCTCTTTTCTGCATTAAAAAATATTTCAGTTTAATATCTTTCTTACTTATCCAAGTTTTCATAAAATTCACTCAAGCCAAAGGACACACCATCTGGACTTCACCAATGTCCATCACAGGGGCAGGTGATAGTGAGAAATTGCTTTAGCCTCCACTGGCTCAATACACAGAGAGAAGAACAGGCTTGGGAAGTGTGCCCTTAGACCTAGATAACTTGGAACAGTCCTGGTGTTTTCATACACATTTCTTCTAGATTTGCAAAAACAGAGCAAGATAGGTGACAAGCGCAAAAGATAATACATCTCAAGCCCCCCGAAAAACTAGTTCAAAAACTTTAAAGAGGTAAATCTCTAAAATACAAACCTTCTGGGAGATTAATAAAATTCCTACACTGGTTAAGAAAAGAGAAGGCACCAATATCAGGAATGAAAGAGGGGACATCATTACAGAACCTACAGGCATTAGAAAGATAATAAAGAAATATTAAGGACAAAGTTATATCAATTAACTTGACTACCTAGACAAAATGAATAAGTTATTTGAAAACAATAAATTACCAAAACTGACTTAAGAAATAAACCTCATGGGAGAATTCTCATCGTCAGTACATCAAGACAATGGCCAAGTTTCCCATCTACTTAAGAAGGTAATTCAGAAAAAGACTACCAACTGGAACAGGTTTTTAAATGTGGACAAATCTGGTTCGTTTTGGCAGTGATGTCTCTTAGAACTTTTATTTACTGTGGTTTTTAAAGACATATACTTAATGCCATTTTTATTGTTTTTCCCTAACCTCCCATTTTCACTGAGACTTTGATCTTGCCAGTTGTGATTTTGCCAAGTGCAGTGCTTTTCAGGAATGCCACTCCCACAGCTGGCAAGGAATCACTGTGTACAATGCACAAAAGAAAAACAATAGAGGGTCAATGGGTAAAAATTCAAATTTTAGCTATTTTTTTCTATCTAGTTGGAGAAACAGGGCTTATACATATGAGTCAATCTGAAGTCACAGAATAAAGTGCTTATTATCAAATGTCAAAAATGCTACATACAGACAAGTGTCTAGGTCAGTCAGGAGAGGGAAGAGAAACTTCAGCTGGCAGGAATCAGCAAAGAAGGCTCCCTAGAGCAGGAAATAAGCAGAAATGGGAAAGAAAGAGCATATGTCAAGACTTAATGGTGGGAGCAAGCTTCGCTCTTCAAGGAATGGTGAAGAAAAGGCTTCTGGCAGCACCAGAGTGTGTGCAGGGAAATGTGTCTATAACAATGGCTGTTTACATTCTGGGAGTCACATGTCCCCCACGGTGAGTCTGATAAAAGCCACGGATCCTCTCTCCAGAAAATGCACGTATGCACCAGATTTTACAGTAAATTTTGAGGGTTAAGAAAGGTGAATGTGAGAATAGAGGTAGTGTTGAGAATGATGGATCTTTGTAAACTCCCTTCTTTTCATTTTTTTAAGATAGAGATAAGGTCCCGCTCTATCACCCAGGTTGGAGTGCAGTGGTATGATCATAGCTCACTGCAGCCTTGAACTCAAGTAATCCTCCTGTCTCGGCCTCCCCATCATCTGGAACTATAGGGCATGCCACCACATCTGGCTAATTTTTAATTTTTTTGTAGAGATGGTGTCTTGCTTTGTTGCCCAGGCTAGTCTTGAACTCCTGGCCTCAAGTGATCCTCCTGCCTTGGCCTCTCAAAGTGCTGGGATTACACGTGTGAGCCACTGTGCCCGGCCTCCCTTAGCTCTTTCCCATAACGTGACCTAAAAAGTATCCCTCCTGATTCACCTGGACTAAAAGGGTCTAGGTCCCTGTGTTTTTGAAGTCTAGGTGCCAGCTCTCCAGAACAGCAGGAATGGAGGAACAGAAGGGAAATAATAAATAGCAAAAGTAATAAGAGCCAATGTTAATTGAGCACATACCATGTACTACAGCCTGTGACACACACTCTACTGTAATTCCCATACACAGATGAGGCAACAGGGCCCACAGACAGACAGACGGTCAGGCAGCAGGTGCCTGCTGACTGCTGCCCAGTGCCCAGCAGCCCCATGAAGGACCATGTGCCTGAATGCCCCTCCATCTCTCAGATGAGCACTGGGAGCCCATGGCAGGTTGAGGGAGCCTGGATCCCAGGAACCCTCCAGCCACTCACAGGTTTCCATCCCACACCTGCCTCCCCTTGGATGACAGTGACCACAGCCTGGCAGCCACTGTGAACAGGGCCCAGCACCCTGCAGATGGTACCAAGGCCCATGGGAGACATGGCAGGACCCTGGGAGCAGGGGTCCTGCCACAAGGCCAGGGTGGCCCAGGTGGGGGAAGGGTAGGGTTATCCTGAGGGTGAGGGGCACGGGCCCCTTCATTCCCAGGGCCTTTGAGTGGGGCCTTGGCTACCTCCCCTCATCTTTCCTCTGCCCCTACTAACCACAGCGATTATTTCCCAAGTCTGGACCACAGGCAGAACCCTCGGCTGCGGCTTCACCTGCTTCATATCCCACAGTCCTGTGAGGTCAGTCCCAAGCCTGTCCCTGTGTGTGGGTGAGGAGCCCAAGGTCCAGAGAACAGAGTGACCTGCTGAGGGCCACCCAGGCAGGAGCAAGTGAGGGTGAGCCCTGATGTCTGAACCCCCTTAGCCAAACCATGCCATCTCCCGGTCAAGAGCAGACCAGCACTACCTTCCCTAAAGCCTGGGTTTCTGCGTCGCAGGAAAGGGATGGTACTGGCGCTGGCCTCACCTCCTTTTGTAAGGATGGCTGGAGAGCCAGGTAACACTGAGCAGCAATGGGCTTGGTCACAGGGAAAATCTGGGAAGCAAGTTTTGAGTTTTGAACTCCTTCTTTCTCTTCCCCCAGAGCAGGGCTCTCAGCCCAGAGAACAGAGACCAAGTGCTCCCTAGGGCCTTGGCCCAGCCTGAAGCTGCCCCCGGCACTGCCCAGCCTCGCTCTGTCCCTTCCACCAGCCAAGGCCCCCAAGCTGTGGGGCTGCCAGCTCTGCTGCTGCTGACGCTGCATTCCGCTGGCCTGATTAAGGCCCTGGAGCTGCTGCAGCCAGAGTCACAAGGGATCCCATCGTGCCTCCTAGGCCCTGAGCTCCGGGCACCTGGACACCACAGAGCCTGCCAGGCAGCTGGGTTGCTCCCATTGGCCAGCTGCAGACCTGGAGGCGACAGAGGCAAGAGGCACCTCAAGGAGGACCACTCCCCAGAGACATCAAGCATGGCTGCGTCACTGCACCAATCCCAGTGCTGGCCTAGCACACGCTCAGCAGGGCTGGCCTCGTCCGGGCCCCACAAAGTCACCCTGAGGGGCTGGTGGGAAAGAGGAAGCCAACTTCCCTCGTACACCCATCAGAGGGTCCTGTTTACAGGTCAATGAGATAATGTCTTGTCATCGATACATGGCAACCATCACTACTATTTCCTTATCACCATTACCATCATCATCATCCTTACTGCATTTCACTGATTTGAAGACCCAGACTGTTTAGATTTTTTTGTTTTTTGTTGTTTTGATATAGGGTCTTGCTCCGTCACCCAGGCTGGAGTGCAGTGGCATGATCATAGCTCACTGTAGCCTCAAACTTCTGAGCTCAAGCCATTCTCCCACCTCAGCCTCCTGACTAGCTGGGACCACAGACATGCACCACCACACATGGATAAATTTTTTTTCTTCTTGAGACAGAATCTCACTCTGTCGCCCAGGATGGAGTGCAGTGGTGCGATCTCAGCTTACTGCAACCTCCACCTCCCAGGTTCAAGCCATTCTCCTGCCTCAGCCTCTCTAGTAGCTAGGACTGCAGGCGCCTCCCACCACACCCGGCTAATTTTTGTATTTTTAGTAGAGACGGGGTTTCACCATGTTAGCCAGGATGGTCTTGATCTCCTGACCTCATGATCTGCCTGCCTCGGCCTCCTAAATTGCTGGGATTACAGGTGTGAGCCACCGTGCCCAGACAATTTTTTAATGATTTGTACATATGGGGTCTCACTATGTGGTTCAGGCTGGTCTCGAGCTCCTGGGCTCAAGCAATTCTCCTACCTCGGCCTCTCAAACTGCTGGGATTACAGACGTGAGCGACTGTACCCAGCCTGTTTTACATGTTAATGTATCTGAAACTTGAAATCAGGACAAAATCTCACAATGGGTGGAGGGTCAGTCTCCCAAGGCAGCATCTTCTCAGGCCAAGGGGGACACAGAACAATATCAGTGGCGACTGTGGTCAGATGTCGCCGCCCGGCCCATCGTGGTCTCTCACGCTGACTTGCCTCTACTCTCATCTGGCACACAGTATGAGCCGTAAAACTGCTGACTGAACCCACCCATCACCCTGCTCAGGTCTCTGCATCCACAGCCCATGGCAGAGACGCCCCTCACTATGTCAATTTCCCCCATAAACATCTCCCAGACAATAGCCCTCCCAGCCCCTGCAGGGCCCTCCAGAGTTTCCCAGAATGCCCCAGGGAGGGCTCAGATCACGGGCAGGAGGCCTGCCGCCAGCACAGAGCCCCCGAGGAGCTTCAGGCTACAGCCTGGCAAGGATGAAGCACCAGGAAGTGGATTTGGCTTGGGCTCCCACAAGCCCACACAGACCAAGGGAGCCAGAGACAGGGACATTTCTCCTGCCATCCAGAGAAATTCTTACGACATGTGAGTCCTGGGAAGCTCTGGCCAATATGCTCAGAACCATCTCACCAAACAGGGAGACGGCGCCAGGAGCCCCAGAGCTAGGGCTTAGTGAGAAGTTTCCAGCCGGTGTTCCAAGCGTGCTCAGCCCAGCTCTCTGCAGGCTGCAGGCCAGATGCTGGGCTCTGCATGGAGGTGACTTCTAGGGCTGCTGGGAGGTCCTCTGCCAAGGGCGGGCAGGGACACAGCTCTGGCCACCTGGCAATCATGACACCAGAAAATCACTGGGAAGGAACATCTCTCAGACCCATGGCCCCAAAGTGACTGTTGGAGTAGAGAAAACTTATGTGCAGCTGGGCTGAGAAGGGAGCACTCTGCCCCTGGAGCTGACACCTGTGTGGCCTTGGGCAAGTCACTTTCCCTCTCCAAACCTGAGACCTCGGTGTCCAGATGTGAATAATTCAGATAAAAGAGGCACCAAGACCAAGATGCTGCCAGAGATGGAGGAGCTGCATCGTAGTGGAAATAGCGCCAATTCATGCGAAAGACAAAACAGCCACAAATGTGCCAAATCTACGATGAAAGACTGGACAAAACTAAAGGGACAAAAAGATAAATCTAAACTGTAGTAGTTTTCTACTCTTTTCTCAGCAACTGACAGACAAAAAAAAAAGTTAATAATAACCTAGACAATTTGAACACCACTACCAACCACCAATCCCCTCGAATTAATTAATATGTAGAGAACCAACTACTGCTGTTTCCATATCCTTTTCAAGAGCTTGTGGTCCCTTCTTCAAGAGAGTACACTTAAATATAAAAGGATTAAAGCCATACAGAGTACCTTGTCTGTTCACAGAATTAAATTAGAAATCAATAACCGTAAGATATTAAGATAGTCCAATGTTTGGAAATTAAGCAACATACTTCTAAATAATCCATGTTTTCTAAAAAAAACACAAGGGAAATTGAAAAACATTTCAAATGAGATGAGAATGAGAAATGACTTATCACAAAGTGTGGGGTGCAGCTAAAGCAGTGCTTAGAGGAACATGCATAGCTTTAATTGCCTATATTAAAGTAGCGATAATAATCCCTCCCATGCAGAATTTTAGAGAAAAGTAAAGGAGCTTTCATGGGGTAAGAGGGAAGCATATGGGGAATGCTTAGCAAATATGCCAGTGCCTGGCTCCCTTCTTAAGTATAATTTAGCAGGCATCATTGAGGTTAGAAATTTCTCTCTCCACATCCTGAGGGAAAATATGACTTTGCAGGTTCCCCTTTTTTCCCCTAGGAAGTACAAGATCAAGAATTTGCCAGGCATGCAGGGGAAGGGGGAGCAGAGACATCAGAAGATGCCACCAGCAGAGTCATTGGGAGCCACAGGCATTCGTTCCGAGACAAGGTAATAAACCAGAACCAGAAACAACAAAAAGGAAGACAGGCCTGAGTCACAGATGGGGTCCAGAAGCCCCTCCCAAAACTCTTCCTGTTCCCCAGAACTCCCCAGGCAGAATTCTCAGAGCTGCAGAGGATCCTCAGAAACCTGTCATTCCTTCCTGACACATAACAGGTGAGGCCTGGCTTCTGAGGGAGTGAGTTCTCCATCCCTGGAAGGATTCAAGAGGAGGCTGAAGACTCACTGGGGAATGATAAGTAAGGCCCATAAACAAATATGAACAATTACCGAGTTTTTACTGGGATCTTGGTCTGTGCAGAACATGTCAACAGCTTTGTCTCACCCTCATGACATCTCTGTGAAGAAAGTTCTAGAAAGAAGGCATGGGGAGGTATTTGAGAGCCAGACTTTGGGCCAGACACACAGGGATCCCATGCCAGCTGTGCTGCTCCCCAGCTCTGGCCTTGGCACGTGTCTCCACCTCTCTGAGCACATCTGTAAAATGGGGGCAATCATCTCTAAGGCACAGGGGGGCATCCACGTAGGTGAGCCATCATTCTTGTCCCAGCTTTACAGCTTTACAGCCAAGCCTAAGACAGTACAGGCGACTTATCCAGCGTCACAAAGCAGAGAAGGACAAGTGCAAACATATATCTGAGTCCAAATGGCCCCAGGACATGGAGGACAGCCAGATCACCAAATCAGAAGGGACCCTCTGGGGTCACAGGTGAGAACTTCACCCCACAGGGGTGAGGGCGGAGCAGGGTGGGGTCTGGGTGCCCTGGCTGTAGAACACCAGCCTCTTCAACCCCACCCTGCGCCTTTCCTCCCCAGTCACTGTGCCCACCTCCTTCCTGGTGCAGCCCAGCTGGACTCCAGAGTCTGTGCCAAGTTGCTTCTTAAGACGAACACTCCTGTGGCCAAGAGGAAGTGGTGGCACAGGTGAGAGCGAGGCTGGCACACGGGCCCTGCCAGATTCACCTCCAGGCAAGAATGTGAGTGTGTGTGCATGAGTGTGCATGAATGAGAGAGGGTGTGTGGGAGTGTGTGCATACGGATGTGTGTGAGGGCATGTGGATGTGTGTATGTGCAAATGACTGTGCAGGTGTATGAGTGAGAATGTGGGGGTGAGGGGGTGAGGGTACAGGTATGCATGGAAGAGCAGGCATGTGAGCACGTGGGCACAGGTGTGAGGGAGGGTGTGAGTGCACATGAGTGATGTATGTATGAATGCACATGACCGCATGTGCAACAGTGAGTGTGATATACAAATGTGTGGGTGGGTTTGCATGCAAACATGTGTGCATACAAGTGTGTGAGTGTGGTGCATGAGAAGGAGGTGCAAGGTGCATGTGTGAGAGAGAGGTGGGTGTGCAGGGGTGTGTGGGTCAGAGGGGTGGTGGGGGCAAAACGACCCCACCCTGTGGATGCTGGGGGAGGAGGGGCTTTACTCCCATCTCATGCCCTCTCAATCCGCTGTCCCTCCCACACAGGCGGCCTCAGCACGCCTGTCGGCTTGGCCTGCCTTCCTGAAGACTTGCACTGCACCAGGCCTTAAGCCCTAAAGAAAGGCCCGGTTCACCCTGTCACCTGCCGAGGGACAGGTGAGCAGCCAGCGTGCTCCAGGTTTCTCCCATTCATGGGAAGTGCTCTTGGAGGAGGCATCCAGCAGTCACACCCTTTGGCGCTCAGAAAAACAGACCCTGCATTGACCCCAAACACTTACGAATCAGGAAGAAAATGCAGTTTCTGGAAGAGAAAGAGGTTGAGGCATGGGAGAAGCAACAATTCCCCCTGCAGGGACCAGGCCACCAGGGGAGTGACACTTTCTCTGGCTGCTGCCTTTCACCACGGGGCTCACACGTGAGGCCACCTGAGGGCCAGGCCTGACCCTCCTCCCATCCTCTGGAGGCTGCCCAGTTTCTCAGACAACAGGGCTGAACCCAGAGGCCGTTCTGCATGCCCCGGGGTCCACCAGGTACATTCTGGGCTTCTGTAGGAGGCCGAATGGTTGGTATTATTCCCAGAATGGCACCTCCTTCTCCCACAGGAGCCCAGACTACCCGGACTCCTGGCAGCGGGGAGCGGGAGGGTGGAGGAGGGCTTCCCAGGAGCCCTCACTGTCCACTGTGCGTCCCCCGTACTTGGTGTGAACAGCCTTGCTGGGGACACCGCGCAGCCTGGAAGGAGAGCACGAAGCCATATTCTGGATGTTCCACGGTTCCCCTCTCCAGAGGCTCCTGGGAAGTCGTACAATTGCACAAGAGAAAGAACAGCGTACAGCTGTGAGACAGTCCCTCTCAAAGGGCAAGGGCATGCCTGGAGGACATGCCAGCTCAAAGGGAGTGCAGATTCACAGAGCTGGCACTGCAGCTGTTCCAAGTCCCCACCATGCTCTTGGGACGTCCAAGCCTCAACCTACCCTGCGCTGCCATCCAGGTGCCTCCTGGCCTCCCTTTGCTGCTGGGTCTGGACCCCAGGACCCCTCCCAGCCCCACGGCCAGTCCTGTTGCGTCTGGAAGTGTGGAGGCCCCATGCCACTTCCCAGCTGCCGCCCTTATCACTGTCACTCCCCCACACAAGCCTCCCAGCCTGCAAACCTTCCCACCCGAAGCGGGAGACTAGGTTGATGGGTCTGGGAAGGTGAATAAAACACCACAGCAGTGGTCAGCCCTCTGGCCCTCTCCCTCTAGAACTCAGAGCCTTTCTGAAAGCTGATGCGAGAGACCATGGCGGCCTCCTCCTGTGCTAAATCAGGGGAGGGGCTGGGTAGAAGCCAGGCCCCTACCGGGGCTGCATCGCCTCCCAGAAGCACCCCTTAACTCCAGGGCGGGGAAAAGGCTGAGGCAGTGGCGTTGGACTGGCCACTCTCCCTCACCTCCCAGCCCTGCCAATGACGGCGGGCACCTCCACCCCGAACTCTCTTAGGTTTCTGAGCCTTGTCCTCCTTATCTGAAAAGTGGGAATGATACCACCGCCCATGGGACCATTCATGCCCCCTCTGCGGTCCAAGGAGAAATGGGCAGACTTTAGGGAGGTGGGGAACCGGCACCCTGCCCACGGTCACCAAGTTAGCCAGTGTCAGTGTGGAGTCCAGATGAGACCCATAAGGATCCCGGGGCCAGCGGACCCTGTGGGGAGCTGCGGAGGCTGACACCAGACACATGGCCCAGCGTTCACCTGCTCTAAGCTTTCCAAGTTCAACATCATGAAACACATGTTCTTTCTAAATGTAAAATACGACACAATCTGAAAATGTCTTTAAAACGTTGAAATGGTTCCTACAGTATAATAAATTGGCAGGCAGCATCCCAGCATACATTTAAAGAATAAAATCAGGACTTTTTAAGGTGACATCACTGGTACGTAAATGCCGGAAGACGAAGCTTTTCGACATTCGCTACTTAGTTAAATCCTAAGAACTCATCAGAGACCCCTCCTCCAGGGAGCCTTCCTGACCCCACCCACCTTCATCTTCCTCCCAGCCTGTCTTCCCATTCAGGAGGGGTGTGGTGAGCAGGTCAGAGTGCAGACGCTGGAGCCAGGCAGCCTGGGTGTGGATCCCGGCTCCGGCACTTCCCAGCTGCATGACTTTGGGCGAGTGACTTAACCTCTCTGTGCCTCAATTGCCTTGTCTATAAAAACAAGTAAGCCCACTCATAAGACAGTGAGATAGTCACGTGGGGCAACGCAGGCAAAACTCTTATGACAGTGGCTGGCACCAGGCGCATGCTATCAATGCCGTCTGCTGCTGCCACTGGCACTGGCATCCCCTCAGCCCTTGCTGCTCTCGTCAGAGCCCGAGGGCTTGGGAGTGGAGGGCCAGAACCTAAATACCCTTTCTGTGCCAACAAATGACACTAATGATGGGCAGGATAGCGTGGCCTCGGTGGGCAACCTTTGAGGGGACACTCTTGGGCCCTGGGCTGCCTCTCTCTCCCCAGCCCACTCTCGCCAATTGGAAAGAGCTGCAACAAGAGGCACTTGCCCCAGGCCCTGGCTTGGCAGGGCTGAACACCAACCCCGGCCTTTGTGCCACTCCAACGAGGTTCTGCACCTCTCGCAGGAAGCCCAACCCAGCAACCGATTTAATCAAGGGCTCCACGCCAGACGGACCGGGCAGCAGAGCTTAAAACACAGCAGTCAGGGCAACCAGACCCCAGGCAGGGAACCTGAGAGCCACGAGCTCACAGAGCCAGGCTAGACCCCAACCTCCCAGGTCTTCTCTGCCCCCCAGCCCCCTGCCAACATGTGCAGAAAGACGAGATGGTTAGCGACTGTCAGCTGTGCAGGAGCCGAGGGCTCAGCTAATAGTCTACCATCTACCGTCTGCCCCCATTTTCCAGAGCGGAAAACTGAGACCCAGCCAGGGTAGAACATCTTGTCCAAGGCTGCTGTGAGTGTCGGGGCCATGACTCAGGGCTTCTGATGCCCAGGGTTGTGGCTGGAGCAAGCCAAAAGCCCCCGGAGCCAATGCATCCCCTTTTCAATCCTTAGTACAGCTCCCCACATCCCAGGGAGAACAAAAACGACCACCATCTTCAAACACAAATCCACCGCCTAGAGACCAGAACTAAGAGGATGCACTGCAGGCAGAGTTGATGAAACAGGGTTTCAAGGAGTCACCAACATGACTTTTCCAAACCTAAGCCCTATCACGTCATTTGCCTGCTGAAAACCCCCAACAGGAAAGCAGTCCTCAAAGGGTTAAACCTCCAGTGACCTTAGCACCCAGCAACCTGACTCCCAGGGGCATACTCAAGGGAAATGACATTTATCCACACAAAACACTTGCCCATGCATGTTCACAGCGGCATGATTCAGAGGGGCCAAAAAGTAGACATAGCCCATGTCCATGCTCTGACGACGGGGACACAGAACGTGGTTCATCTGTACAACAGCGCTCTTAGTTGCAACACGGGATGAAGCTCTGATCCACGCAATACCATGGATGAACCCTGAAAACATGACGCTGTGTGAAAGAAGTCAGTCACGTATTAGATTATTCCACTCACAGTGTGTGAATTATATCACAATTAAAACAACAGCAAAAACCACAATTTTATCCAGGGCAGCCCCACAGTCCCTGTTCCCGCCTGACGGGCCCCCACCCGCCGCTATGATGGACGGCGTGCCCCTCGTCCCTCCCTGCCCACCCCCCGCACCTCCCTCCTCACTGTCCCTCAGTCCCACCTCGGGAGGGGCCAGAACCCTCCTCACTGTGCAGGTGGCAGGCCCCTGCCACCCTTCTCTCCAGCCAGTCTGCTGGCTACCATCACTGCCCCCAAGACCCTGCCTGGTTGCTCACTGCTGGGTCCTGGTGTCTAGAGCAGTGCCATGGGCACTCAGTAAAGACAGGCTGAAACCTGGAATAGCATCCTTTTCCCGTTGCCTTCAAGGATAAATCCGACTCCTTAGCTGTGCCCATGACGATGCCGTCTGTCAGCAGTTCTCACCTTTGTACTTGAATCTTCTAGAAGCTTTAAAATACCAGGGCCAGGGACCAACCCTCAGAGATTCTGATTTAACAGGAGGGGGGCAGGGCCCTGTCGTTGATATTTTCAAATTCAGATTGATTGACGTTGATTCCAGTGTGCATCCGGGGATTCCAAACACTGCCGGGAATGCTGGTCCTGCCCACCCCTCATGCCCGTCCCCTCTTCGGGCTCCATGCAAAATGAACGTTCTCCAGCACATCAACCCCCAACATCCAGGCCTTAACACCTGCTCCTCTTCCAGGAGCACATGGCCCCTACTCAGACTTGGCTGAATCGTTTTCAGTCTTCAGGACTCAGCTTAGATGTCACCTCCTCCAGGAAGCCTTCCCTGTGCACACCTGTTTCTCACTCTGCCAAAGGCTCTCAGCAGATCCTATCCTGATCTCAGCTCAGAACTCAATGCACTGCACAGCCATGGCTGGACCTCTTCAACAGTCCCTCCACCTCTCATCGCCCACCAGCACCTTGAGGTCAGGGGATGGCTGATGTCACAGCAGGTGCTCCCAGAATGCCTGGCCCAGGGCAGACACATTGTTCTGCGAGTGGGTAGAATGTGGGTGTGCTTCTCCAAGGCAGCCATGGATGAGGGTAGAGGCTCGCACAGGGACGGGAGGTGGGACTGCAGCTCGTCCCCGGCCCAGCACTGCCAGGGTGTAGCGTTGTCTGAAAGTGACGGTCTGTGAGATTCTTCCTGACCGTAACATGTCGTTTTGGGGTCCCGGTATCACATACTAAATTTGAACCAGGCCCCAAGACGAAGTCATGCTCCTGTTCCTAGTCCCGCAGCAGAGACCGCCAATAAATCACAAGACATTTTCTCAGAGAGTCTAGACACGGCCTCAGAACCCTTCTTAACACAGCCCGAGACGGCGGAATGAGACACCACGTATACAATGCAAATCGCCTGTGACCTTTGCAGACCAGTCCTGTCGTTTTGACCGATGGGGAAACTGGGTGAAAGTCGTCCAGTGGGGAGGGGCTCCTTCCACAACTGACCCCAAGAGTGTCCTACTTGGGGCCACGTGAAGTCAGGAGGCAAGTCCTGCAATGCTCTTCTCCGAGGACAGACATGGCATCTCTCTTCAGTGTCCCCACTAGAACCGGGACCTGAGGCGGCAAAGGGCCCTGAATTCTGGACATGGGGTCTTCCCCAGCCAAGAAAACGTGCCCAGAAGTTATACATCCTCCAAAGACACTCCCAGCAGAGTTAACCTCACAAGGGTGAGATCTCGAGAGATCTAAGCAGAGGAGGAACCAGGAAGCTTGGCAGACCCTGGCTCCTCCAGGCTCACCCCTTCCCCCTCCTGCTTCCAGGGTAGGCCGAGTTTTGAAGACCTTTCGCCTTCACTTCCTCCTTCCCCTGGTTTTCTCCGACTGCCTCCAGGTTCAGGAGGGGCACATCTGGAAAGCTCACGCCTCCGAGCTTGAGAAGGGCCTGGCCACTTTCCAGTTGCTGCCAAGGAGAGGGTGCCAGTGCCAGCCCCAGCCAGGCTGCCTCCTGTGGCACCTTCCAGAAGGTCCCCCCTTCCAATCAGTCCTGACCAGGTGTTCCAAGAGCCTGGGCCTGGGGAGGAGGGGCAGCCAGGCCCCCTGAGGACCAGGGAACTGTGTGGGCGCAGATAGCCAGGAAGCATGGGAAACAGATGTGCACGTGGCCTGATGGGCGGGTGACGACAGACCCTCTCCGCAGACCTCAGATGTCCCTGCAGAGAAGAAAGGTGGCTGCGGCAACAACACCTGTTCTGGGCTCGGAGGCCACACTCGGGGGGCCTGGCCGGGGTATCCCCATAGTGAGAGGCTGGGGTATGGTTAGGTAAACAGCTGCATGGGCCATTAACCAGAATGCTCTCCGGACAGAGTCCTGGAAGCGGGAAGGGCGGCCCGCCCGCCAACTGGCTTGCAGGGAGAGCCAATCCATCATGCAGCAGACCCATCTTTGATGGGAGCTCTCCCAGCAACAGAAGGAAGGTGCCGGCTAAGACCTCAACAGATGGGCCACGCTGGGGAGGCCAAGGCACGGGGCACCACTGCTCACGGAGCAAAGAAACTCGGGGGTGCAGCCAAGGCAGCCAAGTGAGGCGTCTCAGGGCCTCTGCCCCACGCAAGCTAACTCCTGCCCCTGAGATGTTCCAGAGGCTGCGGCGAGGAGGGGTGGCACACACAGGAAATTAAGAGCCACTGCCCCACCTCCAGGTCATGGCCACCTCCACAACTGGAGACCCACGGGGACAGAAAGGCAGGATTTGGGGAGGCCAAGGTGGGAGGATCACTTGAGCTTAGGCGTTCAAGACCAGCCAGGGCAACAGAGTCTCTACAAAACATCAAAAAATGAGCTTGGCGTGGTGGCGCACACCTATGGTCCCAGCTACTCAGAAGACTGCGGGGAGAGGTTCGCTTGAGCTCAGAAGGTGCAGGCTGCAGTGAGCGGATATTATACCACTGCACTCCAGCCTGGGCAACAGAGTGAGACCCTGTTTCAAAACAAAACAAACAAACAAAAAGGCAAGACCAAGTAGAGGCTGGAGCAGACTCAAAAGCTGGACCCTTAGGCCCGATGCTGGTCCTGGGGTTACTAGCTGAGTGACCTTGGACAAGCGGCTTAACCTCTCTGGACTTATTTCCTTATCTACGAAAAGGGAACAGTAGCACCTCCTGAAACTGGGCTGCGGCGAGGCTTCAGGACATGTGAATACAGGTGAAGTGTGCACGCCTCCTGGAGGGTGGGAAGCACTCCAAAAAGACATCACCCATATTATCGCATCCCCAAATGCCACCCCCAGCATTCTGGCCAGCCTTGTGTCTAGCTCTGAAGGGAGGGACAGCCGTTCCCCGTCCAAGCAGAAAGGCAGCAGGCAGAGGCTCCAACCTCAGAAATCCAGTGTCACGCCAGCAGCACTTCACGGGGTGTGGGGGGCGGGGAAGGGGGCGTCAATGCATCTGCACCTCCGCTGCGAGCCAGGCGCTCGGCTTACTGGGCTCCAGGACAAACCTCCCAGAGGGAAGAACATCCCCAGTTCTCAGGTGCAGCTACCGAGGCCCAGACAGGGCCACAGTCTCACCCAGGATCACACAGCTGACTCCCAGCAGCATGAAGATTCAAGCCAGGCTTGTCTTAAGGCAACCCCGGGGTCTTGCCAGGGTTTCACAGAGCCTCCTTGGGAGGCTTGCAGGGAAGTGTCAGTCCTTGGGGCAGGGGTGCCCAGCCCAGAAGAGCAGGCTTCAGCCCTCCCCAGGCCACCTCGGGCACAGCCCTGGTGAAGCACAAGGCACAAGTCATGTGCCTGCAGAACGTGGTGCTCTCTGGGGACCCAGGGCCCAGCTGGAGGGAGAAGTGCAAACCCTATCCAAAGCAGAAGGTGCAGGGGACACCCTCCTCCTTTATTTTCTTCTCTTTATTTTTTTCATGTTTCCTCTTGTAGCGTTTTAAAGCTGATTCACTAATGCATGAACACATCATAGGGAACAACTGAGGAGTCACAGGAAGCAGCACAGACCATGGTTCTGGGACATGCCACGTCCCCAGCTGAGTGGCTTCCCTGCAGCTAACTTCCAGTGCCCTACTCATCGCACCTAAATTCTCAAACCGCCCCCCAAAATACAGATGGGAAGATGCACGTGAGCATCAAGATCTTGGGGGCTGGCATTAGGAAACCGGCTTGGGGACAGTCCCTCCACCCTCTCCCCCTCCCCAGGGGGCTCGCAGGCTTCTCCCCTGCCCGGAACCCCAGCTCTCATTCCCAGCTCCGGAGCCCCAGTTCTCATTCCCAGCTCCTGCAAACGCCACCTTCGCTGCCCACGCCCACCCTGGCACTGGATCCTAAGTTTAATCTGCTCTGCTGTTTCTCGGCACTTAGCTCTGCTGGAAGTGGCTCCTTCCCTCCACTCCTCGTGTGTGTCCCCCTCCCCCATGACACTGGAGGCTCTGTGCTTGCCACCAGATCCCCAGCATCTGGAACCGCGCCTGGCTCAGAGTCGGCGCTCCATAAATATTTGTTGAATGAATGGGAAGGAGGAGGAGGGAGGACGGAAGGCCAGAAGGCTGCATTTCCGGCTTTCTCCCAGCTGTCAATCGCACCTCCCTGGGAGCTGAGAGCTGAGGCTTCTCCTTTCCCTCTGTCCAGGGGAGCCTGAGACCAGCAGAGCTGCCCCCTTTGCCCCAACGGCCTCACCACCCACCTGGATTGCTGCCACAGCTGGGCCCTGAGCGGATCTCTTCTCAGTCCGTTCCACTTTCTTTCAAGAAATTGTTATTGCTCCCCTGAGCCTTCAACTTCAAATCCAACCTCCTACTCCTGATTTCAAGGCCTGGAGTTCACTCCAACCTTATTTCCTCTTATCCCCAACAGGCACCTCCTGCCCACGGAGGCTGAACAGGTCACCCCTGCTTCTGGGCCTGTTTGCCTGCCTCATTCCAACAAATCCTACCTCTTTTCCGAGGCTTCACTCAAGCTCCACCTCCTCCAGGCAGCTGATGGAAGAGGGCCTAGGGAGCAGAAGCAGGTTCAAAACCGGCCTCAGATACCCACTGGCTGTGTGTTGTCTGACTTCTCGGAGTCTTGGTTAACTCATCTATAAAACGAGACAAGAGGGCCTCAAGGGCCATAGTAAGGGGCGAACGCACTAACTTGTTCTAGGGAACAGAGCACACATCCATGCCACATGAAACCTTGCTAAACCCATGCTCACCCCTTCTGGGCAGACACCAGCCTGCATTCCCGTCCACACCAGACTACTCTCCACTCCCTCTTCCCAGCTCCCTGGGAAACAGCGGCTTCTTGTTTCCTGGAGTTCTTATCGGTCAAGGCCGAAGGGCAGCATCCCATCAACTGCTGACACGTGAGCGAATCCACATGAGAAAATGCATCAGAGTTTGGATGTTCTGCGTAAAACCCTGTGTTTGAGATCCTGCAGAGAGTTCTGACTGCCCCTGGAAACTAGCACCCAGCCTGCAAGTCAGCATCTCGCACACAGAACCAACCCACATTCAAGAAGAATTTGCTCCTATGTATCAGCGTGGAGGACATGAGGGTCCCACTATATGTCAAGCACCTGACCCTCTGGGGGAACTTACATTTCCCCCAACCCACTGAACTCTCACCATGTCCCTACAAAGCAGGCAGTACGTTTCCACTTCTCAACCAAGGAAACTGACATTCCACCAGGATAAGAAACTAACTCGCAGGTACTTAGCTAGCAAGAGAAAGGGCAGACTTTCGCAACCCGCCTCAGATGCCTACTGACTGAGTGTTGTCTGACTTCTCTGAGTCTTGGTGGACTCATCCATAAAATGAGATGAGAAGGCCTCGCAGCGCCATGGTAAGGAACAAATGAACTAGGGTCATGCTCCAAAACTTGGTCTTTTCTCCCAGTTTCAGCCCTTTCGGGAACTGTAGCTCCTCTGATTCCCACAGGCTGCATTGCTACATGCCGTAGAGGAGAGCTTCAGCATCTGTGACAGGAGACGCTGTGCTCGTCCAGTTAAAATGAGAGGTCATCCCACCAAAGCCACAAAGACAACTTGAAAGTCCAAAGCTGTCATCAGCAGAAAAGGAAGTCTGAGTGGGGGCCGCGTATCGGGGGAGAGGTGGGTAAATCACAGCAGAGCCCACTTCCTGGGTGCAGCTACTATACGTGAACATGTCCCCCAGATATCCCACCTACGGGCCCCACACATGCAGGTGGGAAGCAGGATCAGGAAGCTTTCAAAGGGTGGGATGACCCTTTCTGAACAGGACAGTGCCACCTTTCCCATCCACACGTCCCTCTGCCCACACATGGCCAGCAGCTGCCACTACAGGCGTTTGATTAAAACAAGTCACACTGACTGTCTTTGGCAGAAATGAGGATCCATGCCCCGGTGGCCAGGTTGGTGACTGCCACTCACAGACGCCTACATCTACCTCCCCAGACCCACTGGGGGCAGTTCCTGCTTGGGCCCTTGCAAAGCCGGATCCCAAATTAACTGAGCCCCGTCTGGCTCCTCGCGGGCGGGCAGCGGGAAGGCAGGCGCCTTATAAACAGGGAGAGCGCCAGGCCTCCCGTCTGCCTCCTGCACAGCTGACTTGCAGAGAAGAAAGGCTCTCTTCCCGCTGGGGGAAAAGTCTGTTTAGGCCACTGTCCCTCGAATTCCACACCCGCACGTCTGGAATCCTGTTTCCCTCAGCCATAAAGCAAGCACAGTCTCAAAGGAACAGTGTGAACGTAGGTGGAAAACTCTGGAAAAGCCAGGCCACACGGGAGCTAGAATGGAGAGGAACTTCCACCTCTGATGTGTTTCAAACCGGGTGAGCACAGAGACCTCTCTGTGACCCGCGCGGCTGGACTAATTACCAACGTTATCTGGCGGATGACAGACATGCCCCGAACTTCCTCTGTTTGATAGATCCCACTGCAAACACACCCAAGTTCAGGCCCGTGCCTGCTGCTGTTCTCAGCAGTGCCCTATTCTTCCCTAAGACCACTCCTGATCCCCACTCCTCTGACCCCTGCCCCATGCCTCCAAGGTCAGCCAGGCCAATGTACCCACCAAGCACCAGCCCAGTGACTTGGGGGCATCCCTCTCCTGGACCGCTCCACACAGAACCAGTGAAAACTCATACTCAGAGTTTTTCTGAGGAAGAGAAAAACATCTCTCCCTTCCCTGGATGGATTTTGGAGGAAGCGTGAGATGAAAACTGCTGCTTACCTTCGTCGCTGCTGCCACTGGGGAGCTCCAGTTCATGGGTCCCTGGCGGCTGACCCCTTGACCTGCACACACCAGGGTCCCACACTCCACGCAAGCGCCGATGATCAGCTGCTGTCCGTCATCCACCAACAGGCTGTGGCTTGCTCGCAGGGTGTATAGGAACAGGGGCAGCCGGGCCACCCGCACGGACTTCAGGCCCAGACACCGTTTCTTCTCCTGCTGGCAAAAGAAGCACACGAACGTCTCCACCTGGTACTGCCGGGACCAGGCGCTGACAGCATGGTGGGTGCTGCGGGCCTCATGCTGCAGCCACTGGGCCAGCAGGTCATGGTAGCAGAGCACACAGGTGGCCACCAGGCCGGTGGAGTCCACAGGCCTGGCACGAGGGGCAGGCGGGTACACGGTCAGGAAGGGGAAGAAGGGCTCCTTCTCGCCCAAGCGGCTGGCAGGGTTCACGTTGAGCTGGAACTCCTTCCCGGGGCCCAGCTCAGCCCCACAGATGTAGCAGATGGACACGGGACCGCCCTGGGCTGAGGCGGGCAACTCGGAGAGGGCAGGGTCGGAGGCGGAGAAGGCCTGGTGGTACCTGCCCAGGAAGCCCTGCACGGAGGTGATGAGCTCCTCGTTCTGGCAGGCCCTGTACAGGGCCCAGACATCCTCCAGGACGCTGAAGCACTTGGGGCAGCTGCGGACCTCACAGCGCTTGTTGGGGCCCTGGGCGTTGGGCGGGCAGGGAAGGAGGCTGAGGAAGGGGAAATGCATGGCGCTCCTCGCGTTGCCATTGAGGATCCTGGAGGGGACCGCCCGGGCATCTGGGGTACAGTCCTCCCCACAGAGGTAGCAGGCCTCTCGCAGGGCCCCGGAGGGCAGGCCCTCTTCTCTAGGGAGCCTCCTGCCCTTGGAGGCCATGCCGGGGGCGTGGCTGTCCAGGGGCACCACATAGAGTCGCTGCAGCACCGGCACGTTGGCCAGCTCGAAGCTCTGCCACTGCTGCGTGAGGGAGGAGAAGCAGCTGGCGCACACCAGGGTGCTGCCGCCCTCGCTGATGGGCTGTGCCCCTGGGGGCGGGCTGTGCAGCCACAGGAAGGGGAAGAACGGGGCCTGCGCCAGCTTCTCCTGCTTCTGCACGTGGACCTGGTGGTGCGAGGCCGGGGACAGCGGGGACCCGCAGATGTAGCAGCAAAGGCCCTCTGGTGGTGCCGCCCGGCTGTCTGGGAGAGCCCGGGGGACACGGCCACTGTTCTCCTTCTCTTTGGGGTTGCAGACGCCTGGGAAAGGCTGCTCCTTGTGGTCCTCTTCCCCACTGGTGATATTGATGTCACTGTCCTCGGATGTGCAGAAGCCGCGGAGGGTCTCCCTCAGCGGCCTGCTCTCCAGGGGCTTAGAGGCTCTGCCAGAGGGAGGCCCTTTCATGCCGTCTGCAGAAGCCTCTTGGACAGGAGGGCCTTGCCAAGGATCCTGAATGCCCCTCAGGACGCTGGCCCGGGCCTCGGGAACCCAGTGCCTCCCAACCCCCTTCCGCCGGCGCCTAACCCCGGCCTTAGGCTCCCCATCTGTGTGGGCCTTCGCGGGGAGCCCCTCGTGCTCCGCGCGCCCCTGCGCCGGGGCCTCTGCGCCCTGTCCCAGAGCGGGTCCCGGAGTTGGCCTCCACTCCTGGCCGCGCCCCCCGCGAGGCCCTGGCCCCGGGGCCCCGTCCTGGTGGGGGCTGGCGGCGTCCCGCGCGGGCGGGTCGGGCTCGGAAAGTGGGTCCGTGTCCGACAGCTCCGACAGGTCAGAGTCTCGCGTCTCCTCAGCGGCCCCGCGGAGCCGGGGGCCGCCACCGTCGTCCTCGTCGTCGTCGCCGCCGGCGCTTCCCAGCGCGTAGGCGACGTTCCACTCGCGGGGGGCCCCGGCGCCGCCACGGCGGCCGCCCGCGCCCGCGTCGCACTGGTGGGGCCGCTTAAGCCAGTACATGCGCTTGTCCACCGGCGTGCGGGCGCGCTCGAAGGCGGCCCACTGCTCGCCCAGGAAGCAGCGGCACACGGCGCACACCAGCACGCAGCCGTCGGCCGGGGACAGCTCGCGCGCGCCGGGCGCCGGCTCCTGCTGCTGCAGGAACGGGAAGAAGGGCTGCGCCGGGGTCCCCGCGCCCGCCGCCGGCTGCTTCACCTGCAGCTTCAGCTCCTTGCCGCGCCCGATGCCGCCGCCGCAGATGAAGCAGGAGAGTGGCGCGCCGCCCGCCGCCCGCTCGCCTACGGCTGCCATGAGCCGCTGCTTGCGGGAGACCGGGGCCGGCCGCCCGCTCATGGCCGCGCCGCGTCGCCCGCCCGGGCCCCCGCGCGCCCCGGGCCGCCCTCAGCGCCCGCCCGCGCCGCCGCCGCCGCGCCCAACTTGGAGCATGTGTGCGCGCCGCAAAGTTTGGCGGCGGGCGGCCGGCGCGGGCGCGGGCGCACGGCCCCTCGCAGCGGCGCCCCCCCGGGCCTGCCGAGCCCCCCCGGCGGCAGCGCGGGCCGAGGCGGCGCCGCGGCGAGCGCGCCCGGAACGCAGCGGCGGCGGCGGCGGCGGCTGCGGCGGCGGCGAGGCCCGAGCGGCTGGAGCGGCAGCCGCATGTGCGAGCTCCGGCGCCTGCCAAGGCGTGGGGTCATTTAATTGGGGAGGAGGGGGCGGGGCGGCGGCGGGCGGGAGGGGCGGGGAGGGGCGGAGGGCGGGCGCGCGGCGGGCGGGGGAATCCCTCCCCGCGCGCTCCCTCCCCCCGCCCTCCTCCTCCAAGCCTGCCTCCCTCCCGCCCGCCGCTGCCTCCCCCCGCGTCCCAAACTGCGCACAATAGCGGCCGGCTCCTCTATCTATTTTGTGTCCAGCCGGAGCCGCGCGCGATGATTCATTGCCCCAATTAGGGGCTCTCTCCAGCGCGCCCGGCTCAAGCCGTCTGAAGGGTCTCCTGGGGGACCCGCCGAAACCCATCAGCGGCTGGAGCTGGTCTTTAAGTAAAGGTCAAGCAGGACGCGGGAGGAGCCAGGTAAGGACGCGGCGGTCGCCCCTGGAGCGGAGGAAGCCCCCACCCCAGGGCTGCAGTAAGGGCAGCCCCAGCCTAGATGCAGGCACCCTGCCGGGTTCGTTCGGGGTGGTCCGATCCCCTCAAAAGGGGGGACCAAGCGAGAAAGCCATTTACAGTCCCGAACAGGCCTGAGTTGGGGACACCATTCACGGCCCCGCGTTCTAATTTGGGAGAGAGGAAAGAGGCGCCGTCCCCGTCTCCTGGAACCCGTTAGTGAATGCATCATCCTGCGGATAGTCTGGGGCCTGCTCTGCCCCTTCCCACCACCGACAGGGGTCACTGGGTCACCAGCAGAGGTAGAAAGGGTCCTGTGTGTCCCAAGGCCAGTGACTCAACGTCTCTGGGTCCTGATTTCATTCTCTTCAGCAGGAGCTGCAGCAGGGGATTGATTGTTTCCGTGTCTTTATTGTACATGTGTAGAGATACATTGTATTTATTTAACAAGCAGAAGGACCTGCGGTGCAACGCGCTTAGGGTTAACTGTGGGGATCTGCCCCATTTCACAGACAGGAAAGAAGTCGCATTGAGTGTTACGTTTTCATCCAAAGGGGCCAAACAGGATTCACACCCAGGACGTCGGGCTCCAGGCCCTACTCTTGACCACCAGGGCGAGTAGCCGTGCGAGGCAAACGTCTGGTACACGTCGCAGGTCTGCTGATGGGGACGGTCCATGGCAGGACAAGGACAGGATCCCTGGGTCCTCCCGGATGATATGGCTCAGGCCCTGGTCCAATCCAGGCATCTCCAGACCTCTCATTTCCCATCTGTGAAATGGCACCGCTTCCAGCTTCAAAATTCTACAAGTCTCTGACTTCTGGGCCGTTTACAGCTTCCTCATTTGCAAGCAGCAGCCCAGAGTCAGCCTGGGGACAAAGGTACCCGGTGGTCCCCTCCACGCTCTGGGACACTGAAATGTAAATAAAACTGGGCTTCCTCTTGGCAAGGAAGAGGGCCATGCATTGTAAATAAATGCAAGAAGAGGGCCTCCAGATTCCCTGGGGGATATTCCAGGGCTTGAGGTCCAAGGGTTAACAGGAAATCATCATTGGTTGGGACTTTGGGCCTTCACCCTGGCCCAGAGGAATGCTGTGTCAGCAAAACTGTCCCGAAGGAATGTTGGGGGTGGGGCAGGGGGCTTTTTGGCTCCTGGCATTTTTAATACCTGGAGAGCAGAGGAGGGCTGATACGGAGAAGTTTAAAGGGCAGTGTCTGTTGAATTGCATCCTTGCACAGTTCAAGGGGGACTATTAGGTCCCACACAGACTGAGAGGTTGCTAGTAAGGCACTGCCTGACTGGGGACATGCAGGCCAGCAGGTGAGTTTAATGTGGGTTCCTTAGGACTGGGACACATGCTGTCCCTTCTGCTTCAAATGCGTTTTGGGCTCATCTGTATGGCCATGGCCACAGTGTCATCCTCAGAGGCCTCCCTTTCCTCTCTAGAGCAGGTGCTGTGCCGTGCTTCTCCATCCCAGCTCCCCAGCGCAGGAGTTTGCCATTGATTTTATTGATTTTTCCGTCCACTGCTCCTGTCTGCGCCCAACACCCCCCCGGAACCCTGGTGCTCCCTCCCAAGGGCAGGAGCCAGGTCTGTCTTGCTCACTGGAGATGCGGGGCCTGGCTCGGTGCCTTGGTCCCACATACCTGGGTCTCAGTCCTGTTCCATCCCTTGCCAGTTGTGTGAGCCTTGGGTGGACTTCTTAGCACACGGCCCCTCAGTTCTCTGCTCTGTACAATGGGGGTTGTTAAATAAATAGAGATTTGGGCGCAGGCATGGGCTCTGGCATGCTGTAGGTGACTGTGTACGTGTGTTGCCCCTTCCTCTTTCCAGTGGTTGAAGAGGTTCTCCTGCCGCCTGTCCGCACTGCAGGGCACACTGCAGGGTGGCAGGGAGGGCCACTGTGTTGAGGTCACGCACAGAGTCTGAGGGAGAAGGATCACGGGGCCAACCAGACCAAAAGAGAGCGGTAGGGTTTTCTTGGCGGAGCTGGAATCCTCCAGGAGGTATTCCGAGTATGCACCATACATATGCGGGTGTGAGTGTGTACGTATGTGAATGTGCATGAGTCTGTATTTGTTAGATTGTATATGTGTGTGTACATGTGCGTAGTTATATAGGTATGTACAACCTGTGTGTGAGCATGTGTGTGAGTGTGCATGCGTGTGTACGTTTGTGCATGCGTGAGTTCACCTGTGTGCTTCTGTGTATGTGCCTGTGTGTGCATGTCAAGTGGGCCGGCAGTGGGAGTGGGAGGTGTCCAGCTGGATGTTTTTCTTCTCTTCAATGACCCAGTGACTTAGGAAAGTCCCCTGGAACACGTCTTGGGAACCAGGAAGCAGGGTGAACACAGATCAGAGGAGAAGGCCAGTGATGATGGCTGCTCCTCTGCGGGGATGACATGGGGGCAGGGCCGCTGCCACAGCTTGACACAGCAGACTGACATCGCACAGCCATTTACTAGCTGTGTGGCTTTTGGCTTGCTTGTTTACCTCTCTGAGCCTCAGTTTCCCCTTCTGTAAAGCAGAGCCAACTTGACAGTGTGCAGGGAGGGTGAACTGAGCCAGTGCTGGTAAAGTACATTGCATTGGGATGCAGAATAACAGTGGTATAAACACACACAGCATGTGTAGGCATTAAACACACAGCACACCCATTCAGTGTGAAGCACACACCAGGACCTATACTTTGCAGGTGCCAACTCGTCAAATCTTTCCCAGAAGCCCATGAGGAAGGTTGTGCTGTACCCACAAGTTTAGGGGTGAGGAGACTGGGGCATAGGGAAGGGAAGTCATAGGTCCAGGGTCACACAGCATGGTGGAATTGGGACTGGCACCCCGGTCACATGCCTCTGAAACCCTCTGCTTTGCTGGCTAGTGAGTGAGATTCACTTTCTCTTCAATCCTGCGATGCCAGGACAGGAACAGCCTAGAATCTGGTCCCCCCTCTCCTCACGTGTCCCCAGTTTCACACCAAAGGAAACAGGCCCTCACACGTGCCTGTCTGGATACAAAACAGGCCAAGTTTGTGCCAGGAGATGAAAAGAAATGCCAGGGTGGATTGGCATGAAATTCACGCACCAAAGTAGACTTGAAGTCCCTGTTTCTAATGGAAATGGGCAAAAGGTTCAAACAGTACTAAGCCATGCAAACATCCCTGCCAAGAGCTGCTGAGGCCACAGCCTGAGCATCCCCAGCAGAGCCATCTCCTGACTTCCCTCTAAGCCCTACACCCCACCTTGCAGCTGGAGACAGGGTGCCAGGCTCCCTCCAGACCACACACTGGCTCTTCATCTTTCAATTGTAGGACTTGAAAAGCTTTGAGAGATGTTCATAGACAGACCCTGCGTTGGGAGCAGGTTAAACATGCCCACCTGGATTCTGCAGGAGACAAGGAGGCCGTCAGCGTAGAACACCTGGGCACATCTCAGATTTGCAGCTACCTGTAGGTTCATCTTAGCCCAGAAACCGCAGGAATCTGCCCTCATCCCGCCCAGGAGAGCTCATTTCCAGCCTCCAAATGCTTAACCACACATTGTTTTGTATATCTGTCTCTGTGCCTGCCTCTCCCACTGGAGCAGAGCCTGAGCTGGCTTGCCTTGCCCTGCCCCACAGTTTCACAAGGATGTGGACATGGTTGGGGACCAATCGGTGCTTGAACCAGGGACGCCACTAGACTCTATCCAAAACCTCACTCATTATGC
Source organism: Macaca mulatta (assembly GCF_049350105.2). NCBI lineage: Eukaryota > Metazoa > Chordata > Mammalia > Primates > Cercopithecidae > Macaca > Macaca mulatta. The sequence continues at coordinate 80,551,180 of NC_133425.1, read as the reverse complement.
CTTCCAAGTTCCAGAATCATCCAGCTGCCTGGCCAGTTTCGACTGCGCCATCTTTTGTTCCTCTTGAGTGCCAGCAATCAAGATTAAACTCTGTCATGTGCCCCTGGCTTTTCCCAACCCTGCAACCCGACTTCCCTTCTCACTGGGCCTTTTGCCCTTTTCCTCCTTCCTCTAAACTGTGCCTGCGCCTTTGGCATCCTGCCCAGGGCCCATTTACCTTCTTAGGCTGGTCCATCCTCCTCTTTTCAGAGGCGACGTGTGCTGTGTTTGGCCTCTGGCTCACTGGGGACCAGAAAAACAAAATTTATCATCTGACTGCCCTATTTTTTCTTTTTTCTTTCTTTCTTTTTTTTTTTTTTTTTTTTTTTTAATTCTTTTTGCCTAAGAATGAAGCAGGCCCTTCTCTGCTGTCCTTAGAAACAGCTTCAGACATGGCAGGCCACTGGCAAAAATACATCGTCCTTCTCAGAGGGAAAGAATGTAACTGTTAACAACAAAAAATCCCTGGGATTTGTGGAGGCCTTGGGCTTATGAACCAGTTCACCTCCGTGCACTCGTGTGACACAGCAGTACATGGAGGCATCACATCCATTTTAAAGATAGAGAAACTGAGACTCCAAGAAGCAGGGATTTCCCCAAGGGCACCATTCTTGGAATCAGGATAAGTTGCCAGCTTTGGAGCTGATGAAATTTTGTTGCATTTTGTATGCATTTATTGTGCTAATTTGTTAAATATAAACATTAAACATATACAGCATGTTTTGTAACCCTGTCTTAGCAGCTTGTTGCCTTTTTATTTTTTATTTTATTTATTTTTATTTATTTATTTATTTATTTATTTATTTTTGAGACGGAGTCTCACTGTCACCCAGGCTGGAGTGCAGTGGCACAATCTGGGCTCACCACAATCTCCACCTCCCAGATTCAAGCAATTATCCTGCCTCAGCTTCCCAAGTAGCTGGGACTACAGGGATACGCTACCACACCCAGCTAATTTTTGTATTTTTAGTAGAGACGGGGTTTCACCATGTTGGCCAGGCTGGTCTCGAACTCCTGACCTCAAGTGATCCACCCGCCTTGGCCTCCCAAAGTGCTGGGATTATAGACATGAGCCACCACGCCCAGCCTCGTTGCCTTTTTAAATACAGGCGCTTCTGAGCATGGAAGTGGGTGGACCATTTTCTATCTCAGGGGCCTGAGACAACCTAGGCAGAAACATTTCGTAAACTGCAGAGTGCCTTTTTAAACAATCACGGTTTGCATTATACAATTCAGTGTCAGAGCACGGGCTACAGATTCACAGAGCAGAATCGGGTGCTCTAAAACCTCGCCTTGCTCCCCTAAGCCTGAAAAAGAATCCAGCAGAGAACAGCCCAGTCTCCCGCTCTGGGAGACATCGTCCCCCAGCCCAGCCCTCACCGTCTTGAAATCCAAGGATATTGCCGTGAACTTCAGGGCCTCATAAAACCCTTTTGATAAATGATCGCTGGAGCTGACCTGCCCCTGGGGATGATGGGACAAACACTCACATAAATCTGGAGTGGACTCAAAGACTCCCTTGCCGCCGGCTTCTCAACAGGCCCCTGATTTGCAGCACAAAATTCACAGCAGCCATTTATGTGTTTGTCCCCATGCTTCCCAGCCATGGAGGTTTCTTGGTAGGGCACAGGTGGGAGGGGCGGGGGCACAAGCCAAGGGAGACAGAAGCCAGGGCAACCCAGAAGTGCCATGAGGGCACCCGGCATGCAGTCAGCGCTCAATACTAACCAGCGTGCAACCGAGAAGTGCCATGAAGGCACCCGGCATGCAGTCGGCGCTCAATACTAACCAGCGTGCAACCGAGAAGTGCCATGAAGGCACCCGGCATGCAGTCGGTGCTCTGTACTAACCAGCATGCATCCTGCAATGACAGTAGCTGATGTTTAACTAGAAGCCGGGTACCGTGTTCAGAGCTGATAGTCATGTTTATCCCATTTGGTTCTCACAACAGCCTAAAAAGTAGGCACGATTACACACTTTCACAGACAAGGACACTGAGGCTTGGAACAGCGAATCCATGTCTCCAGTGTCAAAGCTGGGAAGTGTTAAAGCTGGACTGAGACCCGGTCTGGCCAGAGCGCCTCGCTCTCATCCGCCCTGCTGTGTACTCAGCTCCTGGCCTGTTGGGCCGCCTTCCCAGATCCTTCCTGCTAGAGGTGTCCTTGTCCCTCAAGGGGTCCTGCCAGGGAGGCTAATGGTCAGGCCTCGCTGCAGGCCTTCGAGTCCTGCCTATGGCTTCATCAGCGGCTGCCAACTTCAGGACAGGTTCCCCAGCTCTCTGGCACCAGAATACTCAGTGGGCCGCGGCAGGTCCCCCGAGCTGCCTAATGGGAGGGCGGTGAAGTCAACAGCAGCAGATTATTTCCAGCTGCTGCTCTGAGTCACCGAAGCATGTTCCAAACCCAGCCGCCAGCTTGCCTTCCCTGGCCTCTGATTTATGCGGCGGGTGGGTCGTTGCTGGACTTATGGATGGGGACATGAGGTGGGACTGAGGCATGTGTCTGACACTACACTAGGGTGTTATTTTTTTTTTTTTTTTTTTTTTTGAGACAGAGTCTCGCTCTGTCGCCCAGGCTGGAGTGCAGTGGCACAATCTCGGCTCACTGCAAGCTCCGCCTCCCGGGTTCACGCCATTCTCCTGCCTCAGCCTCCTGAGTAGCTGGGACTACAGGCGCCCGCCACCGCGCCCGGCTAATTTTTTGTATTTTTAGTAGAAACGGGGTTTCACCGTGGTCTCGATCTCCTGACCTTGTGATCCGCCCGCCTCGGCCTCCCAAAGTGCTGGGATTACAGGCGTGAGCCACCGCGCCCGGCTAGGGTGTTATTTTTAAAAAACCTTTTAGTGGGCCTGGAGCAGTGGCTCATTCCTGTAATCCCAGCACTTTGGGAGGCCGAGACGGGCAGATCACGAGGTCAGGAGATCGAGACCATCCTGGCTAACACAGTGAAACCCCGTCTCTACTAAAAACTTCAAAAAATTAGCCGGGTGTGGTGGCGGGCGCCTGTAGTCCCAGCTACTTGGGAGGCTGAGGCAGGAGAATGACGTGAACCCAGGAGGTGAAGCTTTCAGTGAGCTGAGATCGCGCCACTGCACTCTAGCCTGGGAGACAGAGCGAGACTCCGTCTCAAAAAAAAGAAGAAAACCTTTTAGTGAAGTGTTGCCTCTGTACAGAAAAGTGTGCATCTTCATACGTGTACAGCAAGCTGAATTTTCACAAACTGAACATATCTGTGTAACTATCACCCAGAAAGAAGACATGTCTAGGCTCCCAGAAGGCCCCCATGTACCTGCTTCCAGACCTTCCCCTATCAGCAACGGTAATGACTTGAGCCGGGACTACAGGCATCTTGACTTCTAACACCAAGAATGTTGTATTTTTAGCAGCTTTATTGAGATATAATTCAAATACCACACAATCCACCCATTTAAAGTGTACAATTCAATGGCTTTTAGTGTATTTACAGAGTTTTCAACCATCAGCACAATTCATTTTAGAATATTTTCATCACCCCCAAAAGAAACCTCATACCCTTTAGTTCTCACCCTCAACACCTCCAGCCCCCGCCCCGCCACCCAGTCCCTGGCAATCATTAATCTACTTTCTGTCTCTGTGGATTTGCGTGTTGTGGACAGTTCGTATAAATGGGATCATACAACACGTAGTCTTTTTTTTTTTTTTTTTTTTTTTGAGATGGAGTCTCGCTCTGTTGCCCAGGCTGGAGTGCAATGGCGCAATCTTGGCTCACTGCAAGCTCCGCCTCCTGGGTTCATGCCATTCTCCTGCCTCAGCCTCCCGAGTAGCTGGGACTACAGGCGCCCACCACCATGCCTGGCTAATTTTTTGTATTTTTAGTAGAGACGGGGTTTCACCGTGTTAGCCAGGATGGTCTCCATCTCCTGACCTCGTGATCCACCCACCTCGGCCTCCCAAAGTGCTGGGATTACAGGCGTGAGCCACCATGCCCAGCCACAACACGTGGTCTTTCGTGACTGGCTTCTTTCAGCGAGCATAATGTTTTCAGACCTTCACGTTGTAGCCCATGTCCGCACAGGCTGCTTTTGTACCTTCGCTAAGTGGAAGTGTTTCGTATGTACCCTTCGGCTCTGGCTTTTTGCTCTGTGTTAGACCTGTGAAATTCTTCCCTGTTTTTGCCTGAAGCAGTACTTTGTTCTTTTTGATTGCTGTATAGTAGTCTGTGGATGAATATTCCATCATTTGTTCATCCATTCCGCCATTGGTGAGCTTTTGGGGAGTTTGCATTTGGGACTTACATGATTAGTGTTTTTCTGAACACTCTATTTCATGTCTTTGGTTGAAAACACAAAATGCAGGCTGGGTGTGGTGGCCGCATCTATAATCTCAGCACTTTGGGAGGTTGAGGCGGGAGGATGGCTTGAGCCCAGGAGTTCGAGACCAGCCTGGACGATATAGTAAGACCCCATTTCTGCAGACAAACTTAAAAATTAACTGGTCAGGCCAGGCGTGGTGGCTCACACCTGTAATCCCAGCACTTTGGGAGGCCAAGGTGGATGGATCATGAGGTCAGGAGTTCAAGACCAGCCTGGCCAAGATGGTGAAACCCCGTCTCTGCTAAAAATACAAAAATTAACCCAGTGTGGTGGCGGGCACCTGTAATCCCAGCTACTTGGGAGGCTGAGGCAGAAAACTGCTTGAACCCAGGAGGCAGAGGTTGCAGTGAGCCGATATCGCAGCCACTGCGTTCCAGCCTGGGCAACAGAGCAAGAGTCCATCTCAAAAAAAAAAAAAGAAAGAGCTGGTCCTGGTGGCGAATGCCTGTAATCCCAGGTACCGGGTAGACTGAGGCAGGAAGGCTGCTTGATCCCAGGAGTTCGAGACTGCAGTGAGTTATGACGATGCCACTGCGTTCCAGCCTGGGTGACAGAGTGAGAACCTGCCTCCAAAGAAACCCCTAAAAGCAAAAATACATAATGCATTTCTGTTGAGTTAATGCCTAGGAGTCAAATTGCTAACCATGGGGTCAGTGTATGTTTGACTTTAATGAATACTAAGATGTTTTAAATCACATTCATAGGCCCATGGAATTCCCAAGTCTCCCTGGTTCCCAGACTCAGCCCTTCCTGACTCCTCCCCTCAGCTGCCCACCCCCCAGCCTGACCCCCTGGGCAGCTTCTTACAGGGCACCTCCTGCCTTCCAGAGCAGCTGCAGTAAAGTCCGTACAAGTTGCAGAGGAAACGGTCTTGATGGCCAAGATTCGGGTTGGGTTTTGTGAGCACACATGGTTTTTCTGCCCTGGCTCTGAAACTGTGTTCCTTTCACAGGCCAGAAATACTTAGGCATGGCTCACTCTAAAAGGGGAAATACATTTTTAAATTCCATTCTGCCTGGGTCTTAGAATGATTTGGAACATTCCAGCTGTCTGAAGGACAGTGCTCACCAGGAACAGTGGCTTACAGTCCCCGAGATTGATCGCTTGTGATTTTGGGTCCTGACTCCACCAGTTCTGGGTTCGATGTGCATTTCTCCCGGGGGACTTCCGGGTTCAAAAACTGTGTAGAGTCCAAGCGAACGAGCCGCAGGCTGACACAGTGGCAAGCGCATGCGTCTTCGAGTGAGACTTCATCAATACAGCAATCCCGAGCCCTTAGCTAGCTGAGCTAAATCTGCACACGTCATCCCATTTCAGCCTTTCAGTGCCCGATGAGGTGGGTGCACAAGTATTATCTGCACTTTACAGATGAGGAAACAGAAGCACAGAGAGGCTAAGCTATTTGGCCAAGATCACATAGCCTCTAACAGACAGAGCTGGGATTTCAACCCCAGGCTGTCTGGCTCCAGACACCACACTGAGTACTGCACTACTTTGCTCCAGATTTCAAAATCTAGATGGAAATTCAACCCTGGCATTCATTATCAGTGTGGCCCCTGGTAAGTGGCCGAACCTGCGAGCCACATTTCCTTACTCCACGTGGGTGTGGCGCAATAACCATGCCCACGATGCCTCCTTGTCAGGAGATCAAATGCCAAAGGGCCTTGAATACAGTAGGCGCTGTGCAAAGATTCATCTCCCCACCAGCAGCACCCCCCACCCAGCTCCCTGAAATGGCTCCTGCCTTCCGGAAGCGCCTGCCTGCTGAAGCCTGCATTTTTAGAGAGGATTGAGATGTTGGATGCGCTCCAGCCCATCCCCTGAATTTGAGAGTCCAAGGCCCAGGGCAGCCCCGACTTGACCAAAGTCACACCAAGTCCAGCTAGAACTCACGTTCCTGACTCCCAGCCTAAAGCTCCTTTTACCCCTTTGGAAAAGGGTGATTTGTGGTTATGAGGCCAAGGGGCCCTGAGTCAGTCATTCAAGAACTTCTTCCTCACTCCATTTCTTCCTTGGAAGCCCGAGGTTTAGCTCAAGGGAAGTCGAGCTCTGGGCTTAAGAGAAAACCAGAGAAAGTCTGAATGTGGGGCTCCCAGGCTCGGCGCCCAGTGGGATGGGGTGGGGGCAGGCGAGGAGGCTGGGAGTCGGGCCCAGGTGTCCCGTTGCGTCTGTGACTGGGCACCCTGATGTGCCTTCCAGAAAGACTATCTCTCCATGGGGCCCCCCTCGACCCTGCGTGGCCATTAATATTTATCAGAGCTGAAAGCTGAGCTGCTGGAGCAGTGGAAAACAGCCATGGACAGGTGCCGCGGTGGCTGGCACTCCAGCCCAGGGTGTGGGCCGCTGGGGGGAGCTTAGCAGAGGGTAAGGAGTGGGCAGGGTGGTGTGGGCTAAGCCAGGGCCTCATCGGGGGGTGGAGCCAGGACTGCCATCTAAAAGGGGGAAGCAGATGATCAAGAAAGTGGGGGTCTCCTTAGGCGAAGGGTTCTCCTCCTGCCATGGGGGTCTGAGGCCAGAGGGTGGGGACAGTCAGAGGTCCCTGGCCTGGGCTGGAAGCTGGGGAGCTGGGGGAGGGGCTTGGCGGGGCAGCCCCAACCTCCAACCTGCTTCCCCTCTGGGGGCCCCCATCCGTCTGTTCTCCACCCAGCAGCCAGCACGGTCTTTTCAAAAGCGCAAGTCTGGTTGTGGTCTCCCTCTTGCTTAAAATCCTTCTCAGGGTTCAGAGCTCTCAGATTAAAGGTCAGAATCCCTGTTTGCTGGCCCTGCCCAGGCCTCCAGGAGACCCTGAGGCTTCTTGGGACCCTGCAGCCTCCTGGTGCCTTGGCCTTCCCAAGAGGCACCGGGCACATTGCACCACCGGGTCCTTCTAGGTGCTGCTTCCGTTGCCTGGAACTTGCACCCCTTCCGTCTGTGCCTGATGAATTCCTGCCTGTCCCAGGAATATCCCATTCCTCACCCTTCTGCTCTGCAGGCTGACCCTGCAAACTACATTTCCCAAGCTTCCTTGCCTCTGACTTCCTATTAGGGACAGTCCTTGAGAGGCATTTGCAGGAGACTGGGAGACCGGAGGGCCAGGGGAGGAAGAAGCCCTCCTCTCACTCCCTCTCTCTTTCTCTCTCTCTCTCTCTCTCTGCTTGGGGAATGTCTCTGCAAGTGGCCAGATCTCTGTGATTCCGGCAGCAGCTCTAGTAACTCCATCCTCCTCCCCTGTCCTGCCCAGGGATGACAGCAGCTTCCTGCTATTCTTCGTCATGAGTCAGCCTCACTTCCCTGCTTGCTCTTGCAGCTTCTTCACCACTTTTGCAGCCCATTCTCTTTGTTGGATTCCTCTCTTGACTCACCTGGCTCAAGTGCCCTTTTCCTTGACCAGCGTTGGCCTCTGTGTGACCATCCAGATCTCGCAGGAGCACTCACTCCCTGGCCCCGGGGCCTGGCTCGGAAACCTCTGTGACATTCTGGGTGATATCTTTTCTTTCTGGGCACTGTGTGGGCATGGCTTGTAATTGCTGTTTGTAATTATGGCTTCATGAGCGTGGCTACTTGGCTAACATCTGTCTCCCCTCGGATTTGCAAGTTTCATGAGGGCGAGGCCCAGGCATCTGTTTTTGCTCAACTGTGTATCTCCAGGACCAGAACCAAGTTGATGTCTGCCACTTAGGGGGCACTCAATAAACATGTGCTGAATAACGGGCAAATGAATGAATGAGGAGAGCTGGGAGGGACGTGTTCCACCAAAGCCACTTGCTCCAGGGGAATCTTTTTCCCTTTCTCATGAGGTTACTAAATAAATTGCTTGGAGAGACTCATCATTCACTCATTCGACTAGATTTATGGGCACCTGTCTTGGGCACCAGGATGGATGGGTGGATAGATGGGTGAATGGATGATGGTTGGGTGGGTGGATGGGTAGACAGATGGAAGCATGGATGGATAGAAGGAAAGAGAAATGAAGGATGGATGGATTGATGGATGGTTGGTGAGTGAGTGAATGAATATGGGTGGATGGATGGATAGATGGATGGACAGATGATGGCTGGGTGGGCAGATGGATAGGAAGATGGATGAATGGATGGAAGGCAAGAGAAATGAAGGATGAATGGATTGATAAATGGTTGGTGGAGGGATGGTTTGGTGGGTGGGTGGGTGGATAGATGGATGAGTTTGGAATAGAAGGTTTGGTGGGTAAATGGATAGATGGATAGATGGATGGATGGGTGAATGGATGGATGGATGGAGAAAGGATGGATGGATGGATGGAAAGAGAACAGATGGATGGATTAAGATGGGCTGGTGGGTATATGGATGGGAGGAAGGAAGGATTTACTCCTGGAAAAAAAAAGGCAGAGAGAGAAGACAGGCAGACTGAATTAAGATAAAAGGCACGACTGCTCTTTGCGGAGCAGCAGAGGGTCAGAGAATGTCAGTGCTCACATGGGAACGTCGTGCTGTGTTCCGCAAAATATGCAGAAAGGTCAGGCTCTGAGAAGGGAGTGGGCAGGAAAGGTAGTATCTGAACTGAGGTGCAATTCCCTTGCATTAACTAAGATGAATAACTTTGCTTTGGAGAGGCCACTCCCAGCCATGACTTTTTGGCCAACAGGACATGCCTGACAGCCCTGTGGCTGCCTCAAAGACACGGGGCTCCCAGGGTGACAGTTAAGGTTGACATGCCCCTGGCGGCGGGCGACAGAGGCAAAAAGTGAGATCCTGGAGCCCCTAAGTTCACGTCCAGCAAAAGTTGGAACAACATTTCCCTTCACCCCAGTTCTGGGACCCAGGACAGAGAATCTCAAATTAAACAGGACCCAGAATCTCTGTGAGCCTATTAACAAGCTGGTGCCTGTGGCTCCCCGGCAGTCTGGGTCAGAAGGCCAGACTGGGGCCTAGAAGTCTGCATTGATTTTTTTGTTTTGTTTTTTAGGTTTTTTGTTGTTTGTTTGTTTGTTTTTGAGACAAAGTCTTGTTCTGTCACCCAGGCTGGCATGCATTGGCGTGATCTCGGCTCACTGCAGCCTCTGGCTCCTTGGTTCAAGTGATTCTCCCACCTCAGCCTCCCGAGTAGCTGGGACTACAGGCGCCCACCACCACGCCGCGCTAATTTTTGTATTTTTCGTAGAGACGGGGTTTCACCATGTTGGCCAGGCTGATCTCAAACTCCCGACCTCAGGTGATCCACCCACCTCGGCCTCTCAAAGTGCTGGGATTACAGGCGTGAGCCACGGTGCCCAGTCTGCATTGGTTTTAATGAACATTTGGGGATTCTGAGGCAGAAGGTCCATGGACGACAGTTTGAAAAACAGTAACATAAGAGACATCTGAAACAGCATCCCCCGAGGAGGGGAAGGAGCAGGAAGGTCTAACAGCTTGAACTTGGGCTTGGCAGCCAGAGATCTAGGCCCAGTCCTGGCCTGTCTCTCATAAGTGGAACCTCCCTGAGCCTCAGTGTCTTTATCTGAGATAGAACAAATTCTCGGGCCGGGCGCGGTGGCTCAAGCCTGTAATCCCAGCACTTTGGGAGGCCGAGACGGGCGGATCACAAGGTCAGGAGATCGAGACCATCCTGGCTAACACGGTGAAACCCCGTCTCTACTAAAAAATACAAAAACCTAGCCAGGCGAGGTGGCGGGCGTCTGTAGTCCCAGCTACTCGGGAGGCTGAGGCAGGAGAATGGCGTGAACCCGGGAGGCGGAGCTTGCAGTGAGCTGAGATCCGGCCACTGCACTCCAGTCTGGGCGACAAAGCGAGACTCTGTCTCAACAACAAAAAAAAAGAACAAATTCTCTCCATGTTTGAATTCAATACATGAGCGAAGCACCAGCAAAGATCATCCAGCAAATGTCAGCCCTGAACATATCTGTCCACGTGGTTAAAATCGAATGCACCTCCACCACACCAGAGGAGTTCCAGAACTCAGCATATTCTGTAGCGTTAGAACTATAAAATGGTGCCAATGCCAAATCTTACATGGCACCCCAGCGGGGCTAAGGCAGTTCCCTTAATCAACCACCGTTATATTTCTGTAGCAAAAGACATGAATATTCATGCAGAGAGCAGCAAGTGGAGGCTCCGAAGAGCCTCAGGTCCGTTTTGGGTTTTTTTTTGTTTTTTTGCTTTTTTTTTGAGACGGAGTCTTGGTCTGTCGCCCAGGCTGGAGTGCAGTGGCTCTGCCTCCCGGGTTCACGCCAGTCTCCTGTCTCAGCCTCCCGAGTAACTGGGACTACAGGCGACCGCCACAACGCCGGGCTAATTTTTTTGTATTTTTAGTAGAGACAGGGTTTCACCATGTTAGCCAGGATGGTCTCCATCTCCTGACCTCGTGATCCACCCGCCTCAACCTCCCAAAGTGCCGGGATTACAGGCATGAGCCACCGCGCCCGGCCTCCCCAGGTCAGTTTTTTGTGACCCAATGAGTGACACAAAAACTTGTTTTTTTTTTTTTTGAGCACTCGTGATTTTGGAACTGCAGGTACGGGACTGAGCCCTATATAAAGATGTGGGCATCCAAACCAGGCGCAGTGGCTCACACCTGTAATCCCAACACTCGGGGAGGCTGAGGCAGGTGAATCACCTGAGGTCAGGAGTTCGAGACCAGCCTGGCCAACACGGTGAAACCGCATCTCTACTAAACATACAAAAATTAGTTGGATGTGGTGGCGCATGCCTGTAATCCCAGCCACTCAGAGGCTGAGGCGGGAGAATCACTTGACCCTGGGAGGCAGAGGTTGCAGTGAGCAGAGATCACGCCATTGCACTCCAGCCTGGGCAACAAGAGCAAAATTCTATCTCAAAATAAATAAATAAATAAATAAGTGGGCATCCAGATGATGCTATGAAAAAAAAGGAAATCGTGCTCTGGCTACCTGGGTATTGTTCTGGGAGGAGATTAACCTTATACTGTTGAATAGAAGGAAGATTTTTTAAAATTATATACGTCTTCATAGAAAAAAAGACTGGAAGACTGATAGTAGGTGTGTTTACCTGGGAATACAGATGGTGGTTTTCTCTTTTTGCCTGTGGATATTTTCAAAAGCCTCCACCTTGTACCATGAATTTATATTACTCATCTGATTTATTTTTAACAACAGGAGTTTTAGACCAGGCACATTGGCTCACGCCTATAATCCCAGCACTTTGGGAGGCCAAGGCAGGAGGATGACTTAAGGCCAGGAGTTCGAGACCAGCCTGGTCAGCATAGTGAGACTCCATCTCTACAAAAGAAAAATTAGAAAATTAGCCAGGCAGGGTGTTGCACACCTGTGGTTACAGTTACTCAGGAGGCTGAGGAGGGAGAATCACTTGAGCCAGGGAGGCTGAGGCCGTAGTGAGCCACAATCTCACCACTGCACTCCAGCCTGGGCAGCAGAGTGAGACCCTGTCTCAAAAAACAACAACAAAAATAGGAGTTTAAAAGTCTTTAAATGCCCAAAGATTTGGTGAGTGACACCTTCGAGGGACAGATTTGGTGGGACCTTCAAGGGACAGTGGTGGGATGGGGTGTCAGGGGACATGGGGGTCAGCACCTACCCATGGCCCTAATTGGGGTCTCCTCTGAGGGGTGACCAAGCCTCCTTCCCTTGGGCTGCTGGGGCTCTCTGCTTTCCCTGCCCTGAGCCTTTGCAAACCAGGCTCTGAAGAGGATGTTTGTCTCCTCATCGCCTGCCCAGCCTCAGTTGGTCCCCTCTCTGTGAGAGCCCCTGCCATGGACACTGCAGGGGCTCAGTGTAGAGCACAGGGAGTAGGTGAGGCCAGCCGGCAGGCAGGAGGAGGGGGGCGGTGGAGGTGCCTCTGGTGGGGGTTGCCGACTCGCAGCCATCCCTTCCACAGGTGGCCTGCCATCTGCCCCGGCTCCCTGCCCAAGCCACGTGTCCAGCCCTCTTAAGTTTAACTTTGGCTGCGCACGCGGCCTGAGTTCATACAGCCAGAAAAAGAACTTGTCTAGAGCGGCCAGGCCCGAGGACAGAGTGTGGGTCACTTGTCCCCAGGGAGGGAGGCTAAAAATGACCAGGGACCTTGGAAAGTCCCCCGCTGAGGCCCCAGCCTGCCTTTTGCTTCTCCGGGTTCCTTGACTTTGGCTTGAAAAGCTTTCCAGAGCTGAGCACTCCCGGGCTTAACCCGACAAATGGAAATGCGGACCCAGAGAAGTGAAGAGGCTTGCCTGGGGTCACACAGCGCAACCGTTCATTGATTCATTCATTGATTCTGTGTATTGAATGAGCTCCCTGCCCTCTGCAGAAAGGAGGGGGAGCCTGTAAATCCAGCGAGAAGAGGAGCTGTCTACGCAGACACCTAAACTTAATCCACGAGCCTCCCAGCTCTGCTGCTGACAACCTGAGAGAATGTCCACGGCGCTCTGAGCCTCTGCTTCCTCATCTGTAAAATAGCAATAATAATAATAGCACTGACCTCTTGGAGCTAGCATGCTTGGCCATGTCACAGATGTCTGATGAGAAAGTCCTTTTATTTAACCTCAGCGTCACGGGCTTTTAATTTTTTTCGCACAACCTTGAGTGGTCGCCATCAATGTCAATAGCTTTTTGTTGTTGTTGTTGTTTAGACAGGGTCTTTGCTCTGTCACCCAGGCTGGAGTGCAATGGTGCGATCATAGCTCATTGCAGCCTTGACTTCCCTGGCTCAGGTGATTCTCCCACCTCAGCCTCCCCTAGTAGCTGGGACTGCAGACATGCGCCACCACAGCCGGCTGATTTTTGTATTTTTTTGTAGAGACAGGGTTTCACCAAGTTGCCCAGGCTGGTCTTGAACTCCTGGGCTCAAGTGATCCTCCCACTTCAGCCTCCCAGAGTGCTGGGATTACAGGCGTGAGCCCCGTGCCTGCCCACCAACCTTTTGCAGTGAGGAAATAGACGTGGCGAGTTATTTGTCAGCGCGTGCAGGACAAGCCCAGACTCGGACCTGGTCAGTCTGATCCCCGGCCGGCCATCCCCACCCCCTCCCCCTCTGCTCCCTGAATCTGCCTCTGCCCTGCAGGGAACGTGTTGGAGCCTGTCCCCTGGGGTGGGGCCCAGCTGTCATCCTCCGGCTGCCAGGACTCTGGTGTTCGACACCTGGTGCCAGGCCTCAGGCTGAGGCTGGGGAGACGCATGTAGCTTCTGGACCATCAGGGGCAGGAAAGGGAGCCCAGGGGGCCAGGCAGGAGCCTCGGGTACAGCATGTTCCATCCTGCATTACCCACCACACGAGGCCTGCACCCTCACAGGCCCCCTTCTCCAGGCCGCCAGCCCTGCCAGATGCCTGTGTGGAGAACCCAGCCTCTCCTCCTGCCATCATGGGTCTCCCTTACACCAGCCTAAGCATCCACTGGAGGAGTCACTTCCGTGCAGGCTTCCAGGATGGAAGCTGCCCGCCATGATGGACTCTCTGGCTCCTGCAGAGCCTGGGACACCCAGTAGCTCAGCAATGCGTGTTGAGTTTTCCGAGTATCACCTGGAAGAACGTCGTGTGGGTGTTTCTCAGAGCACTGCCATTGAGGAGCGAGCGTTCCTGCAGCTCACGTGGAGGTGGCCAGTGGGCGCCACGCACTCACGTTATTGAAGACACCTGTGCCAGGCATGGGGCCCGCTCTGTGACCTCAGCCTTCCTGCTGTCCTGGTGGGCTGGGGCTCTCACCTCCACCTGGAGATAATGGCCTTGAACTTGGAGACATGCTGTCACGGACAGGGGCAGCTGGGCTGTGGCCCCAGGGTGGCCAACTCCAAGCGTGTTTGTCCCAGTGGGCTGTTTGTGTTTCTGAAGAGCCCTGCAGAGGATTGTTCTGAGTGGGCTGGTGGCTTCGAGGCCAGCTCAGGCCTGGCTGCCCTAGGGACTCTGACTTCCTGGTCCTGCAGGGGGCTGCCACCCTTGGAGCTGTCAGGGGCTCCCCAGCGACTCCTCTAAACTGGGGCCAAGAAACACAGACCGTCCGGGGAGAGGAGGGTGGGGGCGATTGCTGAGGGTGACTGCGAGGGTGGGACCTGGCAGGCCACTGAGGGAGGTGGGGCCTGGGCCTCTTCCCAGCCAGAGGTTCCCTGGACTCCTGCAGAACCCGGGGGCACGCAGAGCTGGCAGCGCTCTGCAGGGATAGGAGGCAGGGGCCTCTCCCAGGAGGAGGGAATTCACCCTGAAGGCTGGAAGGCACGGAGCCAGCTGCTGCCTGCTGCCTGCTGCCTGGGCAGGAGCGGGATGGGCCTTGTCCCGGGAAAGGGCTGAATGCCTCTTCCTGCTGCCCAGAGGCGCCAGAGCGGCCTGAGAAGGAGCCGCCGAGTCAGGGCTGGCCGGTCCCTTCATTCCATCTGCCCAGAGAGGGGCTTTCTTCTCACTCTGCCACTCAGGAGCCCAGAGGCAGGAGAGGGATGCTGTGAATCTGACCATGCACAGAGATGGAGGGAGGTAGAGATGCAGAGAGACACACACGGAGGGAGGAGCAGAGACAGAACGTGATACAGAGACACAGAGACACACACACACAGGATGTCGAGAGACAGATCAGAGTCAGGGATACAGAGAGAGACACACAGGATGCTGAGACAGATCAGAGTCAGGGATACAGAGAGAGACACACAGGATGCTGAGACAGATCAGAGTCAGGGATACAGAGAGAGACACACAGGATGCTGAGACTGATCAGAGTCAGGGATACAGATACACACAGAGAGACACACACAGAGGGACAGAACACGATACAGAGACAGAGAGACACAGAGGACGCTGAGAGACAGACAGAGACACACAGAGGGGCACAGAAAGACAGACAGGGACACAGAGGGACACTGAGGATTACAGAGACACAAAGAGACAGCGTGTGTCAGAGGCACAGAGAGATACAGAAACAGACATGCAGAAAGACAGCCACACACACAGTTGGAGGGACAGAGACGCCGAAAGAGAGACACACAGACACAGACAGGCACACACATGCAGCTACACACACACACACACACACAGTGATCCCAGTATCCCCCACAGAGCCCCCAGCCCTCACAGGTCCTGTGCACACCTGCAGCCCTTGTGACCCCACCTTAGCTGCTTCTTGGGGAGCAGCAGGAATAGCCCTCAGGGCTGTCCTGCCAGCCATGACCCAGAGCTTAGCCATCCCCAGAGCCCAGCAGTCCCCAGGTCCCAGCAGTCCCCAGCTCTCAGCCCCCAGCTCTCTGCTCCCAGGGCCACACGTCGCAGCATCAGTGTCTTGTGTTTTGACCCAAATTCGCTCAGGGTGAGGCTCTGCGTGGTGAGGAAGCCCATCAGTGGACACGCTTGGACCCAAGACCTGTGTGTGCATCCTGGGACTGCCACCCACATGCTGCAAGACCCAGGGCGAGGGTCTTCACCTCTCTGAGCCGCAGTTTCCCTCATCTATGAGGTAGATAGAGGCGGTGGCCGACCTGGGGGGTTGGGGTGGCTGCAGAGCTGTGGGAGGAAGGTTGATAACCAGGACGTGGCCCCTGCTTGGCCTCGGAGAGGCTGCCAGGCCGCCTTGGCCCAGCTGTGTGGACTCCAGGAATGGAGGCATTTACACTGCCAGCCTGAAGAGACGGGGGCCAGGTGCAGGTCCGGTGGGGACCTGGCTTCTAGTCCCAGTGAGGGCACCATTAGCCATGTGGACTGGGGCTTGGGTTCTAAACAGAGCTCCTCTCAGACATGGCTCTGCCCCTGTCCAGGGAGACGACAGGCTCGGTCAGCAGCCACCAGGTTTCATGGCAGAGTTACTTCCTGCCCAGCACTGGCGGGGCTCAAAGTGCTGCACTCAGGCACCAAGTGAAATAAAGGGAATCCCAGGCTACGTGGCCCAGAGAGCTCTGGCTGAGCATGGGGGACACGGAGAACAGTTGGCATGGAGGGCTGGGAAACTCAGCTGCTTCTCTCTTTTTTTTTTTTTTTTTTTTTTGAGATGGAGTCTTGCTCTATTGCCAGGCTGGAGTGCAATGGTGCCATCTCGGCTCAGCTCACTGCAATCTCCATCTCCCTGGTTCAAGCGATTCTCCTGCCTCAACCTCCTGAGTAGCTGGGATTACAGGCACCCGCCACTGCACCCAGCTAATTTTTGTATTTTTAGAAGAGACGGGGTTTCACCATGTTGGCCAGGCTGGTCTCGAACTCCTGACCTCGTGATCTGCCCACCTCAGCCTCCCAAAGTGCTGGGATTACAGGTGTGCGCCACCGCACCTGGCCTCAGCTTCTTTTTATGAATGCACTTTATTGAGGCATAATTTATACAATAAAATACATCCGTTTTAAGTGAGTTTGGCACAGGTATCCACCCTCATTGCCACCACTGCAGTCAAAATAATCAATACATTTCCCCCTTCCCTGCCAATTCCCACTCCAGGCCCGGAATGCCACTTCTGAATACTCTGTCCCATATTTTTGCCTTTCCTGGAATTTCCTGCCGGCGGAGTCACACAGTCACAGCTCACGGTTGCAGTCCCATGCCTGGCTTCCTTCATCAGCATCTTGTTTTTGAGACTCTTCCAAGCTGCTGCGTGCATGGGTCATTCTTTCCTCATCCCACTCCAGGATGACACCACGGTGTGTTTCCCCAGCTCGTGTGGATGGATATTTGGATCGTTGCCAGCTCAAAGTTATTCTGGAGAAAGATGCTGTGAACATTTGTGCACAGGTCTTTGGACGTGTGTTCTCATTTCTCCTGGATAAATACCTAAAAGTGGAACTGCTGGGTGACACGGCAGGTGTTGACCCTGAGTGGAGCTGGTTTAGCCTCAGTTTACCTTATTTATTTATTTATTTAAAGACAGAGTCTCACGCGGTCACCCAGGCTGGAGTGCAGTGGCGCGATCTCAGCTCACTGCAACCTTCGCCTCCCAGGTTCAAGTGATTCTCATGCCTGAGCCTCCTGAGTAGCTGGGATTACAGGCTCCCACCACCATGCCAAGCTTATTTTTTGTATTTTTAGTAGAGACAGGTTTTCGCCGTGTTGGCCAGGCTGGTCTCGAACTCCCGACCTCAGGCAATCCACCCGCCTCGGCCTCCCAAAGTGCTAGGATTGCAGGCGTGAGGCACCGTGCCCGGCCAGTTTCCTTATCTTTATAATGGGAATTAAAAAGTTGGCATGCATCAGCAGGTGAACAGATAAACAAAACACGATGTGTCCACACCATGGAGCATTATTTGGCCATGAAAAGGAATGATGGCCCTTGACAACATATGCCAGGAGACAGAAGCCAGACACGAGGCCACACACTGATCCCATTGACATGAAATACCCAGAACAGGCAATCCACAGAGACAGAAAGCAGTTTAGTGGCTGTTTAGGGCTGGGGGCCAAGGGGATGGGGAACCGTTGCTCGTGGAGACAGGGTTTTCCTTTTGGAGTGATGAGCATGTTGTGAGATGAGATACAGGTGGTGGCTGCACAACCTCATGGCTGCACTGAACGCCACTAAATTGTACCCTTTAAAATGGTTAAAGTGGGCTGGGCACGGCGGCTCACGCCTGTAATCCCAGCACCTTAAGAGGCCAAGGCAGGCAGATCATGAGGTCAGGAGATCAAGACCATCTGGCCAACATGTTGAAACCCTGTCTCTACTAAAAATACAAAAATTAGCTGGGTGTGGTGGAACACGCCTGCAGTCCCAGCTACCCGGGAGGCTGAGGCAGGAGAACTGCTTGAACCCGGGAGTCCGAGGTTGCAGTGAGCCTAGATCGCACTACTGCACTCCAGCCTGGCAGGAGAGCGAGACTCTGTCTCAAAAAAATATGTAAATAAAATAAAATGGTTAAGGTGGTGAAGTTTATGTTATTTGAATTTTGCCTCCATTTTCAAGAGGGGGAGGCTAATCTGATCGTTGTTTTTAGGATTCCTGCAAAGGTTACACGAGATGCCGCACGGAGCTTTTAGCACAGTGCCGGGCACACAGTCCCAGGATGACAGCTGCAGGTCTTTGGGGGTTCCGTCTGCTCACTCCCGGCTGTCCCCATGCTTAGAACACTGCCTGCATGTGGGAGGCACACAACAAATATCTGTTCATCAGGAATGGTTAGCTTCGGGACTCTGATGTCCTCAGGCCCCTAAGTAAAGCCCTGCCAGGAATGCATGGTAATGAGAATGTCTGCAGTGTGACTGTGACCTTGGCATCCATTATCTTCAAGAAATCTTCACAACAGCCCCATCATTAATCTCCCCATGTTTACAGAGAAGGAAACCGAGAGGGGTTAAGGAAGCCGTCCAAGGTCAGCCACCAGCCCAGACTGGCGACTCCCGAGCCCATGGGGCAGGTGAGCAGGCCGCGTGGTCAGCCAGCCCGGACTCCCCCCACGCAGCATCACCAAGCCTCATACGGAGAGGCCCACCCTTGGCAATCTGTGCAGAGCGAGGCTCTCTGCCCTACTCTCAGGCTGGATTTTCACAGAGACAAGGCCAGGAGGGGAAATTGTCCCTGTGGGTCTGTTCCGGAAGAGACCCTGGGCTCCAAGCACAGGGCAGGATGTAGCCTGCCCCGGGTCCTCTGGCCAAGCCGGGAAGAAGGCCTCATGACAGCCAGGCCGGCAGGGATTTCCCAGAGGCTCTGACTTGGAGGGAAAGAGGAGGTAAGGAAAATGCAGCCAAAACTAGGCCAGGGAAACCTGTTCACGGCTGCCTGGGCCGGCCACTGTCTCCCGACAGCCGCAGTGACTCTCCCAGGGCTTCAGCCATTGATTGCCCTCTTGCCCTTAGCCCTCAGTGGCCATGGGCATACCTCATTCTCATTCTGGGAATTCTCCCGAGATCTCACTCTTGGCTGGATCTCAGCCTGGCTGACCCCTCCCCAAGGCCATCATGCTGCTTCCTGCCTGGACTGGGGAAGGATCGCCCCTAGAGGCTTCCGCCTCCTCATTCCCCCATTCCCAATTCCCATCCCAACCCCTGAAAAATGCTTACCCCAGAGAACCCATGAGCATGCTTCTGCCACATCCAGTTCTCCAAAACTCTGTTTCATGCATGTCACTCTCCTGCTCTTGAACTATCTGTGGCTCCCTAGTGCTCTCAGAGAGGCAGTTCAAAGACTGGCTAAGAGCAAGGATTCTGGAGCCAGGACATCTGGGTTTGAATTCTGACTCAGCTGCTTACACGTTGAGAGATCCTGGGCAAGTCACTGACCTTGCCCTGCCTCTCTTGCTCCATCTGTGAAATGAATCAAGCATTGGGGCCTCCCACACCATTCTTGGCATAGTAAACGAACCGATGGATGTAACATGTTTAGCACAGGTCCTGCTGGTCATTGTAAGGACTGTGAATACTGAGGGCAGAGCCAGTCCGTCTTCTGGGTCTGGACCAGGGCACAGTGTCTGGGATTCACTCCAGCCAAAACACACGGCCCCCACTGGCCATCCGCATCACTGGGATGTCACATCCCCACCCCCAAGCCTTCCACCCCTGCAGTCACATTATCTTACAGGCTCAGCTCAACAGGCACCCCCATCCACCCGGCCCCAAGCAATTGGGTCACCCAACTTGATCTCCTTCCTTGGGTGTCCACACCAGCGCTTCTCAGACAGGAAGTGCACATGAAGCCCCCTAAGCCCGCCTGGAAGAGGAGCTGACCCCCATCTGGGCTGACCCCTGGACAGGCAGCTCTGGGCAGGAGGCCCCTGGCCTGCGGGCTTTGTGACCGCCCCTCCCGGGAGCAGACTCCAGGCTGGTTTGGTGCCCGCTCAGGGCCATTCACCAGAGTTAAACATCTAGTCAGCAAGAGGGCGAGGGCCTCGGCTACGCTCCAGCCTCTACCTTCCCCAGCCCTGCCCCAGCGGCTCTGTCCATCCGTCCTGGGCAGCGCTCAGCAGCCTCACTTCCTCCCTCTGCAGCCCCCTCCCCTGCATGGGACCCAGGGCACCCCGCTGGCTCCTCCGTCCCCATCTAATGCCGCCTCCCAGTCGCTTGTTCATTCATTCAACACACATTCATTAAGCGCCCTCTGTGGCTTGCCCAGGTCTCTGATCCCTCAGCTGTCGTGTGGCTGTTCTCGGGACATGCTTTACTTTCTCGCCTTGTAAAGTGGTCTTGGGTGGGTCTTGTCACCTTCTTCCCCAGGCCCCACTGGGATGGCCCATGGACGTTGCCATCACAGGTTCAGCACCTACCATGTGCCGGGCACTGTGTCATGCAGGTTACAAATGTCCTACCACTGATGTCCCCCGCAAGCCCTGGAAAGCCAGGGCCTCTTCTGCGCCCTGCCCCTCACTTGAAGAAAGTGAAGCTCAGAGAGGCAGAGTGACCTGCCCTGGGGCGCACAGCTGGTGAGAGGCCAAGCCAGGGCTTCTCGCTCCAAAGTCTGGGGTTCACAGGGCTCCACAACCCCTCGCCTGTAGGTGTTGGCTGCGTGTAACAGCCACATCCTACGATGAGACTTTCTGTGGCTCCTCAGTCCCCGTCAGCCCCTGTAGATGGCAGCTTGGTCCTGTCCCCAACCCTGACCTCGGGGTCCTGAATCTCCAGCCCAGAAATGTCGACCTTGACATCAACACTGCAGGCTGAATGACAATCCCCAAATGTGCCCCCCGTCCTAACCCCTGCACCTGCAACTGTGTTAACTTGGGTGGCCAAGGGACTCTGCAGACGTGATTCAGTGAAGGACCTGGATGTGGGGGGGTGTGTCCTGGATTAGCCAGAGGGCCCGAGGAACCTGGGGGCCCTCACAGGAGGGAGGCAGGGGTGTCAGAGCCAGAGAGAGGAATTGGAAGATGCTCTAATGATGGATTTGGAGAAAGAGGAAGGGGCCAGGAGCCAAGGAATTCAGGCGGCCTGGAAGCTGGGAGCACAAGGACCAGGGGATCCCCAGAGCCTCTAAAAGGAACCAGCCCTGCCGACATCTGGATTTTGGCCCAGTGAGAGCCATGTCTGACTTCTGACCTCAGAACCAGTAGAGAAGCAGCTGCGAGGTTTCAGCCTCTAAGGCTGTGGTGATTTGTGGGGCGGCCATGGAACACTCACGCAACTCCCTGGACATCCCGCTGCTGCACGGGGTCCTGGCCGCGCCTGCCCTCCTCCCTTCCCTAACCCCAGGTTGATGCAAGACGGCCCCCACCCACACTCAGACCCCAGGCGCGAAGGAGGTCTTGGCCGCCTCAGCTTCTCCAGTCTGGCAGCCTCTGGGCTCTGGGCCCTGCCTCTGGCCCTGCTCACTTTCTGCCCTGGGCCATTGTTAGCACCTTATCAGCCCAGCACATCTCGCCTGCATCTAATTGGAATTTCCTCGGAGGCAGGAAACCTGGCTCAGGCGTCATCAGGGCTCAGATGGGGGACCTGCGGCCTTCCTACTGGGTAAACTGAGTCGCACGCCTGCCCACTCTTGGCTAACCTCCTGGGGCTGCTTGATGCTCTTTCCCATGGCCCAGGAAGCCCTCAAGGTCAGCCCACCCTCCCTCCCTCTGCGTCCTCCGTCAGGGCCTCTGCCTAGGCAGCTCTCTCTGCCCGTAAGCTCAGCCCCTCTGGGTGCAGCGCTGCTCCGTCTTGCTCAGGGCTGAGCACGGCAGGAGTGAGAAGCCACCCCTTCCAAAGGTGCCCCACAGGGCACTCCCTTGCTGGAAATCACTTCATTATTGTTTGGCTTTTTTTTTTTCCCCTGAATCTTCTGAGGGGATCAGGGTGTCTACAGCACTCCCAAGACCTGTTTTTTTTTTTTTTTTTTTTTTTTTTGAGACGGAGTCTCGCTCTGTAGCCCGGGCTGGAGTGCAGTGGCCGGATCTCAGCTCACTGCAAGCTCCGCCTCCCAGGTTTACGCCATTCTCCTGCCTCAGCCTCCCGAGTAGCTGGGACTACAGGCGCCCGCCACCTCACCCGGCTAGTTTTTTGTATTTTTTAGTAGAGACGGGGTTTCACGGTGTTCGCCAGGATGGTCTCGATCTCCTGACCTCGTGATCCGCCCGTCTGGGCCTCCCAAAGTGCTGGGATTACAGGCTTGAGCCACCGCGCCCGGCCTCCAAGACCTGTTTTGAGGCAGGGGGTCCACGCGTCTCTCACAGGTGGGCCACGGTAGCTGTGCACAAATGTGTCCCTGGCTCCAGCTGACCTCAGGCAAGTCAAGTCCCCTCCTGGGCTGGGGGTTGCGTCTGGAACGTGGCAATACAAAGGCAGGTCTAGTAAGGACAGAAGACCCCGGATGGCACGCACAGTGCGTGCTCAGCTAACAGCAGCTGTTTCGCTTGATTCTCCAGTGACCGTCAACGTGCCCTCTTGATCCACAGGCCAGGGAGGTTATTGATTGATAAAATGTTCCCCCTGGCATGGAAAACACAGCCCATTTTGCCCTGTCCTCCTTTGGGCAGAGCTGAGGGCACAGGAGACCCACAGCTGTGCGGACTCCCCGCTGGTGGGGATGGTCACGTTCCAGGTGGGACAACAGAGCTCTGCTCAGGGTCACATAACTGACATGTCACACATTCAGACTTCCAACCTGCTTTGTGTGGCGTTGCCGTGGCCCGAAGAAGATGAGCAGGACTCAGAGGCATCTCATAAGTGGACAGAGACCCCCAGTCTGTGTGCGGCGGTGAAGCTCCCCGTACGCCTCCTGCCGTAACCAGAACCCCACGAACAGCTCGTGTCAAGGTTCCCAGGCCGGCCAGGCAGGGCTGGGCAGAGTGAGGTGCTGCAGGTTATGGACAGGGGGACAAAGAAGGCTTGGGGTCTCAGAGAACGTTCCCTCCAGTTCCCCAGGGGCAGGAATCAGGGCCCTGACTTCTGCCCCAGCCCAGGTTCTTGCCCCAGCGAGGCTTTCTCACCAGCGTGATCGGGGTCCGGTTTGGAGCCAGGCCATGCAAAGCCACACAGAGCAGCCTCGGAAGTTTGGTGACAGAAAACAATGTGACCTCGGTGGGGTTTGGAGGCTGCAGCTTTTGGCGGGGCGGGTCACGGCCCCCGGGTGTTGTGGCCGCAGAGTCACGCAGGGGAGGCGCTCGATCGTGGCTCAGGGGACGGGGAGGCCCCTTCGTCCCTGACCAGGTTGGGCCGCGGTAATACCTTCTTTCCTCCCCCTCCGCCCCCCACAACCCTGACACTCTTCACTGAACCCTTCTGTCTGCTGGGCACTGGGTAGACACTATTTGTATAAATAAAATTCCTTTTGGGCCTGTGTGGATCTCCTCCTGAGCCAAAAGGCAGTTTGAGTCTGGGAGTGACGAGACCCGGCCGTCACGGGAGTGGCTGGGGCAGAGAGAGGAGGTGACCTTTTGCAGCTCATCCCCCTCCACGGCCTCATTGAAAGATCCTGCCCAGGACCGTGGGGGACAGGGGAATGAGGAGGGGGACACTGTCTTACCAAAGGTCATGATGTCCCAGTTTTGCCTGAGGCTGTCCCCCATGTCATTTCTGCCAGCTGCAAAGAGCAGGGGAGTCCACAGCCAGCGGAGTGAGGGGATGGCGGTCACCACCCGGTCAGAGCCCCGCTCCATCCCTGCCAGAGCAGAGGATGCTGGAGAAGGCGGGGCCAGGACACATAGGTGATCCCAGAGTTGGGAGCTGCTGAAGGAGGCTCCAGAGACCCCGCATCCCCCACAAGCAGGGAGCATCCACTTCCTGCAAGGTCCTCTCCCCAAGGCCCCATTTGCTTTGAGCAAACAACCCTCTTGCCGACTCCTGGGCCTGACCCTGGCCAGGCAGCATGGGGTCCTCTGGGGAAGGTTTTCACAAAGACCTGTCCAGCCCATGGGCCACTGCAGGAAATCCTGGAGGCCAGCGCTACAATGCATTGCTTCCGGCTGCCTAGGGGTCCCTGGGCACAGGAAAGAGGTACCGGCAGCTCTCAGGCGTTCAATAGGGACTGGGTGGCCCCCCAGGATCATCACGGCCTTGAGTAGCAGTGGTCAGGCAGGGGAACAGAAAAGCTGCCCTGGGAGGGCAATGGGAGTTTCGAGCTGTGAAGGACAGCCGTCCTAAAATCCCACTTTCTCACTCCTCTGCTCACATACCTTCCATGGCTCCCCATTGCCTAAGGGATCAAGTCTAGACACTGAAGCTTGGCATGCAGGCTTTCTCGAGTGTCTCCACCAGTGGTAGCCCTTTCCCCGACAGACCACCGCCTTACGCCAAACATTCCTGCCCTGACTGAGGTCTTTGTCTTGGCCACTGCATCTGCCTGGAAGGCCCACACTCCTCTCCCCAGAGCGGCTCCGGGGCGGTCCAGTGTGTTTAGTGCTTATCGTGCTTGACTCCGACAGCTCCTCAACCCTTATGGTGACTGCACTTCTCCCAGGTCCAGGACGGTGCCCCAGCTGCTCCCACAGGGAAGATATGCACAGCGTGATCAAGATAGTCAGACCAAACCAGGTGTGGCGGCTCATGCCTGTAATCCCAGCACTTTGGGAGGTTGAGGCATGTGGATTCATCTTAAGTCAGGAGTTCGAGACCAGCCTGACCAATATGGTGAAACCCTGTCTCTACTAAAAAATACAAAATTAGACCGGGTGCAGTGGCTCACGCCTGTAATCTCAGCACTTTGGGAGGCCGAGGCAGGCGGATCACGAGGCAGGAGATCGAGACCATCCTGGCTAACACGGTGAAACTCCATCTCCACCAAAAATTCAAAAAATTAGCTGGGCGTGGTGGCAGGCGCCTATAGTCCCAGCTACTCGGGAGGCTGAGGCAGAAGAATGGCGTGAACCCAGGAGGCGGAGCTTGCAGTGAGCCAAGATCGTGCCACTGCACTCCAGCCTGGGCAACAGTGTGAGATTCTATCTCAAAAAAAAAAAACACACAAAATTAATTGGGCATGGTGGAACACACCTGTAATCCCAGCTACTTGGGAGGCTAAGGCAGGAGAATCCCTTGAACCCAGGAGGTGGAGGTTGCAGTGAGCCAAGATCACACCACTGCACTCCAGCTTAGGTGACAGAGTGAAAATCGGTCTTAAAAAAAAAAAGATATTCAGACCAGGCCAGGCATAGTGGATCAGGCCTGTAATCTCAGCACTTTGGGAGGATGAGTCAGCGGGAGGATTGCTTGAGCCTAGGAGTTTGAGAACAACTTGGGCAACACAGCAAGACCCCATCTCTACAAAATAATTTTTAAAAATATTAGCTGGGCGTGGTCGTGGGCACTTGTAGTCTCAGTTATCTAGGAGGCTGAGGTGGGAGGATCACTTGAGACCGGGTGGTTGAGGCTGCAGTGAGCTGTGATCGCACCACTGCATTTCAGCCTGTGCAACAGGGCAAGACTCTATCCAACATCCACCCAACCAAAAAAAAAAGATAAGGTGAGCACTGAGCATAGAGCTGCCACGTGTGGAGATGCTGAGCCTTTTCTCTGCAGCTCTCTGCTTCGGAACAAAAGGAAAGGCAGCTTCTTAGAGGACTCAGCTTTCAGCTTAATTTCTTCCTTTTAGCAGAGGAAGCTGCTGAGTTAGAACCCCTCTTTTGGACACGTCTCCCCACCATCCACGCCACCAGCAACCGCAGGAATCTCCGTGAACCACAAATCTGGCGATGACACTACGACTAAGACTTAAACCCTCCATTGGCCCCTGAGGTCCTCAGAACAAAGTCCACTACTCTTCAGGAGCTCAGGCCTGCCACAACCCCACCTTGCCTCACCTCCTCACGTGTGCAATGGGGAGCACTTAACTTCTGTTGTCCTCAAATGTGTATGTTTTCTCTTGCCTCTGTCCTCTTGCACAGGCAGCTCCCATTGCCTGAAACACTGTTTTCTGCCTCCCCACTCCTCTTTCTTCTTGCTTGTTTTCTTTCTTTCATTTTCAGCTTAAATGCTCCCTCCTCCAGGTATGCCCTCCTGATTCTTCCAAGACTGGCTGGATGCCCTTAAGGATGTCTGCAGCCCTCAGAGTTGCCCATATGTTTTATATTTCTTACTCTGTCTTGTCAATACTTGAACTCTCTATGAGGATAGGGACCCTTTGACTTCTCTAGGTTTCATCCTTTATTTCCCACCTCTGGGGTCACCATCTCATCAATGTCACCAGCACCTCCACTTAAACAATTAAGAATCACCTCCTCCCTGCTCATTCTCCCTCCCCTCATGCGGTCCCACCACCTGGCCAAGGGGTCTTCCTAAAACATGAGTCAGACCCTGAGTCTCCCCTGCTCAAGCCCACTAGTGACCTCCCCATTACTCTTAGAATAAAGCCCCAAGTCTTCACCATAGCCCACAGGATGCCCGGATCAGACCCTGCCCCTCTTCCCTTGCTCCCTCCATGTAAGTCCCCTGGGGCTTCCTTCCATATTCTATAGCCCAGCAAGCCTCTCGTGCCTCAGGGCCTTTGCACATGCACTCCTGCTGTCTGGAGAATTCTTACTGCTCCCCATGGGACTGGGCCCTCTCCTTCTGCCCAGCCCAGGTGAAAGGAGCCCCCCTCAGAAGCAGGCTGACCTTAGACTCACTGGCTCCAGCACCTGGCTGACTTCCTTCCTAGACCTACCCTAATGACAATTACCTGTATTTACCCACTTGGTTATGTTTTTGTTCCTCGCATTCCACTCAAATGGAGGAGGCAGGATATTCCGTCTTGCATACTGTTATAATCCAGATGCCTGGCATGCATCCTCACCCCCAACAGGACTCGGCCAATATTTGAGAAACAAATGGATGAGTGAAGGGACACAGGGCTTCTCTGCCGTGCTGGGTTTGAGGAGACCAGGGACAAGACCCCCTGCCCACGCCCCCCTGAGCCCCTTCCTCCACCGGCCTCCCCAGCCTCTCCTGGAGACATGTTACCCAGTCACGTGCAGAAGAGTCGACGCTTTTAAACAACACAAACATGCTGTCAAGTGGCCTGGTGACATGGTGGCTCACACCTGTAGTCCCTGTCAAGTGGCCTGGTGTTGGCGGGGGTTTCAGCAGGTGGCATTGGAGGGAGCCACAGACAGACGGATGGACAGAGGGCTGGGCGAGCAAGCAAAACCACCAGCCTGGGCCACAGTTCTGCTGGGGTCTGTGAAGTCCTCTCCGCACCGTGTCTGTCTCAAAAGTGTCTGCAATCCATCAGCATCAGGGGAGCTTGGGGCCTGCCGCTGGTGGCTGCAGGCTTGGCTCTCGCTGTTAAAAAGCTGTGAATGCTGGGCACGGTAGCTCACGCCTGTAGTTCCAGCACTTTGGGAGGCTGAGAGGGGAGGATCGCTTGAGCCCAGGAGTTCAAGACCAGCCTGGGCTACATAGTGAGATCCTGTCTCTACCAAAAAAAGAAAAAAGAAAAGAAAAAGAAAAAAAAGAAAGGAAGAAGAAGAAGAGAGAGAGAGGAAAAAAAAGAAATTAGCCAGGCCTGGTGGCACACGCCTGTGGTCCCAGCTACCCGGGAGGCTAAAGTGGAAGGATCACCTAAGCCCGGGAGGGGAGGCTGCAGTGAACTGAGATTACATCACTGCACTCCAGCCTGGGTGAAAGAGCGAGACTTTGGCTAAACAACAACAACAACAACTAAAAGGGTACAACCCATGACGTGGGTCAGGGGTGGACAAGAGCACAGCTGCCCCCCACCCCACCCCATCTTTGGAAGCAGACAGACTGGACTTGTCCAAAACCACGTCATTTGTTCAGGCTCTTGCCTTTCAAAGGGAAATCTTCAGAATGTGATCTTCAAGCAGGAAAGAGAAAAAGTTGTGGGAAGGACAGGCAAGGAGAGAAAAGGAAAGAAAGCAGAAGGAAGGGATGGAGAGAGAGAGGAAAGAAAGAAAGAAAAAGAAAGTAAAAGGAAGGAAGGAAAAAAGGAAGGATGGAAGGAAGGGAAGAAGGGAGGGAGAGAGAAAAGGGAGAAGGAAGAAAACGAAAGAAGGAAGGAGGGAGGAAAGAAGGACAAAGAGAGAGAGACCAATAGAGCCAGAGAGACAGGGGAGGGGAAGGAAAAAAGAGAGAAAGAAAGAAGAAAAGGAGAAAGGCAGGAGGGGCGAAGGGAAGAATGAAAATGCACATCAGCCCCTAATGAGAGGAGCCCCAGCCTCCGTCCCTAAGCCACCCCAAAGGCCCCTGTCTCGCCTTGGCAGACCAGGCTTGCTGGTGGGACCCCACCCACCGCCCAGGCCCGCCCCGCTCCTGGACAAGGCGGTTACACAACGGTCTCTGTGGACACCATCCAGAAGCTGGAGGTCACATGGGGCAGCTTGGCCCGGGACTGGGAGGCGCTTCCCAGACCCAGGCCACCGCTCCTCCCCGGCTCCCATTAGCTTGGCCGGGAGTCAGCTCTCCAGCTCACTGGCCAGAGCGTTCCCAGATGTGCACCGCGGGTGATAAAAGGCACACTGGTTCCTGTCAGCAGCAGGGAACTCCAGGAGGGGACCCCCAGCAGCCGGCCGGGGCAGATGTTTGCAACGTGTTCGCTGGCAGCAGGGCGGGGAGGCCAGAGGCACCGGGATGACCTGGCTGGCTCGTGAGGGGACCACACAGGGATGTCGCCACACCCCCTCTCCTGGGACACAGATCAGATGGGGTGGGGTCAGGTGCAGTCAGGAGACACCCTGCCCTTCCCACCTGGCTGCTCCCTCCACCATGGACTGCACTGGGAGTGGCATCCGGTTTGGGGTTACCCTGGGCCTCTACTGCCTGCCCTGGAACTGCATCCTGGCTTGGAAATGGGCTGCTCCTCCCTCTGCCCCTGAGTTTCTGGGGATGGTGCCAGTACCAGTACTTTGCCCTTGACCCTTGGTAACAGGGGAAACATGTAACCCTGTCCCGACCAATCCCAGTTTCCCGTTCCCCTGGCCACTGTGATTGGTGCAGGGATGGGCATGGGACCTGAACAGGACCAATGGAGTCCTTCCCTGAGAATGAAGACTGTTCCCTCCTGAGTCTCAGACCTTGCGAGGAGCGATTCCGGAAGGTCGCTGGTGGCCACTAGACTCCTCGGCAGACCAGGAGATCGGGTCTGGAATGGGGCTTGGAGTTGAGCCCATGCAGCAAGCTAGGGGCAGGGCGAGTTTAGGAGAAGAATCAGCCAGGCTGCCGGCCGGCTGGGAGGGGCTCCGGCGGTCCCAGCAGCGTGGGCGAGGAGAGGGGAGTGGAGCAGCCACTCTGGGCGACCCAGTGACCTTGAACATTTGAGCCCCGTGAAATCGGGGCAGCTGGATGAGGAGCGCAGGGGCAGCTGGGGCCGCGCCCAGAGCAAGGGGAGGGACTGCCCCCGCTGGGTCCTGCAGAGACAGGCCGCTTTCTGCTTTAAAACGCAGGCAGAGGCCAATTAAACCAAAGCACTGAGGTGCCTCCCGGCAGAGATGGCCGCAGGAAGGGGTTAAACAAGGGCACAGCTGACTGGCCAGCTTGGGACAGGAAGTGAGGCCAAGCTGAGGCCAGGCCGGGGAGGAAATGCAGGATTCTCTCCCTCAACCCTCAAACTGACCTTTTCAGATCGCCCAAATCTTCTTCCTCTTTTTCCTAATATGTCTGAGCACCATGCAGCCCTGTGATTTGTGGTGGTGGTTTCTCTGTCTCACGACAGCTGCGGGGGGAGGAACTACGTTTTGCTCACTGTACAGATGAGGAAACTGAGGGCCACAGTGGTGATGCAGCTGCTGATAACTGACAGGGCTGAAGCCGAAATCAGGTCCCTCTGACCCCCAGGCCAGGGCTCGCTCTTTCTTTTTTATTTTTCTTTTAGAGGCAGGATCTCACTGTGTCGTCCAGGCTGGAGTACAGTAGTGCAATCATGGGTCACTGCAGCCTTGACCTCCCAGAGTCAAGTGATCCTCCCACCTCAGCCTCCCAAGTAGCTGGGACTACAGGCATGCACCACCACACCTGATTAATTTTTTAAGTTTTTGTAGGCTGGGCGCGGTGGTTCACGCCTGTAATCCCAGCACTTTGGGAGGCCAAGGCAGGCGGATCATGAGGTCAGGAGATCGAGACCATCCTGGCTAACATGGTGAAACCCCGTCTCTACTAAAAATACAAAAAAATTAGCTGGGCGTGGGTGGCAGGCACTTGTAGTCCTAGCTACTTGGGAAGCTGAAGCAGGAGAATGGTGTGAACCCGGGAGGCGGAGCTTGCAGTGAGCCAAGATCGTGCCACTGCACTCCAGCCTGGGCGACAGAGTGAGACTCCGTCTCATAAAAAAAAAAAAAAAAAAAAAAAACAGTTTTTGTAGAGATAGGGTCTCACTATGTTGCTCAGGCTGATCTCAAACACCTGGGCTCAAGTGATCTTCCCTCCTCAGCCTTCCAAAGTGCTGGGATGCCAGGTGTGAATGCCGTGCCGGGCCTTTCAGAGCTCTTTCCTTGACAGCTCTGTGGCTCCCACTGACAGGGCTCTGCCAGCGGGCTGAGGAGCTGCCTCTCTCTCCCTTCACCCTATGCTGGGGTGACTCACAGATGCCCTGGTCTCATGGTGGCCTGACTATGGCCTCCCCACCCTCTGCTCCCATCTCCTCTCTCACAGAGCCCAGCTGTGAATGGATATCTGCCCACCATGCATAGATGGTGACCACACACACACACACACACACCGTCTGTCCCGGAGAAACTTCAGAGAGAAGGGGCATCACAGCTTTAAGCCTCTGCTCTCGGAACTGCTATTTGGGCCAGGTCTCTTCTGACTTTCTGGCCCATCCGGGGCATTTTGCTGGATGGTTTGGAGCCGGACCAGAGGGGAGGGCTGTCCTCTCTGATTCCAGCACAGTTCCCAGCGTCGCCTCCAGGTGTGAGGGTCACAGGTGCAGCTTCAGGGAGGGACTGATGCCCACTAAGCCCTGTGGTGTCTCCAGCAGGGGGATGGTGGTGGCTCTCTCTGTTGAAGGCAGATACGCCTGGGCTCAGGCCCTGCCCTGCCTTCCCCCTGTACACTCAGTTGTGTGACCCTGTCAAGTCGCATAACCTCTGAGAGCCTCAGTTTCCCCATCTGAGAAGTGGGGATAATAATGCCCTTAAGACTGCTGAGTGACTGGTGGACTCTTGACGGTTGGCTGTTATACCAACAGGCACTGCTGTCCCCAAAGCTGCCACCCAGCAAACCTAGCGCCACCCCACTCTCACGCCCCAGAGTCCAGCAGCCCTGAAAGACTGGGGGTGGGGTCAGGCAGAAAATGGAGCAGCCCGGCCAGCAGGGTGGGGACCGGAAAAAGAAGGGGTGGCTGCAGGAAAGGTGTGGCTGGAACCCCTGGAGCCAGCAGCTGGAAGGAAGGAGTCGCCAGGTGGGTCCCACCCTCGGCAGGCTGCGCCAGGAGGCATGAGGCCAGGGCGCTTGGCTGGGCCATTCCCACCTCCGGAGACCCTGGGATGTCCTTCGGGATGGAGGGCCAAGCATTGTCCCTGATTACAAGAGGTGCTTGCTGGTGGCTTTCACACGGTTCATTGTATGCTGGGGCCTTGGGAACTGACTTCAGTGTCCCTGGCTCAGTGGGGTCTCAGATCATGGCCCTCCATCTGCCATGTCCCTGAGCTTGATGCCGGTGTGGGCGGCAGAGCAGGGGTGTGTCGGGAAGGGAGGAGGACTGAGCTCTCCCAGCTGCAGTCACTCATTCAGCCTGCACCAGCGTGTGCCCCTGGGTGTCTAGCCCTGGGCTAGGCCCTGAGGAGAGGGCGATAGAAACTCTGTGTGACCCCCACCTTCCAGGAGTTTGGTGCGGGGGGTCTGGCCAGGAGCAGCCACATGCACAGTGATTCTGCAGATGGGAGAAGCTTCCCAGAGAAGGTGGAGGTGGAGACCTGAAGGACCAGGAGTTGGCCGGGCTGAGTGGGTAGAGAGAGAAGAGAGGGTATTCCAGGCCAAGGGGCAGCATGTGCAAAGGCCCTGAGGCCAGAGAATCTGTAGAACAAACAAATAAGCAACCAAAAATGGGGATGAGGGAGAGGAGTCAGGCTTTGGGGCCATTCTAAGTGTCTTTAAAGGGTTGGATATGAAATGTGGCACGTCAGGGCACCGCTGAGGGTCACACAGCTAATAGGAGTGGGTTAGGACTCAAACCCAGGTCCGAGTCCCTTTGACCCTTGAAGTCATGCACCACACAGAGTCTTTCTCAGGCCAAGGGTGTGGCCCTGTCCCAGGGTGTTTGACAGACCAACCAGAAACGGAGCCACAACTTACAATTTGACCTTTGGAAACAGACAGCAGGCACTGGCCAAGGGCGTCATGGAGAAGGTGACCTTAGGCTGAGCCTGGAGGGATGGGTGAGTTTAGGTTCCTAGTAGGCAAAGGAAGACAGGACACAGCAGAGAGTCCTCCAAAAAAAGACAGGCCTCCAGGCCACCTCCCATCTGCACTCCCTGCCCCCACCTCCCCTTCTGCACCCCTGGCCTTCCCATCTGCAGCCCCTACCTCCCCCTCTGCATCCCCTAACTACTTCCCATCTGCCCACTTTCCTCCCTCCTCCAGCCAGTTTCCTCCCCTCCTCCAGCCTCAGTCTCCCCATCACAAAGGGAAAGGAGGAGACCCAGGCAAAAAGGGCCAGGACAACTTGGGGACTCTCAGGAGGGCTCTCGGGTATCTCCTTCCCAAGGAGAGGGGAGGGGGCAGGGGGCCTAGAGTCAAGGGCACCAGCCTGGTCCCCCGCACTTCCCTCCTGCCAGGATTCTGAACAATGTCTCTGGAAAGTGGGGTTACTAGGACCCTCCAGGGGCATGGGTTAGGTGCCAAGGGGTGCCTGGTACACAGTAGGTATTCAATAAATGCCCCTGGGCCCTCTGGTGGCTACCCATTCCCCCTGACAAGAAGCAACTACTGATCCACAATGAGTGGGGCAAAGGCATCTTGCAGGCCCCAAATGTCCAGTGTTAAGGGGCCTCCACCTGAAAGCAAGTCCTATCCCTCTCAGTATGCGGGTGTGCACACATGGAAACATGCTCACACTCACACATATGTACACACAGAAATGCGTACACACAAAGACACATGCACACACAGAAATGTGCACGCTCAGACACATGTGTGCACACACGGTGTCGAAAATCCCATCCCCCTGGCCAGGTGCCGTGGCTCACGCCTGTAATCCTAGCACTTTGGGAGGCTGAGGCGGGCAGATGGGCAGATTGCTTAAGCTCAGGAGTTCGAGACCAGCCTGGGCAACATGGCAAAACTCTGTCTCTACTAAAATACAAAAATTAGCTGGGTGTGGTGGTGGGCACCTGTAATCTCAGCTACTGGGGAGTCTGAGGCAGGAGAATGGCTTGAACCTGAGAGGTGGAGGTTGCAGTGAGCGGAGGTAGTGCCACTGCACTCCAGCCTGGGCGAAACTCCGTCTTAAAAAAAAAAAATTCCCATCCCCCTATCTCTCTGTCCACGAATTCACTCCTGCATCCCCAAGGCTCTGCCCAACTCTGTGTCCTGTAAATAGTCATTCAAGGTTCCAGAGCCCCAAGCCCCAGGACCAAGGGGAGGTCCCACAGCTGAGCACTTCCTGTCCCTTCCTTTCTGACCCCTCAGTGCTCTTAGTCACTAGTGGCTAGAAGTTGGGGTGGGCCTCATGGCTAATTAGGGATGGAATAAGTGGTACCCAGGCTTTGGAGAGGCAGCCCCAAGTTCAAATTCAATTACTCATCAGGGTTACTGTGTCCCTTTTTTTTTTTTTTTTTTTTTTTTGAGACGGAGTCTCGCTCTGTTACCCCAGGCTGGAGTGCAATGGCACGATCTCCGCTCACTGCAACCTCCGCCTCCCAGGTTCAAGCGATTCTCCTGCCACAGCCTCCTGAGTAGCTGGGACTACAGGCGCACACCATCATGCCCATCTCATTTTCATATTTTTAGTGGAAACGGGGTTTCACCATGTTGGCCAGGATGGTCTCCATCTCTTGACCTTGTGATCCGCCTGCCTCGGCCTCCCAGAGTGCTGGGATTACAGGCGTGAGCCACTGCGCCCAGCCTCACTGTGTTCCATTATTTAGGTTGAGCACTGCACAGGGCGTCATGTCAAAGGGGAGGCTGTTCACATTGTGGACATCTTTATCATCTAGAAAACATGTTTGTGTTTTTATGATAGCTTTATTGACTTGAAAGATGGACTACTTTTCCATCAATTACATCAATTTTCTGTCTGATGGTAGCAAAGGCACTTGTTCTAACAAAATCAGTGTCAGGCAATTGTCTTAATTACTCCCAGCGGTTTTTATTAAAACTGGGGTTCCTATTATTTTGTTTAATTTATATATAATGACATCATATCTGGTGTACTACTGTTAAGAAATTAATCATAGGATAACTTTATTTATTTGACATGGGAGTCTGCTCTGTCACCCAGGCTGGAGTGTGGTGGCGTGATCTCCGTTCACTGCAACCTCTACCTCCTGGGTTCAAGCAATTCTTCTGCCTCAGCCTCCTGAGTAGCTGGGACTACAGGCACGCACCACCACGCCTGACTAATTTGTTTGTATTTTTAGTAGAGACAGGGTTTTGCCATGTGGCCAGCCTGGTCTCAAACTCCTGACCTCAGGTGATCCACTTGCCTTGGCCTCCCAAAGTGCTGGGATTACAGGTTTGACCCATCTGGCCAGATTAAGCATAGGATAACTTTAAAATATTAGTTGGAGAAAGAAAAAAAAAAAAAAGAGAAAGAGGTGGCCTCTCAGTTTGTTTCTACATCTGTCTTCTGGGCCTAATGGCTCACCCCTTTTGAGATATGCCAAGGATACAGGAAAATCTATGTGAAGTTTGTGATGGCCAGTAGGTGCTTAGCCAGTTTGCACCTGTGACATGCAGCTCTCCTGGAAACTTGCTCTGCAAACTGGAGGGCTCTCACTGCCTCAGTTTACCCATCCGAGAAGAGAGGCAAATCTCCCCAAGAGCGGAGGAGGCTCGGTCATCACAGAGTCCTGTTCCTGCCTGGGCTGAAATTCTCACCCCTGAGCTTCTCCAAATTTGGTGCTGCCCAGAGTCCTGACCCTGTTTCCTGTCCCCCTCACCCCTCCCCTCCGTCCTGGCTGCCAGAGGGGCCGCCACTGGTGGGTCCCTCCCTAGAGCCCCCAGAAGCTGCCCAGAGAGGAAATCCTCTTCCTCCTCTTACAGGCTGGAAGCTACAGAATGTTTCTTTTGGAATTTTTTGGCTTCCACATTGCAGAATGTTCTAGCCTTGTCAGCCACAGGCCCCCCTTCCCTCTCGGCTGGCAATTCTTTGGCCAAAGACGAGCTTGGACCTCACCTCTCCTCTCCCTCCTCCTCCTTCTCTGAAGTTTGTTGCGAGCAAAACAAAACATGCCAAGGAGCTCAGAAGATCTGACCGGAAATTCACGAAACTCACCCAACAGCTGATGCTTTCCAAAAAGACAGAGGCCGGGGCAGCAGAGCAGGACAATTTGTGGCACCCCCAAAACAACAAAAAAGCAGGAGGAGGGCAGGGGAGAATCCGAAGGGCTGTTGTGGGCCCTGCCTTGGCCTGGAAGAGAAAAACCCAGCTCTTTCCTCATCTAGCTCCGAACCCTCCTTTCTTGGCAGCGGAATAATTAAATATTCATGCCTTTTCTCCTTCCCCTAAGAAAGTGATAAGTCAGATTTCTGCACACACACAGAAAAAGTGCCCTAAGGTGAGAGGTTGGAGCCAAATTTCAGTTGGAGACAAAGCCTTCACTTCAATTTACGAATGGAAACACCCTTCACCTTTGCCGCTGTGAATTTCCTAGATACACACGGTCAAGACAATCTGAGAATTATGAGGCTCCAGGACCAATTAGGGCTGTTTGTGTTGACGTCAAGTCTGGGGGAATTTTTTTTTTCTTCCCCTTGCAAGTATTTATGATACTGACAGATGCAGCAGGGAAAAAAATCCCTGAGCAGGAATGAGCCTCGTGGGGCCACGTGGGTAAGGATTCAATGTGAAAAGCAGTCTCTGGTATGGTTTAAGCCACCAGATCTGTGCCCCTGCTCTGCCGGCATGAGGACAGGGAAACAGAGCAATTATTGTGCACCTACTGTGTGCCAGCATGCTCCCAGGCATGTGACGAAGACTGTATAGTTGGTTTGTTGGGTTTTTTGTTTGTTTTTTGCTCTTTTTTTTTTTTTTTTTTGAGACAGAGTCTTGCTCTGTCGCCCAGACTGGAGTGCAGGGGCACCATCTCAGCTCACTGCAACCTCCGCCTCCCCAGTTCAAGCAATTCTCCTGCCTCAGCCTCCTGAGTAGCTGGGATTACAGGCGTGCACGACCACACCTGGCTAATTTTTGTATTTTTAGTAGAGATGGGGTTTCACCATGTTGGCCAGGTTGGTCTAGAACTCCTGACCTCAAGTGATCCGCCAGCCTCAGTCTCCCAAAGTACTGGGATTGCAGGCGTGAGCTACTGCACCCAGCCAAGTACATGGTTTAATCCCTACAACAGACCCAAGAAGAAAGAACTCATCCCATTCCGTGGGTGAGGAAATGGAGCAGCAGAGTCATTTGGTCTAAGGCCAGGGATGGGATTTCTATCCTGTCTCGTTTCGCGGGGTTTTTTTTGTTTGTTTGTTTTTTGGGGTTTTTTTTGAGATGCAGTTTCCCTCTTGTTGCCCAGGCTCGAGCGCAATGGTGCAATCTCGGCCCACTGCAGCTTCTGCCTCCCCAGGTTCAAAGATTCTCCTGCCTCAGCCTTCCACGTAGCTGGGATTACAAGTGCAAGCCACCATACCCAGCTAATTTTTTGTATTTTTAGTAGATTCGGGGTTTCACCATGTGGGCCAGGCTAGTCTCGAACTCCTGGCCTCAAGTGATCCGCTCCTCAGCTTCCCAAAGTGCTGGGATCACAGGTGTGAGCCACCGCGCTCGGCTTTGGTTAGCTTTAAAGATGATCCCACTGTTGGCAATTCCGTTCCGTTTAGGTTCTCCCCGTGCAAAGCGCAGTAAGGTTTGCCGTTCTGTGGGAGGCCAAGGTTGCAGCCTTTAGGCTCTGCCTGGAGTCATGTCTCTCCTACACACCAGGAAACTCAGAGAAGAACCCGGAGGGGCTGAAGGGCCTGGATCAGGTCCAGCATCTGAAGGGACTTAACAAGGAGTAAAGTATCTGCCCTGCTATTCCTTACAAAAGCACCTGGAGAGGGACAGGGCTGCTGGTGTGGTTTAACACACCCCACACTTTCACTCAAACACACATCGATTCAGCACCTGCTGTATGGAAGGGGACAGTGCAGTGGTAAAGTGCAGCCTCTTCAATGCTGGCCCTGGATAAGGGGTCGGCTCCCTCTGGACCTCAGTGTCCACATCTGAAAAATGGGGACAAGGAGAGATGCCCCTGGCAAGGTTGTTGTGGGGACTGAGATAAAGCTGTAGAGGTCCCCCGTGGGCTTCTGCAGCCAGAGGCCTGGGTTCAAATCCTGCCTCTGGGTGGCTATGGTGGCTGGTGCCTGGAATCCCAGCTTTGGGAGGCCGAGGCAGGAGGATCACTTGAGGCCAGGAGTTTAAGACCAGCCTGGGCGACATAGCGAGATCTCATAGCACTAATCTTTTTTTTTTTTTTTTAATTAGCAGGGTGTGGTGGCACACACCTGTAGTCCCAGCTACTCTGGAAGCTGAGGCGGGAGGATCACTTGAGCCCAGGAGGTCAAGACGGCAGTGAGCTGTGACTGTGCCACTGCACTCCAGCCTGCATGACAGAGAGAGACCTTGTCTCGAAAAACAAAACAAAACAAATCCTGCCTGTACCTCCTGTGTGACCTCAGGCCTGCAACTCACCTCTCAGTGTCTCCGCTTCCTTACCTGGAAAAAGCGATGGTAACAGTGGCTACCTCACGCTATTGTTGTGAGGGGTAAAGGCATTTGTTTATAATTTATTAAACACGGCGGGTTGTAGTAGCTCACGCCTTTAATCCCAGCACTTTGGGAGGCCAAGGCGGGCGGATCACGAGGTCAGAAGTTCAAGGCCAGCCTGGCCAACATAGTGAAACCCAGTTTCTACTAAAAATACAAAAATTAGCCGGGCATGGTGGCACACGCCTGTAGTCCCAGCTACTCGGGAGGCTGAGGCAGGTTAATCATTTGAACCTGGGAGGTGGAGGTTGAGGTGAGCCGAGATCGTGCCTCTGCACTCTAGCCTGGGCAATGGAACGAGACTCTGTCTCAAAAAAAAAAAAAAAAAAAAAAGGTTAAACAGTATGTATACATTTTATGTAGTTTTTTGCAGACCTGTTCATAAGAATTGTCTGTGGTGGTGGAGAAGGGGCATTGCACACAAAACCTGTTAGCACAGTCCAGGCACACAGGCAGTCATCAGGAAATGTGCTGCTATTATTTTTATTCTGTAGGTTAGTGGGAGCTATGGAGAGTCTTGGAGTGAGAGAATCACATTGAGCAAAGTTCTATTTTAAGCATGTTAGAAGTGAAGATTTAAGAGACTAGACCACCAGTGCATGAGCTACCTTTGTGTGTGTGAGGAAAAGATGTCCCCCGCTGGGCAGACAGAGCCCCGTGCCAGGGCACATGGCTTGTTGGATGGAGCTAAGCACCCTTGCAGAGTGAACAACCTGCCCAACAGTACCTGGCAGCTTTGGCCAAGAGGACATAATGGAGTAGTTGTTAATTAGAGCCTCTGCCACTAATCTCTTTGCCTCTCTTGCTCGGTGTCCCCTCCCCCACTCCCCGCCCCACCAACCCCCCTGCATAGAGCAGGCAGCCCTGAGCCTGGAAGCCCACGCAGCAGATGGAAAGGCTTCCAGCTGGCCCCGGGCATGTGTGTGGGTGGGTGGAAGGGGGTGGGTGGAACAATTTCCTGTGCCCCGATCCCAGCTAGCTCACTCTGACCACATTTTTCCACCTCGCTTTTTTGCTTATAATTCGCTCACACATCTTACAATCTGGATTGTTTTTTGTGAATGGAATGTAACCTGAGAGCTGGGGAGGAAAGTCCCGGTGAGGCCGTATGGATGAAGAAGGCGCCCCTCTCCGTGTGAAAGGGGAGCCGGGGCGGGCACTGCGGGCTCCCTGGTGGCCAGGGCAGCCGGCAAGACGGCAAGACGGACAGCGCCAGGTGGGGAAGGTCACGGCGCCCGCAAGGCCGAAGAAACAGGAGAGGCTGGGACTCCCCCAAGCCCCTGCCGCCTGGCAGCTCCCCCAGCCGTGTTTTCTGAGCAGGACCACCCAGGGAGAATCTGACCCCTGCTGGGATGGGGCACTGGGGGCTGTGGCCTCTTCTAGGAGGAGTCTGGTGACTTCCAGCGGCAGATCTGAAGTCTGTACCCAGTACCCGGTACTAAGTAGCCCTCGTTCACTAATTCGTTTGTTCATTAATTTGTTCAAAAATATTTATTGAGTGCCATGTGCCAGGCACGGCGCCAGGCACCGGGAACTGCTGTGAACGAGACAGCTGAGGCCCTGCCCTCGTGGATGGTGGGGAAAAGCAACCAGCACACACCTCTGAATGCTGACAAGCTTAGGGGTTCCTCCGTGAGCTAAGCGCTTTGCATGTGTTTTGTCATTTCATCCCCAAGCAACTCTAGACGTCATGTTGTCACTGTCCATTTGACGTTCGAGAAAAATCAAGGCCCAGACAGATTCAACAACTTGCCCACGAACAGAGTCAGGAAGGCTGGACCAGGTCCTGTTGACCCCTGGCCTGAGAGTCTCACTACTGTGCCTCCCACAGCTGAGCCCCAGCTTCGGGCAGGTCCCAGGCTGCCGGACTCCCTGGGCATGGGAGGTCTGGGGTGGTAGAGGCTTCCTGGCCCTTCCCAGCGGCGAGGCAGGCCTTGCTCTGCTGAAGACCTGAGGCCTGCCAGGGTTGCCCCCGATGCAGCCAGGGAAAGAGTGTGAATTTGAGGGACTCACAAAGTTTCCCAAGGCTCTTGCCTTCAGCAGCTGAGGATAACAAGTCCCTCACCAAGAGTGAGTGTGAGGATGAAACAAGGTTCAGTTTAGGCAAAGTGCTAAGCACGCTTTCTGGCATAAGGTAGGTGTTCGATAAACGCTGCTTGCACAGTGAACAAACTGCCCAACAGTACCTGGCAGTACACTTCCCGGTGTCTTTCATTAAAAGGTGATACAATTGAGCTGAGAGGTCCAGGAAGGGCGGGTGTTGAGGCTAGACAGATTTGGGTGGCGCTGAGAACTCTGGAGAGAAGCCAGAAGGTGGCTGTTCTACCTGCCACTTCCAACACGCCTGTCCTTTTTGAGCACTCACTGTGCCCACAGTGTGCCAGCACTTTCCCTGGACAGCCCAGAGCCACAGAAACAGCCGTCAGCAAGAAGACCTTGAAGATGGGGCCACGGTCATTGTGCCTTCAAAAGCCTGGAAAGCTTCAGGGAATTAATACAGTATATGCTTTCCTGGATCTGTGAGCTGAGAGAGCCCACATAGACTGAAAACTCCGGGCCCTGGCCCTTCTCTCTGCTTAAAAACAATGGAGACATAATCCATATGCCATAAATTAACAATTTTAAAGTGTGCAATTCAGAGGTTTTTCATATATTCACAAGGGTGCTCGAGTATCACCACTGTCTACTTCCAGAATATTTTCATCACCCCAAAAGATCCCATGCACTTAACAGTCACCCCATCCCCTCTCCCCCCATCCCCCAGCCCCTGGCAACCATGCATCCACCTTATATCTCTATAAATGTTCTTGTTCTTAACAGTTCTTGTAAATGGAAACCTATGCCATGCAGGTCTTTTGTAAACTGCTGCTTTCACTTAGCATGGTGTTTTCATGATTTAGCCACACTGCAACATGACTCAGCACTTCATTCTTTTTCATGACTGAATAATATTCCACTGTGTGGATATACCACACCTTGTCTCTTCATCAGTGGATGGACATCTGGCGATTTCTACTGGTTGGTTACTAAGAATACTGCTGTTAAAAACATTTGTGGACAGGTTTTAGTGTGGACAGATGCTCTCATTCGTCTTGGGGATAAGCCTAGGCATGGAATTGCTGGGCTGCATGGTAACTCTGTGTTTAAACCTTTTGAGGAGCTGCCAGACTGTTTCCACTGCAGCTGCACCATTTTCATCCCCACCTGCCACAAAGATGGGTTCCAATTTCTCCATATCCTCACCCACACTTGCTATCATCCGTCTGTATGATCCCAGCTGCTGCCCTGGCCGGAGTGAAGCGGCTTCTCAGTGCCATGTGGCCTTTCACCGGCATATGCTTGTCTAAATGGGGGCTCTCGCGAGACCATGGCTTCAGCAAGGCAGGGCCCACCCATGCCTGTCACCTGTCACGTCCACCACTGGCCCTCAGAGCCAAGCCCGGAGCAATTGCTCAATAAAAGCGCGTTAAATGAATGAGTAGCTCAAGAACTGCTAAAGTGCGAACGCAGGCATCCTGACTGCATGTGGCTCTGAGTTCCAAAGATTTTTTATCATTTAGAGAAGCCCAAGAAACCATAACAAAATTGCCATCGTGTGGAAATTTCCCAGGGCCCATCTGATGACCTGTCCTCACTTCAGGCCCCCTGGAGCTGGAGGTCATCCTCACAGCGGCCCCGCTGGGGGGGACTTGGTCCCTATGGGGGGCGGGCAGCGGGGGAGTGACTGCACCAGGCCCACGGGCAGCAGTGTCTTCTTCCTGGACGGCACCCCGGCCTGGCTGGGGCCCAGTCCCCGCGCCTTGGCCTCTGAGGTGGTCGTCCCAGCCAAATGCACGAACACGTCACCTCATTGGAGCGGATGTGCCCAGGCCGCTCTGCAGAGAGGAAGCGCACAGCTCAGCACTTATTGTTTAAAGAAGGTTTCGCAAAGCCCCGAGGCCGAGGCTGTGAGTCGTTCCTGTGGAATCAGGGAGCCTGCAGGGAGGTCACCCTTTGTTCCCTCTGACAGAGGCGGCTTGGCTGGTGGCCGTGGCCTCAGCGGAACCCTGAAGTCAGCAGAGCTTGTATCGGAGACCTTCCCACTTTACTCACTCACACTCCCGGCCTCCCCTCCCTGCGGGAAAGCTCCCGTCCCAGGCCCAGCCAGGGTCTCCTCCCCAGGACAGGCGCGGAGGAAGAGGCAGAGTTAAACCGGCCATAGCTCAGTGACGCACCACACTATTCTCTATTCTGCCGGGGAGGGGAGGGGGGCTTTATTCCCATTTTACAGATGAGGAAACTGAGGCCCACAGCAAGTCAGAACCGGTCCACAATTCACAGCTGGTAGGTGGCGGAGCTGGGATTGGAACCAAGCAGTTTGGCTGCGGCAGCCCCTAAAAGGTGGGCTGGGGGTGGGTGATGACCTGGGCCAGAGTTATCAGGAGCTCAAGACAGAGGAGGAAAATAAGGGCTCTGAGAATGGGCGCGGTGGCTCACGCCTGTAATCCCAGCACTTTGGGAGGCCGAGGCGGGCGGATCACTTGAGGCCAGGAGTTCCAGACCAGCCTGGCCAGCATGGTGAAACTCCGTCTCTACTAAAAATACAAAAAAATTAGCTGGGTGCGGTGGCGCATGCCTGTAATACCAGCTACTTGGGAGGCTGAGGCAGGAGAATCGCTTAAACCCAGGTGGTGGAGGTTGCAGTGAGCTGAGATAGTGCTACTGCACTCCAGCGTGGCTGACAGAGTGAGACTCTATCTCAAATTTTTAGAAAAGTGGGGACGGGGGGGAGGGCTCTGAGTATTTAATTAATCAATTAATTTTAATTTCAATAGGTTTTTGAGGAATAGGTGGTGGTTGGTTACATGAATAAGTTCTTTAGTGGTGACTTCTGAGATTTTGGTGCATCCGTGTTTACAATATAAGAGGTGGGGCCTTGCTTCTAAGGCTGGTTTGTTTTTTTTTTAATTGTTGTTTTTTGCCACTTCAGGAGGGTCTAACCTTATGCCTTTTTTCCTTTTTTTTTTTTTTTTTAAATTGGTGTGACAGTATACTTTCTTTGAATAAAATGGTATAATAAGGAGACTTCACTTTTTGGAGTTTTAAATAAAGGTTTCTTGGTACTGATTTTTTTTTTTTTTTTTTTTTTGAGGAGGAGTCTTGCTCTGTCGCCCAGGCTGGAGTGCAGTGGCATGATCTCGGCTCACTGCAACCTCTGCCTTCTGGGTTCAAGCGATTGTCCCGTCTCAGCCTCCCAAGTGGTTGGGATTACAGGCACCCACCACCAAGCCCAACTTATTTTGTATTTTTATTAGACATGGGGTTTCACCGTGTTGTCCAGGTTGATCTCGAACTCCTGACCTCAAGTGATCCACCCGCCTTGGCCTCCCAAAGTGCTGGGATTTTAGGAATGAGCCACCATGCCCAGCCTTTTGTTTTGTTTTGTTTTTTCAGAGGCAGGGTCTTACTCTGTGGCCCAGGCTGGTATGTAGTGGCGCCATCTTGGCTCACTGCAACCTCTGCCTCCTGGGTTCAAGTGATTCTCCTGCCTCAGCCTCTCAAGTAGCTGGGATTACAGGTGCCCACCACCACACCCGGCTAATTTTTGTGGTGCAATCTCGGCTCACTACAGCCTCCATCTTCCGGGATCTCAGCTTCCCAAGTAGCTGGGACTATAGGCATGCACCACCACACCCGGCTAATTTTTGTGGTGCAATCTCGGCTCACTACAGCCTCCATCTTCCGGGATCTCAGCTTCCCAAGTAGCTGGGACTATAGGCATGCACCACCACACCCGGCTAATTTTTGTGGTGCAATCTCGGCTCACTACAGCCTCCATCTTCCGGGATCTCAGCTTCCCAAGTAGCTGGGACTACAGGCATGCACCACCACACCCAGCTAATTTTTTAAACTGTTTTGTAGAGACAGGGTATTGTTTTGTTGCACAGGCTGGTCTCAAACTCCTAGACTCAAGCAATCCTCCCGCCTCAGCCTTCCAAATTGCTGGGATCACAAGCATGAGGCACCACCCTCAGCCTTAACCAAGGACATTAAAAAAAATAATAACACAACCGCTACCATTTTGTACCCAACAAGAAACACAAGACTACCACAAATGAAGGAAGACAAATCTCTAAATTCTTTTTTTTTTGAGATGTAGTCTCGCTCTGTTGCCCAGGCTGGAGTGTGATGGTATGATCTCAGTTCACTGCAACCTCCGCCTCCCGGGTTCAAGTAATCCTCCCGAGTAGCTGGGATTACAGGCACCTGCCATCATGCCTGGCTAATTTTTTTTTTTTTTTTTTTTTTTTTGTATTTTTGTAGAGATGGGGTTTCACTATGTTGGCCAGGCTGGTCTCGAACTCCTGACCTCAGGTGATCTGCCTGCCTCAGCCTCCCAAAGTGCTGGGAATATAGGTGTGAGCCACTGCGCCCAGCCCCTAAATTGTTTTAAAAATGGAACAAGCCTCACTATGTCAGTTTGCATTTTCCATGT
This sequence comes from Macaca mulatta, assembly GCF_049350105.2. Lineage (NCBI taxonomy): Eukaryota > Metazoa > Chordata > Mammalia > Primates > Cercopithecidae > Macaca > Macaca mulatta. Next base: position 80,506,764 of record NC_133425.1, on the reverse strand, counting down.
TCTTCCCGGTTCACTGTGGACTGTGGCAGTACCAGCCTGGCTCACTTTACCACGAAGCTGGATTTCAGGGGCCCCTGGGCTGGGTGCCTCGGAGGTAGCATCCTATCAACAGATGCTTGTCACTGGCTTCCTGCTGGCTGGTGAATGGCCTGGCAATTTTGTACTACAGAGGAAACAGGTCTCAAACTGTTGGCCAAAAAGTCCTCATGAAAACCCTTCCACCATCCCAAAGATGCCCAAGTACTAAAGAGGACTTGTTGACCTGCACGCGGCCTTCCACCATTGGAAATTTCACTTCTCCCATGCCTAAGGGTTCCTTTGCACCTCCCCACACTCCTAGATAGAGTATTCTTTTGGCAAACACATGACTATTTTGTTCACTGACATGGCCCCAAAGCCTGTGAGATTGCTGGACACAGAATGGGCGCTTAATACATATTCATTCAGTAACTGACCGAGCCCAGACACATGTGCTCTAGTGAAATACTACCCAGCCACTAAAACGAGCTTGATCACTGTGCAGACATCAACATCCATCGAATCCGGATGGTGGGGCACAAATTGCATGTTCTTCTTTTTTTCATTGTTCTATGTATTTGAAATATTTTTAAATAAAAAGGTAGAAAAATAACAAATATTGGCCGGGTGCAGTGGCTCATGCCTATAATCCCAGCACTTTGGGAGACCAAGGCAGGCAGATCATGAGGTCAGGAGATGGAGACCATCCTGGCTAACAGGTGAAACTCCGCCTCCACTAAAAATACAAAAAATTAGCCGGGCGTGGTGGTGGGCGCCTGTAGTCCCAGCTACTTGGGAGGCTGAGGCAGGAGAATGGCATGAACCCGGGAGGCGGAGCTTGCAGTGAGCAGAGATTGCGCCACTGCACTCCAGCCTGGGCGACAGAGCGAGACTCAGTCTCGAAAAACAAAAAAAAAAGAAGAAAAGAAAAATAACAACTATTATACTGGCACATGAGAATGCCTGTGATGTCAAAATTATGAAATCATATAAATTATTTCCTAAAAGGATTGTAGAGAAATGCATCCTCTGTTACCCACAGGTATCTCTGGATGTGGGATTATGCACTTTTCCTACTGTACTTTCTACCTGTTTCTAGATTTACTACATAATTAGGGAGGGAAAGGCTGGGCGCGGTGGCTCACGCCTGTAATCCCTGCACTTTGGGAGGCCGAGGTGGGTGGATCACCTGAGCTCAGGAGTTGGAGGTCAGCCTCGGCAACATGGTGAAACCCTGTCTCTGCTAAAAATACAAAAATTAGCCGGGCGTGGTAGCACATGCCTGTAATCCCAGCTACTTGGGAGGCTGAGACAGGAGAATAGCTTGAACCCGGAAGGTGGAGGTTATAGTGAGCCGAGATCGTGCCACTGCACTCCAGCCTGGGCAACAGAACAAGACTCCATCTGAAAAAAGAAAATAATAATAATTAGGGGGAAAAACAGCTTTGTAAAAAACGCAACTTCAGGCTTACTTTCCCCACCATCCTTCCCTTTATCTCCTGTCCTGGGGAGCTGCAAATTGCTTCTAAATTGCCTTCTCTTTGCTCAGGAGGGGAACAGCTTTTTTCCTGTCTCATGGAAATGTTTGTGCCGCCAGGAGCCCAGCAGAAGAGACACAGGAGAGGAACACAGCCCCTGCGTGGGCCCAGGTGCGGGGCGTTCCGTGGGGAGCTCCACGCTGGGAACAGAGGCCTTTCCCTGTTGCTCAGAAGGCTGCATGGAGGCCAGGGGTGCAAGACGTTCTGGGATGTGGGATGGGGCTTCAGGGTGTCAGGGCTGGGAGGGCACCAGGCATCACTAGGCCCCACTCTTTCATTAGGCAAATAAGAAAATCAGACCAGGCGCGGTGGCTTACTCTTGTAATCCCAGCACTTTGGGAGACTGAGGCGAGCAGATGGCTTGGACTCAAGAGTTCGAGACCAGCCTGGGCAACAGCGCAAAACCCTGTGTCTACCAAAAATACAAAAAATTAGCTGGGTGTGGTGGTGCGTGCCTGTGGGCCCAGCTACTTGGAAGGCTGAGGTGGGAGGATCGCTTGAACCCAGGAGGCAGAGGTTGTAGTGAGCCAAGATCGCACCACTGCACTCCAGCTGGTTGACAGAGTGAGACCCTGTCTCAAAAACTAAAAAAAGAAGGCAAATTAGATTCAGAGGGACAAAATGACCTGCCCAGAGCCACACAGCACACCCGTGGCTAAGGTGGAATTTGATCCCATGACTCCTGAGCCCCCGCCCGGCCCCCACCAGGTCCCATTCACTTTTCTCCAGGGCTTCCACCCCCAGCCTTTCTGTTTCATAAACCCACATGGCAGCGATGCCAGCCACTTCCTGTGTCACCAGGTTTTGACATCATCACTGGGTTTTCCAAAGCGAAACATATTTTGGGTTTTTTGTTTATTTGTTTGCTTTGTGAGATGGAGTCTCGCGCTGTCACCCAGGCTGGAGTGCAATGGTGTGATCTCGGTTCACTGCAACCTCCACCTCCCAGGTTCCAGTGATTCTCCTGCCTCAGCTTCCCGAGTAGCTGGGATTACAGGCACCCACCACCACACCTGGCTAATCTTTGTATGTTCAGTAGAGACAGTGTTTCACTATGATGGCCAGGCTAGTCTCAAACTCCCAACCTCAGGTGATTCGCCCGCCTTGGCCTCCCAAAGTGCTGGGATTACAGATGTGAGCCACCGCACCCGGCCATTTTGGTTTATCTTTGTCTTTTTTTCTGCTCACTCGAAGAAATCTGAGCACCCTTCCTAATTATTTGGTTGAGACTGGAGACACGCGCAAGGCACACCAAAAACACGACAACAACCCCAGGGAACCTGCAGTCACTGCTGGCCTGGAGGAAGATGGGACACCAGGCCTGTTGCTGGGGCGTGGTCAGCTCATGAGCCCGAAGGTCTCTGGAACAAGGGGCGTTGGCCAAGCTCCCCAGCCCCTGATTGTGGTCCCCTGCAGGAGTGGCTGAGGGAGTCTACACAAAGTGCTTTGCGGCTGGGGCTTTAGCAGCTATGAGTGCCGACAGAGTCCCTGAGGAAGTAAATGGCCATCAGCCCAGCCAGAGTGGAGCCCTGCAGCCTGGTCTACCCTGGACACAATCCCTGATTTGTACCTGAGCCTGCACCTGAGATTACATTTCCCAGCTTCCTTTGCAGCTAGGTGTGGTCATGTGATTAAGCTCTGACCAATGGGATGTGAGCACAAAGCAATATGCATAGCTTCAGTAAAGAAAAGGGCATGTCCAGGCGTGGTGGCTCACGCCTGTAATCCCAGCACTTTGGGAGGCCAAGGCGGGCGGATCACTTGAGGTCAGGAGTTCGAGACCAGTCTGGCCAACATGGTGAAACCCTCTCTCTACTAAAAATACAAAAATTAGCCAGGTGTGATAGTGCATGCCTGTAATCCCAGCTACTAGGGAGGCTAAGGCAGGAGAATTGCTTGAATCCAGGGGATAGAGGTTGCAGTAAGCCAAGATCGTGCCACTGTGCTTCAACCTGGGTGACAGAGTAAGACTCTGTCTCAAAAAACAACAACAAAAACAACAACAACAAAAGAAAAAAAAAAAGAAAAGAAAGAAAAAGGGACATGGCCTCCTTTGCCCCTCCCTTCTTCTTGCTGGCTAGATGGTAGATGCAATGGCTGGAGTTCCAGCAGCTATTTTGGACCATGAAGCAATTCCAGGAATAGAAATTGATAGAAGAATGAGAGAGGAGAAGCCTGGGTCCCAAAATCATGGAGGCTCACAGACGTGAGAAATAAATTCCCATCTTTTTAAAGACATGATTATTTGGGTTTTTCTCTTACTTGTGGCCAATACTGTTCCTGTACTATCTTTTGGTTGGGGAGGGGTTGCAGTCATTTGCAGAGGGGTTGTGAAGGGACCTGCTATGGCGAGGGGCTGGGACAAGTCCTGACGTGAGGTTGGTAATTATTTTGCATAACACTAACTGCTGATGGGCATGTGTGAAACCCTTAGTCCAGTACCCAGCACAGTTTAAGAATGCAATAAATGTTATTTTATTTATTTTTCTTTTTGAGACAGAGTCTTGCTCTGTCGCCCAGATTGGAGTTCAGTGGCGCAATCTTGGCTCACTGCAACCTCCGCCTCCTTAAAGTGATTCTCGTGCCCCAGCCACCCAAGTAGCTGGGACTAAAGTTGTGTGCCATCATGCCCAGCTAATTTTTGTGTTTTTAGTAGAGATGGGGTTTCACCATGTTGGCCAGGCTGGTCCACCCCAAATTCCAGGTGGTGGGCAGCCTCTGGGACTGACGCTCTGCAGATGGGTGGTGGAGAGGAGGCTGGAAGTTATGTCACGTGGGAAAAGGTGGCCTAGAAGCAACTAGGGAAGAGAGTCTTATAAAACAGAGGCAGGGTCCGGGGCACCTCTGAGCCATCCTGCCATGCATTCAGCCTGAATCAGTCCTTGAGGAAAAGGACACCAAGGGATGTTCCCCAAAATAACTGGTTCAGAGTCCCCAAAATATCAGTATTGCGCCTGCTAAAGGCAGCGAGCGGGTGGCTGTCCTGGGCCAGGAGGCAATGGTTTGCTTGTTTGCTAAAACGGCGTTATTGAGACAACTGTAGAATCTCAATGAAGTCTGTAGATTAGGGAATAGAACATAAGAGAGTGAATTTTCCGATGTTGATACTCGTACTGTGGTTATGTAAGAGACTGGTCTTGTTCTTAGGAAACACATATGAAATATTTGGGCAAAGGGGCTTCAGGTCTGCAACCGCTCTCAAGTGGTTCAGAAAATAAAATACACGTGGAGGGGGGCAGCAGAGAGAATGATGAAACAAACGTGGTAACATTTCAAAACCGGGGAATCTGTGTGAAGGAGTTCTTATATTATTGCTGCACAACTGAAATTATTTCAAAATAAAAAGTTACAAAAATTTAAAAAACCAAAATCAGTATCATGAATGAAAAAAGGCTGAGAGGCTGGGCGCGGTGGCTCATGCCTGTAATCCCAGCACTTCGGGAGGCCAAAGCAGGTGAATCACTTGAGGTCAGGAGTTTGAGACCAGCCTGCCCAACATGGAGAAACCCTGTCTCTACTAAAAATGCAAAAATTAGCCAAGCATATTGGCGGGTGCCTGTAATCCCAGCCACTCGGGAGACTGAGGCAGGAGAATGACTCGAACCCGGGAGGCAGAGGTTGCAGTAAGCTGGGATCACGCCATCGCACTCTAGCCTGGGCGACAAGAGCGAAACTCTGTCTCAAAACAAACAAACAAACAAACAAAATGCTGAGAACAGTTTCTGATTCCACGAGACTATGTAGACCCAGGTAGTCCTTGCAGACCCTCCTAGATCCAGGGGAAAACCAGCTACCATGATGGCAGTGGCTGGATGTGGCAAGTGAGCCTATGGACAGGGTCAGACGCCAGCACAGCCACGTGAATTTCCTGGGTGTGGAGTCACAGGCGGACCTGCGGGACATGTCCTTGCTCTTTGGAGGTGCTCCCTAGATTTCATGATGTCTGTAACCATCTCCCATGTGGTTCCCCAAAAATACATTTATAGGGCTGGGTGCAGTGGCTTATACCTGTAATCCCAGCACTTTGGGAGGCTGAGGTGGGCAGATCACCTGAGGTTGGGAGTTCCAGACCAGCCTGATCCAAATGGTGAAATCCTGTCTCTACCAAAAATACAAAAATTAGGTGGGCTGTGGTGGCGCGTGCCTGTAATCCCAGCCACTCAGGAGGCTGAGTAGGAGGAGAGCAGTAGCAGGAGAATCACTTGAATCCGGGAGGTGGAAGTTGCAATGAACTGAGATGGTGCTGCTGTACTTCAGACTATGCAACAGAGGGAGATCCTGTCTCAAAAACGAAAACAAGACAAATACAAAAACATTTATAGGAGAGAGGGGGTGGGAGGTGGGCCCATGGGATCTAAATGGGGGTACACAGGGATTCATGCATCCCCCAACTTCGCCCCAGCCCCCATTTCTCAACTTTTCTTTCTTTGGCCACTAGATGTCTCTGTGTTGTCCAACCAGGCAGTGGTTTTCTTTTTCTTTTCTTCTTTCTTTTTAGTAGAGACGGGGATCTCACCATGTTGTCCAGGCTGGTCTCGAACTCCTGACCTCAAGTGATCCACCCACCTCGGCCTCCCAAAGTGCTGGGATTACAGGTGTGAGTCACCATAGCCAGCCTTCATTTTTAAAAAGTGCTTAAAGTTTCCAGGATGGTGAATTGAGACCTTTGCCCTTCTTCTCTGACCCTCCTCTCTCTCTCCTACCCTGTGTTAAGGTGGCCTTTTCTCAATTGAGCGTCTTCTCTGGTTTCCCGGGGGACCGCCCAGCCCACTTGACCTCTGCGGCAAGGAATTTTCCACCAGATGGGTCTCTGCTGCCCTCCCGTGGCCATTGGCAGTAGCGCAGACCAGGCCAACTGGAGGGCAGACACCTGACATGGCTTTTGTGGTCTCTCCTGTCCTAGAAGAGCTGGGGTCTGCAAAGACACAGAACCAATTGGAAAGGTATTTACTTAAGGGACTGGCTCACATGACACAAAGAAGACCCTCCAGGAGGCTGGCGCATGAAGGAGTTAATTCACCAAGGGGATAATCCAAAACTCTCTCCAGGACCTGGCTGTTCAGTTGGGAAGTTAAGACACACCCCTTAAAGGGGCCGGGTGCAGTGGCTCATGCCTATAATCCCAGCACTGGGAGGCCGAGGCGGGTGGATCACCTGAGATCAGGAGTTTGAGACCGCCTGGACAACATGGTGAAACCCCTTCTCTACTAAAAATACAAAATTTAGCTGGGCATGGTGGTATGCACCTTTAATCCCAGCTGCTTGGGAGGCTGAGGCAGGAGAATCGCTTGAACCTTGGAGGCAGAGGTTGCAATGAGCTGAGATCTTGCCATTGCACTCCAGCCTGGGCGACAGGAGCAAAACTCCGTCTCAAAAAACAAGCAAGCAAACAAACAAAACCACAGCCCTTAGGACAGACACCCACAATTCCAGCAGAGCAGAGCGTTCATGTGAGATGGATATGGGGGGAGGCGACGGGGTGGAGCAGTGTGTTGGAGGAGGAGGGGTGGGGTCAGGGTGCTCCGGAGAGACCCTGTGGGGTAGACCATGGGACGGTTTGCTCTCTTTGGACCCTGTGTGAGTGTCCTGGTGGCCCCCATAGCAAAATGACTCCAAACTGGGGGCTTAAAATGACAGAAGCTTCTTCTCTTGCAGTTCTGGGGCCAGAGGCCGAAATCAAGGTTCTAGGGAGGCTGTACTCCCTCCGGAGGCTCCAGCGCTCTCTCCAGCCCCTGGCACCTCTCTGTGCTCCTGGCTCACACTGTGCCACTCCTGTCCCTGCCCCTTGGCCTCATGCCCATCTCCCTTGGGTGTGCTTCCATCTCCTCTTCTCATGAGGACTCCAGTGGTGGGATTGGGGCCCACCTTCCTCCGGTGTGACCCAGCTGATCACATCTGCAACGACCCTGTTTCCAAATAAGGCCACACTCTGAGGTCCCCAGGAAGACATACATTTGGGGGGACACTGTTCCACCCAGCACAGCCCCCAAGAGTGAAGGAAGCAGAGAGCAGGAGAGTGACTTGACTGGGGCCCAGTGATGGCTGCATGGCACAAAGGGGACACGGGACCCCCCCCACCCCACAGCCTGGCACAGAAAGGAAGGAACCACGCTGACCATGGAACCCCAGGGGGCTACTTAGAGACGTCCCACGGGAGGTTGGAGGGGTTCATGCCCCAGACAGAGAATGGGGACCCAGCAGGGACAGAGCTTGGGTGGTCCATGCATTGTTCAGGGCCTCTGGGGAACACAGGGCAGGGCATCTGCAAAGGACTATTGGAGAAAGTGTGATGATGAGATCACTGGAGAAGCGTGAGGAGGGGCCAGTCAGCCGGCACAGCCCCGTGGGCACCTGGGGATGGGTCAGAGAGGGAAGCCGCCATCAGCCTGGACCTGCGCACTGGGAATTTCAATGAGTTCTGGGTCCTGGCCCCAGCCTGTGTCTGTCTCTTCACCCCCATGTCAGGGACTTACTTCTTCTAATTAAGTACTGTCATGATCCCATTCTGCAGGGGAGGGGACTGAAGCCCAGAGAGGTCAGGAGACTTGCCCAAGGTCACACAGCAGAGCGGGGTCTGGGATTTGAACCTGTGTTTAGCTGACCCTAAAGTCCTTGCTTTTATATATGTTTAAAAACAACAACAACAACAACAACAACAAAAACCCTTTCCATTTCCATAATGAAAACCTCCAAACATACAAAGTAACAGAACAGCAGAGCAAGGCCTGGGCCGCTTCCTTCGCCCACCTCCCACCCTCGTTCCTTACTGTCGTGATGTTTATGTTTCTTTCCTGAAGGTAAAGTGTCTATACATTGAGATACAGTAATCATACAATTAGTAGAATGTATTGGACTTGAGCTAGTCAATTTGACATGTGCGTTTATATTTTCTTTCTCTGGTATCTTAATTGTCTTACTTTACTAACTGAGCAGATAGTGCTTTTTTTTTCTGAGACAGAGTCTCGCTGTGTTGCCCAGGCTGGAGTGTAGTGGCGTGACGTCAGCTCACTGCAAGATTCACCTCTCGGGTTCACGCCATTCTCCTGCCTCAGCCTCCAGAGTAGCTGGGACCATAGGTGCCCACCACTGTGCCTGGCTAATTTTTTGTATTTTTAGTAGAGACGGGGTTTCACTGTGGTCTCGATCTCCTGACCTTGTGATCCGCCCACCTCAGCCTCCCAAAGTGCTGGGATTACAGGCGTGAGCCACCGCGCCCAGCCCTATAGTGCTTTTATAGTAAGGGAAAAAACAATGCAATTCCGATAAAAACATGAAAGCCACTCCTTTGAGCTGGTTCCTTGCCCCACCCTGGGGAGCCTCAAGTTTACCCTGTGCATCTGCACCCCCCACCTGAGCCTAGACCCCGGGAAGGCCAGTGGCGGGCTTGGGGCACGCAGCCTCCCTGAAGGGAGGGAGGAACCCAGCGGGCAGGACCCACACACGTGGCTGTGCGCAGGCCTAAGCCCCCTAAATCTCTCCCTGCTACCTTCTGGGGAGCCCCAAGCACTAGCCCAGTTCCACAAGAGCCTCCATCTTCAAAGGGAGAGTGTGGGCCTCTGTGGGATGCCCTCTTCTCTCAGTAGCCCCTGAGCCAATGCGAGGCTGGGGAGGCCAGCCTCAGGGAGGCATTGCCCAGGCAACCAGCTCCTCCTAGGGCCTGCTGTGGGCGGCCCTGTCGCCTGGCAACCGGGTGGCAGCGTCCCTGGAGCCCAGGCCACACAGCTGCACCCAGCCCTGCCCAGCTCCTCCCAGGCCTGCAGGACCCCTGGGGCCCTGTCCTTATTCCCCAGCACTAGGACAGTCAAAGCTCTGGTCACAATGAACATCATCTTCTCCAGGTGAGTGGGCCGGCGCCAGCCTGGCTGCGAGGGAGGTGGAAGTGGGGTTTTGAGGCCCGGTGCACCAAGAAAGATGAGGGCAGCAGGACCTGCTGCTTGGGGTGGGGGTGGGGGGTAAGGGGAGCCCTCCCTCCCACGCCGCCTCCGCCTCCATCCAGCTCAGGGAAGACAGGGCTTGGAACTACAGAAGCTTCCAGAATCTGGCCTCCTTCTGCTTCTCCAGAATCACTGCCTGTGGAGCTGGGGTAGCCAAATTCATCCCCTTTCCTTTCTCACCTCCACCTGGAAAACCCCCATCCCACCTCAACCCCAACCAGGCCTCCCCCTTCCCTGGAGGCCCAGCCCACGCCGCCCCGGCCCACGCCGCCCCGGCCACGCCGCCCCAGCCCACGCCATCCCTGCTCTCACAACCTGCCTGCCCCGCACCGTTCATTGCCATGCCTGGTTCCTCTGAGGTTTGAATTCCAGGCAACCTCTCAAGCACCCGATGTGCTTTTATCTTTTATTTTTATTTTTTTGAGATGGAGTCTCACTCTGTAGCCTAAGCTGGAGTGCAGTGGTGCAGTCTCAATCTTGGCTCACTGCAACCTCCACCCACTGGGCTCAAGCAATTCTCATGCCTCAGCCTCCCAAGTAGCTGGGACCACAGGCGTGCTACCACACCCGGCTAAGTTTTTGTATTTTAGTAGAGATGGGGTTTCACCACGTTGCCGAGGGTGGTCTTGAACTCCTGAGCTCAGGCAAACTGCACCCCACGGCCTCCCAAAGAGCTGGGATGACAGGCGTGAGCCACCGTGCCTGGCCCTGATGTGTTTTGAAAACACAGCTTCTCAGGCACACTCCCAGGGATTCTGGTGCGCACGCCTGGGGTGGGGGCCTAGGAGCCCCAGTGTCTGACTTCTGTCCCCTGTGCTGCTGAATCGTGGCGCTCTGAGGATCCTACCTGCAAGAACAGAGGCTGTGTCTGGCTGTGTGACCTGTAGCAAGATGCTTCACCTCTCTGGGCCTCAGTTCACTCCATTTTCATATGGTGATACCAGCAGCGCCTTGCTTACAGGGCAATGCACGTGGAGTGTTTTGCGGCGAGGGTGGCGAGAGAGTTAGGGTCTGTCTGGACAGAGGGCTGCTCCTCAGGGCGTTTCTCGCATCAGGGATTTGATGAAAGGATTGCACGGGGGACTTTGGTCAGAGGGAGAGAGGCAGGGATAGTGACACGCTGGGGATGAGGGGAAGGAGAAGGCGTGAGGAAGCCCAGGAGGGAGGCAGAGGCTGGGCGTCCGTGGCTGTCTTAGAAGCCTGAATGCGGCAGGTCAGTCATTGTGCACCTGCTGCGGGGAGGTGCCGGACCGGGAGCATTTAAAGGTGAGTCAGGGCCGGGTGTGGTGGCTCATGCCTGTCATCCCAGCACTTTGGGAGGCCAAGGCAGGAGAATCACCTGAGGTCAGGAGTTTGAGACCAGCCTGGCCAACATGGTGAAACCCTGTCTCTACTAAAAATACAAAAATTAGCCAGGCATGGTCGTGGGTGCCTATAATTCCAGCTACTCGGGAGGCTGAGGCAGGAGAATTACTTGAACCCGGAAGGCAGAGGTTGCAGTGAGCCAAGATCATACCACTGCACTCCAGCCTGGGTGACACAGCAAGACTCTGTCTCAAAAAAAAAAAGAATTTTGACAGCCTACGGGGAAAGACAGCACAGGGGAATTTCAGAGGGAAGAGGCGTCTGCAGCCAGGGATTGTGGCGTAGAGTAACCCTTCCAGGAAGATAAAGCACCTTTAGCATCCCAGGGAGGAAAAAAGCCAGCTTTGCAGCCAAACCCACGTCTATATTCCTGCCCACTACTGACCCGCCCAGGCAGATCCCCCTCATCAGCCTCAACAGCCCTGATACTGCCACCTTGAGTGACAGCCTGTGGCATGTGTGTGCCACACCGGAGGCCGGCTGATGGCAGCTCCTATTTTTTTTTTTTTGAGACGGAGACTCATTCTGTCACCCAGGCCGGAGTGCAGTGGCGAGATCTCAGCTCACTGCAAGCTCTGCCTCCTGGGTTCATGCCATTCTCCCGCCTTAGCCTCCCAAGTAGCTGGTACTACAGGTGCCCGCGACCATGCCTGGCTAATTTTTTTTTTTTTTTTTAATTTTTAGTAGAGACGGGGTTTCACCGTGTTAGCCAGGATGGTCTTGATCTCCTTACTGCGTGATCCGCCCACTTCTGCCTCCCAAAGTGCTGGGATTACAGGCGTGAGCCACTGCGCCTGGCCAGCAGCTCCTATTTTCATAACCATTGTCTGCTCCTGGCATGCCTGGGGCCCTGCATCACTGCCCAGAATGGCTGCTTAGGTCCCCTCCTCTGCAGGGACAGCCAGGTGAGGGGGATGGACAATACCGTGGCCAACACCGAGAAGTACTTCGGGCAGTTCTGCTCACTGCTGGCCGCCTACACGCGCAAGACGGCCCGGCTGCGGAACAAGGCAGACCAGCTGGTCAAGCAGCTCATCGACTTTGCCAACTCCGAGAACCCCGAGCTGCGGGCCACCATGAGGGGCTTCGCCGAGGACCTGGCCAAAGTGCAGGATTACCGGCAGGCCCAGGTGAGTGCTGCCGGCCTGGGTCTGGGATGCTGAGGGGCACCCGGGCTCCAATGCCAAGGTCAGGCCTGAGGGCTGCAGGAGCCCTGCTGTGGCCACAGCCAATGGGTATGTCCCCAGAGACATCCACCAAGTGTGGACATTTACACCCTTTCCAGGGTCACGCCTCTGCCTGCAGGACTGAGAGCCCAGGAGGCTTTGCTGAGTCGGATGAACGGCCAACAAAGCATGGAAACCCAGGAAGCCAGCCCTGGGGGCTCCATGAACCCCTGAATGAGACACATCCAGGGCCTATGAGGGCCTCGAGAAGGAACAGAAATCCTGGTGGGGAGTCAGGGGCAAGGAGGCTGCAGGGTGTTTAGGAAATAATTAAAAATAGAAATTCCTGCCAGCCCAGAAAAATCCTCACCATGAATTGTAGAAAAGAATCAAAAAGGGCCAGGTGCAGCGGCTCACACCTGTAATCCCAGCACTCTGGGAGGCCTAGGTGGACAGATTGCCTGAGCCCAGGAGTTCAAGATCAGCCTGGGCAACATAGCAAGGCCCCATCTCTTAAAAAATAAAAATAAAAAAATGAGCACCTGTGGTCCCAGCTACTCAGAAGGCTGAGATAGGAGGATCATTTGAGCCTGGAAGGTCGAGGCTGGAGCCATGATTGTGCCTCTGCACTCCAGCCTGGGAGACAGTGCGAGACTTTGACTTACAAAAATACCAAAAAACAAAGATTTAAATCAGATGGCAACGCATGTCATGGGCGATCCAAGAAAGATTGTGCAGACGGAAAAGGCACCGTCTTCTCCAGGCAGGCAGACACAGCCCTCGGTGCCCATGTTCTCAAGACAGATGACGATAATCCCCCAGTAAGAGGCCTTGACAACCCCATTTCTCACCAATACATCCTAATTTCACCTGGTAATGGGGTGGCCACCTGTGCTACCTGATTATCTTTTTTTTTTTTTTTTTTTTGAGACGGAGTCTCGCTCTGTCCCCCTTGCTGGAGTGCGGTGGCCGGATCTCAGCTCACTGCAAGCTCCGCCTCCCGGGTTCAGGCCATTCTCCTGCCTCAGCCTCCCGAGTAGCTGGGACTACAGGCGCCCGCCACCTCGCCCGGCTAGTTTTTTTGTATTTTTTAGTAGAGACGGGGTTTCACCGTGTTAGCCAGGATGGTCTCGATCTCCTGACCTCGTGATCCACCCGTCTCGGCCTCCCAAAGTGCTGGGATTACAGGCGTGAGCCACCGCGCCCGGCCACCTGATTATCTTTATTTTATTTAAAACATTTTTTAGGCCGGGCGCGGTGGCTCACGCCTGTAATCCCAGCACTTTGGGAGGCCGAGACGGGCGGATCATGAGGTCAGGAGATCGAGACCATCCTGGCTAACACGGTGAAACCCCGTCTCTACTAAAAAATACAAAAAACTAGCCGGGCGAGGTGGCGGGCGCCTATAGTCCCAGCTACTCGGGAGGCTGAGGCAGGAGAATGGCGTGAACCCGGGAGGCGGAGCTTGCAGTGAGCTGAGATCTGGCCACCGCACTCCAGCCTGGGTGACAGAGCGAGACTCCGTCTCAAAAACAAACAAACAAAAAAAAAATTTTTTAAGAGGCAGGGTTTTGCCATGCGGCTCAGGCTGGTCTTGAACTCCTGGGTTCAAGCCAACCTCTCACCTCAGCCTCCTAAAGTGCTGGGATTACACATGTGAGCCACCATGCCTGGCCTAGTTAATTATCTTTAACCAAAGGAAAAATAAAACTTCTCACAGCTCTGTGACAAGCAGGTGGCAGAGCTCGGAGCCAGGCGTCTACGCTAAATTCCCAAAGAGGTTGGAGGAAGACCAGGACACCAGGAGGCAGGGCGCCGTCTTCCTTGATGTTTACGTGTTCACAGAGATGGCTCCTGGCCCTCACAAAAACATTCCCGATTGTAAAACGGGCAAGAGGCTGCTTTAGTTTTTTGTTGTTTTTTGTTTTTTGAGATGGAGTCTCACTCTATTGCCCAGGCTGGAGTGAAGTGCCGTGATCTCGGCTCACTGAAACCTCCGGCCTTGCAGGTTCAAGCGATTCTCCTGCCTCAGCCTCCCAAGTAGCTGGGACTACAGGCGTGCACCACCACGCCCAGCTACTTTTTTGTATTTTTAGTAGAGATGGGGTTTCACCATGTTGGCCAGGCTGGTCTTGAGCTCCTGACCTTAGGTGATCTGCCCGCCTCGGCCTCCCAAAGTGCTGGGATTACAGGCATGAGCCACCGTGCCCAGCCCTGTTGTGACCTCAATAAAAGTCTTGTCCCCAAAGCCAGGCTCAATTTTCTCATCTGTAAAGTGGGTTTGTCATCGCCACCCTGTGTGGCAGTTGGGAGACGGGGCCAGGGCTGTCGTGTAGAGGGACTGAGCACACGCCAGGGGCCTGTCCTGGCCTCCCCAGTAATGACACTCCCTGAGTTCTGGGCCAGGCACCATCTTCCTACTGTCCTGAAACCCTGGTGGGTGCACCCATGACCTCATTTGACAGGTGAAGAAATGAGGCTTCGAGAGATCGAATTCTTTGCTGGAGCCCTCGGGAGGCAGAGCCGGGCCCTGAGCCCAGGCTCGGTGCCTCCAATACGCTGGGAAAAGGGAGGGCACCTCACGCTCCCCCTCCCCCCACACAGCTCTGGACACGCGGCTCCTTGGTGCAGGCTGCACTTTATATGCCCAGGCTGGAGGCAGGCAGCACCCTGTGCCCTTCACTCAGATCCCCTTGTGTCCCCGCTCCCCCAGGTCGAGAGGCTGGAAACCAAGGTGGTCAACCCCCTGAAGCTCTACGGGGCACAGATCAAGCAGACGCGGGTGAGCGGGGGCACGTTGGCGTGGGTGGCGACCCGTCTTGCCCTGTGGGATCCCAGGAAACAGCCTGCTCCTTTTCTGCAGGCTGAGATCAAGAAATTCAAACGTGTCCAAAATCGTGAGATCAAACAACTGGAAAAGCTGGAGAAACTGAGGCAGAAGTCACCCTGGGATCGGCAAATGATCGCATCCTTCCCTGGAAATGGGGCCTGGGGCTGCCGGGCCAGGGTGTCCACTCACACTGATGTCCTCTGGGGTTTTCTTTGCCTGGGCCCGCTGGGCAGGGGCTGGGAAGCGGGCGGACCACCCCGACGGGGCTGCCTGGGCTTAACTCGGTTCCTTAACACATGTTTTTCAGTCCCAGGTGAGTGTCACATGTCTGTCTGGGGCAGGCAGAATCACATATAGGAAATATACGACCTCACAAAACGGCCAGGTAGGCTTTACCTGGGCAGAAGCAGGTGTGTGCAGGACCTTGTGCTCAGGATGGGAAAGCCAAAGCTACCGGTAAAAAGGGGCTCTGGGAGTCTGGAGACCTGGGCTCTGTCCCATCATGGACACCATCCAACAAGTCACTGCCTCCACGGGCCACGGCTTCCCCGCCAGTTACTTGTTTAATGCTCATATCAGGTGCGCACTACTAGCCTCATCCCCATTGTCTGCAGGAGGAAACCAGGGCTCACAGAGACGCAATTACGAGAGCTCATGGGGCACAGCAGGTGGAGGGGAGCCCGCACGCTCTCTGTCGCGCTGTCCTGCCCCGTGGGAAAGATGCAGGGGACGGGAGGTAGGGTGAGAGCTGGAGGAGGGTTAGTCACCTCCGCTGTATGTGTAACTGATTTGTGACTGTGTGACCTCATCCAGAGTGCCCCCACTTCTTTTTGAGAGACAGAGTCTCGTGCTGTTGCCCAGGCTGGAGTGCAAGTGGCAGAGTCTCGGCTCACTACAACCTCCGCCTCCAGGGTTCAAGCAATTCTCCCCCCTCAGCCTCCCCAGTAGCTGGGATTACAGGCGCCCACCACTGTGCCCGGCTAATTTTTATATTTTTAGTAGAGACGGGGTTTTGCCATGTTGACCAGACTGGTCTTGAACTCCTGACCTCAGGCGATCCACCTGCCTCAGCCTTCCAAAGTGCTGGGATTACAGGCCCAGCCACAGAGTGTCCCTTAATGGAGCCAAGTCAGCGGTCCTCACCTGGGGGCATTTCACTATCCGGGGATGTTTCTGGCTCACGATTGGAGAGCTCTGCTAGAACGTGTTAAGTTTGTCCCACTGTGGTGAAAAATGGCCACAGACTCACCGTTCAGGAGGTTAGAGGTCCATCGTGGGCCCACTGGGCTAAATCAAGGTGTGGAAAGGGCTGGGTTCCTTCTGGAAGTTGCAAGCAGAGTCTGTGCCCTCGCCTTTTCCAGCTTCCAGAGGCCACACACATCCTTTGGCTTGTGGCCCCTCCCCCGTCTTCAAGCTGGCAGCTTGCACCTTCCCTCTGTAGTCACGTCTCTCCTCTGACTCTCCTGCCTGCCTCCCTCTTCTGCCTGTAAGGACTCTTGTGATTGCACTGGGTGTAGCGGATAATCCAGGATATTCTCCCATGGCAAGGATGGCTGATTAGCAAACTTCATTCCACCTGCTACCCTAACTCCCTTTTGCCTTGGAAGGGGCGTATTGGCAGGTGCCAGGGATTAGGATGTAGCCATCTTTGGGGGCCGTTATCCCACCTACCACCTGGCATCCAGTGGGGAGAGGCCAGGGATGCTGCTAAACCTCCCACAGTGTCCCGGACACTAGTGCCAAGTGTGGGGAGTCCTGACCTACACGAATGGGGGCCACGGCCCTGCCCAAGCACCTCCGGGTTCTATCCTGGCTCCTGCCTGGGTCACCCACCGTCTCTGCAACCCATTTGTTTGAGTGACAACAGCTTTCCCTTCTGTCCTGGGGGCTTCTTAGATGCGAGCCCCCAGCTGTCTCTTCTCGGGCATTTCACAAACATGAAGGTGGCATTAAGTCCCCATTTTAAAGAGGAATTTGAAGCTGAAAAAAGTGACTTGCCCAAGGTCATGCAGGCAGTTAAGTTGCAAATTTCAAATGCACCTCCAAGGTGTTCAACTCTAAAAGCTAGCTTCTTCACGTCTGGGCTTGGCGTGGAGTAGGCGTCTATAGATGTTGATCAAAAGAACAAAGGAGTTAATTAACTAAACGTGTTCCTCATGCAGAAGTTAATTATCAATGAACGTGGAGCACCTGTCATAAGGGTTCAGCAGGTGCCACTGTTTAAGTTTTACAACAGCCCTGCTAAGCAAGTCTCATTACTGTCCTCTGTTTACAAGCAAGGAAATTGAGGCTCAGAGAGGGTAAGTGACTTGCCTAAGGTCACACAGCTAGCAAGCAGGTGTGTCTCACTCCAGTGACTGCTCCTTCAGCTGGGGTCCTACTCAGCCATTCCTTTGATGACCAAATTAGCAAGAGATGTCCCTTGAGGCAGGAGAGCTGACCTGAGAGAAGGGTTTAGAGACAGAGTGATTCAGAAAGGTGTCTAAGGGCCAGAAGCACCCCCATGACACTTTCTACCCCTTGTGTCCCTGGGGCCAGGCGGAGACCAGAGTGCAGAGGGCCGCCATGGACTCCAGCCGCACCACCCTCCAGCTGGAGGAGACAGTGGATGCCTTCCAGAGGCAGAAGCTGAAGGACCTGCAGGTGAAGGTGGTTGGCCGGGATGGGAGGCGCCCTGGGCTGCCTGGTGTGTGTGTGCACACACATGTGTGCATGTGTCTATGTGCATGCATCAGTATGAGTGTGTGTGTGCGGGTCTGTGTACATGTGTGAGCATGGGCAAGTGTGAGTGAGCTTGTGCTCACACAGGCTCGCGGCACAGTTAATCCTGGCCACAGGGCATCAGAGGCTGGTGCTCAAGGCAGCTGTCCCAGTGCAGCTGGAAGCCACTGGGTGGCCCTAGCTCCAGCTCCTAGCCAGGAAGAGTTTGTCTCCCTCCACACACACTCTCCACTTCCTCTCCACACAGATTGCTGTAACCTCTTTTTCTCCTCACAGCTCCAAACCCCCTCCCTGAACAAGCCACATTGAGGCCCAGCAGCTGGGTGTGGGTGCCTTCCTCCTGCCACCCAGATCCCCACCCCAGTGCCACAGAGCCCTGGGCCCAGAGCCCCAGCTCTTACAAGAGGAGCTCAGAGAGGTGGGACTGGTTGATCACAGAGATCCCTTCCCCAGCTCTCGAGCCCACTCTAGTCCATTCTCCAAAGGTGCAGGCCGCCTGGGGATTTTTTTTCTTTTTTTAGATGGAGTCTCACTTGGTTGCCCAGGCCGGAGTGCAGTGGTACGATTTCCACTTACTGCAACCTCTGCCTCCCGGGTTCAAGTGATTCTCCTGCCTCAGCCTCCCGAGCAGCTGGGATTACAGGCGTGTACCACCACGCCCGGCTAATTTTTGTATTTTTAGTAGGGATGGAGGGGGTCGATCTCACCATGTTGGCCAGGCTGGTCTCGAATCCCTGACCTCAAGTGATCCACCTGCCTTGACCTCCTAAAGTGCTGGGATTACAGGTGTGACCCATCGCGCCTACCCCAGGGATCTCTTAAAAGTCAGGTCCAATTCATCATCCCTGGGCTGAGCACCCTCTGGTGGCTCCTCTCGTTCTAAGGACTGGAACCAAAATCCCTTCAAGGCTCCTGAAGCCCTGACCCAGCCCTGCGGCCTCATCCTGCCCGTGACACTCCAAGCTCCAGTGCACAGAGCCCACTCCTACCCGAGGCCTTTGCAGGGCTGTGCCTTGATCTGCATCCAGTTGGTGCCTCCTCCTCCTTTGGCTTCAACCTCATTCTTTGGGGAAAGTCACCCAGACCCCAGACTGGTCAGGCCCCTTGTTTATACACCCTACTCTGCTTCCGCAGGGCTGCCATCCCAGTTGCAATGGTTAATTGTGTATTCAATTCACGCGTTACTTTAACAAGTGTGGAATGCACACCTGCTATGTGCCAGGTGCTGTGCCTGATGCTGGGGACATCATGCCCAACAAACAAGGTCCCTGAGCTGACAGAGTTGACACCGTTGGGGTGGGAGGAGATGGACGGCTCGTGTGGCCGGTGATGTGCTGTGTGCCGTCCATCACATTCATCACATTGTGGAGCAGAGAAGCCTGTGAGGTCGCTGTGTAACACACTGCATGTCGGTGCCACAGGACAGGCCCCCTGCCAGTCCCAGCCACCAGGGTCCAGGGCCTGGTACCTAGTGGGTATTCAGTAAATGCTTGTGGAATGAATGAATGAGTGAACACCTACATGAACGCATGCACAAGGGAATGAAGTGTCAGTGATTAGTGCTCACGCTGTCTACGTGGCAAGGAGGACCTGAAACTGTCGGCAGACATTATTCAGCACCTGATGTGTTTGGGGCTGGGTGGACGGCACCAGGGAGCATGGACCACATGGTTCTGCAGGTCAGGGGCCAACAGAAGCACAGTTTAAAAGTGGGCATGCTTTCAAGTTCTGGGATTAAATTTGTAAGAAATGTGAATCCAAACCATGCCTTGAAAGCCCTTCACATTTCAAAAGAGATAAAACAAGAACTTGAGCTAATCATCACCACCTGTCTTAGCCCATCCAGCCTGCGCCAACACAACACTTTAAGCTGGGTGATTTATAAACAACAGAAGTTTCTTTCTCACCGTGTTGGAGCCTGGGGAGTCCAAGACCGAGGATCCAGCAGATTCAGCATCCAAGGAGGGCCTGTTCCCCACGGCTGGTGCCTTCTATGCATCCGCATGTGGCAGAAGGGGCAGAAAAGCTCCCTCCAGTCTTTTTTACAAGGGCACTAATCTCATTCATGAAAGTGGAGCCCTTCTGTGGATCATGAGGAGTTCGAGACCAGCCTGGTCAACATGGTGAAAGCCCATCTCTACTAAAAATACAAAAATTAGCTGGGTGTGGTGGCACACATCTGTAATCCCAGCTACTCAGGAGGCTGAGGCAGGAGAATCGCTTGAACCTGGGAGGCAGGGATTGTAGTGAGCCGAGATCACACCACTGCACTCCAGCCTGGGCAATAGAGAGAGGCTCCATCTCAAAAAAAAAAAAAAAAAAAAAAAAAAAAAAAAGCCTCCTGTGAAAAGATCTCCAGGACCAATTGTTAGCAGGGGAAAAAGCAAGCTCAGAAGAGAGTGAAAAAGGGACAAGAGAAGAATATTGGCTTATCTAAGGAAACAAGGGGGGAACACACAAAAACTTCTGAACGTGATCTCAGGAGGTGGAGGGAAAATGAAAAAGGGAACAGGATGGAGGATGTAGAGCAAGTCTCCTCAATTGACACTTTGGCATGGTTTATATTTATTTATTTACTTATTTACTTACTTACATATGTACTTAGTAGAGACAGAGTTTTGCCATGTTGCCCAGGCTGGTCTTGAACTCCTGGGCTCAAGTGATCCTCCTGACTCCACCTCCCAAGTTACTGAGATTACAGGCATGAGCCACTGTGCCTGACCAATAGTTTTGATTTTTGAAGCATGCAAATGTGTTCATTCTCAAAGAAAATTAAATTTAAAATAACATGTCGAAACTTCCCACCTAGGACCTGTCCCCACACGGACAGCTCCCCTCACCCCCATCCCATCTGCCTACATCCCAGGCTACCCTGGGCTCTCTTTCTCACCGTGATGCTTACATTCTTTGATTCTTTGGGTTTCTCTCCCCACAGACATTTTTTTCTAATTTTGTGACTATTGAGATGGTTTTCCATGCCAAAGCGTTGGAGGTGTATTCTAGTGCCTTCCAGACCCTGGAGAAGTATGACCTGGAGAGGGATCTACAGGTGGGTCACAGACACACCATTTCCTATTTGGTGGAGTGGGGCAGAGTTTCACTTTGGTTCTGTATTGATAGAAGCAGTTTTTGTTGGTAACGTTTCACAACTGTGTTTTTGGTTTTTTTTTTCTTTTTTTCTTTTTGAGATGGAGTCTCGCTCTGTCGCCCAGGCTGGAGTGCAATGGGACAATCTTGGCTCACTGCAAGCTGTGCCTCCCAGGTTCACGCCATTCTCCTGCCTCAGCCTCCTGAGTTGCTGGGACTATAGGCGCCCACCACCACACCTGGCTAATTTTTTGTATTTTTAGGGGAGACAGGGTTTCACCATGTTAGCCAGGATGGTCTTGATCTCCTGACCTTGTGATCCACCCACCTCGGCCTCCCAAAGTGTTGGGATTACAGGTGTGAGCCACTGTGCCTGGCCACATTTCATAACTTTTCTAACTTTGAAGACTCATTCTGATGAAGCATTGTCAATATCTGCACCTGGGTGCCAAACAGGACAATTTTTCGTAACACTGTTTGGAATATCAACATATTCATCATCGTTGGGGTGTTTAAAAACAAATGGATCAGTGGGGCATGGTAGTTCACGCCTGTAATCCCAGCACTTTGGGAGGCCGAGGCAGGCAGATCACCTGAGGTCAGGAGTTCAGGGCCAGGCTGGCCAATGTGGTGAAACCCTGTCTCTACTTATTGGGGGAACCAGCCCCCAGTATTTCAACATAGGTCCTTTCTATTTTCCCTAAGTGTCGGCCTGTCTGAGAAATAAAGAGAAAGAGTACAAAGAGAGGAATTTTACGGCTGGGCCTCCAGGGGTGACATCACATATTGGTAGGTCCATGATGTCCCCTGAGCCACAAAACCAGCAGGTTTTTATTAAGGACTTTACAAGGGGAGGGGGTGTATGAACAGGGAGTAGGTCATAAAGATCACATGCTTTAAAGGGCAGTAAAGATCACAAGGCAAAGGGCAAAGCAAAGATCACAAGGCAAAGAGCAAAATTAGAATTACTGATGAGGGTCTATGTTCGGCTGTGCATGTATTGTCTTGATAAACATCTTAAACAACAGAAAACAGGGTTCGAGAGCAGAGAACCAGTCTGACCTCAAATTTACCAGGGTAGGATCTTTTCCCCACCCTAATAAGCCTGAGGGTACTGCAGGAGACCAGGGCATATTTCAGTCCTTATCTCGATTGCATAATACAGACACTCCCAGAGTGGCCGTTTATAGACCTCCCCCCAGGAATGCATTCCTTCCCCAGGGTATTAATTATTAATATTCCTTGCTGGGAAAAGAATTCAGTGATATCTCTCCTACTCGCACGTCCATGTATAGGCAGGCTCTCTGTAAGAAGGAAAATATGGCTCTCTTCTGCCCGACCCCTCAGGCAGTCAGACCTTTGGTTGTCTTCCCTGGTTCCCTAAAATCGCTGTTATTCTGTTCATTTTCAAGGTGCGCTGATTTCACATTGTTCAAACACACGTGTTTTACAATCAATTTGTACAATCGTGGTACTGAGGTGACATACATTCTCAGTTTATGAAGATAACAGGATTAAGAGATTAAAGTAAAGACAGGCATAAGAAATTTTTTTTTTTTTTTTTTTTTTTTTTTTTTTTGAGACAGAGTCTCGCTCTGTCGCCCAGGCTGGAGTGCAGTGGCCGGAACTCAGCTCACTGCAAGCTCCGCCTCCCGGGTTTATGACATTCTCCTGCCTCAGCTTCCTGAGTAGCTGGGACTACAGGCGCCCGCCACCTCGCCCGGCTAGTTTTTTGTATTTTTTTAGTAGAGACGGGGTTTCACCGTGTTAGCCAGGATGGTCTCGATCTCCTGACCTTGTGATCCGCCCATCTCGGCCTCCCAGAGTGCTGGGATTACAGGCTTGAGCCACCGCGCCCGGCCAAGAAATTTTAAGAGTATTAATTTTGGGAACTGATAAATGTCCATGAAATCTTCACAATTTATGTTCAGGGATCGCAGTAAAGACAGGTGTAAGAAATTATAAAAGTATTAATTTTGGGAACTGATAGATGTCTATGAAATCTTAACAATTTATGTTCCTCCGCCATGGCTTCAGCCGGTCCCTCTCTTTGGGGTTCCTGACTTCCCACAACATCTACTAAAATACAAAATTAGCTGGGCATGGTGGTGGGCACCTGCAATCTCAGTTAGGAGGCTGAGGCAGGAGAATCGCTTGGACCCGGGAGGTGGAGATTGCAATGAGCTGAGATCATGCCACTGCACTACAGCCTGGGCAACAGCGCGAGACTCCATCTCAAAAAAAATAAAAAAAAAGAAAAACCGTGAATGGATTAACAACAACAAAAAACATTTCCTGGCTGATGCTTGGTGTAGTTTTGAAATAGAAAGAAGTGCTATTTATCCCCATCTGATCAGTTATAATCTAGAATGAGCTGTTTGCATTATCTGTGACATCCTTCTGTAAGTCTAGTATTGTAAAGCAACAATCACTTCTCATGATTCTCATCTGTGGTTCTGGGGGTTGATGGGGCTTACCTGGGCAGTTCTCAGGTGGGGCCTTCATGTGGTTGCCGTTGGTCAGGGGCTGGGGCTGTCTTTTCTTAGCTTTCCTCCCTCACGTCTAGCAGAAGGTGCCTGTCATCTGAGCACAGGACAGGCCATGTGATTTGCAGGGCCCACTGCAAAATGAAAATGTGGGGCCCTTCCTTCAACAATTACTAAGATCTTCAGGACAGCAGCATCAGAGCGCTAAGCCAAGCACAGGGTCCTTCTGGGCGTGGAGCCCTGGGCAACTGCATGAGCCACATCCCACAAAGCCTGCCCTCCCTGGGTCTTCCTCAGGATCTGCGGCCACAGTGTCTGCCCACAGCTTTTCCATGGGGCCTGGGCTTCCTCACAGCAGCTGGTTCCAAGAGGGAGTGTCCTGAGACATGAGTGGAAACTCGATCACTTTTTTTTTTTTTTTGAGACGGAGTCTGTCTCTGTCGCCCAGGCTGGAGTGCAGCGGCTGGATCTCAGCTCACTGCAAGCTCCACCTCCTGGGTTTACGCCATTCTCCTGCCTCAGCCTCCCAAGTAGCTAGGACTACAGGCGCCTGCCGCCTCGCCTGGCTAGTTTTTTGTATTTTTTAGTAGAGACGGGGTTTCACCATGTTAACCAGGATGGTTTCAATCTCCTGACCTTGTGATCCACCCGTCTCAGCCTCCCAAAGTGCTGGGATTACAGGCTTGAGCCATCGCGCCTGGCCTTTTTTTTTTTTTTTTGAGATGGAGTCTCGCTCTGTCACCCACGCTGGAGTGCAGTGGCACAATCTCGGTTCACTGCAATCTCCACCTCCCGGTTTCAAGCCATTCTCCTGCCTCAGCCTCCCGACTAGCTGGGACTACAGGCGTCTGCCACCATGTCCAGCTAATTGTTTGTATTTTTAGTAAAGATGGAGTTTCACTGTGTTAGCCAAGATGGTCTTGATCTCCTGACCTCGTGATCCACCTGCCTCGGCCTCCCAAAGTGCCGGGATTACAGGCGTGAGCCACCACGTCCAGCACTCGATCACCTTTTATGACCTAACCTCAGCAGTAACCCAGTGTGTCCTTGCCATATTCTATTTGTTAGAAGTGAATCTCTGAGGCTGCCTGTATTCAAGGGGAGAGGAATTTGATTCCAGCTCCTGATGAGAGAAGCATCAGATCATCTGAGTTACCAATAAGCCTTAAAACTACCACGAGAGGTTTGATGCAGGTCGAGGGGCTTCTCTCGCATTCACTCACTTAACAATATTCTTTTTAGGGGCAAAGGGGATCTCGAATCCAGCTGTTTTCCTGTGTGACGATGGTCATGTTACCTGGCCTCTCTGGGCCTCTCCCATCTGTAAAACGGGGTGATAATGCCCACTCACAGGGCTGCTGTAGATTATGTGGAATAAGAAACAGGAAGCTCCTGGAGAGGACTGTGGAGTTCCATGGGCATTAGCTGTCTCGGGTCTTCTTATCCCACCGTCTTTCCATCCCACTCCCCTGACATGCTGTGTTTTCCCATTGGATCCAGTCCACCCTGGTCTCTCCCCGGCAGGATTTTAGAGCCAAGATGCAAGGAGTTTATGGGCATTACAATACTCAGCCGCTTGCCAACACCAACCCCTCTCCATCTGTTCTTCAGTCTCTCGCCAGCCAGGTGAGTGTGTGGGTGGGGGTTACACCTAAAATGACATACATGGCGTGGGAGGTCCTGTGGTAGTAATCCCAGGGATCAGAGGAGGGTGGCTGAGAACTCAAATTTGAAATGAGAGGCTGAGGAGGCAGGGGTGGTGGGAGCGTGGAGGGCTGCCTGGGGTCTGACCAGGACTTTGCCTTGAAGTAGAACAAAGTCAGGTGTGGGGACTCATGCCTGTAATCCCAGCACTTTAGGAGGCCAAGGCGGGCAGATCACTTGAGGTCAGGAGTTTGAGACCAGCCTGGCCAACATCGTGAAAACCCATCTCTACTAAAAAAAAAAATACAAAAATTAACCGGGCTTGATGGCGTATGCCTGTAATCCCAGCTACTTGGGAGACTGAGGCAGGAGAATCACTTGAACCCATGAGGCAGAGGTTGCAGAGAGCCGAGATCGTACTATTGCACTCTAGCCCAGGTGATAGAGTGAGACTCTGTCTCAAAAAAAAAAAAAAAAAAAAAAAGAATCAATGAAGCCACAACACGCAGTGTGGCAGCTCACACAGTCCCTGCCGTGGCTGCCACGAGTCCTGAGCACTCCCTGGAGGCACTCTAAGGTGTTGCCACTGGAGAAACAGAGGCCCCCCAGACAGGTCCACACCTCCATCCCAGCCCACGGGCCCACGGTTTCCAGAATCCAGGATTCCTCAGAGGTTAGGGAAGTGATTAGGTGTATACATTACACATTACCTTACAGCCCCAGGAAGGCCTGCCGTCAGGAGCACTTGTATTTCCGCAGGGAACTCTGCAGGTCCAGCTGTATAGGGCAAATGAAGACCCTGAACATCCTCATGCCAATCATGGCAGGTTTAGTCTCCATGACTAGGGGTTGAGGAGGCAGTCAGCTCACTGTGTGTGTGGGCAGGGTGGGTATCTCATGCTTCCAGGACATTCTCTCTAACGATGGTAGGGTAAGTGCAATCCCAAGCTGTTTAAAATAATCCCAGACTGCCTGGAGGCTTTGTCCATATTTTCTTATTCTTTTTTCTTTGTCTTTGTTGGATTGGGTTAATTCGAAGACCTTGTCTTCAAGCTCTGAATTTCCTTCTTCTACTTGTTCAATTCTATTGCTGAGACTTCCCAGAGCATTTTGCACTTCTGTAAGTGTGCCCAGTGTTTCCTGAAGTTTTGGTTGGTTTTCTTTATGCTATTTCTTGGTCCAAGCCCACTGCTCCTGGCGGTGGGACCTCGGGGAAGTCTCCTGGCCTCTCTGTGCCTTGGAGTCCTCGCCTGCAGAGTGGCTCAGAACAGTGACCTCTGTGTGGGGCTGCGCTGAGTATCAGATGAGCAGATCCATACGAAGCATGGAAAATCCGGCCTGTTGCACAACGAACACTCGAGACTTGTTGCTGCCATTATTATTACTGATGTTGCTGTCGTTTTATTATTACTATTATTTGCTCAGAGCACGATACGGAGCCCAGGAAAAGAAGGGGAGGAGAGTGAGGACGACTCCATGGAAGAGGCCCCCGTGGAGGATCTCAGGGCCCTGGGGCAGAGACCCAATGCTAGAGAACTGCCCACAACAGTCAGAAGAACTTAGCTGGCCTGGGATCCTCAGGTGGGCTCTGCTGTGTGCCCTTAGGCAAGCCACATGTCCCCTGAGCCTCAGTTTCCTCATCTGTACAATAGGGCCAATATCATTCACCTCAGAGTTTGCTCTGGGGGATCGCTGTGCCTGGCGCGTAGTAGGTGTTCAATAAATGCCCTGTGACTCTCAGCTGGATCCTGGCGCTCTCGTCCTGCCTTTAGTCCGGGGACTCAGGTGGGGTGTGCTTGCCCCTGTGTTCATGTTGCAAGCACAGTGGATTCCTTTCCTGGGCTGCCTTGACAAAGCACCACTGCCCGGGGAGCTCAAACCACAGAAAATCACTCTCCTGTGTTCTGGAACCCAGAAATCTCACAACAAGGTGTCAGCAGGGCTAGTTCTTTCTGGAGGCTCAGCACCCATCCCAGGCCCCCTCCAGCTTCCAGTGGCTCCTGTCCTCGGCGTGCCTGGGCTTGTAGCCGCAGCCCCAGCCCCTGCTTTCCTCTTCAGGTGGTGTTCTCCCAGTGTGCGCTTAAGCCTGTGTCCAAACCTCCCCTTCCTATAAGGACGCCCATCATCAGAGACCCCCCTCACTCCAAGATGGCCTCATCTTGCCTAATTATATCAGCAACGACCCATTTCCAAATAAGGTCACATTCGGAAGTATGGGGGCGGGTAGGACTTCAACATAGACCTTCGGGGACAAAATTCAGCCCACAACACATGGACGTGATGTGCAGGGATGCTCTTGGGACCAAGATTGCCACAGAAGTCCACAGCGGTCAGAGCGGGATGGAGGTGTAGGGAGGGTTGGGGTGTGTGGACTAGGGGGCTGTCTGCTGGGACCCCTGGTGCACAGCCAGGGAGCGAATCCTCTGGACCGTGTCCAAGGGCAGCTGAGGTGAGCTTGCTCCTCCCAGCCTGGCACAACTCAGTGACAGTGAGGCTTGGTGGAGATGTCTGGGTCCTAGAACTGTCTTCCGTGGCCAGGCGCAGTGGCTCACACCTGTAATCCCAGCACTTTGGGAGGCCGAGGCAGGTAGATCACCTGAGGTCTGGAGTTCGAGACCAGCCTGGCCAACATGGTGAAACCCATCTCTACTAAAAATACAAAAAATTAACCGGGCATGGTGGCACAAACCTGTAATCCCAGGTGTTTGGGAGGCTGAGGCAGGAGAATTGCTTGAACCTGCAGGGCGGAGGTTGCAGTGAGCCGAGATTGCACCACTGAGGTTGCAGTGAGCCGAGATCGCGCCACTGCACTGCAGCCTGGGCAACAAAAGCAAAACTCCGTCTCAAAAAACAAAACAAACAAAAAAACAAACAAAAAACTGGCTTCCGTGCTTCCCATGAGTGTGGCCATCTCTGTCCCTCAAGGCCACACGCTGCCCAATGATTCCAGGTTAGAAAGTGCACCTGGGTCGGGCGCGGTGGCTCACGCCTGTAATCCCAGCACTTTGGGAGGCCGAGACGGGTGGATCACGAGGTCAGGAGATCGAGACCATCCTGGCTAACACGGTGAAACCCCGTCTCTACTAAAAAACACAAAAAACTAGCCAGGCGAGGTGGCGGGCGCCTGTAGTCCCAGCTACTCGGGAGGCTGAGGCAGGAGAATGGTGTGAACCCTGGAGGCGGAGCTTGCAGTGAGCTGAGATTCGGCCACTGCACTCCCAGCCTGGACCACAGCGTGAGACTCCGTCTCAAAAAAAAAAAAAAAAAAAAAAAAAAAAAAAAGAAAGTGCACCTGGAGCCTGCAGATACGGGCTGGCTCCACCGATCCCAGCACCCCCCACGGGTCACCCCCAGCCAGGGGTCCCACAAGCTCAAAGCCAGAAAGCACCTCGTCTCTGTTGAGACAATGGAAGCCAGTGAAAGTTCCAAATGAGGCTAAATTCTCCATGAGGAGATAGAACAGCATAGAAGCTTCTTTCTACCAACTTCCTAGATAGGATCACAATCCTTCCACCCTGCAGCGGGGAGGCCTGTTCCAGCTGTGGAATCCTTTCGAGCGCCCGGGGCGGGGCATCATCCTTGTGGGGGGCTCATCCCTGCCTAGCCTCCTGCCTTCTGAGGACCTCGGCTGGGAATGGTCCGCCCGGTGGCCTCTCATGCTGGCCTGGTGGATAACTGCTGCACTCTAGAGCCAGACAGCCCCAGGTTCGCATTCCCCACATGGAGTGCCCTAGGTTTTTCATCAGCAAAGTGAGGGACACACATCTTTCTCACAGGATTGAGGTAGGGTTGGCATCTTCATCACTGTGACTTTTTCGAGACAGAGTCTCACTCTGTCACCCAGGCTGGAATGAAGTGGTGCAATCCTGGCTCAGTGCAACTTCTGCCTCCCAGCTTCAGGCAACTCTCGTGCCTCAACCTCCCCTGTAGTTGGGACTACAGGCACCCGCCACCACGCCCGGCTAATTTTTTGTATTTTTAGTAGAGATGGGGTTTCGCCATGTTGGCCAGGCTGGTCTTGAACTCCTGAGCTCAGGCAATCTGTGCACCTCGGCCTCCCAAAGTGCTGGGATTACAGGTGTGAGCCACCGTGCCCCGCCCACAGTGATTTTTATTACCCAAGATTCGGCTCCACGGTGCCTCTCAGGGAAGCCTTCCCCGACTCCCCCAGGCCAGGATACACGCTCCAGAAATAACTAAAACTTTCTAGATGTTCTGTATAATCTGTATATTACGTCTATTAATGCTTTAGAGTGTATATTTGTATACTTTTATAAGCATATACCTGCGTGTACACACACATTTGCTTATATGTAGACGTCCATGTTTTCAGGAACCTTAGCTGAGTCCCAACTCTGTGATAGTTTCTGAAGGACGATGACCTTGCTAGTCAGGGCCATGGTCCCGGAACTGGTGGTGCCAATTTCATGTAAGGTTTGGCTGGGTTGGGGGCCTCTCTCCTTCCCCTTTGGCCCCAGTGCACCTAAGAGACCAATTGTCCCAGAGTACAGGTGGGACAGTCGGCCCAGAGCCTTCCCTGTCACTCCTTCTCTGCTGGTCACTTGGTAACTGGCAAGAAAACTCAGAAATTCTCTCTTTTGGGGCCCTGAGGAGGCAGAGATGGGGGCAGCCACCTCACACAGGGATGCCCTCCCTCCCTGCCTTTTTTTTTTTTTTTTTTTTTGAGATGGAGTCTTGCTCTGTCACCCAGGCTGGAGTGCAGTGGCATGATCTCGAGTCATTGCAACCTCTGCCTCCTGGGTTCAAACGATTCTCTTGCCTCGGCCTCCCAAATAGCTGGGACTACATATGCCCACCACCATGCCCAGCTAACGTTTGTATTATTAGTAGAGACACGGTTTCTCCAACTCCTGACCTCGAATGATCCACCCGCCTCGGCCTCCCAAAGAACTGGGATTACAGGCGTTGAGCCACCCCACCTGGCCGAATAATACATTTTAATTTATTCCTATCAAAATTAGAAGAGCTGGGTCCTTTTTCTTTCACTAGATAGGAAACTTCCTACCCCTCTGTCCTGAGGGCAGCTGAGCAGGAAGAGGCCTACCTGCACTTCCCACAGGAATGGCCTGGGGCTGTGATGCTCTTCTTCCCGGTCCACAGATGAACAAGCTGACGCTCAAAGAACTATCTGGCTAAGGGCATACAGTCAGCTGGCGGGAGGTGGAACCGGATCCGGGCCCTTCCAGGTCCCGCCCCGAGCTGCTCAAACTCTTTGGGGTCTTCGCTGCCTTTCAGAGGAACTTCTCCCCTCCGTGGAGTCTGCCTCCGAGTCTAGCCCCTCACCTCCTGCGGGAGGAATCCCCCAGCACTAGAGAAAAAGCCCAGATGCGATGCCCCAGGGCTGTGCACCCACAAGCCATGCCCGCCCTCCCTGTGTGGCTAAGAGGAGGGGGCAGAGGGAGAGCTGGGGATGTGGAAGCTGCTCCATTCTTCCTCTGCCTGGAGTGGCAGGGAGTGTCCCTGTCCGCTCAGGCAGTTGGGGGAGGGGGACCTTGCATCCCTGCTCCTGGGGTCTGGGGGATACCCCTGTGCCCTGTTCCTTCCCTGGGCATGAAGGGGACCCCAGGATCTAGCTCTGGGGTCTGCCCCTGTGTCCAGCTCCCTCCCAAGGCAGGAGGGGGACCCCTGCATCCCACCCCTGGGGTCTGGGGGGACACCTGTGTCCAGCTCCTTCCCCAGGCAGGAAGGGGACCCCTGCATCTCAGCCCTGGGGTCTGGGGGACGCCTGTGTCCAGCTCCTTCCCTGGGCATGAAGGGGACCTCTGCATCTCAGCCCTGGGGTCTGGGGGACGCCTGTGTCCAGCTCCTTCCCCAGGCAGGAAGGGGACCCCTGCTTCTCAGCCCTGGGGTCTGGGGGACGCCTGTGTCCAGCTCCTTCCCCGGGCATGAAGGGGACCTCTGCATCTCAGCCCTGGGGTCTGGGGGACGCCTGTGTCCAGCTCCTTCCCCGGGCATGAATAGGACCCCTGCATCTCAGCCCTGGGCTCTAGGGGACACCCCTGTGTCCAGCTCCTTCCCCGGGCGCATTGCCCATCCATTTAGGCCAGAGTATCAGAACGTGGCTGTGGACTTCTTACAATCAGAGAAAAGGAAAAGCCCCCAAATTTTTGAAATATTTTTGTGGAACGGAGTTGGAAGGAACTGATACAGGCGCCCTGCTTGTGCTGGGTAGGGGCTGTGCTCAGGGCCACTGACCACCCCAAAACCCCCAAAGAGGTAAGGTGTCTTTGGCTTTGAGGGGTAGGGTCAGGTGTCCAGGTGAAGGGGTTCAAGGCGGTGGTGGAGCCTGGGCCAAGACCCAGTCCAGAGAGGGGGTCCCTCATTCATGAATACAGACTCCCAGTAGCCAGGCAGACCAACATGGCCAATGTGGCTGCTGTATCTGATAAGACCCGGGTGCTCAGTCTGCGTGGAAAAAAATGTCTATTTGGCCTTAGAAAAAATGGTTTTCTTCTGAAAAGCTATGGATGTCACTCAGAAGATTGCAAATTCTGTAAAAAGTCCTCATGGATGTGTTAAATATTAAACAGACTTTGTCTTTTTTTTTTTTTTTTTTTTTTAAAAAGGATATTTTATTTCAGCTTCTACCTTCCGACAACTCAAGGTGCAATATATACACACATTTTTTTCTTCACAGCAAACACCTTTGATTTTAGCACTGTTTTGAGATCTTCACCCTTGAAATTTTCTCAACCTTAAAATACTTTGTAGAACATCACCGAGTGGGACACAAGATTGCAAAAATGCAACAGAGAAGATACTGGTGTCACTGCACACCACTGGGGGCTACCAACAAGGCAATGTCCGGATGTGACCACCACGAGTCTAGGAAAGAGAAAGCAGAGGGCGTGTGCATGGGAGACGCCACTGATAGTTCCAAGGGGGGCTGCCAGGTCCAAGGCGGCGGCAGGTCAACCGTGTCCTGACACATTTACATGTTTTAAGGGGATCCATGTATGTTGTCTGAATTTCCAGCATTTCCTAGTGTTCAAACATTTGCCTTATCTTTCCCCAAGTGTCCTCCCAGAAGACCCTAAGCCACAGCCCCAAGCTCGCCGGGAACGCCAGGAGCTCCTCTCCAACAGACGAACCCAAGACAAGCTGTCTCTTGCAGGGAGATCTGGAGTCCACCCCTTAGGGCTGCACGTCCTAAGGGCATGCCGTCGTCCCCCACCTCTATTTCATGAGCAAATCATCTAGGATTAAGGAGGGAGTGGGCGCAGTCCCCTAGTTCCAGTCAATGCACAGGGGATTTACTGACAGGCATCCTCTTTCTAGTTAAAGTGCAAAGTCCCTTAAGGTGCAGCTCAAGGGAGCTTCAGGCTGCAGCAGACTCAGGCTCTGTTTTGTCAGGTCCCAGAGCCTGCAGATAAAGAGGATGGGCTGGGTTCTCCCCAAATTGCACTGTCCTGCGGGAACGGTGTAGAAGGGAAGTTGGGGTGAACCCAGCCCATCCTCTCTCCCCTTGGACATGGTTTTTCCCTTTCCAATAGCAACTAAGAAACCTTACTCCCACCCCCAACCCCCGTGGGAGCGCTGTCCCACTGAAATCCCGTGGTCACGTGCATCCCCAGGCGCAGCTGCAGGTAGGACCGCGCTCCCGAGGGCTCTCACTCACCGGAGTCTGCAGGCTAGAGACACCCACACAAACCCAATCCCTTGCCAGCACCGGAGTCAGGCTCCCACGTGGCATGCATCCTTGCGAGCCCGTCAGTCACATGATTGATTCCGTCCCTCTCCTGGAGAGCATGCTACCCAGGCCCAGGGAGGCCCAGGGATGCATGCGGGCCTGACGCACAGAAGGCAGGCCCCCTGAGCGCCTGTGTGGAGGGTGGCTTCCAGGCCAGTGTTGGCTGCAGGAGAACAGTCTGGACGTGGTTCTTCTGTTTGGTGTCTCAGGCACCAACACATTCCTATTCCTGGCCCGCGGCAGCAAGGGTTCCTGGGGTGCATGGCCTGTGTGACTCCAGGAAGCGCTGCTCTGTCTGTGGCCTTAGCCTGTGCGAGCCAGGCGGGGTGCACCTGGCATCCGACTCCCCTTTCCTGTGGACGCAGCTGGGAGCTTCTGAAGTGAAACCTATCTCCAAGAATCATCAGTGTGAATACGTGATTTACAGGACAAGGGAGTGAGATGGCTGCATCCTAAGAAAAATGGTTCAGCGGAAGTGAACGGCTCACTGGGACTGGAAATGGGACAGGAAAAGGAGTGAGAGTGGCCTTGAGTGAGAACCTGGCAGCTTCGCCTTGTGGCTGCAGAAACGGAGGAGGGACCAGCCTCAGAACACCTGCCTGCTGGGTCCAGGGGGGCTCTCCCTCCCCTCTCCCTGAGGCTGGACCACTGCCACGCTGTGAGCATCCCTTCCTCTGCGACAAGGAACCCTCTGATTTTTAAAGTTCTCTTTCTCGAGCTCCACACTGTTCTTGGAAACACTACTGGATTCCCTGGCTGCGCTGTGGTCTGGTTTTAGGTAATTCAGTAACAAAGCTGACCTAACCACACGGGCCTATCTGGATCCTTCCAACAGAGGCTGTGTGTGGTGCCTCAGGCCTGTCATCCCAGCACTTTGGGAGGCTGAGGTGGGTGGATCACCTGACGTCAGGAGTTCGAGACCAGCCTGGCCAACATGGTGAAACCCCCATCTCTACTAAAAATACAAAAATTGGCCAGGCGTGGTGGCACGCACCTGTAATCCCAGCTACTCAGGAGGCTGAGGCAGGAGAATTGCTTGAACCCAGAAGGCAGAGGTTGCAGTGAGCAGAGATCATGTCACTGCACTCTAGCCTGGGTGACAGAGCAAGACTCTGTTTCAAAAAAAAAAAAAAAGAAAAGAAAAGAAAAGAAAAAAGCCAGGTGTGGTGGCTCATCCCTGTAATCCCAGCACTTTGGGTGGCTGAGGCAGGTGGATCACCTCAAGTCGGGAGTTTGAGACCAGCCTGACCAACATGGAGAAACCCTGTCTCTACTAAAAATACAAAATTAGCTGGGTGTGGTGGCACATGCCTGTAATCCCAGCTACTCGGGAGGGGAGGCTGAGGCAGGAGAATCGCTTGAACCTGGGAGGCGGAGGTTGCAGTGAGCAGAGATCGAGACACTGCACTCCAGCCTGTGCAACAAGAGTGAAACTCCGTCTCAAAAAAAAAAAATAAATAAAGCCAACAGATAGTGGGACCCAGGAAGGTCAGGCCAGTAGCTTACAGCCCTGGCTTCTGGCTAAGGAACCCCAGTTAGACTGAAACCTTTCACAAGCTCTTTACGGTGTGAACCTGCATTCTTCGTGTCCGGGTCTGGAATACCGGGTGCTCCAGGGTGATAAGGTAACCCAGGCAGAACAGCCTAGGGAAAAGCGAAATCTCACGGCTCCAGCCTTCTTTCCTCATAACTGAACTCCTCAGCATTACTGGGCTTGGAGGAGTGAGCGAGAGGCCTGTTTGATTTTAACTCACAGGAAGGAAAGACGACGAGGGTTGGCGGTGCCTGTGATTCCCGCACTCGGCCTCGGTGCTGGTTTTAAACCCAGCGTGTGTTGCTTGGATTACCTGAACATCAGGATTTTAAATTGGGTACAGAGCTCAGAAACTGGACTCTCCCTCTAGCCCTTTTTTGGAAATGTCAGAGCTCTTTGGCCCACTTTCTTTCTTTTGGCAATAGGAAAATCATAGAGCCTACCCCGTTTCACTTACAGGTAACTTACGACATCAGAATTCAGTTCTCTGGCCTTTGGTTAAACATGTGCATGCACAGGGCAGATGCAATCTATTAACACAGCCCCTCTTAAACGTCTATCAATGTTGCTACAATTCCATCAATGTTGCTAAAATTGTAACAAAGGCTAAAAACATACAATGCTGCATGTCAACATGTCCTGTTTTCAAAGCAGGGAGCTTTTCACTTGAGTGAGTTGGTTGCGGTTTGGTTCACTAGGATTCACATAGCCCTCAAGGTCGGGTGACAGAGTGCCTGCAACGGCCCCATGGACGACAGGCCTTCGCGCCCCTAGTTTTGGGCATTCTGTCTGCTGGGGCTGGGAACCTCTTCCTAGGAATCACCTGACACTTCCTGAGTTTACAGAGGGGCCACCAGAGCTCTCCTGTACCCAGGTGGCCCTAGGTGTGCCCTGGTGTGACACCTCCCCACGCGGGGACCTTTGAGTAGTGTGGCTGGGTCAGTCTGCTCCACACCAGGGCCCGGCTCACGCCT
The DNA here is from genome assembly GCF_049350105.2 of Macaca mulatta. Taxonomy (NCBI): domain Eukaryota; kingdom Metazoa; phylum Chordata; class Mammalia; order Primates; family Cercopithecidae; genus Macaca; species Macaca mulatta. The sequence continues at coordinate 80,471,756 of NC_133425.1, read as the reverse complement.
GCTCCGCACCAGGGCCCGGCTCACGCCTGCTCTGCCCAGGGCCCGGCTCACGCCTGCTCCGCACCAGGGCCCGGCTCAGGCCTGCTCTGCCCAGGCCCTGGGGGAAGACAGGAAACCTTGGTGGCAGGTGGTCAGCCCTGTGCCAGGCACACTGGGCCTCCTCCAGGCAACCCTGGCCAGAGCCACTGTCAGCCACAGCCGCAGGAGACCACAGGCAGCCTCCCGAGCCACTGCCTGCTCTGCTCACAGCACAAGCAGCTGTGTCTCGGGCATCCTGTGTGGATGGAGCACAGAGGGGACCCTTCTCTGTGAGGCTTCCTCCAACTCTGAGGAGCTAGATCTACAAGAACAGGTAGTAAAGGGAGAAATAAACAAACAGACAAAACCCCAAACCTTTCCTCTCCCTGAAATGGCTATTTCAAGAGGTCTATGTGAACAAAAAAGTGTTAAGACCATTTTTGAAGTCAAAGTGCTTGGAAAAAAGTCCAACGAAGTCAGTGCTGCCTTTCCTTCCACAGGCTGTGCCCAAGCCCTCCAGTGCCCCCAAGAGAGTCTCAGAATCAAACAAAACTTCCAAACAAAAATCCTACACATGCAGGGGTAAGTCTTGTGGGCACTGCAGAACAAAGGCTGAATGTGTTTCACTAACACGAATAATACATGACTAAGAACGCTGACAACGAGGCGGCTGAAGGGAGCTCCCGGACAGTCAGCCCTCAGTGTGGCCTGAGTTTCGCTGGCGCGGGGAGGAGAGCAGTGCCCTGGAGCCGTGGCTGGACGCCGCAGGAGGTGTGTATTATTTGCAGTTGGCATCAGAGCGAGGGGCGTCCGCACACCCCTTGCTCTCTGATGTTTCTCTAAATGGATTCGGTGGAGACACGGCCGTCGGGGTCCAACGATGGGGGAAGGGGCACCCCAGCCTGCGCAACTCCCCCACCCCGGCCCAGCTCATGGTGAGCACACTGGCAGCATGGCCACAGTCCGGCCAGCGGCATTGCCAGGCTGAAATCACTCACGCACCATGTAGCCAGGGGCCCTGAGCCCCGGCTCCCCCATTCTGCAGTCTGGTGACGTGGTCCAGAGGCATCAGATGACACCACATTTCAGATAATGCCCCAGACACACATTCTGTGATCCAACCCATCTGTGCTCGTCTCTGGACCATTCCAGGGAGGCATTCCCTGGAGGGAAACCTTCCAAGCAATGGCCGGGTAAGTGACTCTCAGGCTTACAAACAAGATGGGACTTATCTGACCGAATGTCAGAGGAGGTAGCCAGGAAGGGCAGGAGGGGAGGATGGCGGGTGGAGGGAGAGCCCCACGGGCCTGTTTGGCGGTCAGGGACCACAGCAGCGACAGGTAGGAGGCAGGGGACCCCAGGCAGGCTGGCAGTGTCCACGCATGGCAAAACAGAAGGCTCTGGACCCAGCATGCAGGTGTCAGGGTCAGGCCCCGGGCCCACGGGCTGGCCTGGAGTGCCCGTGATCCACAGAAGAGAAGGGTCATGGTTCCCAGGCAGTAGCTGCGAGGTGAAGGGAGTCTCTGCAGAGGCTGGAGGAAGGAGCTGCAAAGGTCTGGTGGGGAAGGAAAAAGCCCCTTCCGGAGCCCCTGGGGGCACAGGCCCAGCGCTCAGCCCTTAGAGGCAGAGTCCATGCCACTGGCTCGCCCCACACGTCACACAGAACTGCCTCTCTCCAGCTGCTGTCTCTCCCAGCTCAGACTTTCCTGCCTTGTCTGGAATAAAGAGCAGCACTGTTTGCTTTTAGAAAGGGTGGTTGTCTAGTGACTACTAAAGAAACTTCTCTTTCCTGTGCTTCTTGTGAGGGACACACGGCACAACGCTGCTTCGTGACTGCGGAGCCTTCTCTGCTTCAGAAGGGAGCTGTCCGCCTGGTGGGCGCATGTCAGACGGTCTGTGTGGTCTACTGCAGACACCTCGGCACTGCTGTGGCTCTGGCGGAGACACACAGATCCCGGGCCGTCTGCAGGGCACACACATGTCCCTCTGGTGGGAGCTGGGTCTTGCTCCAGCCAGCCAAGAGCATCCTCTGCACCACTCCCTCTCTCTCCCTAAAACAGGCGTTTCTTCCTCAAGGGTCCTGTGACTTCCCGTTCCTGCCCCACAGAGGGAGACTGGGGAAGAGTGAGGACCGGCCACAGCCCCACACTGAGAGGGCTGGATGGGAGCCAGGTGTGCACCCATTGCAGGCAATGTGGCCCAGGGCCGCCCACCATGAGTGGCAGGGCCAGTCCTCCACCACTGGGTATGCCGGCTGCAGCCCCACCTCATGGCTGTCCTGCCTGCATCCCTTGCCCACCCCCACCCTCGCCAGCCCTTGGCCCACGATGGACCACAACGTCCTCCCCCTCCTCCCTCTTGGTCTCATCTCACAAGCCTGGCACTCGGGGTACAGCTGGTCACCTTGGCTTTAGCCGTGTGACCCAAGGGACACTTTGGCACATGGATGGGGGGATGGGGGGGCGCAGACACAGGCAGAGAAGAGGAAGGAGCAGTGGATTCTTCTAACCACTAGTTCTAGGGCAGCAGGTGCGGCTCTGGGTGCTGCTGGCTTCATGCAGGTCACGGGTGGGGTGACGGCCGGGCACTGGGCCCGGGAGAATGGCGCATGGTCTCAGTCTTCCTGCAGAGTGTGACCTCTGGGGCCTACTCAGTGGCCATTTGCTCAATGTGGTCACTAAGCAGCTTGTATTGCTCTGGAAGAGAAAGCGATGTTATTTCTCAGATGAAAGATGGTGACAGGGACAGATGTGTCCTGCTCTTGTCACTCGGACAGGGGTGAATCAGGGCCTCCCTGGCAGCAGGGCTGTGGCTCCTGAACTGCACTGCCTTCCGCAGGCCACACAGCTTGCGCGCTTCGGGGCAGGGCTGTGCCACGAGGGCGCGCTGCACACGCAGCCTCTTGGCCAGCACGCCGCCTGTGGGGCAAGCAGGTGGCTGGAAGGGGCCCTCAAAACTGGGAACACACCTTCTTATGAAAATGGTGTCATGGGGCGCAGCCCCTGCAGCCTGTGACAGGCACGGGGCAGACAGTCCAGCCACCCTGGGGACTGGGAGAGGTGGCAGCATCCCCCTTGCCCTGTGCCAGTGAGGTGGGGCTGCTAGCAACATTCTGAGACAGTCTAACGGTCACTGGCGCCCTCATGCCTCCTCAGGCCGCTCCACCACGGATCCCTTGAATTAGGTGGAGAACGGGATTTTCTGAAGAATATGGGTCGATCCGTATCCACGCCTAAGTGTAAGTCCTTTTTGACGCAGAGGAACCAACGCTTGCAGCAGATGGGGCCGCACACAGGGACTGGCCCCCGCGCAGGAGGGCGTCAATGTCACAGCATTTCCCTGCTGTCACGGAAGCCAGAGATTCCAGAGAAACCTCAAAACTCCCTCCCCACCGCCCTTGTCCCCTGGCACTCATCATAGCAGTGTGGTCTGAGAAAGAAAAGGACGCCACGCGGGAGCCATTTAGAAGGGGGCAACTTGGGGCCAGAGTTTGGCTCCATGCAAGCTGAGTCCAAGCGCTGCATCCCCCTCTTCTCTGTCCTGTGAACACCGGGGCTGCAGCCTCAATGCCCACAATCCCATCTAGCAGAAATGGATTCCAAATGGAACGAGAGGTGTCCTGTGTGTCCGTCTACACAGACTGGGGAGAGAGGAGGGCCGTCTGCCCAGAGCTCAGCACATTTCCGACTGCAACACGACATGCCTTCTGGCAGTGCAGAAGCGCCAGCGGGCGCAGCACTGGCTCCTGACCCCAGCCCTGCCCGCCTCCCGCCAGCGGCCTCCCGCAGACGCACCTTCATCCAGGTTGCCAATCACAGCCTGCTTCTTCAGGAAGTCATTGCACAGCTTCTTGTTCAGTCCGAAGGCCAGCATGTTGTGCGAGAACGTGCTGCAGGAGAAAACCCAAGAGCGTCACCCGCCGGCTTCCCAGGGGAAAGGGCCAAGGAGCTGGGCCCTCATCTCTGGGACGCCCACCGTGGCCTGCCTGGAATTGTCAGCAAAAACTGAAACGCACTGCCGCCTAATTAACCACCAGCAACTCTCGCTGCGGCACTGCGGCCACCAGGGGTTGCGTAGGAGGCGGATTGATTATGAGCTGGCATGGAGGCCAGTGTAATGAACTCCATGCCTCAGAGCAGGCTGACACAGCACCCCAGGGTGTGACAGCTCACAGGTCGTGACAGCTCACAGCGTGGGCCCGCCCCCTCTCTCCCTGCCCCCTCTTTCCCCTCCCCCTTTCCCACGCCCGCCCTTACCCCAGCTGCCCAAAGGTGATGTTCTCGTTGAACCGGAGGCTATCATCGCGCTCCTCCTGCGTCATGTGGCACCACTTCTCCCTGCAAGCACAGGAGGTGACAGGAGCGGGACTCAGACGGTGCTGTCCTTGCCCCTGCTCCTCGCCCTGCTCTGACCCGCGGGTGCTGACGGCACCCATGTACGGCCCCCCGGGCACAGAAGGGGGTGCCTTTCACCAGAGAGCCGTGTGCTGAGCCTTTCCACAAGGCCTGCCGGGATCCTGACACCGCGCTTGGGGTCCCCAACGTTCATCTCACTCTTCACAAGATAAAGAGACGCGGAAACAGAAGGGTTCTTTATGGCCCTGAAGGTGCGGAGCGCCACACGGCTACCCAGGCATTCTACAGGCAGCGGGGCCGGCCCCAGAGCCTCGCTACAGCGGGAGAGTGGGGTCTGGGCCCGTCCTCGGGGTAGAAACCTCCAGAGAGGGAGGGGACCTGCCCAACATCCCAGGACAGCGGGCCTTGGTGGCCCAGGGAACGTTTTCAGATCACACCCGTGTCTCCTGACCAGCCTGATGGGCCAGGCGAGCTGCGACATCCTGGGGCCAGTTGCGGATGGCAGCTTCCACAGAGGCTGAGGGCATGGAGGGCCACACTGTGCCCTGCCTGAAGAGGGCTGTGCCCTGCTCAGCTGTGCCTTCTCTGGGTTGGCTTTCTCAAGGCCCTCAATGCTCTCTCTAGTCCCCTCCCTAGACCAGGCCCCCACGCTTCCCGCTGGCCCCTCTGACCGTGACCCTGTGGGTGTTGTGGACCATAGTGAAGACAGCACCCAGGCGTGAGAACAAAGTGCTGAAAACCCAATGAGACGGCATCGACCGAGGTTTGCACCGAGCTTCAGGAGCCGGGGGGCACCCTGACGCGTTCTCCGCACAAGGCCTGGGGTGGGAGGGTGTTCTGAGCGTTCGCCTGCTGTATGCTTTAGAGGGGAGTGCTGTTAATCCCTCGTCTGGGGCAGAACAAGGGGGCTCTCCACTCCTTCCCAGCCCTCATTGCCACAGAGCTTTTCTGCGTTGCCGGCTCGTTCCCCGCCCCTTGGGCAGGGCCTGGGGCCTCCCTGACCCTTACACAACTCCCTGGACACCACGCCCATCTGAGAAGCTACCTGCAGAGGCAGCTGCGAACGTGCAGACATTAATTTGAGCCCCTTTCCCCTTAAAAAGAAAACTGGATGGATGAGTCTGACTAAAATAAGGTTGAGAGGAAGATCAAAGAAGGGGGAGAAGGATGGTATGAGAGGGTGAGAGGTTGGGATCATGGAGAAGCCAGAGGAAGAGAAACAAAACAAAGGAACATGAACTCCTGGCTCCTCGCCACCCCCGGCCCACAAGAGGTCACTGGCACTGCTGCAGCTTGGCAGGCGTCACAGGGCATCAGGGGCATGATGGGAGTGACGGACAAAGGTCATTCCCGGCCTCCTTGTGCCGATGGCAGGATGCCCACGAAGATACCAGAATATACTTCCAGGTACTCTGCAGAGTCCCGTCCCATTTCCTTCCTACTGTCTTTCCCCAAAACAGCCCCCCTGAGGGTTGTTCAGACATAAACCCCTGCACCACCCGCAGGCCTGCTGCGCACAGTTGGGCAGGTTGGGCCCTGCACAGCCCCAGACCGCACGGGAACGGCTCCCTTGGAGTCGTGCAGCACAGGAGCCCTGACCCCTCCTCTCCTGAGCCAGATGACGCGGCGATTCTTCTCGCCATGGTGAGGACGAAAAGTGAGACATTTAACCTGACGTCTCAAGAAAGAGGTAAATGGTCAGTGGCAGTAGCAGATGAGGTAATGTCCACAATAAAATCACTTCTTACAACTGACTTCAGGCCGCGCGCGGTGGCTCATGCCTGTCATCCCAGCACTTTGGGAGGTTGAGGCGGTCAGATCACCTGAGTTCACGAGTTCAAGACCAGCCTGGCCAACATGACAAAACCCCATCTCTACTAAAAATACAAAAATTAGGCCGGGCGCGGTGGCTCATGCCTGTAATCCCAGTACTTTGGGAGGCTGAGGCGGGTGAATCACCTAAGGTCAGGAGTTTGAGACCAGCCTGACCAACATGGTGAAACCCCGTTTCTACTAAAAATATGAAATTAGCCAGGCATGGTGGTGGGCACCTCTAATCCCAGCTACTTGGGAGGCTGAGGCAGGAAAATCGCTTGAACCCAGGAGGTGGAGGTTGCAGTAAGCTGAGATTGCACCCCTCCACTCCAGCCTGGGCAACAAGAGTAAAACTCCGTCTCAAAAAAAAGAAAAAAAGAAAGAAAAAGAAAAGAAAAAAGAGAAAAGAAAAGAAAAATCAGCCGGGCGTGGTGGCGAGTACCTGTAATGCCAGCTACTTGGGAGGCTGGGGCAGGAGAATTGCTTGAACCCAGGAGGTAGAGGTTGCAGTGAGCTGAGATTGCACCACCGCACTCCAGCCTGGGCAACAGAGCGAGACTCCATCTCAAAAAACAAAACAAAAAAGAGTTCAATTTCCAGTGCCAATCAAGCTCTGACACTGCACAGTGAGCTGAACTTGCGTCTACACTGCCTTGGTGGGAATCTGGATGGGACTGACCGCCTGCTGCGAGGGAAACCTTCTGAACGGAGAAGCACCTGCCTCTGGAAACAGAGAGGATGATAATGGCTTCTTGCTGTCAGCAGAGGTTACCAAAAAAGAGATGGCATGTTAGAGGCATGAGGTTGCCTGGGGACTTGGAGGCAACCTCGCCCCCTGCCACCTGCCTCAATCTCAAAGCAATATTCAGCCTTCTGGGGAAGGCTCAGGGGCCGGTCAGAGATGAGGAGCCGGTGCAGAGCTATGTGTGGTCAAAGCTAATCTGCCCTGGTGAGAAGGCCCAGGAGGCCAGCTGTCCCCTCAGCTGAGCTCAGGACAGACCACCCCTCCCCAGCAGCACCGACCAGCTCTCAGAGGATGCTGAGATGCTCCCAGCCCTCCTTGGGCCAGGGCTGTGGGGCTGACTTGTTCCTGGAAGGCTGGTTAATCACACTGTCACCCAGAGAGTCACTGAAAACCCAGGGGCTTTGTTCATGAAAGGAGGTGTTTGTTAGGCCTAAGTGCTCCTTTAAAAGCCATAGGTCTGCATAATAAACGTGATTGCTCACGACAATAAACACCACACATGTCACTGATTAGAGGAGGCAACTTCACGCATCCTCCAGCGAGACATCGTAACAGGGACTCTTATTTGAAGAGGCAGATCGGCAACTCGGAAAACACATCACAGAGGATTCTAGCTCGCAGAAAGGGGAACAGGGAGAGTCAGACCCCTCTGTGGGCTGGCAGGAAACAGCCCCGTTCTAGGATTTCCTCAGGGACCCCTCGCACCCCCATCCCCGAGCGGCTGGGAAAGTGGGAGTGTGTCCCTCTTCCGGGCCTCCTCAACCTGGCGGCCCCAGCACACCCGAGAGTGGGTGGTGTTGCAAACAGGACGGGCTCTGCACCCCACCCGCGGTTTCCCAGATGAGCCGGGACCTACTTCTCCAGTGTGAACAGTGAGGCCAAGCGTGAGGCTTTCAGGTCTGCTCAGAAGGGGCCGGAGCGGCTGGCGGAGAGCACGGCTGGCCCAGAACTGGAGCCCGCTTTCCCTGGCATCACCGCCTCTGCCTCTCGAGCTCATGCTGTCGCCAGGGCGTCTCAAGGTGTCACATTTGTTTTCTGACTATTTCGGAGTGCTCTGGCCTTGGCAGGCTCCCACCTGCCCAGTTCCGGGATGCATTGCCAGCCTGCCCTAGTGCTGGCCTCACCTCCCCAGGGCTGCCCTCCCCACCGGCTGCCAGGCTGCACCTGCGTCTGGGCTGTGCCTGCTGCAGCAGCTCAACACAGTGCACAGCCCCCAACCTGAAGTGACCTTTGCAGGAGCCCGCACTGTAAAATGGAACAAAGTCACGTGGACACACACACCTCTTCTCCTCCTCCTCTCCAGCATCCCCTCTGGAGCGGCAGCAGAAACAGGTAAACAAAGGAACATGTCAAAGTCATGCAAGATATGTGGATGGTAAAAAGAGAACAAGCAGAGGAGGGTTATTACAGGCAGAAACGAGCGGGACAGAGAAAGACAGGATATTCGAAATAAATTAACTTCCTAGAAGTCTGAGAACTAAAGAGGCAACGCCCATCTGCCTAGAGGCATCTAAGCATTTCCCTGTTCTGGTCTCCCTCCAGAGCGGGGTCTCTCTCGAGGGTCCTCGGGCAGTCTCAGTGTCTTTCCCTCTCCACGAGCCCCTGTGCCTCCCCAGGAAATGCGGCCATGGCAGAATGCTCTGGGTCCCTCGTCCCTGATAGGGTTTTAGCTGCCCCTAGAGGGAAGAATTTCACTTGAGACACGGCAAGTGCTGGGAGACTCGAGTCTTCCCCCCAACAGCAGCCATCTGCCCACTCTCCTGATGAGGGTTAAGGGTAGAGGGTCTCCCTGGTGTTACAGAGAGCCGGATGTGCTTTATTAATAAGGAGACCAGGGCCCGGAGAGGTTCAGAGCCTTCAGTCACACGACTGGAAGGGGCTCCCCCGGGGGCTGCTGTCCCTCGCTGTCGTGTCGCTGTACACGGTGGATGGCACCTTTGCTTGCTATGGCATCGGCCCCCGTGGAGTGGGTGCCAGCCCCCCCTGCTGCCATGTGCGAGGTGGCCCTCAGCGAAGCTGGGAAGGTCTGGTCAGGCTGCAGACCCAAGAGGTGAGTTGCGAGCGGCAACTGCATTCACCAGGCACCAGCTCTCGAGGGCAAAGTCTCGGGGGAGGTGGCCAGCCCTTCCTCCCAGGACCCTGCTCCAGGCGTTCATCCCCAGGATGCTGATTTTGTTCAGCAAACAGCAGGGTGGGCCCGGGAGCAGGGGTCCTGATGATATTAGAGGGAGCTGGCAATTTTAAGAGGGTCAGGCCAAGTCATGCCAGAGCCCCAGGACAGAAAGCGCTCATGCAAGCTGAGCACCCCCACCCATGAAGCCGAGACCCTCAGGCAGCTTGCAGGGCACCAGGGCCATGACGGGGTGAAGAAAAACCAGACACGTCCACTCAGCTGCTCTTCTGCTCTCCTCTTCCGCAACCGGGAAATAAAGCCACTCCCTGGTCCTTTTTCCTGAGGCCAAATGGGGCCACACTTTGCTCCTACCTGGTAGTGGGAGATCGCTTTGTCCTCTCACAATGGACAGCGTCAAAAAAGGCTGCATTCCAGAACCTCAGCGTGTGCCTGCAAGACAGAGCCCTAGTCACACTCTCTCCAAGGGGAGGCCGGGAGGACACGGGTCGTGGGCCACTTGAGGGATAAATAAGGGCAGTGTCTCACATCTGTCTGAGCTTCTAAAAAAGCCTCAGAGAGGTAGGGCTGAGGAGGAAAAACTGAGCATATGGCTTGATCTAAATAAAGCTGTTTCCCCGGGGCTGCCGGTGGCTGCGTATCTCTTAGGAGAGATGGCGTAAGTGGGAGGGAAAACTACGCTATCCCGGGCTGCACCGCGGGCAGGAGGGCGCTGGCGGGCAGAACTGAAGCCACCATCTGTAGGACACAGAGGCGGGCCGTTTTCTTCTTCCGCCTTTCCTGCTGGGACTCCCAAGAGGAAGCACAGGGCTGGGAAGATGTGCTTTTCTACATCAGGGTCTAGTAACATAAATGGGAACCCGGCAGCGACACGTCATGTGCCGAGAGAACTAACGTTCATAGGGACACTCAAGGAAAAAACATTCTTTGGGGTTTTTTTTTTTTTTTTTGAGATGGAGTTTCACTCTTGTTGCCCAGGCTGGAGTTCAATGGCGTGATCTCCGCTCACTGCAACCTCTGCCTCCCAGGTTCAAGCATTCTCCTGCCTCAGCCTCCTGAGTAGCTGGGATTACAGGCACACACCACCACAACAGGCTAATTTTGTATTTTTAGTAGAGATGGGGGTTTCGCCATGTTGACCAGGCTGGTCTCGAACTCCTGACCACAGGTAATCCGCCCGCCTTGGCCTCCCAAAGTGCTGGGATCACAGGCATGAGCCACAGCGCCCAGCAGAAAAATTCTTCTTAAAGAACATCAGGGGTTGGCAAACTATGGTGTGTAGGCTGAAGCAGGCCGGCGGCTTGTTTCTGTAAATAAAGTTTTATTGGAACAAGCCACGCTCATACATTTATACAACGTCTCTGGTGGTGTTCACGCTACAACAGCATAGTGGTGTGGCTGCAGCAGAGACCATCTGGCCCGCAAAGCCTAACATATTTATTATCTGGCCCTTCACAGAAAAGTTTGCCAAGCAACAATGAAAAGACAGCAGCCAAGTCAAGGACAGAGGAGCTGAGCTGAATCACCAGAAGGCGGGACAAAGCACGCCAGCTTCTCCCCGTCCTCTGCTTCCACGGGAACCGGGTCCAGCCTCAAGGGCCTTCCTACAGCTCCAGCCCTGCCCTCTGCCCTCTGGGTCCCTGCGGCACTCCCTGGCCAAGCTCCTTAAGTAGCCCTTGCTTGGTTAACAGGCAGAATGCGCCACAGCCAACTGTGATCTTCAGGGGAGGGAGGGCCTGTCGGACACTGATTCCAGGTGTTAGCAAAGCACTCTAAAATATGTTGAGAGGCTTCAGAGAGATTAGCGCAGCCTGACCATCATCTGCAGAGCTGGGCCATACGCCAGGGTGGCCAAGATTTCCCCTGCAACACTGGTCTCACTTCAACCATCACCTTCATTCATTTATATACATGTAAGAGCTTAATTGGGATATAATTCACATGCCATGAAATTCGCCCTCTAAAATATACAATTCAGTAACTTTTAGTGTATTCACAGAGTTGTGCAGCCACCATTTCCAGAACATTCCCTCACCCCATAAAGAAACCCCATCCCCATCAGCAGTCACGCCCTGCTCCCCATTCCGCGCCCTCTGCCCGGGCTATCAGTCATCTGCTGTGTCTCTAGGAATCTGCTATTCTGGACATTTCACAGGGATGATACAATACGTGGGCTTCTGTGCCTGGCTTCTTCCACTGAGTTTCACACATTTCCCAGGCCTATCCCTGCTGCGGTGTGGAGCGGCATGCCATTCCTTTTCATGGCTGGCTAATATTTCATGCAATGGATGGATTTTGTTTACCCATTCATCACTGGATGACCATGAAGGTGGTTTCCACTTTGGGGCCATAATAAATGACGTTGCTACAGACATTTGTACAAGGTTTTGTGAGGACACGTTTTTCTCTTGGATGACTCCTAGAGTGGAGCTGCTGGCTCACAGGGTAACTCTGTGTTTCACCTTTAAAGGAACTGCCAGACTGTTTCCACAGCGGCTGCTCCATTTACATTCCTCTTAGCCATACAGGAGACCTCCAATTTCTCCACATCCTCGCCAATGCCTGTGAGGGTTCATCTTTTTATTTTGACACCCTGGGGGGTGTAAGAATTCTGCCATTCTGATGGGGACAAAGGCAACTAGAAGCAATCCTGGGGAGTGACTGCTGGCCCCGTAAGAGGGTGACAGGAAGCCACGGGCTCGGCCTTACCAGATGGGCTGCTGCTTCAGGTGCGTGTACAGGTAGATCTTCTCCCCCTTCTTTTCGTCCTCGGGGCTGTACACAGTCACTGTGGGAGAAGAAAGGCTGAAAGCAGCTCCGGCTGCGTGCCCGCTGTTGGCAAACCCTGGGCGACAGCCTCCCAGCAGCCAGTTTCTCCCCGAATGCCACAGAAACATGTGGTGCAAACTCCACCATGGCTTTTCTGCTAGCCATAGCCAGTAATGGTGCTATTCCCACCCGGCAATAAGGACTTCCTCTGAGGGATGGTTCCACAGCACAGCCGCAGCCCCTCGCGGTAACCCTTAGCCTTCCTGGGATTAAGGAATTTAGTTCCTCCTTAGAAAAGTGGCTCTTCCACAGAAACTCAGTGAGAAAATACAGACCACGGGAGCTGGGAAGCAACTGGGGCATCAGCCAGGGCAAGGTTCCTGTGCTCCGTGGAGGCAGGAAAGCCCCAGAGGCCGTGCACCTGCTTGTGTGCTGGCTGAGGGGGTGTGGGCCAGGCATCTCCTGCTGTTGCCTGGGCAGACTCACCAGCCCTGGGCCGCTTCTCCTGGGGTTTGCTCTCGTCTTCCCTGAGGGAAAGAAGGCACCATGACGACAGATGCGACTCACACCACACTTTCTCAACTCAAAGACGCTGTTCTATACTTCTCAGGTGGGACTGGCTACATTTAATATGGCTTGCTCTGAAAAGCCTTTTATGAAATCAAGGCTCTATTTGTCAACTGCCAGTGTTTCAGAATTCAGGAAATGTGGCATTGAGGTTTCTTTATGTCATTTTCTCTGAATCCAAAGCTAAATAGGGCAGAGGAGGAGGCCAAGGCACCTGGCTGCGGCCCAGCCATGGGTGGGGAGAGGGGACCCCGGGGCTCCCTCTGGCTGCCGCATCCCTCCTCCTTGTGGAAGTCATAGCTTCTATGAGTCTATTTCTGATGTGCCTGTCTCCAAAGTGTTCCTCAAGTGTCTGTCACAGCCCTGCTCTCCTGGGAACAGTGTTTTTCTCCTGTGACTCAAGACCGTGTTCCACAAGCACTCACTCTTGGTCCAGCCAGGGGATGGGGGGGACAGAGGAGACAGAGTGGAGGGGCTGCAGTTCCCTCTGCCATCGGACAATCCCCTGGGCTCCTCATCAGTCCCAGGGAGTGTGGCCCCCAGGGACATCCCTGCACGTCACTGGGGGGCTCGGCTTTGCAGACCATATAGCAAGCTGTGGGGGCAGAGGCGGCTGGGCAGCGCAGTGCTCCTGACAGTCTCTGGGCCTCACTCGAACCCTCCCTGCTGCCCCCACCAGAGCTCCACACCAGCTTCTCCCCCGTCCCATGCAGGTGGGAGGGACCCCAAGGCCACATGTACTCGTTCCTCCTGGCCAGGGGCCCCTTCAGCTTGGTCTCCAGCCCCCCGAAGAAGCCCTTGACATTCTCCGTCCTGGCCGAGGTGTTCTTCAGCAGCCGCTCGGCGATGTCCTTCTTCTCGGCCAGCCAGCTGTTTGCGGATTTCAGGTAGGAGTCGATGCTGCCCGTGGGCTTCTCCCGGGCCTCCGGGGGCAGCAGCTGCGGTTTTCCTTGGACGAGAGAGGGAACAAGACGAGGCCAGTGAGGCCGGGGTCTGCACCTGCTAACTGCAGAGGCCCAGGGGGAGCCCCGCAGGGGTCCTGTGCAGTGGGGATACAGGAGCCTCCCTCCTCAGCCCAGGACGGGGGTGGTGCAGGCTCAGCCGGCCCAGGATGAGGAAGTGGGGGCCCTGCTCCCCGTGAGCACTCTCAGCACCTGCTGTGCACAGAGAAGCCACTAGGAGCAGGGAGGGAGCAAAGGAGATGCAGGCTGGAGCCCGGCCCAGGTGGCAGGGTCTGCAGGGAGGCGAGGGCAGAGGCCCGACCATGCCAGCGCCAGGGAGGCAGAAGCCAGCTGGGCACCAGGCCCCTGAAATGGGAGTGCGGAGACAGCAGGGGGGTGGGGAGCCCTGGCACCCAAACTCCCTTAGCCAATGGACGGACACGAGGCCCTGGCACCCCCGCAGGATGACGTACCCCCAGGGGCCCCAGTGCCCACTATAAGTCAAAGGTTCTCTGTAGGCCCTGGCAGGGTGTCCTCACTAGCTGAAGCTGCTGTGGGTAGCCCTGTCTCAGGAAGCAGCGTCTATTCATTGTGTGTCTATCTGTTCTTCAAAAAGGAAGAGCCAAAGGCTGTACTGGGGGTTCCCACTCCACCCAAAGCAGCTGATGAGTGGCCTGGCGGGAAGGGCTTGCCCGCTGGTGTGGCTGGGACACCAGCCATGGCGGTTGGACCAAATGAACTGAGGGGTGCGGAGAGGACAGCTGTGGGAGGGGGAGCAGATACACACACCCCAAGAGTGAGCATGCAGGTACTGAGAGAGGACAGCACGGGGGGTCGGGGCCTAGCACCTCCCTGACCCAGCTCCAGTCCACGTGGAGGCTTCCAGCAACCTTCCACTTATGGTGGCCTGAATGAGTCCTGCTGCTGCAGCCCAAGGAGACTCACGCAGGAAGCCCTTGAGCTCCAACGTACCAGAAAGTTCCAACGGAATGAGGCAGAAGAGATGTCATAGCCTCAGCATCAAGAACAGTCCACACTCCTCATAAGCCATCTCCAGCCCATCCCTGGGCACTCTCTGCCACTTCAGATCCTAGACGGCTGCTCCCCACCACCCTCCAATAACCAACCGTGTCTTGTTTTGGTAAAACATAAAACTGATTATCTTCACATCCAGCAGTTCCTGCCTCCACCATAAAACGTCCTGCCTAGCATGTTTCTCCTATCAGCTCGGGAGTTTCCTTTGCACCCTGGTCAGTCAACCTCCCACCCCATGATTCGGACCATGTTTTCTCTGAAGTCTCACTCCTCCCTAACACCAGCGTCCTCTGTTCTCTGGAGGCCCCGCAGCTTTTGCTTTTAACCATGAAGAAAGCTTCCGCTGACACATTATTGGCTGGCGAGCCTCAGGATCCCGTGGGTGAACCCCACATCAGCCCACCCGTGTCTTACCGATGTGGTAGTAGGTGAAGCACATGGTCATGAGGTTCTTGGCAGGCCCAAAGTCATCCATCTGATGACACCTGAAACAAGAGGCAAGGTTCACGGCTAAAGATCGCTCCACTTGCTTCTCCTTGCAAGTCGGTCAGCCATCGCTGAGACACTTGACACATGTGTCCCAATTAATATCTTCCCCCCTGGAGACGCACAAAACAATCTCCCTGAGTTCCATTAGGAGAGCTACACACAGGCACATGGCCTGGGACTGACTGAATGGGAAGGAGTTTGTGGTCTGCCTGCCTGGCTTCCTTCACTGAAAAGGTAAAGCCAGGGCCCGGGAAGCTCAACTCGACACCCAGGAGCAGAGCCAGGCCTCAAGTCTCAGTGCACAAGAAGCCGGGCCTCAGGTCGCAGTGCACACCCGTGGCCCAGGCCACCTAGCTCTCCAGCCCTTGCCTTCTCAGGAATTAGCAGTAAGTTGGAGGACCTTCCCCGCATCTGTGGCTCTCAGGCTCCTGCCCACAGCATCGGTGGTGGGGCATCAGGAGGTGGAGCCTCTGATCCAGCAGGTCTTGGTCTTGGGCGGGGCCATTCCTTTGTATTGCAGGTTTCTTTGTCTTTCTATCCTGATCCCTTTTAGACTTTTCTTTTCTGTTTAGGTTTTAACTTTGGGCAATTATTACTTTATGAGTCAAAAGAAATTATCTAGACAGTGGGATTAAGGGCCATTTTTATCTTTTTATATAAAAAACTAACTAAACTAGTAATAAAACTATAAAAGACTAAAAGTAAAAACTAAAGATGTTTAACAAACTAAAGATTATAAAACTAAAAAATCCCATATTGTCTAAATATTAAAAGAGTTTTTGTTTCACTTTGTTTTTGCAACTATACAAACATATATATGCTCAGGGACCAAGTGATGGCAAGAATCTTTGTGTTTTGGCAGGTTGGGACTTTAACGCCTCCCTCCCCAACTTACTTGTGTAAGACAAAAAACTCAAAGAAAAATGGAGAATTACTTTTAGCCTAGTGCAAATAAAAAAAAAGAAAGAAAATGGAGACTCAGAATTGTGCAAAATGGGGGTTCGTGAAAATGCCTGAGACTGCATATGAGACTGCATATGTTGGAAATTGAAGTATCTTAATTGCATGAGAGAATGTTTCACAAAAGGCAACCTAGAGGGCCTGTTTTAAACCACTACCCTCTTGGCTGAAGGTGAGGGCTCACTCAGCCTCTTCCGGTGAAGGTTTCTCAGCCCTCCCCTGGCCAGCTCTGAAGGCCAGACCTCAGAGGAGAAACGGATCTTGGACTTCGGGTATCCTGAGAAAGCGTAGGAAAAATAGGGATCCTCCTTTTGTTGGTTTTCTTCTTCCAGTATATGCCCAAGTTCAAAGAGAAAGAGAGAAAGGGGAGAGACATGAAGAAGCAGGAGAACTGGGACTCGAGAGAGCAGGCTGGGTGTGGTGCTTCACGCCTGTAATCCTAGCAGTTTGGGAAGCTGAGGAAGGAGGACTGCTTGAGCCCAGGAGTTTGAGACCAGCCTGGGAAACATAGGAAGACTTCATCTCTACTAAATGTGTGTGTGTGTGTGTGTGTGTGTGTGTGTCTATGTGTATATATCTATATGGAATATGGCCAGGCGTGGTGGCTCACTCCTGTAATCCCAGTACTTTGGGAGGCTGAAGCAGGTGAATCACTTGAGGTCTGGAGTTCAAGACCAGCCTAGCCGACATGGTGAAACTCTGTCTCTACTAAAAATACAAAAATTAGACAGGCATGATGGTGCATGCCTGTAGTCCCAGCTACTCAGGAGGCTGAGGCAGGAGAATTGCTTGAACCCGGAAGGCGGAGGTTGCGGTGAGCCGAGATCCCACTGCACTCCAGCCTGGGTGACAGAATGAGACTCTGTTTCAAAAAAAAAAAAAAAAAAATTTAAAATGAGCCAGGTGTGGCAGCATGCACCTGTAGTCCTAGTTATTTGGGAGGCCGAGATGGGAGGATCCCTTGAACCCAGGAGATTGAGGCTGCAGTGAACTGTGATTGAGCCACTGCACTCCTGCCTGGGTGACAGAGCAACACCTTGTCTCAAAAAAACCCAAAAAACCACAAAAAACGACTCAAGCAGCTATCTTTGGTTGGGAGACAAGGAAGTAAAGGAGGGAGATTTTTCAGGCCTGGAAGGACAAAACAAAGGCAGTGATGTGGGAAGGTGGCGATGGGATGAGCCAAGGACCAGAAGAGGACACACGGCCCAAAGCAGGGGCTGCTTGGAGGCCTTCTGCAGGAGATGGGGATAGTGGGGTGCAGATATGCCCAGATCAGGGCTCCCAGCCCCAGAATCGAGGCTCCAGGTCGGTCAGGCCACTGCCCAGCCTCCCCAAGGCCAAGAAGCATCCCCTCCATTTCACACCTTGGAGGTATGAAGCTGGCCTGGTGACCCCAGAGAGTCATGCTCCTGAGAAGGGGGTCTGTGCCTCATGGAGTCTGGCTCCCTAATCTCACAAGTGAGCAGGGACAGAGACTGGATTGGCCCCAAATCTCCAGCTGGCGGCCATGCCCTTTCCACCACTCCTCACTGCCTACCAAGGGCTTCTGTGATAAAAGGCCCCAGTGGTGCCTAATCAGCGTTCACAGGGAAGGCTACAGTCCTCCCAACATATCATTAAGTGTTTATTTGCTCATGGGGTTGGCAGTTGAGTTTGAAGTACTTTACAACAGGAACTCGGGAAAGTGCCAGAACTCCCAAGGAGGGCAGGGCCACAGTACCTCATCACCACCTGGCCCCGAGGACCTGCACAGAGGATGCTCCTCACATCCAGCTGCAGTCCTCTCATCACTGACAGCTAAGGATGGCCAGCCCTGCTCCTGTGAGATGGTGGTTACGACTGTGCCTTTTAGTTGATGCTGGGTGTAGCAGAGCAATTGCAACCTGATGACTAGCGTGGATATGACTCACAGCTGGTTATGACACGGCTGGGTGGGGAGGAAAGGAAGGAGGGAAGGAGGGAAGAGCTTACCAGGACAAAGGCTTTGTGTAACGGCATTACTTACTCGAACAGCACCACTGCAAAAGACTGCACCAGGCGGTAGAAGGTTGCCTCTGAGACACACTTGGAGTTGCAGCGCTGTCCAGAAAGAGGCCAGACACGTCATTGAGGTTCAGGGCGACACACGCAGTACTCAGTGAAGCTGCAGGCTTTCCACTCTCAGTGTTTCCAAATGCAGCTGGGATGAGGGCCCAGGATGGCTGCTGCCTCTGCACTATAGAACCCGCCCCTCCTGCCAGGACCCGGGCAGAGTACAGCCACCTGCACCCAACCATCACTGGGCAGGGCACACACAGGGGTTCCCCTCGGTGTCCTTCCCAGATTTTTAAAAGTCAGAACTTCATACACACCCACACACAGAAAAGTACCCCACAATGACAACACTGGCTGTTTCCAAACTGTGGATGTGTGGGTAATAAACTTCTCTTTGCTCATCTGCATTTTCTAACTTTTCCATGAAAAATAAATTATTTGCACTAAAATACTTAAAAACTAAAAACTTAGGCCACTCAGGAAAAAAAAAGAACCTACTGGATATTTACAAAATTAAATTATTTTCTAAACTTTGTTAATATATTTTTCTTCACGGCCGAGCGCGGTGGCTCAAGCCTGTAATCCGAGCACTTTGGGAGGCCGAGACGGGCGGATCACGAGGTCAGGAGATCGAGACCATCCTGGCTAACACGGTGAAACCCCGTCTCTACTAAAAATACAAAAAACTAGCCGGGCGAGGTGGCGGGCGCCTGTAGTCCCAGCTACTCGGGAGGCTGAGGCAGGAGAATGGCCCAAACCCGGGAGGCGGAGCTTGCAGTGAGCTGAGATCCGGCCACTGCACTCCAGCCCGGGCTACAGAGCAAGACTCCGTCTCAAAAAAAAAAAAAAAAAAAAAAAAAAAAAAAAAATATATATATATATATATTTTTTTTTTTTTTTCTTCACATGACCGTCATGATCTTGAATATTTTTTATTTTTTACAAAAAATCGAGTATTATGGGTTAATAAAAATATGCATGCACATAACTCACATGCTTGCCTTTAAAAAATGAGATTTTCCGGAACTTCATGAAATTGAAAGCCCAGTTTCTTACTCTTTCCCTTGAAGTGCGACGTCCAAATGAGCTACTTCCTGTTTCTCACTATTCTTTTTTAACTTTTAGAGATGGGGGAACGGGGGTACCTCACTATGTTGCTCAGGCTGGTCTTGAACTCCTGGGCTCAAGTGATCCTCCCGCCTCGGCCTCCCAAAGTGCTGGGATTACAGGCGTGAGCCACTGTGCCCAGACTGTTTCTCACTATTCTCAACACTCCTTTTCAGAATATTCTGGGGTAAGTTTTACTTTTCTTTTTCTGTTGGGTCATTTCCGTTGACTCTTTTCTCCAGAGTGTCATTATAGGATAAAGTCAAATTTGTTATGCTTCACCAGATTCTTCCTCAAGAGTAAACGCCCATCCTTCCCATCACCTTGCCCTTACCTGGGCACTCACGTATCGAGCAAACCACTCCCGGCCTTTTCCATTTTCACTGCTGCAGTACTCTCCAAACTTGGCTTTCTCCTCCTGATCTAAGTCCTCCCTAAAAAAAAAAAAAAAAAAAAAAAAAGGAGAGGGGGAAAAAAACCCCTTTTCAATCCGCTGGAGCAATAGGGGAAGAGCAAGGAGAAGGAACTAACGAAGTATTGCTCCCCAGCCAAGCACAGACCCCAACTCCCATCACCTCGTCTCAGCCTCCGGGCGGTCCCGCGAGGAAAGGGTGTTACTGTTATTTCAAAGGTGAGGAGCCTGGCTCGGAGAATCACACGCCGGTTTGAGAGTGGCGAACCAGAGTTCCATCCAGGCTTCCTGGTTCCAAAGCCCATGTCCTTCCCCTGCCCCTCCCGACCCCTGCCTGGGGAGGTCTGAGTCCAGATAAGGGCACGAACCCTGAGAGGTCTTGGTTCTCCAGCTCTCTGACTTCCCACTAGTTTTTGATGCTGGAGTCAGCATGGAACCAGCCCCTGAATTTAAGACTTCCTGAATTTGTTCTGTCTTAGTATATTGACGCCAAGGTTTGATGCCAGGAAGAAAACCATCTCCCACATATCAGCAGGGCGCTCGCTCATCCCTCTGCACTTCCAGAGTGAGGCTGCTCACGGGCCAGGCCATCCCCAGCTGTGTGTGAGAGGTATGGAGACCAGGGGCCTCCACCCTGGTGTCACCACCACTAGGATGGATAACATGCTCACATACTTTCAGGCCACTTCTCATCACTCTTTGTAAGGCGCCAATACTCTTTCCCAAATTTAAAGACTCGAAAATGAAGCAGAAGGCTGAAGATCACTTGGCTTATGCAATCTTCATTTATGTTTTGTAGAAAACATCTTGGTCCTCATTTACTCTAAATACCAACATCAGATGAAATATGTGTTATCTGCAGGCTTTTGTAGTAATTTCTGGAATGCTTGCAAAGACGCATCTGACTCAGGTGTCCACATTCTGTATCGCTGACAGGCTACTGCAAATAGAGGCTGGCTTTCCTGGCAAATGAGCAAACTTCTGGGTGTTTTCCCCTTTTCATTAACTGGGGTGTGCTCAGAGAAAGCGCACCCATCTCGGTGTTGGTCAAACAAAACAAGTAGGAAGCTACATCTGCTCTCCTAAAATGCACTCAAATCAAACATAAATGCATTTTTAGTTAATTTTTTTTTTTTTTTTTTGAGACGGAGTCTCGCTCTGTCTTGCCTAGGCTGGAGTACAGTGGTGCAATCTCAGCTCACTGCAACCTCTGCCTCCTGGGTTCAAGTGATTTTCCTGCCTCAGCCTCCTAAGTAGCTGGGATTACAGGCACCCGCCACCAAGCCCAGCTAATTTTTGTGTTTTTAGTAGAGATGGGGTTTCGTCATGTTAGCTAGGCTGGTCTCAAACTGCTGGCCTTAGGTGATGTGCCTGCCTTGTCTCCCAAAGTGCTGGGATTACAGGTGTGAGCCACCGCGCCCAGCCCATAAATGCATTTTTAGATGGTCAGGTATTGGGATTATCATGCAACGGTTCCCTTTTCTAACCACACAGAAAACTGAGGCTGGTCTCCACCAATTGAGAAGCACCCATCAAAAAGGCAGAAGTCAGCCCTTAAGAGTTTACACACGTGGGGCTCAAATCACGGTGGAAACAATGGGCTCTGCAGAGTAAAAGGCAACATTTCTTTTTCTTTTTTTTTTGAGACAGGGTCTCCATTTGTCACCCAGGCTGGAGTGCAGTGGTACGATCATGGCTCACTGCAACCTAAGCCTACCTGGTTCAAGTGATCCTCCCACCTCAGCCTCCTGAGTAGCTGGGACTATGGGCACATGCCACCATGCCTGGCTAATTTTTGTGTGTTTTTTTGTAGAGTTTCACTATGTTTCCTAGGCTGGTCTCAAACTCCTGGGCTCAAGCGATCCTCCTGCCTCAGCTTCCCAAAATGTTGGGAATACAGGTGTAAGCCACTGAGCCTGGCCACAAATCCTAACTGCGTTAATGAAACTGGAAAACTTTCCCTTAAGGCAGTGCCTCTCAGACGCTGATGTGCATGAGCTGTCTACTGATCTTGTTAAAGGGCATGTTCTCACTCAGAGGGGCCAGCCAGGGCTCAAGACTCTGCATTTCTCATAAGCTCCCAGGAGATGCCAATGCTGCCAGCCCACACATGACAGAGCAGCAAGACCATGTGTATCTAGTGTGCTGCCGTGAATGGTGGAAGAGCCACAATCCACACGTGAACCCCATGGCTCTGGGGTGTGTGTGCATCCTCCTTTCCCTGGCTGAGATATTAACAGGCAGTGAACTGGGGTAGGGAAACATCAGGCCGATGCACAGATTCCCGCTTCTCAGTGGACGTCACGGCCCCAAACTCTCCCTTCCTGCTGCTCCAATTGTCAACACTCGTTATTTTACCCTTAAGAACCACAAAAGAACAGCCACCCAGGGAAGGGCCCCATGCAAACAGCTGCTTCAGAATCAGCTGCTGGCCAGGGTCAGCACTTTGGAGGGTCGTGGCAGGAGGACTGCTTGAGGCCAGGAGTTTGAGGCTGTGGTGAGCTATGACTGCACCACTGCACTCAAGCCTGGGTGACAGAGCGAGACCTTGTCTCCAAAACGAAAAAAAAAAAAATTAGCGGGGCATGGCGGCATGTACCTATAGTCCCAGCTACTCGGGAGGCTATGGTGGGAAGATTGCTTGAGCCCAGGAAGTGGAGGCTGCAGTGAGCCGTGATTGCGTCACTGCACTCCAGCCTGGGCAACAGAGTAAGGCCCTGTCTCTAAAAAAAAGAATCTGCTTCTTATGAGCACACCAGTATGGGTAACCACAGCTTTATTATCTTATCTTGCCCCTATATTTAATTTCAGTGAATAATTGCAACCTCTTAGCCAACTATAGCTGTGACAAGGAACGCTAGGGAGTGGTGAGCCTACAAATGCTCAGATGGTCCCAGAAACAGAACAAGTGCCCCTTGTGTTTAGCAACGATGAGGTGAGACAGGTGTCGGCGGAGTGAGAGGAAAGAGACAGCCCCCTCCAAAGCCTTGCTTAAGAATTGCATGGATAAAATTCAGGAACAACATGCACTGGAAAATAACAGAGCTCGGCCGGGTACGGTGGCTCATGCTTATAACCCCAGCGCTTTGGGAGGCTGGGAAGGGTGGATCACATGAGACCAGGAGTTCGAGAGCAGCCTGGCCAACATGGTGAAACCCTGTCTCTATTAAAAACACAAAAATTAGCCGGGTGTGGTGGCAGGTGCCTGTAATCCCAGCTACTCGGGAGGCTGAGACAGGAGAATTACTTGAACCTGGGAGGCAGAGCTTGCATTAAGCTGAGACTGCACTACTGCACTCCAGCCTGGGTAACAGACCCAGACTCGGTCTCAAAAAAAAAAAAAAAGAAAGAAAGAAAGAAAGAAAGAAAACAAACAAAAAGAAAATAATGGAGCTCACGGGGATGATGGGGACCTGTGAGCCAAGTACTCTGGAGCGTGTCCCTCCAGCGATTCTCCGCACGGTTGCCCTTCCAAATCACCTGGGAGCCGCACATGCTTTGACGCCGGGCCTCACCCTAGAGAACTGATGTAATTGGTCTGGAGTGAAGTCCAGACTCGGGTACTCTTTAAAAGGTCCCCATGTGGCTCCGCATGCAGGCTGGAGTGGAGGGAGGCCCCTGCAGTGGCCATCCCTGGCTGATGAGGAAATGGAAGCTCTGGCCCCAGGTGGCACCCTGGGGAGAGGCAGAGCCAAGAGCAGAAGGCGGCTCCCCTTGGGCCCTGTGGCCATGCCAGGCTGTCTTGTCCACACAGGCCTCTTACCCTCCAGAGAAGATCTTCTCCACGTAGCCACGCATGAAGTCCCTGAGAGCCAGGGTCTCTTCATCCTGGGTAGACTCGGTGCTCTGGCTGGAGGAGAAGGACTCGTTGGAGGAGGAGCGGCGGTCCTGGTCCCAGGACGGGTGTGAGGGTGACTCGCCCATGTCATTCTCACTGTCCGCAGACTCAGTGGTCTCACTCTCTGACGCGCCATCCCCCAGGGAGCCATCCCCGTCCTGCAGTGCAGGGGGTGGTGCCTCCAGGGGAGAGGAGGTGGGTGCCTCAGGCCCAAAGTTGATTAGCGAGCCCACGGGGACCTCCCGGGCCTCCATGGCTCTGGGGGGCTGCTGGGGAGGCTGCCTGGAGGGGAGCCCGGCAGCCTGGCGTCCCAGGTGTGTTAGTAGGAGCCCACCAAGCTCACAAGTTGCCGGTAACTGCTGGCCACCAAGAATGAGTCCTTTGCAGCAGCTCACCTGGCTCTATAGCATCTAGAATGGAAACACAGACACAGACATTAGCGCCATTCCTCACCAGAATCCAGACCTAGATCACACACTCCCCGTAAAGAGAAGAATCTCTGCTCTTCTGGAATTTGGGGTGCCTCTTCACCATCATCTTCCTACCGTCCACTTTACTGTTCAAAACCTGGTACACGGTAGGCCCTTGATAAATACTTGTTAAATGAATGAACAAATAAACACTGACATCAGGATTTCTCCAAGTTCTGCAAACAAACTGTCAGGGCACTGCCTCTGCTGGCCTCCTTCCCGCCCCAGCCCCAAGACTGAGCCCATCACCAGGACGGAAAAGGTCCATCCTGGGCTGGAAATGGAGGATCACCAGGGACAATCCACCTGCCCGCTCGCTGTCACTGGAACTGGTGGCTACGGAAGCACCTCCCTGCTGAGCAACAGACACCTCACCTCTTGGCTCTGGCCTCCTTCCTTGGCTCTGTTCTCATCCAGAACGTTCCCAGGCTGTCAGAGGTCTATCCCCTCTCAGCATCCTTCTCAAACCCTACGATGGTTGCTAAGCACAACATTTGCCATCTGGACTTGTCCCCTCTCCCGGCATAGCAGCCGCCCTGGACAACAACACACCCCTGGGCTCCTCAGGCTGGGCAACCCTCTCCCTTCTCCATTCCCCTCCTTTTTCCTCCGCCATTCCTACCCTGGAGTTCTATTCACCGCTCAAGGCTCTGCCTTGGCCACGTCTTCTGAAAAGCTCTACTCTGCTCCTATTCAAAATGAATGAATGACTCCTCTGTGGGCTCCAGCAACTTATTTAGCCTAATTTATCATTCTGCTTGCTTTACTGACAGACACCAATATTTCCGTTTACCCGTAAAGCATACACCCCTCCAGAGGGACCATGTCTGGCACCCTGTAGCCATGCTGTGCCCAGCGAGGACTCCTGACTACATACGTGTGTGTTGTGTGCTTGCTGAAGGAAAGAACAGACCCGAATGTGAACATGCTCACAGGGTCAGGGGTGTTGGCTATGCAGGTCACAGGGTGGCAGAGCTGGGATTCAAATCTTCGCTTCTAATCCTGGTCTCCTGGCTGCTGGTTCAAGAGGTCCCGGGGAACCTTCCTCACCAGTACAGAGGCAGACAGCTAAGCGGGAAGGAGACACCGTCTTGACAGTCAGCCCCTCAGAGCACAGCATACCTCTAACCTCAGCCCTGTCCGTTAGGCCCCAAATATCTAGGACAATGCCTGCCAGTGAGGGGGCTGTGAAACTGCTGAACTGACTGCATCTTCAGAGGACAATTCAATAGCAGAATGGCCTTTTTTGCCTCTTAAGAGCTTAATGCTCACCCGTCGATGATGGATTCCTCCAAATTCTCCAGCCTGGGGTATTTTTAAATACCCTGAGTCAGAAAAGAAAAAGGCTGGCTCCCGGTCACCAGCATGGTGATGGGCATGTTCAGGGGAGCCCCACAAGGCAAGCCTCAGTCCGGAAGAGAGAAGCATAAACCTCAGCTCAGAAGAACTTTCCACGCCAGGACAGCAACTTGGGCTCTGATGAGCTCAGAAGGCAGTGGCTTCGGCTCAGGGAGCTGGAGAGCAAGGAGTGGCCGGTTGGAGTCTCCCCTCACCAGCTGCGTCCCCGGTCAAGGCCCCTACTCTCCGGTGGGTCCCCCTGGCTGAGGCATCAAGATTGGATCAGAAACCCAAGGCCCTTCCACAAGCACATGCTCACTCGCCAAAGAACAGAAAACCACACCCATGGTAACATGCCTGGCATTAAAAATGAAAAACCACACACTAGGAAAATGTTTACAGTAAATATACTAGGAAAATTGAACTAGTGGTATATCTGTATTACAAATTCACACAACTCTAAAAAGTCTATATTCTTTTTTTTTTTTTTTTGAGACGGAGTCTCGCTCTGTCGCCCAGGCTGGAGTGCAGGGGCCGGATCTCAGCTCACTGCAAGCTCCGCCTCCCAGGTTTATGCCATTCTCCTGCCTCAGCCTCCCGAGTAGCTGGGACTACAGGCGCCCGCCATCTCGCCCGGCTAGTTTTTTGTATTTTTTTAGTAGAGACAGGGTTTCACCGGGTTAGCCAGGATGGTCTCGATCTCCTGACCTCGTGATCCGCCCGTCTCGGCCTCCCAAAGTGCTGGGATTACAGGCTTGAGCCACCGCGCCCGGCCAAAAGTCTATATTCTAACAGCCACACAAACAACTCAAATAGGCAAGGCACACAAGAGGAAATACAATTATAGGCCAGGCGCAGTGGCTCACACCTGTTATCCCAGCACTTTGGGAGGCTGAGGCAGGTGGATCACCTGAGGTCAGGAGTTCAAGACCAGCCTGAGCAACATGGTGAAACCCCATCTCCACTAAAAATACAAAAACTAGCCAGGCATGGTGGGGCACGCCTGTAGTCCCAGCTACTCAGAAAATTGCTTGAACCCAGGAGGCTGCAGTGACCCGAGATGGTGCCATTGCACTCCAGCCTGGGTGACAGAGCACAACTCCGTCTCAAAAAAAGAAAAAAGGAAATACAATTATTAAAGGCTTAGACAAGTCTTCAACCTATACTAATAACCACAATATAAATATACAAATTAAAGCCATAAGGTATCATCTTATACTACTAAATTAGTAAAAATTTAAAAACTATTTAAATACTGGTAAAGTTATGGTAAAATTAACATTCTCAAGCATTGCTGGAATAGGGATAAATAATACTTCAAAAGGCAATTTCTACCATTCTTATTTTTCTCTGTTCTGATTCAGGAATTCAAATGCTTGGAATTTATCCTAAGAAAATAATTCAAAACACTCAAAAACAGTTATGTAGAGAAAAATGCTCACTGCAACAGTGTTTATAATCTTGATTAACTGGGAAGAGGGTAGAAAAAATACCTAAATACAGTAAAATGGGCCAGGCATGGTGGCTCACGCCTGTAATCCCGGGAGGCTGAGGCGGGTGGATCACCTGAGGTCAAGAGTTCGAGACCAGCCTGAGCAACATGGTGAAACCCCATCTCTACTAAAAATACAAAAATTAGGCAGGCATGGTGGTGCATGCCTATAATCCTAGATACTCGGGAGGCTGAGGCAGGAGAATCGGTTGAACCTGGGAGGCGGAGGTTGCAGTGAGCTGAGATCACGCCACTGCACTCCAGCCTGGGCAAAAAAGCGATTCTCCATCTCAAAAAAATTAAAATAAGTAAATAAATAAATACAGTAAAATGTCAAATGCATGTTAAAAAGTTGATGCAGTAGTGATGAGTGTATGATACAATTCAAAAAACGTCCACTTTCTGGTAAACAGAATGTTCTGTAGTCAGCCCAGGTTTACTGAACGCTGCTGCTTGCCAACCCCTGTTCTGAGTGCTGAGAACACTGAAGTGAGAGAAATTTAATTTTACTCTAATTACAATCATGTAATCATATGCAAAAGCAATGAGGAAGAATGTAGAAATGTATGGTGGTGCTGGCATAGGGGTGATTTCCTCTTTCATTTTGTTCATTATCCTAACATTGCATGGCAAACACTCACAGTTCAGTGGGAAAAAGGAAACAAGTCACTGTCTCTAGAAGCCATTCAAGCAGTAGCAGGGCCGTGTCTCTCTGCCCACACACAGGAGGTTCAAGATCAAGCTGGGGCCGGGGGCAGTGGCTCACGCCTGCAATCCCAACATTCTGGGAGGCCGAGGCGGGTGGCTCTCCTGAGGTCAGGAGTTCAAGACCAGCCTGGCCAACATGGCGAAACCTTGTCTCTACTAAAAATGCAAAAATCAGCCGGGTGTGGTGGCGGGCGCCTGTAATCCCAGCTACTCGGGAGGCTGAGGCAGAATTGCTTGAAACCAGGAGGTAGAGGCTGCAATGAACCGTGCCACTGCACTCCACAGTGCAGACACAGCGAGACTCCATCTCAACTAAATCAATCAATCAATCAATCAAACTGGATGATCGTGGCTATTTCTGATCCAGTCTCAGGCACTCTTGGGCCAGTCAGACGCTCTCATGAGTCATCCTCTCCCAGAAGCCCTGAGTGCTGGGTGCTGCCTTCCTCAGTGGGCTCAGCACAGAGTCGACAACATCACAGGAGAGGCACTGAGTGACAGGAAGCAGATGGGTGGCAGGAGGGCTGCGGCGGGCACCACCCCTGTGCCCGGACTCCTCAGCCCAGGGATCTCAGCTGTTTGGGGCTCGCTCACAGAGCTAAGATGTCACAGCAGTGACTCTGTGTGGTCATGGCAGGGGAAGCAATCCCACCCTCTTCCTCCAGCAAGGAAAAGTCATTATGGGCCTCTAGGCAGGACAAGGTGATGGCCACTCCCACACTGCAGGGTCACAATCTCGGGGGACTGCCTGGGCCAGCTGGCAAAAACACAGGAGGTGGTCCAGCAAGGAGCCACACTGCCCCTGCTCAGAGCCAGCCCAGCGCTGCCATCTGGGAACGCGGACCCAGGAGTATCAGATCTTCTACAGGTTTCCAAGGAATGCTGAAATCCAGTTACGTGAAATCTGATTTCTCAACACTGACAACTAATTTAAATTGATTTCAAAACACTTTGGTAGTCAAAAAACCCATCTGTGGATTGCACCCCAGCCCATCTGCTTTGTTCTACCTTCAAGGAGGTACTGAGGCCACTGCCCAGACTCTGAGAAACAGTGTTTTTGGCTACAGGGGAATCTGTGTCACTGGAGATAGGAACATGCTGGCCTGAAGCACTGCAACCCCCCTGCGGTTACACTTTGCAATGAGCGTCATAGGCCCCACGATGGAGGCTTCCACCAATCAAAGTAGGCTAAAATTCTAAGTCAACCTGTACCTTCCAAAGCCCTTGTGAGATTTTGCAAACATCCATTCATTCTGCACACATGTACCGAGCATCTACTATGCATCGGTTACTGTGCAAAGAGCTAGAAAGAAAGCCATGAGGGAGACCTTATGGAACGTGTGTGTGTGTGTGTTTGTGTGTGTGTGTGTTTGTGTGTGTGTTTGTGTGTGTGTGTTTGTGTGTGTGTGTGTGTGTGTGTGTGTGTGTGTGTGTTTTACGTACGTACCACGGGGCAGGGAGAGGGGAAGAAACAGTTAATAGAATAAAAAATCGAACAAGAGCTTCTGTAGCACTAAGTGCTACAGAGATGATCTGAAGGTGACGGCCCTGAGAGGGCTGAGAAGTGGCTTCTTTGGATGGCGAGGTTGGGGAGGCAGATCTGAGCTGAGATGGAAAGAGGGAGAACCTGGCCGGGCGCGGTGGCTCAAGCCTGTAATCCCAGCACTTTGGGAGGCCGAGACGGGCGGATCACGAGGTCAGGAGATCGAGACCATCCTGGCTAACACAGTGAAACCCCGTCTCTACTAAAAATACAAAAAAAATTAGCCGGGCGAGGTGGCGGGCGCCTGTACTCCCAGCTACTCGGGAGGCTGAGGCAGGAGAATGGCGTGAACCCGGGAGGCGGGGCTTGCAGTGAGCTGAGATCCGGCCACTGCACTCCAGCCTGGGCAACAGAGCCAGACTCCGTCTCAAAAAAAAAAAAAAGTAAGAGGGAGAACCAGCATTGAAAAGGCTTGAAGGTGACCCATGCAGAGGGAACATGAAGCATGCAGGCCCTAAGGTAACTGCTTTAGAAAGTTCAAGAACCAGGAAGGCTGATGAGGCCGGGGAGCCACTGCTCATGGGAAAAGAGGCCACAGTGGTCTGTATTCTGGAGGGGGTTTCCTAACCTCCTGCTGCAACCCCTTCCGCCCCACTTCCCCCACTGCTTCTTCCTACCCCGCAGCCTCCAGCTGTAGAAGGAACTCACGAGATTGCCCCGGTGTGGCTGCTGCGCCACTTCCCCACGGAGCTGTGCTCACACTGATTTCCCCAGCATCCCGGAACAACCAGAGCTGTGGCTTCTCCAGCAGGTTGGCTTTGGGCAATCAGACAAGGGCTCCCTGCAGGGAGAATCTGGAACTTTCTGTAAGCCTGCCCCTTCCCATCAACCTCAAGACACTCCTCTCTTTTAGTGTTCCCAAGAACTCCCAAATGTGCTGCTCCCCTCAGCCAGAGTGTGCCAAACCTCAGACAACACACAACACACATAGCATCACATGTACATACACCTGGATTGTCTCCCCTGTTAAAGCTGCAATAAGGTAAGGCGGGGAGAGGCCAGGAAGTGCCCGGGCAAGGAACCCGAACACAGGTCAGCTGGAGAACCAGTGCTCCAGATCCCCACGTCATCCTCACCTCTTACAGCGACATCTCAGATGCTGGAGGAGGCATTTCTACATGTGGAACTGCTGGCCAAAGGGTGTGCACACTATTAAGCCTTGTGATAGGAAACGCCGGATTACCTTGCCAAAAGTCTGTCTGCAGCAATATATACTTGGTGGGCTTTTACCTGAAACTTTTCTTTCTTCTTCTTCTTTTTTTTTTTTTTGAGACACAAACTCGCTCTGTCGCCCAGGCTGGAGTGCAGTGGCGTGATCTCAGCTCACTATGGGTTCAAGCAATTCTCCTGCCTCAGCCTCCCAAGTAGCTGGGAGTGCAGGCTTCTGCCACCATGCTGGGCTAATTTTGTATTTTTAGTAGAGATGGGGTTTCACCATGTTGGCCAGGTTGGTCTCAAACTCCTGACCTCAGGTGATCTACCCACCTCTGCCTCCCAAAGTGCTAGAATTACAGGTGTGAGCCACTGCACCCAGCCTTTTTCTTTTCTTTTTCTTTTTTCTTTTTTGATAGGTTCACACTCTGTTGCCCAGGCTGGAGTAGAGTGGCGCGATCTCGACTCACTGCAGCCTTGACCTCCTGGGCTCAAGTGATCCTCCCGTCTCAGCCTCCTGAGTAGCTGGGACTATAGGCATATGCTACCATGCCTGGCTGGCTTATTATTATTATTACCATTATTTCGTAAAGGTGAGGTCTCACTATGTTGCCCAGGTTTGTCTCGAACTCCTGGGCCCAAGTAATCCTTCCAACTTGGCCTCCGAAAGTGCTGGGATTACAGGCGTGAGCCACCATGCCTGGCCTGAACCTTCATTTCAACTGTAAGGTGGAAAAATCACCTAGCCCCAGCCTTGCAGCTGGGGTCCCTGGGTTTTGCTCCTGCTGTCCATGCAGGGTGCTGTGCAGGAAGGACAGGTGCACTGTGCAGATGGGGCACTGGGGCCCCAAGACACCAGCTGTGTCTCTGAGGGAGGCCTGAACTTCTCTCCTCTCCACCCCTGACTAAGGTACCTGGTTTGCCAACTGCCTGGTGGCCCAAACAAGGAAAAACTCGCCTCTTCGTCCTTGCATCTCAGCTCCATCACAAATCAACCTAAGAAAGCCAGGCGCAGTGGCTCACGCCTGTAATCCCAACACTTTGGGAGGCTGAGGCAGGAGGATCACCTGAGGTCAGGAGTTCGAGACCAGCCTGGCTAACACAGTGAAACCCTGTCTCTACTAAAAATACAAAAATTAGCTAGGCATGGTGGCAGGTGCCTATAATTCCAGCTACTTGGGAGTCTGAGGCATGAGGCTTGCTTGAGCCTGGGAAGTGGAGGTTGCAGTGAGCCGAGATAGTACCACTGCACTCCAGCCTAGGCAACAGAATGAGACCCAGTCTCAAAAAACAAAACAAACAAACACAAAATCAAACTGGGAAATCATCTGAATCTGTACCCTAGTTTCCTCTTTGAAAAATGTGAATGAGAACTGCTCTTTTTCCTAATCAGCTGGATTATGACAGTAAGTGAGGCACTATATGAAGGGCCTTAGAAGAAACATTTCAGGGAAACAGCTTATGGTCCTCCCGGCTGGACGGGTGAAGCTGAAGATCTCCCCTGGCCGTGCTAACATGAAACAGTTCAGCGGAGGAATCGATGACCCTATTATCAGAGTAGTTCATACCTTTCAAAGAGCAAAACTATACAAAACATTTCATTCTGAACAACTTCACACCGCTGGGGCAGTATTTGCTTTTACTCCCAATTTAGAGATGAGAAACGTGGGGCTGGAGGAGAAGGGTGTATGCGGGGATCACCTCCAGGCAGACCTGGCATCTGATAGCATCTTAAGCATCACATTTGGCTTCAGGCACCCCACTCTTTTCTGGAGCCACCTTAGCTGGATACTACCTCCTATCTCCTATGACTAGAGAAGACAGCCTGGCTCAGGGGGAACCCCAAATCCTCATTGCATGAGGCAGAGTTCAAGGGGCTGAGAATGCTTTTAACCTAGGGTTGTGGTTCCCAAACTGGCAACAGGGCACCCCCAGAACACCTAAGCAAACTTTATAGGGGTACCACAGGATAGATCGGTTTTTCGAGGGAAATACAGCAATACTGGATACCTGCAAGACAGCACATTACTAGCTTGAAGCAGTTCACTTCTACCATAAGGTCATGTTACGTGTCTTTTGATGATACCCTAACTGAGCCACAAAGAGATTTTTGGCTGTGTGGGGCTACTAAGCAATAGTTGGTCTAATACTTGGTCCAGCAGTCCCGTCAAGTCACAGGAAATGTCAATGTCCTTTTAGACGTCAGTGTATTTGGGTCGCTGTCCAGACACAGATTTATACTCAGTCAATATGGATCTAGAGCAACTGCGAGACAGTGGAATCAACCAAATTCATTACTGCAGTTGGGCAGTGGATTTGGTTGAGTTTCCTGGCAGCCGAAGCCAAAAAGAAAAGCATCCTGGGCCATAACATTCTCTTGATCTGACAAATTCATCCGCAGAGTAGCTTTCTGCAGATACTGAATTTGGAAATGCACTTGTCAGGAGGGTCCTCACATGCAATGACACTAATCACTGTGATGACAAGGTCTCTAATAAGGTCTGTAAAAGGTACAGAGATGATGAAACCAACATTCCCTCCCTCCCTCCTTTCTTCCTTTCTTTCTCTCTTTCGCTTGCTCTTGCTCGCCCTCTCTTTCTTGATGGAGTTCTGCTCTCGTTGCCCAGGCTGGAGTGCACTGGAGCAATCTTGACTCACCACAATCTTTGCCACCCAGATTCATGTGATTCTCCTGCCTCAGCCTCCCGAGTAGCTGGGATTACGGACATACGCCACCCCACCAGGCTAATTTCGTATTTTTAGTAGAGATGGGGTTTCTCCGTGTTGATCAGGCTGGTCTCGAACTCCTGACCTCAGGAATCCACCTGCTTCGGTCTCCCAAAGTGCTGGAATTATAGGCATGAGCCAACGTGCCTGGCCAAAACAGGCATTTCTTTAAATGACTCTCAAAAAATCTGAAGGCATACATGAAAGCGATTTGGTGCAGGTATTTGTCTGGCTGGATCTAGCTACTAGGTGAAGAGAAGAGCTCCCTGACACATGAGGCATGACAGTGAACGTGCCCATGACGGTGCCTCTCCTCCAATGCCAGACGCCTCAGTAGGGCTTTTGACAAGTGTCGGACCACAGACCATTCATGCTTGAATTCTCTGAAGAGGGCCTGAAGTGCCAAGGTTCTGATTTGATACCCAAAATAGCATCCATGTGCTGTAGTCACCAGGGAGGGAGGGAGAACTGTCATTCTGCTGTGAACATAAGAGCCTGGCTTTATTCCCTCAGACACAGACAGCAGCAGCATCTTAGCCATCTGCAGGGGCTACTCCTGTGGGGAGCACTGCCCAGTGAAGACGAAAATGTTGGGGTCACCCATGAGGAGGGCAGTGGGGGCAGCTCCAGCCCACACCAAGCCGTGTGCAGACACACCAGGTCCCACACAGAATGACCTACTCACAGGGTACTGGCTTGAAAGAGGCAGCCCTCAGCACCATAGGAAAGGTAAAAAGAGAGAGAGAAAAAAAAACAGAGGCAGCCTCTCCAATGGAGATCCTCTAAACCAGGCACTGGCATACGGGCTACGCTCTGGCTGACTGTCCCTCCTTGTGGCCCAGGACTGAAGATCTCAGGACAATACTCCTCCAACGCAAGTTCCCTGGGAGTCAGGAGTCGTGTGTGTTTTCTTCACTGCAGTATTCCCAGGACTGGAACAGGGCTAGGCCCATAAGAGATGCTCAGTCAATGTGTTTTAGTTAAAAACTCACAGTGCCAGCAAAGGTGAGCTCCACCCAAAGGGGCTGCATCTGAACTGCTCCTTCCTCCACACCTGCCTCAGTCTGCAAGGTCAGCTGCTGAGTCCAGCCACTGGCGTCCCAATCACACCACACACTTCCTCCTGCCGCCCTGTACACCTGGTGATGGAGGAGGAGCAGTTTTTTGGGTTGTTTTTTTTTTTTTTTTTGAGACGGAGTCTCGTTCTGTCGCCCAGGCTGGAGTGCAGTGGCCGGATCTCAGCTCCCTGCAAGCTCCACCTCCCGGGTTCACGCCATTCTCCTGCCTCAGCCTCCCGAGTAGCTGGGACCAAAGGCGCCCACCACCACGCCCGGCTAGTTTTTTTGTATTTTTTTAGTAGAGACGGGGTTTCACCATGTTAGCCAGGATGGTCTCGATCTCCTGACCTCGTGATCCGCCCGTCTCGGCCTCCCAGAGTGCTGGGATTGCAGGCTTCAGCCACCGCGCCCGGCCGGGAGGAGCAGTTTAAGGAAGACTGTCAGGAAAATGCCCTGCTGCCGATTTATTTTATAACTGAAAGGAGAAAAAACTATAGGATCATTTACTGGTCTTTTGATCAATAAAATGCATCAGCCCGGACCCTATGCCATTCTTCCCGGCTGCATGAAAGTGTACACGGCACAATTCCTGACCGCAGTGGGTTTACAATATAACCTAGGAGGCAGAGAAAAACCCAGTCAACAGTTCCGCTGACTGGCAAACAAACACGCTTTCTGTGGAGGTGCCGTGTAGAGGGCGCTGTGCAAACGAGCAATTGACAGACTCAATCTTCAGACACTGTACACCTAGTGGGAAGAATAAGACAAGTATCTTGGCTGGGCGCAGCGGCTCTTTCCTGTAATCCCAGCACTCTCGGAGGCTGAGGCAGGAGGATCGCTTGAAGCCAGGAGTTCATGACCAGTGTGGGCAACAAAGACAGACCTTGACTCTTAAAATATTTTTAAAATAATTAGCTGAGCATGGTGGCATGCACCTATAGTCTCAGCTGTCCGAGAGGCTGAGGCATGAGGATCCCTTGACCCCAGAAGTTCAAGGCTACAGTGAGCTATGATCACGCCACTGCACTCCAACCTGGGTGACAGACTGAGACCCCACCTCAAAAAAAAAAAAAAAAAAAAAAAAAGACAAGCATCTAAATAATTGGGCAGCCGAGCAGAGGGGGCCAGCACCGTAACCAGTGAACAAAGGGCTCTCGGTGAGCGGGGCTCAGAGGAATGCAAGAGCACACCCAATGGCAAGGAGATTATCAGGGAAGACTTGGGGAACTGTGTCTTGGAAGGCTGGCAGGTTTTAAGTGGAGCCGGGAACGGAGGCTTTCCTGGAGAGGGACCCACACGGGGAAAGTCAGGCATTTCCCATGGGGTGGGCTGTGAAGCTGCCCTGGCTCTCTATGGCTGATGTTCTGTGGAACGGAAAGAGCTACCGCTGCAGTGTGGCACGACAGGGAACTTACTGACTGGCTTGCCCTGAACCTAACTTCCAGGGCGTTTGAAAGACTTCTCGTGGCAGTGTGGAGGAGGGTCCTCGGAAAGCGTGATTTTCTAACACCACGCTGATTAGGAGGAGCAAAGGGTGGGTGGCTTAGGAAGGCATGGGTCCTACAACAGTTTAGGATCCATGTCCGGGATGCTGGATCCCCACTGCAGACCCTCATGCCGTCCATCACAACTGACTCCCAGCTATCCTGAGTTCAAGGTGCCTGCTGGCACACGCTTGTCATGTGGAAAGGAGAAACTGCTGGCTGTGGCTTCCAGAGGAGTCTGGGCTGAACCAGAGGCACAAACAAAGCACAGAACCATTTAGAGTGCAGAGAAGGGCTGAACTGCAGCACTGGCAAGGCCAGAAAGGGGACTAGGGGAGAGACGGGAGGGAAAGAAAAAGCACAGATTGCCCCGCAGCACCACCCAAGCACCAGCTTAGAGGTTTGAGTGGGCCCGAGAGCCCACGCTTGTTGGGAGGCTGGCTCCGAGCAACTGGCTGTCACACTGATGAATTACAACTCAAGGCTTCACAGAGAAACTCTCTGAATCACGATTTCTCATCTCTGAGAAAACCAAGATAACAGGCTGGGGGAGAGGTGAAAAGAAGGGTAAATGTAAACCTCATTTCAAAAGGAGAAGGTGGTAGATTCTGTGCAACAGATTAAGTAAGATATCCATGTCAGGCAGGCATCTAGAAAGAGGTTACTAACACGACGCTCTGCAAGCACTACGAAGGGGAAGTGGTGAGGGCTGAGGTCAGGAACTGGTGCCAGACTAAGCCCTGCTGTTGTTTGTGTGTGTTTGTTACAGTCTCAGAGATCAGGGAGAGTGTCCTGTCCTGTAGAATAGCACACTGAGCTTTAGTGAGGGACTTTGCTTTCACTTTCTGTCTTTGAAGACGAGGCAGAAAAACATGGCCTAAGCAATGTGTAATTAGATGTATTTAAAAATACTGTATTTCATTACCCTAAATGCATCTTATTTCCTTTTGCACTTTAAGATATCTGAAATCAGATGTGTCTTATCACTGTTTCAACTAGCCCATCATGGTACTGTCTAGAGACAAGAGTGGACATTCCTTTTCTATTTTTAAGCAATCAAAATAAAATAAAATAAATAAATAAATAAAAAGGTTGGGGGGCAGTGGCTCATACCTGTAATCCCAGCACTTTGAGAGGCCAAGGCGGGAGGCTCACTTCAGTCCAGGAGTTTGAGACCAGCCTGGGCACATAGCGAGACTCTGTCTCTACAAAAAAATTAACTAAATTAGCTGGGCGTGGTGCCACACACCTGTAGTCCCAGCTACTCGGGAGGCTGAGGTGGGAGGATTGCTTGAGCCCAGGAATCAGAGGTTGCAGTAAACTGAGATTGCACCACTGCACTCAAGTCTCTGTAACAGAGAGAGACCCTGCCTCAAAAATAAAATGAAATAAAATACAAAAAATACATAAATCATAATGATGCCGTTCAATGAACCCTCACAAAGTGAATGTGTACATGCAGCCACCACCCGCGCCAGGATGTAGAATATTGCCATCCCCTTTTGGCCTCCCCAAAAGGTAAACGGATGGTACACTCTGGGAAGGGCACACTGCTGGTGACAGGATGATACTGTACAGAAACATGGATTTTGGCTGGGCGCAGTGGCTCACGCCTGTAATCCCAGCACTCTGGAAGTCCAAGGAGGGTGAATCATTTGAGGTCAAGAGTTTGAGACCAGCTTGGCCAACATGGTAAGGTCTCATCTCTACTAAAAATACAAAAATCAGCCAGGCGTGGTGGTGCGCACCTGCAATCCCAGTTACTCAGGAGGCTGAGGCAGAGAACTGCTTGAACTTGGGAGGTGGAGGTTGCAGTGAGCCGAGACTGTGGCCACTGCACTCCAGCCTGGGCAACAGAGCGAGACTCCATCTCGACAACAACAAAAAAAAAAAAAAGAAAGAAAGAAAGAAAAAAAGAAACACAGATTTCAACGGCGCTGAGATAACTTCAGAAATATGGGTCTTTGAATGTGAAGAAGCTTTCGAAGTATTTTAACCACTTTATTTTGCTTATTTTTTTTTTATTATGGACCAAGGTGACACATAACAATCTATGTCTAAGTAATTCTAAAGACATTCTTTCAATAAGGATAGAATAAAAATTCTAAATGATAAGAAAACGTGTAACAGTTTAAATGGCAGTGTTTAATCTTATTTTTGAGACAGAGTCTCACTGTTACCCAGGCTGGAGTACAGTGGCACGATCACAGCTCACCGCAACCTCTACCTCCTGGGCTCAAATGATCCTCCCAACTCGACCTCCTGAGTAGCTGGAACTACAAGCACACATCACCACACTCAGCTAATTTTAAATTTTTATTTTTTTGAGACGAATTCTTGCTCTGTCACCAGGCTGAAGTGCAGTGGCATGATCTTAGTTCACTGCAACCTCCGCCTCCCGGGTTCAAGTGATTCTCCTGCTTCAGCCTCCTGAGTAGCTGGGATTACAGGCGCACGCCACCATGCCCAGCTAATTTTTGTGTTTTTAGTAGAGACGGGTTTTCACCATGTTGGCCAGGCTGGTCTCAATCTTTTGACCTCGTGATCTGCCCTCCTCAGCCTCCCAAAGTGCTGGGATTACAGGCGTGAGCCACTACGCCTGGCCTTAAAACTTTTTTTGTAGTGACAAGTTCCCACTATATTGCCTGGGCTGATTCTGAACTCCTGGGCTCAAGCAATCTTTCTTAGTAATGTATAAAATAAAGATGAATCTTAGAACTGATGAGTTGTTAAGTCTGATAAAACATGATAGCTGAGCTGCCTTATCCAGAGAGTCAACTTGGAAAGCTGTCTCCATCCCTCATGGGGCAAACTCTAGTCCAGGCCTATCCTTACACCTTATTAATTATTCAGATATGAACGCAAACATCATGCTGATAGAGAATGTGGGGAACATAAAACCAAAAGATATAGTTAACTTAGAGAATGACACAATCGAGACTCAAAAGGATTTTGGCAGACTGCAGCAATGCGCTGGGTCTAAAAGACACCTCTGGCTGGGAAATTCATTCATTCATTGGGCGTTTGCTGAGTACCTTCAATGTATCAGGCATGATGTAGAAACAACATGGTGTCTGCCTGCCAATAACTCATAAATGACTAGCGAGGTTATCTAAAAATTTGATCCAGGTTGGGCATGGTGGCTCACGCCTGTAATCCTAGCACTTTGGGAGGCTGAGGTGGTGGATCACCTGAGGTCAGGAGTTCAAGACCAGCCTGGCCAACATGGTGAAACCCTGTTTCTATTAAAAACTACAAAAATTAGCTGGGCGTGGTGGTGGGCACCTGTAATCCCAGCTACTTGGGAGGCTGAGGCAAGAGAATCGCTTGAACCTGGGAGGAGGTTGCAGTGAGACGAGATTGTGCCACTGCAATCCAGCCTGGGTGACAGAGCGAGACTGTCTCAAAAAAATAAATAAATAAAAATAGAAATTTGATCCGAAGTTACACAAGCACGATACTGAGAGGCAGCTCACTGCTTGACGGCTCGCTTGCTAGGAGTCAACGTGTGTGGAAT
This sequence comes from Macaca mulatta, assembly GCF_049350105.2. Lineage (NCBI taxonomy): Eukaryota > Metazoa > Chordata > Mammalia > Primates > Cercopithecidae > Macaca > Macaca mulatta. Next base: position 80,433,048 of record NC_133425.1, on the reverse strand, counting down.
GAATGAAAACAACAAACTCTGAACCGACCTTCAGATGCATGGACAAAAGCACCTGCCCCCAAACCACAGTGATGATGCCAGTCATTCTGCTTCTGCTGGTCAGACTGCTCCTGGAACACTCTGTTCAATTCCATGCCTCAGGAGAAATGATCAACTTTCCATAGCAATACTGTGGTTAGCCATGTCCAAGAATCTATATTCATTGTTTCCTCAAAACTTAAGACCAAAGAAACCCATTAGGATGCATCGATTGATTAATTGATTGATTGGAGACAGGGTTTCGCTCTTGTTGCCCAGGCTGGAGTGCAACGGCACGATCTTGGCTCACTGCAACCTCTGCCTCCCGGGTTCAAGCAATTCTCGTGCCTCAGCCTCCAGAGTAGCTGGGATTACAGGCGCCTGACATCAGGCCTGGCTAGCTTTGTTGTTGTTGTCGTTGTTGTTGTTGTTTGAGACAGAGCCTTACTTGCTCTGTCACCAGGATGAAGTGCAGTGGCGTGATCTCAGCTCGCTGCAACCTTTGCCTCCAGGGTTCAAGCGATTCTCCTTCCTCAGCTTCCTGAGTAGCTGGAACTACAGGTGTGCACCACCACTCCCAGCTAATTTTTGTATTTTTAGTAGAGATGGGGTTTCACCATGTTGGCCAGGACGGCCTCGATCTCTTGACCTCGTGATCTTCCCGCCTTGGCCTCCCAAAGTGCTGGGATTACAGGCATGAGCCATCATGCCTGGCCAATTTTTGTATTTTTAGTAGAGACAGGGTTTCACCATGCTGAGCAGGCTGGTCGTGAACTCCTGACCTCAGGTGATCCACCCGCCTCGGCCTCCCAAAGTGCTGGGGTTACAGGTGTGAACCACTGCACCAGGCTAATGCATCGTTTTAGAAAGGATAAGAACCTTGCAAAGGCATTTTAATTTAATAAGTGCTTGTGAGACTTAAAAAATCATGAAAGGAGGCCAGGCACAACGGCTCATGCCTGTAATCCCAGCACTTTAGGAGGCTGAGGCTAGAGGGTCACTTGAGCCCAGGAGTTCGGGACCAGCCTGGGCAACAAGCAAGACCCTGCCTCTCAAAAAAAAAAAATGATGAGAGGGAAAAGGTGAGAGCTACCAAGGCCATCCAAAGAAATTCCAAACAAACCCCGCCAGCATTGTTAGGGAGTCTAATAATCATATCACCCGAGCAAGGGTGAAAAGGTTGAAATTTACCATGGCAGGGTTGGATGCAGCGGCTCACGCCTGTAATCCCAGCACTTTGGGAGGCAGAGGTGGGTTGATCACCAAGTCAGGAGATCGAGACCATCCTGGCTAACACGGTGAAACCCCATCTCTACTAAAAATACAAAAAATAAAAAATTAGCTGGGCATGGTGGTGGGTGCCTATAGTCCCAGCTACTCAGCAGGCTGAGGCAGGAGAATGGCGTGAACCTGGGAGGCGGAGCTTGCCGTGAGCCAAGACCGCGCCACTACTGCACTCCAGCCTGGGGGACAGAGCGAAACTCTATCTCAAAAAAAAAAAAATTACCATGGGGGTAAGTAACATGTGAGACAAGACGGTGGTCTTTAAATGTGTGTGAGTCGCTGCGTATGAGGAACTAGACAGTACGGTTCTATGTGGCTCAGAAGGAGAGCTGAGCCTGCAGTGGAGGTCCAGCAAGGTGGAGCCACCACCAACCGGAACAGTCCTTTGGGGTCTCCTTTTGAGGGCAGCGGGAAGGGGAATGGGGATGTCTGCTTGTTAGCAGGTTATTAACTGGGAGAGGCCATTGGACCTCTAGGGTTTCTTGCCATTTCCCTTCTGAGATAACATTTTACAAAGCTTAATGCGGTTCTTCTCCAGTAAAACTGTCATAATGGTTATATCCAAAGATAGGTCCTATTTTATGACCTCCGGGAAGAGGAAAACATCTAAATTTGGTTCACAGTTCACAGAAAAAAAGAGATAAGGGTCCATCTGCTGGTTCCCCAACCCAGTGGGAGAATGAAATGCATTAAGTTCTCCACGAAGATGACCTCACAAAACTATAGCTTCAACTGGGTCCTTTCTTTTTTCTTTCTTTCTTTTTTTTTTTTTTTTAAGACAGGGTCTCACTCTGCCGCCCAGGCTGGAGTGCAGTGGTGCAACCATAGCTCAATGTTAACCTCAAATTCCTGGGCTCAAGTGATCCTCCCACCTCAGCCTCCCAAGTAGCTGCACCTAATGCCCAGCTAATTTTTTAATACATTTTTTGTAGAGATGGGATCTTACTGTGTTACCCAGGCTGGTCTCAAATACCTGGGCTCAAGTGATCCTGCTGCCTTGGCCTCCTGAAGTGCTGGGATTACAGGCATGAACCAGTGCACCTGGCCCACTGGGTCCATTTGTAAATGCCTGTGAAGGGCAGGCTCTGTGCTAAGTGCTGGGCACATGGCAGGCAGTGCAGGGGATATATTCCCCATGACACGGAGACACAGTCTACTGTTTCTGCCTTCCTTGACTCAGCAACAATGCACAAGGCTCCACAACAAACCCCACTCCATCACACTGCTGAAAACAAGGGGTGAGTCAGCCCCCAGGGGATTGGGGAGGGAAGGAAAGAAATACCATGGCTATAAATCAACAGCTCGGCTGGGCACGGCGGCTCACGCCTATAATCCTAGCACTTCGGGAAGTCGAGGCAGGGGGATCATTTGAGGTTAGGAGTTCAAGACCAGCCTGACCAACATGGTGAAACCATCTCTACTAAAAATACAAAAATTAGCTGGACATGGTGGCGGGTGCCTGTCATCCCTGCTACTTGGGAGGCTGAGGCAGGAGAATGGCTTGAACCCGGGAGGTGGAGGTTGCAGTGAGCCGAGATTGCGCCACTGCACTCCAGCCTGGGTGACAGAACAAGAGTCCGTCTCAAAAAAATAAATAAATATCAATCAATCAATCAACAGCTCCTCCAGAGTCTTTGAAATTTCTTGTTTTTTCAAAAGTTGTCCTAAGTCCCAACTCAAGTCACCGCACACAAGCATGCAGATGTACACTTTGCACTTTAGTCATTGTTTAATTGGTCCTAGGTAATTCCTGAGTTGAGAGCTGGGCGCTCCAGTTTCAGGCACTGAGACAGCCTGGGGTGATGGGTTGTCTACCATCAGCTATCACCATTGACTGAGTTGGTTCCACTACAACTGTGTGTTAGAATCCAGCGCAAGGCGTGCCCTCCCCAGGTGACTGGCTGCACTTCTTTCATAAAAGGACACAGCGGCCAACTCCGGGACAGCTGAATTCAATTTGGACAGAGACTGACTGGGCCTTCCACTTTTGCATAATTTGGCAAAATAAATGAATATTGCCCCAACCCCTTGGCACGGAGACGGCGGCACATAATTACTGAACTGGGAGAGGCTCCCTAAGAGATGCAGGACTTGGGCCTCATGAATGTGAATGAGGCCATTCTTGCATGGCTATAAAGACCGAGACTAGGTAATTTATAGAGAAAAAGGTTGTAATTGGCTCTACAGGCTGTGCAGGAAGCATCATGCTGGCATCTGCTTGGTTTCTGGGAATGCCTCAGGAAACTTATGAACACAGCAAAAGGTAAAGAGGAAGCAGTCACGTCCTACGTTGCAGGAACTGGAGCAAGAGAGAGAATGAGGGGAGGTGCCACACCCCCCCTTTTTTTTTTTTTTGAGATGGCATCTCGATCTGTCACCCAGGCTAGAGTGCAGTGGCACGATCTCGGCTCACTGCAACCTCCGCCTCCTGAGTTCATGCCATTCTCCTGCCTCAGCCTCCCGAGTAGCTGGGACTACAGGCGCCCACCACCACGCTGGCTAATTTTTTTGTATTTTCAGTAGAGACAGGGTTTCACCGTGTTAGCCAAGATGGTCTCGATTTCCTGACCTCATGATCCTCCTGCCTCGGCCTCCCAAAGTGCTAGGATTACAGGCATGAGCCACCGTGCCCGGCCTGCCACACGCTTTTAAACAACCAGATCTCATGAGAACTCACTATCTCGAGGACAGTGCCAAGAGAGATGGCACTAAACCATGCATGAGAAATTTGCCCTCATGATCCAATCACCTCCCATCTCCGACACTGGAGATTACAATTCCACAGGAGATTTGGTGGGGACACGGATCCAAACCATATCAGAACCCAAGGTAGGTGAGGGTGGAACGGAACCAACCTCTATTCTCTTTGGGCTTGGTGCTCAGCTCCCACTGGCCCCATGAAGGGCCAAAGCTAACAGCTGTGCACCGAGGACATCTGTGCCTCTGTGGGAGGAAAGACTGGGCAAATCCTCCTGGATCCAGGGATGGCCTGGCGGGCCACAGTGAGCCCTCTGTTCAAGAGCCACTAGTGTCTGTCCCCACCTACCCACGACACCTGCCATCTCTGGCTGGGGCCCAAGGCACTCTGCAATCTGGAGCTGCTCGAAGCTGCCCACGCAGTTCTGCAGGGAGCAAGGACAGAGGGGACATGGCCACCGGGCAAAGCAACCTCACAGAAGTACTCGGTGTTGGTGTCTTCAAGAAAGAACTTCTGCCCTCATCAGGCCGCTTTTCCCTCCCTCTCCCTCTCACACACACCCTGCACCTTTACTGAAGCTTTCTTCACTTCCCCCACACTACCCACCGCCTTCTGGGCTGTGGCCAACCCAAAACCTGCCCCTCAATGCGGAGAAATCAGAAGACTGTTATTGTGTTCCACTGTTTTCTACAGGTCGTTTGTGGTCTTCTGAAATCCTCCCTTATCTGGTTGATACATATTTAACAATATTTGATTAGTATTATTATCATCACTAGTATAATTTAGAGACAGAGTCTCGCTCTGTCACCCAGGCTAGGGTGCAGTGGCACGATCTTGGCTCACCGCAGCCTTGAGCTCCTGGACTCAAGCTACCCTCCCACCTCAGCCCGCCAAAGCGCTGGGATTACAGGTGTGAGCCAGCACATCCAGCTTGAGAAAGTCTTTCAACAAAGCAAGAATCATATAAAAGCTTTGTTTTTTGAGAAAAAGAGGGGGGAAAGAGAGAGAGAGAGAGATCTGCTTTGAGACGCTAAATTCTTTTTCAAGTCCAGATCCAATTGTGCAGCATGAGGCTCTACACGTGGGTGACTACCTGGACACAGACACTTGATATCATGGATTAAAGACTCTTGACTCTTAGAAACCCCTTTCCATGTCTCCATCCATACCTTTCTGACACTCCCCGTGGAAAGCATAGGCTCATGTGCTGACGGTCGAAGCCTTCGTCTCAACCTGGAAGGTGGGGTGGGTGCGGAGGGCTTCCCTCCTCCCTCTGCAAGGCGCACATGGAAAGATGGGTGAGGGCATGAGGGAATGGGCTCCAGAGGCCCACAGGATCCTGCATATCAGGCGCTTCTGCTCACTCTCACCTAATCATTCACCCTTTACTTTATTCCTGACTTCCTCATTTCGTTGTTTCATCCAGATTTTTCTGTTTAAGGCCTTTAAAACACATCTTCTGGTTTCCTTATGGTTCTGGTTTCCTTATGGTTACTCCACAGGGAGTAAGCGCCACCCCCGCCACCCTGCCCTGCCCACTGAACGTGGCTAAAAGGCTAGACAGGCACACAGAGGAGCTACTGATGCCTCTGAGAATTGACCAGCAGCAGGCAGAAGGGGGTTGAAGACCAGAATTTGAAGTGCCACCAAGGTTGCGGTGAGTCTACCATGTCCCTGACCCTGGTATCCCCAGCCTGGACTAAATACAACCCGATACCCAGAAGCGAGCAAGAGGGTGCCCGGGGGCTCCAGGATAAGCCTCTAACAACAGGAAAGGGGTCACCTGGTTCTGAGACAGTGGGCCAGATCCCTGGCTTTTTTCCTTTCTCCCTGTCTCTCTGGTGCCCTGGTCCCCAGGAAATTCCACAGCGGCAGTGGTGGCAACAGTGATAGCACCAGCAGAGGGCTTAGCCGGCAGGTGTCTGAAGCTCTGAGGGAGGGAACCTTCCTTCCCAACTGGAGGAGCGGTGGTCCAAAATGAGTGAAAAACCTGCTGGCTTTCTTCTCTGTGTCCTCTTCTTGCTTGGCCACAAAAGTAAGCTCGGTCACGGGAGAAGTGTGGCACAGCTGATAGCTGAAGCCCTGCCTCCTGGCTGAAGGGGTGAAGACAGGAGGCCCAGGAAACAGGAAAGTGCTCGGGAGACTGCAGAGAGGGAGGAGCTGGGGAAAACAACCCCATCAAGTTGTTACGAGCTCCTGGGCTCAGCCCTGAGCGAGGCATAAGTAAACAGAGCCCTCGAGCACAGACCCTGAGCACTGAAGGTCAGGATGGAGCATGCCCAGGGCCCACGCAGGCCATGGAGTGCTACACAGTGGACAGATCTGAAGAGTGGGCAAAGGCTTGGAAAACGGCACCAAAACCCACAGCAGAATGGTAGGGACTGAGAACCTGAGCCCAAGCTGGTAGAGTGCCTGCTAAAACCAAGGCACCAACAACTTTCCAGAGGCCTGAATCAAGAACCATAGTGTCCTAACGTAATATTCAGGACCAATCCAGAATGTTTAGGACCAATCCAGAATGTTCAGGAATAATCCAGAATGTTCAGGACCAATCAAGAACCATTCAGCATACAAAGAGGTTGAATATCCTCAACTAGCATGGGAAAAGATGATCAACAGCTCATCTGAGCTAACAGAGACATTGGAATTAGCTGACAGACTTCACAGCAGCTATTATAAAAAAAACCTGGCTGGGCACGGTGGCTCAAGCCTGTAATCCCAGCACTTTGGGAGGCTGAGGCGGGCGGCTCACGAGGTCAGGAGATCGAGACCATCCTAACACGGTGAAACCCCATCTCTACTAAAAATACAAAAAATTAGCCGGGCATGGTGGTGGCCGCCTGTAGTCCCAGCTGCTGGGGAGGCTGAGGCAGGAAAATGACGTGAACCTGGGAGGCAGAGTTTGCAGTGAGCCGAGATCGCGCCACTGCACTCCGGCCTGGGCAACAGAGCGAGACTCCATCTCAAAAAAAAAAAAACCCTCCAAGAAGTAAGGAGGGGTATTCTTGACATAAAGGGAAAGATCAAAAGTCTCAGGAAAGAAATAGAAGGTATAAAGGAGAACCAAATGGAACACTTAGAACTAAACATATAGTAACTGAAATTGTAAAATCCCACTAGACAGGCTCAATGGCAGAATGAAGATGACAAAGGAAAGAGTCAGTGAACATGAAGAGAGCCCTGGGCTGCACGCCCTTCCTGACAAGCACATTCTGGACCTGGGTTCCCTCTCAGCGTGTGTCACCAGCAGACCTCGAAGGATGGCACCAGCCTACAGACAGGCCGTCCATCTGCAGAAGGAAAGGGATTCTTCCTTGTGAGAATGAGGAACACGAAATATAACCGAGGGGGACTAGAAATGACGAAGGCAGAGCAGACGGGCCTCCGCTGGGCTGATGCTGGTTGGCGGTGGGCTGAGCATCAGCTTACGTGAGAAAGGAGGTGGGAGAATTTAGGGAGTTCGCAATATCAGAGCCCCGAGTTTTTCCATGGTTCTTCATCCTCTGTAAGGAGAAAGGTGTCACGGGCATGTAGAAAGCACTCCAGGTCAGGTAAGATGTTTATTTTTAAGCTGCACAGGGTAAGAAACTGCTAAGAGAATAGCCATGAGTGAAAGATGCAGCTGCACAGCCGAGAAAGACACGGCATGTGGTAAGAAAGACTTCACAAGAGACAGCCCCAAAGAGTTGACTCCTACTCGGCTCCCTACATAAAGCTCAAACAGACAGCCAGAGACCAAGAGAAGGGCTGAAGCAACTCCCTCAATGTACGAAGCCAGAACGCAGGCAAAATCAAGGGCAACGTCCCGGCTCATTTCCAGGGACTGTGGCATGACCCACCCCCTGTGACATTTCCTGTGACCCTTCCTCGGGTGGCTATCCCTTTGAGATGCACATTATCGGTTGCCATCATCTTCCTAGCCCTGCAGGAGCACAACCATGGGACTAGAATAAGTACAGAAAGTCCAAGCCAGATGGACAGATGGAAGTGGGCTACTCGCTGGAGCTCCACAAACCCTTGCAAGGTGCCTGCTGGTGCAGAAGGTGGCACTCATCCACACAGCCCGCACAGGCTGGAGCAGAGGCCAATGCACGGGGCAGAACCTGGTCCCCTGCCTGGCGGCAACTTAGGACCACTGACTCTTCAAAATGAATCCCAATTCCAGGAATTCCATGTCATGTCCTTAAAATAAGGTCACTGGGGCCGGGTGCGGCAGCTCATGCCTGTAATCCAGAACTTTGGGAGGCCAAGGCAGGTGGATCATTGGAGGTCAGGAGTTCGAGACCAGCCTGGCCAACATAGTGAAACCCCATCTCTATTAAAAATACAAAAATTAGCTGGGCATGATGGTGGGTGCCTGTAATCCCAGCTACTCGGGAGGCTGAGGCAGGAGAATCACTTGAACCCAGGAGGTGGACGTTGCAGTGAGCCAAGATTGTGCCACTGCACTTCAGCCTAGGTGACAGAACAAGACTCTGTCACAAACAAACAAACAAGGTCATCGGGCCTCTGCTTAAGTATTAAATATAAGGATCCCCCAAAGAACAGTGAGTGCTTGGCCAGAAATCAGCCCTGATCAGCTGAAACCAGGCAGGTGCGGCAGCCCCAGCCTCCTGTTCGCCTGCTCTTTCACGGCTCAGAGATGTCTAGAAACGCATCTGACTGCTACAGACTGTTGACATGATGAGGGATAGACGCTTTCTTTTCTTTTTTTATTTTGTTTTTATTTATTTATTTATTTACTACCTTTTTTTTTGAGACGGAGTCTCGCTCTGTTGCCTGGGCTGGAGTGCAGTGGCGCAATCTCAGCTCACTGCAAGCTCCATCTCCCAGGTTCTTGCCATTTTCCTGCCTCAGCCTCCTGAGTAGCTGGGACCACAGGCGCCCGCCACCACACCTGGCTAATTTTTTTGTATTTTTAGTAGAGACGGGGTTTCACCATGTTAGCCAGGATGTTCTCGATCTCCTGACCTCATGATCCTCTCACCTTGGCCTTCCAAAGTGCTGGGATTACAGGCGTGAGCCACCACACCCGGCCTGATGCCTTCTTAAGAGGAAGATTACTGGCTGGGCACGGTGGCTCATGCCTGTAATTCCAGCACTTTGGGAGGTCGAGACAGGCGGATTACGAGGTCAGGAGTTCGAGACCAGCCTAGCCTGGCCAACAAGGTGAAACCCCGTCTCTACAAAAAACACAGAAATTAGCCAGGTGTGGTGGTGCGTGCCTGTAGTCCCAGCTACTCGGGAGGCTGAGGCAGGAGAATGGCGTGAACCCGGGAGGCGGAGCTTGCAGTGAGCCGAGATCGCGCCACTGCACTCCAGCCTGGGCGACAGAGCGAGACTCCATCTCAAAAAAAAAAAAAAAAAAAAAGAGGAGCATTACTTTGTGGTGGTAGATGGACAGAGACTATGTTTCCAGGACAGCAGGGATCACTTCGAACCCCAAGAAAGGAAACACTGTCAACGTGTCCCCCTCTGGGATACTATGAGGGACTTGATTTCTGAGTCACCTCGCTGAACACTGTGACCTGCCCTAGAGGACACAGGGGACACTTGCTGTGCCTTCCTGGGGACCAGAGTCCCTGCACACGCAGTGGGCACTACCGGTTCACCTCCCCTCAGTTACAAACCGATACGACTGACCCAGTGTCTTCGCTGTTGACGGGACAAGGGCCCAAGCCATATAGAACTTCATGAGTGACTACAAAAGGAAAAGATAAGGCAGGCTTCCTTCTTTCTGTCCTATTCAGGTTTTTAAGAAACAAATATGGAAAAACGTTCATGCCAGTCTACAAACAAGAAGATTCAAGTAAAGCATTTCTTTTTTTTTTTGAGACGGAGTTTCGCTTTTGTTGCCCAGGCTGGAGTGCAGTGGTGCGATCTCCGCTCACCACAACCTCTGCCTCCAGGGTTCAAGATTCTCCTGCCTCAGCTTCCCGAGCAGCTGGGATTACAGGCATGCACCACCACGCCCGATTAATTTTGTATTTTTAGTAGAGATGGGGTTTCTCAATGTTGGTCAGGCTGGTCTTGAACTCCCGACCTCAGGTGATCCGCCTGCCTTGGTCTCCCAAACTGCTGGGATTATAGGCGTGAGCCACCACGCCCAGCCTCAAGTAAGGCATTTCAATCCATTAAACATCATTTCCTGGCTGGGCATGGTGGCTTACACCTGTAATCCCAGCACTTTGGGAGGCTGAGGTGGGTGGATCACTTGAAGTCAGGAGTTCAAGACCAACCTGGCTAACATGGTGAACTCTCAACCCTGCTAAAAATACAAAAAAATTAGTTGGGTGTGGTGGTGCATGCCTGTAGTCCCAGCTACTCAAAAGGCTGTGGCATGAGAATTGCTTGAACCCAGGAGGCAGAGGTTGCAGTGAGCTGAGATGGTACCACTGCACTCCAGCCTGGGTGACAGAGTGAGACTCTGTCTCAAAAAAAAAAAAAAAAAAACCACCAAGCAGCAACAGGCTCCAAACACTGTCATCTCATGTCCTGTTTGAGACGGATGCCTCACCAATGTGCACCACAGATGGGGGCTGGAGGTTATTTCAGTGCACAGGTGTGTGTGGTGTGTACCTGGGTAAGAGAAGTTGCTTGCCAGGTTTGTGCTTTCAGCTGTAGCTGGGGGTAGTAAATGGAGTTGTTTTAGTAGGTCCTCACAAGGAATAACTACACAGCTGTTTTTCCAAGTGCCACTGTACCTATCAAAATGACTATTTAAAAAGTATTTTTATACACCGCTAGTCTAAATTGTATTTCGGTTTGTGCCTGTTACGACATATTAGCAAATGTAAAGAATTATCTTTCCCACTACTTGTTTATAAACCTCGTAGTTGTTAAAAATAAATAAAGATATGTATCCCACTCATTATAGAAGTTATACACAATCACGGTTTTCTAAAAATTTTCTTTCCTTAAAAACTTATATTTGAATAAAAGGATGGCACTTTCAGACATTACAAAAGTCTCTGCTCCTCCCTCTCAGGGAATCTCAGAAGCCTGCCTGCCTCTGAGTGCCACGGTGTGGCCTGACGAACGCCCTGCAGAAAGGCCAAGCCGACCGCTGCCTGCTGCTGCCTCTGGGCATGGCACTGCTAGGAGGGAGCCATGCTGGGCTGGACTGTTCTTTTCCACAACACTCAGTATTACCATTATTTACTACTTTTTGATAATGGCATAATAACTATAACTCACATTTATTGTATATTCCCTACATACCAGGCACTAATTATCTGATTTCATTCTCCAGTAACATATGAGCTAAAACTATTATCCCCACTTCATGGAGGAAGAAACTTTTTTTTTTTTTTTTTTTTTTTTTTTTGAGACGGAGTCTCGCTCTGTCACCCAGGCTGGAGTGCAGTGGCACGATCTTGGCTCACTGCAAGCCCCGCCTCCCGGGTTTATGCCATTCTCCTGCCTCAGCCTCCCGAGTAGCTGGGACTACAGGCGCCGCCACCTCGCCTGGCTAGTTTTTCGTTTTTTTTAGTAGAGACGGGGTTTCACCGTGTTAGCCAGGATGGTCTCGATCTCCTGACCTCGTGATCCGCCCGTCTCGGCCTCCCAAAGTGCTGGGATTACAGGCTTGAGCCACCGCGCCCGGCCAGGAAGAAACTGTAAGGCTTAAAAGGGTTAAACAGATGCCTAAGGCTACAGAGCAAAGATGGACGTGTCTAGATAAACCCAGGCAGAGCGGGAGTCCACAGCCTTACAATATTTCGGGTATGGACAAGGACCCCGTCCCGTATTTGCTCATTTGGGGGATAGATAAGGACTCTTCACACAGCTGCAGTACACCGGGGTGGATGAACACTCCCTCGACCAAGAGCCACGGGAAAAGACTCAACCTACAGGTCTCCTCATGTGGAAGACACACAGGCCACATGTGATTAGCAATTTGATATCCCATCCAAAGCATCTGAACTTCTCTAGTTCCCAGTTCAGTAGGGATTGACTAACAAGGAGGGTTTAGCACTTTTCACCCATAAATGCTGGGCTTTCACAGAAGTTACTCGCTGCCAAAAGAAAAGAGTTGAATGTTATTAAAATAATTATAAGACAATAAAGGATGTTTGCAAAGAAGTGGGAACAAAACAGCTATGCACTAATTAATTCTAGACTTTGTGTTACTCAAATAAAATCCCAGGATGTCAGGGTTACATGAGACTTCAGGCTTCTGGCAAACGGGTAGGGGCTTGGCAGACAGATAAGAAAGGGACAGGAGTGGGCAGTGCAGGGGACAAAGGCTGAGATTCCCAGGAATTGTTTTAAGAGCGGGACACTGAAGCCCAGAGAGTGAAGTGACAAGGTGAAGCTGTATCCCCAAAGTCAAGTGGCGGTTTCCTCAGATGGGTCTAGAACCCCCACTTCCCGCCTACCGTGTCACCAGCTGGAAACACAGAGAACCAGGGGAACCCAGGGTCCCTCCCGCCCCTGAGTGGCTTGTCACCTCTCTGCTCAGTGCCACGTCTGGGAATCTCACCACCTGAGGCTGACGAGGACAGCTGCTGTCTCTCTGCCCTTCTCCTTTCCTTATAGATGGAGGCAGCGCCCGAGCAGAGATAAAAGGTGTTACTTTGACGAGTTCAAGCCATTCACTTGGCAACCATCTTTAAGTCCCTACCAAGTACTAGAACTGTGATAAATCCTAGGAAAGAAAGATGAATAGGACATGACCCTTCCTTTCCCAAGCACAGTCCAGAGAGATGCACACAGAAAAGATGACAGCCATGTGCCACGCGCTCTGACTCCAGGAGGCAGATGCCAGGAGGAGCCCAGGAGCAGAACTCCACTCTGCCTGGGGCGGTTTTCAAGGGCTGCGTTCTTTGGGTGAAATCTGGTAGAAGCCTGAGCCTGCCAGTCATACAACGGAAGATATTCCGGACAGAGGAAACAGTTGGCGCGAAGTGACAGGCGTGAGGTGGTTTGCTATCCCCCACATGGCTAATTCAGACTGATTCCGACCTAGTTGGAGAGTAGGGAAGGATTAAAAAAATACTGCCTAGTCTAGCACAACTTCAGTTTCTATTTGGAAGTATTCCCCAAAACCCTAAAACTGAAACATATATAATCAACCACTTTTCTACCCATAATAAAACAGGAGCTGAATTCTTATTTAGGGGACCTTAATATATAACAGGAATTAAAATACATCTCATTCTGCACTCTAGTCCTGCTTTGCAATATGCAAATGCATTTTTGAGGAGCCTGGAAATGGTGGAGTTGGCAGATGTTTACTTGCATGTGAGTGAAAAGAAAGACGTTTCTGTGGCTGTTTTGCTTCAAGGGTATCTAAATAGGTTCCAAGGACTGCTTTAAGTGTATTGATCCACAGCTCTCAAGGCACATGCTTCTCTAGATGGCTTCTCTGCAAAATTCTCATCTGTAGTTTACAAGTGGAGCCAATTTTCTTTCATCTCAAACGCTTTGGCTGCAGGCGGCTCCCATTTGGTCTGTGCTTTTAGGAAAAGCAATGATACATTGGGGAGGGTTTAACCTGAACGGAGAGAAGGGAATGAAAAGATGGGGCCTGCATGGAACCTCTCAAGTTTCCTGAAGTTAAAAACCTTCCCGACATTACCAGAGGTAATTCCAAGACAGCAACAAATGTGTAGCTGCGATGATTGGCAGTGGAGTTTCTTTTTTTGAGACAGAGTCTTGCTGTGTCACCCAGGCTGGAGTGCAGGGGTGTGACCTCAGCTCACTGCAACCTCCGCCTCCCGGGTTCAAGTGATCCTCCTACCTCAGCCTCCCAAGTAGTTGGGATTACAGGTGTGAGCCACCACGCCCAGCCAACAATGGGGTTTCTTGACAATAGCACCGTTAACAGTTGAGCTGATCATTCCTTGTGGTGGGGGCTGTCCTTGCACTATAGGATGCCTGAGGCACTCCCGGCCCCCACCCACTAGATGCCAGAAGCACCCCTGGGTTGTCACAACTGCAAATGTCTCCAGTTGAAACTCCTGACCTACATTAACTCCAAGCAACAGCTTCAAAGCATCTCAATCTCTGCACTTGCTTCCTGTTAAAAACCCTCCTATGGCCGGGCACAGCGGCTCATGCCTGTAATCCCAGCACTTTGGGAGGCTGAGGCAGGCGAATCACCTGAGGTCAGGAGTTCGAGACTAGCCTGGCCAACATGGTGAATCCCTGTCTCTACTACAAACACAAAATTAGCCAGGCATGGTAGCGCATGCCTGTAATCCCAACTACTCAGGAGGCCGAGGCAGGAGAATCACTTGAACCCGGGAGGTGGAGGGTGTAGTGAGCCAAGATGGCGCCACTGCACTCCAGCCTGGGTGACAGAGTGAGATCCATCTCAAAAAAAGAAAAAAAAAGAATAAAGAAAACCTTTTTTTCTTTCTTTGGTATCACTATCACCCAAAAAAAAAAACAACCCAATAAAGAGTAATCATGCCAGCAGTGGTGGCTCACACCTGTAATCCCAATATTTTGGGAGGCTGAGGCAGGGGGATCACTTGAGGTCAGGAGTTCAAGACCAGCCTGGCCAACGTGGCGAAACCCCATTGCTACAAAAAATACAAAACTTAGCTGGGCATGGTGGCACATGTCTGTAGGCCCATTTACACAGGAGGCTGAGGTGGGAGTATCACTTGAGCCCAGGAATTCAAGACCAGCCTGGGCAACACAGCGAAACCCCATCTATAAATAAAATAAATAAAAGTAGCTGGGCATGGTGGCACATGCCTATGGTCCCAGGTACTCAGGAAGTTGAGGCAGGAGGATCACTTCATCCCCAGAGGATGAGGCTGCAGTGAGCCCTGATCGTGCAACTGCACTCCAGCCTGGGCAACACAGTGAGACCCTGTCTCAAAAATATAAAAAAGAGTAATCATATAGACCTTTGATGATACGTAAGTCCCTACATAAAACAGTGTTTTGTGTTACAAGGAACCTCGCGACATTAAATGGCCCCGGTTAAAATAGGCTCCCAATGGCACTGACTACTCTGTGGCCTCTAGAGCAGCAGGAGAATTGAGGGTTTGTGTTTGGCCTCTGTCCACTCAGTCAACAAGTATTATTGAACATCTACAGTGCACCAGGCATTGCTCCGGGTGAAAGAGACAAAGGCCTGGCCCTCAGGGAGCTTATGTCCTAGTCAGAGAGCAAAAAAGCAAACAAAAGATATTATAGCCATCATCTGTACTATGAATAAAATATGTCACTAACAAGTCAGAGCTGTGCTGCCCACTGTGGTAGCTGCTGGCCACATGTGGCCCTTGAGCCCATAAATGTGGCTTGTTCAAGCTGTAACCTGCTCACCACACCAGATTTCAGACTTTGAGCAGAAAAGAGAATGTAAACTATCTCATTAATAATTTTTATATAGATTACATGTAGAAATAATAATATTTTGGATATATTGGTATTGGGTTAAATAGAATAATAGAATCTATTAACAAGAGATTCTTTCTTTTTTTTTTTTTTTGAGGCTGAGTCTGGCTCTGTTGCTCAGGCTGGAGTGCAGTGGCACAATCTCGGCTCACTGCAACCTCCGCCTCCCAGGTTCAAGTGATTCTCCTGCCTCAGCCTCCCGAGTAGCTGGGATTACAGGTGCCCACCACCATGCCCAGCGATCTTTTTGTCTTTTTAGTAGAGATAGAGTTTCACTGTGTTGGTCAGGCTGGTCTCGAACTCCTGACCTCAAGTGATCCACCCACCTCGGCCTCCCAAAGTGCTGGGATTACAGGCATGAGCCACCGCACCCGGCCAATTAAAAAATAGATTATACTGCTAGATACCCTTACTTGTTCAATGTGGCTGCTAGATCTAAAATCACACATGTGGTACGTCCTGCATTTCTGCTGGACTGTGCTGGGTTAGGGAAGGTAGCTGGCAGCAAGGAGCACCTTCAGCCTGAGAAAGCAGGGAGGTCACTACGATCCGGAGGCCGTGGGGCCCAGCCCAGGGAAGAGGCAAACTCAGTGCTCTTCAAGGGCATGGACCTGGGCCATTCTATCCATCGCCACGCAGTGTGGTCCAGTGGGTGCACAAAGGCGGTGTGGAAGGAGCTGAGGGTGGGAGGGCTGCAGGGACTTGCAGGCCAAGTTACAGACTTGGGAATACATCCCAGGAGCAACTGGAGGGTTTAAACCTGGGGAATGCCATAAGCTCGATTTTGGAAAGATGCTGCACTCTGGCCACTGTGTGGAGAGCGGACTGGCATGCTAGCAAGAACAGACGCAGGACCACAGGTGGGAGGCGCAGCCTCACGGGGCCCCTCCGCTCTTGGCCGCTCCAGCTCACTTGGGAGGGTTCCCCGGAGGAGGGAGAGAGGATGTGAGACATGCTACTTCTTTCCCACAGCATAGATGACTTTGTTAATTCTACTTCCATTAAATTTCTGATTATGTAGAGTATCGCTTCCTTCCACAAAAGCAGACTCGTAGTGTTTTTTATTATCCAAATTGGGCCTTGGGATTCTAGGAGTGATGTTGTTCTGTGTAATGAAGTTCAACATAATCTGCCTCTCACTGAGTAGAGTGGGGAATCGACTAGTTTTACTTTATTAACGGATTTTCTATTTCCTTCCAACCACTGCAAATTAAGTTTTTTAAAAGTTATGGGGAGGGAGTCTTAGGTTTGACAGTGACACACGGACACTGCTTTGGTCTCATTTCATTCTTTTACTTCATTCTCGATACTTACTATTCACTCAGAATGTGGTTCTCTTCCCTCATGAGGCTTCCACCCCTCCTTTCAGGGCCCCATTTTGTATCCCAGTGTCCTAGGTTCACCCGACATCCCCTAACTCAAGGATGTCAGCGTCACAGCGGCCGTCCACATGCACTGACTCTGGCATTTTCCATTTGTTCCACTGTTCCTAGATTCTCATTTTCCCCTAGCTCATTGGTCACTTTTGCCACTGAGTCATCTGCTTGTGAGTCACGTCTGGCTATGATGTAAAGGCCAGGAAAATGTCTCCAAACACACCTGGCACAGAAAAGGATGTCACTGAAGAAGATGGTCTGTCAGGCACATGCTTTCCTACATGGACTCAGCCATGAAGAGAAAAAAAAAATCCCCTTCTCTCTCCTTTCCTTCTTCTAATTTACCATCCCCATCAGCCTTGGCTAGAAACTACTCCTACAGAGCAATGCGTCCTGGCCATTCATTTCTGATATTTAGAGGCAGGAGAACATTTCTGGAATAAGGCCAGAAACCCTGCAAGAATGAAAGCAGGATTTTCTCAAGTCAGGTTCTTCCTACTGAGCGAGGCGGACCTCACACACACACTGCCGCGGCATCACTTTCCTTCTGGGAGCTATGACGATCCCGTGTTACACGGAGACCACCAAACTGTGCGTTAAATAAGGAAAGGTGGGAGCGGTCCCAGGGGAGGGGGGCTGGGCAGGTGTGACCACATGCAGTGTGGTGCCCTGGACTGGATCCTGGAACAGAAAGCGGACAGTACAGGCACACTGTGGCAGTCAAGCAAGGCCTATGGCGTAATATGTAAGCACAGCCAGGAGGGCTACTCCCTGCTCGTCCACCCCACAATCAAAGGCTCCCTCTGCAAGAGGGCAGATGGAGACGAGTGCAGAGGGCCAGAAGGCACCGGCACTCTTTCCCAGTACCAGACAATCACTAAAAACATCCACAGTAGAAAGGAACAGAGCATGGACACATGCTACAACAGTGACGAACTAAAAATGAATCTAGTTACAAGGCCACATACTGGACGATTCCATGTTTACGAAATGTCCAGAACAGGTGAATCCACGGAGACAAAAACTGGATTAGTGGTTGTCAGAGGCCAGACTGGGAGGTGGGGGCAGAGACTGCAAATGCCAAAGGGGTCTCGTGGATGGGATGATGGAAATGTTCTGAAATTAGATTATGAGGAAGGCTGCACCACTCAGTAAAACTACTAAGAATCACTAAATTGTACAACTGAAATGGGAAAATGTGATGATATCTAGAACATGCTCAATAAGCTGTTAAAGAAACAAACAAAGAAGGAGGAAAGAAGCCTGTTTAAACACTCTACACAGGCCAGCTGTGGTGGCTCACGCCTGTAATCCCAGTATTTTGGGAGGCCAGGGCGGGAGGATTGCTTGAGCCGAGAAGTGCAAGACCAGCCCAGGCAACATAGCAAGAACCCATTTCTTTCTTTTTTTTTTTTTTTTTTTTTTTTGAGACAGAGTCTTGCTCTGTTGCCCAGGCTGGAGTGCAGTGGCAGGATCTCGGTTCACTGCAAGCTCTGCCTCCTGGGTTCACACCATTCTCCTGCCTCAACCTCCCAAGTAGCTGGGACTACAGGCGCCTGCCACCACGCCTGGCTAATTTTTCCATATTTTTTTAGTAAAGATGGGGTTTCACCGTGTTAGCCAGGATGGTCTCGATCTCCTAACCTTGTGATCTGCCCACCTTGACCTCCCAAAGTGCTGGCATTACAGCTGTGAGCCACCGCGCCCAGCCAAGATCCTATTTTTACTAAAAATAAAAAATAAAAATAAATTAGCCAGGCATAGTGGTGCATGCCTGTAGTCCCAGCTACCTGGCAGGCTGAGGTGGAAGGATCACTCGAGCCTGGGAGGTCGAGGCTGCAGTGAGCGGTGGTTGCACCACTGCCCTCCAGCCTGGACCACTGAACAAGATCTCATCTCTAAAAACAAACAAACAAAAAACAAAACAACATCGTAAGCAAAGTGAGAGAAGATTCTGACACTAGAAGACTTGAGGTCAAAGCCTTCCTTTCACAGCCTGGGAGAGGAGGGTCCCCATGGAGCTGGGTGGAGACCAGGGCTTCCTAAACCACCAGCTTCCTGTGCCACCAGCATTTCTTCGTCACCTGCTCTGTGCTGGGCACTGGGCTAGGCCTGGGGAACGGAACGAGCAGGACAACACAGGACTTGCAGAGCCACTTCTGACCTGCTCAGAGAGGAACGGGCGGCGAAGAGGGCAAGAGAGGGGCCTGCCACGGGACGGGGGACAGACCCAGCACCGCTGTGGCCCTGCTCTGAGAACCGGGGGCTCCAGGAAGATGTCCTGGTGCCTGGGGCTTTGACAGCCAGGTGGAAATCAGAGGGCTGAGAGGAAGCAGGGTAGCCGACGGCTCAGCCTGGGGAAGGGGCAGAGGCAGGTGCACAGGTGTGAGGTGGGGCTTAGGGGCCCAGCGCCCTGCAGAGCACTTGTCTCTGGTGACAGGGGGTCTCAAAGGTGACCTGCACTCTGCCAGGAGAGGTGGCACAGGGGAGAGGCAAAGAAACCCAGGCCCAGAGATGGGCTGCCCTGGCCCACGTGCTGGCACTGCTCTTACACACTGTGTGATGGAGGCATGTTACTCCGCCTCTCTATACCTCAGTTTTCTCACCTGCGAAATGGGGATGGTAACCATGGCTACATTACACTGTTTTTGTGAGGGTTGAAGTGATAGCCCCATGAGGTACTGGGCACATAGCTGGGCGTGGACAGAGGAAACCCTAAAAATATGAGCCATAATAACAACCACACAATTTTTATACCTCAGCCACATAAGATAAACTGTCTCCGTCACATTCCTTCCTCTGTACTCGCCCTGGACATGGCAAACCCTACCCAGTGAAGTCTAAGGCACAAGACTATGAAAACCACTCCATAAATAAAGCACTTTCCCCACACTCTTGCCCCATATTTAACTGTACAGACTCATTTCTGCCAAGCACCTTCCTTCCCCAGATAAACTCCTTGGCAGGAGTACAGCCATCAGCTTTTTTTTTTTTTTTTGGAGATGGAGTTTCCCTCTTGTCGCCCAGGCTGGAGTGCAATGGTGCAGTTTACTGCAACCTCCACCTCCTGTGTTCAAGCGATTCTCCTGCCTCAGCCTCCTTAGTAGCTGGGCTTACAGGAACCCATAACCACGCCTGGTTAATTTTTGTGTTTTTAGTAAGAGAGAGGGTTTCACCATGTTGGCCAAGCTGGTCTCGAACTCCTGACCTCCAGTGATCTACTTGCCTCGGCCTCCCAAAGTGCTGGGATTTCAGGCATCAGCCACCACGCCTAGTCTCATCAGCTCTTAACACGGGAAACAAGTTATCTGTCACAACAGATGGACTGTGGCGAGGTTGGAGGAAGGAAGGAGGGGAGGGATGGCGAGCATGACCCATGGGGTGAGAGGGATGAAGGTAATTGGGGACATTAAAAGGATATCAGATCTCTGGAAGGAGACACAAGAAATGGGCAGTAACGTCACTGGGGAGGGTAACTGGGAAGCGGCGGGGGCAGGGAGGGACAAACTATGACATCTTTCTGTATCATTTGAATTTGGTGCCACCTGCACGTATTACTTAGTCAAAAATAAAAATAAATAAAGACAGGGGCATATTGGGTATCTGGGTGACAGATCCAGGAATTGAGGCATCTCCAGCTGCAGGTGCCAGTCACCAGATAAGTCAGCTGGCACCAGTCCTGCTCGACCTTTCCCCCACCCCTGCCCCCACCCCCAGCCCAAAGGGAGAAAAGTTGCTCTGTGAACTCCCTGAGGGCTCATCCTTGGTCAAATCTGAGACACAGAAGCCCACAGCTCTGGAGGCCTTGGTAAAAAGCCCTTCCAAATTACACAAGGGAGGAGGCTTCTACATACGCCACCGCCTCTGGGAAGCATTGCCTAAGTGGGAGGGCATCGTATTCAGCCGCGCCATTTATTTCACTGCTGGACGCCCATGAGCTGTTCCTCCACTACAAGGACCAGTGTAGCAAAACGCAAAGGAAGGGAATCATCTCCCTGGGCTCCTGCAGAGTGCATCGGAGAAACCCAGCATCCTGACCTGAAGCAGCAGTGGCGTCCCTGCCGGGAGGGGTAAAGAAGCTGTGGGCTCTGCAATCAGAAGTGAGGAGGTTCTCACTGTCAGGAGCTGCACGGCCTTGGGCAGGTCGCTGGATTGCTAGCCCTCTTCATGGTGAAGCACAATGGTCAGCACTTGACTCGCAAATCGTAAGGATCATGAATGCTGCTCGTAAAAACGTCCACATCCCCGTCATTATCCCTAAAAATAATCGAGCACCTCCTGCCAATTTTTCCCTTTAAAACGTCACTGCATCTTGATCCTGGAAGGCATTATGGATTGAATTTAGGCGCCCCCACCCCTGCAACCCCTGGACCCAAAAGATATGTTGAGGTCCTAACCCAGGGAACCTGTGAACTTAATTGAAAATAGGGTCTCTGTGGGGCTGGGCACAGTGGTTCACATCTGCAATCCCAGCACTTTGGGAGGCCGAGGTGGGCGGATCACGAGGTCAGGAGATTGAGATCATCCTGGCTAACATGGTGAAACCCCATCTCTACTAAAAATACAAAAAATTAGCCAGGCGTGGTGGCAGGCGCCTGTAGTCCCAGCTACTCGGGAGGCTGAGGCAGGAGAATGGCGTGAACCTGGAAGGCGGAGCTTGCAGTGAGACGAGATCACACCACTGCACTCCAGCCTGGGCGACAGAGTGAGACATTGTCTCAAAAAAAAAAAAAAGAAAGAAAAGAAAGGAAAAGAAAATAGGGTTTCTGTGGATGTAATTAGTCGAGTGGAGGTCATCCCACAACTTGGGAGGCCGAGGCAGGAGGATCACTTGAGGTCAGGAGTTCGAGACCAGCCTGGCCAATATGGTGAAACCCCATCTTTACCAAAAATACAAAAATTAGCCAGGCGTGGTGGCACGCACCTGTAATCCCAGCTACAGGGGAGGCTGAGGCACGCGAGACGGTAGTTGCAGTGAGCTGGGATCATGCCTTGCACTCCAGCCCGGGCAACACAGACTCTGTCTCAAAAAAAGAGAAGGTCATAATGGAGTAGTGTGGAACCCAAGTCCAATCCGACTGGTGCCCTTTTAAGAGGAGAAGAGACACAGACCCACAGGAGAAGACATGAAGTGGAGACAGACACAAGGGGACAAGGAGGCCATGTGACCACAGGGGCTGACCCTGCGGTAACGCAGATGCCAGTGAGGGGACATCACGGATCACCGGCCACCAGCAGAAGCTGGGAGCAAGGCACAGAGTCTCTGAGTCCCCAAGAAGGAACCAGCCCTGCTGACACCTTCATTTTGGATTTGTGGTCTCCAGAACTGTGAGAATAAATTTCGGTTGCTTTAAGCCCCGATGTGTACTTCTTTGTGAGAGCAGTCCTGAGAGAAATAAAGGTGACCTGGCATTACTGTCTGTCTAGTGCCTGAATTCTCTTGCCCAATGGTCCACTAGCCAGGCTAGGTTTGACCGTCTCTAGTAAAAGCATTCTCCAATAAACGAGGTCATTTCTGATATTGTTATGAAGAAAATAAAACACTATAATATGACAGAGTGAGTGGACAGGGATCAGAGGAAAAAGAACATTATTCTGACTATTAGGAACGGTCTCACTAAGGATGTGATACTGCAGCAGTGATGGGAACAGCAGGAAGCTGGCCATGGAAAGAGGAGGAACAGCCCGTGCAAAAGCCCTGAGGCAGAGTCATTTTGGCACTCGCAAGGCACAGGAAGAAGGCAGGACCTTGGTGAGTGACAGCAGCAGTCGATGAAGCTGGAGAAACAGGCAGGGTCAGTCAGCACCTGCGCAGTTGCCCTAGTTGACCAAGGTCTTGGGAAGCTGCTAGAGACAGACACGATTTAACTCAGAGTTTTTAAACGACCACTCTTGCACAATCACGGTCTTAAAACTGAAGTCTGAGGTGCAGTGGTACAATCTCAGCTCATGGCAACCTCCACCTCTGGGTCTCAAGTGATCCTCCCACCCCAGCCTCCCTAGTAGCTGGGATTACAGGTTTGCACCACCACGCCTGCCTAATTTTTGTATATTTTTTGGTAGAGATGGGGTTTCGCCATGTTGCCCAGGCTGGTCTTGAACTCCTGGGCTCAGGTGATCCACCTGCCTTGGCCCCCACAAAGTGCTGGTATTCCAAGTGTAGCCACCACACCCAGCCAAGGCCAAGTCTTTCTATTACTTTTGTCCCTTGGTTCTTGGAACCCTGGGCTTAATAAATCACAGTTCCCAAGCTTCTCCAGGCTTACGTCTAATTCATTCACCACTGTAGCAGTTTCCAATGAATATGCTTATTTTTTTCTACACTGTTCATTACATGTGATGTCCAGAAAAGAACACAATGTTCTAAGCATGGAGTAGACTGGGACTGTCCCCTGTTTCATTCCAGACCTATACTTCTGTTCATGTGCCCGGGGTTGCCTTGGCTTTCCATTGTTTTATACCACTGACTTGCCGAAACATTTATCGGCCAACCTCCCCCGAAGTCCTCTTTGTGATGCCCAGATTTAGACAGTGGGATTAAAACTTGTTCTTCCCTCAGAACAACTACGCCTTTTTGGGGGTTTTTTTGTTTTTTGTTTTTTTTGAGATGGAATCTTTCTTTGTCACCTAGGCAGTGGCGCAATCTCGGCTCACTGCAACCTTCACTTCCTGGGTTCAAGTGATTCTGCCTCAGCCAGGATGCCAGGATTACACGTACCCGCCACCATGCCCAGCTAATTTTTGTATTTTTTTTTTTTTTTTTTTTTTTTGAGACGGAGTCTCACTCTGTCGCCCAGGCTGGAGTGCAGTGGCCGGATCTCAGCTCACTGCAAGCTCCGCCTCCCGGGTTCACGCCATTCTCCTGCCTCAGCCTCCCAAGTAGCTGGGACTACAGGCGCCCGCCACCTCGCCCGGCTAGTTTTTTGTATTTTTTAGTAGAGACGGAGTTTCACCGGGTTAGCCAGGATGGTCTCGATCTCCTGACCTCATGATCCGCCCGTCTCGGCCTCCCAAAGTGCTGGGATTACAGGCTTGAGCCACCGCGCCCGGCCCTAATTTTTGTATTTTTAGTAGAGACGGGTTTCACCATGTTGCCCAAGCTGGTCTTGAACTCCTGACCTCACGTGATCCACCTGCCTCAGCCTCCCAAAGTGCCGGAATTACAGGAAAACGACAGCCACCGCGCCCAGCCCTATGGCTTATTTTTAAGTGTCACCATAATGCATACAATGCCACATATAAAAAATGGTTTAGAATAAACAAAGTTACTGGGTCAGCTCCCTTGGTTTCACAACCACTGCATTTCTCTTTCGGGTGGAGGACAAGGAAAACGATTCTAGCAGGCTGCCGGAGAACTGCATGCTCTCTTGCCTCACACAGCTGAAGACACCTGGGCTATGTGGAAATACAGAGACTTAAGCAAAAGACGCTCTTTGAAATCATACTTCCTATTGGATTTCTCAAGGACGTCTAAATAAATCTGAGTCCACGCAGACTACCTCAAGCTTGGGGTGGGGGCAGGGGTGCTGCGGCGGATTCGGTAAGCCGGGCAGGTGGTGGAAGAAAAGGATGTTTTGCAAGCCTCTGAGGACCCCTCGTGTGAGGCACAATCCACCCGGATCTGCCCCACTTCCCATTCCACAGAGTGGTAAGGGCTGCTATATCCAGTGTCAGATGGCTGGGCTGATCACTTCACTGTGCCCACAGTAGCAAAGTGACCCTGTGCAAGTCACTCAGCCTCAGTTTCCTCATCTGTGACATGGGAATGGTAACAAACCCATCCTGATTGCCAAGCTTATAATGAAGATTAGCCATGAGTCTGCGTGGGAAAACCCTTGTGAAGTATGAAAGTGAGGGTTATTATGGACAATAGAGTTTTTTACTCCTGCTTTTGCATGTCTTTCCTGCTGCTGGTTGACTTCTCATGACTTTTTTTAAAAACTGCCCCAGGCTGCTTTTGGTGTTTTTTTTTAACCTGATTACTTTTGCTTTATGAGAGAAAGGAGGGAGAAGGTGGGAGGACAGAGAGGCAGGCAGCATGACTCATCCCACCCCAAACCCTTCCTGGGGACTGTCCTAAAAGATGCTCCTCAGAGCCACTGGGGCTACTATAAAGCAATTCACCTTTGAAGAAGCAGTTATTGTCATGAAAAGGGAGCCATAGCCAGTATCTATGGAAATCCTCCACTTTCTGGCATTCAGCAGCAAATTATTTAAGGCTTGTGATTTACTCCGTCACCAAGTGGCTTCTCATTGCCTTTGGCTGTTACATCTCAAATAACGCAAACCAACCTTCACACTAACTGACACGTCCCATACAAAAGGCAAACACGGCCAGAAACGTCAGAATGTAACACAGAGAGGCTAGTGATGATCTGATCGTGAAGGCTGCCTACATGTGAGTCCCACGCCATCTTCATCTCTTTAATGGAAAAAGAAAATCTCATGAGTCAACTTTTTCATTGCGAGCCAATCTCAATAGCCTTTCGTCCCGTGCTTCAAAGGCGTAAGCAGTCCTATTTCTGAACAAAGTGGAAATAAAAACAAGTGACAGCCAGAGACACTGAACAATGGAGAACATACGCTTCCCAGGAGAAATGGGGGGAAGACAGGAAGGAACGCTCACATGCAATATAACCCACACCTTTTTCCTTTGCACGATTCTGTGTTAAGCATTTCTCTGCCCTGCTTTTAGGTTGAGGGAGGGGGTTGCCTCTAAGGAAATGAATCTGAAACATCAACATCAAGTCACAGCCTGGCTAAAGCAGCCTTGGCCCTGACAGCTGTCAGCCTGCCTCTAACACTGACTCACCACAGCCACTACCTCCACGTCAGGGGCGCCTCACCTGTGCCAGCTCAGAGGCTGTTCCTGCACAATCCGGAGGCTGGGACTCATGCCTGGCCCCTAACTAGAGAGGAAGAGGACCCAGCTGGTGCCCCTGCAAAGTCTTTTTTTTCCTCTTCCCCTTTTCATCTTCCCAAGTCTAATCAACCTGCAACCCAGGGAAGCACAAACCCAGGACAAGGGCAGGAATGGGGGGCACGCACCCAGCTCCAGAACACTCAATTCTGTCCTTTCCAAGATCCTCTAAACGTGTTCAATTCCACCTGATCCAGCGGTCCTAAACTGAGCTGCTAAAACCGCATTTCCACTGCTATGCTCTCTGCAATCCTCCCCTTTGCTCACGGGCCCATCAAGAGCAGAGGGAAGAGGCAGAATGGATAGGGCTGGCCACCCAGGCCAGGAAGCCCCTTTCTCTCACCCCACCCTGCTAGCCCCGGGAGCGGTGAGGCAGCAACTTCATCAACCCGCACACACGCACGATTCGCCAATGTCTTTACCCCCCGGGTCCCTGCACCCTCTCCCCAGAATGCCCTTGCAGAAGTCCGGGATTTCTTCTTCCCCCAAGACTGGGACACCAGCTCCATCCCAAAGCCACCTGCTGCCACCACCTGCCCCCGGTTTGGGGACGCCTCCTCCCGGCAGCGGCCCGGGTTGCACTCATTCACCGGCGTCCGCACTGCCCCTCCGCCCATGGGCTCCCAGCGACCTTCCCCTATTCCCCTTGCCTTCCAGCAGGCGAGGAGTCTGCGGAGAACCGCGGCTTGAGCCCCCGGCCCGCGAGGCCCCGCCCCCGCCTACCCCGCGGACCCCTCCTCCCTCCTCGCGCCCCCCGCCCCACGGCGCTCCCAGCTGTCACCCCTCGCAGACCCCCGTCCCGGGTCCCCGCCGTCCCTCCCGGGTCATCCTTCCCCTCACGAGCCTGTCAGGCCGGCCTGAGGACGCCCCACCGCACCTCTCACCGCGGGCACACAGCGCAGGGAACCGGCGCCGTCGGACTCCGCGGCTGCGGCGACTGCGCCGCCCGCGAGCAGCCGGGTCCTTTCCCGATGCCGCGGCGCGAGCTGTCAGTCAACTGGACGTGCCCGCCTCCAGCCCCTTCTGCGCAGGCGAGAGACGGGTCGTGCCCTCCCCTCCCAGGAGGGGCGGCCCACGGTTGGTGTCACGTGACAGGGCGGAGCCTGCGGGGCCCGAGGCCTGCTCCGCTACGTGGGTGCGCGCCCGGGGATACCTGGATCCTTGCTTGCTCTGCCAAGAGGCTGGGTGTTCTCCGGCTCTGGGAGCAGTGGGTGGGGCAGGGCCGGTGCGTACAGGTGAGTGGGTTATTTCATGATTTTGTTGGGAGCATGAGAAGCGCCAGCAGGAATCTAGGAAATACCGTCTGATTCTAGTTGTTTCCTGGCCCTGGGTTTCCCTACCTTTAAAACAAGCGTGGCATTTACCCGCCCTATCCCCTAGTTACGGTGAAGGCATGACATTAACCAACATACCTTTAAAATTAGTCCAGCGAGGCTTTGAGCCGGAGCTAAAAATAATCATAATAAATAAATGATATAAATTTTTTTTTTAAATTTTACAAAGAAAAATGTCCGGCGAGGATACATGGTATGGAAGAGCAATCGGAGGCCAATATATTTTTTAAAACGGGGCATCTTTGAGACTGGTAGATTCCATCTCAGTTGCTCCATAAATTCTAGGCCAGTCGGCATCTTTTCAGCAAATACAATAAACACAACGTTCAGGCCATTCAGTTTCTTCTGTCTCCTCAATTAAAACAAAAAAAGTTGTTTAAATAGAAGTGCTGCCTTTGGACGCCTTTTTAGTTGTAGAGGAAGTATGGAAACATAAACTGACAGCCCCTCCCTAGTAATTTGGGGGTTGTGTCAAACTCGACTCCAGCACCTAGCAAAGTGGAGAATCTGGTTCTGGAGTATTAACTGACACCTCAAATTTTCTGAAGATGTTTGTACAACTACATTCCAGGGCTATAATGCTCCTTCTGGTAGCTCCTTAAATGAAGTGATCAAGCCCTGTCTCTAAAGAAATGCAGTGATATCTGAAATAGGGCTGAATGTCAATTTTAGAAAACGGTGGGTTTTCTGAAATTGCGGGAGTTACGCAGGAGAAACAAGTTCTACCACTTAAGAGAAAAGATGACATGTGGATTGATGACCAAGTATCTGTCCCACACCCCAGGCAGAAGTGATAGTCCTTGGAAAGATGTAGACTTGAACTGTAGACTCCTTGGGAAAGTTTAAGGGAACACATGAAGAAAAAAGCTGGGAGCTGCAGTGCCCTGAGGATTATGGAGTCTTCAGCACCATAGCTCCTTCTGGTTCATTCCAGATTTGTTTGATCAACTGGGTGTGGCCACCAAGCATGTGAAGCTGGAACTCAGGGAGTCTCCAGCTTGGTGTGAATTCAGTTTGTGTCAAATACCCCTCATTCCTTGACATGGTTGCTACAGGTGAGTGGGTGCGCCTTTGGTCTCTGCAGGGTTCTGCCCTGAGTCCAGCAGAATGCAAGTGCCATGTTGTAGAATTCATGGGAATGGAGGAGGATGGATGCCGTGGGTGAAGAAACTCCTTCCCTGGGTCAGCAAGTGAACCTCTCACAAGGCACTGACTTGTGCCATCCTGACCTGCCCTTGCATTGCCAGCTGTTCGGGAGAATTGAAAAAAGGTGACTCATTTAGTCAGATTCTGTTTTAGGGGAATGTCATGCAGACCCTCTCCTGACTTCGTAGAAGGTTTTCTGACCTTGTCAAAAGGTTACAGAGAGGCAGATGACATGACCATTTTTTAAAAGAGGAAGAAAGTGAGTTCTGCAAACCACAGATCAGTGAACTTGCCATTGGGCCTGGAAAATCTTCAGGACAGATGACTTAACAAAAAAAATTTGTGACCTCTCCGAAGATGAAACACCAGTGACAAAGACCAAGTCACACTAGGCTAACCTTATTTCTTGCTGTGAAATGTATAAACTGGTAATTCAAGGAAATATGGTGGAAATATATATCTGGACTCAGAAGGTTTATTTCCCAGGATTCTTTCAGTTACTAGTGATGGAAACTCGATTCAAACTGGTTTTTAAAAGAGAGGGGGCCGGGTGTGGTGGCTCACGCCTGTAATCCCAGCACGTTGGGAGGCCAAGGCGGGCAGATCAAGAGGTCAAGAGATCGAGACTATCCTGGCCAACATGGTGAAACCTGGTCTCTACTAAAAATACAAAAATTAGCTGGGCGTGGTGGTGTGCATCTATAGTCCCAGCTGCTCGGGAGGCTGAGGCAGGAGAATCGCTTGAACCTGGGAGGCAGAGGTTGCAGTGAGGCGAGATCTCGCCATTGCACTCCAGCCTGATGACAGAATGAGACTCAGTCTCTGCCCCCCCCACCCCGAAAAAGAGGGAATATGTTGGCGGACATAACTAAAAGGCTCTGGGGTTAACTCAGCACGATCCAGGAGCACAAGTGATGTCATCAGAACTTGGTCTCTCCCGCTCTTCACTGCTCCTTTGAGTTGGCTTTAGTCTCAGATTAAGCTCCTTTTTTTTTTTTTTTTTTTTTAATGGTCTCACTGTGTCACCCAGGCTGGAGTGCAGTGACGCAATCTCAGCTCACTGCAACCTCCGCCTTCCAGATTCAAGCAATTCTCATGCCTTAGCCCCCCAAGTAGCTGGGAATGCAGGTGTGCACCACCACGCTTGTCTAATTTTTGTATTTTTAGTAGAGACGGGGTTTCACCATGTTGGCCAGGCTGGTCTTGAACTGCTGGGCTCAAGTGATCCACCTACCTCGGCCTCCCAAAGTGCTGGGATTACAGGCATGAGCCACCACGCCTGGCCTCAGATTAGGTTCTTTTTACAGAATGTCCTCCAAGAGCTCTAGACTTATATTGTCTGTCTCAGCTTAGCAGGCCCCATGGAAAAGAGGATCTTCTCTTTCAATATTTTCAGCAAAAGCCCCAGGATTTGTTCGGAATGGACTGATGCACCTGTGTGTTCATCCCCTGGAACCAATCTCTGAGGTCAGGTTGTTGGAATAACTGGATTGATCAGATCTGCACAGGAGTAGGGGTCAGCCCCACTCACACTACTTGAGTGGAGAGCAAGGGAAGGGAGGCTCTTCCCAGGAAACTGAGGTGGTCTGGTCAGAACAAGGAGGGTCGATTCTGGACAGGCAGGGAAACCTACAGATATCCAGGATGGAGCCTCTGCTAACATATCTCATGACATTGTTTAAAGGACAGGACATGGGAAGGTGGTAGGAGAAGCAGTAAAGTTATTGGATGGCTAAATCAATATTCAGAAATATTCTGGCTGGGCACGGTGGCTCATGCCTTTAATCCCAGCACTTTGGGAGGCCAAGTGGGTGTATCACAAGGTCAGGAGTTCAAGACCAGCCTGGCCAACATGGTGAAACCCCATCTCTACTAAAGATACAAAAAATTAGCCGGGCATGGTGGTACATGCCTATAATCCCAGCTACTCGAGAGGCTAAGGCAGGAGAATCGCTTGAACCTGGGAGGCGGAGGTTGCAGCGAGCTGAGATCGCACCATTATACTCCAGCCTAGGCAATAGAACAAGACTCTGACTCAAAAAAACAAACAAACAAAAAAAACAACTCTGAGACCAGTTGCAGGGCCTCATGCCTGTAATCTCAGCACTTTGGGAAGCCAAGGCGGGTGGATCACCTGAGGTCAGGAGTTTGAGACCAGCCTGGCCATCATGGCGAAACCCCATCTCTACTAAAAATACAAAAATTAGCCAAGTGTGGTGGCACATGCCTATAATCTCAGCTACTTGGGAATCTGAGGCAGGAGAATCGCTTGAACCCGGGAGGCGGAGGTTGCAGTGAGCTGAGATCTTGCCATTGCACTCCAGCCTGGGCAACAGAGCAACACTCTGTCTCAAAAAAAATACTTAGAATAGGTTGGGCGTGATGGCTCATGCCTGTAATCCCAGCACTTTGGGAGGCCGAGGCAGATCACTTGAGCTTAGGAGTTTGAGACCAGCATGGGCAACATGGTAAAACCCTGTCTCTACCAAAAATACAAAAAATTAGCTGGGTGTGGTGACACATGCCTGTAGTCCCAGCTACTTGGAAGCCTGAGGTAAGAGGATTGCTTGAGCCGGGGAGGTAAAGGCTGCAGTGAGCCAAGATTGTGCCGCTGCACTCCAGCCTGGGTGACAGAGGGAGACCCTGTCTCAAAAAACAAACAAAGAAATACTTTGAATAGAGGATGAGTCCAAAAAACAACTATACAAAATAGCAGATGATATGAATGAGCACCAGTTCTGCGTGTGTTTGACTACCATGCCTGTTTTTCCTTTGTTTTAACAAATCACCACAAACTTATTGGCTTAAAAACAACACAATTGGCCGGGTGTGTTGGCTCATGCCTGTAATCCCAGCACTTTGGGAGGCCGAGGCAGGTGGATCACCTGAGGTCAGGAGTTCAAGACCAGCCTGGCCAACATGGTGAAACCCTGTCCCTACTAAAATATGAAAATTAGCCAGGCATGGTGGTGCACCTGTAATTCCAGCTACTCGGGAGGTGGAGGCAGGAGAATTGCTTGAACCTAGAAGGCAGAGGTTGCAGTAAGCTGAAATCGCGCCACTGCACTCCAGCCTGGGCGACAGAGGCAACACTCCATCTCAAAGAAAAAAAAGAAAAGAAAACCATAATTTATTATCTTACAGTTTTGGAGGTCAAGGCCTAAAATTGAGGTGTCAGCAGAGCTGTGTTCCTTTCAGAGGCTCTAGGGGAGAATTGTTTGTCTTCTCTGGCTTCTAGAGGCCACCTGCATTGCTTGGCTTGTGGCCCCTTCCTCTATCTGCCTAGTCAGTCTCCTTTACTCTGGAACAGATCCTCAGCTTTTCTTTGTCCTTTAAGACACTGACATTTATTAAGAGTACAGGCCAGTTGTTCCATTGGATGTTCCTCAATTTAGATTTTCCTGATTGTTCCCTTATTATTAGAGTCAGGTAACACATTTTAGCAACAGTGATGCATAATTAAGTTGTGATCTCAGTGCTTCATATCAGGAGGCACATATTATCTGTCTCATTATTGGTGATACTATGCTTGACCAATGGTGATATATTTCTCCACTGTAAAGGTACCTTTTTTTCCTGTGTAAGTAATCAGAAATTTGTGGGGAAGATACTCTGAGGCTATTTAGATACGCTGTCTTTCAACAAACTCAATGTACTTTCAGCTAGTGGTTTAGCATCCATTAATGATAAGGCTATAGTGGTCCCCAAATGTTGAGTTTTCTTCTTCTTCTCATTATTACTAAGACAGAGTCTTGCTCTTTTGCCCAGGCGAGAGTCCAGTGGCACAATCTCAGCTCACTGCAACCTCCGCCTCCCAGGTTCAAGTGATTCTCCTGCCTCAGTCTGCCAAGTAGCTGGGATTACAGGCATGTACCATCACGCCTGGCCAATTTTTTTGTATTTTTAATAGAACCAGAGTTTCACCATGTTGGCCAGGCTGGTCTCGAACTCCTGACCTTAAGTGATCCAACCACCTTGGCCTCCCAAAGTCCTGGGATTACAGGCATGAGCCACCGTGCCTGGCCGAGTTTTCTAATTCTGTTGCTCCACCTGCATTTGTTAGTTGACATTTCCCTGTATCTGTCTTTGCCCTTTTCTAATCTGTTCTCCACAAAGCAGCTGGAGGGCTCTCTTCTCTCCTCCCCCCTCCCCACTCCCCACTCCTCTCTCTTCTCTTCTCATCTCCTCCTCTTTCTCTCTTTCTCTTTTTCTTTCTTTCACAGAATCTTGCTCTGTTGCCCAGGCTAGAGTGCAGTGGCACAATCTCTGCTCATTGCAACCCCCATCTCTAGGGTTCAAGTGATTCTCATGCCTCAGTCTTTTGAGTAGATGGGATTATAGGTACACGCCACTGTGCCCAGCTAGTTTTTTGTATTTGTTTCTCTTTAGTAGAAACAAGGTTTCACTATGTTGCCCAGGCTGGTCTCAAACTTCTGGGCTCAGGTAATCCTCCCCCCTCAGCCTCCCAAAATGCTGGGATTACAGGTGTGAGCTTCTGTGCCTGGCCTGGAGTGACCTTTAGAAACCACAAATGTGCTCTAGTCCTTCAGTGGCTTCCCTCTGCCCCTCACACATGCCAGCGTCCTTCACTGTTGCTAGGGCCCAGCATGACTTGGCCCCTTCCAAGCTGTCTGCGTGGTCTTGAGTCGCTTCCCCTTGCCCTCCACACATTGACCCTCGCAGGGCGTCAAAGATTCTATGCTCCTTTCTACCATGGGACCTTCCTGTGAGTCCCTTTGCCCGGAACTCACTTCCTTTCACTTCAAGCTCCTTTGCTCAACAAATATCCATGTCTTTCACGTGTCACATCCTAAAGGAATCCCTGCATGTGACCTCCAGACCAGGTCAGAGTCCTGGGTGTATCATCTCAGCAAATAAATAATATCATCCTCCTCCAAAGAAGCACATGTTTGCGATTACGCATTTGTGAAAATGGACCTAAGCTCCATAACGGCAGGAGCTTTGCCTAGTTTTGCTCACTCACGTGTCTGCAGCACTTAGCATGGTGCAGGCACACTTTTTGAATGAATAAATATGAGTTTAAAACAAGGATCGCAGGGAGAAGGTAGACAAGACGAGGACTGGGTTATTGTAGCCTGAGGACAAATGGGCAGGGGCTTGCTTCTAAAGGACTCAGTGGATGTGGTCATGGGACCCACTTTAGGAGAACCGTGCCTAAGGCAAGCCCTCCAGGAGGCTGGCTTGGCACAGAGCTAGGATTGTGGGCTCTTTCGAGAGGGGTGTGGCGCAGCTGAAAGGGCAGAGCTTTCATAGCCCAGTGCTGCTCACCTGCCAGCTCTCTCTGCTTCTGTACTTCATTTGGTCAGTGGCTTACATCTGACTCTCGGTTTCTGCAGCTGTACAAAGATTTCACAGCGTGGTGAGGATGAAGTGAGTCTATGGGCGGTATAACAGCAGCTAACAAGTTCAAGACACATTTGGGGTGGCATCCTGACTCTCCACCTCTTCACTGTGTGACTGGGAGCACACTGCTCAACCTCTCTGGTCCTATTTGTCTAGAAAAGGGACCAATCATAGTGAGTTCACTCATTCATTCAGCGCATATCTATTGAATGTCTACTTTTTCAAATGTTTTTAGTATTTATTTATTGGAGACAGAGTCTTGCTCTGTCACCCAGGCTGGAGTGCAGAGGTGCGATCTTGGCTCACTGCAACCTCTGCCTCCTGGGCACAGAGCCATTCTACTGCCTCAGCCTCCTGGATAGCTGGGATTACAGGTGCCTGCCAACACGCCTGACTAATTTTTGTATTTTTTGTAGAGACGGGGGTTTCACCATGTTGGACAGGCTGGTCTCGAACTCGTGACCTCAGGTGATCTGCCCACCTCGGCCTCCTAAAAGTGCTGGGATTACAGACGTGAGCCACCGCACCTGGCTGAATGACTACTTCTTTTTAGAGGCAGGGTCTCACCATGTTGCCCGGGCTGGCATGCAGCGGCTATTCACATGAGTGCCTACTTTTGGACAGGCAGTGGGGACACAGTGAACAAGACCAACAAAACTCCCTGCGTTTTGTGAGGCTTGTGTTCTGATGAGGAATAGTCAGTGGGGTAAGTGAAGGATACAGGTGAGACGTGAGACGTGGCAAGGAGTAAACCAGGGAAGGGAAGTGAAATATGTTGCAGGAATGCACAGGGGCTCCGGGAGAAAAACACTTTCTGAGTCAAGTCCTAACGGCCACGAGAGAGTGAGCATGGACTATCTTGGGCATGCTTGGCACTCAATGAGTGGCCCCACACAAGGCTTTGCCAAGCATCCTCCCTCCAATTCCAGACCTGCTCCACCCACAGCGGAGGTGAGGTGGCCTGCAGAAAAGGAATTCAGGGACACATCACCCCCTTTGGGTTTAACACCACAGGTTGTGGAATTTCAGTCTTCTGGCTTTCCTAGCGTGGCTGTTGAACTCAACATCACAAACTCAGTGGGAAAAATAAGAAACAACCCAAATACCCGTCCGGAACAAGCCTCTGATTTTCCACTGCGTAACCTTTGCAAGTTTTTCTCTCTCCCCACCAGCATCTACTTGAAATAGAGAATACACCGGCCAGGTGCGGTGGCTCACGCCTGTAATCCCAGCACTTTGGGAGGCCGAGACAAGCGGATCACCTGAGGTTGGGAGTTCGAGACCAGCCTGACCAACATGGAGAAACCCCGTCTCTACTAAAAATACAAAATTAGCTGGGTGTGGTGGCGCATGCCTGTAATCCCGGCTACTAGGGGTACTGAAGCAGGATAATCGCAGAAGTTGCAGTGAGCCAAGATTGCACCATTGCACTCTGGCCTGGGCAACAAGAGTGAAACTCCAACTCAAAAAAAAAAAAAAAAAAAAAAAGAGAATACAAATAAATGTACATAACTGAATGATTTTTTACCAAATGAACATCCGTGTAACCAGCACCCAGACCAAGAGATAGAACATCACTAGCACCCTGCCCCCCATGCTCCCTTCCCTTCAATGGGAATCACTGCCATGCCCTGTCTTCCTATACCGAAGATCAGTTTTGCCTCTTTTTATTATATTGTATGTACTCTTTTGTGTCTTGCTGCTTTTACTCAACATTATGAGACAGGAATAATACAGGGTGGCCACAGGAGAATTAAATTTCAGTCAGTAGTTTCACATGACTAGAGGCTATGGACTTATAAGACCCTGAAAACCAGGATGTGGGTCAAGCTGGCTAAGATCAACTGGACCCAACATGGCACTGGATGTGACCAGGTTTCTCCTAGGACCTCAATATACACTCATTAACATCCTAAACACACACCCACTAGTGTCTTGACGGTTCCAAGAACACCCAGATTTGGTGTAAAAATGGGTGGCACCACAGTTCCAAGAAATCTCCACCTTTTCCCAGGAATTTTCATGAATATTCCACCCCTTGGTTAAAGAAACCCATAGAGGTAGCAACCTCAAACCCCTTTACACGTGACTTTTGAGTACGCCCACATTCCCTTGAGTGTGTACTTTTCCCTTCGCAATAAATCACTGTGCTTTCACTATTTTCTGACTTATCCTTGAATTCCTTCTCACAACAGTTTCAAGAGCCTGGACACCAGCTGGGGTTGAGGCCCCATTGGTTTTTGGGGATCTCTCCTAGCCCACTGGTATCAATTATATTTGTGAGGTTGATTCATGTTGAGTGTTGCATGTATGTTTATTGTTGTTGTGGCACAGTATTTCATTGCACGAATATGCCACAATTTATTCATTCTGTTCATGGACATTTAGGTTGTTTCAAGTTTGGGGCCATTATGGATGGTACTGCATGAACGAACATTCTAGTACAAGTCTCTTGGTGAGCATAGGATGTGCATGTTCAGTTTGAGCAGCTCCTCCTATGAGTTGTCTGGGGCAGTTTAACAATTACTCTTGGCTGGGCATGGTGGCTCACGCCTGCAATCCCAGCACTTTGGGAGGCTGAGGCGGGTGGATCATGAGGTCAGGAGTTCAAAAACATCCTGGCCAACATGATGAAACCCCATCTCTACTAAAAAAAATACAAAACTAGCTGGGCGTGGTGGTGGGCACCTGTAATCCCAGCCACTCAGGAGGCTGAGGCAGGAGAATGGTTTGAACCCGGGAGTTGGAGGTTGCAGTGAGCCAAGATTGCGCCACTGCACTCCCGCCTGGCAACAGAGCGAGATTCCACCTCAATAAAACAAACAAAAACCAATTACTCTCTCACCAGCAGTGTGTGGAAGTTTGGTTGTTCCGTGTTTGGCCAACTCTTGGTGGTGTTTCATTCTAACCATTCTAGTGGGTGTCTGCATACTATTTCATTGTGGTTTAAGTTTTCAGTTCCCTGATGACTAATGAGAATGAGCACTTTCTTTTTCTTTCTTTTTTTTTTTTTTTTTTTGATGGAGTCTTGCACTGTCGCTGAGGCTGGAGTCCAGTGGTGCGATCTCGGCTCATTGCAACCTCCGCCTCCCGGGTTCACGCCATTCTCCTGCCACAGCCTTCCAAGTAGCTGGGACTACATGCGCCCACCATGCCTGGCTCATTTTGTGTATTTTTAGTAGAGATGGGGTTTCACCGTGTTAGCCAGGATGGTCTTGATCTCCTGACCTCGTGATCTGCCCACCTCGGCCTCCCAAAGTGTTGGGATTACAGGTGTGAGCCACCGCGCCTGGCCTCACTTTCATATCTTTCAGATATTCTCTTTCATAAAGTATGTTCGGTGTTTTGCCAGTTATTCTACTGGGTTGTCTTATTTCTTTGTAATTACATTTTTACATAAATTTTTTAATGTATGTAAAAATGAATACATGCTCATGATTAAAAAATTGAACAAGTTGGCCAGGTGCGGTGGCTCACACCTGTAATCCCAGCACTTTGGGAGGCTGAGTCTGGTGGATCACCTGAGGTCAGGAGTTTGAGACCAGCCTGGCCAACATGGTGAAACTCTGTCTCTACTAAAAATACAAAAAATTAGCTGGGCGTGGTGGCGGGCACCTGTAATCCAGCCTGGGCAACGAGAGTGAAACTCCATCTTAAAAAAAAAAGGAAAAAAAATGAACGAGTTACAGAACTATTTTTTGTATATTTTTTTCCAGGGAGATTCTGTGCACAAAGAAACATATATAAAATGTACATAATCCACAACTATTCTTTTTTACACAAATACAGTTTTACACAGTACACTTGACAAACCTTGAAGACCATTCATATCGATTCATAAAAATCTCTTTCAGTTTCTTTTTACAATTGCACAGCACGGTATTCCATTCATGAGTCCAACATATAAGACTTTAATATACCGATGGGCACAGAGGGTGATGCCAATTGTTAGCTTTTACAAACATGCTACAGGAATTCATCCTATACATAGACTCACCCATCTGCACAAAGATGTTTGCATCTGGGATTTCCAAAGAGAGGAAGTCCTGGGTCAAGGGGTATATGAACTTACATGTTTGTGACTCGTGTTGCCAACTTACTCTGCAAAGAGTGCAACAAATGTGAAATTGTACTAATTTGGTTTGCCCTGCAAACACAGGGTACTTGTATTACCAAATCTTTACCCATCTGCTAGGTGAAGAATGGTATTTAGGCTGGATGCAGTGGCTCACACCTGTAATCCCAGCACTTTGGGAGGCCAAGGTAGGCGGATCACCTGAGGTCAGAAGTTCGAGACCAGCCTGGCCAACGTGGTGAAACCCCATTTCTATTAAAAATACAAAACTTGGCTGGTCGCGGTGGCTCAAGCCTGTAATCCCAGCACTTTGGGAGGCCAAGACGGGCGGATCATGAGGTCAGGAGATCGAGACCATCCTGGCTAACACGGTGAAACCCCGTCTCTACTAAAAATACAAAAAATTAGCTAGGCGCAGTGGCAGGCGCCTCTAGTCCCAGCTACTCAGGAGGCTGAGGTGGGAGAATGGCATAAACCCAGGAGGCAGAGCTTGCAGTGAGCCGAGATAGCGCCACTTCACTCTAGCCTAGGCGACAGAGCGAGACTCCGTCTCAAAAAAAAAACAAAAAACAAAAAACAAAAACAACAAAACTTAGCCAGGTGTGGTTGGTGCTTGTAATCCCAGCTACTCGGGAGGCTAAGGCACGAGAATCACTTGAACCCGGGAGGTGGAGGTTGCAGTGAGCCAAGATTGCACCAGCCTAGGCGACAGAGCGAGACTCTTGTCTCAAAAAAAAAAAGTATTGCCTTATATGTTAAATTTGTATTCACTCCTTTCTGAATGTGGCTAAGCATCTTTTCACATATTCAAATAAAGCCTCTACTTTAATTTGTTGTTGTTGTTGAGATAGGTTCTCTGTTCCCCAGGCTGGAGTGCAGTGGCGTGATCTTGGCTCACTACAACCTCCACCTCCCAGGTTCAAGCAATTCTTCTGCCTCAGCCTCCCAAATAGCTGGGACTGCAGGTGCCCACCACCACACCTAGCTAATTTTTGTATTTTTAGTAGAGACTTGCCCATGCCAGGCCTGAGCCTCTACTTTAAATGGGCTATATTTCCTGTGATGAGGGCTTAGCTGGAAACAGCTCCTGAAGATTTGGTTTTTGCCTGAAGGAGACACAAAACATCCTGTAAATGGGACGTTCTGCATCCCTACACAACTTGTAGAGGAGATTTTCTGCTCCTAGGCCTTCAGTGAAATCAGAGAGAGGCAAAAACAGAACAAACACAAATTCTGTTGAACCAGTTGAACAGGAAGAAACCTTCGAACTCTAGTCTAGGGGCCAGGCACAGTAGCTCACACCTGTAATCCCAGCACTTTAGGAGGCTGAGGCGGGCAGATCACCTGAGGTCACGAGCTCGAGACCAGTCTAGCTAACATGGTGAAACCCCATTTCTACCAAAAATACAAAAAAAATTAGCTGGGTGTGGTGGCGCATGCTTGTAATCCCAGAGACTTGGGAGGCTGGGGCAGAGGAATCACTTGAAAATGGGAGGCAGAGGTTGCAGTGAGCTGAGATCAAGCCATTGCACTCCAGCTTGGGCAACAAAAGCGAAACTCCGTCTCAAAAAAAAAAAAAAAAGAAATCAAGTCTAGGCCGGGTGTGGTGGCTCATGCCTGTAATCCCAGCGCTTTGGGAGGCCGTGGCGGGTGGATCACCTGAGGTTGGGAGTTTGAGACTAGCCTGGTCAACATGATGAAACCCCATCTCTACTAAAAAAATACAAAAAGTTAGCTGGACGTGGTGGCACATGCCTGTAATCGCAGCTACTTGGGAGGCTAAAGCAGGGGAGTTGCTTGAACCTAGGAGGCAGAGGTTGCAATGAGCCAAGATCATGCCATTGCACTCCAGCCTGGGCAACAAGAGCAAAACTCCATCTCAAAAAAAAAAAAAGGAAAGAAATCAAGTCTAATCTCATATTTTAGAGATTATTTTTGTATAAAGCTGAGGGATACAGAGGGGAAATGACTTGCAGAAGACCACATATTGCTTCCGTTGAGAAACAGATGAAGATCCTTGATAAGAATGGAATTATTTTTGTCAACTGCTAGCATCTCTGTTAAGTATTTTAATGAACCAGGTGCGGTAGCTCATGCCTGTAATCCCAGCACTTTGAGGGGCCAAGGTGAGAGGATCACTTGAGTTCAAGTGACTATATTGCCTGAGCAATATAGTGAGACCACTGCCATCACCCCCAAATCTTTACAAATAAAATAATAATAATTAACCAGGTGTGGTGGCCGGCAGCTGTAATCTCAGCTACTTGGGAGGCTGAGGCATAAGGATCACTTGAGCCAAGGAGTTTGAGGCTGCAGTGAGTTATAACAGGACTACTGCACTCCAGCCTGGACAACAGAGCAAGACCTTGTCTCTCTCTCTAAACAAAAATTTTAATGATTTAATTAAAATTTAATAAACAAAAATTTTAATTTAAATTTTAATGATTTAATTGTTTTTTCTTTTAGCAAGGGTATAGTTTTACACAAGCTATACCAGTAACTAAAAGCACAGGCAATGCAAACAAGTATAAAAGAACATTTCAGGACTGTAAGCCAAAAATAAAATTTTAGGCCAGGTGTGCTGGCACATGTCTGTAATCCTAACAGTTTGGGAGGCTGAGGTGGGAGGATCACATGAGCTCAGGAGTTCGAGACCAGCCTGGGCAACATAGTGAGACCTCATCTGTATAAATTTAAATAATAATAATAATAATAAAATTTTAAAAGTTGAAAAAATAAAATTCTAAGCCCCCCAACCAACTGAATGGACCCTCCCTCTTGGCCAAGGGCATTACAAAGTTAACCTGAAAAACTAGTTCAGGCCATGACGGTGGGGGTTGGAAATGCCTCACTAACTATATATAATCCCTCCTCCTGTTGGAATTTAGGCGCAGCTGATCAGAACGAACATTGAAACAGAGATCTTAAAACTGACGAAGAAACAGACTTTTTGTCATAAGACACCAAATTCCAGCCTGACTCTGGCATCACATGACAGATAGCAGGCCCCGAGAGAAATCAGAGTATATTTCTTTTTTTTTTTGAGACAAGATCTTGCTCTGTCTCCCTGGCTGGAGTGCAGTGATGGGATGATCAGCCTCAACCTCGCGGGCTCGAGCAGTCCTCCTGCTTCAACCCCCTCGAGGAGCTGAGACTACAGGGATGCACTACCATGCCCAGCCAATTTTTAAATTTTTGTAGACAGGGTCTCATTATATCTCCCAGGCTGGTCTCAAACTGGCCTCAAGCTATCCTCCTGCCTTGGCCCCCCAATGTGCTGGGATTGTAAGCGTGAGCAATCGTCCCTGGCCCAAAGTGTATTTATTTGACATATTTTGAAATGGCCCTGCAAAGCTGTCCCCTGTGAGGAAAGTCTACATTCTGTTGAGAATCCCCTTTTCTATTCAGGTGTTTTTCTTGATCCAAGAGATAATTTACTAAGAATCTGGCCCCTTTTTTAGCTCTGTTAGGAGCTCTGAGGCTGGGCGTCGTGGCTCAAGCCTGTAATCCCAGCACTTTGGGAAGCCGAGGTATGTGGATCACCTGAGGTCAGGAGTTTGAGACCAGCCTGGCCAACATGATGAAACCCTGTCTCTACTAAAAATACAAAAAATTAGCTGGGTGTGGTGGCGGGTGCCTGTAATCCCAGCTATTCAGGAAGCTGAGGCAGGAGAATCGCTCAAACCTGGGAGGCGGAGGTTGCAATGAGCTGAGATTGCGCCATTGCACTCCAGCCTGGGTGACAAGCGTGAAACTCCATCTCAAAAAGAAAAAACTCCTAAGCCTGCTACCTGGAGGCTTCACATGCATGATGAAACCAAGGTCTCCACAACCCCTTAACTGACATTCCTTTCTATTGGCTCCAGGTCTTTAGATAATAACTCTGCGAACTAATTGCCAGAGAAAATTTTTGAATCTGCCTATGACCTGGAAGCACCCCTCCCCCAACCTCACGACCTTATTTCGGTTGTCCCACCTTTCCAGACTGAACCAATGTACATCTTACATGTATTCATTGAAGTTTTGTCTCCCTACAATGTAAAAAACAAACTGTAACCCAACCCCCTTGGGACATGTTCTCAGAATCCCCTGGGGCTATGTCCTGGGCCATTGGTCACTCATATTTGGATCAGAATAAATCTCTTCAGATATTTCACAGAGTTTGACTATTTGACTCTTTTTGTCAACAGGACCCTCTAAATTTGTCAAGGGGTAAGTTAAGCCCTGGAGACTGGATCATGTAGCATGTTTGCAACTTCTGCTTCATAGACTGTAGATTAACCCCCTTCCTCACTATTTTTGTTCTGTAGACGACTAGGAAAGACGTCCTCCCCTTCCAATCACTAAAATCTTTGTTACAGATTAACTGCCTTCTTTATTGTC
Organism: Macaca mulatta; assembly: GCF_049350105.2. Lineage (NCBI taxonomy): Eukaryota > Metazoa > Chordata > Mammalia > Primates > Cercopithecidae > Macaca > Macaca mulatta. The sequence continues at coordinate 80,391,092 of NC_133425.1, read as the reverse complement.
CTGTACCTAAGTCACACCAGATGCCACAAAGACTCTGGCTGTCACACCTTCACTGTGGAATGTTAAATAAACCTTTTCTAAAAGGAGCACGTTGATGAATCAGATTATTGTAACCGTGCATTAAGCCTGCTACAGAAAGATGTTGAAATTCTGTTAAGCGTTCCTAAACTATTTCTCTATAAACGATCCCCAAACGTCTACACTCCATACAGTGACTTCCATTCTTTGGGAACTGTGCTTCTCAGGTGGCCATCCTCAAACTTGGAGCTTGAATAAACTCTCTTTAGATTCCAATCCTTTGATTATTTTGCATTGACAAAAGCATGGGGACTGAGCATTATGCGGTGAGGAGCCCTCCACTCTTCATTTTTTGAGAAAGACTTTAAAATGAGTGCAAAGATTATTGGGTGTGTAGGGGAAGAGAAAAAAAAAAACTCCTTATCTCTCTACCCTTTTAAACTCTTGGCTGGGGTCCCTGTAACAAAGACAAACTAGGCCAGGCGCGGTGGCTCATGCCTGTAATCCCAGCACTTTGGGAGGCCGAGGTGGGTGGATTACCTGAGGTCAGGAGTTCCAGACCAGCCTGGCCAACATGGTGAAACCCTGTGCAGAGATCACACCACTGCACTCCAGCCTGGGTGACAGAAGGAGAGTCCATCTCAAAAACAAAACAAAAAAACACAAATTAATAAGAGAAAAACAAATAGAAGTTTATTAACATGTACATCTCATATATACATAAGAGAAACTTGGGAAAGAGTAACTCGAAGAGGTAGCTTAGAATGTGGTTTCACACAGTACCTTCGACAAAGAATAATACCTTTGGCCGGGCATGGTGGCTCATGCCTACAATCCCAGCACTTTGAGAGGCCAAGGTGGGTGGATCACTTGCAGTAAGGAGTTCAAGACCAGCCTGGCCAACATGGCAAAACCCTGTCTTTACTAAAAATACAAAAATTAGTCGGGCATGGTGGTGGGCCCCTGTAATTCCAGCTACTCAGGAGACTAAGGCAGGAGAATTGCTTAAACCAAGTGGAGGTTGCAGTGAGCTGAGATTGCACCACTACACTCTAGTCTGGGAGACAGAGCGAGACTCCATTAAAAAAAAAAAGAACAATACGTTTGTAGAGAAATGACAGGACAAAGGAAAGTAGTTTGCAGCTTCCAAGGGTGGCAAACTGTGGGAAGGTTTACACATGGGAAGAAACTTTAATAGAGTAAGGTTTGTTTACAGATTCCTTTGGTGCCCTCTCTGGGCTAAGAAAAGTCTAGAGTGTCCAGTAAAACTGAATTTACACCTGCCCTTTAGGCAGAAAAGGGGGAAGATAAAGAGAACTTTTCCTGCATTTGTTGCTTCTTAATTGCCTTCAGCTGAAAATAATTTTTATGTCGAAGAGGCATATTTTGCGGTGATATATTCTGGTTTTCTTTTTCTTTTTTTTTTTTTTGAGACGGAGTTTCTGTCACCCAGGTCGGAGTGCAATGGCGCAATCTCAGCTCACTGCAATCTCTGCCTCCCAGGTTCAAGCGATTCTCCTGCCTCAGTCTCCTGAGTAACTGGGATTACAGGCGCCCAAAACTGTGTCTGGCTAATTTTTGTATTTTTAGTAGAGATGGGGTTTCACCATGTTGACCAGGATGGTTTCAAACTCCTGACCTCGGGTGATCCGCCCGCCTGGGCCTCCCACAAGTGCTGGGATTAAAGATGTGAGCCACCACACCCGGGCCTAAAGAAAACCAGAAGTTTTCTTTAGGTGTCTTCATTGAACAAGCAGGTATTGTCTGGCATACCCTTCTGGGTTATCTTGTCTTATGGGGTCTTATTTTTATCTTTAAGCTATCTAGAGTTCTAGTGGAGCATTGTATATATACCATCATTAATGAGTTAAATGAAATCTTTGACATACGTTCATTTTATATTTGTGAGTCATATTTTACTTTTTTTTTTAAAAAAGGATATGCTTTTTTTTTTTTTTTTTTTTTTGGAGACTGCTCATTCTGTTGCCCAGGCTGGAGTGCAGTGGCGTGATCTCAGCTCACTGCAACCTTCGCCTCCAGGGTTCATGATTCTCCTGCCTCAGCCTCTCGAGTAGCTGCTGGGATTACAGGCGTGCACCACCACATCCGGCTAATTTATGTGTTTTTAATAGAGACGCGGTTTCACCATTGTTGGCTGAGCTGGTCTCGAACTCCTGACCTCAAGTGATCAGCCCGCCTTGGCTTCCCAAAGTGCTGGGATTACAGGCGTGAGCCACCGCGCCTGGCCTTAAAAAACATTTTCCTACTTTCAAACACCTTAGGGCTTACTATAGGGAAGGGACCGTGGATGCTCTAGTGTCCTTCAAGGAGGAGGCCGGGGGCTCCGCGGACCTCAGGAGTCAGGCCTCCAATCCCCAGTTCAGGGCGCTTCCCTCTTTTCCCCACTGCTTTCTGGCTCAGCAATTTCCACTCCCGCTCCCGTACTTTCCCATTTCCTTAGGTCATATCCCCGCACCTAGTACAGGCCACACCTGGAGCTGGCCCTGAGACACCGCCGCGGGTTCGGCAGCCTAACAGCGTGGCTTGGACCCTGCAGCAGCCCGTAGCCACTATCCTTTCTCCTTCCGGACTTCAGTTTGGCTGCATCTCTGTCTTAGCGAGAGGGGCTGTGACTAAAAGCTGCCTTTTCTCAATGAACTGCCAGTTTGCAAGAGCCTCCGGGTCCCCTCAAACCGCCTCGAGCGCCCCTCTCCGCGGGAGCGGCGCGGCCGGAACTGCGTAGGTGCGGCGTCACTGACCTCGCCGGGTTCACTTCCGGGGCTCGCGCGGCCCCGCTATTCAGCCAAGGCTCCGGGCTCCGGCATCTGCTCGGCGGCAGCCTCCTTCAGACCTGCCTGGCGGGACCCAGGGAACCGAGCCGAGCCGCGGGGCCCGCTCCGGCCCGGCCATGAGCGCGGCCGCATGATGCGTCCCTGCCTCGGCCGCTGCAGTCGCCGCCGCCGCCGCCGCAGGCCGGGAGGAGCCGCAGCGCCGGGCGACCCCGCCCGGGCCTCGGGTGAGTGCGGCGGGCTGGGCCCGGCGGGCTGCTCACTCCCGGGTCTCCCGGCCACTCCCGGCCCTCGGCCTGCCCTATCCTTCCGTCGGTCCCGCCGCTCTCTCTCCTCCACCCCGCCGCGCACCTGCGACCTTCTGGAGTTCCTAGGGGCACCTCGGTTCCCGCACCTGACTTCCCTGCCAGGTGCCTCCTTGTCATTCCTTAGTTACTCTCTCGGGATAGGGACTAGCTTGCAGCCCCAGCTTTTTGCCTGACCTTGGGCGTGACACTCAGCTCTCCGAGCGCTGGTTTTCTGTGTGACTAATGACGGGGTGGTGGTTACAGAGCAGCCATAAACCCTGTGTAAGCTGTAAAGAGTTTTTTTATAGGCATGTATTACAATGAACAGTCTCGGACCTCGCGTTGTGGCTTCTCTTCCTCTTAAGTTGTAAACTTTTTTATTCTCTGCCCATCTTCCTAGTTATCTTCCCTCCTGCTCCACGTCAGTCACCTTTGGGTGTTAGTTGCCTGAAAGGGCATCTGGGACAGTCAGGTCAGCTTTGAGGGCAGTAAGGCTCACCTCTCCTGGTGTGGTTCCTTCTGCAACTGAGTCACACTCGGTTAGATAGACACACTCTTTATTAGCTTGTAAATAACCAGTTTATTGTGGCAGTTAAATTGGAGTGTAAGAAGCAGTGTTGATGCGGCTCCTTGTAGCTTCTTTTACTGTCTGGGCTGTATACAGTGTTGGTCATATCGCTGCTGCAATGTTGCATTTGCAGTCTGCTTAGTGTATGCACTTAAGCGCACGTATTTATCTGTGTTACTGTTACTGTCCCAAGCGGTTTAGAGATTTAGGTCAATGTGTATTAATATTTCTTTCTGAACTCTTCACCTCACAGATGAAGAATCTCTTTTTTGTTATGTTTTACAGTGTTGACATACCTGAAATCACCTTTTAGTCACTTTGTGGCCTGGCAGGCACGCACACGGTGGCTCATGCCTGTAATCCCAGCGCTTTGAGAGGCTGAGGCAGGAGGATCGCTTGAGCCCAGGAATTGGAGAGCAGCCTGGGCAACATACTGAGACTCCTATCTCTACCAAAAAAATTCAAAAATTAGCCGGGTATGGTGGTGCACGCCTGAGGTCTCAGCTGCTTGGGAGGCTGAGGTGGGAGGATCACTTGAGATCGAGATCATGGCACAGCACTGCAGCCTGGGCAACAGAATGAGATCCCGATCTCAAAAAAAAAAAAAAAAAAAAAAAAAATCACTTTGTTAAATTTGCTTGTTAAAAGTCAGAACTTGGTTAAAGTGAAAGGCTCTTGGGATATTTGAAATATGGAATGGAACAGAAGTATTAACTAAATTGCAGGTCTTGAACATTCTGGAAAATAGAAGGTTAGGGGCCCACACTGACTTCTGATTTGAGAGTTGAAGGAGAAGACAACTATTTGAAAAGGTAATTCCTAAAGGATTCACTAAATAATAATGGGAACTCTTCTGCTACCATTGGCTCAGAGCCTGCCTCAGTTGACAAATTAATGAATTGAAACTTTACAGCCCTGCTAACCAATGAACTGTAAAAAACAAATCCTCTTCAAGAACAGAAAAGTATTAGCATGAATAGAATGGCCCTTTCAGTGAGAAAGAAAGCACTGAAATGAACTTTATATAAGAACAATCTTGATTCAGTCTAAAGTATGAACGTACTTTTACATTCTTACTGAAACTTACCTGCTGGCTTGGATGCTTTGTTGATACAAATAATACAATCTTTGTTAAATTAACAAAGGAAATGGGTCTAGAAATAAGTTCACATAGAAAGTTAATGTTTGAGATGAACATTGAGTAGTTTTCCTGATTGGACAACTATACAAGATAATTTTACTAAAGCTGCTTTTTGGGGTATGTTTCTTTAAAATAATATTTTAAGTTAAGAAGTACTTTTTTTTTTTTTTGAGATGGAGTTTCGCTCTTGTTGCCCAGGCTGGAGTGCAATGGCTCGATCTTGGTTCACTGCAACCTCCACCTCCTGAGTTCAAGCGAATCTCTTGCCTCAGCCTCCTGAGTAGCTGGGATTACAGGCATGCGCCACCATGCCTGGCTAATTTTGTATTTTTAGTAGAGACGTGATTTCTCCATGTTGGGTCAGGCCGGTCTCCAACTCCTGACCTCTGGTGATCCGCGTGCCTCAGCCTCCCAGAATGGTGGGATTACAGGCGTGAGCCACTGCGTCTGACCCTTTTTTTTCCGAAACCCTAGAGCAGAACATAAAGTCAGAACTGTCATTTTCACTGGAAGTTCTTATTCCCAAAGTTAGTCTCCAGGGTCAGTGTTAACAACTTGCTGTGTGACCCTTCGGTTGTAACATCTGAGAAGAGTTTAGTTGGACTGTGCCACTTAGCTAGCTATAAAGTTGAGAGGGAATAGTACCAGTCCACACAGGACTGCCCTCACTTGTGATACCAACTGCAAGTTGTCTCTTTTTTTGGTGGGGGTTGTAGGTGGTGGTTCCCAAAACTACCCTTGGGTGGAGTCCAGGGAAGTACCAGATGGGGAAGTACCAAAGGCACGATTGTCCTCTCCCTATGGAGTTAGAACACGTTACTTTTTTGGCATTGATGTGTGACAATATGCATGGAGTATTGCCAGCCTGGGGAGCTCACCTGAGCCTTGGTGGTCAGTTGTTATTGAGGTTCCATTATGCAGTCATGATTGATTGATTGATTGATTGATTGATTGATTGCCTACATGGTTGATCTTAGTTCCGAGATAGACTGATATCCTGTGACAAACAGCTCCCCCCTCACCCTACATCGTATTATTAGCTGAGGACAAAGGTCAGACCTCTTTTTGGGTAAGATTAAATAAAGTTAAATTGTTTTTTGTTTGTTTGCTTTGAGACAGGGTCTTGCTCTTTTGCCCAGGCTGGAGTGCAGTGGCACAATCATGGCTCACTACAGCCTTGGTCTCCTGGGCTCAAGTGGTTCTTTCTGCCTCAGCCTCCCACTTAACAGGGACCACAGGTGTACGCCACCATGCCTGGCCTATTTTTTGTAGAGATAGGGTCTCATTGTGTTACCCAGGCTGGTCTGAAACCTCTGGGCCCAAGCAATCTGCCTGCCTCGGCCTGGAATTCCAGGCATGTTCCACTGTGCCTGGCCTGGTGAAATCATTTACTACATATCCTACTTCTTTCCTGGTCCCTTCCTACTTGAAAATACTGTATGCTACTGTGCTTTGCCATTGACAAATGACTGTCCCTTCTAGAACATGGAGGAGACACAGGCCACAGGGAGAGCTCTCAACCTTAGTTTCCTTCTAACTAAAATGTCTTTGAGTATCTATCCATCAGTCATTTTCTTCTGCTTTGCCTCTGAGGAAGAGACAGTCCCTCCTTCCTGATGTTAACCCTTGTGTCTGCTTTGGTCTGCTCGTTATGGGTCTGTGGATTATCGTTTACTATCTCTTGCCTTTTTGATTGTTTTTTCCATTTGCTGGTTTCTTCACTTCTATTTACAAACATATCCTTGTCTTGGTAATCTCAGCCCTGTTTGCTACTGAGTTCCATTCCATTCCATTCCTTTCTTTTTTTTTTGAGATGGAGTATTGCTCTGTTGCCCAGGCTGGAGTGCGATGGCATGGTCTTGGCTCACTGCAAGCTCCGCCTCCCAGGTTCAAGTGATTCTCCTGCCTCAGCCTCCCGAGTAGCTGGGATTACAGGCATCTGCCATCATGCCCAACTAATTTTTGTATTTTTGTAGAGATGAGTTTTTACCATATTGGCCAGGCTGATCTTGAACTCCTGACCTCAGGTGATCCACCTGCCTTGGCCTCCCAAATTTCTGGGATTACAGGCGTGAGCCACTGCACCCAGCCTCCATTCCATGCTTGAAAAACATTTCAGGGGAATCCTATTAATCCTCTAATCAAACCCAGACTCTGCATGGGGCCCAGACAGTGCCAGATTTTGGTTCAGCATCTTATGGTTTTGAAAATGCTGTGTTCTTCTATAGTGTATTATAGGTAGTGGGTGCTTGAAAACTGTTTGGTGAATGAATAATTTGGCAAGGCAGAGAAAGAGAGAATTCTAATTGGAGGAAACAGGAGCAAAACCACAGATGTATGACAGGCGAGGTAAGGGGAATCCAAAGGAGCACCATATGGAAGAGAGTGGGGAATGTTGAGCCTGGAAAGGTTGGGAGAGCCAGAAGGTTTCATAACAGGTTGATTTTGTGACCTGTGCTGTGGTTTTGTTTTATTTTATTTATTATTATTGCTATTTTTGAGACAGGGTCTTACTCTGTCACCTAGGCTGGAGTGCAGTGGCATGATGTCAACTTACTGCAGCCTCAACCTCCTGGGCTGAAGCGATTCTCCCACCTTAGCCTCCTGAGTAGCTGGGGCTACAGGTGCACGCCACTGCACCGGGTTCCTTTTTTAAAAAAAATTATAGAAGTGGGATCCCGCCTTGTTGCTCAGGCCGGTCTTGAACTCCTGAGATCAAATGATCTGCCCACCTCAGCCTCCTAAAGTGCTGGGATTACAGGTAGGTGCCACTGCACCTAGCCCTATATATTATTTTTAAATTATTTAATTTTATTTTTCAAGGAATTTTTGTTTAGGTTTTTAATTTTTTTGAGATAGGGTCTCGCTCTGTTACTCAGGCTGGAGTACAGTGATGCAGTCATAGCTCACTGCAGCCTTGAGCGCCTGGGCTCAAGTAATCCTCCTGCCTCAGCCTCTCAAGTAGCTGGGACCACAGCTGTGTACCACTGTGCCCAGCTAATTAAATTTTTTTTTTGTAGAGACAGGGTCTTGCTATGTTGCCCAGGCTGGTCTTTTAACTCGAGTGTTCCTCCCACCTTAGCCTCTCAAAGCACTGGGATTACAAGTGTGAGCCGCCACCCCTGGCCTGTGCTGTGATTTCGAACGGTGACTCCTGCAGCCATGTGGAGAGTCAGTGGAATCTAGTGACCCTTGAAGTTAGCGTTCTGCAGAGGTACAGGCTAGAGATGAGGGCTGCCTAAACTTGGGTTGTGGGAAAGGTGAGAAGAGAAGGATCAGAGCTGTAAGTGGGAAGTGTTGTCATGCATGCAGGAATGGAGGAGGAGGAGGAGGAATTTTGTGTCCAGAGGCTAAAAGGTGGTGAATCAATTCTGGTTGCACGAGGAATGTCTCTGATTTGGAAAAAGACACTCTGTTAAGCTGGTGGTTTGGTTCACCGGGAAACACTGCAGTTCATTTGCAGCACCGTGCGAGGAAGGGCAGTCAGCTAGAAAGGCTTCCAGTCTCATTGGAGACCAGCTTTTACAGTTCACTGAAATGTTTTGAATTCTTAGATTCCATATTTCCCACATTCAGTTTATTCATTACAGAATGCACTTTCTAAAACTGAGTGCTCTGGAAGCCAATGTATTTTAATGGAAGAACACGAGCTTTGGAGTCAAAACAGTTCTGACTCCACCCTAACTGGCTGTGGATCTGAGCAAGGCACTTAGCCTGTAAGACTCAATTTTGTCATCCTGAAAATGAGCTCACGATAACGCCTGGCTTTTAGGGCGGTGGTCAGGTGCATAAATCTCCTGACATACAGTAGATGCTCAGTAAATAGCCTTTCGTCTCACCCTCATATTTTATGTTGTCATTAACTTGTAATTGAGAGCTAAGTGTATTATTAGCATGTCATATTTTCTTAGTATTTTGAACTCTGGTTAATCTGGCATTATAAAAGCTCATTCTGTATTAAACAGGGAAACTCTAGGAAGACAGGGAAGGAGGTTGGGAATACCAGCCTGATTCAGGCTCTGCTATTCCCTGGGATGAACACTTAATGAGGTTTGGAACTCTAGAGTTCTTTTTATTTCTGGATTTGGATTTCTTGAGGGTTTAGTTACCATGCTGGGATTTTTAAAAATAGCTGCTCCATTTGACTGTCAAAGTTGGGTTGCGGCTCTCGTCCAGGGATGAAAGGGGAACCTTTGGGGTACGAGTAAGCATTCCTTGGAGACCGCCTCATCTGGCCTGCGTGCTCTAGTGAGGTCCCGTGCGCATGTTTTCTGGACCTGAAGTTGTGACTTCCCTGCAGGTGAGGTTTTTCCCTTCACCCGCTTCTCCCTCTTTCTCTGTAACCCTGGTGCATTTCTCTTCTATTCCTTTCCTCCCAGGCTGCTTCGGGCCTCTGGCCCACTTCCCTGGCAGATCTGATCACATGCCCCTATCATTTGCTTGTGGGCTTCCTTTCTACTTTTTCTTGTCTTCCTCAAGCACCCTCCTTCCCTTACTTATTCGCTCAACAAATGTTTGTGGAGTGCGTGGTGAGCTCGGGAGTGCTGGGGATACTACAAGGAACATTCCATTGAGGTGATGGCAGAAAAAGCAGCCAGGGAGAGGCTGCTAGGAAGGTAGGCCAGCAGGCTGCAGATGGAGTGAGGCTTTCTAGGCCACGGTGGTGGGGTGGAGTGGTGGTGGTGGGGATTTTATTCTCACTGAAAAGGCAGTGATTGCACGAGCTTAGGCAGGGGAGTGACATGATCTGATTTATATCTGTAGAAGACCACGCTGGGTGCCATATGGGGGACCGGACTGTTGAGTGAGCAGAGGCGTGAGAGTAGAGAGAGGACGGGTTAGCAGGTGATCTGAGCGCTCCGTAGGTGAGAGCCTCATGAGACCTTGGTCTGGGCAGGTGGGGAGGTGAGAGAAGTGGTCGGATTTGGGGTAGGTTTAGAGGTGCACCCTATAGGACTTGCTGATTAGCTAGATGTGGAGAGGTGGGGAATGAGATACATGAAGGGCGGGTCCTTGTTTTTTGACCTCAGTGTGCCGTTTATTGAGATGGGAAAGTGTGGCGTGGTGACTGACTGGGGAAGGTTCTGCTTTGACCTCCTCCCCTGGAGTTGTGGAGTGGCCAGTTGGATAGACGCACTTAGCGATGCATTGTCAGCCCGAGAGTTTTCCAGATTTTTTTTTTTTAAACTTCATGAAATTGAGGTCCCCATGAACTCCTTTGTGGAGAGCATGTAGATGAAGGGAAGACCGAGGACTAAGCCTGGGTGCTCCCGGCGTTGACATGGGTGGAGGAGAAGTATCCAGTCAGAGACAGGGTGCAGCTAGGGGGAAGGAAAGCCAGGGTTGTCCCCCAGGCCCCTCACTCCTGAGACTGGCGTTCCCTCTCCCACGTCCATGGTCCATCGTGTGCTGTGTGTGTTCCCCCAGGTTGCCATGTTTTTGATCTGCAGTGTTTGTGTCCTACTGTAGAGTAATTAAGTATTTTAACATGAAATGCCCTTCTAGAAAGGTCAGGCAAGGTCACTATTCGCCGTATGGCTTATGTGCCAGCATATCATTGAGATGTGGCTTTAGTTGGGTTAATATTCTGGTGTGGATTTTTATTCCTTAAAAGTTAATATTCTGATCTTTGGATTCAGTAATTTGAGTAGAAAATCGTGGTTTCATAGAGCATGATTTCCTATGGTAGGATTTGAAAGGACAAACTGAATATTTCATGATTGCCAGTTGATGGCAAGAGCACTTAGGAGCGCGATCGCTGTTGGCTCACTGCAGCGAGTCAGCTGAGTGCTGCGCTCCTTTTGCGAGTTGAGTGAGGACGTGACTTCTGTAGCCTTCCCCACCTTGACTCAGGTTCCCTGACTCATCTGGTCTGGTGACATACCTACAATGTGGGCACCTTCACCTCTGCTTCTGTGCGGCCCCCTGTTTGCCCAGCCCATAGGAACCACTGCCTCTGGATCTTACAGCTCCCGGCTGGACCCAGCCTCAGTCCTGCCCCTCACTTCCTCTGAGTCTGTTTCTCAGGCTCCTCAGGCCCTCAGTGCCCTGAGTTTCGGTCCCTTGGCTTACCAGGCCTCTCCTCCTGCCCCTTGGACTCTGAGGTTGGCCTCTCCAGCTTGCATCTTTGTCTTGCCTTCGTTACTCTGCTTTTCTAGCCCATCATCCTGGCTAATCTCCAGTCCTGGGTAAGTTTACGGTGCTGGACTGGGCCTTTGGATAAAAGGACCAGCCATTCCCATCCTCTATGAGACACTTAAGGTGTCAGCATTGTCTGGGCCCCACAGGGTGAAGGTTCAGGCCCCTCTTGGCTGCCACCTCTCCACCCCATCTCCATTTTGCAATCTCCATAGGCCCTCCCAGCGCTGTGGCCCCGCTCCTCCTCTCTGCTGAGACACTCAGGTCTTCCTGAGTGTGAACTGCTTTCACTTCTCTTAATCCCGGGGTTCTCCTTTCTTCCTCCGGGGAGGAAGGATCATTCTGCTTTATCGACCATCCCCCACTCCACCCACGCTTTTTCTCATGTCAATAAAATTCACACTTGATTCCGATTTCCTCCGCTTTTCCTTAATATCCTTTCTCTGTCCCAAGATCCCACCCAGGATCACACAGGACATGAGTGGGCACGTCTCTTTAGGCCCCTCTTGGCTGTGGTGCTTTCTCAGGCCTTCCTTGTTTGGGTGATTGGCAGTTGAGAGCAGTGCTGCGGGTCAGGGATTTTCTGTAGGATGCCCTTCTCTTGGGACTTGTTTGGTATTTGCCTCATGACTAGACTTGGGTGATACAGTTAGAGGGCCTGTCCCGCCACAACCTGTCAAGGCTGCGTTCTGTCCACACGACTCATTGCTGTGGATATGGCCTTGAACACCTGGCTGACTGAGGTGGTGTTTGCCAAGTTTCTCCTTGGTAAAATTATTTTCTTCCTTTCTGTACTCCACTCGTTAGAAACCGCCCCTGCGAATGGCCATACTTGAGGGGTGGGGAGCGGCGTCTTCCGTCCTGGAGGAGGAGGAGCCGCGGGTGTTCCTCGGACTCGCGGCGCTAGCACTAGGTATTTGTCTATTTTCTGTTTATTCAACTATTGCTTTATATCAGTCTGGACTCTTGCATGTTTACTTGATGCTTCGGGTTATAAAGCAATACTATTTTATTTTCCTGGAAAAAGCTTTGGCCATTGGGAGCTCTTTTACTTGGTTCCTATATCCCTTTCATGTGTCCACCTGTCCCCATGATTGTGTGTGTGTGTTGTGAACACTTCATTACTGTCTGGCAATACAAGATGCTCCAAGCTCATCTTGTATATATATTTTTGCCTCAGTCCTGGTTCCTTTTATTTATTAGAGAATGGTATTAAAAACCAAGATCTGTGGTAGCTTACATCTATAATCCCAGCACTTTGGCTGACGTGGGAAGATCTCTTGAGCCTAGGAGTTCAAGACCAGCCTGGGCAACATAGCAAGATCCCATCTTCAATGTTAAGCAACAACAGCAAACCAAGATCTGAGAATTAGGTGTGCTGGTGGCTGTTGGGGTGTTGCTTCTAGGCCGTCTCAGCTGACAGAGCAAGTATAAATATGTGTGGATGCTAACCCATGTGTGTATACGTATCTATAGATATTTCCATATGTAACTGCTTGTATCTTTCTTAAACCAAAAGCGTAGGTCATTCTAGCTTCCTCCTCTTGCTTACCTGGAACCTTGCACCCCAACAGTGAGAAGCCTGGCTCTTGCCATCCATTTACTTAATTTTTTTTTTTTTTTTTGAGACAGGGTCTTGCTCTGTTGCCCAGGCTGGAGTGCAGTGGTGTGATCATGGCTCACTGCAACCTTAACTGCCTGGGCCCAAGCAATTCCCTCCCCTAAGTCTCCCAAGTAGCTGAGACCCCAGATGTGTGCCACCATGTCTGGCTCATTTTTGCTTTAAATTTCTCTCTCTATATATAATTTGACACGGAGTCACCCAGGCTGGAGTGCATTGGCACGATCTCGGCTCACCGCAACCTCCGCCTTCCAGGTTCAAGTGATTCTCCTTCCTCAGCCTCCAGAGTAGCTGGGATTACAGGCGTGCGTCGCCACACCCAGCTACTTTTTGTATTTTTAGTAGAGATGGGATTTCACCATGTTGGCCAGGCTGATCTCGAACTACTGACCTCTGGTGATCCACCCACCTCGGCCTCCCAGAGTGCTGGGATTACAGGTGTGAGCCACTGTGCCTGGCCTATTTTGTTTATTTGTAGGGACGAGATCTCGCTGTGTTGCCCAGGCTGGTCTCAAACTCCTGGGATCAGGCGATCCTCCTGCCTCGGCCTCCCAAAGTGCCAGAATTACAGGCATGAGCCACTGCATACTTCATTGTTAAATTGCAGAATGTAAGTATTAATATAATAGTTTCAGGATTGTTCATCATACCTCATGGGAAACAAGTTTATCCACTAGAATACGGTGCATATGGCTCCTGCATATGGTGTAAGACCTTAGTCTCACAGATTCCACTCACTACCCAAGTTTCTTAGGTCAGCACCTTCCCTGTGCCCTCTGCAGTAAGGTTTTCGTACATTCGTGCATTCGGAATATAGTTAGGTTCTTCTGTCACAGCCTGCATTCCGTCCTGAGATCTCGACCTCCTAGAATATTTCCTTTAAATTTGCATGCATTGAGGTTCACTGTGTCATAAAGTTCTGTGAGTTATTGCAAGTTCATCATGTTATGTATCCACCATCACAGGGTCATAAAGTTACACTGCCCTAAAGCAAACCCCTGAGCTTTACCCACTCTTCAGCCTGTGCCAACCACAGATCCATTTACTGTCATCTCTAGCTCTGCCTTCTTCAAAATGTCATATAATTGGAGTCATCAATATGTAGCCTTTTCGTGGGCTTCTTTTACTTAACAATATGCTTTATTTATTTATTTATTTTTGAGAAAGAGTTTCACTCTTGTTGGCTCACTGCAACCTTCACTTCCTGGGTTCAAGTGATTCTCCTGCCTCAGCCTCCCAAGTAGCTGGGATTACAGGCATGCGCCACCACGCCTGGCTAATTTTTTGTATTTTTAGTAGAGACGAGTTTTCACCATGTTGGCCAGGCTGGTCTTGAACTCCTGACCTCTAGTTAACAATATGCTTTTAAGATTTATCCAGGCCGGGCGCGGTGGCTCAAGCCTGTAATCCCAGCACTTTGGGAGGCCGAGATGGGCAGATCACGAGGTCAGGAGATCGAGACCGTCCTGGCTAACACATTGAAACCCCGTCTCTACTAAAAAAAAAAAAAAAAATACAAAAAAACTAGCCAGGTGATGTGGCAGGCGCCTGTAGTCCCAGCTACTCGGGAGGCTGAGGCAGGAGAATGGCGTAAACCCGGGAGGCGGAGCTTGCAGTGAGCTGAGATCCGGCCACTGCACTCCAGCCTGGGCGACAGAGCCAGACTCTGTCTCAAAAAAAAAAAAAAAAAAGATTGATCCATGCCACTGTGTGTTAATAGTTAATTTCTTTATTTCTTTTTATTGCTGAATTGTATGGATGTACCACAGGTATCCATTCACCTACTGAAAGACATCTTGGTTGCTTTCACTTTTTAGTGAATATGAAGAAAGCTGCTATGAATATCCTGTGCAGGGTTTTGTGTGGATGTTAAATTTTCAAATCAGTTGGGAAAATGCCTAAGAGCGTGATTGCTGGATCTTATGGTAAGAGTATATTTAACTTTGTAAGAGACTGCTAAACTGTCTTCCAAAGTGGCTGTACCATTTTGTGTTCACATGAAAATAAAGGAGAATTGCTGTTGTTCGGCATCCTCGCCAGCAGTTGACCTGGTCAGTTGTTCTGATTGTAGCCATCCTCATACGCAGGTAGTGGTGCCTCATTGTCTTCATTAGCAATTCCTTAATGACATATGATGGTGGGCATCTTCATGTGCTGATTTTCCACTTGTATAACCTTGTTAGTAAGGTGTCTGTTCAGATCTTTTTGCTTATTTAAAAAATTGTGTTTGTTACTGTTGAGTTTTAAAAGTCCTTTCAGTATCCTTGGTATGAGTTCTTTATCAGATAAATGATTTACAAATATTTTCTTCCAGTTTGTGGCTTATCTTTTCATTCTCTGAACAGTTTTGTCTTTCACCTTTTGTCTTTCCTTCTCTAGAGTTTCATTCCCTGTGTCTGCAAACTTGGAATCTCTGTTTTTTTGTTTTGTTTTGTTTTGTTTGTTTTTTGAGACAGAGTCTCACTCCTTTGCCCAGGTTGGAGTGCAGTGGTGCGATCTCGGCTCACTGCAACCTCTGCCTCCAAGGTTGAAGTGATTCTCCTGCCTCAGCCTCCCGAGTAGCTGGGATTACAGGCATGCGGCACCATGCCCAGCTAGTTTTTGTATTTTTAGTAAAGACAGGGTTTCACCATGTTTACCAGGCTGGTCTTGAACTTCTGACCTCAGGTGATCCAGCTGCCTCGGTCTCCCACAGTGCTGGGATTACAGGCACAAGCCACTGCACCTGGCCAGAATCTCATTCTTTAAAAACAGAAAACTATAGTGAGCCTATATTGCTTTTGTAGTTGTAAGAAAAGGTAAAAAAAAAAAAAAAAAAAGTACAAAATTAGAAAAAGAAAATGGGACCAGTGTGGCAGGGCCTCTTAGCTTACGTACTCTTAGTCTAGTAACTTAATTGGCTTAACTAGGCATAAATTCTTGTTTCCATTAAATCTAGTTTTGGGGCTATCACAGGCTTTTTAAGAGTGTGGCATGGTCATACTAAAATGCCTCATGGTGGGACTTGCATGGAGTTACAGGGACCCGGGGTTGAGACTCTGATAACTCATTGACTAATTGTCACTGTGGGTGACACTTCAATCCCATAGGTCCAAGGAGCTCCTCTGTAAAATGCGGAGACCAAGAACTTCTTGAGGATTGTCCTAAGCATTAAATCAGATAATATATGAGGGGAAGTTTAAAAAAAGATTTTCCTCCACTTTTCCCTCTAGCTACAGATGTTTGTCACTTAACAACAGTTTATAAAATTGGCTTCTTTAATTTTCTCACTACCCAGTCTCCCAGTCTTGTAACACTTACTGAAACTGTCAGCAAAAGGTACCCGCTAATCCCATTGGCCTCTCCCCTGGCTTATTTGGGGTTGTTGACTCCTCCAGCCTTCCTCATTTCCCTTCCCTCCTGCTTCCCTCAACTCCCTTCCCTGCCTTTCCTAGCTTCCTTCACTTAATGTCTCTGCTCCCCAGGGTCCCAGCCTGGGGAGCTCATCCGGTCCCACTTTGGTCCCATTTTACCTGTCACCTCTGTGCTGGGGCCTCTCATTCTGGGTCAGAGCATTCGTTGTCTGCTTGCTGGTCAGCTTTGTGAGCTTGGCCCATGGACACCTCAAATTCAGTGCGCCCCAGTCTTGGCACTCTCCCTGAGTCTGCAGCGCCCACGTCCCAAAAGTGTTCCCCCAGGGCACAAATGCTCCATGTCCCTCTTTGCTGTAGTTGCTGTGCTCCCCTCTGTTCTGTCCCATCAGTCTCTGTATTGCTTTTCTTTCTGTGACTGTCTCTCAGACGGTCCCCAGCCTCGGAAGAGGCCCTGCTGCTTAGGGCAGTGGGCTCCTGGTTGCCAGTCTTCCTTCTGCCAACCTAGTCTCACTTTGTTGCCAGTTATCTTTTTATTTTTATTTATTTATTTTTGTGAGATGGGGGCTTGCTTTGTCGCCCAGGCTGGAGTGCAGTGGCGCGATCTTGGCTCACTGCAACCTCTGCCTCCTATGTTCAAGTGATTCTCCTGACTCAGCCTCCCAAGTAACTAGGATTACAGGCACGGGCCACCACGCCTGGCTAATTTTTGTATTTTTAGTAGAGATGGCGTTTTGCCGTGTTGGCCAGGCTGGTCTTGAACTCCTGGCCTCAAGTGATCCACCCACCTCCCGAAGTGCTGGGATTACAGGCGTGAGCCACCGCGCCCGGCCCCAGTTATCTTTTAAACCATCTGATTTACCTAAGGTCTGGTGCCTCCCTTTCCAGCAGAATGAAGTCCAGAATTCCAGGTTCCTTAGCCTGGCATTCAGGCTGTGGTTCCAGTGGGCCTCAGGTTTGTCCTTCTGGTCACATTCCCCACCGGAATGCAGAATTCCCTTCTGCCTCTGCGCTGTCTCACAAGATTGTCCTCTCTTGTCCATATCTTGCTGGTCTGTTGGGGCCACCCATGCTGTCTGTCGTCTTTATTGACACTTTCTCTGGTTCCTCCAGAAGTAGCTGTTTTCATCTCTCTCCCTGATCACACTTTGCTCCTGACTTGGGGAAAGCACTTTGCACATCGGATTCCCACCCCGCTGCTGTGTGCACTCTGCTCCTGTGGCTGAAGCTGTGTTTGGCTGCCTGTCCTTGGGGCCCTGCACAGATATGTGCTTGGATGCCCACCCCCAACTCCCCAACCTGAGGTTTGAATTGAACGGACTCTTCATGGCAGGGGTTGAGTTTGTTTTGTATGCTTCTATTCTAAGACAGGTTTGCTTAATTCCGTTTTTTATGGGGCCAAAGTGGGCGTATGAATAGTGAAGCAATGGCAAGTTTAAATAGTGTTTTAATATAAACATGAATACCAGACTGTAGGGTGGACATACTTAGCAGTGCAGTGGTAAAAATAATTATGTCTTGGTTCTTTTCTGTAGTCACTGATCACCAGAGAATACTGGTATCTTTTGTTTACTTGTTTTCAGTGTGTTCCTGAGAAATACATTTTCTGTTTATAGCCAAGGAAAAAAGTAAGGGCGAAGAGCTTAAGAAACTCGCTTGAAGTTACAGATACAAGTAAATCCAAGACAGGGTCTTGACTCAGGAATACAGGTTATCCAGGAAGAAGAGTGTCTCCACCACTCGCTGGGAGTTGCCTCGTGCCGCACCCTTGCACTTTCACACCTGCCATGCATGCCTGTGCTGGGTATTTTTTCTCCTACTCATGGTTTTAATTGAGGCATGATTAATGTACGGTGAAATGCACAATTTTATTTTATTTTATTTCATTTTATTTTAGAGACAGGGTCTTGCTCTGTTGCTCAGGTTGGAGTGCAGTGGCACAAACACATCTCAGTGCAGCCTCGACCTCCAGAACTCAAGTGGTCCTCCTGCCTCAGTCTCCTGAGAAGCTGGGAGTACAGGCCCTGCCTGGCCAATTTTTTAAAAAGTTTTTTGTAGAGACAGGGTCTTGCTATGTTGCCTAGGCTAGTCTCGAACTCTTGGGCTCAAGCGATCCTGCCTTGGACTCCCAAGGCACTGGGATTATAGGTATGAGCCACTGTACCCAGCCCCACAATTTAAAGTATATAGTCAACTGGGTGTTTTTTAAACAGTGGATTGTATTTTGTTTTAACAAACGCATATGCCTGTGTCACCCACTTGTCTTAAGATACAGGCATGCCTCTCAACTTACAGTGTTACCTTGGCCCTCTCCACAGTCACTTCTACTTGTGCTCAAATCCTTATTCTGATTTCTTTCTAAATAAACGAGTTTGCCTCATTTAGAATATCATACACATGGAATCACACCGTATATATTCTTCCATGTCTGGCTTCTTTCACTTAGCATAGTATTTTTGAGATGTAGCTATGTTGCTTGTATCAGGAATATTTTCCTGCTTTTTTGCTCAGAAGTCTGCCGTTATGTAAATATACCAATGTTTGTTATCTATTTCCTGTTGACGGGTTTGGGTTGTTTCCAGTTTGTGGGTATTATGAACAAAGCTGCTGTGAACAGTATCGGACAAGTTTTTGTGTTCATATTCATATTTATTTTTCTTGGGTAAATACCTGGAAGTTCTATCTCTAAGTCACAGGGTAGATATTTGTTTAACTTTGAGAAAGTGCCAGACTGCTTTCCAAAGTGGTGGTTGTGTTGGTTACTGTTTTAAATTTATAAAATTAATTGGAGATTTGATCTCATTGTAGGAAATCTTGTGTAGACCTGATGCTTGTGATTCACAGTCCTGAATTTTAAACCAGTTTTCGATTTTAAGGCATTGCTAAGATAAGCTCATTGGAAAACAGTTCAAAATATTACTAAGCATTTCAAGTTTCTGGCTGGTGCATAGATATTTGAATAAAGTTACTATATATAAATACTGCATTTAGGCTGGGTGCGGTGGCTCACGCCTCTAATCCCAGAACTTTGGGAGGCTGAGGCGGGTGGATCACCTGAGGTCAGGAGTTCGAGACCAGCCTGGCCAACATGGTGAAACCCCATCTCTACTAAAAATACAAAAAATTAGCCGGGAGTGGTGATGTGCGCCTGTAATCCCAGCTACTCGGGAGGCTGAGGCAGGAGAATTGCTTGAACCCGGGAGGTAGATGTTGCAGTGAACCAAGATCACGCCACTGCACTCCAGTCTGCGCAAAGGAGTGAGACTCCGTCTCAAAAAAAAAAAAAAAAGATTCAGAAGGGACTGAAAACTGGAGCTCTGTTGGGGAACCAGTGCTGTGTCAGTGTTTGTCTAGGGCCTGAGCAGCAGATTGAGGGAGAAGCGACCCTTGAGGGATCTTGTAGTGGGTGCGATGGGTGCAGGGACCTCCACAGAGCTGGCCCAGGTGGAGATGTGGCACACTGGGGCAGGAGACAGCGAGCCATCTCGGGTTATTGGGAAGCACCCCAGAATGTGTTTTCAGAAACTAGTCAGGGCTCTTGGTTTCAGACAACAGACAGCAGCTGAGGGTTGACTCAGGCAGAAAAAGCACTGTCGTGGAAGCATCTCAGCTACAGATGGAGCGGAGGAGCCAGGCAGCAGGCGCTGAAGCCAGAGTGAAACCTACCACAAGGAGATCTGCTTCGCCCTTTTCTCCCGGGGACCCCTTTGCTCAACCTCTGTTATTTGGAGGGTGGACCTCCTGACCTGATCCTCTAATTTTATTTTACATTCTCTCCTCAGGGTTTTCTCTCTGTCCTCTAGCTCTCCTCTCTGGGACATTTCTACTCTTTTGTCCAATTCTGTTTAAGAAAATTTAGAATCTATAGACTGTTGTATTTTCGTTGTTGAATAACCAGGAAGTTCTTAAACCGTTCCTCTTTTTGTTTCAGAGAACCAATCTCTTCTCTTATTTTGAAGAATATGAATTACACTTGTGCCTTGTGGACATTTTCTTCTCTGTGCATCGTGCGTGTTCTGGATTCTTACCCCTCATTTCTGTTTTGTGCTGTTTCATGAGCCATGTTTCGACTGACTTTTTCTTTTTTTTTTTTTTGAGACAGAGTCTCGCTCTGTCGCCCAGGCTGGAGTGCAGTGGCGCGATCTTGGCTCACTGCAACCTCCGCCTCGCGGGTTCAAGCAAATCTCTGCCACAGCCTCCCAAGTAGCTGGGGTTACAAGCGCCTACCACCATGCCCAGCTAATTTTTGTATCTTTAGTAGAGACGGGGTTTCACCATCTTGGCCAGGCTGGTCTTGAACTTCTGACCTTGTAATCCACCTGCATCAGCCTCCCAAAGTGCTGGGATTACAGGCGTGAGCCACTGCACCCGGCCTGGACTTTCTTTTTTTTTTTTTTTAATGGAGCTATGACAAGCACTTGGAACCTCTCTGTCCATGGTGGGGGGTTCCCTGTGGCCCTCGACTTTGGGAGGTCTGACAGTGAATCTGACCTGTTTCTTGGGTTTTCCCTACATCGCAGAGTCTTTAGACCTTTTTCTTGGGTCCTGTTAGTGCTAGAGAGGATTCCTTGACCCTCCCACCTGTCAGGGTTCGGGGAACCACGTGGGAGATACGCTCCGGGAGTCTCTGCTCTCATTGTATGGCCCTCACTGGGTTCCAGTTTCTTCCTTCATCTCCTCGCCCCTCCCACAGCAGGGCCTGCTGTTCCAGTCCACCCCTCCTGCCACATGGGCTCTGTCTCTCTGTTCTGTGATTCCTTTAATGTGGCCAGTAAATCAGCTTATCTACAGTAGAGGTGCAGGCTAGCCAGATTTGGTCTGCCCTAGGGGATTTTTCTGGAGGGATTTTAGCTTATAGATCTGTATTTAATGCTGGGGCTAAAAGAGTAGGAGGGTGAATGGAAATATTTAAAATAAATTACTTGGTTTCCAGGATTGTGAATTTACCTAGTAATCAAAACTTAGAAGAGCAATGATTTCATACTTAAGGATAGTTGTGAGTGACAGAACTTGATGCGTCAAATGTTACGTTGCTTATATACACTCCAAAAATCATACCCTAAGAAATATGATACAACGTTTGTCATAAATCACTTTTTCTAATCAGATTTTATTCTCTTTCAGATCCGATCACATAGGACAGTATGCACCTTAAGATCCTGAAGAAAAGGCACAAAATGTTCAAGTGATGTTTAGAAATAATTTGTGAGGTAAGAGTATGATTATTTAGGGTCTAATCACTTTCCTTTCTCCCAGCTGACAATTGTATATTACTAAAAAGGTAACCTGTGCATGTGGCAAAGCAGAGGCGTGGTGCAAAGGCCAACAGACCTGCCTTCCTTTTCAGCCACGGCCTTCCTGTCCTAAAAGGAGGGTGTGTCTGTGGAGGGGACTCCATGAATTGAATTGATGAGTTCTTGGCCAGTATTACAAAATGAGGGGAATACCCCGCTTTACACCTGAAATGGAAAGGGTTTTTTTTTTTCTTTTGTTTTGGTTTTTTTTTTGAGACGGAGTCTCGCTCTGTCACCCAGGCTGGAGTGCAGTGGTGTGATCTTGGCTCACTGCGACCTCTGCCTCCCAGGTTCAAGCGATTCTCCTGCCTCAGCTTCCCTAGTAGCTGGGATTACAGGCACCCACCGTCATGCCCGGCTAATTTTTGTATTTTTGGTAGAGATGGGGTTTCACTGTGTTGGCCAGGCTGGTCTTGAACTCCTGACCTCCAGTGATCCAACCGCCTCAGCCTCCCAAAGTGCTGGGATTACAGGCATGAGCCACTGCGCCTGGCCTGAAATGAAAAGTTTTTTGCTTGTGTGGTTGTCCCTTTAAATATGGAGATTTGTAGTGTTGCTTTTGGTGTTCTGGGAAATGGCTTTGTTTAATGTGCTGATAAAGAGCTTAGGTTCAGGAGTGTTGAGAAAATCCCATTAAATCGGCCCTTGGAGTAGAAAAGTGGTGCTGGGACATCTGTGTGACAGTGCCCAGTGTTTTCAGGGTTCCCTCAGAAACTGTCTTGAGTATGAAGTCAACAGTGGTTTTGGAATTCAGTGCAGAATAAGGCTGTGCCCTTACTCCTAAGGAGTGTGTGCATTTTAATACCGCATCTCAAATGGCTGTGCTGTTTGCTTTTAGATTAGGGTTCCATGTAAAGGAATGATTTCTTCATTTCTTCCCCTCCCTTCCTGTTGCATTACTCAAGTGTAAATACAGTGACTCAGAGATGCGAGTGCACTTTGTTACTGAGAGCTGTATTTGTCCAGCCTAACCTTGCGATATTTGTTTGTTGCTTTCTTGAAAATAAAGGGATTTTTGGATCTTATGTTATTTTCCTGTTGACTTCTAACGGATCTTATAGATAGGGCACTAAAGCCCTCAAGTGTTACACGTCACCCTAATATGTGCTTATGGGAACGTCCTGCCATGGCCAGTGTTCGGTGTCTGTGGGCGCTCTCCTTACACAGCGGTGCCTGCCCATCCGCACCCCCAGGTCAGACATGGAGCCACAGCAGCATCTTGCACTCCATGGAGGTCTCACCACGACCTGAACTGGGAAGGCAGAGCTGAGCTGGCTCAGGTGTCACATGTCTGCCTTTAGAAGACTTTCAAGGGGCCCTGCTTTCTGGAGAGAGCTCAGACTGCCCAAACATTGCGCTCTGACAAAAGTACAGCTTGTTTTACTGCCTGGCAAGCACCCTTCCTTTTCTGATGGAATGTGTCCTATTAGAGAAGTCAACATAAAGCAAAACGGTTCTGGTCAGAGGAATTTTTCAGCTTACGGCCTTGATGTACCCAGGCCCACAGATATGATTCACCAAGAAACTTAGATGGAAATCAGCAGGAGGTGATTGGAATCTGAGAGAGGGACTGCTTGCTTTTTGTTACGTCTGCCTTTTAGCAAACATGCCCTTGCTGTGCGCCAGACAGCATGCCAGGCACAAGGGGAACAGAGCGGGAGGAGACCCAGACCGCCCTGGAGGGGCTGACATCAGGCAGGGAGGTGGAACCTGCAAGAGCTCTTGGGTAGCAAGTGGTAAGTACCCGGGAGGGAGAGCTGGTGAGCGTGCCCAGGGCTTCAGCAGAGGCAGAGAAACTTCCAGGTACTTTCTCAGCCCCCTGACAGTCAGGCTTTTACAAGTGGTGCAGGCAGAAGCAGTTTCAGCCTTCATGTCCAGATGGTCACATCTGATGTCTAGAGACCCCTTCACAAATTGCTCCTCAGAAGAAAGAGAACTCCCTTTTCAGGGTGGCTTGCCTAGAAGAGAGAAAAGTTAGGCTCTGCAGGTGAATGGGGTTTATGTAGAGGAAATGGGCGCTGCAAAGGTGTTTGCAGGGGATGTTGAGCAGACAGATCCGGAAGACGTCGGTTCAGAAAATGCTGAAGGAATGGCTGGCTAAGGGGTCCATCCAAATTCGTTTGATCTCTAGTTTCTTCTATTTCACTTAAATGCTTATTTAAAAATTTTTTTAAATTAAAACAATTTTTTTGACACTGGATCTTACTCCGTTGACCAGGCTGGAATGCAGTGGTGGGATCGTGGCTCTCCGTAGCCTCAACCTGCCAGGCTCAAGCGATCCTGCCACCTCAGTCTCCCACACATCTAGGGGTACAGGTGCGTGCCACCACACCTGACTAATGAAAAAAAAATTTTTTTTTTTATAGAGATTGGGTCTTCACATGTTGCTCAGGTCAGTCTCAAACTCCTGGGCTCAAGAGATCCTCCCACCTTGGCCTCCCAAAGTGCTGAGATGACAGGTGTAAGCCACCACACTTGGCCTTAAGCATTTATTTATTTATTTTTATTTTTTGAGACAGGGTCTCTCTGCCACCCTGGCTGGAGTGCAGTGGCATGATCATGGCTCATTGCAGCCTCAACCTCCCAGGCTCAAGCAGTCTTCCCACCTCAGCCTCCCTAGTAGGTGGGACTACAGCGCAAGCCACCATGCCTGGCTAATTTTTATTTTCTGTAGAGATGAGGTCTTACTCTGGTGCCCAGGCTGATCTCAAACTCCTGGGCTCAAATGATCCTTCTGCCTCAGTCTCCCAAAGTGCTGGGGTTACAGATGTGAGTCACTGCACCCAGCCTTAAACATTTTTTAAAGCTGCTTTTATCTGATTGAAAAATAGGGCTATTTTACTGACTTTGGAAAACAATTTCATTTTGCTCTGGTACCAGTCAGCATTTTTGTATCGAGAGGAAATTTTGTAAAGTATTTGGCAAATGAACCCTCACCACATGTTCATTCGGCAAATATTTTCATAATTGCTGTGTTCCAGTTGCATTTAAGAAAAGAAAAAGTCACACCCAGATTTGAAAAACAGCACCCAGTGCTGTTACTCAGTTGTAGTGGCCTGACCTCTGAGAACATTCTTATTACTCTCCTTTATTCGCATTTCAGAAGCCAGGTTTCTGCACTCTGCCTGCTTAAAGCATGAGGAGCGCTCCTGCTCTGAGAAAGTGCCAGGGTCAGTTCGTTATAATATTTGTCAGTGTTTTCTCCCCATGGGAAAGCTAAGGCGAAATTGACTGTCTCTTCCTTTCCCTGGCTCTTTATCTGTGATATTATAGCTCTCAGAGCAAACACCGATAAGAGAAGGGTGTGCAATCAAAGAAGCAGTCAAAATAGTTACCAGGAAAAGTGCACTTTTTTCTTTTTCTTCCTGGAGAGGGAGTCTTGCTCTGTCACTAGGCTAGAGTGCAGTGGTGCAATCTCAGCTCACGGCAACCTCCAACCGCCTGGGTTCAAGCGATTCTTCTGCCTCAGCCTCCCGAGTAGCTGGGATTACAGGCGCCTGCCACTGTGCCTGACTAATTTTTGTATTTTTAGTAGAGACAGGGTTTCACCATCTTGGCCATGCTGGTCTTGAACTTGTAACCTTGTGATCCACCTGCCTTGGCGTCTGAAAGTGCTGGGGTTACAGGTGTGAGCCACTGCACCTGGCCCACTTTTTTATTTATTTATTTATTTATTTATTTATTTATTTATTTATTTTTTGAGACTGAGTCTCACTCTTTTGCCCAGGCTGGAGTGCAGTGGCGTGATCTCGGCTTACTGCAGCCTCTGCCTCCCGGGTTCAAGCGATTCTCCCGCCTCAGCCTCCTGAGTAGCTGGGATTACAGGCGCGTGACACCACACCCGGCTAGTTTTTGTTTTTTTAGTAGAGACGGGGTTTCACCATGTTGGGCAGGCTGGTCTCAAACTCCTGACCCGAAGTGATCCACCTGCCTCAGCCTCCCAAAATGCTGGGCTTACAGGCGTGAGCCACTGTGCCTGGTCCCACTTTTCTCTTTAGTTTCTTTAGATCTTGTATGTTCTTAGAAATCAGATGCTATGGGGAATAGGTTAGAAGTGTCAAAAGGATGGCTTGCAAAAGAATGGATTAATAAATGAAGGAAAGGCTGGGCATGGTGGCTCTTATCTGTAATCCCAGGACTCTGGAAGGCTGAGGCAGGAAGATTGAGCCCAGGAGTTCCAGAGCAGCCCAGGCAACATAGTGAGACCTCGTCTGTGAGCTGTGATTGTGGCACTGCACTCCAGCTTGGGCAACAGAGGGAGACTGTGTTCCCAAAAATAACAAAAACAGGAAACTTTTAGAAGATTAAAATAGAGGCTGGGTGCGGTGGCTCACGCCTGTAATCCCAGCAATTTGGGAGGCTGAGGTGGGTGGATCACCTGAGGTCAGGAGTTTGAGACCAGCCTGGCCAATATGGTGAAACTCCATCTCTACTAAAAATACAAAAAAATTAGCCGGGCGTGGTGGCAGGCGCCTGTGATCCCAGCTACTCAGGAGGCTGAGGCAGGAGAATCACTTGAACCCGGGAGATGGAGGTTGCAGTGAGCCAAGATCGCGCCACTGCACTCCAGCCTGGGCAACAGAATGAGACTCGGTTTCAAAAAAAAAAAAAAAAAAAAAAAGATAGAGATGAAGGGCATTCTAGAAGCAGGATAGAGTGTCAACGAACAGAGATATAAAAATGGGAGCCTGCTCCAAAAACATCACAGAGAAGTGAGGATAAACTGAGAATCAAATTGAGAAGAAACAGGTAAGACCGATGAGGTCAGTGTGTATGAGGCGGTGTAAAGATGAATAGAGAACCAGTGACTTATTGTCGTTCTTTCATCGTGCTGTTTGCCAAAGTCTGTGCTGGGCGCCTGCTTGGGAGCACTGAGGCGAGCTGCTGAGCAGAGGAAGGACAGGTGGGGCTGGGGAGCGAGTGCAGCAGTGATACAGCAGAGCTCCTCTCCACCCTGCCGGGGAACCTGGTGCTGGGACTTCGCGTCTAGCTTGTGCTTTCCAGAATCTTTGTGGCCACGGCTGGCATAGGTTTTGTTGTATGTAGGCATAACCTGTACTGTGGGACTCACTGTGTTGTAGTAAAGCAATCAATAAAGTCAGAGATTTAAAAATTTAGATCTTATTATGTTCTTCTTTCCCACTGTGTGTATTTAGACTAACTTTATGAAATGGCCAAGGACCAACCATAACACATCATATTTAAGGTATAGCTTGTGAGCTTTTTGAGCCTCACCAGCTCTGTGTCGTCCCCCTCCCCAGGGTGCGTCAGGGAAATCATGCAGCCATCAGGACACAGGCTCCGGGACGTCGAGCATCATCCTCTCCTGGCTGAAAATGACAACTATGACTCTTCATCATCCTCCTCCTCCGAGGCTGACGTGGCTGACCGGGTCTGGTTCATCCGTGATGGCTGTGGCATGATCTGTGCTGTCATGACGTGGCTTCTGGTCGCCTATGCAGACTTCGTGGTGACTTTCGTCATGCTGCTGCCTTCCAAAGACTTCTGGTACTCTGTGGTCAATGGGGTCATCTTTAACTGCTTGGCCGTGCTTGCCCTGTCGTCCCACCTGAGAACCATGCTCACCGACCCTGTGAGTACTGGCTGCCTCGCTGGGTGGCTCTCTTGTGTCTGGTCTAGTGTCACACGCAGACCATGTGGTGAATGACCTCAGGTTTTTATTAATTCCTGGACACAAGCTTCTAGCCTTTTCCATGTCATAACTGGAGAAGAAACATTGCTTAAATAGTAGTGATATCATGGTATGCTGATGGAATGTATTAGCCCATTGTGCTAATTTTTTTCTTTTCTTTCTTTTTTTCTTCTTCTTTGAGACGGAGTCTCGCTCTATTGCCCAGGCTGGAGTGCAGTGGTGTAACTATGGCTCACTGCAACCTCTGCCTCCCAGGTTGAATTGAGTCTTGTGCCTCATCCTCCCGAGTAGCTGGGATTACAGACAAGCACAACCACACCCAGTGCTAAATTTATTTATTTATTTATTTTGGAGATGGCATTTCGCTCTGTCTCCCAGCCTGGAGTACAGTGATGCAATCTCGGCTCACTACAACCTCTGCCTCCTGGTTTCAAGCGATTCTCCTACCTCAGCTTCCTCAGTAGCTGGGATCACAGGTGCGCACCACCATGCCCGGCTAATTTTTTTGTATTTTTAGTAGAGACAGGGTTTCACCATGTTTGCCAGGCTGGTCTCGAACTCCTGACACCTCAGGTGATCCACCCGCCTCCGTCTCCCAGAGTGCTGGGATTACACGCGTGAGCCACCACACCCGGCCTGTGTTAGGTAATTTCTAAAATCCCTTCTAGTTTAAATATTTTGTTTTTCCCAAGGACAGACTGAAAGCTGGGAAGCCTGGGTTCTAGGTGTCACCACTTTACCAGTCTTTTCAGTTGTCATTTGACTGTAAGCAACTATGTGAACTTCACTGAGCTAGAAGGTTAGATATTTTTCCTAAGTTCTTTCTAGCTCTGTAGTTCTCTCGTTGTCATGTCTCAGCTAAATCCTGAAGCAAACGTTGTGTTCAGCCAGCTGGTAAAAGGTAAAGGCTCAACCTGCCTGAAAAGCAGAGAGGAAGGATTCCATAATTAGCAGTGTGCTCAGGTGTGGCTGACCTGTTGGAGGAAGCAGTGCACAGGGACAGATTGACATGGGTGTGGAACAGGAAAGATGGACTGAGCTCATTTTGGGAGCAGATTCCCTTTAGGCTGAGAATAAACATAGGCCAGACCTAGCACAGTGAAATACACCCAGTTCCTGACGTCTTGCAGGCCACCAGGTTCAGCTTACACCTGGGCTTTGAGGCTGTTCCTGAGTTTTGAGACATCCTTCAATCAGGGAACAGCATTCGGGCCGATTGTACAGATCTTTGCAGCTTAGCCATCCGTCACCTGTAGTCAGTGAGTTCCAGGCTCCCCGCAGAGCTCGGAGGAGAGACGCCCAGCAGCTGCAGGCGTGCGAGGCCAGGTATAACAGTCAGTAGATTTTCATTTGAAAAAAGTTCTTTCCACTGCTTTAAAACCGTGGTTTTAAACCATGATATAGGGACTCCCCATTTGTCAATGTAAAATCTACTGGGCTATCATCTATTTCTAAGCTTTCTCTAAAGAAGGTACCCAGAAGTTAATAAAATTAGGACTTTTTTTTTTTTTTTTTTTTTGAGATGGAGTTTCGCTCTTATTGTCCAGGCTGGAGTGCAATGTACGATCTTGGCTCACTACAACCTCTGCCTCCTTGGTTCAAGCTATTCTCCTGCCTCAGACCCCTGAGTAGCTAGGATTACAGGCATGTACCACCATGTCCGGCTAATTTTGTATATTTAGTAGAGACAGGTTTCATCATGTTGGTCAGACTGGTCTTGAACTCCTGACCTCAGGTGGTCCACCCACCTCAGCCTCCCAAAGTGCTGAGATTACAAGCGTGAGCCATCATGCCTGATGAGGACTCTTTTTTGAGGATAAACTACAACCGATGAGCTCACAGAATGTGGTCTACATGTGGCTTTATCTGTCTTTGCTTTATCTGAATTAATTATTCAGGGTTTGGATGTACATTGTTTACTTTCTTCTGTTTTACTAGGAGAGGTCATGGGCAGCTGTCCTGGGAGTGGAACAGTATTACAGGCCCAACCCAGTGGGCAGCTGGGGGGTGGTACCTTGGGGACAAACTTGGAAGCAAAGTCTGCCAGTGGCTTTGTAGCCTGATCTGACGGTGGAGTCTTTGACCGTTACCGAGTCTCTTCTCTGACGGGTTTGTGCCTTCAGATAATTAAAGGCTGTGTCATCATTTCCTTTTACGCAGCAAGTCTCCCTCTAGGAGCCAGACCCCGCTCCTGATCCCTGTGGGTCTCTGCCCTCTCCTTCCTTGGCTGCAGCAAAACTCCTTGCTTGTTGCCCAAGCAAAGTGCCCAGGCACTTTGACTAAGGAGAGGGCCAGCTACAGGGCCAGGTCCAGCTCAGCGATTTTTACTGGAATATTGCCTTGTAGGAAAAATCCAGTGACTTCTGACCATCTGCCCACACAGTGAAAACTGGGCTGGACCCAACCCTTGTGGGCAGTTGTGGTGAGGGAACCGAGTCTGTGCAAAGCCTCCTGCTTGTGAGTGTGGGGTGGGACACGGGGGAGGGTCAGCCTGGCTGGGACTCCTCAGCAGTTTGCCCCTTTCTCCTCTGTGCTTGGACTCTACAGCTACTCAGCAGTCCAGCTCCTGCTCCTGGGGAAAAGGCCCCAGAAGCCTGGAGAACTGGAGGCAGCCAGGAAGTCGGGGTAGAAGGTGTGTGCAAGGGCATGCTGCCGCCCTGGGGGGCAGATTTCTTTTGCTTGTCGTATTACTGCAGAGAATGTTGAATGGAACATTCTGAGGGAGAAGTTGGAGATCTTGGATGTCAGGGGTGTTTTGATTGAGATTTAATTCATATAGCACTAAATCCATCCTTGTGTCTAGTCTGTGGTGTTTAGTGCATCCACAGAGTGTCCAACCATCACCTAGTCAGTTTTAGGACATTTTTTATCACCTCAGAAAGGAACCCCACACCCCTTAGCCATCACTTCCCAGCCCCCTCCCCCCCAATGCCCTCTGCCCCTGGCAACCACTCATCTGCTGTCTCTGTGGAATTTGCCTGTTCAGGGACTTTCATAGTCATCTCATCTGTAACCTTTTGTGCCTGGCTTTCACTAGGCATTGTGTTTTCAGGGTCCGTCGTGCTGTGGCATGATCAGTGCTTCGTTTGGTTTAGGGCTGAATAATATTCCATGCTTTGGCCGGACCTGTCTCGCTTATAACCGTCGTTAGTTGATGGGCATTTGGGCAAGTTCCGCTTTTCGACTGTTACGAATCATGCTGCTCTGAACAGTCGTGTAAGTTTTTGTGTGGATGCATGTTTCATTTCTCTTGGGTATATACCTAGGAGTGGAGTCGCTGGGACATATGGTGACTCTATGTTTAACTTTTTGTGGAACTGCCAAGTATTCTCTAAAGTGTCTGGGGGAAAAAAAGAAAAAGGGGAAAAAAAATTGTGGGGAAGGGAATGGAAAAAAAAAAAAACCCAAACACCGAAGCGTCCACACCATTTTACATTCCCACCTGCAGTGTGTCCACGTCTTCAACACATTATTGCCCTTCTTTTGTGACGCCGTATCTGTCTTTGCTGTGTATCTGCCTGATGACCAACGATGTTGAGCATCATTTCATGTGCTTGTTGGTCATTTGTGTCTTCTTTGGAGGAATGTCTGCTTGAGTCCTTTGTCTATTTGGATGTCACTGTTTAACCCATGTCACATATTAGGACTCTGGTGACAAGTGACAGAAACCGCCAGGAGTCACTGTAAATGAAACTGAGGAAGGGGGAGTATGCAGAGCCCCAGGGCAAGGACGCCTTTGGCTGCTGGCAGGTGGACAGAGGGGAGAGGCTGGCAGCTGCCCTCAGGCTTTGTCTGAGTCCTGGCTTTCCTGCTGCCCAGGGAAGAAGGGCAGTCCCCAGAGCAGGTGGAGTGGCAGTCACTGATGTCTAGCTCTACTGTTCTGAAGGGGAGAGTGGGCATGGCCCAGGAGGGTCAGGTGTCATCTCTGTCTTCCCAGTGGGGAGTTGATTTCTTCTGTCCACAGATCATGTCTTTACCCTACCAGGGTCCAGTCCAGGCTGAACTAGAACCATCACATCACCTCTGAACTGAACAGTTAAGGGGTTGGGGCAGATACCCCAGTGGGACTTCATGTCATTTTTCTAAACCAATAGGACCAATCCTTGCTGGGATTGGCCTGGGTTTGTATTGTCACTTGCGGAAAGTCACTGGTGCTTTGAGTGGGGCGTGGAGGGGAAGATGGGGTCGGAGGCCTGCTGATAGGGCAATGAACCCTGCTGTGGAAGGATGCGACTTTGATCCCAAGCTTCACTTTAGGATCGTGAGAGGGCTGGGAGGGAGGAAGGCCACCCACGGCCCCGGGCCCCGCATCCCTTCACCTGATGGAGCCTGTGTCTTCAGGGCCAGCCCCGTGGATGCCCGTGAGCCTTCTCGGCAGCTGTGCGAGTGCCTTCCAGAGGTACCCTTCATGGGGCCTCGGCTGCCGTCCAGGAGCTCTGCCAAAAGCATGCTTTCCTCCCACCCTCACAGCAGTGCTGGGACGTAGGCGGAACATCCGTGTGAGAACATGAGACCTCACTGCCAGTAAGAGGCCAGGCTGGGATTTGAACCAGGTTGTCTGTCTCCAGAGCCCCGGCCTTGACAATTTCACTTCTTATGGGAAATTCCAAATGTGCACGGTAGGAAGAAAAGAGCACTCCACCTTGAGCTTGTCACCACCTCACAGGGTGGCCTCGCCCATGCTGTTCCCTGCCCAGATAACCCACCTAAATCTCACTCATTCTTTCGTATCATTTGTAAATGTGTGTATCTTTTAAAAGGGCTCTTTGTAAAAATATAACTTCAATACTGGTAGCTCATGTAAAGCAATACAATATTTAATACCATCTATCCTGTTAGAGTTCAGCTTCCCTCAATTGTCTCAATTTTTTTTGAGACAGAGTCTCACTCTGTTGCCCAGGCTGGAGTGCAATGGCCCAATCTCGGCTCATTGCAACAGTCACCTCCTGGGTTCAAGCGATTCTGTCACCTCAGCCTCCTGAGTAGCTGGGATTATAGGCATGTGCCACCACGCCCAGTTAATTTTTGTATTTTTAGTAGAGACGGGGTTTCACCATGTTGGTCAGGCTGGTCTTGAACTCCTGACCTCAAGTGATCCGCCTGCCTCGGCCTCCCAAAGTGCTGGGATTATAGGTGTGAGCCACCGTGAGTGGCCTGTCTCAATTCTTTTATAATTTTTTTCCCTTGAATCAGGATCCAAATAAGGATCCACACAATGTGATTGGTTTATATGTCTATAACATCTCTTTTAATTAATTTGTGTGGTTGCTGCAATCTCTTTTTTTCTCTTGGGGTTTAGGTTGAAGAAACACAGTTCTTTGTTTGCAGTTGACATCCCTGTACTGGGTTTTGACATGTTCCTCCTCCCCAGCATTTTCCATAAATTAGGAGGCAGATCCACAGGCCCAGCCCCATTCTTACCTGCCCCTTAGGCCCTGGGGATCCAGAATGCATGATAGGGAGCTGGGGTGGAGAGCAGTGGAGAGAGGACAGGAAGCATGCTCTGCAAAGCCTAACTGCCCTGGAAGGGCGAGGTGGCAGTGTGTGCTTTGCCCGGGCCTGACTGGCTGCTTTGTCTCATCAGGGCAGACTGGAAGTGGGATATGGGCAGGGGCACCATGAGAGGGAACAGCCAATCAGGGAGCACCTCTGAAGGGAGGCAGCCAGGTGTTTGGGGTGGGAGGAAGGAGCCTGAAGGCATCCTATGGCCTGGAGCCTGTGGTCAGTCCCACAGGAAGATGGGCGGGAAACATTCAAGAAGTGTTTTAGAAAAAACCTCCCGAAAATGGTTAAAATGGGAACTGAGGAATGTGCTCAATTACTTGGAAGGTTTGTTCTGGTGGGAAGAACAACGCCCCATGGGTGCAGAGGAGATGGTGCTCCAGCCCCTGCGGCTGTTGTCATGGGCACATCCGGGCAAGGCCCTTTGAGATGGTGCAGCCATGCACACCCCCTCTGCATATGGTCTCTGTTTCTGTCAAACCACACCTCGAAAGGCTCAGGATGAAAATGTAAGTGATAGACTTGGGGCCTCAGGTGGATGGAACCCCTCCATGAAATCCCCAGGAGACCATGCCCGTGAAGAGTTTCATTGTCTGCCTGGGTTCACTGTCAGGGTTCTGAGCAACAAAAAGGAATCCCTGGACCCAGCAAGTGCCTGAAATCCCACAGTCTCAGGTCCCTGAGGATCACCCAGTGCGTACTTGGCTACCCCTTCGAAATGCCTTTCCTTGCTCATAAGTGACCAAAAACTGGGGTAGCGTTGGGGTGGCCACTTTCCAGAAGTATCGTGCCACATCGTATCATATTTGCTGCTGCGGGAAAGTGCATGCATGGCTCATAAAATCACGGTGTTTGCAGTTTTAAAATCTGGCCCATTTCCTCTTATTGAGGAGATTTATAACACTCAGCTGTCACGTGAGGCATATATGCAACATTGTGGGATTTTATAAATCAAAGCAGTGTTAAGATCCCTAGATTGCTGGAGGAAAGTTGATTAAAGACTCCAGGCCGGGTGTGGTGGCTCATGCCCGTAATCCTGGCACTTTGGAAGGCTGAGGCGGTTGGATCACCTGAGGTCAGGAGTTCGAGACCAGCCTGGCCAACATGGCGAAACCCTGTCTCAACTAAAAATACAAAAAATTAGGCGGGTGTGGTGGTGGGTGCCTGTAATCCCAGCTACTTGGTAGGGCTGAGGCAGGAGAATCGCTTGAATCCTGGAAGCAGAGGTTGCAACGAGCCAAGATCACGCCACTGCACTCCAGCCTGGGCAACAGAGCGAGACTCTGTCTCAAAACAATAACAACAACAAAAGACTCCAAATTGTGGAATGTAATTTTTTGGGGGGGTAGGGGTGGGGGGGTACTGAGTCTCACTCTGTGGCCCAGGCTGGA
This sequence comes from Macaca mulatta, assembly GCF_049350105.2. Classification (NCBI taxonomy): domain Eukaryota; kingdom Metazoa; phylum Chordata; class Mammalia; order Primates; family Cercopithecidae; genus Macaca; species Macaca mulatta. The sequence goes on along the minus strand of NC_133425.1, from coordinate 80,357,340 downwards.
GTGCAGTGGCACTATCTCAGCTCACTGCAACTTCCACCTCCTGGGTTTTCTGCCTCACCCTCCTGAGTAGCTGGGATATTACAGGTGCCCGCCACCACGCCCAGCTAATTTTTGTATTTTTAGTAGAGATGGGGTTTTGCCATCTTGGCCAGGCTCGTCTTGAACTCCTAACCTCATGATCCACCCACCTCAGCCTCCCAAAGTTCTGGGATTACAGACGTGAGCCACCGTGCCCGGCCAGTAAAATGTTTTACTGATTCTGATTTAAGTTTTCAAAGATGAGTTTAAACCCTTTTCTAACTTCTTTGAGGAGGCAGTGTGTTAGGAAACACTTTGATTTTGACCAAAACAGCTTCCCCATATTAGGGCCACGGGACTGACGGGGCCTTGTTTGGAGGAAGTAAACTTCGGGGGAGGTTTGGGCAGTGAACGCTCACATTTGCCCTGCAGCCCCTCCTGGGGCCCCTGCCTGTGCTGCCCGAGGCTCTAGCTCTGGCCCATTGTGAGCCCTGAATCCAGAGGGCCGCAGTCTCTGGCTCTGCAGGGCGCTCACCTGCTGAACTTTCTAAAATTTGGATGTCAACCCTCACCCTGCAGAGATTCAGATCTGTGGCTCCCGAGCCCAGCCAGGCACCTGCATTTTAAGGAGCTCCAGCAGGGCCATTTGCTGTTGGCAGAGCCCTTCACCACGTCTGCCATCTCCCAGGCTGTTAGCTCCCACCTTCCATTTGCACCCCACCTATATCCCCTGTCTTTGCACAACCACTGCAGCCCCGACTGCTGTTCCCAATGTCTGTGGGTCTCATTCTCCAGACCTGTGATTTCTACGTGAAATGCAGACTCTGGGCTAAGAAGCAGACACAAGGCCTTGTTCCTCTTCTTGAGGCATTGGAACCCCCCAGGCAGGTCTGCCTATCTTATTCCACCCCGCCACAGCTCCCAGAATTGTCTCCCACAAACATGGTTTTGATATATCTCCACTGCCCAAAGAACAAAAGCCTTTGCTGTTGCAGCCAGCTCTGGCCTCACCTTCCCTACATCGGGTCCTCAGTTGACGTGGTGCTGGTAGGGTGACTCGTGGCTTTCAGCTCTGCCCCTTACCATCAGCTCACGACCTCCCCGACTCCTCCTTCCACTGCTTCACCATCGCTCATCTTGTCCAGCTCCTCTGGCACTTGGGGCACAGACGGATGCACGTTCGAGTTTCTGGTGCTGCTCCTGCTGGGCGGCCTCGTTGCCAGACATGAATCGGGTCAGGTGGTCTGGGCTGCCACCTCCAGGTTTGTGTGTAAATGCCTTTGAGGAAGTTGGCCAAGAGACAAAAGTATCACGTCACTTTAGCAACACGAAGTTAAAGTCCTTTTTGAGATTGTTTTGTTCCTTGTTCCCTGACTGCCCGATAAACAAACTCTGGGCAGTGCTTGTCAGTTACCTCCCCATCAGCAGGGGCTACAGGGAAGTGCTGTACACAGAGGTTCCCTGCCCCCCTGGGGACAGTCAGTGCCCTTATCTGGGAACAAGCCTTGCCTCTGAAAATGCAGGTGGTTAAGCCATTTATCAAAGGGGATAATAAAGTAGTTTTTGTTTATTGTTTGATGATATAGAAAATATAAGATGAATTTTTTTTTATGGAGACGGAGTCTCAAACTGTCACCCAGGTTGGAGTGCAGTGGCACGATCTCGGCTCACTTCAACCTCTACCTCCCGAGTTCAAGCGATTCTTCTGCCTCAGCCTCCTGAGTAGCTAGGATTACAGGCACACCCCACCATTCCCGGCTATTTTTTTGTATCTTTATTAGAGATGGGGTTTCACCATGTTGGCCAGGCTGGGTTGGCCAGGCTGATCTCAAACTCCTGACCTTGTGATCCGCCCGCCTCAGCCTCCCAAAGTGCTGGAATTACAGGCGTGAGCCACCGCGCCCAGCCTGATGTGTTTTTTTTTTTTTAACTTTCCTTCTCCCCAACTAAAATACATTCTTCTTATATGGTAGGGGGCAGTACCCAAAGGAAACGCTACAAAAGAATACATGGAGAGCTTGCAGTTGAAGCCCGGGGAAGTGATCTACAAGTGCCCGAAGTGCTGCTGTATTAAACCCGAGCGCGCCCACCACTGCAGGTACGTGCGCGGCTGTATTAAACCTGAGCGCGCCCACCACTGCAGGTACATGGGCCCCGAGCATCTGGGCAGCGCTGCAGGGGCAGGTCTGTAGGTATCACGCTCTTTCTGGGGTAGGGAGCTGAGTAAAGGGCCAGTGCCCTAGAGTCTTTTTGGGAACTGGGAAACAGTATGGACTCGGGGATCCCCTCCTTCCCGAGGGACTCGCTGTGGCTCAAAAACCGGAGGAGGTGAAGAGGTTCCCACCTCTGTTTTGGCACACATGCTACGGGCCAGCACGTGTGTGCTCACAGCTCCTGGGCACATCCTACGGTGGTGAAGCTTAGAGGCCAGGTTGTTTTGGGCGTGGTCTCTTTTTTTTTTTTTTTTTTTTGGTATTTATTTGGGTGTGCTCTCAAACACCAAGTTGTATTTTTAAACCCCACAGTCCAGTTATCTGCCTGGCTCAAGTAGCCTTCCTGGCCCTCATGCCTCACTCCTGCTGGTCTTGGCTGTATTTTATCCTTTTCCCCCATATTTGCCAGCTCCTGACTCCTTTGTCTGCTCCTGGAGGGGCTGGCCGTTGATTTCACGTGTTGAAGTGTGGATGTCTGGGTGTATTTCTCCATTCCTGGAAATAGTTGTCACACATCCCTGTACTGTGAAACTGCTGGGGCGTGGCTGCACCTGGACAGTACCCTTCTCCTGGGGGGTTGTGGCCTGCTTGAATAGGCTGGAAGCCATCGATGGCCTCCAACGGGAGGAAGCCCAGATACAGGGTGCCGACTGCTTTATGGCTGGAGTGAAAGCTTTAAAAGATTCGTATCCACATGGTTTGGCCGGAAAGTGAAGGAGGATGAAATGGTATCGGAGAGTCGGTGGGTGGTTGTCTTGGGCTGGGGTTGGAAATGGGCAGTGACTGCATATGGGCTGAGGTTTCTTTCTGGGATGGTGGGAATGTTCTAAAATTAGATGGTGATGGTCTCACAACTCTGCAGATAGAATAAAAATCATTGAATGGTACATTGCAAATAGGTAGATTTTTATGGTATGTAAATTTTTTTGTGGTGTGGGGGGGGTGGAGTCTTGCTCTTTTACCCAGGCTGGAGTGCAGTGGCGCAGTCTCGGCTCACTGCAACCTCTGCCTCTCAGGCTCAAGCGATTCTGGTGCCTCAGCCTCCCTAGTAGCTGGGATTACAGGCGCCTGCCACCATGCCCGGCTGATTTTTGTATTTTTAGTAGAGACGGTGTTACGCCACATTGGCCAGGCTGGTCTCGAATTCCTGACCTCAGGTGATCCACCTGCCTCGGCCTCTCAAAGTGCTGGGATTACAGGCATGAGCCACCTTGCCTGGCCTATGATATATAAATTATACTTCAATAAATCTGTTTCTTAAGATAAAATGGGAATGTTTTGGAAGTCAGGTGCTATGGAGGATGGGCAGGGAGCCGAGGTCAATGAATGGAAGGCGATGTTATGGGCGGGGCGCAGTGGCTCAAGCCTGTAATCCTAGCACTTCGGGAGGCCAAGGCGGGCGGATCACAAGGTCAGAAGATCGAGACCATCCTGGCTAACACGGTGAAACCCCGTCTCTACTAAAAATACAAAAATAAATAAATAAATAAATTAGCTGGGCGTGGTGGCGGGCACCTGTAGTCCCAGCTACTAGGGAGGCTGAGGCAGGAGAATGGCGTGAACCGGGGAGGCGGAGCTTGCAGTGAGCCGAGATCGCACCACTGCACTCCAGCCTGGGCGACAGAGCAAGACTCCGTCTCAAAAAAAGAAAAAAAAAAATCAGGTGACGCTATGATAGCAAATCTTCCTGGAGCGAACCTGCTGCTGCCATTGATGCCGCTTGATGTAATTAAATGGTGCAAACTCGGACTAAAAAGTGATTGATAATCAAATTAGGTTATTTAAAATTGGACATAGAGAGTGTTTTGGGCAAAAGTAAAATATAGCCGTAAGCACAAGATGACTTCATGCCTGGGTGTATAGTTGATGATTCAAGATGAATATGCAATCCATATTGCATATTCATCAGTGAATATGGATTGAATGGTAGGAGTTATTTGAAGATACGAAGAATGTTTCTTTCTCTGAAGGTAAAAATTCAATTTTGTTTTTTATTGAAATAGACTTACAAGCTTGCAACATTAGGAACGTTATTGATAGGTGTACATGATCGAGCTCTACTGGGGGAGAGTCTGAAAACTCGTGGAGTATGGCTCAGTGTGACCTTTCGTCCCATCCTGTTGGTCCACTGAATATTTTCTTTAGGATAAACAGAAGACATTTAATTAAAATGATAAACCTTAAAGGAATATAGTATGTATGATATTTTTTTGACATGCTGTATTAGAATATGCATTCTAATTTTCCTCCACCTTTGATTTTATTTGGTTGTGTTACTCTGGTTTCCTCAGAGCATGGAATACTGAAAAATCAAACTCTCCTTTTCAGTATTTGCAAAAGATGTATTCGGAAAATGGATCATCACTGCCCGTGGGTGAACAATTGTGTAGGAGAAAAGAATCAAAGATTTTTTGTGCTCTTCACTGTAAGTAAAAATATTTTTGTAGTGACTTACATCGAATTTGAAATTCTTTAACTGCTTCTTGCCTGGAGCAGGGAAATCTACTAACGTCAGACTAGTTTCTCTCCAACCTTTTCTCCAGGATTCAAATTATAATACTGTGCTATCATTGGCAGGAAGTAGTCCCAATAAATAAACAGTATGTTGTTTGTATTATTTTAGGTGTTCACTGTAATTCTTTCCCAGATGTTCTCAATCACTATCGTTTATTAATAATAACAGGAATCTTCCTAAAGTATGTTAGAGCTTTTTTTTTTTTTTTTTTTTTTTTTGAGACGGAGTGTTACTCTTGTTGCCTAGGCTGGAGTGCAGTGGCGCAATCTTGGCTCACTGCAACCTTCGCTTCCCAAGTTCAAGTGATTCTCCTGCCTCAGCCTGCCAAGCAGTTGAGATTACAGGCATGAGCCACCATGCCCAGCTAATTTTGTATTTTTAGTAGAGATGGGGTTTCTCCATGTTGATTGGGCTGGTCTTGAACTCCCGACCTCAGGTGATCTGCCCGCCTTGGCCTCCCAAAGTGCTGGGATTACAGTTGTGAGCCACTGTGCGCAGCTATTTATTTTTTTATAGACGGGGTTTTGCCATGTTGCCCAGACTGGTCTTAAACTCCTGAGCTTAAGCGAGCTGCCCGCCTTGGCCTCCCAAAGTACTGGGATTATAGGCGTGAGCCACCATGCCCAGCTGTATTTTTCTGTAAAATTATTCCACTTGGTCTAATATGATCTTGGGTAGGAAAATGTCAACTACTGCAATTTAATCCTTCCCTCATTTTTTTCCCTGACAAATAAGATGGAGGTATAAACATGATGTGTCATCAGCCTTTGCTCCTAGAAAGATTTAATTGTTTAAATTACTAACTGGCTGGATAGATCACTTGAGGTCAGGAGTTCCAGACCAGCCTGGCCAACATGGTGAAACCCCATCTCTACTAAAAATGCAAAAACAGTTAGCCGGGCATGGTGCCTGTAGTCTCAGCTACTTGAGAGGCTGAGGCAGGAGAATTGTTTGAGCCTGGCAGGCGGAGGTTGCAGTGAGCCGAGACTACCCCACTGCATTCCAGCCTGGGCAAGAGAGGGAGACTGTTTCTAAAAAATATAAAAAATAAAAATGACTAATCAATCTCCCCCTCATTGTAGATGTACATAGCTCTGTCTTCAGTTCATGCTCTGATCCTTTGTGGATTTCAGTTTATCTCCTGTGTCCGAGGGCAGTGGACTGGTAAGTTCCCTGGCTGTGTGTCATTCCTGGCCGTGCATGCTGTTTTTGGGTAAAAGGGGAAGGCTTTAAAGGAAGAACCAGGTTTCCAATTTTGAAGGAAATCATTGCAATTATTTTAGGAATTGAATTTTAAAGAATTAAGTTTTAACACCACCATTTTGCTAGTATATTGTTTCCCCGAAAGCTTGTGTCTGTCTCCTGGTCAGCTAGCTAGCTCTACCGTTGTTCAAACTAGTCTTCGCGTTGCTTGCGTGAGTGATCGACCCTGATCAAATGTAATGAAAACAGGCGCTCATTATCCTACCTTAGATATGCAGTGAGGTCTGGACTGGCTCGTCCCACCCCAGGTGGGAGCAATGCTCACTGGTATGGGTGCACACAACTCCTCTGGTTTGGCTTCAGTTGCCATTTAATTCACAAATACAGTGTCAATAGAAACCTCAGACTCTTTTGAAACCACTGGCCAGGAAGTCATGGTATGAATTTTTGCTCGGAGGGGTGGCCCTCCGTTGCTCCTTGGAGAACAATGAATGCGCCCATTTAGCAAGTGAACAACTTCCCCCTGGAAGCCGGCCAAACACTCTGCCACTCGGGGTATTCAGGACCAGTTATAACCAACTTCCTCTTGTCCGCAGAATGCAGTGATTTTTCACCTCCGATAACTGTAATCCTGTTGATCTTCCTGTGCCTTGAGGGTCTTCTGTTTTTCACTTTCACTGCAGTTATGTTTGGCACCCAAATCCACTCCATATGCAACGACGAGACGGTAAGCTTTGTTCTCGGCTGTGTGGACTTCATATGTGGTCCAAGCTTGAATGGAAAGTCCTAATGTCAACAACAGGTGCCTGTGGACTGACTCGGGAGTGTAATGGGACGGTCTTGATGAGCTTCAACAGGCTCCCTGTGTTTGCTGTTTCTTTCATTCTGTGCGGTGCATATTTCTAGTCTCAGTTTGATTTGCGAGTCAGCAGAGCCAGGCAGATTCCCAGCTCCCAGTGCAGTCAGTAAATTTTAGGGAATTGACTGCCTTTAGGGCTTGGCTCTGCAGGCCTGGAGTGGCGCTCAGTAAATGTTTGTACACAGTAACTAACAAGTGAAAAACGTCGGTGCCTGGCTGGGAGGGCCATCGTGGTAGTTGGGGCTGGCCGCATGGCTGCAGCGGGGCTGGGCTCACAGAGGCCGTGGGGGTCTGGACTGGGGCAAAGCTGGGAAAGAGAGTTCACTCACCGACCCTCCATCGAGCCCACACTGTGCTTGAGCACGGTGTGATTCCAAGGCTTGGTGGGGTCTGCCGAGCTTCCTGGAGCCGCTGCCACTTGCTTTTCTTTCTGCTTCCAGGAGATCGAGCGATTGAAAAGTGAGAAGCCCACATGGGAGCGGAGGCTGCGATGGGAAGGGATGAAGTCCGTCTTTGGGGGCCCCCCCTCACTCCTCTGGATGAATCCCTTTGTCGGCTTCCGATTTAGGCGACTGCCCACGAGACCCAGAAAAGGTGGCCCGGAGTTCTCAGTGTGAGGCCCGGCTCATCAGCCTGGAACTGGCTCACAGACGTCCACTTACTTGTTTGGGGTCTGAAGGGTATCAACAGCTCATCTGTGACCAACAGGGCAACTGGAACCTACACAAACCAATTGCTTGCAGCAAGCAGAGTTTTATATATTTATAGTCACAGATGGCAGAGGAAGAGGCTCTCAGTCCCCACCTGTACAATGACGGAAAGGTATGTGGCCATGCAAAGAAGCCAACCACCATGGCCTCCTGCAGAGTTGGGACTTCTGTGGAGAAGACTGGGTTATTACATGGGTTATTCAAATCCTGTGTACTGAGCTGCTGTTTCCAATCATGAAAAACAGTCAATCCAGTGAACAGGGATTCTCCGAGCAGTCATTTCAGGGGGCTCCTGCTGACCCCGCCGCTCAGCAGTGCACTCCCCGGATCACAGCAGGGCGTTTACATAGAAAGACGTTTTGGTCTCGATTAGCTCCGATGCTTTGCACTGAAGTTGCAAAAGATCTGTGCACTGAACAGTGAAGGTGGCTTCCGGCCCACTCCCCGCTGCCCCGGAAGAGACAGCCTTTGACTCTCAGCAAGTCTGTGTGTGCGTGTGTCTGTGCGTGTGTGCGCGTGTGTGCATGTGTGTCAAAATTGCCAGTGTTGTTCAGGCAGTGTAACATTTACCGGCTGTGTGCAGCAAACAAGCTATTTTTTAGAAACCGACGTTTCAGGGAAGAGGGGAGAGAACCACGGGGTCCTGCCCGTGGTTACTATGAATGTATTGCTGTTGGAGGACATCTTGATCCAAAGAACAGCCGTTCCTGTGCGGCCCTTCGTTGCCCTCCTGCTTTCATTTTTTAAAGAAATCTTGAGTGCTTGAGGGCCTTGGAACCGATTTTTTTTTGGTTCCAGCCAAATTAGCAGTGTATAGATGGCACCTAGGTAAGAGCAGAGCCGTGGCTCAGTGACTTGATACTTTGGGCAGCTGGATCCTGTTAGTGGTGTGTGGGGCAGGGGAGGCATCCCAACTGGAGAGGCAGGGCCCAGCTCTTGGGTACCTCTGGGAAGGTGAGGGGACCATGAGGCAGCCAGCCCCTGGCAGGGGCGATCGTGCCACCACACAGGCAGCGCTCCAGCTGGGAATGGTCGGATTGGCGCCCTCGTTGGATTTTTTGGTTAGCGTTTGTTTTCTTCTCCACCCACGGCACAGGTGATAAAATGGGATCCTTGGTGCGGAGCTTAAAATGACGCCAGAAAGCCAACAGCTCCCCTCCGTGGGGACTTGCCTTAAACTTGCCTGGTTTGTACATTTTTTGCCGGACGCATCAAGAAGCAATCTGTGACCAAGTCTGAGGGTCTTCCTTTAAACGTGCCCTCCACGCTAAGAGGAGCTGGCGTCTCCCTCCCGGAACGGTTTTGCCTTTCTGTTCATCTGTGAACTGTTTTGTTTTTAATTACTCTGTACCCCATCCGAATCAGGGCTTCTACCGCTGCTGATGCAAAACCACAAAGGGACCTACCTGAGCCACCGTCCTAGCCAAGCAAGCAAACCTGCAGGGGGTTTGGAAGTGGACTTGGTCACCGCAGAAGTGTGTGCATCATTGGGGGAAGAACTGCGTCACAGCCACCGGGACAAAGCATAGATTGTGGGTGATCCTGGAGACACGAGTTTCCAGGATTGTTTTGCATACTCATTTGCACATTGTTGTCTGGGTTGGACATGCGTGTGGGCTTCAGTGTGAGGCTTTTAATATGTATATCCTGTTATATCAATAAAACAATTATCCAAGTGGTTGAATCCTGTGAGACTTGGCAAGTGTGTGCAAATCAAGTATACTTGACTTTTCAACCTCTTCTTTCAATGTAACTTTTATATGAAATAAAGTAATCAATTGACAGTTCTCAAATGGCTTCCAAAGTGCCCGTTCTTCATGGATGGCAGTGTTTTCAGGGGGTGCCTTTCTGTGGTTCGTGGATCCAGCCTCAGGCTGTTAAGGTCACTCCCAAACAGTTTCCAGAACCTCTACATGCTTTCATGCCCATGACGAGTGACCTGGGCGCTCAAGTGCGACTCATAAATGTTGCCCAGTGAGTACTGCTGCTTGTTGAACGTTTGACTCCCATCGTTTTACTTAGTCCTTTTTTTAGTGCACTTTAAAAACAATGTTTCAAAATCTCTCTCCATAGTCCAGAATCTCAAGTACCTACAATTTGATTTTAATTCATTCAACAAATTTGTCTAATATTTGCACTGTGAGGGAACCAAAATGCCCACTTAACTTCCAGAGGCCAGATGGTCAGTGTGTGCCACAGCCCTGCCTTGCATGTGCTGTGCCTTGGGGCACCTGGTGGCATTCCAGAGACGCAGAAATGTGAAGGAGACTTGAACGCGGAGGCGCGCACCAGAGCTGGGCCACTGCATGGGCAGCAGCCCTCCAGCTTGTATTTGTGGCTCTGCTGCATGTTGCTGCAATGTTATTTGTATTCCTTCTATTAGATTGTTATGTAGGCTCATTATATAGAAGTATGACGCTTGCATTAAAACAAAACAAAAATATCCCCGAAATAGGAAGGTGGCTAAATCTTATCTTCTATTGTATGTGAACTTGGGTTGGGTATGGAAGCAGGGGAAAAACTTGAAGGGTAGCCTGGGAGCCACACACAAAAAGCAGGGTGCCCATAAAAAAAGCACAGGCGCCCTACAGCATCTCCTGAGGAACCTCTTTAAAACTGCGTTGCTGCTTATCCAGCTGCTAATTTTAACCAAGACAACCTGAAGAGGCTGAGGGAAAATCGTCTGGTTTTCCCTGTGGCTGGTTCTGGGAGCTGAAAGCTGAGCCAGTCTCTGAGCTATAAGAGAACGAGTTGCTCAGCGGTCAGGCCCGATGGGCCCGTGCAGGTGGCTTCCTAAAAGGGCCAGCAAGTTTCTGAAGAAGGTTCTAGGCACAGCACATCTGCAGTCCAGAAAACTCTGGGTTTCCTGCCTGCTCTCCCGTCCCTATTCACCGAATATATGTGCGTCCCATGTTTCGTACATCATCAAGTTTAGTTGTGATGACTGAATACTTTGCTGCTAAACCAGATAGGGGCCTATGATTTTTTTGTCCAACTTTTTGCTTTTACAGAGGTGAAGCTGCCTCGTGTGTTCCTGTTCCAGCTGTCACTGAGTGCCTGCACCCCAGCCAACCTCTGCCACGGGCAGCACCTGCACTGCCTCCCCCATTCCCTGCTGAGAGGGCCTGGCTTCTCCAGGGTTGGTGGGTTCAATCTCCCAGGTCCCAGGGTCTACACCTTCCAGATCCTTGCAGTGGTACAGCCGCTCCCTGGGAGCTGCTGGAGAAGGGGTGCCTTATTCTTCAAGTTTCCGGTATTTTGGCCCACCTAAAAATGCCTTATTCTGCCTCACCTTTGGTTGATGATGTAGCTAAGTACTTTTCACTCAGCCTGTTGGAGACACAACCCCACCATTTTCTAGCTCCCAGAGCAGCCATGGAGAGCCCACACTCTCCCGGCCCCTGTGCTATGTGACTTAGCTTTTCTTTTTTTTTGAGATAGGTTCTTGCTGTGTCACCCAGGTTGGATCTCAGCCCAGACTGGAGTACAGTGGCATGATCTCAGTTCACTGCAACTTCCACCTTCTGGACTCAAGCGATTCTTGTTCCTCAGCCTTCTGAGTCGCTGGGACTACAGGCGCTTGTCACAATGCCCAGATAACTTTTTTGTATTTTTGGAAGAGACAGGGTTTTGCTGTGTTGCCCAGGCTGGTCTCGAACTCCTGACCTCAAGTGATCTGCCCACCTCGGCCTCCCAAAGCACTGAGATTATAGGCGTGAGCCGCCGCGCCTGGCCCACAGCCTCTCTTTAGTCCTCAGTTTCTCAGGGTTGACGACAAGGTGCCTTGGCCTCAGTTCTGCTGGCTGTGCTGGTGCTCAGTAGATTCTTTCCAGCTGACACTCAGCTTTCCGGTTCTGGCAGACATTCTGTGTTAAGTCTTTGGGAATCCCATTCACTCCATTTTCTTTTCTAATTTTAAGATTGCATGTTGAACCGCCTAGACTGATCCTCTAATTTTCTTTTTTTTTTTTTTTTTTTTTTTTGAGACAGAGTCTCGCTTAGTCGCCCAGGCTGGAGTGCAGTGGCGCGATCTCGGCTCACTGCAAGCTCCGCCTCCCAGGTTCACGCCATTCTCCTGCCTCAGCCTCCTGAGTAGCTGGGACTACAGGCGCCCGCCGCCTCGCCCGGCTAATTTTTTGCATTTTTAGTAGAGACGGGGTTTCACAGTGTTAGCCAGGATGGTCTCGATCTCCTGACCTTGTGATCCGCCTGCCTCGGCCTCCCAAAGTGCTGGGATTACAGGCGTGAGCCACTGTGCCCGGCCTAATTTTCTTATTGTACACTCTTTTTTCTGGAAAATCTTTAGCTTTGCTTTTTTTTTTTTTTTTTTTGAGACGGAGTCTCGCTCTGTCGCCCAGGCTGGAGTGCAGTGGCCGGATCTCAGCTCACTGCAAGCTCCGCCTCCCGGGTTCACGCCATTCTCCTGCCTCAGCCTCCCGAGTAGCTGGGACTACAGGCGCCCGCCACCACGCCCGGCTAGTTTTTTGTTGTTGTTGTATTTTTTTTAGTAGAGACGGGGTTTCACCGTGTTAGCCAGGATGGTCTCGATCTCCTGACCTCGTGATCCGCCCGTCTCGGCCTCCCAAAGTGCTGGTATTACAGGCTTGAGCCACCGCGCCCGGCCTGTTTTTTTTTTTTTTTTTTTTTTTTGAGACAGGGTCTTGCTCTGTCCCTCAGGCTGGAGAGCAGTGGCATGATCTCCTCTCACTGCAACCTCTGGCCTTGCAGGTTCAAGTGATTCTCCTGCTTCAGCCTCCTGAGTAGCTGGGATTACAGGCATGCGCCACCACGCCCGGCTAATTTTTGTATTTTTAGTAGAGACGGGGTTTCACCATGTTGGCCGGGCTGGCCGAACTCCTGGCCTCAAGTGATCTGCCTACCTAGGCTTCCTGGAGTGGTGGGATTACAGGTGTGAGCCAGCATGCCCCGCCCAGCTTTGTCTTTTAGCTCTTCTGGATTTTTTTTTTTTTTTTTAATTCAGGCTATGGTAGTTTTAATTTCCAGAAACTTGTTATTTTCCTTTGTGGTTCTGAGGAAACATCATCTCGAGTGTCTTCTGCGGATGCCCTGCCGTTCGCTGTCTCTAAGGATACTGGGGTTTTGTTTTGCATTTCCCCTGGCTTCCTGGGTGGTTTTCTCCCAGCCTCCCCACTCCGCATTCTCTACTCTGCGTGCTCTTGGCTTTCCTATTGGAAGCTCTCCTCCACGTTCTGCGTGAGTCACCAGCCCACTGCCTGGCAGGGCTGTGCAGGGAGCCAGCTTTTCTGTGAGGAGGTCCCCAGCTCCTGACTGGAAAACTGGCTGCTGGCTTTCCTGGGGCTCGGTAGAGAAGGGCCCAGAAGCTTCGCTGGGCAGTAAATAGACCCGTCCCTCTCTCCTTTTCTGCTCCGAGTAGTGCCTGGTGTCCTTGACTCCATGATCTACCAGGAATAGCTGCCCCTCTCCTTTGGGTGCTGGGGGGTGGTACCTAGGAGTCTGACCTCCTCCTACAGAAAATTCTTTCCCCATCCTTCATATCTGGGAACCACTTGTCAAACTCCGGTGTTCCTTGGTACTCTCCCCCCATCCCTGGGAGGCAGTGTGGCCAAGGTGGTCATTTCACAGGTGGGGAAATGGAGGCCAAGCAGCTTTCTGACATGCCCAGCTGGGTGAGTAACAGGGCTGACCTCTCACGGTATATCAGCCCATGCTCAGGAGAAAATTTCCCCAAATACCATAGCCCTTGTTTATGGAAGAGCTGCCTGTCCTGTGCTAAGATTTAACATGTACGGTTTCCCTGAACTCTCGCAATCACCACCATCTCATGGATGGGGAAACTGAGGTCGAGAGAGGTTGCTCAGAGGCCCATAGGTAGCAAACAAGGATCATATTATGTTTTAACATTATCAAAACTAGCTGTTTAATAATGGTGCCATTACTAATAATGTGAGAAACTGTAACAGGGACTTTCCTGCAACTCACCTGATCATCCAGAAGCACAGAACTCCATGGGGGCCAAGAGCTGCCACTTTGTGGATTTTCACACGTCACCGATGGTGGCCACATGAGAGGAGGGTGCCAGGTGAGGGACTTAACCCTGCGGGGAGAGAAGGGGTTGGCCCATCAGCGTGCGCTGCATGACGACCACCAGGGGGCGCCATGATACAGCAAATACGCACTACTCAGCCTGCGGGAACGAGTTCACCCACCGCTGGCTCATCTGCTCAGCAGGTTCACAGATATTTACAGAGCACCTACTGTGTGCCAGCAAGGCGCCTGCCCTCCATAGACACAAATTGGCTCACACCTGTGCTCCCAGCACTTTGGGAGTCCAAGGCAGGTGGATTACTTGAGGTCAGGAGTTTGAGACCAGCCTGCCCAACATGGCAAAACCCTGTCTCTACTAAAAACACAAAAATCAGTGGGGCATGGTGACTCATGTTTTTAAATCCAGATACTCAGGAGGCTGAGGCAGGGGAATTGCTTGAACCCAGGAGGCGGAGGTTGCAGTGAGACAAGATTGTGCCACCGCACTCCAGCCTGGGTGAACAGAGGGACACTCTGTCTCAAAAAAAAAAAAAAAAAAAGATACTAATACAATAAATTAAATATGCAATTTGTAGACTGATTTCTGCTATCAGTGCTGAGAACAGGAGATATCCACTATCAGCGTGGATATTGTGAAGGACAGAGTTGTCAGCGGGAGGTGAGGGGCTGTAACTGGGTTACCTGACGTGCAAAGGCCCTGGGACAGGTAAGGGCTGGGTTCGTTGCAGTACACTCCTGTGGGACTTTTTGGTTTTTTTTTTTTTTTTTTTTTTTTTTTTTTTTTTTTTTTTGAGAGAGTCTTGCTCTGTCACCCAGGCTGCAGTGCAGTGGCGAGGTCTCGGCTCCCTGCAACCTCTACTGTCCGGGTTCAAGCAATTCTCCCACCTCAGCCTCCTGAGTAGCTGGGATTACAGGTGCCCACCACCACGCCCGGCTAATTTTTGTATTTTTAGTAGAGACAGGGTTTCACCATCTTGGCCACTCCTGACCTCAGGTGATCCGCCTCCCAAAGTGCTGGGATTACAGGCATGAACCACCACATCCAGCCAAGTTTTAGTCTCTTTAATGTCAATGTGAAGGGGTGGCCTGCCCCACCACACCTGTGGGCGTTTCTCATCAGGTGGAATGAGAGACTTGAGAAAAGAAAGAGACACAGAGACAAAGTATAGAGAAAGAAAAAGTGGGCCCAGGGCAACGATCTCTGAGTTCCCTCAGTATTTATTGATCATTATCTTTACTATCTCAGAGAGGGGGAAGTGGCAGGACAATAGGGTCATAGTAGGGAGAAGGTCAGCAAGAAGATATATGAATAAAGATCTGTGACATTGAATAAGTTTAAGGAAAAGTGCTGTGCTTTGATGTGCATATGCAAACATCTCCATACACATTTCCAGTGCATAAAGAGCAGCATTACACTAGCACGTCTCACCTCCAGCCCTAAGGCAGTTTTCTCCTATCTCAGTAAATAGAACATACAATCGGGTTTTAAACCGAGACATTCCATTGCCCAGGGATGGGCAGGAGACAGATACCTTCCTTCTTCTTTTACTAATCCTCCTCAGCACAGACCCTTTACGGGTGTCGGGCTGGGGGACGAACGGGTCTTTCCCTTCCCACCCACGAGGCCATATTTCAGACTATCACAGGGGGAGAAACCTTGGACAATACCTAGCTTTCCTAGGCATAGGTCCCTGCAGCTTTCCGCAGTGTTTGTGTCCCTGGGTACTTGAGATTAGAGAGTGGTGATGACTTTTAACAAGCAAGCTGCCTTCAGGCACTTGTTTAACAAAGCACATCCTGCACAGCCCTGAATCCATTAAACCTTGAGTAAACACAGCGTATGTCTCTGCAAGGACAGGGTTGGGGGTAGAGTTACCGATTAACAGCATCTCAAGGCAGAAGAATTTTTCTTAGTACAGAACAAAATGGAGTCTCTTATGTCTACTTCTTTCTACACAGACACAGTAACAGTCTGATCTCTCTTTCTCTTCCCCACATCAATGTGGAGTCAGAACTGGTTAAGACCCCAGAATGCTGGGGCTCTGAGCTGCAAAATTCATCCAGTTTATTCTGCCAGGCTTGGAGAAGGCGCCGAGGGGTTAACGCCACACAGAGGGTCGCAGGCTGACTATGGGAGAGATTCCTTGAAGCCAGGTTTCTTAAGAGATGGGCTAGCTCTTCCCCCAAAGCCTAGGAGCAAAGCAAAATTTGGCTTCCGAAGAGAAGTGACATCAAAGGCCTTTCCCTCTTGGGTGGGTTGTGAGGGCTTCTCAGGTGGGAACGCTGAGGTCAGCTGGAGCAGGGGTGGAGGGGTGGAGGGGTGGAGGGGTGGTGTGAGAGGCCAGGAGGGGTCTGCGCATGGCCTTTCTTTGGTCTCTGTTGGGTGAGGCCCAGCCATCTGCAGCACCAGGGGACAGACACTTGCTCCCTGGGTGGCCTGGAAGGCTGACTGTTGCCCAGCTCCGTGGAGAGCCCGGGAAGCCTCCACCTGTAGCCATCAGCGCTGGGAAGCTCCCAGCTCTGATCAGTCAGAGCACCTGCTCCAGAGAAGCAGGGAGAGGTGGGACTATGGCTGGGTCCCTCGGGGACAGAGCAGCACCTGCTGGGGCTTTTGCTTTGTATAGGCAGGGAGAGCAACCCAGACACACACGTGTGTGATTCAAGCGGCCCTGCTCCAGCCAGGCCAGAGATGAGCAGCCAGGACTCGCCCTGCACCCCCTCCCCTCCTCTGGGCTCTGGGTGTGATGAGTGGGAGCTGCGAGGGTTTCCCTCCCTCAACATGTCCCTTCTGCACGCTGGCTCATGCCTGTAATCCCAGCACTTTGGGAGGCCGAGGCGGACCGATCACCCGAAGTAAGGAGTTTGAGACTAGCCTGACCAACATGGGGAAACCCTATCTCTACTAAAAATGCAAAAATTAGCCAGGCATGGTAGTGCGCGCCTGTAATTCCAGCTACCTGGGAGGAGAATTGCTGAGGCAGGAGAATTGCTTCAACCCAGGAGGCAGAGGTTGCAGTGAGCTATCACACCACTGCACTCCAGCCTGGGCAACAGAATGAGATTCTGTCTCGAAACAAAACCAAACAAAACATGTCCCTTCCTTTCCCACCCTCAGCCTGTAACTTCCCCACCACAGCATCACATCTAACTGGGAGAAGCCTCATACCGAAGCTGTCTTCTGTCCCCCACACCTTCATGTGAATGAACTTGTTTTTTTTAGGACAGTGGTTTTCAAAGCACATCCCCCTCCGTGGACCAGGAGCGTCGGCATCACTAGGAACTTGTTAGAAATGGAAATTCTCAGCCCCACCCCAGACCTCTCCAATCAGAAACTCTGATGTCCACCCGGTGATCTGTGTTTTAGCAACACGCTCCAAGTTCAAAATCACAGCTCTGGGACTCAGGGTCAGAAAGAGTAGGGGATTCCCTGGGTGGAGGGGAATAGGCTTTTCAAGTTCAATGCAGCCAGAAACCGCCAAATCCGGTCATCTGCCAGCTATTCAGGATCCCAGCACCAGGCTCACTAGCTGTGAGGCCCGGAGTGGGTCACCTCCTGCCTCTGCATCTCAGTTTCCTTGTCTGTAAAACGACAACTTCTGCCTCATGCAGCTGCTGGGAGGATCAGCAATAATGAATCCTGAAGGGCAAGAGGATGCTTGGCACATAGGTGCTCAAGAAATAGTAAGGATGGCTGGGTGTGGTGGCTCATGTCTGTAATCCCAGCACTTTGGGAGGCAGAGGCGGGTGGATCACAAGGTCAAGAGTTCGAGACCAATCTGGCCAATATGGTGAAACCCCATCTCTACTAAAAGTACAAAAAAAAAAAAAAAAATTAGCCTGGCGTGGTGGTGGGTGCCTGTAGTCCCAGCTACTCGGGAGGCTGAGGCAGGAGAATTGCTTGAACACAGGAGATGGAGGTTGCAGGGAACCAAGATCGTACCACTGCACTCCAGCCTGGGCAACAGAGCGAGACTCCATCTCAAAAAAAAAAAGAAGAAGAGAAAAGAAATGGTGAGGACTATCACAGGATGGGCTGCAGAGGGCTCTGTAGCCTTCGCCTCACTGGAAGCCAGACCCATGGAGCAGAGAGCGGGAGAGGCCTGATTCCGTGCCCATCTTGTTTACCCCTTACTTGGTTTTTTGGGGATAACATGGTGATCGCAGTTAAGATGGTCTAGCAGTTTTCTGTGGGTTTTTTAAAAAAGAAAAAAAGCAAACAAGAACATAACCAACCAAACAAAACCAAGTCCATTTATAACAAAATCCACCAGAGTAAACATTTACAACCTTCCCAGAAAGTGTTTTATCCATGGCAGAGAGGCCTGCGGGATTTTAAAAGGCTGCGGCTCTTGCCTTTTAAAACCACGAACATCTTGGTGTTTGTCTAGAGCTTTTCTCTCTGCCTGGAGGTACTTTTCCATCTGTCCTCCTTTCTCTAAGTAAACCCCAATGAGATGAGATGAGGGGTGGCCTTCTCCCAGGTGCTTGGACTGAACACACAGACACTCCACCCCAGGTCATCTTGGGTTAAGAATGGAAGCTGGCAGCTGAGATCTAGATCTGCCTCCAGTGGTGTTGATAAAATACCTTTAGTCAGTTTGCTAAGATCTACAAATCAGGAGATTTCATCTTGAAATTCAGATTTATTGCTTTCCTGGGCCCCAGTTCTTCCTGCCGAACTCGCTGGAGCTGGAGGCCGTGCCTGTGCACACCACCCAGGACAGCATTTCAGTTTAGAAAAATAATGTATTGAGGTAAAATTCATGTGACGTAGAGCAACTGATTTAAACCGCATAAAGTCAATAGCGCTTAACATCATATATTTGCAATCTTGTACCAGCTCAATCCTATCTAGTTCTAAAACATTGCATCATTCTCATTAGCAGCCAGTCCCTCCCCCTCCTCCCCGTCTCCTCCCCTCCTCCCCTCGGCTCCTTCCTCCCCTTCCTCCCTGCCTCCTCCCCCTCCTCCCGGCCGCCTCCTCCTCTTCCCCGTCTCCTCCCCTGGCCCCTGGCCCCTAGTCAACTACTCTGTTTCTATAAATCTGCCTGTTCTGAACATTTCATAGAAATGGAATCTTGCAAAATATGTCCTCCCGTGTCTGGCTTCCTTCACTCGGCATTATGCTTTCAGGTTCCGTCCACGTGGTAGCGCGTGTCCAGACTTCATGCCTTTTTATGGCGGAACATGACAGCATCACGTGTTTGCGTCTGTACTGCCGGTATCCACCCAGTATCCTGCAGCAAGCCCAAGGCAGGGTGGGCCCTGATCCCAGCTCCTTTTTGCCTGCTCTGGCCTCACCCCCTTCTCTACTAGGCCTCGCTAGCTCACTGCCCCAGGGGGCACTCATGTTGGCGGCAAACGTCCTCCAAGGAGCAAGTCTCTGATGGATGCAGGCAGCCCTTGTGCCTACCCTCCTAGCTGTGTGCTGTGTTTTATTAGAAAAAAATTTTTGACTTTTCACTTTGAAATAATTTCAGACTTACAAAAAAGTTGCAAATATAGCAGAGATTTCCTACCTACCCTTTACACAGCACTCCCCACCCCTGCCTTTTTTTTTTTTTTTTTTTAACAGAATTTCACTCTTGTTGCCCAGGCTGGAGTGCAGTGGTGCGGTCTCAGCTCACTGCAACCTCCACCTTCTGGTTTCAAGCGATTCTCCTGCCTCAGCCTCCCGAGTAGCTGGGATTACAGGTGCCTGCCCACCTCGCCTGGCTAATTTTTGTATTTTTAGTAGAGACGGGGTTTCACCGTGTTGGCCAGGTTGGTCTCGAACTCCTGACCTTGTGATCCGCCTGCCTCAGCCTCCCAAAGTGCTGGGATTACAGGCATAAGCCACTGTGTCTGGCCCAGCATCTCCCCTCGTTTTTTTTTTTTTTTTTTTGAGACGGAGTCTTGCTCAGTCACCCAGGCTGGAGTGCAGTGGCACAATCTCCCCTCACTGCAAGCTCCGCCTCCCGGGTTCACGCCATTCTCCTGCCTCAGCCTCCTGAGTAGCTGGGACTATAGGCGCCTGCCACTACGCCCGGCTAGTTTTTTTTTATATTTTTAATAGAGACGGGGTTTCACCGTGTTAGCCAGGATGGTCTCGATCTCCTGACCTCGTGATCCGCCCATCTCAACCTCCCAAAGTGCTGGGATTACAGGCATGAGCCACCACATCTGGCCCATCCCCCATTTTTTAATCATCCAGGTCAAAATGTCAAGCATCCCCAAATGCTAATGTCCCATCTAACCACTGAGCAATTATTATTTTATTTTTTTGAGATGGTGTCTTGCTCTGTTGCCCAGGCTGGAGTGCAGTGGCATGATCTCAGCTCACTGTAACCTCCGCCTCCCCGGTTCAAATGATTCTCTTGCCTCAGCCTCCCAAGTAGCTAGGACTATAGGCACACACCACCATGTCTGGCTAATTTTTGTTTGTATGTGTGTGGTTTTTTTTTTTTTTTTTTTTTTTTGAGGTGGAGTCTCACTCTGTTGCCCAGGCTGGAGTGCAGTGGCATGATCTCAGCTCACTGCAATCTCCACCTCCCAGGTTCAAATAATTCTCCTGCCTCAGCCTCCCAAGTAGCTGGGACTATAGGCACCCGCCACCATACCTAGCTAATTTTTGTTTTTTTTTCTTTTGAGACGGAGTCTCACTCTGTTGCCCAGGCTGGACCACAGTGGCACAACTGCGGCTCACTGCAACGTCCGCCTCCTGGGTTCAAGTGATTCTCCTATCTCAGCCTCCTGAGTAGTTGGGATTACAGGCACATGCAACCACACCCAGCTAATTTTTGTATTTTGAGACAGGGTTTCGCCATGTTGGCCAGGCTGGTCTCGAACTCCTGACCTCAGGTGATCCACCTGCCTTGGCCTTCCAAAGTGCTGGGATTACAGGCATGAGCCACCGCACCTGGCGTAACCCCTGGGCAATTATTGACACTAGGAAGCTGGCATGGAGGCACCACTGTCAACTCGTCCACAGCCTTCTCCAGATCTCACAATGTCCTGCGGGGCCCTTCACCTGGCCCTGGATCCAGTCCGGCTCTCACAGTGGTCACATCTCCTGGGACTCCTCAGCTGGAGACAGTTCCTCAGTCTCTCCTGCCTAGCACTGGCCAGATATTTTGTAGAATGTTCCTCAATTGGGGATTGTCTGATGCTCCCTTAGGAACACATCCAGGTTCTGCTGTGCCCCATCTAGGGCCTCTGCTCCTTTCCAGGGGAAGCAGCTCCGGAGGGGGGAGTAAACAGGCAGGGAGTGCCAGCCATGGCCACCACTGTCCCCCATCACAAAGATCAGGCTTCCTGCCAAGAACTGGAGCTTCACAGGGGAAGGGGCTGAGTGGACAGGCACCACTTGTAGGATCTGCCTCTGCTGTAAGATGACTCCATCTACCCCAGGAGGGCACCACAGGGCCAGCCTCTTCCTGTCTGGGCTCTTCGCAGCCCTCCAGCCCCTCCTTCCCTGGGAGGCTGAGATCACAGCAGGGCCCCCGTTAAGCTAGAGCTTGTGAGTGGTCGGTGGGCTGGGGTGCTTTAGAGACGAGCTTCCTGCTGGGCCAGAGGCTCTGAGCCCCACCTTCGGGGTCTGGGGACAACATCGTTGGGGCTGCCCTCCTGGCCCAGCGCTTCCTTGCTGGGGCCTGGGCAGCCAGGACTGGGCTGGGATTGGGGTACACTTGTTCATCCAGAAGGAGCTGAGTACCTCAGCAGCTGGGCTTGCTGCATTGTGCGTCTGTGATTGTGTGTGTGTGTGTGTGTGTGTGACTGTGTGATTGTGAGTGTGATTGTGTGATTGTGTGATCGTGTGATTGTGTATATCATTGTGTGCATGATTGTGCATGATTGTGCGTGTGAATATGTGATTGTGATTGTGTGCAGCTGCATGATTCTGTGTGCGACTGTTTGCAATTGTGCTCGTGATTGCGTGTGTGTGATTGTGTGACTGTGTGATTGTGATTGTGTGATTGTGTGACATTTTGTGATTACATAAGTGTAGTTGGCATCCCTGTGTGGTTTTGTATGTGATTTTGAGTGATCGTGAGATGATTGTGTGCACATGTAATTTTGCATGGCTGTATGTGTGTATGCAATTTTGTGAGATTGTATGTCTGGTTGTATGCGCGAGCGTGCTTGGAACGAGACTGAATTCAGGTCTCTGAAGCTCCGTTTCCAAACTGTAGTGGGAGAAATCTTGGAGACATGGGAGGCACCCAGACCCAAGGAAGGTTGGGGCTTCCCCGGCTCTTCCCCATCACTCGAGGGGTTGGGGGGCAGGGAAAGTAGCTGTAACACCAGAAACAGAAACAGCAGCAGCAGCAGCTACCAACAGTCAAACCCTTAGCTCGGCCGGCTCCCAGTCCGCCCACCCCTCGTGTGCCAACTCCTCACAAAAGCGCCAGGGAGCGGGAGCTGTGAGGGGAAAACCGAGGCTCAGGGTCAAAACCTGGACCCTCTAAAGCCAGGGTCTTTAGGGTTTTTTAACCTCTATTTATTTGAAAACTAGTAAGTTCATGTTTTGAGTGGGTGGTACCCACTCAGGGCCTAGATGGTCTCCGAGCATGTTCGAGCTGACAGGTGCGTGTGCGTGCGTACCCACGTTTCGAGCTGACAGGTGCGTGTGCGTGCGTACCCACGTTTCGAGCTGACAGGTGCGTGTGCGTGCGTACCCACGTTTCGAGCTGACAGGTGCGTGTGCGTGCGTACCCGCGTTTCGAGCTGACAGGTGCGTGTGCGTGCGTACCCGCGTTTCGAGCTGACAGGTGCGTGTGCGTGCGTACCCACGTTTCGAGCTGACAGGTGCGTGTGCGTGCGTACCCACGTTTCGAGCTGACAGGTGTGTGTGCGTGCGTACCTGCGTTTCGAGCTGACAGGTGTGTGTGTGTGCATACACACATTTGCTCACGGATGTGTTTATGCACAAATGGTAGCAAGCATTCACTTTGCTATTGTGCATGTCACAACATGTCTTGAAGATCTATCCCTACCAACAGTCACAGAGCTCCTTTCCTGTCCCCCACCGCGTGGCCACACCACACCTAATGGATGAGGCTCAGGCTCCCTTGGCTCTGTGGCCCACTGGGGTGGGCCAGCCATGCCCACTCCCATACCCACACCCAGCCTGGCCAAGCCCTGGACCTGGTACTGGCCTGAAAGGGAGGTCAGAGATGTCCTCTGTCCTCTGTCCTCCCGGCCAACCCTCCCAGGGCAGCTCCTATGGGCCCTTGTTTTCCAACTCAATGCGCATTTGTGCTTTACAGACTTGGAACAGATGCTTGTTAACAACATGAATGAAAAAATGAATGGCTACTGCTCAGTCATTGTTCAAGGCCTGGCTCAGACACTACCTCTTCCAGGGAGCCTCCCTGGTCATCCCCGGGCAGGGTTAGTTCCCCTCCTCAGAGTCCCATAGGCCCATGCCCTCATAACAGCACTTGAACCCCAGGTATGTGGTTGACAGCTGCTGCGTCCGTCCCGGCCACCAGACTGGTTCCTCGCAGTATCGCCTCCTAGCACAGCACAGTGAATGAACAGCAAGCAAGTGCTGGCACAGAGTAAGGGAATGACCCATGCCCTCTCATCAACCCCATATCTGAAGCACACCTAAGGGCTCCAGATCCCACTGCGCCCCATGAGGGGTGGGAGAGGTCACCACACCGATTCGACGGAGGAAGCTGAGGCTCTGAGAGGTTCAGCTTGTCCCGAGGCTGACCCCACCCCTCTGCTCCTCCCCACCTGAATCTTGCTCCCACCGTGTCATCAGCAAAGTCACCTCCAGGTGCTAGGGGTGAGGACATGGGTCAGGGCAAGGGTGGGCTATGGGGGTGGGCACCACCTCCCGGCATGCTGGGGCTCTCAGGAACTCCAGTGAGGAGGGTGAGGACCGGTGGGGAGGAAGGAGACCCGCCAGAGGAGCTTGATTGGAACACATGCCCTGAAGTTGGGGACTAACTGAGGCCCTTCAGCAATGTGGTGGGGGGGTTGGGGGAGGGTATTGGAAGACTGGAGAAAGCAGCCACTGAAGACGGTCCGCCCACTCCCACCCCTCCCAAAGCTGGGGCCTCTGTCGTGTTCTGGCCACAAAGTTCAGGGTCTCCTTCACCCCCCCTCACCTCTCTTGGGCAGAGTGGGAGGGAGAAAGAACATGCCTAACCAGGGGAAGGCTCATAAAGACAAGAAAAGGCTCCAGCAGAAGAGGAGACAGTGACAGGGCCGAGGGGGACCAGATGCAGGGCAGACAGAGAAACACAGGATGCATGTAGGGACTGTTCCTTACCAGTTAAGGAGCACCGTGTCTGACCCTTGGCTTTCCTCCTCCTCTGCTCTCCAAGAGGAGCTCTGCCTTTCCCAGGCTGGTCCCCCTCTAGCAGAGTCAGGGAAGGGGCCGTGGGAGACAGGACCTAGAGAGGAAGGAGAGGACAGGAGGCTGTCCTTTATGGCGGGGAATCCAGATTCTAGAGGAGGCCATGAGGAAACAAGCAGAACTGGAGAGAGGAAACTCCTTCCCCTAATCCAAGCAAAGGCTGAGGGAGGCGAGGGGAGGACAAGAGGCAGAAATGAGGGCTGGATGTCTGGGGCAGTTCTAGGTGACTGAAGGTTCTGGAGCCAGTGCAGGATACAGGAGAAGCAGGGAGGGAGGAAGCAGGATTTCGAGAAACATAATTGTGGATTCCTTTCAATGTTCTAGAGACATGCAAGTCAAATCCCAGATTCCTTTCCAAGACTGGACTGTGCATGTTTGTGACTCTCTCCAGACTGAGCTGTCTGGGGCCCTAGCTCATATGAGGGTTACGTCCATAAAGGCTGTCTCTACAAGGAAATTGTCTCTACAAGGCAGACATGAGCAGGGTAGGAAAGGCCCCCTCCCCCAGGAATATCAGGAGACCCTCAGGTGATGGTCAGGCAGTTGCTAAACCGTCTCTAAAATAACAATTGGCTGCAGCCAGCACCAGGGAAAGGCAGGCTCCCGAGAGAGAGAAACACCTGGAGGCCGAGCGTGGTGGCTCACACCTGTAATCCCAGGACTTTGGGAGGCTGAGGAGGGAGGACCCCCTGAGGTCAGGGGTTTGAGACCAGCCTGGCCAACATGGTGAAAACCCCGTCTTACTAAAAATACAAACATTATCCAGGCATGGTGGCGCACGCCTGTAATTCCAGCTACTCAGGAGGCTGAGGCATGAGAATCTCTTGAACCCAGGAGGCGGAGGTTGCAGTGAGCCGAGATCATGCCATTTCACTCCAGCCTGGGCCACAGGGTGAGACTGTCTCCAAAAAAAAAAAGAAAGAATAAAGAAACACCTGGAGCTGGTGCTCGGCAGCTTCCTGATAAGATCTCAGGAGTGGGGCTAGCGGGCTCAAGCATGCACACTAAGAGGCAAAATGGTGGAGTTTCACTTTCACTCGATGACCTTCCTCTAGGAGGAGCACTCGACCGTTCCGTTCGCCTCAACTGAGCATGCACGTAACTTCAGTAAACACAGTGCTGGCAGCCCCTTCCAAGTGCTGCCAGGCCACTGCGCGTGCAGACAGCCCACCCCAGGGAAAAATCAAGGGAGGAGAGACGCAAACCCCAGAACCACGCCAACGTACGAAGCCCCAAGTCAAAGGCTGAATAGAGCACCTGCATCTCTTGAAGCCACCCGCTTGATTAGCCCTCCTTCCAAGTGTACTTTACTTCATTTCTGCTCTAAAACTTTTGAATAAACCTTCACTCCTCCTCTAACACTTGCCTTGGTCTCTCACCTTATGCCCCTTGGCCAAACTCTTTCTTCGAAGGCGACAAGAATCAAGTTGCTGCAGACCCGTATGGATTCACTGCTGCTAACAAAATAACTTAATCCTCACCACAGCTCATAGAGGCTGAGGTTATCACTATCCCGCCTCAAAGATGGGGAAACTGAGGCACCAAGAGGCCATGTGAGTTCCCAAGGTCACAGCTAGAAAGGAGCTGAGCCAGGGCAAAACCCAGGGCTTCCTGACTGTCCCCCCGGAAGGATCCTATGACACGGAATGGTCTGTTTTTCAGAGTTTAGTATTTCAGGCCAAATCTGAGTGAGGTCTGCTGTTTCCTCTGCAAAGTCTGGCCTGACCTCGGGCCACCGCTGACTGGTCACTGGCACAGTCCTCTGTTGGCAGTGATGGGCTCGGGGAGGCTGCTCTGGGCACAACTGAATGGAAACTCAGATAACTCAACAATTCTTATTTATCTTTGTGGTAAAAATACACAGGACCGTTTAAAGATGTAAACCATGAAAATGCCCGTGTTGGCACGGATGTGGGGAAGTGAACACTGCTAGTCTGTGTTGCTGGAAGTTTAAATCTGTATGACCTCTGGAAGGCGGTTTTGGTTTTTTTTTCCCCAGGGTCTCGCTGTGTTGCCCAGGCTGGAGTGCAGTGGTGCCATCATGGCTTACAGCAGCTTCAACCTCCTGGCCTCTGGAGGGTAAGGTGGCACTCTGAAGAGGTCTTGGAAATGCAAAGCCTTTCACTCAGGCTTTCACTCCACCTTTGGGAACAGGGTGTAAGGAAAGAATCCTTTAGAAAGTACAACACAATTGTTGGAGTTCACACACTCATCCCCTCCAGCTCAGGCTCCTGTGTGCTCGGTGGCATTCAAGTCTAATTAAGAGTCTGTTCTTCCCGGAACTGCTTTGGCATCCCCCCCAGAACAGGAAAGCTTCTGGACTACTAAAAAAAAAAAAAAAAAAAAAAAAAAAAAAAAAGCCTCTAATTAAGCAGACAAGTTCCTTTTGCGAGTTGGCTTCCCATTGTCAAAATCACAGAATTTTTTTTTTCAGATGGAGTCTCCCTCTGTCGCCAGACTGGAGTGCGGTGGCGAGATCTCGGCTCACTGCAACCTCCGCCTCCTGGGTTCAAACGATTCTCCTGCCTCAGCCTCCTGAGTAGCTGGGATTACAGACACGCACCACCATGCCCGGCTAATTTTTGTATTTTTAGTAGAGACAGGGTTTCACCATGTTGGTCAGGCCGGTTTCAAACTCCTGACCTCGTGATCCACCCGCCTCGGCCTCCGAAAGTGCTGGGATTACAGGCGTGAGCCACCGCACCTGGCTAGCCACAGAATTTTCAACATGGAGAAGACGACCTCAGGGATTTTCTGGTCCAGCATTTCCCAAAGTATCTCCCATGGGAAGTTCATGGGTGTATGGAAATGGGTGCTTGCATAATTGAATAAGCGTGTGAAAATGGAACATTTTCTTCCCTGCAGGACTTCTCAGAGCCTTTGCTCTACGATGGGCATTACCATACTCCACAAAGCAGACGGAGAATGTGGTATTTTGCACCCACGTTCGGCCACTGTATTCGTTTCCTGTGGCTGCTATAACAAATTACCAAAAACCGTGTGACTTAGACAACAGAACTCTATTCTCCCACATCCTGGAGGCCAGAGGTCTGAAACCAAGGTATCAGCGGGGCTGCGCTCCCGCTGGGGACCCCTCTTGGCCCCTCCAGCTTCTGGTGGTGGCCGGCGATCATTTGCACTCCGTGGCTGGTGGCTGCATTGCTCCAAATGCAGCCTCTGGCTTCACCTGCCTCCTGTTTTCTGTGTCTCTCCCCAAACTCCTCCTTCCACTTTCTTACAAGGAGGCAGGTGGTTGCATTCAGAGCCCACCTGGATAACGCAGAACCAGCTCCTCCTCTTGGGATGTTTCAAGTCATCCCGTCTTTTGCCATATTACGTAAATACTCAAAGTTTCTGGGGATTAGAATGTGGACATGTTTCTGTGGACCACCACTCAGCCCCCTGTAGCTGTCATCTTTTTCGGGTGCCACGTCTGAAGGGATGATGCCTTAAGGAACGCCTGATGAGAAACAGCTCGAGTCCAGCCTTCTTGTTTTGCAGATGGACAAACTGAGGCCTGCAGCGAGGAAGGGACTTTACAAAGTTCCAGAATATGTTTGCATCAGAGCTGGGTTCTACTCCTGTGTTCGTTGACCACAAAGCCTTCTTGCTAAGGTGTGCGACGGTCCCACGCAGGATTGTGTCAGGGCTGTGCGGCCGTGGTCCCCACCTCCACTGGGCAGCTCCAGGGACCACAACACCACAACACTGCCACCACCACAATGCCAGGCTTGGGCATCTCTCCCAGGATGGCCCACAGCCTTCACGCACTGGCCTCACAACCCCGGCAACCGAGTCAGCCCAGCGCTCCACTCCAGGGGCCCCACACTCCATTCAACCCCCAAACACGCTGCATCCCCGGCAGGATGGGCCTTGTCTCTCTGTCATTGTGGGTGTCAAAGTACCAGGGACTGTCAGCAGGAGGAATTCCTCCTCCCAGGACCTCAGCTTCCTCTTCTGCAATATGGGGTCTGAGGGTGAGAAGGTGGCTTCAGGTCTCATGGGCATGGCCGACTGGTGTCCTCCTGGCACTGGACAGCTCTGCAGATGTTGTCCCCACACACATTCCCCACAGGGCCTTCCTGGCAGCGGGTGTGCCTGGGTGTTCCCGGGAGGGCCAGGGTGGCCATACCCAATCTGACCTGACCCCTTCCTGGGAGGCGGCACTGAGTGGCAACTGCCAACAGACAACAGTGCAGGAGTGTGGTCTGTGTGGAGCAGAGGAGGTTGCCTGGGTGGGGAGGCCTCTGTGGCTTTCAGTGGCTGCACGTCCCGGGCTGGGCCGAGCCACTGGACTCAGTGAGTCCTGCGGGCACAACCTCAGGCCTGGAGCCTGCTTCTGTTTCAACAGGGCTGAGGCTGAAAAAGAACCATGTTGCCCCGGCTGAAGTTACCCGTCAGCCCGCTGGGCCGCAGCATCCCTCCCCAAGCTGGCCACGCAGCAGGTTACAGAGCCAGAGTGAACCATCCTAATTTGAACTCTAAAATTCCTTGTGGGCCTCTCCCTTTTGCCGGGAATTTAAAGGACTCGGTCCAATGTCTGGACAAGAAGGAGGCTGACTTGCTTCCACGGACCTGGTGGAACTGGCCTCCTTCCCTTCCTTGCGGGGGGCCTCGGGCAAGTGCTGCTATCAGTACCTCAGTTTCCCCATCTGTACCATGGGACATGATGTCCACAGGTTTCCCAGGGTTGGGATGCCTCCATGCCTCGCAGCCTGGGGAGGGTCATGGATAGGAGTGGGAGGGAGGGGACTCTGAGCCTTCCCCTTCTCCTTTCCATCCCTTCCTGCCTCAACCAGAGCAACTGAGGTTGGTCTTCCAAGTAAAAGTTCACTTGAAAGTATGTCCTGAGGCTAACAGATGTGTGAGAAACCTATGACCAGCAGTCTGAGATCTCATGGCCCCGACGTCCGGTCCAGGGACCCTTGGGTTGCTGTCAGACGGCAGAGAGAAGGGAGGCCTGGGCCACCCTGCTTCCTTCCCAGTCTTCCAGGAGTTGAGCTTATTCTAGTCAGGTGATGCTGGAAGAGCTGCCAATCACAGGACCCCATCCCTGGATATGCATCTGACCCAGGCCTGGCCAATCACAGAGCTCCCACCCAGTGGCCACCATGATAATTTCCAGGGCTAGGCACATGACCACACCCAGCCAATCAGAGTCCTTCCCTGGATGTTTCTATTCTGAAATAGGTGGAGAGAGGCCTTTTCAAAACTTTTTCACCAAGGTAAGCAGACCTAAGCCAGGGCTGCCTGCATCATGTTTCCCACTGCTGGGAGAAAAACCTGCTCACTTGGGGAGAAAATGAGGTCCCGGCAGAGCAGCCAAGACAGAACAGGTGGCAAGAATGTGCATCCTCAGCACTGAGGTCCCAGTTTCAGCCTTTGTGGCCCCCAGCATGGCCCTGGAGCTGAAGCTTCCTCTGATTTGAGTTTCTGTCACTGACAACCACAGCGTTCTACCTGACCCAGGACCACCAGGAAAGGTAAAGAACTCTTCAGTAGTCAAGTCCCCAGAGGCAGTTCAAGCTTCAGGAGGGCAGGTGGAAGTAAGAACTTCACTTTTGATTTACTTATTTATTCTGCAGTATCGAATGCAGGTTGGGGCACCCGACCGGTGCCGGATAGGCTCAGAGGATAGGAAGAGGGGAGCGGGGAAGAGCGAGGAGGTGGAGCCATTGCATATGGGACCTGGCAACTGGCCAAGAGCGACCCTCACTCCAAACTGCAGGGGGACTGGAAGACCCCGAGGGCATAACCTCTCACCCAGAGTCACACACAGGACCTTTGCGACAGAACCCAACCCAGAACCCAGTTCTCTCGACTCCAAAGCCTGTGTCCGCAGGCTTTTGAATTTCATAAAAATTCAGAAGAAGCTTTTCAGAATGAAAAAAGATCAGCAGAGAGAGACCTGCAGCCGTCTGTGTCCATGGTCCCTTCAAAATAGGACAGCTTAGTCCCCAACACTGAAGGAAGGTCATAATCTGAATAAGGGCCAGTTCTTGAATTAGGATTTATCAAGGGACACCCGATTTTCTTGTTTCCTCAAAGCGTTGACTACTGGGCAATGGGTGGCAGTGGACAGGTGTGTGTGTCTCTTGAGGCTGCTGTAACAAAGTGCTGCTAACTGGGGGCTTAGGACAGCAGAAATGTGTGTTCTCTGTTCTGGAGGCAGAAGTCTGAAATCAAGGTGTGGGCAAAACCATGATCTCTCTGAAAGTTCTAGGGGAGGTCCCTTGCTGCCTCGTCCAGCTCCTGCTCACTGTCAGCAATCCTTGGCATTCCCCGGCTTGTAGACACGTCACTGCAACCTCTGCCTCCATCCTCACGTGGCCCTCTCCCCATGCTTGTGTCTAAATTTCCCCCGCCCCCCATCCTGTTTTTTTTGAGATGGAGTCGTGCTCTGTTGCCCAGGCTGGAGTACAGTGGCAGTCTCGGCTCACTGCAAGCTCCGCCTCCTGGGTTTAAGCGATTCTTGCATCTCAGCCACCTGAGTGACTAGAATTAACGGTGTGCACCACCACTCCTGGGTAATTTTTGTATTTTTAGTAGAGATGGGGTTTCACCATGTTGGCCAGGCTGGTTTCGAACTCCTGGCTTCAAGTGATCTGCCTACCTTGGCCTCCCAAAGTGCTTGGATTACAGACGTGAGCCACCACACCCGGCCAATTTCCCTCCTCCTGGAGTGCAGTGGCACAATCTCGGCTCACTGCAGCCTCTGCCTCCTGGGTTTAAGCGATTCTCCTGCCTCAGCCGCCTGAGTAGCTGGGAGTACAGGCATGTGCCACCAAGCCTGGCTAAATTTTTGTATTTGTAGTAGAGATGGGGTTTCGTCATGTTGGCAAGGCTAGTCTTGAACTCCTGGCCTCAAGTGATCTGCCCACCTTGGCCTCCCAAAGTGCTGGGATTACAGGTGTGAGCCACTGCACCCGGCGCAGTTTCCCTCTTCTTCTAAGGACACCAGCCATTGGATTAAAGTTCAACCTACTCCAGTGTGACTTCATCTTAACGAATTATATTTACAAAGACTTGATTTCAAAATAGGGTAACATTCACAGGTTTCGGGGGTTAGGACCTAAACGTATCTGTTTTGTTTTTTTTGAGATGGAGTCTCGCTCTGTCGCCCAGGCTGGAGTGCAGTGGCGCGATCTCGGCTCACTGCAAGCTCCGCCTCCCGGGTTCACACCATTCTCCTGCCTCAGCCTCCCGAGTAGCTGGGACTACAGGCGCCTGCCGCTACGCCCGGCTAATTGTATTTTTAGTAGAGACGGGATTTCACCGTGTTAGCCAGGATGGTCTCCATCTCCTGACCTCATGATGCACCCGCCTCGGCCTCCCAAAGTGCTGTGATTACAGGTGTGAGCCACCGCATCTGGCCTTAAACGTGTCTTTTTAGGGGACACAATTCCACCTGGTAGAACGCCAAGGATTGCTGCCCCCCAACTTTGCTGCCAGCATGAGACTGAGTCAAGGAGCCATTCCCTCCAGGCCTGGGGGTACCGCTGGGGACCCCTGGGCCGTTCCACTTTCCCTGGCAGCTGTAGGCTCACATCCCTTCCAAGGAGCGGCTGCCCTGAGGTCAGCCAAGCTGATAGAACACAGAGCTTTAGGGCCAGGCCCTGACCTAAGCTCCCTGGGGAGGGAGCCCAGAGTCCCAGGCCCAGTCCGGGAAATAGGCCCAGTCAAGAGAGGAATGTGAGCACCAATTCACGGCGGAGAGCAATCTGCACCTTTGCCTTTTGGAAGGTGAGGGCAGGAGGGTTTGGCCTTGACTGGAGGACTCTGGGGCACCTGCCAGGCCGCAGGTGTTGACACGTAGCAGCCGCCAGCCCGACCTGATCCCCAGTGCCCTGGCAGGGACCCGAGCAGCTCCCAGGTAGCTGGTGCTGCAGGGAACCTTGGGAGCTCTGCCAACCCAAACAACGCATTTCCAGAGAGGTGTGCTGGCTGGCCTGAGGTCACACAGCAACCATTCAGGGCCAACATGGGTGGCCGGGGCCCCAACCACATTCCTGCCAATGAGAGCCTCTTAGCCTTTTACCCACCAATAGGGCACAGGGTGTGGGGGTAGGTATTTTGCCCATGAGATCCCAGGGCTGATTTTGACACAGAGTCTTGCTCTGTTGCCCAGGCTGGAGTGCAGTGGCACCATCTCAGCTCACTGCAGCCTTGACCTCCCTGGCTACAGCAATTCTTCCACCTCAGCCTCCCAAGTATCTGGGACCACAGGTGTGCACCACCCTACCTGGCTCATTTTAAAAAACTGTTTTTGTAGAGATGGGCTCTCGCTATGTTGCCCAGGCTGGTCTTGGACTCCTAGCCTCAAGCAGTCTTCCTGCCTTGGCCTCCCAAAGTGGTGGGATTATAGCACAAGCCCCCGTGCCCGGCCAGGGTTGATTTTATAATAGTTTTGTAGTGGCAATTAGGAAGAAACTGTCACCCAATTAGCAGCCAGACTGGAGCTGCCACACTGGATGTTTGAGAAAAGGGGCAAGAGACTGACGTTGCCTGAATCCCCCGAATGTGCCAACACTTTCCACACAGGCCGCCACCAAGTCCCAGCCTCTCCCCTGAGAGGCAGTTAGACGCACACCTCACCTGCAGGCAGCCGGAGGCCCAGGCAGCTTGGAGTCAGCCCAGAGTTCCCGTCCCTGCTCAGGTCCCCGAGGGGTGTCAGTTCATCTCACAGAGCCTCAGTTTCCCCATCTGTGAATTGGGGATCACAGGCCCAGTCCCACAGGTGGTCACGAGGATTATGAATCACAACCCGGGAGCGGCCACATAGGCTCAGGAAAGATGACAGGTGGGTTTTCAACGGCTGCTGTAACAAACGTCCACAGACTTAGCAGCTTAAACCACATTTGCCATTTACAGTTCTACAGGTCGGAAACCCAGCCTGAGTCTCACTGGACTTAGGTCACGGTCGACAGGGCCGGTAACTTCTGGGGGTTCTGGGGGAGAATCTGTTTCCCTGCCTTTCCCAGCGTCCAGAGGTCACTGGCATCCCACGGCTCCTGGCCTCTTCGTCCAGCTTCAGAGCGGGCAATACTGCACGTCTGCTGCCGCTTCGGTTATCACGGCTCCCTCTGACTGCAGCTCAGGAGGGTCTCTGAGTCTAAAGACTCGTGCGACATGATTAGGTCCACCTGGATGACCCGGGCTACCCTCCCTTCATCCCACCTGCAAATTTCCTTTTGCCACGTCAGGTAACACGCACAGGTTTGGGGAATTAGGGTGAGCTGACTCGCCGAACTCATCGGGCCACAGGTGAGTTGAGTTGAATTCTGTAAAGCAAGGGAGGCCTGGGCTGGCCTCTGGCGGTTCTTTTTGGAAGAAGAGGATTCCACTAAAACCAGTTCACTCTAGGACCATTTCCCATCTTTCTGCTGTTTTTGACTCTTTTCAAAGAGGCCCTGTCTAGCCAAGGAGACTGGGTCACGTCTGCCAAACCTTTGCTTCAAAATAAACC
This sequence comes from Macaca mulatta, assembly GCF_049350105.2. NCBI lineage: Eukaryota > Metazoa > Chordata > Mammalia > Primates > Cercopithecidae > Macaca > Macaca mulatta. The sequence goes on along the minus strand of NC_133425.1, from coordinate 80,323,978 downwards.
CTACTAGGAAATTTCCATGGGACTGGGCCCTTTTCTCCCCCCACGGACCTGCTTGAAGTTCAAAACCTGGCAGGGCTTCTGTACAAAAGGGCACTGGTCGTTAGGTGGGCCTGAGAGCAGGTTTTCTTTGTTGTTTGTGTGGTTTTTGTTTGCTTTCCCCATCTCCATCTTGCCACCTGGTGGGGCCGTAGCAAGAAGTCACCTCTGTCACCTCTGTCACCTCCAAGTCCCTCCTCTGTCACCTCCCCCAAGTCCCTCCTCTGTCACCTCCCCCAAGTCCCTCCTCTGTCACCTCCCCCAAGTCCCTCCTCTGTCACCTCCAAGTCCCTCCTCTGTCACCCCCCCCAAGTCCCTCCTCTGTCACCCCCCCCAAGTCCCTCCTCTGTCACCTCCCCCAAGTCCCTCCTCTGTCACCCCCCCAAGTCCCTCCTCTGTCACCCCCCCCAGTCCCTCCTCTGTCACCCCCCCCAAGTCCCTCCTCTGTCACCTCCAAGTCCCTCCTCTGTCACCCCCCCCAAGTCCCTCCTCTGTCACCTCCCCCAAGTCCCTCCTCTGTCACCTCCAAGTCCCTCCTCTGTCACCCCCCCAAGTCCCTCCTCTGTCACCCCCCCCAAGTCCCTCCTCTGTCACCTCCCCCAAGTCCCTCCTCTGTCACCTCCCCCAAGTCCCTCCTCTGTCACCTCCAAGTCCCTCCTCTGTCACCCCCCCCAAGTCCCTCCTCTGTCACCCCCCCCAAGTCCCTCCTCTGTCACCCCCCCAAGTCCCTCCTCTGTCACCCCCCCCAGTCCCTCCTCTGTCACCCCCCCCAAGTCCCTCCTCTGTCACCTCCAAGTCCCTCCTCTGTCACCCCCCCCAAGTCCCTCCTCTGTCACCTCCCCCAAGTCCCTCCTCTGTCACCTCCAAGTCCCTCCTCTGTCACCCCCCCAAGTCCCTCCTCTGTCACCCCCCCCAAGTCCCTCCTCTGTCACCTCCCCCAAGTCCCTCCTCTGTCACCTCCCCCAAGTCCCTCCTCTGTCACCCCCCCAAGTCCCTCCTCTGTCACCTCCCCCAAGTCCCTCCTCTGTCACCTCCCCCAAGTCCCTCCTCTGTCACCCCCCCAAGTCCCTCCTCTGTCACCCCCCCCAAGTCCCTCCTCTGTCACCTCCCCCAAGTCCCTCCTCTGTCACCCCCCCCAAGTCCCTCCTCTGTCACCTCCCCCAAGTCCCTCCTCTGTCACCCCCCCCAAGTCCCTCCTCTGTCACCTCCCCCAAGTCCCTCCTCTGTCACCTCCAAGTCCCTCCTCTGTCACCCCCCCCAAGTCCCTCCTCTGTCACCCCCCCCAAGTCCCTCCTCTGTCACCCCCCCCAAGTCCCTCCTCTGTCACCTCCCCCAAGTCCCTCCTCTGTCACCCCCCCCAAGTCCCTCCTCTGTCACCTCCCCCAAGTCCCTCCTCTGTCACCCCCCCCAAGTCCCTCCTCTGTCACCTCCCCCAAGTCCCTCCTCTGTCACCTCCAAGTCCCTCCTCTGTCACCCCCCCCAAGTCCCTCCTCTGTCACCCCCCCCAAGTCCCTCCTCTGTCACCCCCCCCAAGTCCCTCCTCTGTCACCTCCCCCAAGTCCCTCTGGCAGCCGCCTCCTTGCTGGTGTGCCTTTCTGTCCCCAGGGCTGCATCTTGCATGTGTCCCCTGATTTCCACCGTGGTCAGGTCACGTGTGACTCTGGGGATTCCAGGAAAGCCTGGCTTTCAAGACCACTGGCTCATCAAAGACTTAAACCTTAAAAACCCTTATTTTGATGCTCAAAGCTGGGTGTGGATTCCTCTGTACCTGTGCTCTTCCCTGAGCAAGAAGCTTCATTTCAGGGGCTGGTTGTGATAGGAGAAGAGGTGCTGGCAGCGCTAGGGGACCCCAAAAGAAAATTCTGGAGCTATTTCATAACATCCTTTGCCTCTAGACATAAAGCCAGCAGCCAGCGAGTGGCAGTCCATTCATGGGACACAGCCCTCTCCAAGAATCACTAGGCTCATATTTGCTGCTCTGTGCGGGGGCTCTCTGGAAGGACAAAAGACACCAGCAATGTGGAAGGGAAATGGGGCTTTGGGATGGGAGAGGACTCGGTTTCCTGACCCTTTTGCACCATGACACTGGGCATGCGTCCGAGTGTCGTTTACTGAAGGAGAAAAAATTCCTTCTCTTGCCTCTTTCCAGAAAAGGTCAGGTGACTCAATTCATCCTGTCTGAAAGGAAGAAGAAAATAGTTGATGGCAGTCTTTTGCTGGCAGGCTGTACTTCGGGAAGTCCCCAGGCCATGACTGATAAGGGCCTGTAGCCTATGATGCAGTCTCAAGCAGAAACAGGCCACAGGCATGTGAGGGAGGCCCTGGCCTTGGGGGCCCCTTTGTCTGGCTGGTGGAGTTTATCTCCCTTCCCAGATAAGGATGCTTTGGAGTCACCTTCTCGGCCTCTCTGCCCATTGGCTGGCTGCCTGCCTGAGGCCTGACATTCACCAGAGCACTGCACGAAGGTTAAGGGGATCAGGATTCCATTCCCTCCCCTTGCTCAACCTCTGAAGTTAGGTCCCAGCCAGGCACTCATTGGAGAAAACCCAGGCTAGCCAGACCTTCTGCCGTCTGGGTCTGCTCCGTGTAGCACTGGCCTGTCTGGTGTCTCCTGGAGAGCATGACTTGGTGGTGTGCCATCTCAGATGTCTCCTGCCAGCTGGAGACTTGGTTATTGCCTTTTGTGAGCGGTGTCCACCCAGCATTAATGGGATGGGCATTCTCTGAAGGGCTGCAAGGAAGGCTTAGAATCAAGCCCAGGACTGGCCAGGCAGCAGTGTGCGTTAAGCATGCCATTCCCTAAAAGGCCACCAGAGGGTGCTGCTCAGAACCACATCGTGGCTGCCCTGTAAACTCTCTGTGGCTCCCCATGGCTCTCAGGATGAGGGCTGGGCGCACAGGCCCGTGTACAAAGCTGTGAACGATCTGGCCGCTGGCCTCTCCGGCTCCATCTTATTCTCCTCTGTGCTCTGTGTCCCAGCCACGCTGGCTTCCTCCCAGTTGCTGGAAAAGATGGTATTTCCTGCAGCCACAGGTCCTTTGCACATGTTCTGCACACTTCTTTTTTTTTTTGAGACAGAGTTTCATTCTTGTCACCCAGGCTGGAGTGCAGTGGCACAATCTCAGCTCACTGCAACCTCCACCTCCTGGGTTCAAGCGATTGTCCTGCATCAGCCTCCCAAGTAGCTGGGATTACAGGTGCCTGCCACCATGCCCAGCTAATTTTTGTATTTCTAATAGAGATGGGGTTTCACCATGTTGTCCAGGCTGGTCTCGAACTCCTGACCTCAGGTGATCCGCCAGCCTTGTCCTCCCAAAGGGTTGGGATTACAGGCGTGAGCTACCGTGCCCATCTAATTTTTATATTTCTAATAGAGATGGGGTTTCACCATGTTGTCCAGGCTGGTCTCGAACTCCCTGACCTTAGGTGATCTGCCTGCCTCGTCCTCCCAAAGTGCTGGGATTACAGGTGTGAGCCACTGTGCCTGGTCCTGCCCACTTCTTAAAAGGCTGTTCCACTCATCTTCACCCAGAGAACTCCTAGTCACCCTTTAGGCCTTACCTGAAACACTGATCCCAAAGTGAGGAGCCTTTCTAAACCCCTCCATGAAGTCACCAGACCCTGCTCGACATCCTAGAGCCCAGCATTCTCCCTGCAGCAGGTGCCATCCGTGCAGCGAAGTCACGAGTTCTGTCCCGGCTTGTTCACTGTCTGTCTTCACTGCTGGTTCCCCACATCCAGTGCAGTGCCTGGCACCTAGGAGCTGCTCAGGAAGCCGTATTGCATCGGATGCTGGCGGAAGGCCGCCTGGTATAGATATTAGTGCTGGGCACCAAATATTTCTGGTTGTCTCTCTTCTCTACACCTGGTAGGATTAGGATTAGACTTTCTGCCCCTTTTGAGGGGACGTGGCACTCATTGTCATTCTCCTACAGGTAGCCGGGGAAGCATGTGAGCAGAAGAGACATGCGTCCCTGCCCAGGCTGGAGCATTTACTCACCAGCGTTAAGCCCCTCTGGCGCGGCTGCTGGCAACCGTTGAGATGTGGCTACTCCCTGAGCTGGGGCCCCCTAGTGTCCATGATGAGTAGAACTCCCCTGCTGGCCTCTGACAGAGAATGAGCAAGAAACAAACACATCCTTACTGTCTTCAGCCACTGGGATTTGGGGTTTGTTTGTCACAGCAGCATAATGTAGCCAGTCCTGACTGATACACCACTTGCTGCCCAAAGGCAGGAAAAGTGCAATCACCCTAGGACCGAGCTGGCCTAGGGGCCCAAGATCTAGGAGTGCTTGAAGGTGGTCAGGAAGCAAAGGCTGTGTGGCAGCTGGGGGAAGGCTGGTGTGGCTGCAGCAGCAGGCGCTGGGGGTGGGCCCAGACAGGTCACAGGGTCAGACCCTACTAGGCCCAGTAGATCATAAGGGTGTGGCTCTTTAGGTTCACACCATGCCTGGCCCAGCACCCTCAGTTGGTGGAATTCATTGTTAAATAGCAATTACTACATTGGTAATAGATTTATATCAGTTTTTTAGAGATAGGGTCTGGCTCTGCTGTCCAGGCTGGAGTGTAGTAGAAAAACAATTTACTCCTAAGAAATTAATACAATTGATTTCATTCGTTATTTAATAATTTAATAAATCAATGACTAAAAATTAATCAATTAAATCATAACTTAAGGTCTCAGATAAGGGTTCTTTTCCCATTTCTTCATACACACACACGTATTTTCCTACTTGGCCTGAAATTCCACCATTAGAGTATAATTCCTTTGGCTTGTGAGGAATGGGCCCAGCCGAGGCAGGGGGTGAAGGGTGATGGGCACGGCACCGCAGAGGTTGTGCAGCTCGGTGGCCCTGAGGTGACATTTGAACAGAGATCAGGACAGTGGGAGAGAGGGAGTCATGTGGGACTCAGGAATAGTGTGCAGGTGGAAGGAACAGCATGTACGAAGGCCTGAGGCAGGACATCCTTCTGTTCAGAGAACAAGGAGCCGATGGCTACCTAGAGGGAGAAGGAGAGGGCCAGGATAGCTGGGAAGATAATTACATGGTTGTGCAGAAAGTTGAAGGAGGTGTTGGTTGGATGTGGGAGTCAAAAGGAGTCCAGGTCACTTTCTCTTTTTATCAAACTGAAGTAATTTTAATGTTTCTGAGATCAGGATGCTCCTCGCCTGCAGTGGCAGCTCATATTTGGTGAAATACAGTAATTGCAAAGCCGGTTTAAGCAGCAAATGTTTAGCCCTTGAGTGGAGCAACTCTTCAAGAGTTGATGCTGTGCTCATACTGTCGGGGGCACCGAGAAAACAGGGACCTCGATCACTCAGAGTTACGGAGTGATTCAGAGAGTCGGACTCCAAAAGTGAAGAAGTTTAGGACATTCTGTAATCCATCCATTTCACTTGTGCTTCCTTTATGTGTGCCCGGAGGGTTGATAAGAATCTATCTAAATAAGTCTCCCAGAGCTCTTTTGGCAGGTATCAGATACAAACTAAGGGATACGCAGGCCCCGCCCGTGGTGGAGAATTCACGCTTCCTTTCTCGGGGGCACGGGTTGGTGGAGAGCCTCAGGACATTCTAAGACTCGGGCTTAGACCCCAGTTCTGCGACTTAGCACCTCTGTGACCTGATACCTGCTCCTCCCCTGTAGAAACATCAGAGAGAGGCACACCCCGCCACACACATGGAGATAGAGATGCACCTGGGGCACACATGCACACACAAAACCACACAGACACGTACACACACAGACAAAACCACACAGCCACATGCACATGCACATACACACAGACAAAACTACACAGACACATGCACATGCACACACACACAGACAAAACCACACAGACACGTACACACACACAGACAAAACCACACAGCCACATGCACATGCACACACACACAGACAAAACTACACAGACACATGCATATACACACACAGACAAAACCACACAGACACGCACACACAGACAAAACCACACAGACACATGCACATGCACACACGCACAGACAAAACTACACAGACACGCACACATACAGACAAAACTACACAGACACATGCATACACACACACACACAGACAAAACCACACAGCCACATGCACATGCACACACACACAGACAAAACTACACAGACACATGCACATGCACACACACACAGACAAAACCACACAGACACATGCACATGCACACACACACAGACAAAACCACACAGACATGCACACACACAGACAAAACCACACAGACACAAGCATACACACACACACACAGACAAAACCACACAGCCACATGCACATGCACACACACACAGACAAAACCACACAGACACGCACACACAGACACAGACAAAACCACCAGACACATGCACACGCACACACACACAGACAAAACCACACAGAGACATGTACACAAACACAGACAAAACCACACAGGAACACACACGCAGCCACAGCCCTGCCCGGCACCTGGAGTCCTGGCCGGCACATGGTCAATGCTTAGTCAGTATCCGCTGAGTGACTGAGGAAATCAGCACTACCACTTATGTGCTACAGTGCAAGGCACTGGGGTAGAGCCCCTGTACCTGTCTCAGGTGGGAGGCCCCAGAGGCACAGCCCCAGGTGAGGACCTGTGTGCAGGCACCGTGGGAATGCCCCAGCCTGGAGGGCTTTGGGTGCAGAAGCAAGACAGGCTCAGGATCAGAGAAAGCCTGGCCAGGGCCCCGTTTCAGCCCCAGCCCGGCCCCAGCCTGATTTGTGGGCAGGCAAGCGGGAGGCAGGCCTCAGGCAAAGGAGCTGGACCTCTGACCCTGCAGCCTCAGGCCACAGAGTGACCCAGAGGGACTTCGGCCAGGTGTCTGCTGTAGCCTGAAGGCAGCCCCTGGGAGGACTGTTGCAGGTGCTGGCCGCGGGAAAAATAGAACAGAGAGATCCATGGGGAACTCTGTGGGTCACCAGCGTTATCCACAACACACACGGTGTACATGCTTTGGGAAGGAAAATCATCTTTTTTTTTTTTTTTTTTTTTTTTTTTGAGACGGGGTCTTGCTCTGTTGCCCAGGCTGGAGTGCAGTGGCGTGATCATGGCTCACTGCAGCCTCGACCTCAGCAGCTCAAGTGATCCTCCCTCCTCAGTCCCCCAGGGAGCTGGGACCACAGGCACTGTGCCATGGTGTCCAGCCAGGAAAAGCATCTTAACAACTTTATTCTGAATATGGAAGAAGAGGGAAATACCTGCTACCTCTGTTAGCATCGGGCACGGGAAAAACCCTGGGAGCCTCAGTTTCCCCCTTTGTAAATGTGTGCTGATGCTGGGGCCTGGCCTGCTGGGCCTATGGAGCCTCAAATGGCCAGGACTACACGAACATCCCCAGCGTCATTCTGAATCCTGCCTGGCAGCGAGGCTCTGAGGCGTGCAGCTCCTTCCTGGTTGGTTTTTGGGCCGTCCGCAGAGTTAAACTGGCCACATTCCCTTCTGACCCGGGTGGGCTGGGGTGGGATGAAAGTGTGACCAAAACAAAGTGCCTCCCACGGTTGGCCGTGCAGCCTGGCCCCCACCTGCTTCTTTTTTTTTTTTTTTTTGAGACAGAGTCTTGCCCTGTCACCCAGGCTGGAGTGCAGTGGCACGATCTTGGCTCACTGCAACCTCCGCCTCCCAGATTCAAGTGATTCTTCTGTCTCAGCCTCCCGAGTACCTGGGATTACAGGCGTGTGTCACCACACCCGGCTAATTTTTGTATTTTTAGTGGAGATGGGGTTTTGCCGTGTTGGTCAGACTGGTCTTGAACTCCTGACTTCAAGTGATCTACCTGCCTCGGCCTCTCAAAGTGCTGGGATTACAGGCATGAGCCACCGCGCCCGAACCCCACCTGTGTCCGGAGCTGCGTGGCCCGGCCATAGCGATTATAACTGACGACTGACGCCTGAGCTCTATACATTTCCACTTTATGCCTCCTCCCTAGATTTACTTTCTTCCCTGTTCTGCTGTCTCATAGGCCAGTACAAAATGGCGCTCTTCCTGGTTCTTCATCACCCATTTTCCCGCGACCGGGAAAATGATCAACTTACAGCGCAGGCGCCATCCCGCGCCCTGGAAAATTACCAACCGACGGCGCAGGCGCAACATGACGTCCGACCGAAGAAACCGAGGCCTACCTGGCCACGCCCACCGCAGGGCCACCATCATCGCCCTGGCCCAACCTCCGCCCCTGCCGGTCTATATAAGGCATTACACTGCCACCAATAAACGAGACTTGATCAGGATATTGTCTTGTCTCCATTTCTCGTGTCTCTTGTCCCCCCGAGTTCCCACTCCCTCTTCTAGGGCCTACATTGACGATCCCGCGGGACGGGACACACCTGCTTCTTGATAATGAGAGGTGAGCGTGTGGGAAAATCACACACAGATGGCAGAGGACCAATGGCGGCTAAAACAGGCCAGAGCAGGGGACCAGGCTCTCTTTTAAACAGACGAGTCTCGAATGAAAAGCCAGTGTCAGGGCGCAGGTCACAGCTGAGCAGGCAGCAGGCAGGAAGCCTGCCCTAGGCCTCTTTGGGCTGGAGGACAGCTTCCTAAGTGAATGGCAGTCGGCCCCGAGAAGACACAGTCCCTGGAGAGAGGCCAAGTTCCTCCTTGGCCAACAGCCTCTTATCTATAAATCCTTCAGTGAGCAATTTCTGAAAACAGGGATGTTCTCTTAACATAACCACATATAATCACCAAACTCAGGAAATCACGTTACCGCAATTGCGTTATCTCCATTTTTGTTCTAGTTCATAATCTAGTTTGTGCTCGAAAGTCATCGACTGTCCCCATAATGTCCTTTATAGCTGTATTTTCTTTTCTCTTTTGAACCTAAAATCGAATCCAGGATCACCACACGGGTCTAGTTGTCAAGTCTCTTTAGCCTCCTTTAGTTCTTTGCCCACACCTTCCACCCCACTCCTTTTCTGTCTTCCATCATGCTCACATTTTCATAGCACATGAACAAGTTATTTTGTAGAATGTCCTTCAGTTTGAGCTTGTCTCTCACCGAGACTTAGGCTGCACATTTTAGGAACAGCACAGAAATGGGGTTATGTCCTCCTCAGGGCATGGTATCAGGAGGCCCATGATGTGGGTTTGTGCCAATTTTGATCATGTCAGTTTTGATCACTTAAGTGCGTGTCCACTGAAAAGTCGCTATTTCCCCCTTTGTAAATAATAAATAATCTGTGGGGAAACATTTCGAGACTGTAAATATCCTGTCACTCAAAAAATTGTTGGCCAGGCATGGTGGCTCATGCCTGTAAACCCAGAACTTTGAGAGGCTGAGGCAGGAAGATTGCTTGAGGCCAGGAATTCAAGACCAACCTGGGCAACATGGTGAGATGGCCCCTTTATCCAAAAAAAAAAAAAAAAATTAGATGGTGTAGTGGTAGTTCCAGCTACTTGGAAGGCTGAGGTCGGGGGACCCCAGCAAATCAAGGCTGCAGTTAGGTGTGATGGTGCCACCACACTCCAGTCTGGGTGACAGAATGAAACCCCGTTTCAAAAAAAAAAAAAAAAAAAGATCACTAGTTGTTAGCATGTGTGATTCCATCATCCCTAACTGTATTAGTCTGTTCTCACACTGCTATAAAGAACTACCTGAGACTGAGTCATTTAAGAAGAAAAGAGGTTTAGTTGACTCACAGTTCTGCAAGCTTAATAGGAAGCATGGCTGGGAGCCCTCAGGAAGCTTACAATCATGGCAGAAGGTAAAGCGCAAGCAAACACTTTCTTTACATGGCAGCAAGAGAGAAAGAGTGAGGGGGGAGTGCCACACACTTTTAAACCATCAGATCTCATGAGAACTCACTATCACAAGAACAGCAAGGGGGAAATCCGCCCCCACGATCCAATCACCTCCCAACAGGTGCCTCCCCCAACACTGGGAATTACAATTCAACATGAGATTTGGGTGGGGACACAGAGCCAAACCATATCACTGATGAATTTGTTAGTTGGCAGATATATTAGTTGTTAAAGAGGAGCTTTCTTTATAAGAGAACTTTCCCTTCTTTCTCATTGTTTATTCTTTCATTTGTTTGTGTCAGCATGGACTCAAGGATCTTATTTTATTTAGTGGGTTATAATTCCTTACTATATTTATTTTGAAGTTCAAATTGTTCCAGATTGGGGCAGGCTGGCTTCTTTTTGAATGTACCATTATTCTTTGGAAACTTTCTTTCTGGGGCAATAAGATGTTCTCAGCTCCTCTTTATTCCTGCTAGCCCTGGAGTCAGCCTTTTCTTCAAGACATCCTAGTCCCTTAGAGTGGACAAGCATTGCATTTTATAAACTTGAACCAGCAGCTCTTAGCATGGGAAGGGCACTCCATTCCTCCACAGTACCCCCTGCTCCCTGTTCTCCAACCAGCCTGTCCTGTGTGGTTCCTTTCAGAAACCTCTCTAGCCCCTGCAGACATTTACTGTGCAAACCTTGGCCTGGTCCAGCCCACTCAGAGTCGTGAGAACACAGTGGAGTTTCTCAACAGCAGGTGCTGCTGGCGGTGGGCGTGGCACAGTTCTCTTCTGTTCGGTATTATTGTGACAACCATCCCCCCCGCCACATTTCCAGCACCCACCCTCACACTGGTCAAGAACCACTGGAGTTGATGTGATGGATGATCCAAGATGGAATTCTGTGAGGTGCTGTGAAAGTGGGGGGGCAGGATCTGAAGTCAGGACTGGCTTAGGAAGGACTTCCTGGAGGAGGTGATTTATTCCAGGAATAAATAGGAATTGGTGAAAGATAGAAAGAAGCATTCCAGGCAAGATTGACACACAAAATGTGATTAGGAGAACCTGAAAATTCCTTCCAAGAGCTTAAAGTTGGGGTATGTGTGTCTGAAGGAGATAAGAGACAAGCCCAGAGGGATAAGTTGGGGCCATGTGAGTCAGAACAAGAAATCTGGATTTTGTTCCAGAAACCACAAGAGCCGTAAGGGTTTTTGGTAGAATGGGAGGGATCTCTGAAAGGATGGTTCCAGCTGCTGTGGGAAGAATGGGTGGGGGTGGGGGTATTAGTTATCGATGGCTGTGGCACATATCACCCTAAAACGGAGTCATAAACATTTGCTGTTTGTCATGGTCTCTGTGGACCAGGTATTTGGGAATGGCTCAGTGGGGGCAGTTCTGGCTTGGGTTTCCCGGGGTCAAGATGTTGGCCTGAGGACTTGATCACAACCAGAGGACCCACTTCCAGGGTGGCCACTCCCACAACTGCTGTGTCTGCGTTGGCCTTAGCAGGAGGCCTCAGCTGCCTTCTGCGTGGGCCTCCCCATGGGCTGTCTGAGCGTTCTCACGACATGGCTGTGGCTTCCCCAGAGCGAGGGAGCTAAGAGAGGGAGCCAGACACAGGCTGGCCCTTGTAAGATTAGCCTTAGAGGTGACACGGCATCCCTCCCACCATGTTCTATTCATTAGAAGCTACCACTGTGTGTGACCTCTACTTAAGGGGACGGGAATTAGGCTCCACCTTTTAAAGGGAGGAGGTCAAAAAACTTGAGAACATATTTTAAAACTGCCACAGTGGGCTGAGTGTAGTGACTTACTCCTGTAACCCCAGCACTTTGGGAGGCTGAAATGGGAGGATGACTTGAGGCCAAGAGTTCAAGATCCACCGGGGCAACATAGCAAGAACCTTGTCTCTCCAAAAACAAGAGGTTGAGGCTGCACTGAGCTCTGATCACACCACTGCACTCCAGCCTGGGCAACAGAGCAAGACCCTGTCTCTAAAAAACAAAACACAAAAAATAAAACTGCTACAGTGCATTTCTCAAAAAGTTAAACACAGTTACCCTATGACCCTACAATGCTGCTCCCAGGTATATACCCAGAAGGATTGAAGACGGGTATCAACACATACCTGTTCATAGCGGCACTATCCACAACAGCCAGAAGGTCGACACCACCCAAGTGTCCACCGACAGGTGAATGGATAAACAACTGTGGTCTGTGTGACAGAATATTATTCAGCCATAAAAAGGAATGAAACAGGGGGGCGTGGTGGCTCAAGCCTGTAATCCCAGCACTTTGGGAGGTTGAGGTGGGCAGATCACTTGAGGTCGGGAGTCCAAAACCAGCCTGGCCAATATAGTGAAACCCCATCTCTACTAAAAATACAAAAATTAGCCAAGTGTGGTGGTGGGCGCTTGTAATCCCAGCTATTCTGGAGACTGAGGTAGAAGAATTGCTTGAACCTGGGAGGCAGAGGATGCAGTGAGCTGAGATCACACCATTGCACTCCAGCCTGGATGTCAGAGTGAAACTCCATTTCAAACTAAAAAAAAAAAAAAAAAGAAGGGATGAAACGCCCATCCAATCCAATATGAATGAACCCTGACAGCATGGTGCTAAGTGAAAAGAAGCCAGACAAAATTACCACATACTGTGTGATTCCATTGATACGGAATGTCTAGGACAGGCCAGTCCATAGAGACAGAAAGTTGACTGGAGGCTGCCAGGGGCTGGGGGAGACAGAAATTAGGAGAAACTGCTTAATGGGTTCAGGCCTTCACTGTGAGGTGAGGGAAGTGTTCGGAGCTAGACAGAGGTGGTGCTTGTACAACATTGTAAATGTACTGAATGTTGCTGGGGGCAGTGGCTCATGTCTGTAATCTTGGTGCTTTGGGAGGCCAAGGAGGGCAGATGTCTTGAACCCAGGAGTTCAAGACCAGCCAGGGACACATGGCAAAACCTTGTCTCAACAAAACATTAGCCAAGCGTAGTGGCACACGTCTGTAGTCCCAGCTACTTAAGAGGCTGAGGTGGATCACTTGCGCCTAGGAGGTTGAGGCTGCAGTGAGCAGAGATGGCGCCACTGCACTCCAGCCTGGGTGACAGAGGGAGACTCCGTCTTAAAAAAAAAAAAAATACTAAATGCCAATTAATTGTTCACTTTAAAATGGTTTTTATGTTATATAATTTCACTTAAATTATTTTTAAAATCCTAAAAAGAAAACACCACAGTGGACAAGGCAGAACCAGGAGGACAAGTTGGTAAATCAGACAAAAAGGAGGGCAGAGGGGTGGGGCTGGGGAGGAACCTAGGGTGTGCCGAGTTAGGGCGACAGGCACCATCCGAATGGTGGGGTCAGCCTGTGAGGAGAGGATAGAGATGCTCAGTATCTGGAGGAAGGGTGGATGAATCTGAAGCACAATGGGCTCCAGAAGCTTCTGGAAGGAGAGAGGACCTGTTTGTGTGTTGGGTCTGCGGTGCCCGAGGGCCTCCCGGGCGGGGAGCTCATGTGAGTGTCTGTGAATGAGTCAGGCAGAGAGTATGTTGGAAAAATACGCCGACATGTCCTGCGGTGTCAAACCATCTCTGGCCCAGCTGCCGTGTCACTCAGCCTGAGGGCAGATGGGGAAATGTGCCTGTTGAGCTACGGGTGGGAGGAGGACACCCTAGTTCATCTGGGTTGCCGGGCGGGTGTGCTCATGTCAAAAGAAGAGTCTGGCCCAGGAATCCCAGTGGTCTGGACAGCGATGCGTCTCCCATTTCGCTAGGGGGAGAGTGCAGACCCACAGAGGCCCAGGTCATGGGGAGTGAGGGGTGAGTCGGGTCTGCCTGGCTTCTACACTCATGCCCTTGTCTCTATTTCATGCTTAGCCCCTCACCACATAGGTACCTTTCAGAAGCACATTGTAGAAAGTCCCCGCCTAAAAATGAACATGGTTTGGGAGCTGAAGGAGGAAGCCTCAGCGGTGAGGAACACGCACTGCAGGAAGGCGCGAAGGAGCCGCGCTCAGCTCCTGCTGCAGCTCCGGTTTGGAACCAGGGCTGTGGCGGAGTTAAGTGTCCCTGGGTTTGGCTCCAGGTGCTCATCAAGGCACAGGCACAAGCCACTTACTGGGGAAGGGGGGCTGGGAAGAGCAGGCCCCACAGGCACACTCAAGTTGGGATAATTTAGGGAGCGCTCAGTAAAAGGACTGTGCGCACAGGTGCAGGGATGGGTGGGCTCCAGGACACCGCAGGCAGCGCAGGGGCAGCACCAGGGCCAGCAATGGCAGGAGCGGCCAGCGCCGAGGCCCGAGGGTGAGGTTGGGGACACGGGACGCAGCTGGCCCATGCAGCCCTGCAGAGAGGGAATTGGGGGAGTGGATGCGACTCACCTCCTCCAGCCCCCTCCAGCCTTTCGCGGACACCTCCCACCTGCCAGACGCCTCCAGAGGCTGGGGCAGCTGGTCCTACACGGGGTTTCCCAAGGCCAGCGTCCACGGGTGGGGAAGCATGGACATGGGCCCTAGGCTCTGTGTGTGGACTTCAGGCGACACTGGATGGCATTCGCCAGCCCTGAGGCCCCCTCACGCACATGATCACACACAGGGGGGTCCCGGCCACCTCTCAGGAGGGCCCCTCATCCTGCTGTTTGTAAACTTCAGAAAGCCAAACAGTTCCTTGGAGAAGCCCGGCCTGGATTTGCTCCGAACATCTGGAACAAGTTACTGTATTTCCCAATCTCCACCGATGGTTCTCTGCTGTGGGAACGCTGCCCTTGGCCAACAGGGACGAGAACCTGTGGAGAGGGGCAGCCCCCACAGGCCGAGGCTGGCAAGGTGGGCACGGAGGCTGGGGCTCTGGTGGAAATGTCACCTTTGAGGTAGCTCTCACTCAGGCCCTGTCTGATGCAAGGCCAGGCCTAGAGAACATGGTGGAGACTGTGCATGTGCAGGGTATTCCAGAACATTCCGTTAGGCACATGGGGCATCGCCGCAGGCCATCTCTCCAGACCTCGGCTCACCCCGCCCTTGTGCTGTTGCCTTTGTCTGGAATTCCACCCCAGCCTTCTTGCCTCAAGAACGCCCTTCCCTGCTTCAGATCTCATGGGCACAGCCCCTGTCTTCCTAAATGGGCTCAGAGCCCCCAGTAATCATGACAAAGACCCTCTCCTGGACTAAGCTTTGGTCAGGATCCTCCGAACCCTCTTCTCCAGGAGGCCTTGGCCTGGGGGCTTCTGCACTTGTCCTGACTTTGTCCAGTTTTAGTGAGAACGCAGTCAATTTAGCAAAACTCCCCAACCCCCGAAATGTGATCAGTTCCTCGCCCGGCACTGCCCTCGGGGGTGTCTGTTCACCTGGCCTGCCTTCAGCAAGAGTCCTGTTACATCGGTTTAGCCAGAACTTCCCCCACACCTACTGTTTCTTCTTAGTCATTTTCTCTTTTTGAGACGGAGTCTCGCACTATCTCCTTAGCTGGAGCACAGTGGTGCGATTTCAGCTCACTGCAACCTCCGCCTCCCAGGTTCAAGCGATTCTCCTGCCTCAGCCTCCCAAGTAGCTGGGATTACAGGTGTGTTCCACCAAGCCTGCCTAATTTTTGTATTTTTAGTAGAAACAGGGTTTAACCATGTTGGCCAGGCTGGTCTTGAACTCCTGACCTCTAGTGATCCACCTGCCTTGGCCTCCCAAAGTGCTGGCATTACAGGCATGAACCACCGTGCCTGACCTCCTCATAGCCATTTTCCATCCACTGAACCCCTGCTCCAGGCGACATCCCCACTCAACACCGCTGTATTCAGAACGGAGCCCAGGTCTACACCGAGGTCTCTTCCCTTACTTCTCAACAGGTCCTCAATAAAATCTGCTTTTACTGCTCACCTACTTTCTGGCTCTGGTTTCTTCGATAGTCACATGGTCTGTCTCCCCTGCTGTCAGCCCCGGGTGGGCAGGGCTGCGTGTGTTCAGTTCCTGCTTGTCCACACCTTGCATATGGTGGAAGCTCCGTAAAGAATTTGTTGAATAGGCCAGGTGTGGTGGCTAACACTTCTAAGCCCAGCACTTTGGGAGGCCGAGGAGGGTGAATCACTTGAGGTCAGGAGTTTGAGACCAGCCTGGCCAACATGGTAAAACCCCATCTCTACTAAAAATACAAAAATTAGCCGGGCGTGGTGGCAGGAGCCTGTAATCCCAGCTACTCGGGAGGCTGAGGCAGGAGAATCGCTTGAACCCAGGAAGCGGAGGTTGCAGTGAGCAGAGATTGCGCTACTGCACTCCAGCCTGGGCGACAGAGGAAGGCCCTGTATAAAAAAAAAATTTCTTTTTGAATAGATGGATGGATAACTGGAAAACCAGATACAGGGTTTTTCTTTACTCAGTTTCTCCTGATGTAAACAGGTTTGGAACATGTGACTGACACAATCCCTACCTCTCCCTCCATGTATTTTTCATGTTTTGGGTACTGGGAAGTAGAAACAAGTAAAAGTCATTGGTTGAAGTTGCAACAACTTTGCAAGCTGCAGGTGACCACTTTTCATAGCTCTTCAGCGGCTCTTAAACCTTCAGAGCTTTGTTCTCTGGGCCAGGCATTGCTGGCCACTGGGCTGGGCTGTGCTGAGCTGGGGTCAGGGGTGGCCAGAGTCCTCCATCATCTCAAGAACGCTTTCCTCTGTGAACTCACTCACGCAGAGGCCTCAGCTCCTACCTGGGCTCAAGGAATTGTGGAACATGATTCTGTCTGCCCAGGTTTTTTGTTTTTTTTCTTTTTTGAGACAGAGTCTCACTCTTGTCACCCAGGCTGTGGGTCTCTCACTGCAACCTCTGCCTCCCGGGTTTAAGCGATTCTCCTGCCTCAGTCTCCTGAGTAGCTGGGATTACAGAATCCCACCACTATGCCTGGCTAATTTTTGCATTTTTGGTAGAGACAGGGTTTCACCCAGTTGACCAGGCTGGTCTCGATCTCCTGACCTCAGGTGATCCTCCTGCTTCAGCCTCCCAAAGTGTTGGGATTACAGGCGTGAGCCACCACGCCTGGCCTGCCCAGGTTTTCTTTAAGACAGCAGGGGGTCGGCCAGGCACGGTGGCTCACGCCTGTAATCCCAGCACTTTGGGAGTCCATGGCAGGTGGCTCACAAGGTCAAGAAGTCAAGACCATCCTGGCCAACATGGTGAAACCCCGTCTCTACTAAAAATACAAAAATTAGCTGGGCGTGGTAGTGCACGCCTGTAGTCCCAGCTACTCAGGAGGCTGAGGCAGGAGAATCACTTGAACCCGGGAGGAGGAGGTTGCAGTGAGCCAAGATCACACCACTGCCCTCCAACCTGGCGACAGAGCGAGGCTCCGTCTCAAAAAAAAAAGAGAGGGAGAGAGCAGGGGGTCTAAAATGGGGTGTGTATCTAAATTCAGACTTCTGAGCCTCCTAGATTCAGGAGGTCAGGGTGTTGGGGATCCTAACAGGGAGGGGTTTCGGGGGCCCAGGCTGACAGAATGGCCTGTGGTCTATGGGAGGGGACCCCCACATCTGGAATCCTGATGTGGAGAACCCTGATGAACTACAAGACATTTGGACAACACTCACCGGGGCCTTGACGGCTTTGCCTGAATAAAGAGAACCGTGAGCCGGGTGGCCCTTCTGAAAACGAGGGTTAGCAGAATCATGTGGCTCAGCCTCTCAGAAAGCCTGGTCTGGACAATTTGTGCAAGAAAAAATAAAGTGGAAACAAACATGTAAAAAGAGAGGAAAGATGTTTTCAAAAGAGCTGGAATCAATTTTGGGGTTAAACTCAGCTGCCCACACAGATTCATTTCAGCTCTTCAGCGTCATTCTATATGATTTATTTCCTGTTACAGCATTGGACAACTGTGGTGTAAACAGTTTTCATTTATTCTGAAAAGACATCGTTTCCTGCTTCGGGGAAGTCTTACCAGGACCCAACTAAATCAAAACAACAACAACAACTGGTTTTGATTTGGAAAAACAAAACCCACAAGAAGACAGAAGGGTCAAAAAATGCTGATTCCAAAAGGAACCTCAGATATTCCAGAATGAGTCACCCAGGGCACCTCTGGCCCCCTGGAAGGTGTAGGTCTGAGTCTTGCTGTGTGCTCTTGGGCAAGTAACTTAACCTCTCTGAGCCCCGTTTCTTCAATTGTAAAATGGGGACAGTATGCAGCTCCCCTCTGAGGGATGTTACGAGCATTAACTGAAACTGGACATGGCACTCGTAAACACTGAGCAATGGAAACATGTTCCCACTTTTAAGTGGGAGCTCAGTGGTGAGAACACACAGACGCTGAGGGAACAGCAGCCACTGGGACAGCACTTTGGGAGGACGGGGGGGAGGAGAGTGGGAGGAGGGAGCGAAGCAGGACAATTCCTATTGGGCATTATGCTTATTGCATTATGCTTATTACCCGGGTGACAAAATTATCTTTTTTTTTTTTTTTCTGAGATGGAGTCTCATACGGTTGCCCAGACTGGAGTGTAGTGGCACCATCTTGTCTCGCTACAACCTCTGCCTCCCGGGTTCAAGCAATTCTCCTGCCTCAGCCTCCCAAGTAGCTGGGACCACAGGCACCTGCCACCACGTGCCAAAATTTTGTAAAAGTACAAATTTTTGTACTTTTAGTGGAGATGGGGGTTTCACCATGTGGGCCAGGCTGGTCTTGAACTCCTGACCTCAAGTGATCCGCCTGCCTCGGCCTCCCAAAGTGCTGGGATTATAGGCGTGAGCCACCGCGCCCAGCCCGGGTGACAAAATTACCTGTACGCCAAACCCCCATGGCACAGTTTGCCTATATAACAAACCAGCACATTTTGCCTATGTAACAAACCAGCACATGTACCCTTGAACCTAAAAGTTAAAGAAAAATGGTAACAATTATTGTTCTTTTTCTTTCTTTCTTTTTCTTTTTCTTTTTTTTTTTTTTGAGATGGAGTCTCGCTTTTGTTGCCCAGGCAGGAGTGCAGTGGTGCAATCTCAGCTCACTGCAATCGCCGTGTCCCGGGCTCAAGCAATTCTCGTTACTCAGTCTCCCAAGTAGCTGGGATTATAGGCACCCGTGACCATGCCCAGCTGATTTTTGTATGTTTAGTTGAGACGGGGTTTCACCATGTTGGTCAGGCTGGTCTTGAACTCCTTACCTCAGGTGATCTGCACACCTTAGCCTCCCAAAGTGCTGGGATTACGGGTGTGAGCCACTGCGCCTGGCCTACTGTTCTTTTTCTTCAATAAATTTTTTAATTTTTAATTTTTGTGGGTACATGGTAGGTGTATATATTTATGGGATCCATGAGATAGTTTGAAACCGGCATACAATGGGTGATAATCACATCAGGGTAAATGGGGTATCCATCCCCTCAAGCATTTATCCTTTCTTGATGTTACAAACAATCCTATTCTACTTCTTTTTTTTTTTTTTCCAAGACAGAGTCTTGCTCTGTCACCAGGCTGGAGTGCAGTGGCATGATCTTGGCTCATTGCCACTTCCACCTCTCGGGTTCAAACCATTCTCCTGCCTCAGCCTCCTGAGTAGCTGGGATTACAGGCGCCCACCACCCCGCCCAGCTAATTTTTATATTTTTAGTAGAGACGGGGTTTCACCATGTTGGCCAGGATGGTCTCGATCTCCTGACCTCGTGATCTGCCCGCCTTGGCCTCCCAAAGTGTTGGGATTACAGGCGTGAGCCACCGTGCCGGGTCAAGAGTTTCTACTTCTTCTATAATGTGAACATGGCCAATAACAAGAGCATTTTCCTTACTGTGCTTCATAAATCCGTTCATACTGCGACGGTTCCAGCAGAAACTGAAAACACCTTGATTTGAATTTTGGACATAAAACGGACTTATTACAGATGAAAAAACTGAGATTCAAAAAAGGATGTGGGATTCACTTGTTAAGGGCTCATCCCATTAAAGGCAAAGTTGTCTTTGGTTCTAAAAGAATCTTTTCATCTGAAAGAAAATGGGACTCTCCTTTAGAAAATAGTGGTTTGCAGCCAGGAGTCAAATTACTTTGGGAGGCCAAGCCGGATGGATGGCTTGAGGACAGGAGTTCAAGACCAGCCTGAGCAACATGCTGAAACCCCATCTCTACAGAATATATTTTTAAATTTAATTAATTAATTAATTAATTTTTTGATACGGAGTTTCCCTCTTATTGCCCAGACTGGAATGCATTGGCACAATCTTGGCTCACTGCAACCTCTACCTCCCAGGTTCAAGCGATTCTTCTGGCTCAGCCTCCCGAGTAACTGGGATTACAGGCATGTTCTACCATGCCCGGCTAATTTTGTATTCTTAGTAGAGATGGGGTTTCTCCATGTTGGCCAGGCTGGTCTCGAACTCCTGACCTCAGGTGATTCACCCACCTTGGCCTCCCAAAGTGCTGGGATTATAGGTGTGAACCACCACATGGCCCAAAATATATATTTTTAAATTAGCCAGATGTGGTGGTGTGTGCCTGTAGTTCCAGCTACCAGGCAGGGTGAGGCGGGAAGATCCCTTGAGCCTGGCAGGTAGAGGTTGCAGTGTGCCGAGATGGAGCCACTGTACTCCAGCCTGGGTGACTGAGCGAGACTATCACAAAAAACAAAAAACAAAAAACAAAGAACAAAAAGAAAGAAAAGAAAAAGTGGTTTGCAAACCTCCAGTCAAATCATTCTTTTTTTTTTTTTTCTGAGATGGAGTCTCACTCTGTTGCCCGGGCTGGAGTGCAGTGGCGCGATCTCGGCTCACTGCAAGCTCCGCCTCCTGGGTTCCCACCATTCTCCTGCCTCAGCCTCCCGAGTAGCTGAGACTACAGGCGCCCGCCACCACGCGTGGCTAATTTTTTTTGTTTTTTTAGTAGAGACAGGGTTTCAACCATGTTAGCCAGGGTGGTCTCGATCTCCTGACCTCGTGATCCACCCGCCTCGGCCTCCCAAAGTGCTGGGATTATAGGTGTGAGCCACCGTGCCTGGCCTCGAGTCATTCTTTCATGGCCATGATCAGAAAAACAAAATTGTTATTTAGCCAATTCAGTGAGGTTAGTCAGAGAAAAAAAGAACTTTCGATGAGCTGATGTTAGTGCAGGATGAAATTCAGGTGATGGGAAAAGGATTCTGGAAAGCTCGTTAAAGTTAGAACTGAGTGAAGACAGGTTTTCCTGCAGCTCCCAGCAGCGAGTGCCGGGGTCTGGGCTGGTTGGAGGAAGGCTTGAGTTTCGCTGTGAATGCGGGAGGTGGCTGCAGGTGTGAGGCATGGCTCTTGGACACCTCTGTTTGGTGTGTGGCGAGTTGTGCTCCAGTGGCCATCGTTTCTAGGGGATGTGATCACACGGCACCCCCCAGGCTTGGCACAGAACAGCAGGGGCCACCTGGCTGGCTGGGGAAGGCCACACTGGCCCATGTGTAACTGGCTGGACCAAAGCCCCTGCCAGGTCACAGCACAGAAAAGGGCCGCAGGCTGCCCTGCTAAGTTGATCATCTCATCTGGCCTTCCCCTGGCAATGGACAGAGGGAGGCCAGGGGCTGAAGGCCAAGAAAGCAAGTTGAGGTCAACATCGGCAGAGCCGGGGAAAGGAAACAGAGCAAGTGCAGGCCAGGCTGACGGGCCAAGGTCAGCCCCCAGGCTCCAGACCAAGCAGCTCAGGACAGGCCGGAAGCCACGCCAGGCAGGCAGGCCAGAGTCAGCACTGGGATACTGGCTGGGTGTCAGATAGCCTGGCAGCGGGCAGGAGCCACCCCCTAGCCCAGGGGTTCCCAGCAGTGCGCCTGAGGACACAGACGGCTCGCCAGAGCTGTGACCTGGCCATCTCCTGCTGAGGACGGGCTGCGGAAGGGGTCAGAGGGCGAGGTGGCCATGGCAGAGCAGTCGGGGTGACCTCAGTGCTCGGGAGGCACCATACTCCTGCTTCTCAGCTGTGATGGGCTCTGACTCAAGGCCAGGACTTTGCACAGGGCTGGAGGGGCCTCATGACAAGCACAGCCCAAAATTCCAAGAACCTTCCTGATAAGTCAGGGGCAGCTCAAAGTGGTGGCCTAGACCCTCCAAATATTCATGAGCCCTTCTTCCTTGCGTTTTAGATTGGGTTCCCTAGAAGCAGAGCCTGAAGCAAGGAATTGAGTACAAATAGTTTAAGGGGAGGGAGGTGCTCCCAGGGAACACAGGTGAGGGAATGGGGAAGTAAGGCAGGGTGGGGAAGGCAATAAAGAGTGGGGTGCCTGCTGGGGACCCCAGGCGCGACTAGAACATGCCTCAGAGTCATCCATGTATGGGGCAGGGAGCTGGCGTTTCTACACCCATTCTTTCTTTTTTTTTTTTGAGATGGGGTCTCACTCTTTCACCCAGGTTGGAGTGCAGTGGTGCAATCTCTGCTTCCTGGGCTCAAGCAATTCTTCAGCCTCAGCCTCCCTAGTAGCTGGGACTACAGGTGCGAGCCACCAACACCTAGCTAATTTTTGTATTTTCTGTAGATACAGCATTTCACCGTATTGGTCAGGCTAGTCTCAAACTCCTGAGCTCAAAGTGATTTGCCCCTCTCGGCCTCCTAAAGTGCTGGGATTGCCGGCATGAGCCATTGCACCTGGCCATTCACACCTGTTCTTGACCTTCATTGCTGGAGGGCTACTCTGGGGACATCAGCTCTTCGTAGGGTGACCAGCTGTCCTGGGTTGCCTGGCACTGACGGGTTGTCTGGGATGTGGGACTTTCAATGCTGAAACCAGGAATGCCCTGGGCAAGATGGGAGTGAGTTAGGTGCCCTCCTCTCTAGCCCTTTTGGCCAGCCCCTTACGAACCCCAAGTTTGCTCCTGCAGTCAGAGAAGGCCCTCAGGGACTGCAGGAAAGAAGCCACTGGCGTGAGCCACACGGTGCGTTCAGAGGGGCATGGCTGGGGCCTCCAGCTGCATCTGCTAGGCTGGACCAGCTGCTCTCATGAACCCGTGCCTGCCCACTCTCCTGGTGTCCTTCCTGCCGCCTCCCCTCACTCCAGCCAGGATGCTCTGGCCAGCCTCCAGGTTTGGCAAACACCGGGATGCTCTGACCTCAGGGCCCCTGCACTGGCTCTTCCCTCTGCCTGGACATCTCTTCCCTGGACTCATACCCTCACCTCTTCCTCTTCTGCTCAATGTAATTGTACCCGTGGGGCCTTCCACCTTCTTCCTTTTCCAGGAAGCCCCCGTCCCCTTTTTCTCCTGGAGCAGATGTGTCCACTGATGCACCATCTGTCTTGTGTGGTTTTTGTCTGTCTCCGGCACTAAGACACAGCCTGCAGGAGGAAAGGTAACTGGTTGTCACCAGTGGGGTATTCCCAACACAGATCAGTGCCTGGCGAGCAGTAAACATTCAATCACTAAATACATGCATTGAAATCACCTAAAACCAGCACTGTCTAAGCAGAAATCACGGTGTCAAATGCACCTGGAGACGAGACTCCATGGCGTTAGCTTCCTCCAAAGGAAGCTAGGGGATTGTCAGTTGCGGATGTAAGGCAGCGAGCCTGGGTTCCTGCGGCTCCCTGCAGCCACCGCCTCTGCTCCCTCAGGCCCTGCCAGCCTCCAGTATTCCCCAAAGTGAACATTAGTTGGGACGAGGACTTGC
The DNA here is from genome assembly GCF_049350105.2 of Macaca mulatta. NCBI lineage: Eukaryota > Metazoa > Chordata > Mammalia > Primates > Cercopithecidae > Macaca > Macaca mulatta. Next base: position 80,300,630 of record NC_133425.1, on the reverse strand, counting down.
TGACTTCTCTACTATAGCAAATTAATCTTATGCAGAACCCTGTCAAATAAAACAAAAAATGTGATACTGCCTTCATTAGAGCAGAGATGGGGAGTCTGGACCTGCCTGCTCCCCACCTCCCTCATGGGGGCCTGAATAGACCTAGGGATTTGGGGTACAGCTGGAAGTCCAGAACTGGGGGTGAAAGGAATGGGAGGGGATAGGGATGATGCAAAACTCTGCAGGGCTGAGCCCGGAGCTTCTCCAGCGGCAACGTGCAGGCCCACTGGTTGGGGGCTCACTATAATTCGAAGGTCGATGCACAAGGTTTGAGCTAGAACCAGAGCATCAGCATTTCTAACCAGCTCCCAGGGGTCCCAAAGCTGATGCTGCAGGTCCGTGGCCAGGGCTGTGGGCAAGTCTCCCTCTCTGCCTGAGTCACAAGGAATTTGATCATCTTGCCTGCACTTTCCACAAGCTCAGCAGTGGTGAGGAGCAGGAGAGAAGAGGCAGAGGCCCTGGGAGTTCACCAGAGGCACATCTCAGACACAGAGGCCCAACGGTCTGAGCTAGTCACCGTGTAAGCTGTGGTGAAAAAGAGGCCCCGTAGTACATGATCCTAAACAAGATAGACACTTGCTTCTCTCTGACAGCACAGAGGGAGGTGGCCCAGGGCTGGGAGGTCAGCTCTGCTAGCTTCGACACGTGGAGTTTGCTTTGTTGTTATTTTTGATTTTTAAGAATTTCTCCCATGTCAGAATCTAAGGGCTCATCACATGGTTTTTAACCTCTGGATCCAAAGTGGTTGCTTCAGCTCTTGCCATCATGTCTACATCCCAGATAGTGGGAAGGAAGGAAAGGCAACTGGACCTCATGCCATTCTTTTTAAGGGCCTAATGTAGAAGTGGAGCAGACTGTGCTCAAACTCACCTGGCCAAACCACAGGCACATGGCCATCCCTTGCTGCAAAGGAGGCTGGGAAATGTAGTTTTAGCCAAGTTGTCTTCCACCCAATGAAAGCTGAGCTATTCTATCACCAAAGGGAGAAGAGGGGAATGGATATTGGTGACAACTATGGGAAGAGAAGTTGTTATTATACTAAAACCCTAAAGTTGAAGTCATATGAATAGAATTCCAATGCATTTATTAGATGGAGGCTGCTTGCACCAACTATGCAGGCACAGATGGTGGCGTGTGTGGTCATTGGAATAATGACCCCAGAGATGTCCATGTTCTAATCCCCAGACCAGTGGATATGTGACCTTATGTGACAAAAGGGACTTGGCAAATATGATGAAGTTGAGGACCTTTGGATGGGGAGGTTTTCCTGAATTAGCTGGGCGAGCCCAATGTCATCACAGGAGCCCTTTCTAAGAGGGAGGTGAGGGGGTCAGAGTCAGAGGGGAGATAGGACAACAGAATTCGATGTTGGAGTGATGCATTTTGAAGACAGAGGAAGGGGACCAGGGGCCAAGGGATGCGGGCGACCTCTAGGAAGCTGGAAAAGGCAAGCAAGGGATGAATCTCCCTGACTCAGCACACCCATGCCCATGCCCACACCATGTCCTTGCCACACCTACTCACCAATGCCCACATCCACACCCACGCCCACACCCACACCCACTTATCCACACCCAGGCCCACTCACCCACACCCACTCACCCACACCCAGGCCCACTCAGCCACGCCCACTCAGCCACACCCACTCAAGTACACCCATACCCACTCACCCCCTCCCACACCCACTCACACCCATTCACCCACACCCATTCACCTGAACCCACACCCACACCCACCCACACCCACTCAGCCAGACCCACACCCACTCACCCACACCCATTCACCCACCCACACCCACTCACCCACACCTACTCACCCACACCCACACCCACCCACACTCACCCAGACCCAGACCCACAGCCACTCACCCACACCCACACCCACACCCATTCACCCACACCCACCCACCCAGACCCACACCCACTCATCCAAACCCACACCCACACCCACACCCACCCACACCCACTCACCCAGACCGAGACCCACAGCCACTCACCCACACCCACACTCATTCACCCACACCCATTCACCCACACCCACCCACCCAGACCCACACCCACTCATCCAAACCCACACCCACACCCATTCACCCACACCCACCCACACCCACACCCACTCACCCAGACCTACACCCACTCACCCACACCCACACCCACCCACACCCGCTCACCCACACCCACTCACCCACACCCACACCACTCACCCACACCCACACCACTCACCCACACCCACTCACCCACACTTACAGCCACTCATCCACACCCACACCCATTTATCCACACTCACACCGACACCCACCACACCCACTCACCCACACCCACACCGATACCCACACCAACACCCACCCACACCCATGCACCCACACCCACACTCATTCACCCACACCCACTCACCCACACCCACTCAGGCTGGCACCACGCAGACGTGCCATTTCCCTAACATTCCATCTATGATGCAGGAGGAAAGCAGAGTGCCCCCAGAAAGCCCACGCAGACATGGGAGAGAGTGCAGATCCCACACACACAAGGGCTCCAGCCGGGAAGCGAAGTCCTCCCATTAACGTTGAACTGAAATCACACTGAATGGTGTGCCCCGGGGCCTTCTATGTGCTTAGGCTGGTTTCAGCCACTGCATTTGCAGCCGTTGGCTGGGGTGGCCTAGGAATGAACCCGCGTGCCGGGCAACACACGCCCCAGCTTAACCCCAAGCCTCCTTCTGGCTTGAGAGCGTGGGGATGGCAGCCTGGGCTCTCCACGACTCCTCTGAGTCCTGATCTGCGTGTGGGGGCTGCATCCTGACTTAGACCCGGCCCTTGGTGTCTTTCCCCGCTTTGGGGGCCTTCCACCAGGCCCTCCTACCATCCACTGAGGACAGAAACGTGCAACCCGGCTAGTTTCCAGGGCCCACAGGTTCAGCACGTTGTAGCCCCTCAAAAGAAACAGCCCAGCAGCCAGCAGTTGAAGAAAGAGTTTCAATCTCTGCTTTGCAACTGCCAAGGGACTTTGAAAGAACATCCAAGTGAGACCAACCTCCCACCATGACAACAGCTCTTGAAACAGCCCTGGCACCACTCCTGCCCTCTGATGGGATCGTGTCAGAGTTACTCAGGCCCACTGACTGCCCCCCAGCCCCCTAAAAACCTCTCACATGGCCCCAAATCACTCAGATTGGAGGCTCACCTGGCCTTTCTCCCCTTCCTCCTATGCCCCTCCCCGTGCCGGGCACCCCCCCACCCTCTGTCCTGCTGGCCGCTGGGGGTCCCACCCTCGCGCATGGCCGCAGCATCTGGTGGCATCACATCCATCCACTTCTCCTGCTCCTCCCCTCACCGAGGGTTCCCCCATAACCCCCTACTCTGGCAATGTAGTTTTTTCTCACTCTGCCTCTCCCTGGAGGATTTCTGGTGAATGTTACCAATAAGCAAGCTTTTTAAAAATAAGTGACATTCATCGCGGACTACTTATGTGTCTGGCACTGTGCCCAACATTTCCTAGACTGCACAACCTCCTTTAAACATACTGATTGCCCTTCCGAACAAGGATAATTATTAGGCAGCCTTTTCTCCATTTTGTAGATAAGGAAACGGGCTGGAGAGGTTCCCAAGGTCTCCCAAGGTCACAGTGCTGGGAGCCAGAGGGGCCGGGTGCAGACCCAGGTCTGGCTTGGCATCGAAGCCCCTGGGCCGCTCTATTTTCTGTTTCTGGACTGTTGCAGGAACTGGCTGCAAAGAACCATCCCTTCTCACTGGCCTGAACAGCTTGTCCACATTTTCCAGAAGAGTGGCCCTCAGCGTCCCTAGGGCCACTTCCCTCTTTTACTGACAAGGAAGATAAACTGAGCCGGTGCTGTGGGTCTGAGGCCGGGCCAGGGAGGCAGAGCGGCTCTGGCTCTGGCTGGATCCCCGGCCCGGGACCAGGACTGAGTCAGCGAAGGCACAGCCCCACCCTTGGGATGGGTCAAGCCAGGCCCAGGGAAATGGGACCGCTCCCCCTGGCTGGGCTGGGAGGCTTTGTTTAAAGGGTGTCCTTTCAAAGGACTGTTCTGAGTAATAGGCCATGCAGGGGCTGTGGACAGCACCACATTTAACCCCTGGCCAGCGCCCCTTTTCCCCCATCTTGAAACCCCATGAAGCTGAAGGGGAGAAGGCTGGCCTGGAGCCCAGGGCTCCGAGTCTCCATTTCTCACCTGTGAAATGGAGCAACAGCCTGGCTGCCCGCCTCCAGGTGCTGTGAGGACCAAATGAGATAATGGAAGGAAAAGTGCTTTGGAAACTTACTCACTCCATGAAGCGTCTTGGTGAAGAGCTGCGATGGGGCAGGCCAGGGAGGGGGCGTGCAGAGGCCTCTGTCGGGAGCACAGAGTCGTGCCCAGATGAGCCTGGGAGCCCCAGAGTGCCGGGCAGTTCTGGGGCACAGGAGGGAGCTGCAGCTAGAAGGGTGGAGGGCAGTGAGCCCGAGGAGTTGCCGTCCCAGAGGCCAGAGCCAGCAGGAATGCCAGTGTGCCCCGGCCTCGTATTCAGGCCCCGGCATGCTTTAGCTCACAAGCTCTTGCAAACAGGGGGCTGAGGCTCTGGAGAGCGCACTTGTCCAAGGGCACACGGCCGGGGCCTGGTGGAGCTGGGTTTGACGGCCTGAGCGGAGGCCCAGAGGTGCCTGGGAGTGGGAGGAGGGGCAGGGCGTGCAGGTGGCCAGGGGTCAAGGCGGGGAACCCAAAGGCCACCCTCAGAGCCTGAAGGCCAATGGGATGGTGAGGGCGCCCTGTGGGAAGGTCTGAGTGAGGGAGGGGACAGAAGACACAGGGTCCTTGTGCCAGGAGCCCCATCCGTTCTCTCGGTGACTCTACCAGGGCAGGGCCGGGGACGCTTCCTTCTGATCACTGAAGGGTGATACTTCACTTTTCGGGACCCTGCCTGGGCCTTTGTCTTCTGGACAAACAGTTGGAGTAGGGCGAGAACATATCCTCTTGGAGATAAGGCCGGGGCAGGCTCAAGGCCAGACCTCCCCGGAGCTGGCTTCATGGATGGCTGCGGGCTCCCAGCCTGACGCTCTGGGCCTGGAGACGCTGGAGTTTTTCTGGTGATAAGTTAGCCTCGAAGCCCTGAGGAACTCAGGGGGCTTAGCCCACTTCAAGGATTATGTGGAGTTTACAGACAAATCTGATGAGAAAGTCTGTGGTCTCTAAACAAATGCAATACTCAGTGCACTGCTTTGCTTTGGTGTGCTATGAATTCAGGCCTGGCCGCTTGAAGGAGGGCTCGTGACAGAGCCCCTAACTTGGATGTGGAATTGAGCTCAAGCACCTGTTTTTTTTTTGTTGTTCTTTTCTTTCTTCTTTCTTTGTTTTGAGACAGGGTCTTGCTGTCTTGCTGCACTGCTGTGGTGTGATCCCGGCTCACGGCAGCCTCAAATTCCTGGGCTCAATACCTCAGCCTCCCAAGTAGCTGTGATTACAGGCTCATGCCACCATGCCCGGCTGATTTTTAAAAATTTTTTTATAAAGATAAGGGTCTCCCCGTGTTGCACAGACTGGTCTCGAACTCTTGGCCTTGAGCAATTTGTCTGTCTCAGCCTCCCTCTCAAAGCACCAAGATTACAGGCATGAACCACCGCACGTGACCCCAGGCACCTTTTCTAAACTCTTTTGCTTAGGGATCAGTTAAAAATTAAAATGGTCATGGGGCGCACCTGTTCACTCTCATTAACACTTAAAATAGCTGTAGAGAATCTTATGGAAGAAGCATGGATTTTTTTTAACAGCTTTTTTTTTTTTGAGATATAATTCACATAGACACAATTCACCTGTTAAAAGCCCACAGTTCAGTAGTTTTTAGTGTATCCACAGAGGTGTGCAGTCATCACTACAATCCTCTTTAGAATATTTTATTTCACCCCCAAAAAAATCCCTGTACTTTAGCCATCATCCCCAATTCCCCAACTTCCTCCAGCCCCTGCTAACTGTGAATCCACTTTCAGTCTCTCTGGATTTGCCTGTTCCGGACGTTTCCTATAAATGGCATCATGCAGTCTGTGGTTCTTTGTGTCTGGCTTCTTTCACTCAGCACCACGTCTTCACAGTCATGAATGTTGTTGCACGTACCTGAACACCATTCCTTTTTCATGGCCGAATAATGTTCCGTTGAGTGAATGGAGCACATTTTGTTTGTCCATCAGCAGCTGATGGACATGTGGGCTGTTTCCACTGTGTTTTGGCTACTGTGAATAGGGCTGCCAAGAGCGCTCTTGCACATGTTTTTGTGTAACGTGTTTTCATTTCTCTTGGGTGTAAACTCACAAGTGGAATGGCTGGGTCCCATGGAAACGCTATGTTTAACCTTTGGAGGAACATCCAGATTGCGAACACATAGATTTTTACAACTTACATGACCTGTTTACTAAGAAAATTCGCTGATACTGGTGAATGTTTACTACGGACCAGGGTGTCCCATGAGCGATCTTATTTTGTCCTCACAACAAGCTTATTTGGTTGGTTCTTTACTGTCCCCAGTGGATAGGGCAGGAAAGCTGGGGATCAGAGAGGTTGTGACACCTGAGTAGATTCAAATCCCAGCTCGTACAAATCAGGGATTCGAATCCAGGCTGTGGGGTCCCCTCCCTTCTGATGCTTCCTGATGAGTGGCCTCTACTTAAGTGCCCAGTCTGCGGAGGACTGGGGCTCCGTTTCAGCCACAGAAGTGCTCATTTTGGAGAACTGGCAACCCCGAGGGTACGTTTAACTCTTCCTTCTGGATCCGATGGGAGCTGGGTCATGGGCGCTGTGTGTCGAGGCCGTCACCATGCCCAGCTCATTCATCCATCAGGACATATGAGCCACCTACTGCCGCCAGCACAGGCCAGGCCTGCAGAGTCCAGTGCCCTCGTTCCCGGTCAGCCTCCTCATAGTGCAGGCACTGCCACCACACCATGTTGTCCTTCCTGATGGCAACACTGGCTGTGCAAATGAAAGCAGCATTCCTATTTGGCCGGATTCATTGGTTCTCATGTTTGAGCTGCCTCAGAATTTCCTAGAGGGCGTCTTCAAACCCACATTGCAGGCCCACTCCCTGAGAGTCTGCTTCTGTCGGTCTGGCGTGGGGCCCGAGAATCAGCATTTACAACAAGCTCCCACGTGAGGCTGCTGCTTCTGGCCCAGGGACCCCACTTTAAGGCATTAAGAAGTCCCGGGGATGGGGGCTGGGCCCCTGGGATGGGGGCTGGACCCTTTTTCTTGGATAACAGGTCGAGGGCTTCAGTCACTACTTGTGCTAAATGGCCTCTAAGAAATGGGGTTCCTGCTTCCCTGGAGGCCTCTCTGGATCCCTGGGGTGCGCGGACGGAGCATATATCGGACTGGAAGGAAGAGAGGCTGCCTAGATGGGCCGGGGTCAGAGGCAGCCACTCTCACCCCTCTGGGGAGTGGTAGAAATTGGTCCCTGGTGCTCTGCTGCCCCCTGGTGGTGGGCAATTCTGCACTGCCCCCTTTGAGGGGCGTGAGACCATTGAGCGCCGCCTGAAGCCGGGGCGCCAAGCTGGACCCCGCTGCCAGGGTCCTCATACTTGCTCTCTCTTGGGAACGGATCTGCTGTCAGTCACATCCACTTTAGTGAGAATAAGTCCAAGTCCTTGATTCTTGTCTCCTGGGGGCGATTTACACTTAAACCCCGTGGCTCGTTGCTAAAGAACAGGAAGGCTCTGCCCAAGATTTGAAGCTTCATGCACCAGGGAAGGAAGGGGAGGGTCCTCCCAAGAGTCTTGCTGAACAGCTGTGTACCCTGACCCCTGAACCTGGGAGGACCTGGCCGTGGGCCTGCTTCCCAGTCAAAGTCTCCTCCACCTCGAGGGGAGCGGCCGTGCCGTTTGTACGCTGCCTTAGAAGACACCATCCTCAGAACTTCAGCACTTACCACGTGCTGAGCATCTTTACTGTAGCCTCCTGCATGTGCAGTGGCCCTCCAAAGTCATCGTTATTTTACATGCCAGGCAATGGGAGCCCAGACAGGCTAAGAGGCATCAGTCAGGGCGTGGAGATGGCCATTGGCCATGGGCTCTATGGACCTGGGCCTCAGAGAGGCAAGAGCTGAAGATGTGGCGTGGGGGTGGGCGGGGGGCACACATGCAGATGACATGTAAGGCAAGGGATGGGATGACTGCAGGGGAGAGGGAGCCCGGGGAGAAGGGAAGAGGCCCAGGGTCGGCCAATTAGCGGGGACCAGGAAAGGAGTGGGGTGGAGAGGCCGGGGAAGGAAGAAGAGAAACCGCGAGGGCGTGAAGTATGCACAGGGCTTACAGGCAGACAATAACGGAAGGTTTGTGACCTTCAAGAAAAATCTCACCATTTGATTGGCTGTTCTGCTTGGCTGTAGTGCAAAGCCCGCCCACTTTGAAGAGGGGCCCAGAGACAGCCTGAGGCTCCGTCCTCTGGGGGACTTGAATTCAATGTCTTTCCTGTGTTTTTTGCTTGAAGTCCAATTTTCAAACTTGTTTTTTCCTCCCCCCTTCTTTTTTTTTTGTAGAGATGGGGTCTCCCTATGTTGTCCATGGTGGTCTTGAACTCCTGGGCTCAACTGATCCTTCTGCCTCTGCCTCCCTAAATGCTGGGATTGCAGACATGAGCCAGCATGCCTGGCAAGATCCAATTTCCAAGGAGAATATCTATATTCTTTAGAATAGTTTACATTAAACTAATATAAATATTAGTTTATATCATACCATTGTAGTAGTTTGAATCTTCAAAAAGATTCATCCACAGACTAACCCCAAAGAATTATGATTGGGACCTCATCTGGGAAAAGGGTCTTTGCAGGTGTGATGAAGTTAAGGATTTTGAGATGGGGTCGTTCTTGATTAGGGTGGCCCCACATTCTGTGACAGGTGTCCTTATAGAAAACAAGGGGAGAAAGAAAGCCTTGTGAAGGTGAGGTGGAGACTTGGGTGTCCTGGGATATGTCAGTATCTATTATCCATCATCTGTCTATAGGTAAGTAGTCAGGCTGTAGCTACGGACAACGATATATAGATATAAAATATTCTCCGTTGCATATAGATCATATGTCCTATAAAATGAGAGCGTGCCGTCTGTGTCAGTGTTTCTTGAAGGATGGCCTGAGGAACTCCTGCAACAAAGTTGCCTGGGACTTGGTAAAACTGAAGACTCCTGGGCCAGCTTTCAGACCTATGGGATTAGACTGTGGGTGGGGCCCAGGAATGGGCACTTTAGACACGTTTTCTGGGTGTTTCTGATGCCCCTCGTGGTTCCCTGATATGATGAGGATGGTTTAGGAGCAGGTGGGGGGAGTTTGTCAACCAGAAGGGACCAGGAATGTGTCTGAGCAGAAAGGCAGGACAGGGTGGCCTGTTCTGGCTAAGGGGGAGATTGCTGGCGCACCTCCCTCTGGGGCTGATGGACAGCTGGTGTGTGCTGGGGCCCCAGATATTTGGGGTCATGGGGACCCTGCTCCATCCTTGCCGGCACTGGGGCCCCCACTGCCCTCTGGGCCCAGCTGCTGTTGGAGAGGGGCCAGGAGTACACACAGGCTGTTAGCCCATCTCACACTCGGCATGCCTGGCCTTCCTGACGTTTAGACAGCTGCTTTGTGTCTGGCTGCTCTGGGAATTCCAGGACCCGGGAAGTGGCCGGAGCTGACATCCCAGGAGCAGCTGGTGGGGTGGGCCGTGTGGCCATCTGGAAGTTTCCGGGCCTCAGGGAACGCTTATGTAACTGGTTTAGAGGGGAGGTTTGGACAATGGATTCGCCGAGGGGCCAAGAACAAACTGAGCCTTTCCCAGGGCGGGCAGGTCCTCTGCGCCAACAGGCATCTTATCTTATCCACTCCCCAAGCCCCTCTCAGCCCCGGAGGATCCCTGCTGTCAAAGCCAGAAAAGCAGGCAATGGGACTGAAGCTCTCCGAGGGCAAGGACTTGTCTGTTTTGCCTCATCACCCTCTGTGCTTAGCACAGCGCTTGGCCCGTGCTGAGTGCTGAGTGCTGAGTGAGGGTTGAATGAACATATGCGCTCATGTGCGTGATGGAGTTTCCTCCAGGGAGGAAGGATTGGCCCAGAGCAGTGGCTCACAGAGCAGGATTCCCGGGCCAGCCCAATCAGCATCCCCTGGGAGCTTGTTAGAATGCAGGTTCTCAGGCCCCGCCCCAGAACTCCTGAGTCAGATGCTCTGGGGCTGGGGCTGGGCCTGGCGATCTGTATTTTGACGAGCCCGTTAAGGGATTTAGATCCAGGCCGGTGCAGGAGAACCCCTGGTGTAGGGCAGCAAGAGGCAGATTCCAATACCAAGTGACCCCCAACAAAATCCCACAGCTACCACTCATGGCACTATCACTACTACTGCCCCCACTACTATAGCTACTATCACTACTGCCATTGTTATCACTACTACTACTGTTATCACTACTACTACTTCTACTGGTACTGTTGGTTTAGTTGAGGCAGAAGAGCTGGGTCCTCCATGTATGGGCACTCAGCCTAGACTGTAGCTGAGTCCCCGAAGGTGCGGCACAGACGCTGAGATGTTTCCAGGGACTTGTGGGCAGCTGCAGGAGAACCACCGGTTTGGATGAAAGGGCACATGGGGCCTCTGAAGTGACACAGATTTGGATTCAAGTCCTGGTCCTGCCTCTTTATTTATTTATTTTTGAGACTAGGTTTCATTCTGTCACCCAGGCTGGAGTGCAGTGGTGCGATCTTGGCTCACTGCAGCCTCGATTTCCTGGGCCCAAGTGATCCTCCCAACTCAGCCTCCCAAGTGGCTGGCACCACAGGTGCACGTCACCACACCTGGTTAATTTTTGTATTCTTTGGAGAGACAGGGTTTTGCCATGTTGCCCAGGCTGATCTCCAACTCCTGGACTCAAGTGATGCTCTGGCCTTGGCCTTCCAAAGTGCTGGGATTACAAGAGTGAGCCACTGCCTGGTGGCCCTGTCTTTTAATAGTGGGGAGACCTTGGGCAAATCACATAAAGCCCTGTGCCTCAGTTTCTTTATCTGTGAACTGAGGTGGTAACATATTGCCTTCCTCACAGGTGTCTTGGAGATTAAATGCGTTTGTCTCTGAATGTGCTTACAAGGGTGTCTGGGATGCAGAGGACACTAAATGATAGCTGCTGCCATTGCTAGTGTTAGTATTATGATGACCATTATTTAGTTATTTTTCCAGGAACACGTGGACTTTATTGAATGCCGTCGTAGAAAAGCATGTGAGGATAAAGGGCTGATACAGGACTTGGCTCTGGGGGCAGGAGAAGGAATGGCAGGTGGAGCACATGGGAGACAGGGCGTGGGCAGAGCTCCTGACCTGGATGGTGCCTCCTGATCTTTCAATAGACTTGGAAGATCAACACTGGGACGACGATGAGTAGAATGGTCACGAGGATGCCCACCATCAGGGCCCGGTGTTCAGGCACTTGGCGGTGGAGGCACAGGCTGGGGCCCTGGTCAGGTCGCCAACCATCTTCCTGTCCCTAGACTTCACGGAGGAGGCCAATGCTATGAAGCCCAGGCAGCAGGAGTTCATGAAGAGGGTGTTAAACAGGGACCAGACGACATGGTTGGACACAGAGGTCTTGCAACGGATGTAGATCACGGTGGACATCAGGGGAGCAGGGTTGTGGGACGCCCTCAGCACAGCCACCTCTTGCTCCTCCTTGAGCATCTCATAGTTAGTGGAGCGGCCGGTGTTGGTGGGAGTGAAAAAGGTCTGGACAGCGGCTCATGGTGTCCAGTGAAGACCAGCTGTGCTCAGGTTGTTGGGATGGTTCTCCTCTGATGACCATTATTATCACCACTGCTATTTCTACTATTATTACCAGTTCCATTATTACTGTTACTAATGCTATTATTAATATTACTATTATTACTAGGATTATTACCACTAATAGCAGTATTACTACTACAACCACCACTTACTGCTATTACTGTTACTGCTGCTATCATTATTACTACTGTTACTACTACTTCTATTATTACTATTTGTTTAGTCGAGGCAGAAGAGCTTGACCCTCCATGCATGCACAGCCACCTCCCATGCCTAATGACTTAGCTCTGGGCTCTGGGAGCAAGAACCCAACTAATGCCCTACACTTGGTGGCTGAGTCTCAGCCTGGTTCAGTTGGAGAACTCAGAGGCACAGGTGGTGCCCTAGAAAGACGCAGCTGGCAGCTGGCGGTGCAGAGGCAGAGCTTTTGCTGCTCCCTGCCTCCCCACCCCCAGTCCCCCGCCCCCCGCTTGGGGAGCAGCTCGGTTTATCTCCCCTGGAATGCATCTGTGTTCTTCCTGATGGCTCCTGGGTGTCAGGGAAGCCCCACACCATTTCCAGCTTCTCATGCTCCCAGCTTAAAAGGACCCCAGCCAACCGTTCTTCCCAAGCAAGCAGACGGGATTTATGGTGGCGGTTTCTTCAAAGTGGTTCTTCTCTACCCGAATCCAGAAGTGAAACAAAACAGAACGCCCCTTTACCCTTTCGAAGCCAGGGAAGGGAGCTCCTCTTATTTTTTAAAAGGCCCAGAAGTTGCAAGCAAATGTCAACTTCATCCTGTGGTTTCATTTAAATGTTTCTTTGGGAGAAAGACAGAAAATATAATATTGAACTTAAAAAAAAACCTTACAATGAACTGTTATAATTCAGAACATGATGCACAAACCCAGATTTAATAAATGGAGCAACAAAACAAAACAAAACAACAACAACAACAAAAACTTCTTCTGAGAGGCTCCTCGTGTGAGGCTGTGCCTGTCTGGCAAATCATCTTGGAAATGGGTGAGGTTTAACTAAGGGTCATTGAGTCCCAGCACTGGGATTGTCTGCTCCCTGCTCTGAAAAAATGGAAAAGCTACCTCTATCAAAGGCGTGGATTTCTCCAGAGCTGGTCAAATATACGATGCTTTTCTCAAGTGCGATTTTCCCTAATTGTAATATTGTATGTGATCATTAATGAAAATTTGGGAAATGGAGAAAAGCAGAAAGAAAACAATCCCCTGTTCAGAGAGAACCTCGTTAATCTGTAGTAAACTTCCTTTCAGTCTTTTTTCTGTACATTTTAAAACAAAGATGCTGTCATATTGTAGATTATACTTTCTATTTTTTTTAAAATTTACTATGGCCACGATTTTTCTTTCTACCTCCTTCTTCAACCCAAAGGTACCTGCATTGATTGACAACACCGCCGGTCCAGCTTCGTGAAGCCAGATAACCGGGAGGCATCTGACCCTGCCTTCTCCCTCTCCCCAAAGCCTGTGTACTCCCAAGCCAGTGACTCTGCCTCAGTATCTCTCTACCAGCTTCTCTCCATCCCAGTGGCCACCATCCCAGTCTGAGCTGCTGAAATCTCTCACCTGGGCTGGGAAACAGCCTCCACCTCGTCTCCTTGCCTCTACGCTGGACCTGTCTACCCCTTTTCCATGCTGCCATCAGAAGGAGCCTTGGAGATGCAAATCTCATCCCAGCACCCTTGATGAACACTTCTATGACTGTGGCCATTGCTCCTAAGATAAAGACCAGATTCCTCCTCCAGGAAGCCTCCCTGTCTTTACACACAAAATCCCCCGCTTCAACGCCACATGCCACTGACTACCGCTACTATTTGTGGGGCTCTTGTTTACCCCTCCCCTGATCTGGGAACCGCTCTATCTCTGGTGCTGTGAGCAGTCACTTGAGAACCTCATTTGTTGATAGAATGAATGAGAAAGCTCTCATTGCACATCCACAAACATGATGTTAGGGCGGCATCGTGACTCGCAGGATGCATCTCTGAACACCCACCCAATTCTGGCATCTGCCACCCTAAGTGCTGAGGATGGCACCATCACCCTCATTTTGTTATTGGAGAAATAGAGCTGGCTCTTAGTCTAAAGAGAGGTACTGGGGAAACAGCTGAGCAGAAAGGACTAGAGACACAAGTCCCCGAAAATCCCTTCAGGCCTTGCTTCCTGAGCTGGGAGGGGAACTGCGGTTGCCAAAGGCAGCCCTGGCCCCCGGTGTTCTTCTGCTGCGTGACTCCCAGCCTGCAGCGAGGCCCACACCCTCCCACTCTTACGACTGTCAAATTGTCTCTTGTCACCACTGACTGGTGAGCGAGCCACCGGGGCAGTTTTGAAAGACAGCTGACGAGGTAAGCTGAGGCCACACAGGCAGCCCGGAGACACTGGCAGCATCTAAACTCCCTTTCCTTGACTACACTTTGGGGTTAGGTCCCCAAGTCCCTGGGGACAGTGGAGAAATTCCACATGAAGGGGCCACTGGGGGGTCAAACAGGAGCGCCTGTGGCCACTCCAAGCTGGGACCCATCTCTGCCGACACCTCAGGGTGTCCCTGCTGTATTCGGTGTCCTTTTGTTTCAAAAAAAATAATTTTCCTCTTAGTACATGGCAGGTGGTGGGGTTTGTTGCTCTTGAATTGGCAAAGCAGCTAGAGGAAAAACCAACCCACGCAGTCTGGAAGGGAAGGAGCCGTCGAAGGCTGAGACTTGGCTTCTCCCTCCTTAGCATCTGGGCGGCAGGCAGGGAGTGAAGTGTCTCATCTGTGAAGTGATCGTCACTCTGATCCACATCGCTGCCCTTGTGATAAAGTTTGCTGAGCACAGAGCCAGTGATCTGGGGACGATTAGTATCTGCCTTGAATTGAATTGATTGTCATTTTCTCGACACAGGGTCTTGCTCTGTAACCCAGGCTAGAGTGCTGTGGCGGGATCATAGCTCACTGCAGCCTCCACCTCTCGGGCTCAAACCATCTTCCTGCCTCAGCCTTCTGAGCAGCTAGGGCGACAGGTGTGCCCCACGCCCGACTGATGCTTTTGTATCTTTCTTGATGTGATGTTCTTCATGACTGTGCTGCTGGTGTTGACCCAGGAGTCTGGGGCCTGAGAGCTATCCTGGGACAGCTTTGGAGGATTGAGTGCGTTATGCAATTGAAGGCCCCAGGAACCAGGTGTCTCAGGCTCAAATCCCAGTTCTGTTCCCTCCAGCCTGTGTGAACTTGCGTGAGTCACTTACCCTCTCTGTGCCTCAGTTTCTTCATCTGTGAAATGGGGATAAAAATGACACCTACCTCATGGAGTTGCTATGAGGATTAAGAAATTAATATTAGGCCAGGCACAGTGGCTCACACCTGTAATCCCAGCACTTTGGGAGGCCGAGGTGGGTGGATCACCTGAGGTCAGGGTTTTGAGATTAGCCTGATCAACATGGTGAAACCTTGTCTCTACTAAAAATTAGCCGGGTGTGTTGGTGGCCTCCTGTAATTCAAGCTACTCGGGAGACTAAGGCAGGAGAATCGCTTGAACCTGGGAGACGGAGATTGCAGTGAGTTGAGATCACTGCCATTGCACTCCAGCCTGGGCGACAAGAGTAAAACTCCATCTCAAAACAAACAAACAAACAATAAAAGAAATTAATATTTATAGAGCTGAAGACAATGCCTGGCACAGGTAAGATGGGGCACTTTGGAAATAGAGTAGCTGTCTGGTTTCGATCACACCATCTTCAAGATGCAGCTTGCATCACACTCTTTCTGGGCCCAGGGACACAGTGGCTCAGTCACTAGAAATGTATTCATGTTTTACCCCCTTCCTTTCCCTTGGGCTCCCCCGTTACACATGCACACACACACACACACGCATACACACATGCACACATGCACACACGCACACACGCACACATGCACACACACACGCATACACACATGCACACACACGCACACACACGCACACACACGCATACACACATGCACACACGCATACACACATGCGCGCACACACGCATGCACACATGCACACACACACGCACACATGCACACACACGCATGCACACATGCACACACACACACGCATGCACACATGCACACACACACACGCATGCACACATGCACACATGGAGGAGACACAGAGCCCCTTTTCTCCATCAGTTTCCTGAGCCCAGCCCGCCAGGCAAGGCGATCGGCGAGGAGGGAGGAGGTTGAAACTCAAGGAGGCTCCTGGTTCCCCATGCTCTTTGTCAACTCACTCGGGAGAAATCCGCCCCATTTACTTTTTGCCTCCTTTTAGCCCTTCATTTAACAGGAAAACGTCGAAAGGCCCGGGCAAAAAGTCAGAAAGGGGAGTCACAGAAACAAGCTCTCTTCTCCCCAGTGCTGAGCAGGTGGAAGCACAGGCACCTGTCTTTCCTACCCAGGAAGTCACACTTGGCGGCCTCTCGTCCTCCATGGAGCAGCGGTTTACAGCCATACACATCCCGACCTACAGCCTGGAGCTGCTGAGATCAGAGAACGAGACCAGTGTCCACACTCGCTCCTCCAGGGTTGGTGCCATGTTCATTCATTCGCTCATTCGTTCTTCAAAGTGGCACTGGATATAGGCACTGCAGAGAGCATCCTTGACATAAGTAACTCCATCCTGGAAAAAGACTCCGTCCTACATTTCAAAAGGCATCATGATAACAGGGACCAGATGTTTTCCCCAATCCACAAAGACTGCGCCTATCCAGATAAGGAATCCCGGGCACACTCTCTTCCTCTCTCAGTCCCCGCCAGAGACTCTGTGGCCATAAAGAGAGCAGGACTTCCCCAGCTTGAACCGGCCGTCTTAACAGACACTGTCTTGCTGTCACTGTGGTAAGTGCCTGGCGTCTGCCGCCGAAGGCTCTGCCCACGTAAAAGACTCTTCCTTGGAAGGTGCTGACGGACCACCCAGACCCGGACAGGCTGGGACGTCCTTCTTATCCACATCACTCTCCCTGGACTGGTTCATTAACCCTTTCTCCAATCCTCTCCTCTTTTTTTTTTTTTTTTTTTTCCCTTTCTGAGATGGAGTCGCACTCTGTCACCCAGGCTGGAGTGCAGTGGTGTGATCTCAGCTCATTGCAACCTCCGCCTCCCAGGTTCAAGCAATTCTGCTGCCTCAGCCTCCCAAAGCATAATTGGATCAGGGTGCATATAGCATCCCTGGTCTGCAAGGAGCTATCAGATTATGGTGCCATTTGTCCAGGAGAGCACTAGCTACAAGGTGTCATTGCTATGTTCTCTGTGGCGGCATCTGCTGAGATGTCTCCCACCCGTGCCCTTTCCCTGTGGAGATCCCCTTCAGGATCTCTTGGCTCTCTCTTTTGGGGGCATGGGAGCCTCTGCCAGCCCTCCCACACCAATCCAGGGCACTGCTGCCTCACTGGGCGGCTTCAGGCTTGCTCTGCCCTGGACTCCCTCCCAGACCCCTGTCCCGAGAGAGATTCAGCTTGCAGGGTGGAGGAATGGTGGAGGTGGGGAATACTGCAGGTTCTGAGTGGAAATGTGGAACAGGCCCCTTCTCCTCTTTGGTTTTCCAGAACTGACCTGGCACTTTCTCCCTTTTCCCAGCTGGATTTGTCTCTGTGAGAGGTGGGAGCAGGTGACTCTTTCCAGAACCCCTAGTTCATTTAAGTGGAAAAGGGATTTGTTAAAAGGATCTTGAAGATCCCACAGAATCTCAGGGAGAGCTGGAGGACCAAGCAGGGAAGCTCTGCAGCCAGGAGTGGCTCCCAGGTCCTGCCACGGAGCTGTCTGAGGGGACCCGCCTGCTTGGTGGCAGCGCTATGGCTCCATGCAGCCCCCTGGGGTGGGAGCCCGGGCTTTCCTATTAGACCCACACTGGGGGTGCCATATTAACAGCAGGCCAGTTCAACGGGAACTGCAGATAAGCAATAAATACGTTTTGTGGCTAAGCCTGTCCCATACCATGTTTTATTATTATTTTATTTTGCTTAAATTTGGCATTCCCACATGCTGCCCCTGAAGCCCCCACCGCTCCCCTGAGAGCTTTCTGGACCCCACTCCTTGCACATGGTACCCAAGCTGCAAGGGAGTCTGGGAAAGTGAGTGTCAGATACTTGAAGTTTCTACATGGGGAGGGGTCCTGCCTCATAGGTCTGGGGAGCCCCTCAGACCATTGCCAGCATCCGGGTTTAGGCTTTTGCTCTCCATCATCAGGTCTGTATGGGGTGAGGAACCAGACTCTCTCCAAATCTGTTATTTTTGAGATACAAGCATCTCTTCCCTCAACCTGTTTTCTCTGCCAGTTTTTTTTTCTTTTTTTCCTATTTAGACACCATTCTCCACCAGAAGGAACCAGGGCTCCTTGGAGAAATGGCTGATTCCAGGGCTGGGCAGGGAAAGTACAAGATGAGCCAGGAACATCTTGTTGTGCCAGAAAGTCAGGAAGTCCTCGAATTGATGGGCCGCACTGGGAGGACATGGAGCCAGCTGGACAGAGCTCCCCTGTCCAAATCTGGGACAGTTTGAACATCCAAATAAAACTGATAGGAAAGCATTTTAATCCACTGCATAAAATAAGAATTCCTGAGTCCATGCCAATGTATATGTGTGTGTATATTATAGATCAATGATATAATCATATCTACATCTATATATCTCATATATACATATATATCTAGATAGAGATTGTATATCTATACGATACACATATAAAATATGATATCTATCAATTATATAACATACCCATATATCAGTATACACACACGTGCATGTGTGCATGCAACTAAATAAACGGAGGAAAAGGGAAATCTCTTCCTTACAGTACAATGCCAACTAATAAATGCAGAAAGAGTAGTGGAGTTAGAAAGTTCACCTTTGGCAACCATCATAAAATACTTGTCTCAAGAAAGAATCATCAATAGAGGCAAAAACTAGTGGGCGAAGGTTTTATGGGGAATAGGCTATTTATGTAGTCTCAATACATCTCTCCAGAAGATAATTACTTAGTGTAAAAAAAACCAGAAGCCAGGCACGGTGGCCCACACCTGTAACCCCAGCACTGTGGGAGGCTGAGGCAGGTGGAATGCTTGAGCCCAGGAGTTTAAGACCAGACTGGACAACATGGCAAAACCCCGTCTCTACCAAAAATACAAAAAATTAGCCAGGCACGGTGGCACACACCTATGGTCCCAGCTACTTAGGAGGCTGAGGTGGGAGGATCACCTGAGCCAGGGGAGGTGGAGGCTGCATTGAGCCACGTTCATACCATAGCACTCCAGCCCGGGCAACAGAGTCAGACCCTGTCTCTAAATAAATAGGAAATTCACAGTGTAGAGATCTGCTAGTGCCTCAGCCAAGCCATCAGAGTCAGCAGCTGCAGGAATGGGACAGACAGACACGGCTTCTGATATGAGCCATGGAGAAGGACACAGTGTCTCCCCTAGGGCATCTGCTAAAAGTGTAAACCCTGAGCCTCATGGCGAAGAAACACCAGACAAACTCAGGTTCAAGGACATTCTTCAAAATATTGGCCAGCGATCTTTAACTAAAAAAGTCAACATCATAAAAGGCAAAGATAGGCTGGGGCCAGTGGCTCACACTTGTAATCCCAGCACTTTAGGAGGCTGAGGCGGGCTGATCACCTGAGGTCAGGAGTTCAAGATCAGCCTGACCGATATGGCGAAACTCCAGCTCTACTAAAATTATAAAAATTAGCTGGGCATGGTGGCACACGCCTGTAGTCCCAGCTACACAGGAGATTGAGGCACGAGAATCGCTTGAACCTGGGAGGCAGAGGTTGCAGTGAGCTGAGATCATGCCACTGTACCAAAAAAAAAAAAAAAACACAAAAAACCCACAAAGATAAACTAAGAAGCAATTCCAGATGCAAGGATACTAAAAAGATATGAAAGCTTCCAGGTGCAGTGGCTCACACCTGTAATCCCAGGGCTCTGGGGGGCCGAGGTGGAAGGATCAGTGGAGCTCAGGAGTTGAGATCAGTCTGGGCAACATGGCGAAACCCCATCTCTATAAAAAAAATAAAACCAAAACCAAAACCAAAAATTAGTCGGGCATGTTGACACATACCTGTGATCCCAGCTACTCCAGAGGCTAAGGCGGGAGGATCTCTTGAGCTCAGGAGATCGAGGCTGCAGTGAGCCCTGATTGCGCCACTGTACTCCAGCCTGGACGACAGCAGATGAAGACCCTGTCTCAAAAAAAAAAAAAAAAAAAAAAGAAAACTGAATATACCTCATGACCTGAGATTTTCTTTTGCCATAAAGGACGTTACTGAGACAACTGGTAAAATCTGAACAAAGTCTATAGATTAGATGATATATTGCACTAATGTTAATTTCCTGATTTAGAGAATTATATCATGGCTATGTAAGAGAATGTCCTCATTCTTAGGCAATATACACTCAAAGTATTGAGATAAAAGGAGAGTGATGCCTGCAATTCTCTCTTAAATAATTTAGAGATGAGATACATGAAGAAAATGACCATGCAATCCAATGCTAGCGTCTGGGAAGCTGAATGAAATGTATATGGGAATTCTTTGTATTCTTCTTGCAACTTTTCTGCCAGTCTGAAATTGTGTCAAAATGAAAAAATTAAAAAACAAACAGGTGGGGTGTGGTGACTTGCACCTGTAATCCCAGCACTTTGAGGAGCTGAGATGGGAGGATCGTTTGAGCCCAGAAGTTCGAGACCAGCCTGGGCAACATGGCCAAACCCCGTCCCTACAAAAAATACAAAAATTAGCTGCGCGTGGTGGCGTGCACCTGTGGTCCCAGCTACTTGGGAGGCTGAGGTGGGAGGATTGCTTGAGTCTGGGAGGCAGAGGTTGCAGCGAGCCTAGATTGCGCCATTACACTCCAGCCTGAGTGACAGAGTGAGACTCTGTCTCAAAACAAACAAACAAACAAGAAGTCAGTTTAGAAACTCAAAAGCTGTCATTGACCCCTTTGTTCCTGCTATTGGGCAGTGGCCTCCCTTCCCTGGCATAGAAGCCAGGAAAGCAGTGGCTGAAGCAGTGAAGGCTTGGGAGACAGTTTTAGAGGAGAAAACAGTGCAGGGAATGCCAAATGCATTGATCAAAATAATGATATTAGGAGCAGTAACCATCTGTATGTCACAGGACATATGCCACCCATTGAGGATGCTGTGGGCAGAACTGGAAGTGTTTCACAAACATCAGCCCTTATTATCCAATCTTGGTGATTTTTGCAATTGACCTGCACAATCTTAACTTACTCAACATTTTAAAAGCCTGGTATTTATTAAAGAGGAAAGCTATCCCCACCATGCATGGAAAAAGACCGCACTAGAGCCTGAGAGGAAGGCAGGCGCCTTCACCGGGGAGAGGAAAGGCCAGCCCCGTGCTCCCAAATTGTCCTGGGGCTTCAGTGAATTGGGGCACTCGGGGAGATGTGACTGTGCCTGGGTGAAAAGCGGCTGCCTTTGGGCTGATGCCTGGGAAGAAGGTGACTGTTATGTACTAAATTTCCCACCCTGAACAAACATGTAGGGTTTTGTTTGTTTTGTTTTGTTTTGTTTTTGAGATAAAGTCTCACTGTATTGCCCAGGCTGGAGTGCAGTGGCGCAATCTCGGCTCACCACAATCTCCACCTCCTGGGTTTAAGCCATTCTCCTGCCTCAGTCTCCCAAGTAGCTGGGATTACAGGCGCCCGACACCATGCCTGACTATTTTTTGTATTTCTAGTAGAGACAGGGTTTCACCATATTGGCCAGGTTGGTCTCGAACGCCTGACCTCAAGGAATTCACCCACCTCGGCCTCCCAAAGTGCTGAGATTACAGACATGAGACACTGTGCCCGGCCTGTAGGGCTTTGAAATGATTCCAGACACTTCCACAGGTTGCTACATGAGTGACGCATTTTGCTGCGCTAAGAACTTGATGCGCCCCCTTCTTCCCTGGAGAATGTGGCCTCACCCCTTATCGGACCCCATCTGCGAGCTCCTGACCCTCGCGACTGGACTTCCAAACACACGCAGACCTGCGAGTGGATGGACCACCTTGGGAGCTCTGGCTGTGGCCAGCTGCACCCTCGGCCTCTTCTCCCAAGGCTGGGAGCTCCAGCTGTGACAGGTCACCCTGCCAGCCTTGGAGCTACTCTCAGAAGCCTCTGGCCAACGCTGGCACTGCCTTCTAGGGACCAGGGACCTTACAGTGCCCCTGAGAACAGCTGGTAGAAGGTGCACCTCAAACTGAGGCCTGCTGCCATCCTAAGTGAGCAAGTAGGCCTTGATCATTCTGGAACCCACTCACTGCGGGGTTAATGGGCTTCGTTTGTCGAGTGTATTCTCTGTGAGGTTGGGTCTCATTCTCTCCCTGTTTAAGCACTGGGAACCTAAGGGAAAAAAATCTCTGTGTAGCAATAAACTGTGTGATTTGTGAAATCGTACTTTGATCATTTCCTTATTGTAACCATACAAAACAAACCCTAACGCCCAATGTATTTCGTGCGTGTGTGTATGTATGTATGTGTGTGTGTGTGTGTGTGTCTCGCTTGGTCACCTAGGCTGGAGTGCAGCGGCACAATCTCAGCTCACTGCAACCTCTGCCTCCCGGGCTCAAGCAATTCTCCTGCCTCAGCCTCCCGAGTAGCTGGGATTACATGCGTGTGCCACCATGCCCAGCTAATTTTTGTATTTTTTTTGTAGAGATAAGGTTTCCCCATGTTGCCCAGACTGCTCTTGAACTGTTGGACTCAAGTGATCCTCCTGCCTCAGACTCCCAAAGTGCTTGGATTACAGGCATGAGCCAGCCTGTGTATTTCAAGGTAGGGCCTTTAAGGAGGTAATGCAGGTTAAATGGGTCCTAAGGGTGGGGCCCAGACCCAGTATGACCAGTGTCCTTATAAGAGAGAGAGACACCAGGAGTGTACATGCCCAGAGGAGAGGCCATGTGAGGATATGGCCAGGAGGCAGCCACCTGCAAACCAAAGAGAGGCCTCAGAGGAAACCAACGCTGCTGTCACCCTGATCTTGGACTTCCAGCCTCCAGAACTGTGAGGAAGATCTCTCTGTGGGTTAAGTCACCCAGTCTATGGTATTTTGTTAGGGCAGCCAGAGCTTAGACAATGACAGAATGGCCTTGAGCCCGCCACCACTCAGAATGTGATCTGGGGACTGGCAGCATTCACGTCACCAGTATCTTGTGAGAAATTGACAGTCCCTGGCCCCATCCCAGCCTTGCTGAGCCTGAATGTGCATTTTGGCAAGTTCCTCCCTCCTTCCCGTGGATGGGGTGGAGGTCTCCACCAGGCCCTGGCTGTCGGCATCTCCGCGTATATGAGACATCCTAGGAGAAGCAGCCAACACAAAATAGGCCAGAGCCTGAAAGATGGTTTTAAAAGTTTTATTTCACAAATTGTTCAGATTTGTTCATAAAAGATATGTTACAGGAACATTTTAGAAATCAAACCAGTTTTACTGAAACAATTGCAACAACGTGGCCCCTGTTCATGCAAAGCACAAAAAACATTTACAATAAAACTTTGTACACAGGAAGTAGCAAAATACATCATTTTTCATAGAAAAAAGCACACACATAAACTGCGGGCCGAGTGAGCCTACAGACAATATGAGAAACCAGCACACGCTTTGGAATACGGTAGGGCAAAACTCCTAAGGAAGCCGAAAATGTTCATTCTGGGGGCAGGAGAGCCAGGAACGCCATTGGCTTGGTGCAAGATCTTTTTAAACACAGGGTAAGTGCTGATAGCATGAGGAGCTCTAGTCCACACACAGGAGAGGTGGTGCTAGGGACAGGGCTTATAATTTATAGTCTTGTTTCCATTTTCTGAAGACAAATATTCCAGTTTCAAAATGTTTGTGGGGATGATAAAGACAGCCAGGTCCACGGCCGGGCGCAGTGGCTCATGCCTTTAATCCCAGCACTTTGGGAGGCCGAGGTGGGTGGATCACCTGAGGTAAGGAGTTCGAGACCAGCCTGGCCAACATAGTGAAAGCCCATCTTTATTAAAAATACAAAAATTAGCCGGGCATACGTTTGTAGTCCCAGCTACTTGGGAGGCTGAGGCACGAGAATCACTTGAACCCGGGAGGCGGCAGTTGCAATGAGTGGAGATCACGCCACTGCACTCTAGCCTGGGCAACAGAGTGAAACTTGGTCTCAAAGCGGGGGGAAAAAAGAAAAAAAAGGATAGCCAGGTCCTGCTCTGGGCGAGGGCTTTCTATCCTGCTAGGAAGGCCCAGTGAAGGAGGCGTTAAGGAACCTGGGGACTTTATTTTTAAATGATGGGGTCAACTCACACTGGAAGTTTCAAGTCTCCCTTGGGTGGGATGCTTTGGAAGTGAGACCACTGGGATTGTCCTGGACTCCTCACTAATTTGGCAAACCACACAAGGCGATCTAATTTATCTTGCAGACACAGCCACAGCCACAAAAGTCCAGCAGCAGAGCACCCAGCACCCAGAAGTTTCCCAGATGTTTGGTGGTAACTGGACTCACAACCTGACAGGCTGACCAAATTCTTCCTCTCCGACATTTGGGGCTGAAGAGTCAGTACCTATGAATTACGACTAGCCTACAATGCACAAAGCGCAGATAGAATCCTGCAAATTTTAGCTCAGTCAGGCTCAGAGTTGAACTGCTTTTTGCCAACTCCTTAAAAGGGGTGGGTTTTTGTTTTGTTTTAAACCTATTTACCTTCAGATTCTGCATTTATTAGAAAGGCAATCAAAGAAAGAAAGCATCACCTAGGTGCCCAGGTAGAGTTTCTTGTCCAGTCTACGGTATCTTAGTTTTTTTGCTTTCTGCTAGTTCTTTCACCTAAGAAATATTTTGAATCAAATTTGACACTAGCATTCGCCAAAGTGATCTATTGGCTGGCCTGGTGGTAGAGAGTGGAATTTTTACCTTCTGCAAAAAAATGCTATTTACAAAAGGGTATTTCATTTCACTGTGGGCTTTTGGTCTGGGCTCATGAAGCACTTTTATACAGTGATGGCAGCCAGGGTGTACTACACTCCTCAGCACCTCGGGAACGTTTGGCAAGAGTCGTTTCACAAAAACAGGAAAAGAGATCCTTCTAGTATATTCCCATCTCTCACTGTCATGAGGCCACAGGATGGTTTCATAACCACAAACTGAGCTGCTAACCTCGGGGAGGAATGTACCAAAGACTCCATTCCTCCCACGGCTGAAAAAATAGGTCATTGGGTACATGGGGAATCTGCACATTTAATTGTCATTTTTAAAAGGAGCAAAGAGCAGCCCTTCTTTGGTTGTTCCCAGACATCTCATCTCAGTGGAACCTTACGAGACCAGGAGTTAAGAAGTGGGCTTCAAACAGGATTGCTTGCAAAGAAAAGTCCTGGGTGTGAACCAGGACACGTAAACCAGTCTGAGGCAGGGTGGGAGCCACAACGGGTAGGGGGTAAAGAAAGGGTCCTAATCCTTAGTCCTCAACGGGACCAAAGGTCACGGCAGAAAACAGGTGGGCCATGAAGACGAAGGACCTGACAAAGACAAGATACATCTCTGAAGTGACTGCTGAACTCTACATAAACCAGCACTGCTGTGTATAGAGCCGGCCTGAATGCGGCCACTGAAGGGGGCCCGTGGCAGGCCGCCAGCAAGGACACGTGCCAGGGCAGAGCCGGGGTCTCTCATACCCCCAGCCCTCTTATTCTAGCCCATTTGTCTGTCTGACCAGCAAACATTAAAACTATTTTTCTCTGTTGGTAGGGACGGACTGTGCTTTTTATTTTTAAATAACTACCTTCTACTCATTCCTGAAACTCACCGGCACTTGCTCGAAAGGCCGCTTCCGACACTGTGAATGCTTCACAATTGCAAGCTCCAAATGGTTTGTTCTCTTGGCAGGGGGGTTGAAATCAACTTCCTCCACCAACAAAAGAACACATAGCAAGGAACATTTTGGGCAACTGTCCCCTTTAAGAGACAGGTCAGATCTCTAAAGGAGAGAGGGCACCCAGATGGAGACCCCGGGGCCCCAGCAGGATTGGGCACCAGGGGTCCGGCTGAGCACCCTGGGATTCTGTTGCTTCAGTGAGGGGATGAGATGTCACCTCACCCAAAGGCCACAAAGTGATGGACACTGAACATCAGTCAAAGGAAGCTTCCTGACTCTCCATATACCCCTCCCCACAATGACAAAATAAAAATTAAAGCAAAACCCCGAAGCCCTCTTGAAGACGCCCCTTCTCCCCTGGTGCTGGAAATTCACTGCCTGACAGCAAAGATCCGGAAGGCCTTTCCATCCCGAGGAGTCCCCAGGCTGAAAAAGAAGAAAGAGGGCCCGTTACTGAGAGATCCGGAGGGCCTCCTGCAGGAACTCTGGCTGGGCAGGGAGACCTGGGTGTCCCCTTCTTGATCCCCTAGTGGAAGAGCCATGGCCAAGGGACGCTTCCCCACAGCCACCAGAAACAGAGCCTGCCTTGGGTTGAGAACAGCTGGCAAGTCCCATTTTCTTTGCACATGAGCATCCGTCTGATTCTAGGTCAGGGCTGTTATTTCCTTTGAACTCAGGGATGTGCTGGCCCCAGTCTGTCTGGATCGGACTCACCCTCGGAGAATTCTGCTTGCTTTCACTACCACCTGTCAACCGGAACAGTGGTGTCTTGGGAGAGATTAACGCGCTATCTCAGCACTACTGCATATGCCGGGTGCTTCACCGCCTTTCGCCTTCCTCCGGAGGGAGCTGTTATCCCTCGTTCAC
This sequence comes from Macaca mulatta, assembly GCF_049350105.2. Classification (NCBI taxonomy): domain Eukaryota; kingdom Metazoa; phylum Chordata; class Mammalia; order Primates; family Cercopithecidae; genus Macaca; species Macaca mulatta. The sequence continues at coordinate 80,274,116 of NC_133425.1, read as the reverse complement.
AGGGGAGGAAACGGAGACACCAGGAAATGAAGTCATTTACCCAGGGTCCCACTGCTAGTAACAACCGCCCTCTCACAAGAGGAGTTAAATCCTTCAGCTAATCAAAGACGATTTTTAAAAAAGAGTCTTAGGCCAGGCGTGGTGGCTCACACCTGGAACCCCAGCACTTTGGGAGGCCGAGGCGGGCGGATCACCTGAGGTCCGGAGTTCAAGACCAGCCTGGCCAACATGGTGAAATCCCGTCTCTATGAAAAATACAAAAATTAGCCGGATATGGTGGTGGGCGCCAGTAATCCCAGCTACTCAGGAGGCTGAGGCAGGAGAATCACTTGAACCCGCGAGGCGGAGGTTGCAGTGAGCTGAGATCACACCACTGTACTCCAGCCTGGGGGACAAGAGTGAGACTTTGTCTCAAAAAAAAAGAAGCAGCTTTATTGGTCAGGCACAGTGGCTCACACCTGGAATCCCACCACTTTGGGAGGCCGAGGCAGGTGGATCACTTGAGGTCTGGAGTTCGAGACCAGTGTGGCCAACGTGGTGAAACCCTGCCTCTACAAAAAAATTAGCCAGGCATGATGGTGTGCCCCTGTAATCCTAGCTAGTTGGAGGTTGAGGCAGGAGAATCACTTGAACCTGGGAGGCAGAATTTGCAGTGAGCCAAGATTTTGCCACTGTACTCCAGCCTGGGCAAGAGTGTGACTCTGTTTCAAAAAAAAACCAAACCAGCTTTCTCAAGTGTAATATACCTTGTAAACGTATCCTTTCTAAGTGTACAATTCAACGGTTTTTAGAGATTTTATACAGTTGTGCAATCATCTCCACAATCCATTGTTAGATAATTTTAAAAAACTGTTTTAGACACAAAGTCTGGCCGGGCGCAGTGGCTCAAGCCTGTAATCCCAGCACTTTGGGAGGCCAAGACGGGCGGATCACGAGGTCAGGAGATCGAGACCATCCTAGCTAACCTGGTGAAACCCCGTCTCTACTAAAAAATACAAACAAACAAACAAACAAACAAAAAAAAACTGGCCAGGCGAGGTGGCGGGCGCCTGTAGTCCCAGCTACTTGGGAGGCTGAGGCAGGAGAATGGCGTAAACCCGGGAGGCGGAGCTTGCAGTGAGCTGAGATCCGGCCACTGCACTCCAGCCTGGGTGACAGAGAGAGACTCCGTCTCAAAAAAAAAAAAAAAAGACACAAGATCTGTCACCCAGGCCAGAGTGCAGTGGCATGATCATGGCTTACTTCGGCCTTGACCTCCTAGGCTCAAGCGATCCTCCCTCCTCAGCCTCCTGAGTAGCATGTCACCATGCCTGATTGATACATTTTATTTTTTGTGCAGATAGAGTCTCACTATTTTGCCCAGGCTGGTCTTAGACTCCTGGGCCCAAGTGATCCTCCTGTCTCAGCCTCCCAAAGTGCTGGGATTATGGGTGGGAGCCACCGTGCCAGGCCTAATGGTGTCTTTTAAGGCATAAAAGTTTTAAACTTCGATAGAATTCAACTTATCAATTTGTTTTCATTTATAGATCGTGCTTTTGGCATCATATCTAGTAAACCATTCCAGGTCATGAAGGATTTATACTTGCTTTCCTAGACTTCTGTAATTTTTAGCTCTT